>NC_082709.1:42346861-43729986 GCF_030144855.1 Hypanus sabinus
TCCAAGTTTGGAGTTCTCTGAAAATGGCTACACAGGTTAATGGGGCGGCTAAGAAGGCATATGGCATACTTGCCTGGATAGTGGAGGCTGATAATTGGCGAGCACTGTATTGCACTGAGGGAAGGATGGCAAGCTGATAATTGGCGAGCACTGTATTGCACTGAGGGAAGGATGGCAAGCTGATAATTGGTGAGCACGGTATTGCATGGAGGGGAGGATGGTAGGCTGATGGTGAGCGTTGTACCGCAGGGAGGGGAGGACAGTAGGCTGTTGAGGAGCATGAAGTGCCTTTTCAGAATATTGAATGGACCCACCTAACTTGGGCTGTGACGACAGCCTTTCCCTCCCACAACTTCCCCTTACGCTTCCCCGACTGACTTATGGGGGCAAACATACGCTACCAGTTTAGTAGAAAATTGAAGGGAAATTTTCATTCTAAAGGAACTTTTACACACCGCCACTCAGTTGCTGGCCTGCTGCTTTGCTCTTGTTGTAAATAAATCAAAAGGTGGATTGTGTAGGTTAGAAGTGAATTGCATTGTGCAGTTTTCATATTTTTGCAGTTTTCTCATTTAGATATTTATTATGCCATTCTTTTTGTTATATTTTATTAACCCCTGTGTTTTACAGACATGTCTGATGGTCCAATGTCTGACTATATGATCTTCTGAGTCATTTCGCTGCACTAGTGCAATAACGGACATAGAAAAGTCCGTCTTTATAATGAAAGCTACTTGCCAATTGTTTTCACATGGACTGGCGATCCGGGTTGTCCTATTCCATTGTGTCTGGTCTGTGGCAAACAACCCACAAATGCAGCAATGGCTCCAGCAAAATTGAAAAAACACTAACTACAAATCACAGCCAGATGACAGATAAAAGTATTGATTAATTTAAACGGAGCCTGAAAACAAACAGAGTAAAGATTTAGTTAATAATATCACAGTCTGTAAAAGGAACCAGGAAGCAAGTTATTTAGTAGCAGAAATTATTACCCAGAAAAGGAGAAGTCACACAGTTGGTGAGAATTTAATAATTGCAGCATATAAAATTATAGTGGGTAAAATGCTAAGACAAGAAAGTATGAGAAATTGAAAATGTTTCATGCTCAATGATGATGATGGCTGGTTCTGTGCTTGTGAAGATCACAGATACAGCTGGTAGTTCTTCCACACACGTTTCTGGGGGCTCCTAGAGGTACTGCTGGCTCTGGCCAGTCAATTGTCAACGTTCCTTCCTAGTGTAGATTCACTGGAGCCGACCACACCCAGGTAGATGAACTGCTCAACTGTGGGGAGAGGGTGTTTGTCAATGGTGATCTGAGGTGGGCTGTAAACACTACGAGGGGGCTTTTGATGGAGGATCATTGTTTTTTTTAGACTGACTGTTAAACCAAAAGCCCTTACAGCCTCGGTGAACTGTGACTGCAGCCTGTAGTGCATCCTCTGTGTACATGAGGTCTTCTTATAGTAGCTCGAGAATGGGATCTTGCATGGTTTTTGTTCAGGCGGGAAGTCAGTCACTCTCAAACAGTGTGCAAGTCGACATATTGATGACATGTCACATAATGCTGAAGAGGTTTTGTGTGAGAAACTGAAAAACTACAGCTTCTCTATCCAGATTGATGAATCAACCGACTTCACCAATAAATGTTATATTGTGGCATTTGTAAGATCTGTAAATGATGGGGAAATTCAGAAAACATTTTCTGTTGCAAACAGCTGCCCAAAACAAGCAAAGGCCAAGATATATTTAATGTTTTGTCTTCATATCTGGAAAGAAAAGATCTGTCTTGGAGGAATTGTGTTGGTATCTGTACTAATGGTGACCCATCAATGGTTGGCTCCATGAGAGGTTTTGTTTCTCTTGTTAAAAAAGAAAATCCTGACGGTGTCACAACATACTGCTTTCTAGAGAGGTCAAAAACTCTTAGAGATAAAATAAAAGAAATTTCTGGATGATGCTAAACCAATGGTTAACTCTATTAAACAGAGACTAGTTCACTTGAGAATGTTTAAAAAATTCTGTGACAATCTGGACAAAGAGCTCACCAATCTCCTGCTATATACAGAAATCCGATAGCTTCTCAGAGGGAGAGTTCTCAACAGGGTGTCTGAGCTGAAGGGTGAATTGCAGGAGTACTTTCAGGGGAATAGTAGGTGAGATTTAGCTGAATGCTTTGAAGATGAAGAAGGGCTACAGAAACTAGTCTACTTAGCAGACATTTTTCATCACATGAACCAGTTGAACAAGATTGTGCAAGGCCCTAGAGAAAACGTTTTGACTTCAAATGCCAAGATTCTTGGATTTAAAAGGAAATGGAATTTTTGGAAAAATCATGTTGCAAGAGGAAATCTTGAAATGTTTCCACTGCTGGTTGGACTTGAGAGTGAGGAAGGATCAGAAAGTCTTGAGTCTTATTGAAAACCACCAGGCAGAACAGTAAAAGAAAATTGAACAGTATTTTTCCTCCCTTTCGACACAAGTGTATGACTGGCTAAGGGACCCTTTCTCTGAATCTTCTGCTTAGCCTGAGAGCTTGACTTTGAGAGATGAGGAAGATCTTTGTGAGCTGCACTCTGATCATACACTCACGTTGAGATTTACTGACCTGCCCCTGGACAAGTTCTGGATTTCTGTGAAAGATGAGTATCCTGCCATTCAGAGGAAAGCAATGAATATTTTGCTGCAGTGTTCAACTTTTTGCACGTGTGAGCAAGCTTTTTCTTGTTTAACAAACATCAAGAGCAAGGACAGAAACTATCTCATTTCAATTGAAGGTGAAATCCATGGGTGCTTATCTCAAGTTTGACCCAGAACTGAGTATTTGTGCAAGAAAAAACAAGCACAGGTTTCACATGCTAGATCTATATTTGAGCCTGATCATGTCACTTAGTAAGAAAAAATGTTTTTCAAAGTCCTATATAAAATTGTTTTAAGCCATATTTTCACTCATATTGCTTTGGCTTATGGTTTTTAGTAACTTTATTATTCAACATTGTCAATAAATTTTTATGTGGTAAATAGCATTAATTAAAGTCAATTTACAACCTTTATTTAAATTAAATCTACTGAGCCTACCTTCATAAAAATTAAATCCCACATTGGCTTAAGCCAGTTATTTAACAGAAATTTATTGTTTGCCTTATGAGTTTTTAAAATTTATGAAAGGGAAAGAAAGAGCTTAATTTCAAGAAAGGTAAGCTAAGCTTAATTATCTGTTCTTTTCAAGAAAGGTTGGCTAAGAATTCATTCTCTACTCAAAAGAGCATTGTCAATTATTTTTGGATTACTATATCTACAACTTATTGATCATGCTAATGTATCATGTTCCATGAGCCATAATTTTTACACAGGGGTCCCGAGACCTGAAAATTAGTTTAACAGTTCCACAAGGGCAAAAAGGTTGAGAAAGGCTGAGGTAGAAACATGAATGTGAGGAAAACAGATGGAAATGGACATTATGGAGGCAGAAGAGATTAGTTTAATTAGCTATTTGATCACTAAATTAATTGGTTTGGCTCAACACTGTGAGCTGAAGGACCTGTTCCTGTGCTGTACTGTTCTATGATTTATCTTCTATATTCCACTACCAATAAGCTTGAGTTCATCCCAAACTCTATTGCCCATATCATTACATGGACCAACTGATGGGAAGAAGTCACTTTCTTTCATCGGCCTTCACTTGCGATTGGGATTTCCAAATGCTCATGCATTTCTTCAAAACTGATCATTGTCTTGTCCCCTATTTCTGAAATCTCAGCAATACCCTTTGTAATCCCTGGAATTCCCTATCCTTCTCTAATTTTGACTTCCTTCCTATTCCATTCCTGAATCTCTAAGCTCTTGTATTTCCTTCCTTAACCTTTTGCCTCTTTGTCTCTGTGACTGATTACTTTGCCATTTGGAGCAGCACCAACCAACACAACATTACGTCTCAATTGTGCATATAAGCTATTATAGACAGAGAAGGCAAAGCTCAAATGAAGGAAGAAAGGACATAGAAATACTAATTTACAAAATACAATGAAATTCCACTTCAGACATGTGTTTTGAATGTACAATAGAGTAGCAGTTGCGCATTGTCTTCTACCACTAAAATTTATTCTTGATTCTGGAAGCGGAATGTAATGACCTCTGCTCTGATGTAAGGTCTTTCACCTCAGATATGAACACTGTTTTGTCACTCTCTGATGATGGTTCCTGACTTGTTACATGTTTACATCTATTTCCATTATTGTTTGACATTTCCAGTATTAGTATTTAGCTTTTGCTATGCTGTTTTTTTTATGCATGGGACAGAGGGCATAAATCTACTATGGATGTACAGTATATAATGTTTTAAAATAGAATACAAAATGCACCAGGCATGGAACAATGTAGGGTGTTGTGCTCAAGCAAACTGAGAAACTAAACACCTCCAGGATTCCAAATCAAAGAAAAATCTAGCATGTAAGGAGTGAAATAGATTTTTAAGAAGCAAGCGGCAGCACTAATTGAGAATACATCATGTTCTTCACATAATAGAAGCAGTAATTGCTGGAAATTCTAAGCTGATCAGCCAGCATCTATCTCCTCCTACAAGTCTGCAGATGATGTCACCATAACAGGCAAGAAGTAAGAGAGTTTGGTAAAATGGTGTCACAGTAACAACATTCCCTTTAGTGTCAGCAGAACAAAAGAGCTTGTCATTAACTCCAGAAAGGGGGCAGCACATGTTCCTGTCTATATAAACGGCACTGAGGTCAAGAGGTTTGAGAATTTCAAATTCCTAGGATTGAGCATCACCAATAGCCTGCCATAGTCCAAACACATAGATGTCATTACTAAGAAAGCTTATCAGTGTCTTTACTTCCTCAGGAAGTGAAAAAAAATTGGCATGTACCCTTTCACCCTCCCCAATTGTTATCAGTGTATCATAGAATGCTTTCTGTCTGAATGCATAACAGTGTGATAAGGCAACTAGTCTGCCCATGACCATAAGAAACTGCAGAGAGTTGTGGAGACAGCTCAGTAGGTCAGCAAAACCAGTTTCCTCTCCAGGGAACACACAGAAAATGCTGGAGGAACTCAGCAGGCCAGGAAGCATCTATGGAAAGAAAGTACAGTTGCCGTTTTGCTCTGAGACCCTCTGGCAGGACTGGGGGGAAATTTAAACTTTTTCAAGGTAGGCAACCCTGGCAATGTAGTAAACCAAAAACAAGAGAGGATCTGGAGATGCTGGAAATCAAAGCAACACACACAAAACAGTCTCGGCCTGAAACGTCAGCTGTGCTGACTGGCCTGCTGAGTCCCTCCAGCAATCTGTGCGTGGTGCTTGGATTTCCAGTATCTGCAGATTCTCTCTTGTTTGTGATTTGATTTCCTCTCCATGGACTGTCTATATCTCTTGCTACCTTGGTAAAGCAGCTAACATAATTAAAGAAACCATGTACCCACAGACATTCCTTCTTCTACAAAAGAAAATACAAAAGCCAGAAAGCACTAATCACTAGGCTCTAGGACAATTTATACGCACTGTTATAAAACCAGCAACCAGCTCCTTAGTAGGATAAAGTGGGCTCTTGAGTTCACATTCTACCTTATTATCACCTTGCAGCTTATTGTCCACCTACACTTTAACTATTACACTTCCTTTTACATTCTGTTAATATTTTGCCTTGTACTACACCTGTGCACTGTATAACGAATTAATCTGTATGAATGGAATGCAAGACAAGATTTTCACTGTACCTTGGTACACATGATAAAAATGAACCAATTCTAATTCAATCAGTAGAACAAGGAACAGAATTAATTGGCTTTTCACTTTCAAGATTTATTGCCATCTTTTCAGCCAATCAGTCTGCAATGATGCCATTTTAAATAATAAATACAAGTCATTTGTTATTTCTAAACTTTAGAATACTTTTCAAATACCGGAGAACTTATCTTCTGGAATGAGTCAGCATTTAGAAGAATGGTAATTGCTGACTGTGATCATTTTCTTTCGGTTGAAAACATGATTCAGTCTATGGAAAAGTCAAACAAATGATCTGAGCTCACTCTCTCCAGAAGCTCCTACCATCAGCCACGGATCATATGATGTAAGGAACACAAATTCTTTCTTGCTTCTTTGTAGAACCACTTTTAATTCACTTAAATTTTAAGCATCCTATTTATTTGCTATTAATAGATTGAAGTCTTTAAGTTGTAATACTGACTCTTGTTCCATTGGTGCGATAACTAAGCCACGTGCTTCCGTATCATACGATACCATACTTCTGCTCCATTGGCACTTCCCGACCTTATGTGATACCTTTAGGTCATAAAGTGCAAAATCAGCTCCTTCTGCATACCATGTCCACGATGACCATCAAACATTCATTTTCTGCTAGGCCCATTTTATTCTCTCTACATCGCCTCATTCTACCCACCTCCTAATTCTGTCATTCACCTGCAATCTAGTGGCATTTTACAGAGGAAAGTTAATCTACCAAGCCATGCTCAGTAGGAGTGTTTCTCAAGTGCTTCTCGGGCACTCAGTGGAAACACATGCGGTAACAGGGAGAAAATGTAAACTCTACGCACACGTTCCCAGAGGTCAGAATAGAATCTGGATCAGCTATGAGGCAGCAACTCCACCAGCTGCAACGCTATCCCACTCCTAAATGAGCTGAAGCTGAAAGATTTTCTATTCATGTACTAATTTAGTAACATATTTGTGTAGAAATCTCTGTTAGAATATATTCATTGATTTTAATAATCTATTAAAATTAATGCACTAGTTTTAATTATTCAGCTTCAATTAATTCACATCTTTGTTCTATTATTAACAGGGAACCGGCTTCTATTTATTCTTACTCACCTCTCTTCACAGCTACCATTTGTGTGCAAGCAGCTAATTCCAATTCTATAGTGTGAGTTAGCATTGTACACTCAACCAAGAAAGGAAGGTTCTTTTATTATGGGAATTCAACATTAATTGGGCAAGAAGTGGTGTTGCTTCTTGCCTTTGAGAGTTCTTTGTCAAATTATAGCATATTGTCAAAAAACATTGCTGTAATTGGAGATTGCCATATTCTTTCATAGCTAAGCTATTAATTGTGACTCATTTAAGCTCTCCACTTGAGGGCCTCAAAAGTTTCAGACTCCAAATACAAGTAAGGGCAGCATGCTAATGTAGTGGTTAACATAAGGCTTTACAGAACTAGCAATCAGTGTTCAATTCCCACTGCTGGCTGTAAGGAGTTTGCACATTCTCCCACTTATGCTTCCTCCGGGTTCTCTTCTTTCCTCACACATCCCATAGACTTAAAAAGTTCGGGTTAGTAAGTTGTGGGCATGTTAGGTTGGCACTGGAAGCTTAGTGACACTTGCGAGCTGCTCCTAGGAAAATTTTCAGATTGTGTCTCGTTGATACAAATGATGCATTTCACTATATGTTTCAATGTACATATGTCAAATAAAACTGACCTGTAAGCATCAGCAACCTAGGAAGCTGCTGCTTCAATTGAAAAAAAGTTAAACAAAGTTCTAAATCAGGATAACTACAGTGGATTCTGGTTAATTGTGAGGTATGGGGATCGATATATGTACCATGGAAATGTAGTTTCATGGAAATAGTTAAAAAGGCATAAAAAGACAAATTACTGTTTGAGTGCCAAATTATGTATTTAGATGAAATACAGAATAAATTAGAACACTACCAATATTACTACAGTACTATAAAATGTGTATTAGTTCATAATAGTTACTGATAGAGAAATTCATCGAGTATAGGCTGGCATTGTATTCAATTGGTGAACTATCCATTATTGACCCCTTAAAGCATTGAGGCTTAACGCTTTTCCCAATAGTGAACAATCTCTTTTTATCAGTTCCTAACATACTTGAACAATGCAATACAATTCTGCAATCCACTATTTTCTTTCAACCTGATAGTTTTGTGTGTTTGTAGCAAAGGGAACCACTTGACATGGCACGATCAAAGAAAGGCCTGTTTCATTATCACTGTAGATATCCTCTGCACGTTTTGTATATTTTCATGTTTCTGCACTACCTTTCTTGCCATGTGCTTTCTTGATTTTAGTGTGGTGCTTACATTTCCATCGAGACAACCAACCATCTGTTGCATTAAATTTTTCTGACCCAGCTTCTTAGCTAGATCCTCTGACTTGCTTTGTTTCCACATTGGTTCACTGACACTCACACCCCATCCATTTACAATGGAAGACCATGGATCGAAGGCTCTTCAACATCTGGGTCCTTACCATCACAACTTTGCTTTTGGGATGTCCCACTGCCTAATGTTCATTCTTCCTGCAGTTTATCTTGTTGATGTATCAAGTGTGCAATTGTAGGTTTCTGTACTCCAGTTATCTTTACGAGCTGGTGATGAGTGGTGTTAGATGGGTGGCTTTAAATTTGGTCCAGTAGGGTAATTTTTTTTGGCAAGGGTGTCAAAAAATTTTTTAAGTCGAGATTAAAAAAAGCAAAATGATCAAAAATCAAAATGGCATCCATCAGCCAGAAATGAATAACACACAACTGATGCAAATTTTCACTCTAAACATGCTGTAACGGCCACACAAGTGCACATGACTGATCACATCCTGCCCCAGTTAAGCAGCAAAGTGTCCCAAATAAACAAAGGAAATTATGACTATTTACACAATTTGTGTTTGTTCTTTAAGACTTGTCCCAAATAAGTGGCTGCCCTGATTAACTGACGGGCCAATTAATTAATATCCACTGTATTTTATTCTATTTGCTGTTGAAACCAGACTATAATAGAGGAAACTTTCAGTAGGAAGCATTTGTATGGATATTGACTGAGATGTTGGTGGAAGAAGCCTCAATTCTGAATGAGAAAGTGAAAGATTCTAGCCCAGGGGTCAGCAACCCGCGGCTCCAGAGCCGCATGCGACTCTTTCATCTCTGTGCTGCGGCTCCCTGTGGCTTTGGAAAATAAATGATGAGTATTTAATTAAAATGTATTTTATGTTAGTTTGTTAGTTTTTGAAATGTAATTCTAAATTTGAAGATTATGGTGATCTTGTACAATCTAAATAAAACATTGTGGTGACCCATTTCCTGGCACATCCGAACCGGCTCACAATTAGCCAGCATTCCGGCTAAGGGAGATAGCCTACGGGGGTTTGTGAGTATGTGTCTTTTGGAGCATCCATGCCCATGGGGGGGAGGGTTGAGGGAGGCTTAAAAGCAAGGCTGTTTAGTGCGAACAAAGTTATCTTTGACTGCAGTTTGCCAACTCCGTGTCGTTATTTAAGCGCTGCGTGTAGCACACCACTACAACGTGTTTTTTATCGCTATTAATATGTCACCACTGCCAATGCCTGACACCCGCCACTCCCCTAAGCATCGATCCATCCCTACTGAATATGACTGCATTGGCAGATGTGAGTCAACCTGATCTTGAGATGGAACTGGCCGACACAGCCGACAAAGACATATGGGTGTCCAAGTTTAGATGCTTGACAGCAGACCTTGAAGATGTTGCCCGTCAGAAGGCCGTTCTTGCTCAGATGGAGTGATATTGAAAACCTCCCCAAACGGACAAAATTGTGTTCGAAACATGGAATGCTATCCCCGACATTTATGTAAACATTAAAAAGTATGCACTTGGAGTCCTGTCGATCTTTGGATCCACATATGTATGTGAGCAGGTGTTCTCCAACATGAACTTTATTAAAAACAAACATCGTGCACGCCTCACAGATGACAGCTTGCGATCCTGTGTAAAGATGAAGGTGACGTCATACAGCCTTGATGTGCAGACGCTGTGCGCTGAGATCCAGGAGCAGAAATCCCATTAACCAAGTATGGTAAATATTTTAATTGCCTATTATTTTACGTATATTCATAATTTTTCATGTTTCAGTGAAGTAGTCCTTTTATTTTTCAGGTTGACAGGGGGCTGACGTTATTTTTGGTTTGCTGCTGGCGGACAATTTAAGTTCGACATTTTTCATAAATACAAGAAGGACTCAAATAGACATTGAGTATTTTACTTAAAAGTAACCTTCAACCCAACGTCTTTTTTTCGGAGTTCAAAATGTTTTTGTTGCCTGCAGAAATGTAATTTCATTTTCTCTGCAGGAGTTCATCGATTTCATAAATGCAACACATTATAGTTTGTTTATACATAGCATAAAGGCAAAAAAAACGTTGTATGCAGTGTTATTTCATTTTAAATGTCAAACGGGTTTTGTGGCTCCCAGTGTTTTCTTTTCTGTGGGAAACGGGTCTATATGGCTCTTTCAGTGGTAAAGCTTGCCGACCCCTGTTCTAGCCCCATTTCAGGCAATTTTAACAAATAGAGCCAAACACTTAATCTCATTGCTGGTTTGACATCCAACAGGATTGTTGAGCTTGGGCTGTTTGCTCTGTGGTTATGCTGTATGGGTCAATGTCTTTCCAGTTCAGATGGTTCTTGCAAAAATAAAATCAGATAACATGCAGGGTAGGGATTTGAAAAGTATATTTAATCATCTCCATAATTAATAGCGGGGCTGCATGTGGTGTATAGTTACACAAATAAGTCAGTTGTCAAAGATAACGTGACATTGTTGAGTGCATGTTGATGTAAATAGCATAGAGTTTGTTCCTTACTTGAAGTTCCAGTGCTCTGTGGCTGTTATTATGAGTGTAATTAATCAAAATTTTAGCAGTCATCAAGGCCCACCTCGGGATAGCTTATAAATAGCAACAAAACTGAAATCTTTGCACTTAATTAACAGTGCAATGGTCATTGTTCACTGAAGAAAGAGGTTCCTTGACTTTCAGACAGTAATTCATGGAATTATCTTAGAGTGAAAGACAGAAGGGTTGAAATGCCAGTTTACTAGGAGAAGAGGGAAGGTAATGGCTTCAGTTAGACAGCCTATGGATGTCTGATGAGCCAAATATATCATTCATATCTGATATGGAAAGGACAGGGATAAATTTAGTTGCAGAAGATAGGTATGGATTTTAAAGCACACAGATATCATGATAAACTATAAATCTGTTGTTCATTGTGGTAGTTCAGAATTAAAAGAGTACAATCATTTGAGGTAGTAGAGAGCTATAAACTAAATATATGCAATCAAAAGTAGAGAATAACTATGAGTACTCAAATGTTTTCGATGTATTATAACCCCAGAGCACTTTTAGATTATGCTCCCAGAAACAAGTGTCTGTATTGTGTGTGTGTAAGTGGGGTTGGATATGGGATGGTTCCCAAAGACAAATGAATCCAGTTAAAGTTTGAAGAATAAGAAGATTTCCATTGTGTCTAAGACTGCAAGTAGAAGGCAGCGAAGAATCCAAGGAATTCCATCCTGTGTCACAGTTCCAGTCACAATACAAAGTCAAAGGACAACTCACTGTGTCTTTCAGAAGTCAAGAATGAGGCTTAAAACTTCTTACTTCATAATTGTTTTATTAAGCGCTAAGAGAACAAAGATATTGGAAGCAGAGAGTAGCAAGTGTCCAGTAGCAAAGAACAAAGAAGAAAGAGAAACTGGTGAGCCAACGTGCCCTGCTTTTCTTATACTGTATATATCAGATATTTCATTGCATTTCCATAGATAAGAGTTAACCAGTTAGATAGTCTGTATTCAAATAATGCAATATTCAAGAAGTTTCCGGAATAATAGAAAGAACTCTAACCACTAGGAGACACATTGAGTAATTGAACTATTTCATGTACATAGGTAATCTATATGAAAATACAAGACGGAATGTGAAAGTTAAACTGCAAAGAAAATAACAATAATGAAGACTAATCAAACATCTCAAAGCTTTGACCTAGAAACGAGGACAACAAAGGCAGCACCATGTGACTATAAATGGCATGAGTCACCATCCTAGATTTACTTGCAGTCATTTCTCATACAGCTGTTCTTTGAAAAGGTCTAAGTGCTACTCATGTCAAAAAAAGACATATGGCAATAGCTTGTTAAATGAAACACAAGACAAGAGGCAGGAATCTAGTCTCAAATGCAATGTCAGTGCAGAAAGATTGATTTTCTCATAAGAATTCACAAAGAGAGAATCTGCACAATATTGTAACTGTTGCAGATGACACATTTATTTCCTACAGTACCTCTACTGAAATCAACTGTTATGTGAGACAATGGGACTATAATGCCATTGTCCTGATTGACAGAAAGTCAATAGAGATGCAGATCAACATGATGGCAGACTGTTCCATTACTGGTAATAATATATATAGTATGACAAGCTCTTCTGTCATCTGCCCTAACTAATGAACAAATTCACATACTCAGAACAATTTTGGAAAGCCTCAGCATAGATAAAATGCATAATATGAATCATCTACAATTATTATGCACTATACTGAACAACCAATGGTAGGAAGAAAACCTGCTTAAGAAGATCATAAATTGAACATGTTTATTATTCAAGTTGATGCTCACTTTGCATGTTTGTGTGGATAAATAACTATGCCCAGTGTAGAATAATATTTTCCACTAATAGCCAGTGTAATTGCTCAGACTACACAGAGAGGCCCCAGTGACCCTATGATTTCAGTCTCTGAGGCTGATGTGCAAGCAGCCTTCAGGAGGGTGAACCCATGAAACACATCCGTCCCCGAAGGGCTACCTGGCCAAATTCTAAAGACCTGTACTGATCAGCTGACTGGAGTGTTCACTGTGATCTTTAGCCTCTCGCTTCAGCAGTCTGAAATACACATCGACTTCAAACAGACTTCACTTAGACCGGTGCCTCAGAAGAAAGTGTTAACCTGCTTCAATGACTATTATCCAGTTGTACTCACATCCACAGTGATGAAGAATTTTGTGAAATCAGTGATGGAACATATCAAGTCCTGCCTGAGGAGCAACTTGGATTCACTACAACTTGCCTACTGGTCCAAAGCAGATGCCACCTTATTGGCTCTTCATTCAATCCTGGAACATATGGACAGCAAAGATACATATATCAGGATGTTCTTTATTGAGTAGATATGTGGTGGACAGTATAATGACTGGCTGCATCACATCCTGTTATAAAAGCCCCTATTCCCATTGAAAGGAAAATCCTACAAAAAGACCAGTCCGTTACAGGTAAAGACTTCCCACCACACCTTGTATTGGTCCACTCTGCTTATTTCTTTTTCCACGTGTTCCATTGGGCGCCTTGATTAAGGCACCTGATCCTCATTCGAACAGGCAAGATAAATAGTTCAGCTTACAGCCATTCGGTGCTGGTTTGGCGCCATAGCCAGTGCGGCTATGCTCGTCCCGGGGCAGCCAAGAATTGTGGACTCTAAGTTGCTTGTGAATTGCAGGACTCTAGAAGCCTGTGGCTGCCTAGTGAATTCAGACGTTTTCGTGTCCAGCTGTGTTGCCGGCCATTTTGCAGCTACACCGAGCTAGGATGTGAATTCTGTCATTTTTATGTTTGGCTGAGATTTGCTGGTTGATTGTTGCCACTCTGAGCCGCTGCGAATAAGGGACCGTTTTCATGAACTTCTCCACGTCAAAATACGTTTTGTCTGTTGTTGTTTGTTTTTGTCGTCTCGTGTCCAGCTGGGTGGGCCTGGCCATTTTGCTGCTGCTCCAAGCCAGGATGCAAGTGGTCTGTCATTGTTTGTCTTTGTGGCCTTGTTTCCTGTTGAGTGTTGCCAGCCGTTTTGCTGCTGTTCTGAGCTGGGATTTGAGTGGTCTGTTGTTGTTTTGTTTTCAAGGATCCGAGTCCCAAGTCAAGCTTCCAAGTGTCCAGTCCAAGTCAAGACTCTGAGTGTCCAGTCCAGTCAAGACTCCAAGCATCCAGTCCAAGTCAAGGCTCCGAGTGTCTGGTCAAATCAAGATTCCAAGTGTCCAGTCCAGTCAAGACTCCAAGCATCCAGTCCAAGTCAAGGCTCCGAGTGTCCAGTCAAGTCAAGACTCTGAGTGTCCAGTCAAGTCAAGACTCTGAGTGTCCAGTCCAGTCAAGACTCCAAGCATCTAGTCCAAGTCAAGGCTCCGAGTGTCCGGTCAAGTCAAGATTCCAAGTGTCCAGTCCAAGTCAAGACTGTGAGTGTCCAGTCCAGTCAAGACTCCAAGCATCCAATCCAAGTCAAGGCTCCGAGTGTCCGGTCAAGTCAAGACTCTGAGTGTCCAGTCAAGTCAAGACTCTGAGTGTCTAGTCAAGTCAAGACTCTGAGTGTCCAGTCAAGTCAAGGCTCTGAGTGTCTAGTCAAGGCTTCGTGTCCAGTCCAGGCTTTGTGTTCCAGTCAAGTCAAGTTCCAGGTCTGAGTCTGGTTCCACGTCCGAGTCTAGTTCCAAGTCCGAGTCAAGCCTCTGTCCAAGTCATATCCAAGTTCATCTCCATGTCAAGTCTCCTGCACTTGGGTTTGCTTCCTTGGCTTCCTCAGCTGGATGTTGCAACACATCTACAAGAAGTGTTGTCCCAGGAAAGCAGCATCAATCATCAGGGACCCTCCACCCAAGTCAAAGTTCAAAGTTCCATGTTCAAAGTAAATTTATTATCAAAGTACATCTATATCACCATATACAACTCTGAAATGTGTTTTCTTGTGGGCATACTCAATAAATCTATACAATAATAACCACAGCAGGTTCAATGAAAGACTACCCAACTTGTGTGTTCAATTAGAATGCAAAAACAAATAAAATGTGCAAATACAAAAAGAAAGAAGTAATAAATAAGCAATAAATATCAAGAATATGAGATGAAGAATCCTTGAAAGTGAGTCCATAGGTTGTGGGGACATTTCAATGATGGGGCAAGTGAAGTTGAATGAAGTTATCCCCTTTGATTCAAGAGCCTGATTGCTGAGTAATTATTTCTGAAGCTAGTGGTGTGAGTCCTGAAACTCCTGTACCTTCTTCCTGATGGCAGCAGTGACAAAAGAACACTTCCTGGGTGATGAGGAACTTTGATGATGGATGCTGCTTTCCTGTGACAGTGTTTCATGCAGATGTGCTCAGTGGTTGGGAGAGCTTTACCCATGATGGACTGGGCCATCTCCATTATTTTTAGTAGGATTTTCTGTTAAAGGCATTGGGGTTTCCATACTAGGCTGTAACACAGTCATGTTCTCTTCTCACTAGTATTTTCAGGAAGGTACAGGAGTCTCAGAACTCACCCCACCAGGTTCAGGAACAGTTATTACCCCTCAACTATCAAGCTCTTGAAACAAAAGGGATAACTTCACTCAACTTCACCTGCCCCATCATTGAAATGTTCCCACAACCTATGGACTCACTTTCAATGATTCTTCATCTTATATTCTCAATATTTATCGCTTACTTATTTTTTTCGCTTTTTTGCATTTGTACAGTTTGATGTATTTTGCACACTGGTTGAACACCCACGTTGATATGGTCTTCATTGATTTTATTACAGTTATTTTTCAATCATGGATTTATTGAGTATACCCGCAAGAAAATTAATCTCATGGTTGTATATGGTGACATATATATACTTTGATAGTAATTTTACTTTGAACATTGTACTTTGAAGGTGTAATATATAATTAGCATTTAAAAGCTGGTCCATGAACATTTTTGAGGCGATGGACCAGCATGTCCAGTGGAAGCCTTGTTGCCATTCCACTATCACAGGTTAGAATTATAATCCAACTGAATATGTTTGCAATACAGACATTTAGTTATCATTTCAGTTCTTCTCAGGAAAAGAATTGTTGGTGTATGAGGTGTCAGACACCCTGGATTGAAGATGAGCAATGAGAGAAGTTCAGGGGATGTTGTGACTATGTGTGCAGGTTGCCAGCAATGCAGTCTAGCCTTACAACCTTGAACTGCCCATCTTGCCCATTCCAACACATCTAGGTCGACGTTTCTCAAAAGAGGAGTAATTAATTTCTCTTGTACTCTTAGATGTATATGCAAAACAGATTGAGGTCAAATATGAAAGTACTTAACCAAGAAAAGAACTTATTAATGAAGAATTGAGGTGATTTCTGTGATGCATAAAATGACAGCAGTATGAGCATATAGAACATAGAACAGCACAATGCAATATAAGCCCTTTGGCCTACGATGTTATACCGACCTTTTAAGTGTCAATATCAGAACTAGTATTTGACAATGACCAGTTCAATTTCCATTGATGTGAGAATTTTACGCAAAACAATAGGATCCATTATGATTCCTCCATATTACTCTTCTTTGAGCTGAGCAGCAGACAGTGTTTCAAGCCCAGCTTTAAAGAGGCAAATGTCTCAACATTACTCTAGTTTCACAATGAACCATCTTTGACTTATTTCTTATTTACATACCGTACGATTTCCCACTCTAATATTGGTTTTACTGCAACATCACTTTTGTATATGTTTGAGTTTCACACCAACTTGGATGGGGGAGAAGGGAGGCAGCTATTGATGCAAAAGATGATGTTCTGAGGAGTCAGCAGATACAGGTCAGGGAACAGCAAATCAGTAAAGTAGTTGAAATCTATTGTCTAAGAAGCATTCAGTATGAGACCTGTCTGTGTACATCAGATAATCAGAGCAAGAAATATGCCAGTTAATGCTGAAGTAATATTAGAAGATTCAATTCCTATGATGATATAGTGGCAAGTTCTGTAAGTTTATTTTTTATAAATGGAATAAGGATATTGTCAGATAGGATGAATTGCATTCACATTTTCTATAAATTGGTCCATTGTGGTTCACTGTCAAGAGTTTGCAATCTCTCAGATTCTCCAGTAATCATTCGAACCTTAAATCTGGAAGGCTACTTACTAGAGAATTATTAATAACCATAATTCAATAACAACTCCTATAAACAAATTATGTTATCCTTTGCACACTGGAAGAAATATCATTATTGATATCCTGACCTTAGAAATATATATTGTCATGAATAACTATGATACCATAGTCATTGCAATCTCCACTCTTAAATTAGTATAAATTGCCCAACACTAACAATAGTGATTCCACTTCAAAAGCACTTCAAACGTGTTGGGACAACTTGAGGTGGTGATGTATAATTGTATGTCTTCCTTTTTTTTACTATTTATCTTAAAATTGAGTGGGGTCTGAATAGCAACTTGGATTCGCTCCAGTTAATCAACTGAAGCAACAGATGCTATCTCGTTGGCTCTTCACAAAACCCAGGAACATCTGGACAGCAAAGTTGCATTAATCAGGATGCTCTTTATCAATTACAGCTCAGCATTTAACACCATTATCCTCTCAAAATTAATCAGTAAACTCCAAGACCTGGGCCTCAATACACCCTTGTGCAAATGGATCCTGGATTCCCTCATTTGCAGACCCCAGTCCATTCAGATTGGCAAAAACATCTCCTCCAAAATCCCCATCAGCACAGGAGCACCACAAGGCTGTGTACTTAGCCCCCTGCTCCACTCACTTTACACTATGACTGTGTGGCTAAGTACAGCTCCAACACCATATACAACTTTGCTAGCGGCACCACCGTTGTGGGCTGCATCAAAGGGGGTGATGAATCAGCATACAGGAGGGAGATTGTAAACTTGGCAGGGTGGTGTAATAACAACAATCCCTCACTCAATGTTAATAAGACCAAGGAACTGATTGTAGACTTCAGGAGAGGGAAATCAGGGGTACATGAGCCAATAATCTTCGGAGATTCAGAGGGGGAGAAGTTCCAAAATTTTAAATTCCTGGCTGTCACAATTTCAGAGGTCCTGTCCTGGACACATCATATAAATTATTGTGAAGAAAGCACAAGAGAGCCTCTACTTCCTCAGGAGTCTGCGGAGGTTCGGCATGTCATCAAAAACTTTGGCCAACTCCTATAGATATTTGTTGGAAAGTGTGCTGACTGGCTGCATTACAGCCTGGTATCAATGCCTTTGAACAGAAAATCCTATAAAGGTTAGTGGATTCGGCCCAGTACATCATGGATAAAACCCTTCCAACCATTGAGCACATCCACTTGAAATGTTTGCATAGGAAAGAAGCATCCATCATCAAAGATCTTCACCACCCAAACCATGCTCTTTTCTCACTGTTGCCATCAGGTAGAAACAACAGTTGCCTCAGGACCACCATCAGGCTCTTGAACAAAAGGAGATATTTAAAAATTCTGTTATTATTTCATAGTTGTTAATTATTGCTATTTATTTATATCTGCATTTGCACAGTTTGTTTACAGTTAACATTCCTGATGTTTACAGCTTAGATACTGTTCTATAGATTTGCTAAGTACATCTACAGATAAAAGATCTCAGGGTTGTATGTGATGGCATGCATAAATTTTACTTTGAACTTTGTTACAAAACCGACTTAGTTTTCTAACCAAAATCATAAATTACTTTATTTACAAATAGAAAATATGATCAGCAAATATTTGGAGCATATCGTCCCGACCTTTCAACCTACACCATGATCAACCTAAGCGTCCTATGTAGCCTGTAACTGCCGATTATAGCCATATGCCTTTCTAAGAGTCTATCAGAAGTCTCTAATATTTCAGCCTCTATCACAGGCCCTGGCAGTGCAGTATATTCCAAGCATTTACCCATCTCTGTGTAAAAATCCTGCTGTCATCATCCACCTTAAATTTTCTTCCACTCACTTTAAAAGATATTCTCTGGTATTAGCTATTGACACACTTGGCTTAATGGACTGTCTGTCCATTCTATCTATGCCTCTTATAATCTTAAATCTCCATCAATCCTGCTCTCATCCTCCTTCACTCCAAAGAGAAAAGTCATAGCTTTCTCAAACTCTGCTCATAAGACATGTTCTCTGATGCAGACAGTATGCGAGGAAATCTCCTCTGCACCTTCCCTAAAATTTCTACATCCTTCCTATAATGATTTGACAAGAACTGAACTAAGTGTGGTCTAACCAGAAATTTATAGAGCTGCAACAAAACCTCACAACTCTTGAACTCAATTCTCGACTAATGAAGGCCAACACATTAATTTCAAATCTATGCTGCCAAATTTCCATGGATTCCATGCCTCATGAAGTTCTGGACTAACTTTCCATGGGCAACCTTGTCAAATGCCTTACTAAAATCTAAATAAGGCCATAAGGTATGGGAGCAGAATTAGGCCATTTGGCCTAATTCCTCTCAGCCCCAATCTCCTGCCTTCTCCCTGAATCACTTCATGCCATGACCAATCAAGAATCTATCAACCTCTGCCTTAAGTATGCATAAGGACTTGGCTTCCCCTCCATAAATTCACCACTTTCTGGCTAAAAAATTCCTCCTCATCTCCATTCTAAAGTGATGCCCCTTTATTCTGAAGTTGTCCTCTGGTCTTCGACTTTCACCATAGGAAACATCCTCTCCACATACACTCAGTCAAGGCCTTTCACCATTTGAAAGGTTTCAAAAGGTCACCCTTATTCTTCTGAATTCTAGTGATTGCAGGCCCAAATACGTCTGATACTCTCCATATGACAAGCCATTCAATCCTGGAATCATGTTCGTGAACCCCCTTTGAACCCTCTCCAGTTTCAGCATATTTTTTCTAAGATAGGGGGCCCAACCCCACTCACAATACTTCAAATGAGGCCTCACCAGTGTTTTATAAAATTTCAACAAATACACCACATCCACCACTCAAACTTCAATAATTTCTTTTCTCTCTTGCTCAAATAAGTCTATCAGTCTTGTGAGGCAGGATCTGCCCCTCACACAGCCATGCTAACTAACTCTAATATGACAGTGCTTCTCCAAATGTTCATAAATCCTGTCCCTAATGAATTTCTTCATTAGTTTTCCACTACTGATGTGGGACTCATTAATCTATAATTCCCAGAATTATTCCTATTACCTTCCTTGAGCAAAGGAATAACACTTGCCCTCCTCCAATTCTCTGATACTTCTCCTGTGGCCAGCGACAATGTAAAGATCATTGTTAGAAGCCCAGCAATCTCTTCCCTTGCTTCATGAGTAAGATGTGTATATCCCATATGGCCATGGGGTCTTATCTATCTTAATATTGTTCAAAAACTTCAACATTGTCTCTTTCTAAACCTCGACCTGCACCAGCCTGTTCCATGCTGACCTCATATTCACCATTTCCCTCTCATTGGCAAACACTCAAACAAGTATTGATTAAGGACCTCCCTCCCTCCTCCCCTTCCAGGCACATTTCCTCCTCTATCACTGGTCAGTCCTATGCTCACTCTAGTCACCCTCCTGTTCTTCACGTACATGTAGAATGTCTTAAGGTTTTCATTAATCCTTCTCTCAAAGGCCTCTCATGTCCTCTTCTATCTCTTCAAAGTTCTTTCTTACAATCCTTCCTGGCTGCCTTATAACTCTCAAAATTAAGGTCTGATTTCTGATTTTTGCTTCTTAAGCATGCTTTATTCTTCCTTTTGACAAAATGCAACTATGTCTTGTTAAACAAGAGAAAATCTGCAGATGCTGGATATCAAGTGACGCACACAAAATGCTGGAGGTATTCAGCAGGCCAGGTATCATGTATGGAAAAGAATACAGTCAACATTTCAGGCTGAGACATTGACTTACTTTATTTACATAGATGTTGCCTGGCCTGCTGAGTTCCTCCAGCATTTAGTGTGTGTTGTTACGTCTTGTTAACCACGGCTCCATCATCCTAGCATCCTTTCTCTGTTTCAATAGGACAAACCTTTCCAAAATCCCATGCAAGTGCTCCTTAAACAACTTCCACATTTCTGCTATGCATTCCCCTGAGGACACCTGTTTCCAGTCTATGCTCTTATACATCTATTTTTATCTCTGTAGGTGCAAAGCCCAACTTCCAAAGAAAGGCCAATAATGTGTTGCAGTTTAAAACATCGTCTGTTATAATTTCTGATTAATGTACGAAAAAGCTTGTGTAGTCTCAAATAACCCATGCATCATTCATTCTGAAAAAAAATCAGGGGAATTCTTCCTGTGTCCAAGCCAATATACTTGTCTTAGTCAAGTTACACAAATAAATTTGTCATGATTTTAAATCTGTTCATGAAATCCCATATATTCTTTATGACCTATTGGGAATGTGCTCCAGAGAATTCTACACAATGTTTTCCCAATTCTGATACTGCACAGCAAATTCATTTTTACTCCATGCCTGAATTCACTGATACTTACTTGGAAGATGCTAAAGAAGATTATCTTGGCATATGTAGTCTTTGAGGTGCTGTTCCTGCAATGATGTACTGCTGATAACAACAGTAGTATTCATGAGAAGTAGTAGATGTAAGATCACAGTAGCAATGTGTAATTAAAGTGCTAAAGCTCCATCTTAAAATATCAGAAGTACTTTTTCCAGAATGTTATCTTATTCATTCACATGACACCAGTGTTGTGAGCATGACTGATGTTTAGTACTGACGATTTGAGCTGAGTGGCTTGTATTTCTGAGGGCAGGTACCACTTTGATGGGGATCTAATGTTACATCTGGGCCAGTGTGTGAAATGACTGCGCATTTCCTTCCCTAAAGGGAAATGGTGAAGCAGATGGGTTTTAGAAAAATGTCACCAATACAGATATCAGATTTTTGTAAAACTTGAATACTGATACTACCATTTTATTCCAAATTCTGTTGATTACACGTCTCTAAGTACCACTTCAGTTCACGTCTCTAGATCATTAATCCAGGTTCTCTCAATTGCTAGTCTTTTTAAAAGTTCAAATGAAAGGAATAATCATGTTACCATGTTACATGGTAACATACAGTATATGTTACCATGTAATACCTTGAGATTCATTTTCTTGCAAGTGTTTAGAGGGAAAATACAATAGAATTTTGTACAAAAAAGCATACATAAACAAAGACTGAAAAATGCCAATGGTAAAGGAAAACAAAATGTGCAAGCAAAAAAAAAATACCGAGGAGTTGTAAAGAGTCCTTGAAAGTGAATCACTAGGTCGTTGAATCAGTACAAGGGAGTGGTGATTGAACTTAGCCATGGCAGTTCAGAAGCCTGATGGCAGTAACTGTTCTGGAACATAGTAGTGTGGGAACCTAAGGCTTCTGTATCTCCTGCCCAATGATGGTGGCAAGAAGAGGGCATAGTTGGATGGTGAGGGTCTTAGAAGATGGATGCTGCTTTCTTGTGGCCATGCTCCATGGAAATGTATTCAACAGTGAGGAGAGCTTTGGCTGTGATGGACTGGGCTGTACCCACCATTTTTTAGAGCCTTATCCATTCCTGGGCATTAGTGTTTAATATAGCTACAGCATTATCATAACCCTTTCAAGTAAAGTAGAAGGAGTGGAAGAAATATCAGGGCTAAACGTCAATTTTGTAGTGCACAGGAAGCCTCTAAACAATGGCCTACATTTTTGATGCCAAGGTCCTAAATTGCAACTGAACTGCACTTTCCACAGGCATAAGGCAAAGAGGAGCTTGTGCAGGTAAGTGCTTTCTACCAATTGACAAGACACTGTGTAGTGCCAGAGCATCACAGGCTCACGTGGATGGGCTTGAACAAGCTGAGGAATGATAGATGGCAAA
The DNA here is from genome assembly GCF_030144855.1 of Hypanus sabinus. NCBI lineage: Eukaryota > Metazoa > Chordata > Chondrichthyes > Myliobatiformes > Dasyatidae > Hypanus > Hypanus sabinus. The sequence goes on from NC_082709.1 coordinate 42,369,286, forward strand.
ACTGTCAAATGCCATCTGTCGAGGTTGCCAGGTGCTCTCAAAGATTTTAATGTGCCTGGCATTCACTTAAGAACTACCAAAAGTAAGTGATCAATTAAAAAATAAAAGTAGAACCATTGAACACTACAGCACAGTACAGGCCCTTCAGCCCTCCATGTTGTGTTGACCCATATAATCCTAAAAAAAAGTACTAAACCCACACTACCCCATAACCCTCCATTTTTCTTTCATCCATGTGCCTGTCCAAGAGGCTCTTAAATACCCCTGATGTTTTAGCCTCCACCACCATCCCTGGCAAGTCATTCCAGGCACTCACAACCCTCTGTGTAAAAACTTACCCCTGATGTCTCCCCTAAACTTCCCTCCCTTAATTTTGTACCTATGTCCTCTGGTGTTTGCTTTTTTTTAATGACCAATTAACCGACCAACTGGTATGTCTTTGGCCTGTGAGAGGAAACCAGAGCTCCCGGAGGAAACCCATGCGGTCATGGGGAGAACGTACAAACTCCTTACAGGCAGCGGTGGAAATTGAACCCAATTCTCCTGTACCATAAAGTGCTGTGCTAACCAATATGCTACCATGCCACCCCAAAAAAATCACCAAAATTCTTAATACCATTTAAAATAATTAATAAATGCAAATAATTAAATCTCTTCCTTACAGTTACAAAATCCTGAACTTTAACCTAATGGACTTGCAGATCCACTTTGAGTTTAGCAATGTTCACTGACCGATTGGATGACAGAAATCAAAGGACAAGTTCACAATCTGCCAGCAAAACCCATGCCAATGAATCCGTAATAAACTGAACTTCTCATTTCCCAACTGCAGAGTGCATGGGCCTTTATACAGTACTTGGTATATAATGCAAGACTTGACAATTTCTCACCCACAACAGGGGTAGAATGTCCAGCACTAAGCCACCTCTACCAATTAGTTCAATCACAGGTTTATATTCAATATTTGTTCTCCGGCCCTCTATAAGGTCACCTAACAAATGTCAGTCTATCTCAGTCCCTGCTTTATATCACCAGGCCTTAATTTTGCTTTGCATTTTGGTATCTTCATTCCATTTTAATTGGATTTGTGGTTGCAACAATCCAAGTTTATTTTCATCAGTATTGCATCAAGGCTGGGAGGAATACAAATATCAATATTTAACCCTGAGAGGATACTACAATCTTTAAACAATCAGCATGAGAAAACTTCTCATCTGAGAATGAGAAATAAAATATTATATCAACATTACTTTTCCAGAAGTCTTAGCAGGAAAATGACCAGGGTCTTTTGAACTAAGCTATTAGGCTATAGGGAATGTAGATTCCCAGTTGTGATTAGATTCCTAGTTGTGCCAAAGAAATGCAGGACATTAAGGTATATATGAAGAATTAAGAGAAGATGTTCACTCCTCTTTTTAATGTAGCAATTCCCATACAAGCACTAACCTAAAGTGAGAGTGAAATTGATCTCCGAAGGTGGTGATCTTTAGTGACCTGCATCAAGAACATTGCCAAATGCACAGGGTTCTAAAAGGCGCCTACTCTTTGTAAAACCACCTCCTTCAGTAGATGAAGAAAGAAACCCAGCAGAATATGTAATCTTTTTCTTACAACACAGAAAATTATTTTAATGACATGTCTGTGCTCCACATGAATCCTCTCCCATTCTTCCACCCCAGCCTAGCAGCAGAGTTCTTTTGACTCGCAAGTGCTCATCCAGATGCCCCTGAAATAGATGCATCGATACTTTTAGGAACTGTAATGATCCATGAAATTATGAATTTCCAACCTCATTTATTTTACTTAATACTATGTGTCACAGTAAGGAGATACATTTTCCTTATTAACAGGTTAACAAATTAGTGGGATATTTTGTAAATATTAACAAGAGAAATTATATGTTATTATACTGAATGGGCTTTGGTGAAGACGTACTAGATGGGTTAAATTTTGAGTGAGGCTATAATCTTTGTGATAACCAAAACTGTCACTCTGCCAAGATGCAAACTATGCTACATTTTGTTGATGATAGCCCTCTAACAAAGTTCACTGCCAGACTACAAAAACTTTATGAGGAAGCCTTTGCAAGGCTGGACTATTACAAAGCCAATAATCAACTGATTAACATTAAATTAGACCAGCTCAAAGAGCTTTAAAATACAGCCTTTTAATTTGACTACTTATTTAGAGAGTTCTTTACCTCTTTGATGAAACTAGCATGCATTTACTCTTTATTTGGCTAAATCCTGCTGGATTCACCCCATTATCCAGGCTCAGAGCTGACAGTATCCTCTTACCCACACTTAACCTAGACTTGATGCAAGGAACATTCTAAACTTACTTTTTTCTTCTAAATCTCCAGGTAGGAATCTCTGATCCTATTCATGGTATGCAAGTTACTGGAAAATCCCACTGAATCAGGGTTGCACAGCTGGACAATGCCTGGTAACCAACATTGGAGCATTTTGACAGAGTGCTGGCAGCAGTAACTCAGCTTGTACAACCCAGAGCTTACTTATGTGGGAGAAGCTTAATGTCAACCACCCTCTTTGGTATCACCAACTATATTTAGCATAATTTTGTCCCATATTCATGACGAGTTGATTTTAAAGGCATTTATAGAAAAACATTATGCCCAACTCATATACTGGATTCATACTGTATCAACAGATTACACACATAGATTCATTCTTCTTTTCTTCTGGAATATACAATGCAAACATACTAATAATATTTTGAATCTTTTTATTTGTAAGCTAAGAGTGTGTGTTAGGCTCCTTGAGTGAGATTTGACTCAGATTCCCCTAACTTCAGAACGTGATGATACCAGACTAAATTTCTGTACTACATTTTCCCTGCTTCATTCATACACTTCACATCTAGGCATAAAAGGCTAATCAGCCCATCAAGCCTCTTCTGGCTCTCAGAGCAATACCATCAGTCTCATCTCTCCACCTGGTTTCCTGCAACCCAGTCTCTCTCACGTGCCTGTTACTTCCTCCTTGCTCTTCAGTAGGGTCATGAACCTGCCAACCAGCATACCTTAGAGATGTGGGAGAAAACTGGAGAGTCTGTATGAAACTGATGTTGCCACAGTGAGGATATAAAAACTCTGAGCGGACGGCACCAGGGGTCAGGATTGAACAGGGAAAGAGGGAGATTGCTGGAGATACAGTGCATCAGCGCTACGGGATGAACTTCAGTGTTGCCTTGACAGTCTTTGAGATACACCAATGGTGTTTGTTTCTCCTTCTTGCATTTTGGATTCTCCAGAATGAAAGAACAGGGTTACAAAGAGTCTGAATAAATGTTCGCATTCACAAAAGCACGAAAGGAGGAGTTCTAAAGTACCAGTTGCAGCAATGCCATGCAAATGAAATTTTTCATAAAAATTAAAGCTGCATGCAATGGAAAATTTTCAGCAATACTTCCGAGGTAGTAGCACGTGACAAGTTGCGACAGCGCTGAGACGCAGATGCTGAAGAGCTTGACTGACAAACCTAAGCTGCAGCAAGGAAAGAGTTAAAATGGTGTGCTTACAGAACAGAGCACAGACACTCTGTGTAGCCTCTTCTACGTGTGTAAGTTCAGTGAGGCAAGAGTCACAATGATAAACTGACAGAGACAGTGTGCAGACACCCAGTCTGAATGCTGCCCTTGAAAGCCTAATTCCACTTTGTACAAACCTTCTGATCAAGCATGGGAAGATAAAGATGCAAATGAAGGATTCTAGGGCTACACTACTACTGGACAGTTATCTTACTAATTTTCAAGTATTGTTGGCCTTTACTACATAGGTTTAATTGCTTATTAACACCTGAAATATGTATTATGATTTGTAAATTAATATGCAAATAATGGGATTCAAAAGTGCACAAAGTTGCATAAACATCTGTATAAAACCAAGTCAAGTTCTGTATAAAAATGAGATTTCTTTGTTCAGACTTCAGGGTGAAAGTGTCGTGCTGTTTCCTTGTGCAATTGTAACTAAAAAGAGATTGAAGAATAAGTGCAAATTATCCGAATCCAGTCATCTGCAAAGACATATTGATCATCTCTGCTCAAAGTTGCTCCTTCTCCATCAAATGTAGGTCTTCTGTACATTATAAATTAGTCTAGAATGTGAATATAACTGGTCTTTATTCTGTGGTTTAACTAAGACAGGAAGAAATCATAAACACATGGAGAAGAGAACTTCATGGACAAGGATTTAACCTCTAATAAAATGAATCACTGAAGATTTGGATGATTAGAATTTGGAGAATAATCACACTGTTAGCTTAACAATTTTAAAAGGTCTTAGTAGGGGTAGTGCAGAGCACCTTTGTTTTAGAGCATCTTATTTGAATGTTGATAAATACAGGCATAAGTCTACTCAGAGAGGCCAGGATCATTAGACAGATACATCATGCACCATAGTGATGACACTTGACCAGAAGTATCACAGTCCCTCATTTCATATTTAATCTTATGCCTTCACAAACTGCGAATTAAGTTGCTTGACTGGCTTTCATAACAAGTTGGCAGAATTACCTCCTTGTGCAATTGGATGCTCAATTTCCTTACTTGCAGTCTCCAGTCAGTTCATATTGGCAACGGCATCTCCTCCACAGTCTCCATCAGCACAGATGCATGAGAATGTGTGGTTAGCCACTGCTCTACCCACTTTATACTTCAGACTAGGAGGCTAAGCACAGTTCCAATGCCATATTTAAGCCTGTCGACAATGCCATTGACCTTGGGTGACTGAAATGTGGTGACAAATCAGTATATGGGAGGGTGATAGAAAATCTAGCTGAGTAGTACCACGACAACAACCTCTCACTAAATGTCAGTAAGACTAGAGAGCTGATTATTGACTTCAGAAGGAGGAAACCAGAAATCCGTGGGCCAGTCCTCATCAGGGGATCAGAGGTAGAGAGAGTCAGCAACTTTAAATTCCTCAGTGCCATCATTCCAGGGAATCTGTTCTGGGTCCAGCATATAAGTGCAATTACAAAGAAAGCATGCCATCACCTCCAATTCCTGAGAAGTTTGCAAAGATTCAGCATGAAACATCGAGAAACTTCTATAAATGTGTGGTGGAGAGTATATTGACTGGCTGCATCACAGCCTGGTATGGAAACACCAATGCCCTTGAGCAGAAAATCCTACAAAAATGTAGTGGATATGACCCAGTCCGTTACAGCTAAAGCCCTCCCTTCCACTGAGCACATTTACATCAACTGCTGTCACACGAAAGCAGCATCCATCTGCAAGGACTCCCAGCATCCATTCCATGCTCTCTTCTCCTTCTGCCATCATGAAGAAGGTACAGGAGCCTCAGGACCCACAACACCAGGTTCAAGAACAGTCAGTATCCCTCACTCATCAGGCCATCAGGCTCTTGAAGCCGAGGGGATAACTTCACTCAACTTCACTTGCCCCATCACTGAATTGTACCCATAACCTATGGACTCACTTCCAAGGACCCTTCATCTCATATTCTCGATTTTTTTTTCTCTTTTGTATTGCACAGTTTGTTGTCTTTTGCACATTGGTTGTTTGTCCATACTGTTGGGTGCAGTCTTTCATTGGATTGTATTACGGTTCTTGGATTTACTGAGCATGCCCTCAAGAAAACAAATCTCAAGGTTGTATGTGGTGACAAATGTATGCTTTAATAATAACTTTACTTTGAACTTGCAGTGACAGTACTCTTGAAAGAAATTTACTTGTGATTCCATCAGCTGCACAGGTAACATGAATTGACTTGCAAGACCTGTGTTTTAAGCATGACACAATGATCTTGGTGGTTTTCAAAGAGATCAAAATAATATCTGATTTATTTGATCAGATCATCTCTCGATCCACCAGGAGCACAATGGAGTCAATGCTGCCATCATCTACCTGCTGAAAAAAAGCCTATACCTATTTGGATAAGCAAGGCAGCACTGTAAGGATCATGTTTTCTGATTTCTCGAGTGCTTTCAATGCTATATAGCCCTCACTGCTCCATTCAATGTAGATTGGCACTTCCTTTGTATTCTGGGTGATGGACTATCTGACCTGCATACCATAGTTTGTGAGGCTTCAAAGCTGTAAGCAGCACAGGAGAATGTATTTGCTCCCTTCTTGTTTACCCTGTATACAACACTGAGTCATGTCATCTGCAGAAATACTCCGATTACTCAGCAATAGTTGGGTGAATAAAGAGAGGTCAGAAGAATGAACACAGGGCTCTGGTGGAGAACTTTGTCAAGTGGTGCAAGCTGAATCATCTGTAGCTCAACATCAATCAGACAAAGGAGATGGTGATGGGCTTAGGAAGACAAAGCCTGCACTGCTGCTTGGTATTATAGATGGTGAGGATGTGGATGTGGTGAGGACCTACAAGCACCTCGGGGTACCGTGGGATGACAGACTTGAGTTGAACACCAACACAATGACTGTATAGAAGGGCCAGAGTTACCTTTACTTCCTGAGGAGAATGAGGTCCTTTGGAATAGGCAGGCCCCTCTTTCACATGTTCTACCAGTCTGTTGTCGCCGGTGGTGTGCTGGCTCAATGGCATTAGAATGGGTGATGCCAACATGCTCAATAAGCTGATTAGAAAGGCTGGCTCTGTTACGGTAGTCACACTGGACACGGTAGAGGCTATGGTAGAACAAAGTTCCCTACGGAAAATCCTGGCAATTCTGAACAATGTTTCTCACCCTCTGCATACCACTCTGGCTGAACAGAGAAGCACCTTTAGTAATAGACTAAGACAACTGCACTGGTCCAAAGAGCGCTATATGAGGTATTTCTTACCCTCAGCCATTAGGCTCCATAATGAGCCAACCTATAGCTGGAGAAGCTTTGAAACACGTCCTGTTAGACTGTTTGGGGTAGCATTTTTTATTCTTTCTTACTTCTCTCCTAATATTTGTATGTTTGTATATCTGTGCACTTGTAATGCTACCGTGACTCGAATTTCCTTTGGGAACATAAAGGATCTATTCATCTAGCTATCTTATCACTGACATATCATGTGAAATTTGTTGTTTTGTTGCAGCAGTACAGTGCAAAGAGATAAAAATCTATGCAAACATAAATTAATAGTGCAATATGAAGGAATAATGAGATAGTTTTATTGAGTTCATGGATTTTTCAGAAATTTGCTTGAGGGGGTGAAGAAACTGTTCTTGAATCATTGAGTTTGGATTTTCAGGAGAATATTCAACATTCCTAACTCTGAGCTCTAAAATTTTATGGAACTAACCATAGAGTTTATACTAAAACTCCATCCAACTGTCTTAACATAAATATAAACATTTTCAGTCTTAAATATTGAGCTTGTGATTATTGTGGGTGTCTGATTGACCAATTGTTGCCAGTTGGAACTATAGCGTAAATAGAAAATGCTGGAAATCCTGAGTTCAGACGGAGTTCTGTGGAGTAAGGGGCAAAGGTCAATATTTCAGCTTGAAGTTCTTTCAACACGATAAGAAGTTGTCATGGGTTCACAATTTACAGGGAGGATATGTGCCAAGTGAACTAGAAGAGGAAAGTGGTCTGTGACTAGATGGAAGGCTGTTTGTTAAGTGACTAGCATGATAATAGTGTGGACCTGAAAAGGGGGAAGTAATGAGAGAAGTAAAAGATTTTTCTGAGATCCAGACAGAATGTGAATAATTGTGACAAAATAGCCATGGGGGGGGGCGGGGTGGGGGGACGGGACAAGAAATGTGTTGAAAATCTGGCAGAGTGGAAAAGGTGATGCAATGGAGACAGATGGGTGATATCTGTTTGTAGACCATCTGCTGCTGTTTACCCAAAAAGGGAACAGGATCCATAGGACAAGTTCTCAGCCTCTGATGTCACTGGGACATGAAGTCCAGGGGAGAATAGGAGGTGTGTGTAAGGGAGGGCTGAAATGTGATGTGAAAGAGGAGAAGGAGAACTGGATACAATGCAGGAAGTGTGTGGGATAGGGTCCCAACATATCGATGCAGTTATAAAGAAGGCAAGGCAGCAGCTATACTTCTAATGAATGAAGAGATTTGTAGAGATTTAGTATGTCAACAAATACACTCAAAAACTTCTATCGTTGTACCGTGGAAAGCATTCTGACAGGCTGCATCACTATATGGTATGGGGATGGGGGAAGTCTACTGCACAGGACCGAAAGAAGCTGCAGAAGGTTGTAAATCTAGTCAGCTCCATCTTGGGTACTAGCCTACAAAGTATCTAGGGCACCTTCAAGGAGCGGTGTCTCAGAAAGGCAGCAACCATTATTAAGAACCTCCAGCACCCAGGACATGCCCTTTTCTCACTGTTACCATCAGGTAGGAGGTACAGAAGCCTGAAGGCACACACTCAGTGATTCAGGAACAGCTTCTTCCCCTCTGCCATCCAATTCCTAAATGGACATTGAACCCTTGGACACTAGCTCACGTTTATAATATATAGTATTTCAGTTTTTGCACAATTTTTAATCTATTCAATATACGTATACTGTAAATGATTTAGTTGTTTATTATTATTTTTTTCTATATTATGTATTGCATTGAACTGCTGCTGCTAAATTAACAAATTTCCCGTCACATGCCGGTGTTAAACCTGATTATGATCCTGAACAGAGTCTGTGCCTGCTTCTGATATAGAGCAAACAGAATCAGATCATTCTGACCTGGTGCTTGGAATGGGGATCGGATCATACCGAGCTGTTGCTTGGAATGGGGATCGGATCATTCTGACCTGGTGCTTGGAATGGGGATCGGATCATACCGAGCTGTTGCTTGGAATGGGGATCGGATCATTCCGACCTGGTGCTTGTAATGGGGATCGGATCATACCGAGCTGGTGCTTGGAATGGGGATCGGATCATTCCAACCTGGTGCTTGGAATGGGGATCTGATCATTCCAACCTGGTGCTTGGAATGGGGATCGGATCATTCCAACCTGGTGCTTGGAATGGGGATCGGATCATTCCAACCTGGTGCTTGGAATGGGGATCGGATCATTTTGAGCTGTTGCTTGGAATGGGGATCGGATGATACCGAGCTGTTGTTTGGAATGGGGATCGGATCATTCCGACCTGGTGCTTGGGATGGGGATCAGATCATACCGAGATGGTGCTTGGAATGGGGATCGGATCATTCCGACCTGGTGCTTGGGATGGGGATCAGATCATACCGAGATGGTGCTTGGAATGGGGATCGGATCATACCAAGCTGGTGCTTGGAATGGGGATTGGATCATTCCGACCTGGTGCTTGGAATGGGGATCGGATCATTCCGACCTGGTACTTGGAATGGGGATCGGATCATTCCGACCTGGTGCTTGGAATGGGGATCTTATTCCTTCTCACTGCTACATTCTATGTTACTGCAGGCAATGGAAATTAAGATGGATTTGACAGCATCAGCAGGCAACCAATCTCCTGCTGCCTCTTAAGTATCCTCCAGTGCCAAACTCCGCCCCCTGAAATTAATCTGAAATACAAAGCATTCAAATCATTTTACAACAATTATTAACCCCTATCATTAGATTAATTAATTATGCATACAAACAGTTTTATAGAGCAGTAAAGTTTAATGAAGAGTAGAGTCTCTTTATAAGCACTATAACATTGCACCAAAGAAAATCATAGCAAGGAAGCATTTCCATAATTACACAATACGAAAATTATAGAATGCTACCAATGCTCCAGGTTCTACTTAATTTACTGACTTTAGGTTAATATCGTACTCTGCTGCACATTAGGATAATAGAAAGTGAAAAAGAAGCTAAATTGGATAAATCCATAAAATTCGGCACAAGGATTAACCCACACCTATCAATTGCAATTCATGCAGCAGAGACCAGATCGACTATATCTGCTCAATATTGTGATACAGGGCATAGCCAGCTCTGGCTTTATGGTTCAATTGCTTATTGTCATGTTAGGGAAGTAAAAGTATGTGTAGTCGGTGCCCCTAAATCTGAACCAGAAGAAGCCAAGCTGCATCTTTTCGAGATTCTTTGTGGACTCAACAAAAGCTGACAACTTAAACTGATCTGGGAGAAATTCAGAAATGACACAGCATAGGAGAAAATATGCTCTGTGATTCAATGACTTGCACTGGAGATGTTGGAAAAAAGGTGCAGGCAGGTGTTTTAGGGATGGGAAATGTCTTCTGTCTACAAGGTGAATGAAGCCACTCCCAGTCTCTCACACATAAGGCTGTGGGAGGAAGCAGTTGTCATAATCAATGTCAGGAGTCTACCCACCATGGACCTATATCTGTGTTGTAAGAATATCTACTCCAATGATGGTTAAAATCAGTCAATGCACCAACACATACCATACCCACCAACTACAGTAGTAACATTACACACTATTTCCATTACCTGTTTAATAACAATCAAACCATGAGCCAGAAACCATGGCAGAGCTTTCCTAATGACCACCATAACTCAATATACTATCCTGCATCCCTGTAGCTGTGGCTGTCAGCCTGAGCATACTGCCAACCATTGAACCGTGACAGGTACATCTGTCCAGCACATGCCCTACATTTGGGAGGTAACAGCCACAGCGGAAAGCACCATTGAGTAGGTGAAACAAAGTAGTGACGTCACCCACCACATCCCACCCTAACCATAACTCAAAGTGTGTCTGCTCAACGTCAGAGGCAAGCACAGAATCTGTTCATTCATCAGACCCTACCCCACGTTCTGTGCTATTCCAATGAATAAGTAGCTTTCCCTTCTGAGAAGGACTGGCTGTCCTCTGGCCAATGTTCCCTCTAAGGTGAGAGCATGTATGCACACACACATCTTTTGCTACTATTAGGCACAAAGGAATTTAAACTATGCACAAAATGTTGTCACCCTGTACCTTGTTGTTATGTTAAGTATATTTCATGATCATACACAATTACATTTCCTTTTCTGGTTTCTGAAGCAGAATGGTGTCGACAACATAGAATTTTAAGATGTTTTGTCTGCAGATTTTAGAACTAGATTATTTATACTATTTTTGTTGAAGAAGTTATTGATTCACTATGTCAAATTCCAAAGAAACAAAGGGCATGAAGTGCAAAAGAACTGCTAGCTCAATTAAAGTGGAATGCCTTAATGAAACTGTAGAAACTGCTACACCGAAAGCTCCTGAGGTCAGGAACATGCAGCTACAAGAAATATTGATGTACAATACAGAAACTGGTGTTACTTGCGATGCAGAAGTTGCTGGAGAATTTTAAGTGGGAAGAAGTGGAATAATATTTGGAAACTCGACTTTTTAAAGCATCATTTTGCAAGCAAATCACACATGGATGGTGTGCAAAAGCCCCGGCAAGAAAATCCTTCATTACCCGCTACAGGCCTGGTCCATATGTTTTGTGAGAGTGCGGGTGAGCAAGAGCAAAAATGATCAAACCCAGAGGAGATCAAAGTTCTCATTGACATCATTTTGCTAGCCATTAAAATTAATATTTCTATGTACAAAATTCAGTATGCACATGTTGTTGTGATTTTTACACCCACTGGTCATTACATGTTAGAGGAAACAACGCCTCTGGCCTTATTACCAGCACTATACGCGTTCAGCAGCGCACCTATTAATTCCTGGATTTCTTAATCCATTGGTGGAAAAACCTTAAAAGATGCTGGTCCCCTCATACCTAAACCTCTCCTCTTCGACATCATCCTTCTCCCTACCCTATCCTAGACTCTGGCTCATAAACTGTAGATGGTGTTGCAATCTTCATTACAATCCAACTCTAGTAACTTTCTCTCTCCAGGAAGGAAAATGCCTCTTGACCAGGTTAGAGGAAAGTAATGAGAGAGACAAGGTGTCACACCTCTTTAACTCGCTTAACTTCAAAGTAGGCTGTGTGGTAGTATAGTGGTTAACATAATGCAGTACAGTACCTGTGATTAGGATTAAATTCCTGTTGCTGTCTGTAAGGTGTTTGAATGTTCTCCCCGTTACCATGTGAGTTTCCTCTCAATGCTCTGGTTTCCTCCCATATTCCAAAGACATATGGGTTAATAAGTTGTCACCGTGCTATGTTAGTGCTGACAGCGTGGTATTTACAGGCTGCTCCAGCACATCTTTGGACTGTGTCGACTGTTGACAAAAGCACCGCATTTTATTGTATGTTTCAATATTTCAATATGCATGTGACAAATAAAACTAATATTAAAAATTAATTCTCAGTGTAGCTCTAAGCTAAATATTAATGGAGCCTTTGCTTCTAGGCAGCAGGATCTGTAGACAGCGAGTCAATTAGAACTCAAGAACTTCAGTCAAAATGAGGAAGGCACAGAGACTGCAAACCTTGGAAACTAGAGTGAAAGCCAAAGTGCTGGAAGAATTCAGTGGGTCAAACATCAAATCATAATCACACGAGATTCCACAACCTCTCTGAAAGGAGTTGGTGCTCTTACGATTCAAGACCTCGACCTGAGACATCAAGAGTTCTTTCCTGTCCAATCTGCTTCTGTCTCTTCTCTTCAATCTGCTGAGTTTCTCCAGCAATTGCTTTTGCTTTACTCCAGAGAGAAAAAAGTGTTGGTAATGGTATTGTTATTGATATTGGTTTATTGGTGTCACATATACCAAAATACCATGTAAAGCCCGTCTTGCTTACTGTTCATACAGTGCATTGAGCTAAATTAAAGTAAAACTGTAATAATGCAGAATAAAGAGAGAATGACTGGGTTGGGTGGTGTCTCTGATCATGCTGGTTCCCTAACAAGAGCAGCAAGAAATGAGTCCATAGAGAGGAGGTTGGATTCCATGATGTGCTGAGCTATGTCCACTACCCTCCACAGTTCCTTGTGGTCACATGCAGAGCAGTTCCCAGACCAAGCTGTTTGCTAGGAGGCCTGTAAGCTGGAGGAAGAAGGTCACAGATGCGTTGTTTTGCAGAGGAAACCAAGGAGGATTTTAATGGGTCTATGACTTACACAGGGAGGCCGAAGAGTGTGGTGATTGATCATTTACTTGTTTACATCTTGTTTGCGATGCAAAGGTGTATAGAATCCAGCGCCAACAGGGAACAAGCTTTGCGTAGAGACTACAGGCCATCCTTGCCAGTTCAAGATGTGGGGATCCATTCCACTACAACATGAGCAGATCCAAATGCCAGATAGCATTTGATGGTTTACTTATTTTGCAATCATCATCTGGGAGCTCAGACTTCAGCCACATTTTCCTGGGCTTGCACCACCTGAATGTGGATACCATTGCCCAAAAGGACCTGCAAGGGTGTCACAACTGTGCAGCAACAAGCTCTCCAGCAGATCTCTTCTAACCTGTGCAGGTAACATCTGGGGTTTTGGTGAATAGGAGAATGGGGTTGTCTTTGTACCTACAAAGGGTAGTGGATAAGGCCCATATCTACATGAAACTTTTGTCACACTAAAGCAGTTTCCATTATCAGGGACACCCACCACCCAGGACATGCTCTCTTCACGCTGCTGCTATCAGGAAGAAGGTACAGGAGCCTCAGGATTCAGACCACCAGGCTCAGAAACAGTTATTACCCCTCAATCATCAGGCTCCTGAACCAAAGGGTATAACTTCATTCAAATTCCCTTGCCTCATTATTATAATGTTCCCACAACCAATGGACTACTTTCAAGGACTCTTCATCTCATGTTCTTGATACTTATTTCTTATTTATTCATTGCTGCTTTTTATTTCTTTTTGTATTTGCACAGCTTGTTGTCTTTGCACACTGGTCGAACGCTTTAGTTGGTAGGGTCTTTCATTGATTCTGTTATGGTTATTATTCCATTATTGATTATTGAGTATGCCCCCAAGTAAATGAATCTCAGGATTGTATATGAGGACATTTATGTACTTTGATAATAAATTTATTTTTAATTTTACTGGCAGCACAGCCAAGTGGCTTGCTCATGGACTGGTTTCTCCCTTTTCCTCTTCAACTTCTATGCCTGCCTCTTCTCCATTTCAAGAGCTGCTTTCATTAATCTGCTGGTAAAGGACAAAACCTACAATAGGGATGTATTGTATGCAGAGAACCGCTGTGAACCTTGAGACCTAATCTGCTGAATACTATGAGGTTCCCCTACAGTCATCGAGATAGCAGGACAGTGGTTTCAGTTTGCCTTCCGACTGTTTTTAGATCCTTTGTGCGGCAACATTGCATTTCTTTTAAGTGTGTTATTTATCAGAAGCAAGGGAACTGTTGTTGGTAAACAGACTTTGTCACACATTCATGCTTCAGCTCATTGTAGTGGATTAAGCGGTGGGTGGCCAGTGGAAAGCTACAAAATGAAAGCACCTTGACTTTGCTAGAAAATGAAGCATTAACCTGCATGATGTGTTGTGGACCCACTAATATCCTCATTATTATGGTAGCGGGCATGACATACATTACAGATGCATGCTGGCCTTACTGGTATCAATTTGTAACTCGAGGCACCTGAACAGCATGAGGTACACAATCAACATTCACAGCCACAGATTTTGTTCTCGACTGTCTTGTATGCTCTGTTAAAATCGATACATTCTCAAATGAATGTTAAAACAGGTTACTTATTGCCAAAACATCTTATGCTTGATCATATGTTACCCTTGGCTTATAAACTTTTCATTTCCATGTCTAATGATCCAATAAGCCAGGAATCCAATAACAGGTAATTTAATGGCATCATTTTCTGGTGAGTGGATATACTGTAAGTCTAAGCTCAATTTTTTAGGTATAGATGTATATGCATTTCTAATTGGGAAGCTTTAAAGTACTCACCATAATGTTGACTCTCTATATAATACAACTATCAAGTAATTGATACATTGAACTGCAAATTCTTTTCACTTTACCAGAAGGAAGCTAATTCAAAATCCTTCCTGATGCTATTTTAATTGTTTTCAATCATCTGTGACTTAGTTTGAGATTAACATTTGGTATATAAAGCAATTTTGAAGAGAGTTCATCTGCACTTGCAGCAATGGTGAAGCCACTCCAAAAGCATCACATTGTAAAGTACAGTTTAAGTAAGATCATAAAAGCAATGGGTCAGGAATACAGTCACAATATGAGAAGGAAACTTGATAAGAATGTGAGTTTAATGTTACTAAGAGACACCCTCTTTGCACCTCACATTGTTTGGGGACCCCATTTCCCCTCACTAACCTTGTTAGAATTTTATTCAGGCCTTCAAAGTAATGTGGGACCAGTCAGTGGCACCTCGTGAAAGCCACAAACACCAGGAAACTATATGTTCTCTCTTCCTGTCTCTGATGTGAGAGGATGAAATGCTAGTTAGCTGTCTTTGAATGGACCACATTAGTAACCTAGATGCAACAGTGGATGGTAAAATCCATGAGTTAACAAATAATATCACACACACCCATGTAAACATTGCCTTGTCATCCAACTGTCACTGTGCTGAGTGAACGCACTTCAATGTCTTCCCTGGTATATTCTCATAATGGGTCCTAAACCAAGCCGATATGCTCAGGCAACACACACAAAATGCTGGTGGAACACAGCAGGCCAGGCAGGATCAATAGGAAGAAGCACAGTCGGCGTTTCGGGCCGAGATCCTTCATCAGGACTGACTGAAAGAAAAGATGCTCAGGTTGTCTTTATGGTGCCTTCCCACTATACACTTTAGAATATTCCATTTATTTAGAAATGGGGACATGTAAATGTGTATATATTTTTGTACACTGTATTTGAGGTAGATTTTTTCTGTTTATTTTGTAATATGATTGTACTTACTTTGTGGGGTGTATTCATCTTAATTTACCATTGTGGGGAATTAAAAATCATATATCCTGGTGCCAAAAAAGAGCGAGCGGAGCTCTTCGTTCGCAGGGAGAGAGAGATCAGGGTGCCAGCAGTTCTCACAGGACAAAATAGTGTGATGAAGGGTCTCGGCCCGAAACGTCGACAGTGCTTCTCCCTATAGATGCTGCCTGGCCTGCTGTGTTCCACCAGCATTTTGTGTGTGTTGATGGAACTAATTATTCTGTTTTCTAGTAGATATCTTCTGTAAATACTGGCTGTTTTCTTTTCACTATTTTCGCTAATTATTGTAAGTTTGATTTTTGACACACTTAACAAATTCCCTTGCACAATGGTGCTAAGTGATTCTTGTCATCATTTCTCCAGCCAAAACCCACGAATTGTAACATATGGTGGCAGTGGTGAGATGGCCAATTACAGAAAGGGTCATTTAACGTGAAGAGTGGAGAAGAGTGGAGTTGCGGTTCAAAATCAGAAAACTAACTCCCTGAGGTGAAAAATGAAGCAAACGCCTGGTGAAGAGCTCAAAGGTGGAAGAACTTCAGCCCAGAGCCAAAGAGCACCCTGATGTATGAATCTTTGCTGTTCATTGCTTCAGGATTTAGTAAAGAGCCAATGAAGTGACATCTGCTGTGAACCTGTGGTACCAGCAGGGAAATCCAGTGGATCCAAGTTCTTTCTCAGGCAGGAGTTGATGTACTTTGTCTCCAAACACTTCATCACTGTGGATGTAAGTGCTGCTGGACAATAACCATTGAGGCAGGTTACCACGTTCTTCTTAGGCACGTGTATAATTGAAGCCTGCTTGAAACAGGTGAGTCCCTCAGATTGCCAAAGTGAGAGCTTAAAGATCTCAATGAACACTCCAGCTGGTTGATCAGCTTTAGTACTCAGTACTTTAGTACTCTTTAGTACTCAGCCAGATACTCTAAGTGGGCTGGATGCATTCCACCCTCCGGAAGGATGCTCACATGTCGACCTCAGAGACTGAAATCTTAGGGTCATCAAGGAATGTAGGAGTTTATAATGGTTCCCCCAAGCTTTAATGGTCAAATTAAGCACAGAAGGCATTGAGCTAATCTGGAAGCGAAGCCCTGTTGTCACCTATGTCATTTGATTTCACTATGTAAGAAGTGATAGCATTCAAACCCTGCCACAACTATTAAGTATCCTTCGGTGATTCAAGTTTAGTTCAGAATTGTCACTTCACCTATGAGATGGCTTTCTGGAGATCATACCTGGACCTCTTGAAAATTTTGGTTGCCAGACTTGAATACGTCTGGTCTGGCCCTCAGCAGATTGTGCATCTGATGGTTTATCCAGGGCTCCTGGTTGGGGAACAGTCTAAATGATTTTGTAGAGACACTCTCATCTACGACTGACAAGCATGGTGTACTCATTATGATCCACAGAATGAGTCCTTGAACACAGCCCTGGTCTACAGACTCAACGCAATCTCATTAATCGTTCCTCTGGCTCCCGTGACCAACTCTTTGTTGGTCACCAACTCCCAATCTCTGGAGCCTTGCTTTTTAGCTTTTCCTTGTAGGCAGGTAAGAGAAGGACAGTGAAGTGATCAGATTGCTGGGCATGGAACGGTAGGCATCCTTTATCTAAATATAGCAGTGGTCTAGTGTGTTGGGACCTCTGGTGCTACAGGTTATACACTGATGGTAACTGGGCAGGGATATTTTCAAATAAGCCTGATCAAAATCCTCTGATTGAAATTATGATGGAAGGAAAATCATTGATGAAGTGACTGAAATTAGCTTCCACCCTGCAAATACCTGCAACAACATCCGGAGGAGAAGTGCTTCGGAGTGGACGTGATGGCATCGTGCACATCTCTGAGACTGGAGGTGTCGTTCTCAGAATTGAGTGGCTTTTCACAAGAAGAAGCTGCAGTTGGGATTTGTGCCCGCATAGTTCTTGGAGTCAGCTTCTTAGTTTTAAAAATGGGATGTCAGCCCATTGTGAGCAATGGCCACTTAACTAATAGTAATACTCTGCATCTTCCTGCCAGAAATCTTCTAATGAATTTTACTTTATTCAGTTTGCCAGCTTTTACCTTTTAAGGGTTACATACGTTGACATACCGTACTCTGAAAAAAGTCATAGGCACATAGAGCGCATACAGCTAAGAAATTTGCACAGTTCTGTAGTAATTTTATATATTGAACTGTACCGCTACCACACAAAAAAAAGTCATGACTTAAGTGAGGGATGATAAACCTGACTCTCAGATGAATATCCATTGTGGACTGAGAGTGGGAAGGGGACAGGGAGAGAGGAATCATGGTTGGGAAAGGGGGAAGGGGAAGGGGAGGGAGCAGGAAACACCAGAGAGACACTCTGTATTGATCAATATACCAAATGTTTGAAATCAAATTACCTTGCCTGGTGTCTCAGGTCTGGGTGTATCTGCACCTGTGTCACATCATGCCCCTGGCACTCCTATTCTACCACCTGTCCCACACCCCTCCCATGGCACTCCACCATTCCCAACATCCTTTGCTCCTGCCAGATTTACAAACTTGCTTTCTACTCTATGTTGACAAATACAGTACTGTGTAAAAACCTTAAGGAACCTAGCTATATATATCTACCTAAGACTTTTACAGAGTGCTGTATATGTACTTCGATAATAAATTTACTTTGAACTTTGAGCTTTCCCTTCTTTTCAGAGTTCCATTAGAGCTACACCAGATGATAAATATAAATGACAATATTGTTGGTGAAGTACATGCATGGTTTCCCCTTGAGATTCAAGTAAAAAATTACTCCTCCAAGACCTCAGATCAAGACATCCTCATCTCTCCTTTATCATCTGCAGTCTTGTAGCTGCTTCATCTGCCCAATGTGCCCGCTAAGGAATCCCCCCGTTATGCTGTATTTCAAGAGGGAAGCCTGCTAAAGCATCCTTGTCGGAGGCCAGCCGTGTGCAGAAGCCTCTAAGTAACAAAAGGCCTCCTTCATCAGCTGCCAGTCTCTCTGTGGGCATGATGATCAGTACGATGACAGCCCAAGTGAGAAGAAATCGAGCAGCAGATCAACCCCGAATGAACCATTCAAGTTGTACTGATATGGAGAGGAGTGATGTCACTATAGCTGATCACATATTTCAGCAGGAATAGATAAGAGAAGGCATTAGATATTTTTAAATACACTAGACGAGTGGACGTCATGGATAAGGCCACCATTTAGTGTCCATATGAAGGAGAGACAATAGACAATAGACAATAGGTACAGAAGTAGACCATTCGGCCCCTCGAGTCTGCACCGCCATTCTGAGATCATGGCTGATCATTCACTATCAATACCCAGTCCCTGCCTTGTCCCCATATCCCTTGATTCCCCTATCCATCGGATATCTATCTAGCTCCTTCTTGAAAGCATCCACCTGGAACACCTGAGAGGGGTTAGGGTTCCAGGACAGGTGCAGCAATGAAGAAATGGCAATGCATTTTGATCAAGCAATTGTGTCTCTTGGAGAGGTGATAGTGTTCCCAAGGCCTTGGGCCCTTAACCTGCTTGTTTCTAGAGACAGTAAGTTTGAGGATACAGTAGCCTGGGAAGTTTGTAGCCACTGTGAACTTGTGGCAGAAGGCGGAAATGTTTGGGTGTCAGATGAGGTGCCAGCTGCTTGGTCTGAGACTCGCTTCTTGGACCTGCTGTTATCCAACCAAATGGAGAATTCATCACTAACCTGGTCCTGTAGAAGGTGAAAAGGCTTTGGACAACAGGAGATGCTTCACCCACTACAGAATGCATGAACTCCAACCTCCTCTTGAAGCAACAGTATTTATGTAAGCAATTCTGTTTAGTTTGTGACCCTCTCCTTCCCAAGAAGTTGGTGGTGGTTGTAATGCAATGGTAGTTAAGAGTATTGGGAGCTGATGGACATTTTCTGTCCCTGAATCAAGGAACTGTTACTTGATCTGCATCAGCTCCTGCCTGGAAATACTCTATTTCTGGGCCACTTCATCTTTTGAAGAGCTGGGATTGGAACTGAGTATATGTAATCAGCAAACACCCCAGCTTCTAATCTGATGATGGAACAAAATTCATTGATGAAACAACTGAACTTAGGTGTCATCTTGTGAATTCCTGCAGCAACATCCCATCGCTGGAATGAATAATGTCCAACATTCACAGCCGAGAGCAGTCAATTTCACTTTGTCTTTGGGATTCAGCTCTTTAGTCCATAGCAGAGGTATGTTTAAACACACGGTATGATGGATATTCACTATCCAGGGCCAAGAGCCTGTTTTTGCCAAGCACAGCTTTCTAAACACAGCAGCTGGTGCTTCTGAAGATGAAAGGATTGTTTTGAGCAAGTTAAACTTCCAACCAATATTCTTTGTTCAGTTTCTTGTCATAAATGTTCTTCAGTTCTTAATGTAAATGACCAGCAATAATCATTTTGAAATTTAAAGGACAGCTTTGCAAACAAGTACAAACTATACAACACAGTAAGAAGAAGAGGCTAACTGCTGAAGAGATACAGTGTAAGACAAAAGGATATATTAATTGGGTCTGTATTAAACCAGACAACACTGGCTAAGTTATTTAGTTCAAGGAAGCTTGCAGACCAGATTGATACTATTATTTAACACATCAAATAGCTGATCTATTATTAGTTGGAAGATGTATATGCTCAAAGGCTCAGCTCCATAACATTAATTGTGGGTGTTTGGGAACTTTGTCTCCAGAAGCTTTTAGACCAACTGTATAAAAAGGTATCTACAAAAATATCATATAGAGCATGTGTGGCAACCCATGTGGCAGAAAAACGTTATAAATGTAGAGAGTAGTCAGGCTTGTAGCAATGGTCCAAGATCAACAAGAAGAATGGCAGAAAGATGGGGAGGAACAAGAATCCACTCCTCTGCCTTCGATTTCTGTGACGGATGATCTGTTTGTCTGCAATTTGTTGATAAGTCCTTTAGTTTATAGGAATTATACCTTTGTAAATCCTTTGTATTTTAAAAATGGTTTTGTAATTTGGAAATCTTTTATAAGATAGAAAACCTCTGTGAGTTTTAAAAGTATGTTAAGAATTTTGTCTGGTTTTAAATATGTACTACTATAAATAAGTGAACTGTGTTTAAACTACTCTGCTAACTGGATATATCTTCCCCTTGGTAGGAAGCTGGGGAACTGCCACTCAAATAATGGGTACTCACAACTAAATTCACTGTGGAGAATAAATCAGGAAGTGGACTAGTCTTTGAAGAGTAGGTAGCAAAAGTAAAATCTCCCTTTAATGAGAGTGCCCCTGGCTGTCTATATCAGATAGGGCTTAAGGTCTTTGTTTGAGTTTGGACTTCATGGTCAGCAAACCCAAAACCATCACAATGGCAGAGACTTAAGGTGAGGAATAGCAGGGGTATGATGAAGATTTGAACATACCACCTGAGAAGAAGGTGGAAGCAGAAACGTGCACCACATTTAAAGAGTATCTAGAGCAGCACATGGATCACCAAGGGGTAAAGGGCTATGAAAAGAGGAGGTGAAAGGCAGTTGTTTTTCTGTTTGATTCTATGACTCTATCCACCTTGTTATTCCCCTAAGGATCTTATGTGTTTCAGTATAATCTCTCCTCAGTCTTCTAATTCCAAAGAACATAGACCAACTTTTTAAGCCACTTGTGATAAGACAAGCTTCTTATCCCAGGAATTAGATGAGTGAAGCTCATTTTAACTGTGTTTTATTCTAGCATATCCTTTATTAAATAAGAGGACCACAACTGTGCACAGCCCTCCAGGTCTGGCCTCACTAGAACCTTTGTACAATCACAGCAATACTTCACTATTAGTAAACAACAGCCTTCCTGCAATAAAGACAAAATGGTGTTTACCTCCTAAACAAATGGTATGTTCATGGGTTTGTACTTACATTTCTAGGTGCTGATGAACTCAAAATCTGTGGAATATACATAATGTAGCTAATAGTACTCATTGCATTTACAGAAATTTTACTGAGGAACAACCTTAGTGACTTCACCAGGCTTTTTCAGGAAGTGCCATTGGGTGTAATAACTAAAACAGAGGTATGCTTAAGAACTAATCGAGTAATCTAGGTCTGGGCCAAAATAATTGATTGGAAATTGCGAGCACAAAGCTGAAAGGAAGATGAAATAATGAAGAAATTGTAATGGAATGAAAATAAATGATGAGAAAATAAAAAAGATGTCAGAAAAACGTGACTAAGAAAAATTGGGAACATGAATTAGACATCCATTCAATTGGCAAAAAAGGAGAAATAACGTTTTCTTTTATGGTTATGATTTTTATTATCATGACAGCAAATGGAGGTCAATGAAAATCCATATTACAAGCTGTCAAGTTATTTTATCCCCTGTGAAAAGGATTCCAATTCCCAAAGGGCATGTGGTATATATTGCAATGCATTAAGTGTGAGAGGTAAATGTTAGGCAAGTAGGAGTAATTTAATCTGGATTAACAGGACTTGTTTACCATTCATAATATTTTTATATTTAACAGATCTGTACCTAAACCTCCCCCCCCCCCTCAATTTTAAAGAATACTAATAACTGAGCAGCAACAACTATTGTTGAGTTGAACCAACAAATGTTCCAAAAGACTTTTGGAGCTCTGAACTGAACCTTTTTGTTTACTAAGAGTTATTCCAAGTCCATCTTTCTTTTCAATGTATGGTGGAATTTTAAAAATATAGGCACTCACAGAAGTTAGTATATTAAAAAATATGTCTACTCTGCCAATCTTGCAAGGAACTCTTCAAAGACATTCCTTCTGGATTTAATGAAGATTATAATAAAACAAAGCAACTGAGGAATTCTTTGTATCACTAAATAAAATTATTACCTTTAGGATTTTATTTCTTTATTCCCAGCTGCAACAATTTAAAGTGACAGTCTTTATAACTTTTTGTTTTGCCAGCTCTCAGCTAATGTATTGAATCTTTGCTTACTTGACAGATTCAGATGATATAACTCTGAAGTTAGTAGACATTAAAGCAAACATTCTAAAATATATGCTTTACTTTCTTTTTATTCTTTTCAGTTTATGACTTTGTGCATGTTATACGTGCAGTGTATTGGTGTACTGTAAAGGGCTATCACTATTAATTATGATCATTGGCTTATACAAAACTATACAAAACTTTGTTTAGTTTTGTAAAACACTGGCCCTCGTGCCTCCTGGCAGCAAAGGCCTCCTCAGATTGGTGAGTCCCAGGGTGGTAGGCCCTGCAGGGCAGGAGGCACGAGCAGTGCAAGGCCCAGAGTTGAAATCACTTGATGAGAGAGTCCTGGGTTAATACCCATAAACAGTACTTCACTACCTCTTTTGCACTACTTATTTAATTTAACTTTTAAAGATTTATATACTTTGAACTGTAATTCACAGTTTTTATTATCATGTATTGCAATGAACTGCTGCTGTATAACAACAAATTTCACGACACACGGCAGAGATATTAAACCTAATTCTGGTTCTGATTCTGAAACAGGAGGTCAAAGCTTGAAGTTCAAAATTCCAAAGTCAGCAGGTCCCTTGGATTGGCATGAACAGGACTCAGAGGTCTAATGTCTGCAAATCTGCAGGACTAGGCCAGCTGGTGGAATTCGTGGGCCTGATGTCTGTGAGTCTAAGAGTCTGGGACCAAGAGCTTAAATTAGATTCAGATTCAGATTTATTTATCACATGGATATTGAAACTTGAAGTGCATCGTTTGTATTTACTACCAACACACCCAAGCAGACATCCCACCCTGCAAAAACTCATTTCAGGGAAGTGGTGCCACCACCCTCGCCCACTGCAACCGCATATCCCCCCCCCCCAGTCAATCTCCAAGGGTGTATGTATACAGAATATTTGATTATGAAAGAACACAACAATTTATTTGATCACATATTGAAACTATTTACACACACACATACATATATATTCCTTTTTGTGTATTTTGTTGACAGTCTCAATGCTAATAGCTAAATGCTAATGCAAATAGCTTTTCTATTTCTTTTTCAAACTTTCCTTGTACTGTGACGTGGCTTGCTTGGCAGATTTGAGCATTTTGCTGGAAGTCTCAACCTCATAGCAGTCTGTGTCAATGAATTTGTTAATTTTGCAAGACATCAGATTCACAAGATTCACAATTATATTATATTATATTATTTTATATTACATTATATTATCATGGAGTCATTTTTTAAATCTATTACAACTTCAAGCAAGTCTACAGGGAGTTTGGCCTCATCACATAGGACATCAATAGAGTAGCTCCTTAGCAGCTAGCCAGCTAGTTTAAATAACGTTAGCTATGCTAATAAGTGAATGACACCTGTTAAACTCACCTCAACATGTTGATTTCTGGGATATTTTATATAATTTGCGGGCATCAGGGAGCCACTAACAATATTTGGGAGACTCCCGGAACTTCCAGGAGAGGTGGGATGTCTGCCCAAGGATGTAGTGAACGCCAGAAGCCTGGAGGTGGTCTATCTGTGTGTGTGTAATTAGGTAGATAGATGAGTGGATGAGAAGGTAGGAAAGGGATTCATTTTGCTGTTGTGGATTTGTTTTGTTCCTATTGTAGTTGTTGTTTGAGTCGCTCAGTTGAACTTTGAGGGTACACTATGTTGGCATTGCAATGTATGTCAACACGTGTGGCCGCTCTCAGCATCTCAGCACATGTTGTGTTGGTTGTTAATGCAAATGTTGCATGTCACTGTATGTACATGTAATAAACAGCTGAATCTGCATTGTAAGTCACATTTTTACAGGAAAAGGGATATTGTGCTATTCTCTTTGGAAAATAAAATGATGAATATCAGCGATAGATTGGCTACTCTTTAAAAACCCGATCAATTAAAGTTTGAGTACATTTCTGAGTTCTTTATATAACATGATTAAATAGCAAGGAATAACTTTATTAAAGTTTACAAGCATTGTTAATTCATCTGCTGGCAAGATTCCTAAAGTGCCTGGGTGCAATATTCATCAAACAGTTGCCTGAGTGGTAGAGTCAGGGAGAAATTATTAATTGAATTTTATCTGGATTTGATGGGAAACCATGACATCATATATGCCAGTGCTGTGTCTTGAGTATGGCCATTGTCTACTCTGCACACTAGTCCAAGGGCAAACCTTGCAGGAAAATCAGTAATGCAAACCGAAGCAATGAATGTGCTGTGAGTGAATGGTTTGGAGCAGAGATTCAGTTCAGAATCAGTCCAACAAAGGTCGGATGCATCTGAAGGCAGCTAGGCTGGTGTCTGCAGATAAATCCTGCTGCTGTCAGTAAAACAGAGTGAAAAAAAACCACCACCCTCTGAGATTAAAACTTTCCTAACTGCCCTGTATATTTTTAAAATGCATTTTTGCTGCTAAATATTGTGAGCTTTGGAAAGTATTCAATTCATCAGCGATCCTTGACTTATCAGAAGAGCAATTACAAATCATTGATACCCTTATTGCTTTAGATACATCATCTCATTTGGTATATCAACGATTAATTTTGCAACCAGAATAGAAATAACCAGCCCAGCAATATCACTGCTGGCCATCGTTGAACAAAGTAATTCATTAATTTTAAAGAGAAATTTAAGATTAATTACATGACTTGATTACGTTTTGACGATCTTGCTGTTAAACTAAACACAGTGTTATTGTGGTATAGTCTGATGCTACAAATCAGATTGACATAAGCCTCTCCACCATTGAGGAGCAGCCTCCAGCATAGGTGGTTCCACAGGCAGGCAGCGTCCATCATAAAGAACCTTTGTCATCACCAATAATAAGATAAAATAAAATAACTAAAATAACTGGAACAAGAGCACACGCACTCTTATGACTCAAGCTTTCTTTTTATTTTACTTGTGCACAAGGAGATCAGCCTGGTCCCTGTCACCCACACTGTTCTGAAGTCTGAACCAAAAACTGCTATTTTTTATACAGAATTGTACTATTGGTTGCCGATATAGATTTTTCTAAATTGTGTATGTTTGAACTCCTTACCTGCAAGATCAATCGCTATTCACAATGCCGGTGTTGAGGTCAATCAAAACTTCAAGCGGACAGGCAATGATATTTTGAAGTGAGTAAAGCCAATTGTGCCTTAGTTGTTGGGAATGTTTCACATCCTTCCATTATTCTCAGCTCATCATTATTCTTCGGAGCCTAGTCAGGATGGCTCTAAACAGCAACTTCTTTGTTTGCATCTTCAGAAACGGCTCTGTTTCCATCTTTAATATCTCTACCTTTCCACTTCAGGGATCTTTTGAAGTCAGAGTTACACACTGACTTCGGTTCTTTGCGGGAATGGGGCCTGCTATCGGGGATTCATGACTGGCCATTATCCAACATGCCGGGGGGGGCAGCCTAAGAGTTGCCTCTAGAGGCCTAGGATCTCGGGCCTCTGGAGACAGGCAGATCGAAGGTCAGTGTCCCAACAGACTGGTGTGTCATGGGAGTCAAAAGATCTTTGGCTGTGTGCCCAGAGACCTGAGATCTTTGGACACCGAGCTCGGAGAAAGCAACACAATGGACTTTTAACATTGTAAACCAGCGAGTTGCTTGTTATGTCTCCTCTCTCACTGTGAAATGGAGACACCTCTTTCTCCCTTATTAGGAAAGAGAGAGAACCTGTGGTATGTCAGATACCGGGTGAACGTGTAGTCTTTGGAGCATTGCAAATCTGTGTCTTTGCTGTTGCTTTTGCTGCACGCTTGAGTGCTCGGTGACAGGTGCCGATGTTTATTTTCACCAGTGGGGGTAGGGAGGATCGTTGCTTGCTGCTGCTTACATGCAGGAAGGAATGGAGCTGGGGGGCACTTAGGGGTTCTAACATTTAACTGTCATCCATTCTTTGGGGCATTCCTCTGTTTTCGTAGATGGTTGCAAAGAAAAAGCATTTCAGGGTGTATACTTTATACATTTCTCTGACATTAAATGTACCTTTGAAACCTTTGATTAGTGCAGTGTTGCAAGTTTAATGCAGGAAGGTGGTGCTGAAGTTAAACTACTTTGTACTAGCCATAAATTCTGAAGATCAGAATACCCACTAAGGGCTGAAAGGCCTACTTCTAATTATATTTTTTTCTTTATTCTAATGTTCCAAGCTTAGTCTATCTAGTCTGACATCCCTTATAGTGGCCTGTGTCCAATTTTGTCTAGTTTAGCTTTTCCTAAATAATGCTCTCATTATATTCTTGGATGCCATTTTACATTCGATGACCTGCATTTGCATGTGTTCTTGCTAAAGACCATATTTTGTTTTTATTTCTGGCTTAATACTAAGCTATCTTTCCAGTGGAACTGATATAATGGAGTAAATAAATAAATACCAGGTTTAACTGAAGCTCAGTGTTTTAGTGCAGAGATAAATCTTGCTTATTGTAGGATTTTCTTTGCATGCATCATATTAAATTCTTTCCAACCAGGACATGAAACGTTACACATCCTGGCAATTTCTGCACTCAATACAACAGCAAAATTAATGATACAGTTACTGACAAGGAAATGGTATAACAATATTTGAAGAAGTACAAATGCATGGCTTTGGTGTGAATACGTATTCATTAATTGTACAGCTCTGCTGCGAGTGATGCAACTACATTATTTCTCCTTAGCTAACCCTTCATTAGGGAACATTTGGGGGGGGGGAATTAATCTAGTTTTCTCGTTGAGCTCATCACCTAAACTCTTGATACTACAGCCTTTTAATGACATGATTAAGTATTAATTACTTCAGCCAGGCTCTTGGGCACAGAAAATCAAGTGTGGAGTCTTATACATTTAAACTTTGCAGAAAGACTCTAAGTCAAGTATCAGACGTATAGGAAGAGATCTAAAGAACAGAAAGACTGAATTAGGAAACTGAACCATGAACAGAAAAGGTAAGATTTAAAAGTAATTGCCGACACAAGAGATTCTGCAGATGCTGTAAACCCAGAGTAACTCATACAAAATGCTGGAGGAACTCAGCAGGTCAGGCAGCATCTATGGAAAGTCAATGTTTCAGGTCGAGACTCTATTTTGGATTAGAAAGGAGGAGGAAAGAAGCCAGAATAAGAAGGTGGGGAAAGGGAAGGAGTACAAACAAGAAGGTGAAACCAGGTGAGAAGGAAGGAAGGTAGGTGGGTGGGGGAGGAAGGTGGAGCTGGGAGATGATAGGTGGAAAAGGTAAAGAGCAGAAAAAGAAGGAATCTTATATGAGAGGAGAGTGCTCCCTTTGAAACTCCCATTTTCTCATTGTGTTTGATTTACATTCTTCACTCTGTGTTAGGAGATGCATTACTGTCTGCACAGCTCGTTCAGGTACTGTTTTCCTATTAGGCCCATAACCACTTGAGACTTCCAACACCATAGTGGGGTACAAAAGGTTATAAGGTGGAGCGTACAGGGCCAAGTTTAACTAATTTAACATTATATTAGCTAACCTTCTCTACGAATTCTGATATAGGTTAACATGAAAAAATGTATCATTTGTTTTAAATGTTAAATTTGGACAGTGAATATTAGTTCCTTTTTAAGGAGAAGCTTAATTAAGACATCAAATGTTCCATGAATCAACCATGTTGGGTGTTTAATATTTCAATAACAGTTGAGTAATACTTAAAATATATCATTTAATCGAGCATGCATGTTTAAATAATTCAATTCATTTTGGGTTATATGTAAAACTGCATGAACGACATACATCATCGTGCCACCATATCTTATGCGTCACCTGGACTCCTGTCTTTTCCTTGTAATTAGTTTTATGTTTTTGGAGTCACACAACATAACAGTGGCAACAAGAAAGTTTTATATTAACCCAAGATGTCTACCTATCTGTTAAAGCACAACGAGTTTAAAAAAAACACAGCAAGATGTTCAACTTACTTCAAATCGCAGCATGCATTCTTCAGAAGGGAAGGGACACTTGAGTTTTAAAAAAACAAAAAAAGGTTCATAAACAGTGAGTACTGTGATATTAAAAAAGTGATAATTAAAAAATGCAGGAACAGCTGGCTACATTGGAAAGATAAATGCATTTGATTACAGGAGGGCTAACTGGGATATGTCTACCGAGTGAATTGAGCAGTATTTTAAAACAAGTGGAACAGCCAAAGAGAAATAAGTATTAGTTCTTCTTGAGTGCATGGGGGAGGGGGGAGGGGGGGGGGAAGCACAACGTTTGCTTAGAAGTTTGACTACTCTCACCAAACCAGCAGAAATTAGCTTTGCTGATAACGTGAAAGTAATGCAGAAACATTAAGAACTAAATCCATTGTTGATTGCAGAATGCTTTAGGTTTCATAAGCAGAATGAAAAGGAAGTGGAGTCTATTTTAACCTATGTGGCTGAAATGAAGAAATTGGAGCATTGTCAGTTCTGTGATGGGCTTCATGGTGCACTGAGAGATCACTTAGTTTGTGGAATCTTACAAGCAAGCATTCAAAAATCGAGACTAACTGAAGCACAACTCACATTTAAAAGAACAATTACAGTTGTTGTATCAATGGAAACAGCAGCCAGAGGTGCAATTGTGTTGCATTTAGGAATGAAAGTGAGCATGAACAAAATTGCAACTTCTAAACTGAAACAAGCATGGCTGAACAGATTGTGCTATTGTTGTGGCAGGGGTTCATATACAACAGAATACTGCAGATTTAAGGGCAGAATGTGTAGCAAATTAGGGCACATACAAAGAACATTTTGTGCAGACAAAAATAAATGGACTGCATAGAGAAGAGAAAAAGATAGAAAGTCAAGTTGCAGTTTCAAAAAGAGCACTAATTTGCATACTGTTAATGAAAAATCTAGTAATGATCAGAATCAATTATAATCGCTATATGACATGAAATTTGTTAACTTAGCAGCAGCAGTTCAATGCAATACATAATATAGAAGAGAGAAAAATAAATAAGTAAATAAATAGATAGTAAATAATTAAGTAAATCAATTACAGTATACGTATATTGAATAGATGAGAGTGATATGGGACTGTGTTGCCTTGAGATGTACAATTAGAAAACTAACATGAAACAAGCAATATAGCAAGCACCAGAAATGAACAGCAAGTTAATAATATTGGAATGAGATTCGGGCTTGGCCACAAAATGAGTTTGAACAGCATTTCAAAGATACTGTGCTGAAGCCTGCAGATATCCAATAACTTATACTGGAGGAAAAGTACCTCCTGTGGGAACGATATTCATAACAGCGAAATTCAGAAACCCACAAGACATATTGGATTTGTATGTGGTAAAAACATGAGAGCCAACAAAGTTCAAAGTAAAATTTATTATCAGAGTACATACATGTCACCATATACAACCCAGAGATTCTTTATCTGCAGGCATACTTAGCAAGTCTAACTGTAAACTGCAATCATCAGGACCTGAAGACTGTAAATAAACTGTGCAAATGCAGATATAAATAAACAGCAATAAATAACAAGCATGAAATAGTAACATATGCTGAGATCCATTAGTCTTGCGAGACCATGGAGCTGAACCTGGAAAATCTTGCTTCAATCTCCAGGGCACAAGCCTGGGCAAGGTTGGATGGAAGACCGGCAGTTGCCCAAGCAGCAAGTCTCCCCTCTCTATGCCACCAATGTTGTCCAGGGGAAGGGCAAGGGCTGATACAGCTTGGCACCAGTGACATAGCAGGAGTTGCCAGAGCGAGGTTGAAGGCAACGTCAGACTGCAAGGCAGCGGAGGTTTGGAATCAGAGCTTTCCCTCCCTTAGATGGACTGCCTTCCCAGGCTGACGAGCTCCATCTACCCGGAGCACTGATTTAAGGCACCAGGACCCACCTTTGCCCCTTCTCCTGTCAGTAGGAACAGTTCTGCCTGGCTTAGAGGCTAAGCCACATGGAAGGCCAGGAGTTGGACTTGTTTGTCAGAGGCTATTTGAGGCACATGCCATGAGAAGCACTTTTAGGTAGAGGGAGCTTGTCCCCACTACCATTCCTCGGCTTGACAACCTTGGAACCATATAATAGAGTCCTCAAATGAGTGCAATTATTCTCTTCTGTTCAAGAGCCTGATGGTTGAGGGTAGTAACAGTTCTGAACCTGTTGCTGTGAGTCCTGAGGTACATGTCCCTTCTACCAGATAGCAGCAGCAAGAAAAGAGCACAGTCTGGGTGCTGAGGATCTTTGATGATGGATGCTGCTTTCTACAGCAACATTTCATGTAGATGTGCTCAATGGTTGGGAGGGTTTAAGCTGTGATGTACTGGGCCAAATCCAGTACCTTTTGTAGGATTTTCCTGGGGAAATAAGACCACAAGACAAAGGAGCAGAATTAGGCCATTCAGCCCACCAAGTCTGCTCCACTATTTCATCATGGCTGATCTTGGATCCCATTCAACCTCATGCACCTACCCTGTCACTGTATCCCTTGGTGCCCCAACCAATCAGGAATCTATCAACTTCCACTCTAAATATACCCACGGACTTGGCCTCAACTGCAGTCTGTGGCAGAGCATTCCACAGATTCAACACACTTTGACTAAAAAAAAAATCCTCCTTGCTTCTGTTTTGGAAGATCATCTGGAGGCTGTGTACTTTTGTTCTGGGTACCCCCACCAGAGGAAACATCCTCTCCATATCCACCTTATCTAGACCTTTCAACATTCAATAGGTTTCCATGAGATCCCCAAGCACTCTTCTAAATTCCAGTGAGTACAGGCCCAAAGCTGCCCAAAACTCCTCATATGTTAACCCCTTCATTTCCAGAATTGCCTCCAATGGCAATATATTCTTTCTGAGATAAAGGGCCAAAAACTGTTGAGAAAGCTCCAAGTGAGGCCTGACCACTGTCTTATGATGCTTCAGTATTATCTCCTTGTTTTTATATTCTATTTCCCTTGAAATAAATGCCATTTGCCTTCTTTACCACAGACTCAACCTGTGAATGAACTTCCTGGGAGCCTTGCATGAGTAGGATGCACCTCTGATGTTTGAGTTTTCTCCCCATTTAGAGGATAGTCTGCACTATTCTTCCTTTTACCAAACGCTCTATTCCATCTGCCGCTTCTTTGCTCATTTTTTCAATTTGTCGAAGTCCTGCTGCAAACACATTGCTTCCTCAGCACTACCTACCCCTCCACCTGTATTTGTATCATCCACAATCTTTGCCACAAAGCCATCAATTCCACTATCTAAATCATTGACAAACAATATGAAAAGTAGCGGTCCAATACTGTCCCCTGAGGAACAACAATAATCACTGTCAGCCAACCAGAAAAAATACCCTCTTAGTCCCACTCACTGCCTCCTGCTTGTCAGCCATTTTTCTATCTATACCAGTACTTTTCCTGCAACACCATAGGATTTTATCTTGTTAAGCAGCCTCATGTGAGGCATTGTCATGTTTTCTTCGCAACAATATTTATATGATGGGTCCAGGACAAGTCCTCTGAGATAGTGACAGCCAGAAATTTGAAGTTACATACCTTCTCCACCTCTGATCCTCTGATTATTACTGGCTTATGGACCTCTGGTATCCCTCCCCTGAGGTCTACAATCAGTTCCTTGGTCTTATTGAAACTTAATCAGAGATTGTTGCTATTACACCACTCAGCCAAGTAGTCAGTCTCCCTCCTGTATGCTGATTTGTCACCCCCTTTAATATAGCCCACAAGAATGGTGACATCAGCAACCTTGTATATGGTGTTGGAGCTGTTCATAATCATAGGCATAAAGGGAGTAGAGCATGGGGCTAAGTACACATCCCTGTAGTGTTCCTGCGCTGATGGAGATTGTGGAGATGTTTTTGCCAATCCAAACTGACTGGGGTCTACAAGTGATGAAATCCAGGATCCAATTGCACAAGGGGGTTTTGAGGCCCAGGTCTTGGAGTTTACTGATTAGTTTTGAGGGAATAATGGTGTTAAATGCTGAACTGTAATCGATAAAGAGCATCCTGATGTATGCATCTTTGCTTTCCAGATGCTGCAGATTTGTGTGAAGAGACAACAAGATAGCATCTGCTGTAGACCTGCTGCTAAGGTAGGCGAATCGCAGCAGATCCAAGTCACCATTCAGAAGCTGATATGCTTCGACACCAGTCTCTCAAAACACTTCATCACTGTGGATGTAATTACCACTGGGTAGTAATCATTTAGACAGGTTACCTCACTCTTCTTGGGCATCGGGGACATGAGTGGCTGAGACAATTACAACATGATTAGATGGCCATCATCCATTTACAAGCCTCATCTCAAACAATAGAGTCATTTGAAAGAAAATTAAGAAATGATGCCACAGCAGTGTTCAAGGATGATATTGGAAAGCTCAAACATATCAAATGTTAAATGAAAATGTCATGCCCAGGTTTTACAAAGCCCATCAGGTTCCTTATACTATCTGTGATAAAGTAGCCAGTAAGCTAGATCACATGGAGGCTGAGGGAATTCTTACCAAGGTAGAGTGGAGCCCATGGGCAATGCCAGTGGTCCTAGTAGCCAAGAAGAATGGGTTTGTCAGGATCTGTAGAGATTTGAAGGTCACCGTCAACCCATTACTATAAGTAGATCAATATCCTCTGCACAAGATGGAGGATATCTTTGCAAACCTTTCTGGAGGGAAACATCTCGGCAAAGTGGACGACAGATGGAGATGGAAGAAGAGTCCAAATAGTTTCTCACATGAACACTCACAAAGGGCTTTATCTCTACAGTAGGCTTATTTTTGGAGTAGCATCTGTGCCTGGCAAAAAGCTGTGGACCAGGTGCTGAAAGGCTGCTCAGGCACTCAGTGTTACCTGGATAACAGCATTGTTACAGGTCAGGATGAGCAGGAATATCTCCAAAATTTCAAGACAGTGTTAAAAAAAATTGGAATATTATGGTCTCAGAGCACAACACAGCAAGTGTGAATTCTTTAAACAAAGCATCACTTACTGCGTTCACACCATTGACTCACAAGAATTTCATAAGAGCGCAGCAAAAATTCAAGCAGTGGTGGATGCTCCAAGCCAAAGGATATTTCATAGATGTGGTACATTTTAGGATTTGTTAATTACTATAATAGGTTCCTGCCAAACTTGGCTACTGTGCTCCATCCTTTGAACTCATTACTACAGATCGGAAAAACATGGCAATAGACAAAGCAATGTGAGGGGGCTTTCAAAAAGGTAAAGGAAAAGATTACATTAGACACTGTACTCAGGCATTATGATCCACATAGGCCAGTGAAGCTTGCTTGTGGTATAGGTGCAGTTATGTCACATGTTATGAGTGACAGAAGTGAATGCCCCATTACCTTTGCATCACGTTCCCTTTCCACTATGGAGAAAAAACCCAACACAGGTCCACAGAGAGGTTTTAAGTCTGGTATGGTATGTAAAATGTTTCAACTGGTACCCGTATGGGAGTGAATTTACCTCCATTACTTCATTATTGATCAACAACCACTGGTGTTCACTTTCGATCCACAGAAGGAGGGTCCACTAACAATAGCAGCACAAATGCAGAAATGGACTCGGTTTCTTGGAGGGCACAATTACAAGACCAAGAGGAAAACTAATTATGAAAATGCCGTTGGAGCTTCTTGGAGAGAGGTGAAGGAAGGTGTCCGGTGCTGTCAGGGCCACTTCCTGCTGTCACAAAGTCAACTCCTACAACCACCACAGATGAGGCCCCAGAACCTGAGATTGTTTCACAGCCACAAGTCTCACCTGCCAAGCAGAGTGATCCAACCCCCCCCCAACCTCCAGTCAGGGAAGATATTATCCCACAAGACTAAGAAATCCTCCACAGCAACGAAACGAGGGCACCATGGTAATGTAGCAGCTAGTGCAAAGCTATTGCAGGTCGGGGCGTTCCAGAGTTCAGTTCCAGCACTGTTCTGTATGGAGTCTCCCTGTGGAATCATTGGGTTCTCGCCAGGTGCTCTGGCTTCCTCCTACAGCTCAAAGATGTACAGGGTTTGTTAGTTGGTCATTGTAAAAGTCTTGTGATTAAATTAGGGTTAATCGGGATTGTGGGGTTGCTAAGGTGGCATGCTCAAAGGGCTGGAAGGGCCTATTCCATGCTGTATTGGTAAATAAACTAAAATAAGTAAATAAATCGGCATGGGACAACCTAAAATTTACAGTGCTGTGGACGTTTCTGTGGTAGTTGTATTATATAGTATACCGGGTATATCAGTTGAGCTGCATTCTATATTGAGTTGGAGTTTATAGCAAATCAGGGACAAGTGTTGTGTGTTTAATATTTCAGTAATATTTGAATAATATTGTAAATATGTTGTTTGATTAAGCATTCTTGTTCATTTAAAAATTTAATTACAGGTTGTATGTAAAAGTATGTGAATGGCATACATTATCGCTCTTAAAGTAAAAACAAAACTAAGACCCGTTCTCCTGGGCTCCCGTCCTTTCCTTGCAATTAATTTTGTGTTTTTGGAGTTACGAAGCATAATAAACCTGACAAACGTATGGTACACAGCAGCTGTCACTTCCTTATGTGGGGAAGCATTGTTCACAATACTCTGATGGTTGTACCCATTGGGTGCTTGACTGGGCCCTATCAGGTTACATTTAAACACCTTGATTCTTGTGTTCAATCCTTCAGCAATGCACACCAGCAAAGCATTAGCCATTTTAATTGCTGGTTGCTAGTCACAATTTTTTGCTGTCTATTGTTCTGAGAGGATCCTGATCAGTCAACTCCACAGTTACATGCACCTAAACCCTAAAATGCTGAAATCACACAAGCTACTTTAGAAAAAATAATGTTGGTGTATAAACTGTATTTTGGATTGTAAAAGAAGTTAGCATCTATTGAGAATACCTACTATATCGCTAATATTATCAGGGTATGTGAAGTAATGCACCACTGCACAAAGCCGTGGTGACTGAAGAAATTACCTCAGACATTACTGACTAACTTACTTCCATGTTTGCTGAGAGCTCAGAGAGGAATAAAAGCTGCTGGAAACACAAATGGTGAACACATTTGTCAGTTTCTTTAGTGCTATCAAACCATAATTCACATGAACTTGACACAACAAATTGTCTCTTATCTCTTCACACAAGCATGATAGCTTATTAAATTTGGATCCAAAAAATAATCCTGAGTATAAGGCCACTCAGTAAAATTAATATGACATACTTAATTCCTGCAGGAGGCCTTTTTTCACAGCTAGGTAAGCATGTTTGTATCACCCATAGCCACTTATCACTGCAGATTCAGCAAAAGATAAAAATGCTTGAAATATATATTGTACCCTATTGCATGCTCGACTGCAAGATTAAGAAGCCTACTTCCTAAGCTAAATAATATTATATCACTTACAACCTACAAAAGAAAGAAAAATGTGAACAAAAGCAGATGCAACATTATAAATTGCTAAACAGGAATAAATTAAATATTGGAATAGCTTGCTGGCAAAATTTAATATATCATCAACCACAAGTGATCCAGCCATTTCTCGCTCTCTTTCAACAGAGAAAAAGCAAAACAACATAAAAAAACACTATTTTCTTTTAAGAATGCCTTATAATGGTTTCATAGTAAAACAAATAGCAAAGTGATATCATTCACAATAAGCTCTGTAGTAGTGATAGTCTAGCAGTGGTAATCACTAAACTAGGCAGGTGAAATGCTTTGCAGACTGAAAATGTACTCGGGAAACCAGTGCACTGTTCAAAACTGTGAAGACATAATTTTAAGCTAAAATCTCTTGAGACTGAACAACTCTAATTCTTCTTGAAATACGTTTGTAAATCAAATTAACATCCGTGTGGTTTCTTTCACAACGTACCCTTCAGAATCTAAATGTGCATTTAAAGTACCTAGTGCTTATTTGATTGAGCTTTTGAGGAGTATGCAGAAATGTTTACTCTGAGTCTGGATGGGACTCTTATTTGAACAACAATGGAATCAATTACCTCCAATATTGAGAAACTGCCCGCATTGTTGAGCAAAGCAGAAGGAATATGTATACAGGCAGTCCAGGATACAACAGGATTCTGTTCCTGAGAACTGCTTGTAACCCAGATTGTTCATAAGTAGGAACAAAGGGACAGCATCTCAGGAACAGCTGTGATGGGCGAGAGAGGTGGTTCAGGAAGAGCAGACACCAACCAGCCAGCCTCACTGATACAATGAGTGAGCAAGTGAGTCTTCTCAGTGCTCCTAGTTCTGCATTGGCTCAAGCCAGCTGCCAATTGTTCCAAATATTCATTCTTATGCATGGATTGGTCATAAATCGGGCATTAGTAATCCAGGGAGAACCTCCGCAGTTAATCCATAATGGGAGAGAAATTCTTCCTTGGTCACGATGCTGAACACACACCGTTGAATTCCACTTCTAAAATTTAACTTCTATAGCATATTTGAGTCTGCTTTGTTATATTTTGAAATCAGGACCTTCTCAGCTTTGAGTGAAGAGTGTTAATAAAATACTTCAATCTCATCAACTTAAAAATACTGCAGCAAAATATTATAACTGCTGCAACAATGGAGCAAAGTAGCAGAGACATCTCCTACTCTTCAGCAGCACATCAAATCCTGAGGAACTGAACAGGCTTCCTTATTTCCTTACAGGTGTCTGAACTTCATGATGACCAACAGAATTGAGTGCAGGATGGTAGCTGGTCGACATCACAAAGGCAGCTGACAAGGTCCCACACAGTAGGTTGCTCTGGAAGGCTAGATCATATGAGATCCAGTCTGACCTACGTAACTAGATACAAAATAAGCTTGGTGATAGGATTCAAAGCATGGTAGTGATCAGTTATTTCTAGGTTTGGAGATCTGAGGCACGCATTGTGCTATAGGGATCAGAGCTGGGCCCCTTGTTGTTTGTCATATGTATTAACAACTTGGATGAAAATATAGATGACATGATTAATGTTTACAGATAATACTTGAATTGGTAATAATAGTGCATAGTGAAGAGTCTGATTAGGGTGACAACAGGATCTAGATCAACTAGGAAAGTAGAAAAGGAATGGTGAATGGAATTTAACTCGTATGTGCTAAGGGATGCATCTTGGCCTTTAGAAGATTGAGAAGAGATTTCTTTGAAACCTAAAAAATTCTCACTGAATGCAAGGAGGATGTTTCCTCTGTCCAGGGTGTCTAGCACAAGGACGCAAACGATGACAAACAGAGATGAGCAGAAATTTCTTCACTCAGTGGATGGTGAACCCGTGCAACTGACGACCACAGAGGCTGTAGAGGCCAATCAGTGAATATGTTTATTAAGGAGACAGATAAACTTCGAGATGGTATAGGGAGAAAGCAGGAATATGGTATTGAGATATATAGTGAGCCATGATTGCATTAAAAGTGGAGCAGACCCAGATGTGAGTCTCCTACTTTTATATGTTTCTTTGTTTCTAAATTTGGTTTGTCCTGTCCACGTTGCTCTGAGTGAAAGAAACTACTAGAAATATGGAAGCTGCTAGAAATCCTGTAACGAGTATTTTCCTTTCAATTTCTCCAGAGTGATTTGCATCACTTGAATGGGTTGTCCCATCCTGCCTGATCAGTGGAAGTCAAAACTGCGAGACAGATAAGGTACCTAAGGTTTCACGCCACCTGGCTGATGGCTCGTTTCAGCAGCTGACAGGAATGCAACAATGTTTGATTTAAGAGCTGTTCCCAGGCTGCCCATGTCAAAGGGGAGCTTCGTAATTAGAGTGATAATGACCAGATGTTATGCCACTCTTAGTGCTGTTGACTGAGGGATTAATTATTGGCCAATTTGTAGAGAATAACTTCTCTTCTCTATCCCAAATGATGGAATCCTTTGGTTCAGCTCAGTGATCAGTTTAGCATCCCATCCCTGAACAAGAAAATGCTCTGACCATTCCTCACTCACTTATTCCACTGATTGGGTATATGTAAAGGAGAGGATGATAGTGTCTTGATCAGTAAGGACATGAAAGTTACAGGGAGAAGTCAGGAGAATGTGGTTGAGAGGGAAAATAAATCAACCATGGAGCAGACTAAGTGGGCTGAAAGGCCTAATTCTGTGCCTATGTCTTATGCTCTTATGGTCATTGTTAAAAAGTTTTAGACCAGCAGTTTCCTTGATATTATTTTCTCTCTTGCTTTATCTCAGTCTCTTGCTTTCACATTTAAACTACAGTTTCCCTGAAGTTACTGTTTTCTGTTCTACCTTAATTGTACAGAAGTGTTGTGATGGTTGTTTTTTTTTTCCAATCCAAAAGACAGCACCTTCAGCAATATAACACTTCAGCTGCATTGCACTGAAGAGCTAGGCCAGATTATTGTAGCAGGATTGTAAAATGGGGCCTCATGCCACAAGGGATGGGAAAGATATACACTGAGCACCACATCTAACTCTCAAGCAAGAGTCTTTACTGGGGATCACCCTCCATGCTGAAGAGAAGAGAACAGGTGCATTAAAATGAAATGGAGATATGAGGAAGTAAGGCAAAACCTAAAGATTTGGAGACTCATGGTTTGTAAGAGAAAAGGAACACAGAAGGTACAACTGTTTCACTGGGCTGTGCAAAAATCTTCGGCACTCTAGTTTTTTTATATGCTTCAGATGGTATGGGCTCCATAGAGCCCTGATTTCAACATCATCAGAGGATTACCTGGAGAGACAGAAGCAAGTAAGACAGCCAAAGTATGCAAAAGAACTGTGGCAGATCTCCAGGATGCTTTGAAAAACCTACTAGCCCATTTTCTTATAAAATTGAATGACAGTGTACCAAAGAGAATTGATGCAGTTTTAAAGGCAAAGGGTGGTCATATCAAATATTGATTTGATCTTATTTTTTACCATTTACTGATCTTTATAGTAGTCTTTTTAAAATTTTATATTTATTCTTTATTAAGCATCTTTGCTTTACAGAAATTATTTTACATGTACCAAAGAATTTTGCAGTCCTATATTGTGGCAATGTCCAAACACCTTAAAACTGAGGCTGATACTCCAATGCTACACCACTGAAGACCATTTCAGGATAAGCTGTAAAGTGAAGCCCTGTCTGGTCTTTCTGTAGCATGCAAAATATCCCATACCTTGGAGCTTGATTGTGAGTTTAAGGGCATTATCTAAAACTCCACAACTCATCTTGTTGCAGATTTTATACATTGGAAGTAGGAGCCTTTGCTTGGTTTTCCAAACTAAGTAAACATTACATGAAATTCCTTCAGACTACTGTGGGTAGCTGCTGAAATCACTCTAGTTAGCTGAATGAAATAACTAAAATAATCATGGTCAACAAGCACACAATTGTCATTTCACTTTGAGCAGTGCTCAATCAGAGAGATAGGAAACCTGAGGAGTTGTCCACACAGGTTTGCTGACTGAATAGAAAGAGCAGTGACTCGTGGCAGTTTGGGAGCTTTGAGCAGCAGCTAATAATCATTCAAGTTTCATTAACAAAAACAGATTAAAGTAAGGCAGGGGCAAACAGAGTGGCCATCTTTGGAGTGGACAGAGTTAGAGCGGAGACTTTAAGGCTTTAGCTCTTCGAGGCTTCGGTGAGGAGAGGCCTCAGGTAGAGAGGGCAAAAAAAAGCTGCAAGTAGAGTTGCCCCCACCGGGTTTGTACATTTGCTCAGTTAGAACAGTAGAGTGGAATGCTCCTCTTGCAGGTTGTGGGAAGGCAGTTAGACTCCCAGTGTCCTTATTGGCTACACCTGCAAATAGTGCATCCAGCTGCAGTTTTAAGGAGTTGGAGCTGGAAATGGATGAAATCTGAATCATTCACGAGGCTGAGGTTATGATAGGTTAGGACATATAGAGAGGCAGTTACATCCAAGGTGTGGGACACAGGAAACTGTGCAAAAGCTGGGAAGGGGAATTGGTTAAACCGCCAGTGCAGAGTATCCCTGCGTCCATCCCCCTCAACAAAAAGGTAAAACACTTTGGATACTGTTTGGGGTGATGACCTAGCAAAGGAAAGTCACAGCAGTGGGGTCCCTGACACTGAGTCTAACTTTGCCATTCAGAAGTGAAGGGGGAAGAAGAGGCGAGCTGTGAGATAGGGGTTTGTTAGTTAGGGGAACAGAAAGGAGATTCTGTGATTGAGAACGAGATTCCCAGAAGGTATGTTATCTCCCCTGTGCCAGGGCCCTGGGATGTCTCAAATTGAGTCCTCAACATTCTTAAGTGGGAGAGTGAACAGCCAGAGGTTGTGATCCTTGTAGGTACCAATGACATGGGTAGGTAGAGTGATGGGGAAATGCAAAGTGAGCTCAGGGACTTAGGTGTCAAGTTAAAGGGCAGGATTTCTGGGATTGTGATCTCAGGGTTGTTACCTATGCCTTGTGCTTGTGAGGCCAGAAATAGGAAGGTCATACAGTTTAACACATGGCTAAGGAGTTGGTGTAGGAGGGAGGGCATAAGATATTTCAATCATTGGGTTCTCTCTCAGAGAAGGTGAGAACTGCATAGAGGAGATAGTTTGCACCTGAACTAGAAGGGAACTAATATCCTAGTGGGAAGGTTTGCTTGTGCCACACAGTGGAGATTAAACCAGAGTTGCAGGGTA
Organism: Hypanus sabinus; assembly: GCF_030144855.1. Lineage (NCBI taxonomy): Eukaryota > Metazoa > Chordata > Chondrichthyes > Myliobatiformes > Dasyatidae > Hypanus > Hypanus sabinus. Next base: position 42,410,490 of record NC_082709.1, read on the forward strand.
TAGAAACCAGAGTGCCAGAACAGTCAGTGGAGAGGATGTAGAGATAGAGGTTGGTAAGACCTCAGACAAAGTCAGGAATCAAATAGTTGAGCATGGTGCAATTAGTATCCTAAATGCATATACTTCAGTGCAAGAAGTATTGTCAGAAAGGTGGATGTGCTCAGTGCATGGATCAACACCTGGAATTCTGATATTGTAGCCATTAGTGAGATGTTGATGCAGGAGGGGCAGGACTGTGAGCTCGATATTCCAGGCTTCTGTTGTTTTAGATGTGAAAGAGTAGGCAGGATTAAAGGAGGAGGGGTAGCAATACTAATTGGGAAAGGGAAGGTGACAGGTCATGTAGAGAAGTACTTTGCATCAAGTGATCACAATGCCATTAGTTTCAAAATAGGTACATGTGTAGTATGGAAGGATATGGAAGGATAACGTGGGCTATGGTCCTGGTGGAGGTTGATGGGAGTAGGCAGGTTAAATGGTTTCAGCATGGATTAGATGGGCAGAAGGACCTATTTCTGTGCTGTAGTTTTCTGTGACTGATTTGCAATGATCAGTGCCAGCATTCACCCACAAGACCACTTCAAAGTAAATGCTCCTTACTGGATGATCATCAAAGTGCCAAACAAGCATCCCAGTTTGAATTGCTTTGTTTAAGCTCAGATTCCAGTTCTCTGCTGGTGTATACTGCACAGAGGGTCTGATTTCCTGTGAGCCTCCTTCTCGAGGTGACATGGGTGTCTGAATGGATGGAGACCCAAAATAATGTAGCCATGGAAGCTGTAATGTCCAATGATTACAGAACCTATAAAAATTCTACCAATGTTTTCTCAGAAATTTCTTGACAAACCTCCTGATACGACCTACAATTTAGTGATTGAGAGATACAGTACAGTAAAAAGGCCCTTCCTGCCCAAAGAGTCCACTTGGTCCAATTGCATGCTTGTGAAACAACTAACATACTAACTGAAACATCTTTGATAGATGTGGAAGATAACCAGAGCACCTGGAGGATCAAAATTGCAAACCAGCCTCTCTTAGGATGCTTCCCATATTCAACCCACACTTTGTTAAGTGCAAAGAACTCTTTCTGACTTGTTTTCACTTTCATCAGCTTTAACCTTCCCACCACTTTCACCAATGTCAAACCTACACATTCTGGTATTAAACTTCATGGAAAGATTCTGTGTCGAGGACACGGAAAAGCAGAGCTGATGAAGATAAAAATTGATCTCATTTGTAGTCATGATCCTGATAAGATATATCTTCAAATTCATTTTTATCTTAAGGCAAGTAACCAACTGTAAAGTTAAACTTTGCTACTTTCACCTTCAATACCAGCAGAAGAACAGATCATAATCTATTGTAAGCACATTTGTATCAATAGTTTGGTGTATTTCATAAATGGCAATTAATTAAAATGCTGTCTTCTTTAATTCAATTAGCTTGGTAACTATTATCCAAAAAGATTTAAAAGGACAATAATCTTGAGAAACAAGGTTCCAATTCAACTCATGAAACATATACTGAAGTAAAAGGAAGAATTATACAGAAGAAATAATAGATTTGCTGTTCATTTTACCATTTTGTTGTGTCGAAAATAAAGAGGAAAATTGGATTGCAAATAATGAGATGACACCAATTTAGCAATTGAGGTTAGATCAGGCCAGCTATCCAGCTATTGAGAAGAGCATGCCTGATTTTTTTTGTTGCTGTGAATGGGTGAGCTAGTTATGATTTGTTGTGAATTGGGAGATGAAAAAGTACCAAGAGGTTCAATTATGGGAGACAAGGTGTTACAGGATAAAGTTTAGTTGTTATATAAGGAACAAGGTCAAAAGCAACAATATGGTTGTGAATAACTTTCATGGAGGATTAGTTTTGTAGCTTGGACCTTTAGGGTTGAGTAAGTGGAGTACCGAAGTGGAACTTGAACAATGAGGATATTTAAAAAGAAAATGCATCCCTATGGGAAATATAGATAATATCAGGATGCAGTCCACAATGCCTAGATTTTAAAATACCCCAAAATTTGAAGACAATAAATGTCATGAAAACTAAAACAGAAGTTTTCTGAAGTTTACATTGCAAGCTTAATAAAAAAGATGAACTGCAAGAATAAAGCATAAGGAATTCATACATTTGTATTTCAACAGTGGTCAAAATGGCAATCTGTTTAAATACAAGACAAAAACCCTCAGAAGGGTAAGTTGTATAGACAGTTTAAAAGTCATGGTGATTGATATTTTAAGCAGAATTATCACAAAAGGTGCTTAATTACACTTTTTCAGTAATCTATAACACCAGTTTATATAAACAAGTCATGCAATATGCAGGAAGTGATAGGGGTACCATTGTGACAATTAATTCAAAAATTGATGTCCATGTTTATAGAAGCAATCTGAATTACACACATTTTATGCATTTCTATGAAAGTTAATATTATGAAGTCAAACTCTTTGTCAGGCTAAAGGGCTTAAGGTAAGAGAGCAAAAATTTAAAAGGGACCTAAAGAGCAACATTTTCATGCAAAGGATGGTGAGTACATGGAGCGAACTGCCAAAAGTGGTTAAGACAAATACAATGATAGCAATTAAGAAGCACTTTGATAGGTCCATGGAGGGACAAGGCTTAGAGGGATATGAACCAAATGTTGGAAGTTGGGACGCACAGTGATCAGCATGAACTTGTTGGGCTGAAAGGCCCGTATTGGTGCTCTGTGACTCTATGACTCTAAAGCTCCAGTGCACAACTAAAGATGTACATTAGTGCCTGGTGATGTTAACGATATCCTCACATTGGTTCTGACAAAGGGTCTTCAAACTGAATTATTTACCATGCTTTTCTTTCTGGATGCTGACTGACTTGTTGAGTGTTTCTAGTTATTTCTGGCTTTATTTCAGATTTCTAGAATCTGCTGTTCTTTTTCCCACTTGGCTCAGATTTGCTTCTCTCTACCTCCATAAACTGTTCCCTACTGAACGAGTTCTGTAAGTTTCCTTTTTTTTGATATTTTAAGCACATGTACAAAGACCTGCAGTTCCTTGAAGTGCTGCTTTAGGAAGTAGCATCTCCTAAAGTTCCAAGATAGTACAAAACTTGCCTGTTACTCAAAACAAATTCTCTCTCTCCTCTCATCTCTTCTCCCTCTTCTTCAGGCAGAAAGTATAAAAACCCAAATGCATGCACCACCAAAATCAAGGACAGCTGCTACCCCTCTGTTATAAGACTAGCGAATAGTTCCCTTTTAGAATAAGATGGACTCTAGATCTCAGAATCTATCTCATTTGATCTTGCCCCTTATTGTTTAGCTGCACTGCACTTTCTCTAAGTTGTTACACTTTAATCTGCATTCCGTTATTACTTTACGTTGTTCTGCCTCAATGCACTATGTAATGATTTCATCTTTATAAACAATATGCAAGTCAAACTTTTCACTGTATCTCAGTACATGTGACAATAATGAACCAATTCTAATTCCAGTTCCAAATACTTCCTACCTATACTTTTGAGCATCCATGAGATCCCACTTTAATGACATATCATATTTCTGAAATTATAGGTGTTTATTTAGCTGACAGCAGAACTTTACAGACCAGGGTTCAGCTCTCACCCGAAGAACATTTAATTTCATTAGGAAAGACCAATATTCCCAGTTCCTGTCAGGATGGGAGTATGCAAATGAAAGTGACAGGAGGACAAGAAGAATGTTCCTGCCGGTCAAATATCAGATAGATTGCTTGACACACATAGTCCAGCCTCATGTGCTTAGTCGTTTTGTGTGATATTGGAGATGGGGTGGCAGCTACCCAGGTGGCTGGTGGATGGGTTAATTCACTGGTGTTGTGAATAAGTCTAATGCCCCTTGTACGAGAAACATAGAAAATAGATCTTCTACAGCTGAAAAAGAGATAGTCTATCGATGAGAAAAGGATTATGCATCATTATAACAATGTTATAACTGGTACAGAGAGTCAAATAGCTTTTGTGTGATGAAGCTGTACCCCACAACAAGATAAAGAAGACAGAGATAAAGATTAGCTTTATTTGTCACATGTACATCAAAATATCGAAACGTATAGCAAATTGCGTTGTTTGCGTCAAATCTAATTGGTGGAGATGGTGCTGGCAAGGATGGTGATGGTGTGGTATCGCCACACTTCCAACATGCCCACAGTTAATCAGTCCTAACCTTTGGAATGTGAAGAAACCAGAATGCCCAGGGGAAACCTACAGAGTCACAATTCTAGGCACTGATTGGAATTGAGTCCTGATCAGTGACCACTGGTGCAATAATAATGTTACTCTAAGGTGCCAACCTTCTACTAAAGCTGGCAGAATCAGGTTTATTATCACTGAGACATGCCATGAAATTTGTTGTTTTGTTGCAGCAAGAATTACTGCAAATTACAAAATAAATAAATAGTGCAAAAGACAAATAATGAGGTAGTGTACAAAAATACAGGAACATTCAAAAATCTGATGGTGGAGGGGAAGAAGCTGTTCTTAAGATATTGAGTGTGGGTCCTCCAGCTCCTGTACATCCTGTGCATCTGGGCAATGCGGCTGTGAAAAATGTCAGTCGTCGTCTCCCTGAAGGTGAAGTAATCACTTGACCACAGGGAAATTCATATGATCCACAACCAGCTGCAACTTTGTGGAAGGGGATACATTTCATTCCAGCCTGCACTCATGTGAGAAACTGAATAAATTCTTCTGGCTGAAAAAACACCAGCTCCACACTGAAGTCAAAGTGGATGAAATCATTTGTTTGTGAGTACACTGTCTGGATGACCTCATTGATACAGTATTGAGCAGAAAATCAAAAGACACAGCAGAGTTCTGTTGTAGCCAGTTGGAAATATCATGGGGTGAAAATGGTGATAAATGTAGTTGTTACTTCTACAGAGAGTACAGACCAGGCAAGGCAGCAAATAATGACATCATGTCACATGTAAACACAAGGAAATCTTCAGATGCTGGAATTTCAAGCAACACACACAAAATACTGGTGGAACGCAGAAGTCCAGGCAGCATCTATGGGAAGAAGTACTGTTGACGTCTCGGCCCGAAATGCTGACTGTTCTTCTCCCTATAGATGCTGCCTGGACTGCTGTGTTCCACCAGCATTTTGCGTGTGCTGCTTCATGTCATGCATGTCTGATACTGCGAAAAGTCAGATGCACTAGCATTTTTTGTGTATGGAAATGCTATAAGCAATTCTTCACGACTTCACCCTGAAACAATCAATGGCAATCTGCTCGAGGTTAAACAATTTTTGTGTGATTTTCACCTAACAGTGAACACTAAAGTTCCTCAGCTTGTGTTTTTAATTGTGAACTGTTAAATAAAAGCAGCACCTTCATTATTCATTAATAAGAATATGTAAATGAGGCAACATAATGACCAGAGTTTCTAAATGAGCATTTTTAATATTTAGGTGTTTTCACAGTCATTATAATTATATGGTGTACCATGGGATATGACCACTCCATCAGCTGTTGATTGGTCCTGACTCAGCTTCAGTTTGAAATTGGGATTAGCAACAAATTCTTACGAGACCAGTTAGAATCACACTCCATCTGAATGACCCAGTAAATTACCAAACTATTTATCACTTGTGATATCAATACACGATAGAAAAACTGGTGAAGCAGCCTTCCTGCAAATATTCCTCAAGCACCATCTCATATTCTTTTTAATCATTGCTCCAAAATAATTCTGAGGGCAGATGTTCTTTTGCTGTGAAGCCTTAGTGAATATTCATTTTCATATTGGGAAAAGTGCTGTATTCTGCCTTAGTTCTGGGGAGATGTTCATGTGATGAGTATTGCAAATGAAATGGAGAAGCACTGGGTTTATAAACTACAAAAGATGCATGAAATTTTGATGTGCTGGAGACAGCAGGCGCATCTGGTGGAGGGCAGAGGGGGCATACATTTTCACTCTAAGATTATAAAGCTAACCACATTTTACTGTTTGCCATATTATTTGCAGCTTGTGACAATGAAATATTTCTGCTCACTATTCATTTCCCAGAAAGCACTCTTCAAATACATTGTCAAAAATGTACAGTTTCAGACTACCACAAGCATTTTACATATTAATAAATTACCTTGCTGTCTTGACTCAAAATAACACTTAAAAACATTTGCTAGTGAATATATAACTGGAGGATTCATGAATGACTTCAATCTATATCAAATCAAACTCACAATAATACTGAGGACAATAAACAGCTGAATACACTTTTATATATATTTAGATCCAGCAATTAAAAAAGCCAAAGGAACTGCCCATGATTGGTTTCCATTTGACTAAGTTAGTAAATAATCTTGTTTCATGGGACCTTTAGGAAAAAGTAAGCAGAATACAAGGTATCTTGAAGTCCAAGTCCATAGTTCCATGTAACTAGCTCTATAAAATTGATAGGGTGGAAAAAGGATGTATGGCAAGCTTTATTTGAGGCACTTAGTTGGAAAAACAGGAGGTTATGTTCCAGCATTATAAAACTCTGGTTAGGTTCATCTAAAGAGCTATATTCAGTTTTAGGAAGGATGTAGTGGCTTTGGAGGGGGTGCAGAAAAAGTTTTCCAGCATGCTGTTGAGATTAGAGGGTAGGTGCTGTAATGAGAGGTTGGACAAACTATGGTTGTTTTCTTTGGAGTGGCAAAGGTTGAGGAGAGCCCTGATAGAAGTTATGAGAGGCAGTGGTAGAGTAGACAGCTGGTATCTTTTTCCCAGGGTCCAAATGTCTAATACTAGGGGGCATTCATTTAAAGTGAGGGGGGGGGGAGTTCAACAGAGACATACAGATATTTTTTTCACACAGACTAGTGCAGGGGTCAGCAACCTTTACCACTGAAAGAGCCACTTGGACCCGTTTCCCACAGAAAAGAAAACACTGGGAGCCGCAAAACCCGTTTGACATTTAAAATGAAATAACACTGCATACAACGTTTTGTTTTGCCTTTATGCTATGTATAAACAAACTATAATGTGTTGCATTTATGAAATTGATGAACTCCTGCAGAGAAAACGAAATTACATTTCTGCATGCAACAAAAACATGTTGACCTCCGAAAAAAAGACGTTGGGTTGAAGGTTACTTTTAAGTAAAATACTCAACGTCTATTTGAGTCCTTCTTGTATTTATGAAAAACGCCAAACTTAAATTTGCCGCCAGCAGCAAACCAAAAATAACGTCAGCCAGCTGTCAACCTGAAAAATAAAAGGACTATTTCACTGAACAATGAAAGCATATGAATATACGTAAAATAATAGGCAATTAAAATATTTATCATCCTTGTTCAGGTTGACTCACACCTGACAATGCAGTCGTATTCAGTAGGGATGGATCGATGCTTAGGGGAGTGACCAGGAAGGATAATGTGTTTTTTTCCTCTCTGAACTCACAGAAGCGTTTCCCAAACGATGTTTGCATTGCGATGATTGCCCAATGTAAATACTCCGAATTTATCATGTCGTGACCTTTTTTGAACTCTCTCAAATTGGGGAAGTGAGACAATGTGCCTTTCTGTAAATCTCTGGCAAGCAACGTCAACTTGCGCTCGAATGCCAAAACATCCTCCAACATGTGCAGGGCTGTACGTCCTTACCCCGTTGAAGAGCTGTGTTCAGCGTGTTCAGGTGCGCTGTTATGTCTACCATGAAGTGTAGCTTTTCCAGCCACTCTGGCTGTTCCAGCTCAGGAAAGGTGAGCCCTTTGCTGCCCAGGAAAGTTTTCACTTCTTCCAGACACGCGACAAAGCGTTTCAGCACCTCCCCTCTGGACAGCCAGCGATAAAAACACGTTGTAGCGGTTGCTACACGCAGTCAGTAAACTGCAGTCAAAGATAGCTTTATTCGAACTAAACAGCCTTGCTTTTAAGCCTCCCTCAACCCGCCCCCCATGGGCGCGGATGCTGCAAAAGACACGTACTCACAAACCCCCGTAGGCTATCTCCCTTAGCCTGAACGCTGGCTAATTGTGAGCCGGTTCGGATGTGTCAGGAAATGGGTCGCCACAAAGTCTTATTTAGATTGTACAAGATCACCATAATCTTCAAATTTAGATTTACATTTCAAAAACTAACAAACTAACATAAAATACATTTTAATTAAATACTGACCATGTAGCGGTGTGCTACACGCAGCGCTAAAATTACGACACGGAGTCGGTAACTGCAGTCGAAGGAAAAAACTTTATTCGAAATCTTCAGCCTCACTTTTAAGCCTCCCTCAACCTGCCCCCCATGGCGCAGAGGCTCCAAAGCTCTGTGCTCGCAAACCCCCGTAGGCTATCTAATTGTGAGTCGGTTCGGATGTGCCAGGAAAAGGGTCGCCACAACCAATTATTTCCCAAAGCAACAGGGAGCCGCAGCACAGACGTAAAAGAGCCACATGCGGCTCCGGAGCCGCGGGTTGCCGACCCCCGGACTAGTGGGTGCCTGGAATGCACTGCTGGGGGTGGAGATGGATTGATGGATGCAGATAGTACAGAAGTATTTAAAAGACTCTTAGATAGGTACAGGACATGAATATGTAAAAAAATAGAGGGATAAGGACCATGGGCGGCGAAAGGGATTAATTAGGCTTCCTTACCTCACATAGTTTGGCTGAAGGACCTGTTCCTTTGCTGTATTGTTCAGTGTTCTGTGATAGAATTCTTCACTAGGTTTCAAATAGAGGCTGGGCTGAGAGATTTCCTTTACTGTTGGATGTAATTCCTGTCAATCCCCAACACACTTTCAATTCACTTTTTTTTTAGATATAGCAAATATTTCCATGAACCTGATTATTTTAAAGGGAGTGTGGGAAAATGAAAGTGTTGATCTTAAAGTAAGCAGGGAAATGATGAACCAGTGAGCCAGATCATAATCACTGAAATGGCAAACAGTCAGAGAGCTGATTATCAGGGTTCGTCTACAGTTCAGTCTGCAAACTAGGTCCTAGAGCTAAACAAAACATAAGCTAAATGAAAAATCAGGTTCGTGGCAATGAATTGGCTATGATGGATTGCCATTGAAACACATGCCAGATGGGCAGTGTTAACAGTAGTTAAGGAATGAATGCAATAGGCTCCTTTCTGGTGCAAAAAAAAACATACAAGGGAGATGTCCCAACCATAACTAGCAAAGGATTTAAATTGAATTGACTTTATTTCCTACATCTTTCACATACATGAGTAAAAATCTTTACATTACATCTGTCTAAATGTGCAATATACAATTTATAGTAATTTATAATAAATAGTATGTACAACACGATAGTCAATATAACATAGAAATACAATTGTATCAACCTGAATTAACCAATCTGATGGACTGGTGGAAGAAGCTGACCCGGAGCCTGTTGGCCCTGGCTTTTATGCTGTGGGAAAGTTTCTGGATGGTAGCAGCTGGAACAGTTTGTGGTTAGGGGTCCTGTCTTTGTAAATGTCCTGAATATTGGGAAGTTCACATCTACAGAAGCGCTGGGCTGTCCACACCATTCTCTGCAGAGTCCTGCGATTGAGGGAAGTACAGTTCCCAAACCAGGCAGTGATGCAGCTAGTCAGGATGCTCTCAATTGTGCTCCTGTAGAAAGTTCTTAGGATTTGTGGGCCCATACCCAACTTCCTCAACTGTCTGAGGTTAAAGATGCACTGTTGTGCCTTTTTCTCCACTCAGCCAGTATGTATAGACCACATGAGATCCTTAGTGATGTGTATGCCAAGGAACTTATAGCTGTTTGCCCTCTCAACCCCAGATCCATTGATCTCCTCCCCCTTTCTTTCTCCCTAGGTCTCCTGTCCCATGATCCTTTCCCTTCTCCAGCTCTGTATTCATTCTCCGGTCTTCTCCTATCATTTTGCATTTCCCCCTCCCCCTTCTACTTTCAAATCTCTTACTATCTTTTCTTTCAATTAGTCCTGACGAAGGGTCTCAGCCCAAAATGTCGACTGTACTTCTCCCTATAGATGCTGCCTGGCCTGCTGCATTCCACCAGCATTTTGTGTGTGTTGCTTGAATTTCCAGCATCTGCAGATTTCCTCGTGTCTGCTTTCTATGCATTTGTATATTTGTGCACTTTTTACTCCATATCTGTACTTTAACCTCTAACATTTTTAATATAGTTCATTATAATTGTTGAATGTTGTTATTTTTTGTAGATGCAGCACCCTGACGAACACATCACAGAAAATCATAATATATGTAAATATATATATATGGCGAATAAAGTTGATCTTTAATCTCTGATCCCTGATACTGATCTCATGGAATGGATCACAAATAACTTTCAGAAATTTTAGGATGCCAAGAATGTAGGGAAAACCAGGAATTATAGAAAACTAATATTAATTTTAAAAATCATTCAGGAATTTATGGAGCCAAAAGCCAATAATTCCCCAGGACCCGATAATTTACATAATTTGGGCGATCTTGCGCCCAAGCTTCCCACTTGGCCACCCCAGCACCATGACAACCCTGAATCAACATCCTGACCAAACCAGAGCTCTCCTTATCTGTTTATACCTCTATCAGCTGTTACGAATTCCTGTAACTGGATCACTTACCAGCAAAGATAGAGAGGTCCGTTGAAGTCTGATGGTACTATTTTTTAAAGTATTTATTGATAAAGGGCACAAAAATAAGATTAATGCAAACATACAGATAATATACATCGTCAATACTAAATCTAGCGCGCAGGTATAATAATAATCAATAAGAAACTGTTCTATCGTTGTCTAGGGGATAATGTATTGTTGATGGAAAGATAACAGTCACTTTCAGTTCGCTCAAGCTGCAGTGTTGGGTTTAAAAATGATGTGGTTTAACTTGCCCCATGTCTTGTATGATGCCAATCCGTTGAGTCAGGGGAGCGGGCTTCCCCGTTGTTAGCTAAAAGCTGTTTTCCATTGGTTCCAGCCACCAGTTCCAGCAACGGAATCGAACGCACGTGGCTTCCTTCAGATGACTTCCTGCTGTTACGTGGTCACTTGTTTCTTCTGGTGCATCTGAAGGGGTTGTTCCCCAGACCCTCTTTTATACTTCCTCACGGGGTCTCAGATGTCAATCAGGTTGGGATGATGCAATCCCTCAACCAGCCCACTCCGGACATCCCCTGAGGGGCTTCAATGAATAGTACAGTACTCAATACACAACTTGGTCTTCCGGAGACAATGGCCATGTCCCGTAGCTTTACATCGCCAGGGAAACGAGGCATTTTGCACATCCCATTCTCCTTTCCTGGGCCCCTTGACCCAACCCAACGATGACCTTGCAATTATCACAAAGAAGGGGGCTACGTACGTAACACAGCTCTTTGCCATGGCGTATGTCAGTTACTGTATATTGCTAGTTGGGAAAAGACAATTACAGTGAAGTTAATTACATCCAAGTAACACTTCAAGTGCGAGACAGTTACACTGGAACGGCATTACTGATTGGAAAATACTCCAAGATTTCTTCTCCCCACTTTCACTCTCAGAATGTAGAGTTATTATTCAATTCCATGTTTCACGTGGGCTATGTTGCAATATTCTGCACCCCCTGCAGTTGCCTCCACCACACCCAAAAAGACCTCTGCAGCCTGGTCATACTCAGACCATGCGCCTGGACAAGCCTCCTCAGGAGCACAGCTGCTGGATCTGTCTTCAAACAACATTCCTCTTCTAACAGTTGAACAAGAATGCTTAGGGTGGCTGCAGGGACATTTGTCCTCAGTGTGCTTTGCCACCAAGCCCTTCTCAGAAGTGACAACGAACCTGGGTGGACAGGAGAACAAATTATGCGCTGCTACAGCTTCTTCAGCACTCAGCTCAAGTTTAATTGTCATTCAACCATACATGAATACAGCCAAATGAAAGGGCTTTACTCCAGGGCCAAGGTGCAAAACACAATACCTACAGTCATACACAGCACAAGGTGCGTATGAAACAGCAGTAACATACAGTCACACAGAAAATGTAGTCCAAGTCCCTGAATCCATGGATGTCTCAGCAATCTGCAGTTGAACACAATCCAGCTTCTCCTCTGCCACGCGAAACGGGGGTTGCAGCAGGACCAACTCCACAACAACGTCACGATACCTCCAGCACTTTGGTGGAGCACCGCCTCATGCAACTGCAAACAGGCAACACCACAGCTTGAGGCCTAGTCCTTGCTATGGCCGAGGCCATGCAGTCCCCCATCATCCCCAGCCCCATTCACCAATAAACCAATAAATCAGACTTACAGCATTCCACACCATCAATATCCAAGAGGGTCTTGCTATCACAAGAAAAGTGACTAAGATGATTTCTTGCTGTTAGACTGCACACCTCCTTCACACACTGATGCCTCTCTCGCAGGCAGCATCACGGTCCACAGTAAGTCCAGCTCCTCCAGTTTGTCCACCAATGAGTAACTTGTTAATGGGGTAGAGCTGCAGTACTTAACGTTCTTAATGCCCAGCAGAATCTTGTGATCGTAAAGAATATGCTTAAAAAAAAATGGTAGCACCTTTGGTTGATCCTGTAGAAGCCACCATGTGCAAGCACGTTGCCATCTTACCAGAAGGTACAGCAGTAGTTCCTTCCCTTTGCTCTGCCTGATCAAATGTGTGTCCTCTTGCATCTCACATGTCCAGAAGGCAGTAAGATGAACTTCAAGAGTGAGAGTGGGCCACAGAGCCATGTGTAGATAGTTCACCCTGTGGTTCCTGGCAGTGACAAAAACCTGAACATCCTCCCATTGCCCCTTCTTTCCATCATTAGGGATGCTCACCATTCAGGATGTGCAAACTTCTCTTTACCACCATCAGGAAGGAGGTCAAGGAGGAGCCTGAAGTCACACACTCAATGTTTTAGGAATAGCTTCTTCCCTAATGCCATTAGATTTCTGAATGATCCATGAACTCAAGAGCAATTATCTCACTATTCTGCTCTCTTTTGCATTACTGATTTATTTTTATGTGTACTTCTTATCGTAACCTGTAGTAGTTTCATGTATTGCACTTTAATGCTGCTGCAAAGCACCAAATCTCAAAGACATAAGTCAATGATAATAAACCTGATTCTGATTCTGGTTTTCCACATGAGGAAGTGGTAAGCCAATTCCCACTGACCCTGGTGTGTGGGTTCCAGAGGTGTGGGCTTTATGTCTCCTTGCACTGTTAACAGACAAGTGGATTAATCAGCTACTGGATAGTCATGAAGTGGCAGGGACGTGTCCTCAAGATGCAATGCAGACTCACAGAATCATAGAATTTGTATCCAGGGAGTTCCAGACTCAGGTGAATGAAATGAGCAACCCATACTATTGCTTTTCTCATGCACATCCTTTCATGTTGTAACATGGCTTTTGAAGGCAGCTCTCATGTATTGTGAGATTGAGGATATTTTCCCTTAATGACTCACCAATCAGAAATTGAATTTATACATCAAGCTATGTCATTGCTTCAAATAGTCTATCTTTGATACCTGAAGCTAATTGAAGCCACCATTACATCTGTCCAAGTATCTTATGAATTAATTCTAACTTATAGTTCAGTTAACCAGGAAAATAAAAACAGCTCGATGTCAACAAATGCTGTGGGTTAGAGCTCAAATTATATGTAAGTCATCTTTGGTCATACCCTGACAAAGATAACATTAGTAAACATAACAAGATTTTAACAAGGTGATTAACAATTATTCTGGTGAAAAAATAGACATTGATTTTGGGAGATGCATTTTGAAATGAGGATGCAACTTATTTCAAAAATCAATCTCTGCTAATAATAGATGAAAGTACAAGTAATTATCTAAATACATTAAATTAATTAGCTCATCCATCTATTCTTCCGCTGAGCAATAACTGGAAAACATGCTGGTAAAATGCTTGAAATGCAACAACAGAGGAGGGTAATTAAGGTAGCAGGAGTTTCAACAAAGCGGTTTTGTAAAATGTTTAATAATATCAATTAAAACCTGCAGTAAAATAGCTTTCCAAACAAGGTAGAAGCAACCAATATGATTGAAGTGATAAAAGAACTTCACATTCAAGGTTGGCGCTAACCACTAGAGAGTAAATATTTCAGTGTTTTGGTAGGAACTGTATTTTATTACTCTCCTTGGCTTATGTTGCTTTACTATTAAAAAACAGAGAATACAAGCAGCTAACCCAATAAAACTCTTGAGCCAGAGCGTTATCACAACTGAGAGCAACAAAACATAAAATGCTAGCCCTGCGATACCATTTAATAAAAAACAAATGGCTGCCATACCCAGAGTTGAAAGAATAAATGAAAAGTGTATTATTTTTATTACATAATCCCTTTGCAGGTCTATGAAGTGAACTTCATTATTGCCACAATTTTTCTGTGATGTCCAGTGTTGACCTCTGATATATCTGGCCATGTGGTATGAATATCTGATGAACGAATATTAGTGAAGGCATGGCACATTGACAACTGGGAATTAATTGAATAGTTAAGAGCCAAATACTACAAAGATTGCTTAAAAGAGATCTTAACACGCTGCAAAATGATCTTCTATAAGCAGCAGCAACCACCACAACTTAAGAAAGTATAGGTAAAAAACACACTCACAAAAGCCATTTCCTGCTATTATACTGCCGATGCCAAACTCAAAAAGACACAGGAACACAATCAGGCCAATCAGCTCATCGTGTCTGCTCCGTCATTCCATCATGGTTGATTTATTATCCCACTCCACTGCTCTCGCCTGCCTTCTCTCTGTAACCTTTGACGCCCTAAATCATGAAGAAACTATCATCCTCCACGTTAAGTATACTCAATGGCTTGACCTCCATAGCCATCCATGGCAATGAATTCCACAGATTTACCACCTCCTGGCTAAAGAAATTGCTCTTCATCTATGTTCTAAATGGGCATCCTTCTATTCTGAGATTATATCCTCTAGTCCTAGACTCACCCACTATAGGAAACATCGTCTCCAAATCTTCTCTGTCTAGGCCTTCCAATATTCTATGGGGTTCAATAAGATCCCTCCTCCTTCTTCTAAATTCTAGCAAGTAGAGGCGTCAAATGCTTCTCATACATTAACCCTCTCATTCCAGGAATTTTCTTGTAAACCTGCTTTGGACCCTCTCCATTATCAGCTTATCTCTTCTTCGATAAGGGCCCTGAAACTGCTCACAATGTGGTCTGACCAATGCCTTATAAAACATTATGTCCCCGTTCTTATATTCTGGTCTGATTGAAAGGAATGCGAACATTGCATTTGCCTTCCTTTCTACTGACTCAACCTGTGTTAACTTGTAGTGAATTCTGCAAAGAATGCCCAAATCCCTCTACTGCTCTGATTTTTAAATGTTCTCCCTGTTTAGAAAATAGTCTATGACTTGATTCCTTCTACTAAGGTGCATGATCATACACTTTCTTACACTAAATTTCATCTACAACTTCTTTGCCCAATCTCCCAATCTGTCTAAGTCCCTCCTAGGGCCGAGAACATGAGCAGACTTGAGGAAAAGAGCAGAGGTGGGGTGCGGGGTCATGAATGACTCCATCTCAAATCAGCGAGGAATATTGAAGCATTGAGGTCTATGTAGAGGGGGTCAGCGATCGCTCCCAACTGAAGCCACTGGGATAACAATGGACAGCAGCTGGGTTGGCCGCATTTGGACCTGGTGTGGTGGTCAGTCTTCATGGAAGGACTGATTTTGTGTGGCCATTCTCCTTTTATGCTGATGGAAATATGTTTTCAATATCCTAAGTTTTATGTGATGATTGTACTATACTGTAGTGGTGTGCTACACGCAGCACTAAAATAACGACACGGAGTCAGTAAACTGCAGTTAAAGAAAGATTTTATTTGAACTTCACAGCCTTGCTTTAAAGCCTCCCTGATCCCCCCCTCCCCGGGCACGGATGCTGTAGGGGCACGTACTCACAATCCCCCACAGGCTTTTCCCTTTGTTGGTGAAGCAGACCTGGCGCCCTTTTGGGACTGGCCTTTGTGCCGGCGCGTTATTTGTGAGCCGGTTCGAGTGCGCTAGGAAGTGGGTCGCCACAATACTTTATATTGGTCTCCTTCAGCTTTTTGGTGTTTTCTTCCTTGGTGGGTGGGTGATCTGTTATTTTGGGGTGTGAGAAGGGGTTGGGGATTTTGATGCTATTGTTGCTGTTCTTTTCTGCAAGTGAGGGGTCAGGGATTGTTATTGTTGCCATTTTTTCTGCCGAAGATGGGATGGGGATTTAATGCTATAGTCGTTGTTTCTGTGGGGAGGGGAGGGGGGATTTTGAAGTTTGTGAGTTTTGTTTCATTTTCTTTTTTTGTGCCAGTGGGGAGTGGAAATTGATGTCTTTCTTTCAACAACTCTCATGGTTTTTCTGTATTTCGTGGGTATCTGGAAAGACAAATATCAGTGGTATACTACATGCATACTTTGGCAATAAAGTAAACTGCTGGACTCCCTGTTTCCACAACATTCCTTGCCCTCCACCTACCCTGGTAATATCCGTAAACATGGCCACAAAGCCATCAATTCCATCATCCAAATCACTGACATGAAAAAGAGTCCTGATACTGACCCCTGTGGAACACCACTAATCAAAGGCAGCTAACCTGTAAATAAGACCATAAGACATAGGAGCAGAATTAGGCCATTTGGCCCATTGAGTCTGCTCTGCCATTCAAACATGGCTGATCCTTTTTTTTTCCATCTCCTCCTCAACCCCAGTTCACTGCCTTCTCCCTGTAACCTAGATGCCATGTTCAATTAAGAACCTACCAATCTCTGCCTTAAATGACCAGGCCTCCACAGCGGCATGTGACAACAAATTCCACAGATTCACCACTTTTTGGCTAAAGAAATTTCTCCACATCTCTGTTTTGAAAGGGCACCCTTCTATCCTGAGCTGTGCCCTCTTGTCCTAGACTCTCCCACCATGGGAAACATCCTTACCACATCTACTCTGTCTAGGCCTTTCAACGTATGAAAGGTTTCAATGAGATCCCCTCATCCTTCTGAATTCCAGCGAGTACAGACCCAGAGCCATCAAATGTTCCTTGTATAATAACCCTTTCATTCCTGGAATCATCCTTGTGAAATTCCTCTGGACCCTCTCCAATGCCAGCACTTCTTTTCTAAGATGAGGGGCCCAAAACTGTTCACAATACTCAAGGTGATGCCTCACCATTGCCTTATAAAGCCTCAGCATCACATCCTTGCTTCCAAAATGCCCCCTTTATTCTCACACTCTGCGTCCTGCCAGTCAGCCGATCTTCTATCCATGCTACTATCTTTTCTGTAATATCAGCTGTGTAATATCATCCTTATGTGTAGCATCTTATCAAAAGCCTTCTGAAAATCTAAGTAAAAACATACACTGACCCTCCTTTGTCTATTCTGCCTGTTGCTTCCTTAAAGAATTCTACCAGATATCCCCTTAAGGAAATCACGCTGACTTAGGTCTATTTTATCATGTGCCTCCAAGCACCCAAAATCACATCCTTACCAATCAACTCCACCAGCTTCCCTACCACTGAGGTCAGACTAACTGGCCTACAATTTCCTTTCTTCTGCCTCCCTCCATTCTTGAAAAGTGGCGTGATATTTGCAATTTTTGAGTCCTACAGAACCATTCCAGAATCTAGTGATACTTGAAAGATCATTATTAAAGCTTCCACAATGTCTTCAGATACCTCTTTCAGAACTCTGGGGTGTAGTCCATCTGGTCCAGGCAAATCATCTCTCTTCAGACCTTTCAGCTTCCCAAACACCTTGTCCTTACTTATAGCAAGACACTCACTTCTGACCCCGACACTCTCAAATCGATGGCATATTGTTAGCATCTTTCACAGTGAGGACTGACAGGAAGTACTTAATAATGTAACAGGCTGTAAGTTGTTTTCCTCTAGAGTAGACAAACACTTGCTGGCCAAGCCTGAGGTTTACAGTTGTGGGGGTTACCTTCAAGATTGATTCCGTGGGATGCTGCGTGATTGCCCTGAGCATTGAACCAGTGGGTTGTATGTTTAAATCTGTGCTGCTATGGATGCTGCTGTGGTGGAGTGGTGATGTGCCTCTGTGGGGTCACCAGTAACTAATGCGTGTGTGTTGAGTGGGGTGGATATTTGTACTGCAGATGAATTGTTCATTCGATTTTTGAGTACGATTAAAGCTATTGGAAAAGTTGAAATTGTAACATGGAGTTTTGATAAAATAGTGGTCTCAGACATTGTTTTAGTTCAGACTAGCACTGACGTAACGACGGTGGGACTACCAGAGTCTATCGGTGCCCCAGGTGAGGTGGGGCCATGGCTTGTCCATACTGTCAAGGAGGAGGAGAAGGGAGCTGAGCGGGCTGAGTCACAGGTTGAGTTTCCCGTAGCTGGGGGCAGCGGCTTCAGAGACAGAGTTCTATCATTTCTGAGGAGGCTCATGGGGGCTTGCAAGGAGAAAGCCTGGGAGAGCTTTCTGGGGACATTGTCAGTGCACCCAGTGTTTAAACAAGGGACTATGTGGTTCGCTCAGTCGAAGCCACTGGTGGTCCTGCCCGGGGAAGTAACAAAAGTGATGGGGACCCCCAGATTTCCCAGAGTGCCTGAGTGCGAGGCCCTCTTAGTGGACACTCCAGAAGACCTCAATAGGGATGCCCCTGGTACACCTGTTCCCGTGATGGTAATGTCCAGTGTCTCTGTGAGACAAGCTGGGGAGAAACTATAGGAAAAAGGGGGAAGGTTGACAGCAAAGGTAGAGGCAGTACCACTTGGCCAAGACCCCAGACTGTGAGCACTCTGCACTCATTCCTCAGGTTCTGTGGTATATGCTGCCTTCCACCACCTCCCCATTGAGGACGACACTCCGGCCCTTCTCCCATTGAGTTAGATGAGGGGGTGTGACGGTCTCAGAGTATTAGGCGATCCCCAGATAGGATGGCCTACGTAGCCCCAGGGGAACGGAGTGTGACCCCTACTGTGTTGGAGAGCTATGTCACTGCCTTTTGCACCTGGATTGGGCTTTGCGTTTTGCAGGAAGGGTTGGCGAATTATCTCAACATCACGAGGACATGACTAAATTTGTTGGGGGGGGAGAGGGTAACACACTGTAAGGTTTCACTGCTAAGGCTAATGTAATGGTTTCTTTGTAGCAGCAAGGTTTGGTTTATGACTAGAGATAACCAATGGAAGAAATCTTGCTCTTTCTTGTTAGTCTAGGAGAGAGACTTTTGCGGTCTTTTGTCGGGGAGCGATGGAGAGATTTTTACTAACCCTCTATCCAGATTAAGATTTATAATGTTCAATCGTTTAATTGCATACGGTGTACTGTCTGATATTTCGTGGTGCAGATTTGTAACCGGGCAACACATCACGCAGCATCCACACAAACGAGATTTCTCAGTTTGGCGGGGTCAGAAGTTGTTTTCCCCTGGACGGACACGTGCTGCCCAAGCCTAAGGGTTACACTAAATTCATTCACCCTTTCTTTGACCTCTATTACTACTTCTCTAGTGTCATTTTCCAATGGTCTGGTATCCCCTCTCACCTCTATTTTACTCCTTTATACTTGTAAAACTGTTGGTATCCTCCTATATTACCAGCTAGCTTACCTTAATATTTCACCTTTTCTCTCCTCATTGGGCACCACATTAGCGTGGTGGTTAGCACAACACTATTACAGCTCTGGGCATTACGGAATTTGGAGTTTAATGCTGGTCCTATTTTGCAAGGAGTCTCAGCACGTCCTCCCTATAGAATATGTAGGTGTTCTTGGGTGGTCTGGCTTCCTCCCACAGTCCAAAGCTGTACTGGGTAATTGAATTGGTCATTGTAAATTATTCCATGGTTAGGTTAGAGTTAATCTGAGGTTGTGAAGCTGCTGGGGCTGCATAGCTTGAGGGGCTGGAAGGGCCGACTGCCTGCTTTATCACTAAATAAATGAATAAATTAGGGCTTATTTAGTTGCCTTCTGTTAGTTTCTAAAAGCTTCTCAATCTTCTAACCTCCGACTAACTTTTGCTATATTATATGCCCATGCTTTGGTTTTTATGCTGTCTGTCTTCCTTTGTCATCTGAAGTTGCCTCTTCCTCCCTTTAGAATACTTCTTCATCTTTGGGATATATATATCCTACACATTTGGAATGGCCTCCAGAAACTCCAGTCATCACTGTTTTGCCATCATCCCTGCTAGTGTCCCCTTCCAATCTTGAAGCGTTTTGAGATGCTGGTGTTGAAGCATATCAGCTCCTGGCTGAATGGTGACTTGGATCCGTTCCAATTTGCCTACTGAAGCAAAAGTGTGACAGTAGGAAAATATGTATGGAACTGTAGGAAATAGCAGAGGTACTTAATGAATATTTTACTTCAGTATTCACTATGGAAAAGGATCTTGGTGATTGTAGTGATGGCTTGCAGTGGACAGAAAAGCTTGAGCATGTAGATATTAAGAAAGAGGATGTGCAGGAGCTTTCGGAAAGCATCAAGTTGGATAAGTCGCCGGGACCGGATGAGATGTACCCCAGGCTACTGTGGGAGGTGAAGGAGGAGATTGCTGAGCCTCTGGTGATGATCTTTGCATAATCAATGGGGACGGGAAAGGTTCTGGAGGATTGGAGGGTTGTGGATGTTGTTCCTTTATTCAAGAAAGGGAGTAGAGATAGCCCAGGAAATTATAGACCAGTGAGTCTTACCTCAGTGGTTGGTAAGTTGATGGAGAAGATCCTGAGAGTAAGGACTTATGAACATTTGGAGAGATATAATATAATTAGGAATAGTCAGCTTGGCTTTGTCAAGGGCAGGTCATGCCTTACCAGCCTGACTGAATTTTTTGAGGATGTGACTAAACATATTGATGAAGGTAGAGCAGTAAATGTAGTGTATATGGATTTCAACAAGGCATTTGATAAGGTACTCCATGCAAGACTTATTGAGAAAGTAAGGAGGCATGGGATCCAAGGGGACATTGCTTTGTGGATCCAGAACTGGCTTGCCCACAGAAGGCAAAGAGTGGTTGTAGACGGGCCATATTCTGCATGGAGTTTGCTCACCAGTGGTGTGCCTCAGGGATCTGTTCTGGGACCCTTACTCTTCGTGATTTTTATAAATGACCTGGATGTGGAAGTGGAGGGATGGGTTAGTAAATTTGCTGATGACACAAAGGTTGGGGGTGTTGTGGATAGTGTGGAGGGCTGTCAGAGTTTACAGCGGGACATTGATAGGATGCAAAACTGGGCTGAGAAGTGGCAGATGGAGTTCAACCAGATAAATGTGAAGTGGTTCATTTTGGTAGGTCAAATATGATAGCAGAATATAATATTAATGGTAAGACTCTTGGCAGTGTGGAGGATCAGAGGGATCTTGGGGTCCAAGTCCATTGGACGCTCAAAGCAGCTGCACAGGTTGACTCTGTGGTTAAGAAAGCATACAGTGTATTGGCCTTCATCAATCGTGGAATTGAATTTAGGAGCCGAGAGGTAATGTTGCAGCTATAGAGGACCCTGGTCAGACCCCACTTGGAGTACTGTGCTCAGTCTGGTTGCCTTACTACAGGAAGGATGTGGAAGCCATAGATAGGGTGCAGAAGAGATTTACAAGGCTGTTGCCTAGATTTGGGAGCATGCCTTACGAGAATAGGTTGAGTGAACCCGGCCTTTTCTCCTTGGACAAACTGAGGATGAGAGGTGTATAAGAGGATGAGAGGCATTGATCGTGTAGATAGTCACAGGCTTTTTCCTAGGGCTAAAATGGTTGTCACAAGAGGACACAGGTTTAATGTGCTGGGGTGTAGGTACAGAGGAGATGTCAGGGGTAAGTTTGGTGACAACGTGGAATAGGCTGCTGGCAGTGGTGGAGGCGGATACGATAGGGTCTTTTAAGAGACTTCTGGATAAGTACATGGAGCTTAGTAAAATAGAGGGCTATAGGTAAGTCTAGAAATTTCTAAGGTAGGGACATGTTCAGCACAACTTTGTGGGCCGAAGGGCTTGTATTGTGCTATAGTTTTTCTATGCTTCTATGTTTCTAGTAGATGCTATCTTGTTGGCTCTTCACACAACCCTGGAACATCTGGACAAAAAAGGTGCATGCATCAGAATTCCTATTATTGATTACAGCTTAGCATTTAACACTATCATCCCCTTAAAACTAATACGTAAACTCCAAGACCTCAGCCTCAATACCTCCTTGTGCAATTGGATCCTGGATTTCCTCACTTGTAGATCCCAGTCAGTCCAGATTGGCAAAAACATCTCCTCCACAATCTCCATCAGGACAGGAGCACTACAGAGATGTGTACTTAGCCTCCTGCTCCACGTGCTTTATGACTGTGTGGCTAAGTACAGATCCAACACCACATACAAGGTTGCTGATGACACCACTCTTGAGGGCTGCTTTAAAGGGGGTGACAAATCAGCATACAGGAGGGATACTGAATGAGTGGTGTAATAACAGCAACCTCTAATTCAATGTCAGTAAGACCAAGGAATTGATTGTAGACTTCAGGAGAGGAAACTAGAGGTCCATCAACCTGTAATCATCAGAAGATCAGAGGTGGAGAGGGTCAGTAACTTAAATTCCTGGCTGTCACTATCTCAGAGGAATTGTCCTTGACCCATCATATAAGTACAATTGTGAAGAAAGCACAAAAGCCCCTCTACTTCCTCAGGAGTCTGAGGAGGTTCGGCATGTCATTGAAAACATTGGCAAACTTCTCTAGGTGTTAAGTATGGCTGCATTACGGTCTGGTATGGGAACAGTGGAAAATTCTGCAGAAGATAGTGGAATCAGCCCAGTTCATCACAGGTAAGATCTGGTTCATTAGAAAACACCCAATCAAGAATTGCCTTTCTCCTAAAGGGCTTAACCACAAGCTCTTCTAAAAAGCCAACTTGCAGGCATTCTACAAATTCCCTTTCTTGGAATCCAGCACCATCCTAATTTTCCCAGTATACCTGCATACTCCCCATGACTATTGTAACATTGCCCTTTTCTATCTCTCACTCTGACTTATCCTACATTCTGACTACTGTTCGGAGGCCTGTATATAATTCCCATCACAGTCTTTTTACTTTTGCAGGTTCTTAACTCTACCTACAAGGATTGTTCATCCTATGATCCTATGTCACCTCTTTCTAAGGACTTGATTTCATTTTTTAGCAATAGATCCACCCCACTGCCTCTGCCTACCTGCCAATGATGCAATGTGTATCGTTGGGTGTTAAGCTTCCAACTATGATCTTCTTTCAGCCACGACTCAGTGATGCCCAATCATCATACCTGTAAATCTCTAGCTATGCTACAAGATCATATAGTTTATTTCATATACAACATGCATTCAAATATAACACCTTCAGTCCTGTACTCATCACACTTTTTTGATTTTGGCCCCCATGTTACACTTTTAGCAGCCCACTGACTCCAATTTTGCCCTATCTTCAGCCTGTCCTTGCTTGCAGTCTCATTCCACACTGACTCTACTTGTATACCAACTGTCCCATCTTCAACCCTATGGGTCATAACTTCCCAGAAGAAATTCCAGTGATCCAGAAATCTGAAACCCTGCCCCCCCCCTCCAGATCCGCAGCCACTCAACCATCTGTCAATACAGCCTATTCCTTCCCTGACTAGCATGTGGCACTGGGAGTAATCCAAACATTACTACCTTGGAGGTCCTGCTCTTCAGTGTCTTCTCTAACTCTCTAGACTCCTCGCGTAGGACTGCTTCTCTTTTTCTACCTATGTCATTGGTGCCAATGTGCATCATGACCTCTGGCCATTCACCCTCTATCTAGAGAGTATTCTGCAGCCATTCTAAGATGTCCTTGACCCCAGCACCTGAGACGTAACACAGCATCCTGGCATCGTTTTTGCAGCCACACCCTCTTCTGTCCATCCTCCGAACTATCAAATCTCTTATCGTCTGACTTTACCCTACCCCGCAGATCCTCATATCTGCTCACCGTGCCACTGGCCTAACTACTGCTGTTGTGTCCTCCAGTAGAACACTTGTTGCTGAAGGGAATGTCCACAGGGGACCTCTGCACTATCTGCTTACTCCTCTTACTTCTCCCATCTGTTATCTGAAGTCTCCACACTGGATGAAACCATCTCAGTTTCATCTATGAGGTCTTCGGACCCCCAAAGGGTCCGGAATACATCCAGCTCCAGACCCAATCATTTGACCTTGTCAGTCAGGAGCTGGAGGTGGGTGCACTTCTGCAGATGTTCTCATCAGGATGTCCATTGTGGACCCCACTATTTCACACCTCACAGGCGGAGCATTCCACTGCCTTAACTAACGTCCTGCCTACCCTTGACTGTAATGTCATAAGCTTAAGAGATGCCCTATTTGCTGAAATAATTTTCAGTTACATAAGCTAATTGCACAATACAGTAGTGGTCACACATTACACTCCACTTCCAAAGTTGATTAATATTTCTGAAGGTGAAGACAATACACACAGATTTATTGCAAGTTCAATTCAAGGTTAAACTTCTGGAACATAGAACAGTATAGCCCAGGAACAAGCCCTTAGCCCCACGATATTGTGTGAATGTAATTAGAACCTTGGAAAGACTATTGAAAAGAGGGGGTTGGTGAAGTCTTTTTATTAGGGGTTTAGTCTTAGAAGCTCCTTGAACAAAGAATTGAAAAGCTACTAAGTATTCATACCATGAACTACAAATTATATATCTGTTGACACTTTTAAAATATTGTTAATAGGTGCAGACTATGAACCAAGACAGGAGAACCCATCATTACATTCTATTAGCTAATGCTCTGAGAAGCAAGGTAATTTTAATTTACTCTCATGCGGTCTTTAATTTCAGTGCTTGCTTGGAATGCCGAGAAAGTCTGAACCGATCTCAAAAAAAAACAGACAAAAAGGGGAAAGCAGGCAAGTGACTTGCACAATTTCCTTGCTTGTCACTATTTAATGGAAGCTGCACCAGCCTCCGAGCATCACAGCAGCAGCTTAAAAAAACATCCGTTTGATGGGCAGGACTGCAGGGTATCTCAGGGTGAAATACAGAGTATAAATGACCCGCAGCTGGTACGTTCGGGGGGGGGGGGAATTCCATTCCAGTCATCAACTAAAAGCTATCAATTTTGACTGGAAAAGATGTCAATAAGGTAGTTTTCGATAAGGGGTACACAATGGTCAAGGTCACGGTGGCTGCTATAGATGCCCGTAGTTTTAGACTGCAAATGGATTGCCTCCATTTTTAACAGGCCTGGAGATCAGTGGACAGTGTATGATTCTGATTACTGCTGTTGATTCTCTTCCAGTGATAAGTTGCCTTGCTATCTCTTTTACAAGAACACCAATGCTCTTGAATGGAAAAGCACACAAAAGTAATGGATACAGTGCAGGCCATCATGGGCAAAGCCCTCCCCACCACTGAGCACATCTACGAGGAATGCTGTCACAGGAAAGCAGCATCCTTCATCAAAGACTCCATCATCCAGGCCAAACTTTCTTCTCACTGCTGTCGTCAGGATAGAGGTACAGGAGCCTCAGGATGCACATCTCCAGGTTCAGGAACAATTATTTCCCCTCAGTCATCAGGCTCTTGAACCAGTGGAAATAACTTCACTCACCCGGCACTAAAATGATTCCACAACCCATGGACTCAGAATGTACATCCTATGTCCTCAGTATTTATTGCTTATTTATTATTATTATTATTATTATTATTATCATCATCATTGCATTTTCACAGTTTGTTGTCTTGTGCACATTGATTGTTTGTCCATCTTTGTTATGTGTGTATGTGTGTTTTTCATCATTTCTGTTGTGTTTCTTTGTAGTTGCTGTGAATGCCAGCAAGAAAATGAATCGCAAAGTAATATATGGTGATATATGCGTACTTTAATAATAAATTTACTTTGAACTTTAAACTATAAATGACTATGGTGCATTTTGTAGATACTACACACTGCAGCCCCTGCACACCTGTAACAGAAGGATAGAAGGGTGGTGGATGTGGAACCAATCAAATTACCTTTTTGTTCTGAATGATTTTAAGATTGTTGAACCTTGCTGGAGTTGTACTCATCCAAGTAAGCGGAGAGGTCCACCTGAGGCCATATGATACCTAATCCCTGCCCTGCTCTTGTATCAACTATATTTATAAGGTGGAGATCCAGCCATTGGTGACCGTAGGGCATTCACTCTAAAGAGTTCAGCTATAATAGTACGATTGAATGTCAAGGACAGATTATTAAATTTTCTCAAAGTTGCACCATTCCCAGTTTGTTGAATCGAATACGGAGTTTGAGCAGTCCACTTACACAACCGCACTCCCCAGTACATTTGCAAAGTTTAGCCCAGGGCTGCTCTGAGATTAGTTGTCTGTGGATGGATCTGAAACCTATTTAGTTTCATTTTGTAACAGATTTTAACCTTTTTAATAATCCTCTGTGGAAATTTGCAGTGAGTGAGCACTTTATCAGCTTCGAACAGGGAAGTCAGGCATTCAGAATATATACATCAGTGATTCATTTCTGCGTGAACAGGATGCCATTGAGACTCTCTTAATCTCAGATTCTTTTTTAAGTACATGTAAGGAAAATGTAGGCAAGGGACTTGCTGGTGAAATGGAAGTTTTCATCTTCCTATTTAGCAATTGAGAGATGACGTAACGTTGATTCAGATGATAATAGGCAAAGAGGAATGAGATTAATTGGATAGCTCTTCCAAAACTCCAACACAGGCACAAAGGGATGAATGGCCTACTTTTTCATTGTCTGGATTTATGATTAACATGCATCGCTGGCTCTGATCCTTATACTTTACCCTATTCTGCCTAGTATTTTAGCAGGCTCAGGGGTTACCAGTTATATGGCTGTCACAACAGGAGCTGCTCTGTGTCAAACTCACCGAACCGCTTTGTCATAGAAATGAATAAAGAAATGAAAAAAAAGGTTTCTGGGGGAAGGGCATTTGACACCTTTGACAGTAGCTCTATGCTTAGAAGTTGCCTGGCCCCATGAAAAGGACACGCTTTGCATAGTTCAGCATCTGAGCTGCTGTCAAGCCTTTGCAGCACAAAGTAAATGTGAACTGTGGGCTCATTTGCAAGCCTTTCCTCTGAGATTTGTTCCAAGAAATGAAAGTTCTGAAGTTTTGAAACAATTGCTGTTTTTTAAAAAGACTTTTCAGAATCCGAATCAGGTTTAATATCACCAACATACAGTATGTTGTGAAAATAGTCTTTGCAGCAGCAGTACAATGCAGTACATAATAATAAAAAATGTGAATTACTGTAAGTATATATACATAAAATAGGTCAATTGAATAAGTAATGCAAAAATAGAAATTTTAAAAAATGAAGTAGTATTCATGAGTTCAGTGTTCATTCAAAAATCTGATAGCAGACAGGTAGAAGCTGTTCCTGAATCACTGAGTGTGTGCCTTCAGGCTCCTGTACCTCATTCCTGATCATAGCAATGAGAACAAGGCATGACCTGGGTGACGGACTCCTCAGTGTTGGATGCCACCTTTTTGAGGCATCGCTCCTTGAAGATGTCCTTGATACTAAGGAGGCTGGTGACCATTTTGAAGCTGACTAAGTTATGAAGCTGACTCTCTGCAGCTTATTTTAGTCCTGTGCATTAGTCCCCTTCCCCACCCCCCCACCAACCAGAACAGACAGCAATGCAGCCAGTTAGAATGCTCTCCATGGCAGAAATTTACGAGTGTCTTTGGTGACATACCAAATCTCCTCAGACTCCTAATGAAATATAGTTACTGTCATGCCTTCTTTATAGCTGTATTTGATATGTTGGATCCAGGATCAGAGATATTGACACCCAAGAACTTGAAATTGCTCGTTCTTTCGACTTCTGATCCCTCTATGAGGACTGTGTGTTCTCTCACTTCACCCTTTCTGAAGCCCACAATCAGTTATTTGGTCTTACTGACACTGAGTTCAGGGAATACAAGGTTGTTGCTGTGACAACACTCAACTAGCTGATATATCTCAAAGATTCATTTTATTATCAATGTATGTATGCAAAATGCAACTCTGAGATTCATCTTCTCCAGATAACCATTAAATACAGAAAATCCATGGAAGTCGTTGAAAGAAAAGACTTCAGCGCCCGCCCCCCACACACACTCACAAAAAGAAAAAGAAATAAACCTCACAAATCCCAAACCCCCCCCCCCCCCTTCACAAAAAAACTAACAGATCGCCCACCTGGAAAATGGCAGCTTAGTACATCAAACCCCGAATCCCTTCCTCCCCACACAGAAAAAGACCAACAAGACCTCCAGACCCCAAATCTCAACCCCCTCCGTCACCCAAAAAGTAACATATCATCCACCTGCCAAACAGCAACAAGAAAGAAAATGCAGAAAAATGAAGGAGACTATATATAGCACAGTCCACACCAATACTCACTCATGTCTCAGAATTTTGAAAACGTCATCAAGAAGAGTGACAACTCAAACTCAGTCCTCTCGTAGGGAGTGACCTCCAACCCACGAACTTCCGACCTCTGGCCGACATAGCCTCCCCACCGCTGACCCAACACAGCCTGCATGTGGAGCGAACGTCGTTCTGGTTTCTCGTGGAGAACAACTGCAAACACGGGCTCCTCCACGTTTGCCTTGATGTTTCAATCCTCTTTGATGTTTCAGTCTTGCTCAATGCTTTGATTGATGAGATATACAGCCTGTAATGCCCTGCACCCCACCTCTGGTTCGTTCTCCTGTCACCTCCAGAGCTCTGGATCACTCATTGAACTCCAAACTATAAGTCTCAGGCCCCAACACAATTAAGATAAAAAGAACAAGTAGAAGGCGTAAAAGAAATTAAATAATTGACTCTTAGGAAGATGTCACCTGAGGAATTGTTGTTTACTGATGCCATCTTGACCAGAAGTTCCTATATGCTCTCTCATCACCCTCGGAAATTCTGCCAACAATAGTTGTATCATCAGCAAGTTTATAGCTGGCATTTGAGCCACACAGTCGGGTGAGTAGACAGAGTAGAGCTGTGGGCTAAGCACACATCCCTGAGGTGTGCCAGCGAGGCGGAGATGTTATTTCCGATCTGTGCAGATTGTGGAATTCTAGTCAGGAAGTCAAGGATCCAGTTGCAGAGGAAGGTACAGAAGTCCTGGTGTTCTGGAGCTTCTCGATCAGAACTGTAGGAATTATCATATTAAACGCAGGGCTGTAGAGTCAATAAACAGCATCCTGACATAGGTGTGTGTGTTGTCCAGGTGATCCAAGGCCATGTGAAGAGCCACTGAGATTGCATCTGCTGTAGACCTATTGAGAGGATAGGCAAATTACAGTGGGTCCAGGATCCTGTTGACTAAGAGTTAATTCTAGCAATAACCAACCTCTCAAAGCATTACATCACCATTGATGTGAGTGTTACTGGACAATGGATGTTAAGGCAATTCACCCTGCTCCTCTTGGGCACTGGTGTAATTGTTGCCCTTTCAAAGCAGGTGGGAATTTCTGACTGTAGCAATGAAAAATTGAAAATATCTTTGAACACCTCCCTGTCGTTGGTTGGCACAGGTCTTCAGAGCCCTACAGGGACTCCATCGGGGCCTGTCGCCTTGTGAGGGTTTGTTTCTTGAAAGACAACCTGATGTCATCCTCCAAAGCAGAGACCACAGGGTCACTGGGTGCTGCAGGCATCCTCATAGCTGTGGTTTTATTCTCCCTTTCAATGCATGCATAAAAGGCACAGCATTCATCTGCAAGTGAAGCATCAGAGCCATTCATGGTGTTAGCTTTCACTTTGTAGGAAGCAATGGCCTGCAAACTCTGCCAGAGTTGATGTGCACCCAATTCTACCTCCAGTCTCATTCAGAATTCTTCCTTTGCTCTTGAGATAGCCTTCCGTTAGTCGTACCTGGTTTTCCTGTACAGACCTAGGTCATTAGACTTGATTGGCACAGATCTAGCCCTCAGCGGAGTACAAACCTCTTGGTTCATCCAGGGCTTTTGAGTATGTACAGTAAGTTCCCGTAGGCACACACACATCCACACAAATTTTAATGAAATCAGTGACAGCTGTGGTATACTCATTCAAACTCAAAGATGAATCCCTTCACTGTTGTGATTTATCTAAAGCTGTTGTCTGTTTATTATCTTTAATAATTTGTAGTAAATGCACTCTTCAGTTAGGTTATTGAAAGTATAAGAATTTTGAGATTCTTTTGCACGGTACAAACTTTTTGTTTATGTCTGAATGCCCTACAGAGAAGGCCTGGGAACACATTTAGAATGCTGTGAAATTACTTTGCGTGTGCTGTGACTGTGGCTTAGCCACTGAAGACTGAAGCAGGTAGATGTAAAATGTCTTTATTGATCACAAGTAGGTCTTCTGGAAAATCTATTTCTCCTCCACTAACATCAATAGTACAATGATCTTTTATATTCTTCAAAAACAGCGATAATAAGCAGTTAATTACATTTTAGTGATTATGATTACCTGTTTAACTTTAGCATTTTGAGTACTATAGACTGATAACTTTTCAGAATTACATATTTATAATGGGAGCACATCTCCACTAGCAGAAATCCTTCAAAAGTTCAGATAACAGTAGGGATCCAAGGGATTCTGAGAACAAAACAACAGACACAGTAAACATATCACTTTTGCTGCACTATTGTGGAATGGCTTGTTAACAGGTAGGTAGGTAGGTCGCATCCGGAATTATTTCCAGGTAGCGGATGATTTCCTTCCACGCCGCTCTGACGTATTGGGAAGTCGCGTTACAGCACTGGTTTGCCGTTGCCTTCTCACAGGTGAGTTTGTTTTAAGAGCTCACCAGCTCTTAACGGGAGCCGGCTGGATTCAAACTCAGGAACTCTCGCCCCGATGTCCAGTGCTGATGCCACTACGCCACCTGGCGTAACAACCAGAATATTAATTTACAAAACTGGCATGACCTGAACTATGTATTAAGTGACAGGGATATATGCTTAATGAAGTGTTATGCAGGAAACTGGTAATTTAATGCCTTCCCTGATCTCATCATGAGGGTTTCAATAAGGTTAATTAACATAAGTATTTATGTGTTGTCTAGTGTGCACTGTTACAGTGGTACAGATTTGGAATATCCCACACCAAATGACTGGTTTTGATGTACTTAAAGCATCAGTGGGTGTCACATTGTTAGATTAAGTACTATTGTACAAGCATCGATATGACTTTCAACAGACAATGGTGTCTGCTTTGATTGCTGTGGGAAAGTTACATGTAAACAATATTTATTTGAAGATTGATTCTCATTTGAATTAGGCAGGGGCTTCCCCTACTCTTGAACTAAGTCCAATGCCTAACAGCATCGTCAAAGTTTCTTCCTACCCTTGTAATAGCAAGAGTGAGCTCTGCATATGAACATTTTAAAGAGATCAATCACTTGCTGAGTGATTGTTGCTCACAGATAAGTATCGAGCATTGAATTCTTGCTAGTAATCTGAGTGAGATCCAGGGTTACATTGCTGCATTTTGCAGATGCTAATTGATGGTCTTGGTGCTTTGTTGAAGCAGACAAAAGACTATCCTCCAACTCTCTTCCAAGAGCCAGATACCCACATACATCTGTCCAAGAATTAATGCATACAGAGGCAGTGACAGTGGAGATCTTGAGACACAGAAGATACTGAAATCTGCAGCAAAAACTGAGCTGCTGAAAGAATTTAGCGGGGCAGCCAATGTCTGTGGAGAGACATGGTAGAGACCTTTCATCTGAACTGGATCAGTCGACTGCCCACTTCCCTCCATGGATGCTGTCTGACTTGCTGCGTTCCTCCTCCAGCTCATTATTATGATGCCAGAGGTCCATCAGCTTCTGCAGGTGCAAGGATTTGTACATAACTTCCCGAAGCTTCAAAGACCAATAATCTCCTCCTGTGCAGCAGTCCTGTGGAAGACTTTTGAAATTACTTGTGATTAGCCGAACTGATAGTAAGATTTCACTTAGCTCCTCAAAAACGTGCACACCCTTGGGTGATGGTTGGGGCCAAAAGCAAAAGCTTAAAAAAACAGAAGCTGATTCAACTGCCATCGGTTCTCCAGGTAGTACCATTTTAATGAGCTTTCTCGCGAGTTTATGGATTGTTGCACACTTATTTCCTTCAATAAGCATTCCATGAGCATCTTAAAGTTGGCAACTGACAAGAATTTTCACAAACTGTTTTGACTGGTTTGTCTTCCTTCTTTAATTGTTGCAACCTCCTGACCACTCATTGTTTTCACATATTCTTAGAAACTCCTCATTAATAAACCATCTAGTTACATCCCTTGCTTAATATTCATATGTTTCCAACTTTCTCAATTTTGTTTAACACACATTTCAAATTCATAAAAGGAGCATGAAATCAGCTGTGAAAATAATTGCATTTTGGTAAGTTGCCTGAGGCATTTGAAGTCAATAAGTGTACCACTACATGAATATTAGATGTATGTTAACAGATCTCCCTGGTTAGTTGCTGTTGGGCTGAGTCACAGGGAGAGGGGCAAAGTTTTTGAATTCTGGAAATGAGAAAGGAGTGCACCTTTCTAGAGAAATCATTTTGGAAAACTGATTCAAAATAAACAAGTTCTTGCAGCTAGTTAGTGCGAAATATGGAATTCCCCTTCCCACTGCATTTAAATGAGTGCACATACTGATAAAGCACACCAGCTCAGATTATCCTCTTGGCCCAATTACTCTTCCTTTTATTCACTTTCTCTTGTCAGGAAAGAAAAAACATTTTGTGATGTTTTTAACATAAAACCTGATAAAGTTTCTTATAATTTGCTTTCAGCTACCTCGGTGCTTTCTTTTCTGGGCTTCCAATTATGACCAAAAGTCACTGAGCTGAAAAATTAACCAAGCTTCCCTTTCCATGGATGAGAATGCTTTATTAAGAATTCCCAGCATTTTCTGTTTATAAATATATGATATAGTTTCAGCCTGACTGGTCCGAGACTGTATCCCAACAAACATCCTCCCCAAGAACTTTGCTTTTTCGCAGCTGTTAATATGAACATTGTTGACTCTTTATGCATCCAAGTAGTCAACTGCCCTCTAGTTGATTTTTCTCATCGGAGAAGACAGACTCCTGTTTGGGGGGGTGTGCCTGTTGCAGTCTATTTAGTGTTCCAGACCACTGAGGCCAACATCACAAACTATTCATCATTCTGCTCACTGCAATATGTTTTTTTAGTAATTAAGATAGATAGAAATAATACTGTTTGTTAGCACATAATATTCCAAGTGTATGGTCACAGCACACAGTTACTTGTCTTAACTCTAAGTCATCTGTGCTGTCTGTTATGCCTCTTCTGCTCCTACCTCATTTCTGTCACCACTCAATTCTCCGGCAGTATGTTCTAGATGGTTGTTGATGTGGGATAGGGCAGGAAGTGACATCAAAAGAAGCAGCCAATATCTCCAGGCTGCATTGAGCTTGAGCTACCTGTAGTATTTGCCTTTTCTTTATCTCTACCAGTGTAATCCTTTGCCCTCTGCCTTTATTCTAGAATCAAAAAATCCCTGTGGTTAAATGTGTATGATGTTTAACATTCCGCCGGCGTCATCCAGAAAAGTAGCTTTCCCATTATTGTTCGTTTTGCTGCAGTAAGGGATTTAGGGTGGCACACAGTTTGCTTTTACAATGGCTGCATTTCACTGGATTACAGAGAACACATGGATGCACATTTAATAGATTGCTTACTGTTCTGTTTAATCATAGATA
Organism: Hypanus sabinus; assembly: GCF_030144855.1. Lineage (NCBI taxonomy): Eukaryota > Metazoa > Chordata > Chondrichthyes > Myliobatiformes > Dasyatidae > Hypanus > Hypanus sabinus. Next base: position 42,444,139 of record NC_082709.1, read on the forward strand.
AGCTTATTTCAGCCCGAAAGAAGACTGTTACTTACCCAATTAGTTCATTATAACACACAATCCTCTTTGCACCAATCTTTGAAGAATAACTATGACTCCCAAACAAGCCGAGGAATTAGTGAGCCTGAGGTATAATTTGACCCAATTGTTATGTAAGAACATAAGAAGACAGACTAGGAGTAGGTCAATCAACTCCAGGGCTTACTGCACTATTCAATAAGAATCAAATTTCTCCTCAACACCGTTTTCCCACTCTCTCCCCCATTCCCTTACATCTATTGTGGTTTCTTTATTTGTTAATTCCTGCCCCAAATCTGTTCAATGACTCCATTGCTACATTATGAGGGAGACAATTCCGAGGATTTACAACCTTCTGAGAAGAGAAATATCTCCTCACTTCCATTTTAAATGCGTGATCTCTTATTCTGAAACTATATCCCTTAATCTCAGTTGAAGAAACATCATCTCAGCATCTACCTGTCAATTTCCTTAGAATTTTAATATGTTTCAATAAGATCATATTCCACTCTTCTGTGCTTCAATAAAAATAAGTCCAACTGCTCAGAATTTCTTTATTCATCAATTCTCCATTCCAGGAATCAGCCTAGTGAATCTGCATTACATTGCCTCTAACACAAGCACCTCCTTCCACAAATACAGAAGCAGAAGCAACTTGCATTACACCAGCTACTGCTTTACCAACATACTGTACAGTTTAATAAAATCTTTCCTATTTTATAATCCACAAACCCACATTCCATTCATCTTCCCAATTACGTACATGTTGTATCGGCCTGCTAGTTTTATGTTTTTCATATGCATGAACTCCCCCCCCCATCCTTCTGTACCACAGCATTTTGTAGTTTCACTCCACTTAAATGGCATTTTGCTTTCTTCCAATGTTGATAACCTCATAATTTCCCACATTATCTTCCATCTGCCAACTTCTTTTCCACTCACATAATCTACCTACAACCTTTTGCAAGTTCACAACTTACTAAGCCTCATGTTCAAAATCAGAATCAGGTTTATTATCACCGGCATGTGACATGAAATCTGTTAACTTTGCAGCAGGAGTTCAATGCAACACATAATCTAGCAGAGAGAGAAAAAATAATAAAATAAAATTAATAAACAAGTAAATCAATTACAGTATACGAAAATTGAATAGATGAAAAGTGAGTTAGTTTCCAAAGATTCAATGTCCATTTAGGAATTGGATGGCAGAGGGGAAGAAGCTGTTCCTGAATCATTGGAGTGTTTGCCTTATGCACCTCCTACCTGATGGTAACAGTGAGAAAAGGGCATGCCCTGGGTGCTGGAGGTCCTTAATAATGGACGCTGCCTTTCTGAGACATCGCTCCCTGAAGATGTCCTGGGTACTTTGTAGGCTTCTACCCAACATCGAGCTGACTAGATTTACAACCTTCTGCAGCTTCTTTCGGTCCTGTGCAGTAGCCCCACCCCCATACCAGACAGTGATGCAGTCTGTCAGAATGCTCTCCACAGTACAACGATAGAAGCTTTTGAGTGTATTTGTTGACATGCCAAATCTCTTCAAACTCCTAATAAAGTATAGCCACTATTTTGCCTTTGTAATAGCTACACTGGTATTGTTAGGACCAGATTAGATCCTCAGAGATCTTTCCACACTCTCTCCACTTCTGATCCCTCTATCAGGATTGGTATGTGTTCCTTTGTCTTACCCTTCCTGAAGACCACAATCAGCTCTTTTGTCTTACTGATGTTGAATGCCGGATTGTTGCTGCGGCACCACTCCACTAGTTGGCATATCTCACTCCTGTACGCCCTCTCGTTGCCGCCTGAGACTCTACCAACAACAGTTGTATCATCATCAAATTTATGGATGATATTTGAACTATGCCTAGCCACACAGTCGTTTGTAAAAAGAGAGTAGAGCATTGGGCTAAACACACGCTCCTGAGGTGCGCCAGTGTTGATCATCTGTGAGAAGACTATGTTGTCACCAATCTGCACAGATTGTGGTCTTCCAGTTAGGAAGTCAAGGATCCAATTGCAGAGGGATGTACAGAGGCCCAGGTTCTGCAACTTCTCAATCAAGATTGTGAGAATGATGGTATTAAATGCTGAGCTATAGTCGATGAGCAACATCCTGACGTCCGTGTTTGTGTTGTCCAGGTGGTCTAAAGCCGTGTGGAGAGCCATTGAGATTACGTCTGCCATTGACCTATTGTGGCGATAGGCAAATTGCAATGGGTCCAGGTCCTTGCTGAGGCAGGAGTTCAGTCTAGTCATAACCAACCTCTCAAAGCATTTCATTACTGTCGATGTGAGTGCTACTGGGCAACAGTCATAAAGGCAGCCCACATTATTCTTCTTAGGCACTGGTATAATGGTTGTGTTTTTGAAGCAAGTGAGAGCTTCCGCCCGTAGCAATGAGAGGTTGAAAAAGTCCTTGAATACTCCTGCTAGTTGGTTGGCACAGGTTTTCAGAGCCTTACCAGGTACTCCATTGGGACCTTCCGCCTTGCGAGGGTTCTCTCTCTTTAAAGACAGACTAACTTCGGCCTCTGAGATGGATATCACAGGATCATTAGATGCAGCTGGGATCATCACAGCTGTAATTGTGTTCTCACTTTTGAAGTGTGCATAGACGGCATTGAGTTCATCTGGTAGTGAAGCATCGCTGCCATTCGTGCTATTGGGTTTAACACAGACTGGTAGGCACATGGGCCATGCTCCCGGGGTGGTAGGCGCATCGGAACATTTAAGAGATTCTTGGATAGGTGCGTGGATGAAAGTAACGTCTTGCAGACCCTGCTAGAGTTTCCATGCATCTGATGTCGCCCCCAATCTCATTCAAAATTGTCTCTTCACCCTTGAAATAGCCCTCCGCAAATCATACCTGGTTTTCTGGTACAGGCCTGGATTGCCAGACTCGAATGTCACAGATCTAGCCTGCAGCAGACGACATACCTCCAGGTTCATCCACGGCTTTTGCTTTGGGAATGTACAGTAAGTCTTTGTATCACACACTCATCCACACAGTTTTTAATGAAGGCGGTAACAACTGCAGCATACTCATCCAGGTTCAAAGATGAATCCCTGAATTCAGTCCATTCCACCAATTCAAAGCAGCCCTGTAGGCACTTCTGTGCTTCCTTTGTCCATACCTTCTTGGTCCTCACTACTGGTGCTGCAGTCTTCAGTCTCTGCCTATACTTGGGGAGTAGAAGTACAGCCAGGTGATCAGACTTCCTGGAGTGAGAGCGTGGAATAGCACAGTAAGCATTCTTGATGGTGGTGTAGCAATGGTCCAGTGTGTTGTTTCCTCTACTATTGCAAGTGATCTGTTGATGGTAATTGCTTAGTGATTTTTTTCCGACTGGCTTGGTTAAGATCTCCCAAAACGATGATGAATGCGGTGTTTCGTGCATGTTGATTCCCTTGCTCAGATCATTTAAAGCCTGCGTGACATTGGCCTGAGGTGGATTGCAAACTGCTACCAAAATGACCCCAGAGAACTCCCGTGGTAGGTAAAAGGTTCAGCACTTTACTGCTAGATATTCCAGGTCTGGTGAGCAGAATTGAGACAACACTGATATGTTTGTGCACCAAGAAGAGCTGATCATGAGGCGTACTCCTCCACCTCTGCTTTTGATCTATCCTGACGGTGTACAGTAAACCCGTCAATCTGAATCGCTGCATCCGGTATGTTAGTGCATCATTAGAAAATCTGCACATAAGTCTGTATGCAACAAGGTCAGTTCCTCTGTCCAAGTAATCAATATGGACTCAGCACTGATTCCTGTGACACCTCACTAGTTACTGAATAAAATGACACATTTATCACTACTCTCTATTTTCTGTTATCCTATATCCTTTGCATTCTTATGCAGTATCATTTTATGTATCACTTTACTAAATGCCTTCTGGAAATCAAATATGTTACATCTTTTTTTACCCTTTATCCACTTGCTTGTCACATTCTCCAAAAACACTTAACAAATTTGTCAAACAGCTTTTCACTTTTATAAAACCATCCTGACTCTGCTTGACTGTCTTATGATTTTCTAAATATCCTGCTATTACATCCTTAATATTGCATTGTAGCATTTTGATAGGGCTGAGATCTTTAAGTTCCTGGGAGTGAACATCATCAATAGCCTGTCTGGTCCAACCTCATAGACTTGTTAGGGCACATTCTGAAGTTAAGGTGTATAGCAAATATTAATTTTGCCAGTCTTCAGACATGAATATGAATTGTAAATTGAATTTAAATTCAGTCCTCAACAATAGTTTTCCTAGAGCTGTGGACTGGAGTCAATCGCAAACCAGCCGATGCTGATTAACTTTCATTTTGGGTGTCCGGAGTGTGGGTGCGAAAAAGGAGGTGTGTGAAAACTATATGTATTTCAAAGGAACCATTTCCCAGGGAAGCTGTTACCTTTGACCTTTAGCATATAAAAATGTCTTGTAATATTGGGCTGGGAGGCCTCTTCCTCTGAGAGTATCTCAATATGATGCCTGCTGCTTGTTTTTGTTGAATAAAACACTTCTACATCCATTAGCCTCAGTGTCTCTCCGGTGCCTTTGTTCATGTTACAACAGACCCATCGCCAAGAAAGCTCACCAATGCCTCCACTTTCTCAGGTGACTAAAGAAATTTGTTCTGTCCCTATTGATCCTTAACATTACACATCCAGGCTGTATTACAACTTTGTATGTCAACTGCTCTGCCCATAACCGCAAAAAATAGAAGAGACTTGTGGCCAGAGCTCAGCACAATATGGAAACTACCCTCCCTTCCTTGGACTCTGTTTGTACTTCACCAGACAGCTGGTTATCTTTAGGTACTAACATATCGTTGTGGAAAAATGAACCCTGAAATGTTTTTTTTTATTTAATTTAGCCCCACACAACATAATCTTGCCCGAATGGTGCAAACATTTGACCATGATTTCTTTTCAGGTCTCAAATTCTATGTGAAATTTTGTAAGGCTTATGAAAGAACAGAATGTATAATTAAGCTCTGTTGTCCTTTACTGCCAAAGGTTTGATTTGACTCAGCATAATTTGGCAGCAGACTACACAGTATTCTAGTCTGAATGTATACTTCATTATGTGCCTCTCTGAGCATGAGAGACAGTCTTTTTGCCAGGGCCAGTGCCTCAGTTTTTCAGCTTAGCAGCCATCAGATTTCACAAACTATTATTTAACTCATGAATAATCTTATCTGTGCTCCCTTCTTGCAAATTTTCAATCAAAATATACTTACCTCAGAACATAAAGTCATGGTGAATTAGTCGGTAGCTGGCATCTTCACATAATTAGGGTGGTTTTCATTGATAATACGTTTTTTCTTAGATTGGTGAATTACAGAGTCTTGCTTTTGTAGTAATCAGGCAGCTGCAGCTACATTTGTTGTCAAGTAGGTCAAATTCCTGGTTTATTTACTGCTTGTTAGGACTAACGCTCTGAATTGTTTTATCGGTGTTTCTGACTCCCAGCTGGGTCTGCTTTAACATTCTGACAAAAGAAATTTAATAATTATCTGATAGAATTTTAACCTAAGTCTTACCAAGCAGTTGTTCTACTTAATTAGTCCCTTTTTGCTTCGGCCTCCTTACAAGCACAACGTTCCATATGTGTTCTCATTTTCTCTCTCCTTTCAAATTTAAAGGTAATCTTTGCACTCCAGCTGTGGAAAACAATAAATTAAATCACTCATGCACACAACAAATTTAAAAAACACTGTGTTGACTAATGGATGACTGAAGATTTAAGTCTGTCATCAGTAATTTCTTACATGTATTTTGTAAAGGCACCATACAATTTTATGAGATAGCTCCTTCAGGAGAATATAGTTTATATGTGGGTGTAACTCTACGGCATCTTTCTTGCCTTGGAGTTGATATTTGCTGGTGAGCTGTCCTCAAATTCTTGGCTAATATTAATCATCAATGAACATTTCTGAGGACAGATGCTCTGGTCAATATTTCATTGCGGGTTTTAAGAAGATGTAATGTGGAGATTAGCTACAGTGATCTCCATAATGACTAGACTTCAAAGGGACTTTATTGGCTATAAAGAGCTTTTAGGCCCCGAGATCACAGAAGATGTTATATAAATAAATGTTCTTTCTTTTCAATGTTAAACAGAGGCAGATGGAACCATTTAGTGGATGTTAGGACCATTGATAAATTGGTGCAAAAGCAAAACTTTGCAGATGCTGGGGATCTGAAATAAGTGGACTTAGAAAATCAGGCAGCATCTGTGGAGAGAGAAACAGAATTGACACTTCAAGTCAAAGATCATTGGTAAAAGTTTTGTGACTTAAAACAATGCACTGAATAGTGCCGCCTGTAGGGTAATGATTCTGTCAGTCATCATCGACCAGCAACTCAGACCTGTGCTTGCCAGCAATTAATCATGCAGGTTTACCTAATTCTGCAGGTCAGAGCCCAGATCATCTCAGTATTCATCCACCTGCTGAGTTGACTCTCAAAGTATAGGGATTGTGTGCATATTTCATCTAATCTTCAACCTTAATCCAGGGCAGATAGGAGAGGGAAGAGTGACTGCATTCATTGCTATGGGATTAGCAGCCCCTTAGAAAAAGAAAGACGTTGTTAAATGCTTTAATTTCTACCTTATTTAAATGTTTTAATTAATTGTTATTGTTTGATTAGCAGATTCAAATTCCAAGGTGTCAACATCTTTGAAGATCAATCCTGGGCCCAACATATTGATTCACTTACAAAGAAAGCACAACGATAGTTATATTTCATTAGGAATTTGAGAAGACTTAATATATCTACAGATGTACTGTGAAGAGCATTCTGATTGCATCACTGTCTGGTATGGAGGGGTCACTGCACAAGATCAGAAAAAGATGCAGGAAGTTGCAAACTCAACCAGCTCCGTCATGGGCACTCGCCTCCTCAGCATCAAGGACATCTTCAAAAGCGAATACCTCAAAAAGGCAGCAGCCAACAATAAGGATCTCCATCGCTCAGAGCATGTCCTTTTCTCATTGCCACCTTCAAGGAAGAGGTACAGGAGCCTGATGTTTTAGAAACAGCTTCTTACTCTTCACCATCAGGTTACTAATGGATAATAAACCTATGTAAGCTACCTCTATTTTTTTCTTTCTTTTTTTTTGCACTACTTATTTACTTTGTTTTACTATATATTTTTAATGTAATTGATAGGTTTTTATTATATATTGCAATGTACTGCTGCCACAAAACAACAATTTCATGATATTAAACCTGATTCTGATAAACTTTTAATGAAATGTCCTTTTTTCCAATTTTAATGAATATTTAATTTTCAACTGCTTCTAATCATTTAAAATCAATTCAACGACTGTTTACAGCCAATGAGCTATCAAAGGTTATCAGGCTGTTCCAGAATGGGGCTTTAGGGTATGCTTCCTGACACTTAAGAGTCCAGTCCACCTTGTGGGACTGCAGTTGGGTGGAATTGGAATTGGCTGATCGTTGTCCCAACCAAGATACAAGGCAAAGCTTGTCATGCATACTGTTTACACGGATCAGATCAATACACAGTGCATTGAGGAAGAACAAGGTTAAACAATAACAGTGTAGACTGACTGCTTATTCAGCTTCCCTCATCCAGAAGAGCAGATATGTCCAGACAGGTTAATGGGTCGTGTGCCCTATCAATGGTTCGGTCCAGAATGATCCAGACCACTATGTCTGGTTTTCTCTCCACAAGGTGAATACCTGACCTGCTGAGTACTTACAGCATTTTCACCTCTAATTGCTGGACCATTTGGTGGTGCCCTGTTGTTCACAAGATTCAAAAGAAAATATCAAGAGTTCTCTGCATCAGAGACCTTTCTAAATCTGCTATAACTGTCCCCCATAATCTAATCTGTTTTATCATAGGGAAGAAGGTCAATGGAGAGAAGAGTAATTGTAACTTCAAAGGGAAGGCAATCCAAACAGCATCCATTAGCTATTACTCTTGGGATAAGGTCCATCTGCTAACTTCTTATTCATGTATCTCCAAGCTTTCAAAATAAAGAATCATAGAAAACTGATGACATGAAAGGCCTATTGTGAATCGGCTGGTTAAAAAAAAAGAGCTACCCAGATTAATCCCACTTTACTGCAATAGGCCAGTATTGAATTGAATTGAATGATCTTTATTGTCATTATACATAGGTACAATTAAACTCTGTTTGGCTTCCTCTCAGGCAATCAAACAAAACGGTAGATAAAAACAAGACAGTAATAGGAAAACAGTATTAAATAGATAAGTAGCAGAAAATAAGTTGCAGCAGCACCAGAATATCACAGTAATGCACAAAGTGCCGTTAGTGCAAGTTTTTGAGTCCTTGTGTGTGCTCACAGTTTCAGTCATTGTTCTGTGGGAGTGGTGTGATGGAGGCCACAGCTCTGGGGTAGAAGCTGTTCCTCAGTCTATTTGTTCTGGCTTTTAGTGTCCTGAACCTTTTGCTGGACAGCAACGGGTCAAACAGGGAGTGACCGGGGTGTGTGGTGTCTCTGGTTATGCTGATTGCTTTCCTTCTGAGTCTGCTGGAATAGATGGTGTTTCCTGTTTCAAGTACACATCCAAGTACAATTTGAACGTGAAAAGACTTTCTACCCCAACCACCATTTCAAGCAGCAATTTCCAAGTGTGTACAACCCTCTGGCTAAATTGCATTACCTCATCCCCTCCACCCTCCTTCCCAGGGTCACTGTCATTAATGCTCTCCCATCAGACAAGTGGATAACACTTCTCCAAGAAAATGGCTCATAAACCCGTGGTGATCTCAATATATTTTTATGCTCTGATTATGAATATTTTCTAGCAGTCTGACACACAAAAATCATTCGGACAGGTACATGGATCGGAAAGCTTTATAGACAACAGACAATAGACAATAGGTGCAGAAGTAGACCATTCGGCCCTTCAAGCCTGCACCATCATTCTGAGATCATGGCTGATCATCTACTATCAATACTCGGTTCCTGCCTTGTCCCCATATCCCTTGATTCCCCTATCCATAAGATACCTATCTAGCTCCTTCTTGAAAGCATCCAGAGAATTGGCCTCCACTGCCTTCTGAAGCAGTGCATTCCAGACCCCCACAACTCTCTGGGAGAAGAAGCTTTTCCTTAACTCTGTCCTAAATGACCTACCCCTTATTCTCAAACCATGCCCTCTGGTACTGGACTCTCCCAGCATTTGGAACATATTTCCTGCCTCTATCTTGTCCAATCCCTTTAGAAAGTTATGAGCCAAATGCAGGCAAATGTGACTGGCTCAAGAAGGCACTTTGCTGTTTTTGTGCTGTATGACTTCATGAAAGATCAAAGTAGAAAGGTCAACTTTCTGTGTGGTGTGCTCCTAGTTAAAATTGTGGGTTATGATTGCACAGTGTCACTCCAGTTTCTGTTAAAGGGCCAAAAACGTTGCAGCAAATATTGATGATGTCATCATTTGTGTCAACAACTACACAAAGCTGAAATGTGATTAGAGGTATGTGATTAAAATCTGTAATGGGAAAAAGCCACTATAAATGGTGCAATCTGCCTGGAGAAGATAATGAACAGATGGATTAGGAGCACGATTGGGTTCTCTGACCCGACTCCTTCACTCATTGAGATCATGATGGATTGCAATCTCTGTTTTGCATTCCTGTCTATCTGAGACAACCTTTCATCCTCTTGTTTATTAAATAGTTATCTATGTTAGTCTTAAAAATGATCAATAATTCTACTTCTACTGCCTTTCAATAGGAGTACTATACAATAATGTAATGGGTGACAGTTGATACATATTGTTCATAATAGAAACTGTTCTACAGAATTCATAAGCACCATCATTGGGTTGTTGTGTTCACTTTGAGGGACAGTGTCTGACTTAATAGCAGTGTAAGGTGCCCGCTTTTGGTTTGTAATAGAGGTAAAGAGCAGCGGCTTTTGGTAAGCACATAAAATGACTCTTGCATGTTTAATTTGCAAAATCCTACAATACCAAAGTCCCAAAGTCTCCGAGAGAGAGAGACAGAGAGGGAGAGAGAGAACAATATATACTTCACACCTGTCAAAGGTAACCTTTCCTCATAAAACAAATAGTCCATTCCAGTACTTACACCCAACGATGCTGAAAGAACAGTGATATAGATAGATAGACAGACAGACAGACAGACAGATAGATACTTCATTGATCTCAAAATAAATTGCAGTGTCAGTAGCACTATAAGTGCACAGATATACAAATATATTATTAATTGGTAGAGAAGTAAGAAAAAAAAAGCAAAATAAGTTACTTCAAACAGTCTAACAGGAGGGGGTCATCACTTCCCCGGCTATAGCTTGACTCATTGTACAGCCTAATGGCTGAGGGTAAGACAGACCTAATTTCGCTCTCTTTGGAGCAGTGCAGTTGTTTTAGTCCATTACTAGAAGTGCTCCCCTGTTCAGCCATGGGGCATGCAAGGGGTGAGAAACATTGTCCAGAATTGCCAGGATTTTCTGCAGGGTCCTTTGTTCTCCCACACCCTCCAGTGTGTCCAGTTCGAGCCAGCCTTTCTAATCAGCTTATTGGGCCTGTTGGCATCACCCATATTGATGCCATTGCCATGTCAGGATTGGGCTGAGGTGTGGGGAGCAGGCTTCCCTGCAAAGCTGTGCTGTTCCTAGACACTTGTTCCAACTGAGGTTTGAGTACTAATGCAGAGGTTTAGAAAACCCTATTAAAGCAAATGTTCAATGTGGTAACTGGTGTGGCCTGACCTGTTGGGTATTTCCTGCACCTTGAGTATTTGTTTCTGATTTTCAGAATCTGTAGTTTTTATTTGAATTTAGCTCTATTATAATGGCTGCCTTTTTGCCCTTACAGAGAACAGAGAACTAGAACACAATGCAGGCACTTTGGCCCAAGATGTTGTGCTGACCTTTTAACCTGCTCTCAGATAGGCCCTAATTAATGACTAATTCCAAACATTAGGCAAATCCCAATACCATTAATATCTAATGTTAAATTCTCCTTTGTTTCAGACAATCCAAGGATTTAATTGAATTTCAGTCCCAGCTATTAGAATCGGGAAGTCAAGTTCTGACTAGTAACTGAAAACTGACAGAGGAACACTTATTCTTGCATAGAAGAATAAGGGGAAACGACTCCTTGCATTAAGGTCAATTTATAGCCAGGATTTAAATGTTATGGGAACATATTCCTTTACAACTTCAGTGAGGTTTGTGTGTCAGTTATTCTTAAATATTTTATTCCTTCCATACCTTTCACAATATTATCCAAATGCTAATGTTTTGTACTTTGTGCATTTTAGAACTAGAAGCACATGTTCTCATAGCTTAAGTAATTTAAAGCATCCTTTTGTTGAATGCCTTTGACTATTTTTTCTCCAATTCCCTGGCAAACTTTCTTGAAACTTTCTAAACTGCCTTGTGTCCTGAATGTACCTGATAATTGCACAGTGAAATTCATTTGGCATGTCTAGCTGAAATAACAGCTGTTTGTCTTCCCTTCTGTAGCAGAGGGACACCTTCATGGCTTCAGACAGCACGTATTCCTTGTTTATTTTGTTTCTAAAACCCCATGGTGATGCACCATCAATAACTCTCGGAGATGGGAGGCGAACGATAGGCTTTTATTAGCAGCAAAATGGAGCACAGCATCTCAGAGACTGAGGGGGGAGCAGTGCCTCCAATCGCCTTTATACAGGGGTTTGTGGGAGGAGCCACAGGAGCAGTCAGCAGAGGGGCGTGTCCAGACAGGTATACATAGTTTACCACATTCACCCCCCCCCCACCTTTGTTTTAAAAGAGAGTCCCCATGGGGCGAAGTTTCTTACAAGTATATTTACGGGTCAAGTCTATCTGGTGTTCGAGTCTGTTGCTGCGATCTACATAGCACCGGTGACAGTGGTTGTGCTGGTTCTGGCCTGACTTGAGGTGCCAGCCCATTAGGCGTCAGTGATTCCTCATGCGTGTGCGTGGCGCCTGATATAGGAGTGTCGTAAGGAGTCTGTGTAGAGCTTGGTGTGCGCGGTGTCTCGTGGGTATATACATCGGTGGGTATGGGATTCATAGTCAATGTGGAGTGTTCAAGGTAGGGGTCTGGTGCTCCTGCGGGCGCCAGGTCGCGGACGGAGACCGTGTCCTCCCACCCATCAGGTAAGACCACATAGGCATACTGGGGGTTCGCATGTAGTAGGTGAACCCTCTTGACAATTGGGGAGTATTTATTCCTCCTCGCATGTTTCCGGAGTAGCACTGGCCCTGGGGATATCAGCCAAGCTGGTAGGGTGGTCCCAGTGGCAGACTTCCTGGGAAAAGAAAATAGGCACTCATGAGGGGTGGCATTGGTGGACGTGCATAACAGGGAGCGGATGGAGTGGAGTGCCTCAGGGAGGACCTCCTGCCATCGAGAGACCGGCAGTCCCTTTGACCTAAGGGCTAAGAGTGTGGCCTTCCACACCATGGCATTCTCCCTCTCCACCTGTCCATTTCCCCAGGGATTATAGCTCGTAGTCCTACTAGTAGCAATACTCCTGGCCAGCAGGTACTGGCGCAGCTCATCACTCATAAACAAGGACCCTCTATCACTGTGGATATAGCAGGGATATCTGAACAAAGTGAAGAGCTGGCGCAGGGCTTTTATGATGGACATGGCAGTGGTGTCGGGGCAGGGGATGGCAAAGGGGAACCGCGAGTATTCGTCGATTATGTTGAGAAAGTAGACATTGCGGTCAGTGGAAGGAAAAGGGCCCTTAAAGTCGACACTCAATCACTCAAAGGGGTGGGTGGTCTTGATAAGTTGTGCCTTTTCAGGACGGTAGAAGTGCGGTTTGCACTCAGCACAGACTTGGCAGTCCCTGGTCATCGTCCTGATGTCCTCAAGAGAGAATGGCAGGTTCCAGGCTTTCACGAAATGGTAAAGTCGGGTGACCCCTGAGTGGCAAAGATCTGCATGGAGAGCGTATAGCCGGTTGAGTTATGCGCTGGCACACGATCCCCGTGATAGGGCATCAGGGGGCTCATTGAGCCTTCCAGGCCGGTACAGGATATCATAGTTGTAGGTGGAGAGTTCTATTCTCCACCTCAAAGTTTTATCATTTTTGATTTTGCCCCGCTGTTGGTTGCTGAACATGAACGCAACTGAGCGCTGGTTGGTCAGCAAGGTGAACATTTTGCCGGTGAGATAGTGCCTCCAGTGCCTGATAGCTTCCACTATGACCTGGGCTTCTTTCTCCACCACGGAGTGCTGAATTTCAGGGCCCTGAAGGGTACGAGAGAAGAATGCTACTGGCCTGCCTGCCTGATTGAGGGCAGCAGCCGGTGCGAAGTCAGAGGCGTCACACTCTACTTGGAAGGGAATGGTCTCGTCCACCCCATGCATCGTTGCTTTGGCAATGTCCCCTTTAAAGCGGCTGAGGGCGCGCGGGCCTCGGCTGAGGGGGGAATTGCGGTAGACTAGACCAGGGGACGGACCTTGTCTGCGTAATGGGGGACCCATTGGGCGTAATAGGAAATGAAGTCCAAGCACCGTTTGAGGGCTCTGAGGGAGTTCCAACGGGGGGCACATACAGTCGGGGTCAGGGCCAATGACCCCGTTCTCCACGACATACCCAAGGATAGCAAGTTGGGTGGTTCCAAACACACACTTGTCCCTGTTATAGGTGAGGTTAAGAGCTTTGGCTGCTTGGAAAAGTCATTGGAGGTTGGTGTCATGATCCTGCCAGTTGTGACCGCAGATGGTGATGTTATCAGATATGGGAACGTGGCCTTCAGTTGGCACTGGTCCATCATCTGGTCCATTTCCCTCTGGAAGACAGAGACACCATTATTGACACCGAAGGGGACGTGCAGGAAGTGATAGAGCCTGCCGCCCGCCTCGAAGGTGGTGTAGGGGCGGTCCTCTGGGTGGATGGGGAGCTGGTGATGTGGATTTCAGGTCTATGGCCGAGTACACCTTGTACTGAGCTATCTGGTTGACCATATCTGCGATGCAGGGTGGGGGGTACGCGTCAAGCTGCGTGAACCTGTTGATGGTCTGGCTATAATCCACGACCATCCTATTTTTCTGCCTGGTCCGAACAACGACCACCTGGGCCTTCCAAGGACTTGTGTTTGGTTCAATGATCCCCTCCCTGAGCAGCCGCTGCACCTCCGACTGAATGAAGGCCCTGTCCCCCGCGCTGTACCTCCTGCTTTTAGTTGCCACAGGTTTACAGACGGGCATCAGGTTGGTGAACAGCGATGGGGGAGGGATCGAGGATGGAGAGGCTGCAAGTGATGTCAGTAGCGCGGCCGTTGGCATGGTGTTGGGTGGGATGTGCAGGTCAGTGTGTGATTGGCACACTTTTCAGGTGGTTCTGGAAGTTGAGCCCCAATAGCACAGGGGCACACAGTTGAGGCATGACTGGTAACGCAAAGTCCCGATATTCTGTGCCCTGCACCATAAATGTCACTACACAACCCCCCCGGATGTCTGTGGAATGCGATCCAGAAGCCATGGTGACCCTCCGGCTTACTGGTTGTGTCACGAGTCCGCAGTGTTGCACTGTGTCCGGGTGAAGAAAACTCTCAGTGCTGCCCATGTCAAACAAGCAGCTAGTCCTGTGCCCCTCCACCAGGATGTCCATCATTGACCTTGCGAGCTGGTGTGGAGCGCTTTGGTTGAGGGTCACGGAGGCCAGAGTTGCATCACCATCTTGGTGCCCAGTAAGCACCCGTGGGTTGGAGGCGGAGTGAGGTGGCGCCAACAAAGATGGCTGCCCCATGCTTCACACGCGGCGGGCAGGCAAGATGGCAGCGACCAAGATGACAGCCCCCATGCCTCGCACACAGCGGGCAGGCAAGATGGCGGTGACCAAGATGGCGACCCCCATGCCTCGCACTTGGCGCTGCTCAACCCCGCTCGTGCTTTGGACTCATAGGACTTGGCGAAGTGGCCCTTCTTTCCGCAGCTGAAGCAGGTAGATTCTTGTGCCGGGCAGCCTTTTTGGGGGTGCTTTTCGAGTCCACAGAAGTAACACTGCACGGACTTGCGACTGGCAGCAGCCGAGGTCGATTTGCCAGCGGGTTGCGGGGACTTCACGGATTTGCGACTGGCAGCAGCCGATATCAATTCACCGGCGGGTTGCGGGGTCTGTAGCGTCCACGGGGCCGGCAGGAGATGGCGCACCTGGACAGCATCAGCATTGTGCAGAGCGGCCCCCAGCGTGTCGGCCAGCTCAATCGCCAAAAGTAAGGGAAGATCAGCGTGTTCCAGCAGCCACTGGCGCACATATACTGACCTGATCCCCGTAACAAAGGTGTCTCTTACTAGCAGCTCCGTATGCTGTTCCGCCGTCAGTCCCCTGCAGTCGCAGGCCCGCACGAATGTCTGTAGGGCCTGGACAAACTCAGCACTCAACTCTCCGGCCCACTGCCGCCGTGTCGCTAAGCAATGTTTTGCGTAGACGGTGTTCACCAGCCGCAGGTATTGCCTTGTGAGAGCGTCCAGTGCCCCTTGGTAGGTCAACAGGTCCCTGATCAGGGAGTAGACCAGCGGACTGACCCTAGGGAGGAGAATTTTGTGCATCGTGTTAGGCTCGGTCACATGAATCTCCTCCAGGTACGATTGGAAACATGCAAGCCAGAGTTCAAAAGTGATGCCGTCTTCCGGAGATTGAGGGTCAATATCCAGTCTGTCAGGTCGTAAAATGCTCTCCATGTTTTAAAATTGCTGCTAATAAAATTGATGCACCATCAATAACTCTCGGAGACGGGAGGGGAACGAGAGGCTTTTATTAGCAGCAAAACGGAGCACAGCATCTCGGAGACTGAGGGGGGGAGCAGTGCCTCCAATCATCTTTATACAGGGGTCTGTGGGAGGAGCCACAGGAGCAGTCAGCAGAGGGCCATGTCCAGACAGGTATATGTAGTTTACCACACATGGGTAATCATGCCGATCTATGTTTCAGCCCTGCTAACCTTTTACTTCCTAAAGAAAAAAACAGAAACTACCTGCATTATATAGGGTAACTGATATCATACACCATAATTTCTTCAGAACCTTTTGTTCCACTGCAGTCACATTTTGTTTTGTTGTGTTTTCACTTCTTGGTCTACTAGCATTCTGCTAGCATTCAACTTATACCAGTAATTCTGAATTTTAACTGAAGGACAAGCTTACTGAAAGCTCTTTGGGGTACAAAACCATGGGTAAGTTGGTCCACAATGTACTCCACTTCTACCACTCCACCAGTGGAGCAGGATTTCAGAAGCAGAGAGCAATGTACCACTACTCTGTGGTCCCAGCACACTGAGCCTAACCATCAGTTTTTTAATATTAGTATCTGGGATATGACCATTACCAGCAAAGCCAGCACTTATAGTCATCCCTAAATGCTCTTGGGAAGATGGTGATCTGCCATCTCTCACTCAATGTCACAAAAACGAAGGAGCTGGTTGTGGATTACAGGATGAATGGCGACAGGCTAACCCCTATTGACGTCAATGGATCTAGGGTTGAGAGGATGAGCAGCTTTAAGTTCCTCGGCATCCACATCACTGAGGATCTCATGTGGTCTGTACATCCCTGCTGTATAGTGAAGAAGGCACAACAGAGCCTCTTCCACTCAGACAGTGTGGGCCCCCAAATCCTAAGGACTTTCTACAGGGGCAGTATTGAGAGCATCCTGACTGGCTGCATCACTCCCTGGTATGGGAACTGTACTTCCCTCAATCGCAGGACTCTGCTGAGAGTGGTGCGCACAGCCCAGCACATCTGGAGATGTGAGCTTCCCGCTATTCAGGACATTTACAAAGACTGGTGTGTAAAAAGGACCCAAAGGATCACTGGGGACCTGAGTCACCCCAACCGCAAACTGTTCCAGCTGCCACCATCCGGGAAACAGTATCGCAGCATAAAAGCCAGGACCAACAGGCTCCAGGACAGCTTCTTCCACCAGGCCATCAGACCGATTAACTCATGCTGACACAACTGTATTTCTATGCTATATTGACTGTCCTGTAGTACACACTATTTATTATTAATTACTTATAATTGCACATTTAGAGAGAATCGTAACATAAAGATTTTTACTCCTCATGTATATGAAAGATGTAAATAATAAAGTCAATGCAATTCTTGATGACTGCAGCACCTCTGCTGAAGGTGCAGTGACTGTGCTGTTAGAGAGGTTGTTCCAGGATTTAGACCCAACAATACTGAAGGAGTAGTGATATAATTCCACGTCAGGATGGTGTGCTATTAGGGGTGGGGCGTGAAGAGTGGGGTAACTAGCAAAGTTGTAGTATTCCCAATCACTTGTTCCCTTTGAGGTTTGTGTACTAACGTAGAGGTTTGGAGCACCATATTAAAACCAATGTTCCTGACCGAAAATAGTTTTGCTGAGTTGCAGGTGGTGAGAAATCTGACTTTACCACTTACAAACAACCAATTTTTATATCCCTATAGATATCAACTCTTTTGCCAGTTTAACTGAAAATCTAAATAGTCTAAGCATCCAAGAACATCTCTGCAATCTTCGAGTAACACATAAATCCTACATATATGGACTTGTACAATGGCCACAGATATATCAAATACAGTAATTACTTTTTCCAAATTTGGCAAAAACATACTTGGAAGCCTAACTATTTTAACTTCCAGTTTATCTCAGCTGAAATTTCATTGGTGTTCATTGGTGTTACTGACAGAATCAGGGCGAAACCTCATCTAAAATGCTGTTAACACATTTCTGATCAGGTCGATCGCAACCAGAATGCCACATGTTGCACATGGTCAGCCTAACAATTCAGAGTCCTGTGATGTACATGGAACCCCAAAACTCCTTTCAGAACACAATTCAAGAAAACTTTCAAAGTAGTTCCTTTTGCAACTTGGCTGATGAGGATCCCTAAAAGGTGTGTTTTAAATTATATTGCGAGGCCAGAGACCAGAGTGCTTCTGCTGATTCCAGAGTTCTTTTTTGGGTTACTGCAGGCCCGTTTCCTCCACGGTACTATAAATGCCCACTGCCCAGACCTCCATTATTCCACCATACTACCATCAGATCTATATTGTTACCAGACCCTTGTTCAGCTTCACAATGGACTAGGCCTCTTATGCATCCTCTGTAGTGTCTATTGCTATAACTAACAGGCTAACAGCTGACCACTGTACTAGTGTGTGTTTGAATGTGTATGTGGGCATGTATACAATATCATAATGTTGGGGTACACTGCCAAGAAATCAGAAAAGAACTTTGCAAACATCCCACCTCTCCCGGAAGTCCCGGGAGTCTCCCGCATGTTGATAGTGGCTCCCTGATGCCTGCAAATTATATACAATATCCCGGAAATCGATTTTTTTGAGGGGGAGAGGGAGAGGAAGAGCGAGAGCGAGAGGGAGCTGATTGGTCTCTCTTCATGCTAAGTAGACCTATCAGTTTTTTCTATGGGCGGGCTTTACAGTCCACCTCAAAAATAATGGCAGTGTTGCTCCCTGCACTGTTTGCAACAGTGACTTTTCTATTGCCCATGGTGGGTTAAAATGTAAAAGACATGTTGAGGTGAGTTTAACAGGTGTCATTCATTCATTAGCATTGCTAACATTATTTAAACTAGCTGGCTAGCTGCTAAGGAGTTACT
The DNA here is from genome assembly GCF_030144855.1 of Hypanus sabinus. Lineage (NCBI taxonomy): Eukaryota > Metazoa > Chordata > Chondrichthyes > Myliobatiformes > Dasyatidae > Hypanus > Hypanus sabinus. The sequence goes on from NC_082709.1 coordinate 42,462,768, forward strand.
CAATTGACGTCCTAATTGATGAGGCCAAACTCCCTGTAGACTTGCTTAAAGTTGTACTAGAACAAAAAAATGACTCCATGATAATATAATATAAGAACACATTTTAATGTCACATTTTCTGCATATACCCAAATTGGTTTACAGATTTGACAAAATCACTAAACAAAGTATTACATACACCCTTGGAGGTCGACCGGGAGGGGGGATATGGGGGGTTGGGAGTGCCATCTGCCTGAAATGAGTTTTTGCAGGGTAGGATGCCTGACTTTACAGAGGTTCCCTTGGTCATTTTACAGTCCTCTAGCTTCAGAAGTCAGTATTCTGCCACCTTCAGAAAAGTGCCAAAAACAGCCATGAATTCCAGTCTGAATACTTGGGAAGAGCCTTATCATGAAGGTTTTAATGACCTTCACTGTGGATGGGGGATTGTCTCTGCAAGTCAGTGCTATACAGGCAGTCTAACTCATGAGGGGAGATTTGTTCTGTTATTCAGACACAAACTCCTACCATCACACTTTTTCTGTGAAAGGTATTTGTCAATCACTACTGCAAATGTGATGTGCACTGACAATGTCTCTGTGCAATTTATACATACCAGCGTAGGTGATAATCCGAAATCCTCTCCTTCCTCCTGATTCATACTCATTTTGGTTATTTATTTTGCCCTCTCCTGCTGAAAATCACTCATCTTGCATGGATGGTGTTCAACATATAGATTAGGTTTGAACTTGAGCTGCACAACAGTCTGTGAATCTGTGATGAAAGTTTATGTTTCACTGAATTTATATATATATTTGGAAGAGCAACCTTTCACTTAAGCGGTTAAACCAAGGCCTTTATTAGACTATTGCAGTCTTAATATTCAAAGAATTCTGCTCATATCCAGAACAACATCACCAAAATAACTCGGAGTTACTTTGAGTTTTTGCATTTCTGCTGCAAATGCTCTCCACACAATTAAACTGTAATTAAAGGGCATCCCCATAAGGAAGTGTATTTCCAGTCGATAGTGCTTGAATGTAATCATTAGAAATGTCAGGACATTGTTATCTGCATTCAAAGTTAATTTCATTGAAATAAGTGGAAAGATTTTGAGAGCAGGGTACAATGTGCTCATGGTATATTATAGCACATTTAGTATGACTAATTGGAGATGATTTTCTTGACACCCATCTGCTGTAAAGTGCAAAAGATGTCCTAAGGATGCCATGGTGCAATTTGGACATTTGTTAAACAGATAAAAAGCTTTCTTTTTCTCCAGTTTTGTTGAGCAGGCTTTCAGAATTCTCAGAGCAATGCCAAGTATGGACACATGGCTTATTGCACATTCTGTTGTCAGTGCAGCATTGTTTTGATGTATCCAATATAAAGTGGAATAACATATGGCTTCACTGGAACATCTATTGCTTTATGCCTATGGCAGGAATACTAAAGCCCAGAAAATGTATTTCCTGGTAGGATTAGTATGTTAAATAGCTTTGTAACTAACTGTATTTAACATGATGCTTTGGAAATAAAAATAATTTATTATTGCAGACAAAGTTGGCTATGTTTTTGCTTTTGGAGCAAGAATTTGATTAGCTTTTCAATAATTTCATAGATGGGCATTTTATAGGATTTACTGGATGATTACTTCAATCCAGTGAAGTGGGGAAAGGGAGGAATACCACATCTAAACATATCTTATTAATTCTACTAAATATCAACAGTGTAAGATGCACTTGCACTCAGCAAAATAATCAAAATTTAAAGTTCATGGATTCATGAACGAAATTGGAAAGCAAACAATTTCATTTCAAAGACAAATAATCAGGACCCAAGTGAAAAAAGAAATAACTCATTGTAATTCAAATGAAAATTGTAAGTATTCATCTGCTGTTCTAATAAGGTATTCTACTTTCATTCCAGGTCTTAGAAAGTCAGGAAATGTTTCTTTTTCATTAGGTACCAATTCTATAAAAGTTGCCCTCTTCATAAAGCCCTCACAATAATTTTTAAAACTGAGGAATTGGCAAGCTAGGATAAAACATGTTCAGTTCATTTAGAAATTTAAATTTACAGGATGGGAACATATGAATTGAAGGATAAATGATATAGCAAAAGTTATGCAGACAAAATTGAGACATTAAAACATGGGGTAAGTGTTCTGACGAGACAATTATAATCTAGCACAAATGTGGCCACACAGGCAAGGTAGAGAATTTTGTTTATTAATATCAGTGACAAAAAAGTGAAGTAAACAGATTACAGTTCATGGCTGTGGAGATAAAGCTGATTCCAAATGGTAAGTAATTATTGATTGCTGTCAGACACTTCCTGATGAGTGATTGAGGATATTTAGAATGAACTTGGAAGCCTGAGAAAAAGAGAATTATAGTGAGTGGAAAAAACATGTCTAGAAATTATTCTGACATTCTTTATTAGTTTCTTGAAAGCTTCATTCTGAAGTTTTTTTTTCAATTTTGGGGAACATTCTACCAATGAGAACTAAGTAGTTTAAAGATGTATAGACCAAAATACCATAAGATATAGGAACAGAATTAGATCATTCAGCTTTCAAGTATGCGCCTCATTCCATCATGACTGATTTATTATCTCTCTCAACAACCTTCTCCTGCCTTCTCCCCGTAATCATTGAAACCCTAAATAATCAAGCCTTCGCCTTAAATATACACAATCAATTTGCCTGCACAGCCATCTATGGCAATGAATTCCACAGACTCACCATTCTGTGGTTAACATAATTTTTCCTCATCTAAATGGCTGTCCCTTAACTCTGAGGCTGCTCTCTCTGGCCTGAGACTCTCCCTCTTTAGGAACTATTCATATCCACTCTATCTATCAAATATTGTCTTTCAATATTTGATATGTTTCAGTGATGCTGTCTCTCATTCTTCTAAGCTCCAGTGAGTACATGTCCGGAGCCATCAAAAGCTCCTCATACATTAATCCTTTCATCCCTCGAATCATTCTTGTAAACCTCCTCTGAAACCTCTCCTATGCCTGGACATCTTTCCTTAGATAAGGGGCCCAAAACTGCTCACAATACTGCAAATGTGGTCTGACCAATTCCTTATAAAGCCTCCATTTTACATCCTTGCTTTTGTACTCTATGTGGTGATATCATGTGTCACATGTATGAACGTGATTGGACAGAGTTCAGAGCATGCGCAGAAATGATCTAGGAGTGTGGCAATGTTAAAATGTGGTTGCTGTTTGCTGTTGTAAATAAAAGTTCTAGTTTTAATTCTTCCAGAATATGGTTTGTTCTTAGTAAACTACGGTATGAATAAAGAACACAACATGGTGTCGGAAGTCAGTTTGGAAGAATAATAGGGAAGCGGGCGAATTGAAGATAATCGAAAAAAGAGCGAGAACTTTTTCATTGTTTGCTAACAGCTTTAAAAATGGAAGTTTTGCAACCCCCATAGACACTTCAGCTGACTGGAAATGTAGCTGAAAACTAGAAAAGATTTAAACAGCACTTTGAAATTTATTTATCAGCAATCAGAGCAGAAAATAAATCGGAAAAAAATGAGAGCTGCCATTCTACTCCACATGATTGGGGACAGTGCATTTGAGATATTTAACCATCTTACTTTTGAGAATGGAGATAATTTGAATCTAAAAGCGATAACCGACAGGTTTGAAGTGTTTGTATACGAAAGCACAATGTGACGTATAAGAGATATGCAAGAAGAAAGCTGGTCATACGATTGATCAATTTATTATGGAATTGAAAAACCACAGTAAAACACGTGAGTTTGCAGAGCTGACAGACTCTCTCAATAAAGAAAGAATTGTTTGCAGCATTCTGGATAATGCTCTGAGAGAAAGACTCTTAAGACAAGCAGACATATATTTGCAAAAAGTTTTGATTCTCTGCAAAGCTTCAGAAACCGTAAAGTCACAGGCTAAAGAGCCTTTTATTGAGAACTGCAGCATACACGCTGTGAATAATCATGAACATGTTAGAAAAAAATAATAAAATGGCAACGAAATTGACTGAGAGCAAGACGTCATCTGAAAGAAAAAAACTTTGTGATTGCTGTGGGCGGGAGCACCGACCTAAAAAGTGTCCAGCAAATGGAAAAATGTGCAATCACTGTGGTAAGAGTAATCATTTTTCACCCTGGTGCAGAAGTAGAAAGGAAATAAAACACGTAAATGCAGTGCTTAGAAATGAACTTGAGAAGTTTTATACAGATGTGCTTTGTGAAAACAAAGTAAGAATGACTGGACTATTCCATTGCACGTGAACCAAAACAATATTCTGTTTAAACTTGATACTGGAGCACAAGTAAATGTTCTTGCAGAACAAACACGAGGAAATCTGCAGATGCTGGAAATTCAAACAACAACACACACAAAATGCTGGTAGAACACAGCAGGCTAGGCAGCATCTCTAGAGAGAAGTGATGTCGACGTTTCGGGCCGAGACCCTTCGTCAGGACTAACTGAAAGGAAAGATAGTAAAAGATTTGAAAGTAGAGGGGGGAGCAGGAAATGCGAAATGAAAGGAGTAGACCGGAGGGGGTGGGATGAAGCTAAGAGCTGGAAAGGTGATTGGTGAAAGTGATACAGAGCTGGAGAAGGGAAAGGATCATGGGACGGGAGGCCTCAGGAGAAAGAAAGGTGGGGGAGCACCAGAGGGAGATGGAGAACAGGCAAACAACTAAATATGTCAGGGATGGGATAAGAAGGGGAGGAGGGGCATTAATGGAAGTTAGAGAAGTGGGACCCGACACGGACTGGGAGACCGTTTCGTGGAACACCTATGCTCGATCCGCCAGGAAAAGCAGGATCTCCCAGTGGCCACACATTTTAATTCCACGTCCCATTCCCATTTTGATATGTCTATCCATGGCCTCCTCTATTGTCAAAATGAATCCAAACTCAGGTTGGAGGAACAACACCTTATATACTGGCTGGGTAGCCTCCAACCTGATGGCATGAACATTGACTTCTCTAACTTCCGTTAATGCCCCTCCTCCCCTTCTTACCCCATCCCTGACATATTTAGTTGCTTGCCTGTTCTCCATCTCCCTCTGGTGCTCCCCCCCCCCTTTCTTTCTCCCGAGGCCTCCCGTCCCATGATCCTTTCCCTTCTCCAGCTCTGTATCACTTTTGCCAATCGCCTTTCCAGCTCTTAGCTTCATCCCACCCCCTCCGGTCTTCTCCTATCATTTCACATTTCCCCCTCCCCCTCTACTTTCAAATCTCTTACTATCTTTCCTTTCGGTTAGTCCTGATGAAGGGTCTCAGCCCAAAACATCAACATCGCTTCTCCCTATAGATGCTGCCTGGCCTGCTGTGTTCTACCAGCATTTTGTGTGTGTTGTTGTTCTTGCAGAATCTGAGTTTAATGCATTAAAGCCAAGACCAAGGTTACATCAGACAAATATAAAAGTGACTGGGTATTCTGGTGCAGACAATCCTGTTAAAGGAACATATGTGGCAAAAGTATCACACAAAAATAGTGTGCACACACTTTCATTTGTGGTCATACCCAAAAATGTAGAGTCAATACTTGGTTTACCTGCTCGTGAGAGACTGAATTTTGTGAAAAGAGTTTTAGTCCTGGACAGTGACACAGAGTCGGAATACAGTGACTTGATGAAAGAGAGAGAGAACAAGATTTGATTCCAACACAGCAAAAGTAAAAAAGTCATAAAGAAAGCTCCCAGACCCATCCCTTTGTTACCAGCATCTGACAAAGCATTGCCACCAAAACCACACTTGCCGGTACAGTACAATACTGAGCTGAAGCCAAAGAGTGACAAGAATCAGGATCCAATTGAAGAAGTGAAAGCACAATTGAAGGAATTGAGAGGTTTTATTGAAATGATGAAGTCTCAGCATAAAAAAGAGATTACACAGTTAATGAATAAATAGCGATTTCTTCCCAAAGACCTCAAGAAAGAGCCACCTTCAGAGTTTCAGTTAGCTGATACAGACCAGACAAAACATGAAAATAACAACAAAACACAAGAACTGCGTGAACCACTTAGAAGGTCAACTCGTGTTCGTAAATCCCCAGAGAGACCGATAGAGACATGTTAAATTATGCATTTGTTTTGATTAATGTTGCTAATTGTTTTTGTTTTTAAGGAAAGGAAGATGTGGTGATATCATTGTGTCACATGTAGAACGTGATTGGACAGAGTTCGGAGCATGGGCCGAAGTGACAGAATGATCTAGAAGCATGGCAGTATTAAAACGTGGATGCTGTTTGCGATTGTAAATAAAGGTTCTAGTTTTAATTCTTCCAGAATATGGTTTGTTCTTAGTAACCCACGGTACATATAAAGAACACAGCACTCTAGTCCTCTCAAAATGAATGCTAACATTGCATTTGCCTTCCTTACCACTGACTTAATCTGAAAGTTAAATTTTAAGGAATCCTGCATGAGGACTCACAAATCCCTTTGCACCTCTGATTTTTGATTAATTTTTTCTTAATTTAGGAAGTTGTCTAGGTGACTTATCTACCTTCAGACTTTTCAGCTTCCAAGCACATTCTCTTTAGAAATAGCAATGATACTCACATCTGTCCCTGACATTCTCACAGTTCTGGCACTCTGCTAGTGTCTTCCACAATGAAGACTGAGGAAAAATACTTATTCGGTTTGTCCACCATTTCCTTGTCCCCATAATTACCTCTCAAGTGTAATTTTCCAATGGTCTAATATCCACTCTCATCTCTCTTTCTCTCTTTATGTATCTGAAAAAACATTTTGTATCTTCATTTATATTATTGGCTAGCTTACCTTCATATTTCATCTGTTCTTTCTTTATGGCTTGATACCACTGGGTATAGTCTCATTAGGACTGGAATTTCATGAATCTATGCAAATAAAACAGAGCCAGGAAAAATACTGACCTTTAAAATGTTGGCTTGGAGGAAAGATAAAATGATTTTTAAAAAGGTTAATTGGAACACAATAATAGCCAAGAGATTTACAGGACAAAATTGGGAAATATTTAAGGAAATGTTGAACCTGCAATTGAAGTTCATCATGTTCAATGGGAATTAACATGTTTTTCTTGGGAAGCTGGAGGCAGCTTTCATACTGAATATTAGAAGGAAGCCAAATTTGTGGGACATAGACAAAATTAAATGGGTATGACATGGGGGAAAATGCTGGGAAATGTGAGACAGTTAATTCTGGAAGAAGGAATAGAAAATTGGACAAGCCAATGAGTGTAAGAGTTGGGAGATTATGTAACTGTAGTACAAATGGTTTGTTATGTCATTCTTGGAGCACTGTGTGCATGTCCGGTCACAACACTATAGGAAGGATGCGATTAATCTTAACAGGATGAGAAAGGATTCACAGGGATGACAAGATCAGAGAGCTGAATTCAAAAGGAGAGATTGTATAGGCTAGGTCTAATTTCCCTGGAGCAAAAAAGACATGATAAAGATATATAAAACTCTCAGAGGCATAGATAGCCATCGTGTGATTTCCATGTAGGGGTATCCAAAACTGGAGAGAATAGTATGGTGAGAGGGACGAGTTTTAAAGAGGATCTGAGAAGAAAATTTTTCAAAGCATAGTTGGTGTCTGGACCCAAAAGAGGTGGAGGAGACAGCGACAGTAACAACATTTAATAGGATCTTGATAGGTACCTGATTGAGCAAGGAATAGAAGTGTATAGAATGAATGCAGACAAGTGGGATCAGTAGAAAATGCATTGTGATCACTATATATTTCTATCCTGTACAACTCGACAACTCTAAATCACTTGCCTACACCGGATCATCAGACATAATAAAATGCCATTATAAATTATATTACTAGTACTGCTGTATTTCAATACAAGACAAGGCATGTTACTGTTATATGCTATTGGCATAAATTAAACAAAATAATGCATTTTGTGTGTGTTAATAGAAAATTTTCCTAGCTTTCCTCTGGGTAGTTATCTTTAATTTTCAAGGTTACAAACAGTCTGTATAATCAAATAATTAATTGAATTTTACCTGATAGAAATCTGCACAGTATTTACCCAGTTCCAATGATTAAAATTTCACAACTCTCAATCTTGTTACCATCAAGCTAATTTGAGTACCCAGAAACCACCATGACCAAAAATATATTTGTAACTACCATTTATGTAACAAAAGGTTTCTGCAGAATCCCCTGAATGTTTCTCATTCTTTTGTTTTACACAGAAGCCATTCTTAACAGAGTTCTGCCAATTTATTCTTGGGAGCATTTAACCCTGAGTGGTAGACCATGAAAATGGGGCAAAGTATGTGCCATTTAGGAATAGGAATAATATGCAATGCAGGCACACTCAATGGAATCTGGTGTAAGTACCAGTCTACATGCAGCTAACATCTGCCCGAAGTATCAAAGTTGATAGATCATGATTTTACTCAGTGTGCAAAGTTAATTTGATACCATTACTGCCATTTTATAATTTCTGCTCAATACCGAATTCATAATGAAATGCAGGAAAGATCCCACAACAATATTATTTAATGGCATTGTCAACTACTGAATCTTAAAAGCTTCACAGCTTTCAGGATTATCACTGGCCTTTACCACTTTATATGCCCTACTTTTCAACTTAATATTAAAGAACATATAACATAGAAAATCTACAGCACATTACTGGCACTTCAGCCTACAATGTTGTTTCTACGATGTAACCTACACTAGAAGTTGCCTATAATTTCCCTACCACATAGACCTCTATTTTTCCAATATCCAAGTACCTGTCTAAGAGTCTCTTAAAGACCCTGTTGTATCCGCCTCTATCACCTTCACTGGCAGGGCATTGCACGTACCCACCACCACTCTCTGTGTGAAAAACTTACCTCTGACATACCCCTTGTACTTACTTCCAAGCACCTTCATGCTAGCCATTTCAGTCCTGGGAAAAAGCCTCTGACTATCCACACGATCAATGCCTCTCATCATCTTATACACCTCTATCAGGTCTCTTCGCATCCTTCATCATTCCAAGGAGAAAAGGCCGAGTTCACTCAATCTATTCTCAAAAAGCATGTTCACCAATCTAGACAACATCCTTGTAAATCTCCTCTGCACTCTCTCTATAATATCCATATCCTTCCTGTAGTGAGGTGACCAGGCCTGAACACAGTCCTCCAAGTGGGGTCTAATATAGCTGTAACGTTACCTCAGAGTCTTGAACTCAGTTCCATGGCTGATGAAGACCAGCACACTATACTCCTTCTTAACAACACTGTCAACCTGAGTAGCAGCGTTGAGTGTCCTATTGACATGGACCCCAAGATCTCGTTGATCCTCCACACTGCCAAGAGTCTTACCATTAATACTATATTCTGCCATCATATTTGACCAACTGAAATGAAGCACTTCGCACTTATCTGGGTTGAACTCCATCTGCCACTTCTCAGCCCAGTTCCGCATCATATCAGAGTCCCACTGTAATCTCTGACAATGCTCAAGACTATCCACAACACCCCCAACTTTTGTATTATCAGCAAATGTACTATCCCATCCTTCTACTTCCTCATCCAGGTCAGTTATAAAAATCACAAAGAGGAGAGTCCCAGAACAGATCCCTGTGGAAGACCACTGGTCACTGTCCTCCATGCAGAATATGAAAAATCCAGAACCACCCTTTGCCTTCTGTGGTCAGCCTAATTCTGGATCCACAAAGCAAGGTCTCCTTGGATCCCATGCCTCATTATTTTCTGAACGAGTCTCACATGGGGAACATTATCTAATGCCTTAATGAAATCCATATACACTACATTCACTTCTCTAACTTCATCAATGTGTTTTGTTACATCCTCAAAGAATTTGATCAGGTTCACATGGTATGACCTGCCCTTGACAAAGCCATGCTGACTATCCCTAATCAGATTATGTCTCTCCAAATGCTCATAAATCCTGCCTCTCAGGATCTTATCCAACAACTTGCATGCCACTGAAGTAAGACTCATTGGTCTATATTTTCCTGGGTTATCTCTACTGCCTTTCGTGAACAAGGGAACAACGTTTGCAACCTTCCATTTCTCTGGTACTTCTCCTGTCCCTATTGATGATGCAAAGATCATCGCCAGAGGCTCAGCAATCTCCTCCCTCACTTCCCACAGTAGCCTGGGGTATATTTAATCTGGTCCCGGTGACTTATGTAGCTTAATACCTTTCAAAAGCTCCAGCAAATCTTCTTTCTTCATGCCTATACACTCAAGAATTTCAATCCACTTTAAGTCATCCCCACTATTGTCAAGGTCCTTTTCACTGGTGAATACTGAAGCAAAGTATTTATTAATTACTTCTGCTACCTCCTCCAGCTCCATGTACATGTTTCCATTCTCACTCCTGATTGGTCCTGTTCTCACAAGCTCATCCTCTTGCTCTTCACATACTTGTAGAATGCCTTGGGATATTCCTTAATCCTGCTCACGTTTCATAGCCCCTTCTAGCTCTCCTAATTTCATCCTTGAGCTCTTTCCTGGCACCCTTGTCATTTTCTAGAGCGCTAACAGTACCTAGTTTCTTGAATCTCTCATAAGCTTTTCTTTTCTTCCTAACTAGATTTTCTCCATCTTTTGTACACCATGGTTCTTTTACCCTACCATCTTTCCCTGACTCAAAGGAACACAGCTATGCAGAATGCCATGCAAGTGTTTCCTGAACATTTGCCATGTTTCTGCCATGCATTTCCCTGAGAATATCAGTTCCCAAGTTCCTGCCTAATAGCATCATATTCCCCCTACCCAAATTAAATGTTTTCTCAAATTTTTTACTCCTATCCCTCCCCAGCAATATGGTAAAGGTGAAAGTTAACCATATTTAAGTTAATTGGTAGAAGGAGTTGAGGAAGAATCCAAGAGAGCTATGGGGGTCTGGAACTCATTACCTGAAATGGTATTGGAGACAAAAATCTGCTTATGTTTAAAGAAAAGCTGCATGAACACTTGGACTTTAATCTACTAAAACAATCAGGGCCATGGACCAAGAGCTGGAATTATGAAGCAGATCTGGCCTGTGCATGACATTCGACAGTTCCACAAGGATAAGGTCATAGACCCGTCCAGCATAGAAGCAGGGTATTCAAGCCCACTGTGTTTGTGTTGGCCATCAAGCACACATTTACACTGATGCCACATTAATCTCCTTCTAAATCTCCCTTCTGCACCCACATCCCAAGCATCTGCCACTCATCTACACATTAGATGCTAATTCTCACAATATTCAGTCAACCTACCCATGTGATCACAGGAAGAGCATGTAATCTCGATACATGCTGTACTAGAGATCAGGACTGAACCCAGGTCCCTGGCAATGTGAGGCAGCAGCTCTACTGTCTATGCCACTGCACCACCCTACTCACCTTCAGTGTTATCTCCTCTTGCTGCTTCTAGTGTATATTTCTGGAAGGGTTAACTGACTATCTACAGGCTCACTTTCAAGGACTCCACAACTCATGGTCCCAGTATTATTTATTTATTATTTTATTATTTGCCCAATTACTTTCCTTTTGCATATTGGTTGTTTGCCTCTCTTTGTCATGTGTAGTTTTATTCATAATTCGATACTATTTCTTTATTTTCCTGTAAACACCTGAAAAATAATGAATCTCAAGGTAGCATATGGTGACATATATGTACTTTGATAATAAATTTGCTTTGAACTTTGATATAGATAAACAATTTTCCCCTCCTTCATCTAGGCCTCCATTGCATTATCCAAAAACTTGTAACTTCCAGTCTATTGAATTGCTGATCCACAAATTAAAATGCTCAGCGCCTTCTTCAGCCATGGTGCGTCTCCTCTTTTAGAACCTACTCTTAGCAGATTGTAAGCTTGTAAATGAAAAATTGAACCAGATAGAACTTATTTGAGACGCTGTCTATCTTGTAATCAATAGGCATTTGATAATCTCACAATATAACCCACTTTCAGAAGATTACCAATTCAGCCCCTGTACATATTTCTTAAAATGATCCCACAAGAACATGAAAGGAAAACTGAAAGTTGCTCAAAGCTCATCGTTTTGCACGTTATTTTTCTTACTCAAAGGCTATCAATATTATTGCGTACTATTAATCTGTATGCTTGAAGTGAAAATGAAAAGAAATGCTTGTTCTGACATTATGCTAGATATTAAAAAATCTCTGAGAAATAATTTTTTATTGAAGTAGTTCTACATTAATTGCATTAAAATTGTTTTGGTGAATTTTTCCAACAAAAATCTATTTTTATGCATCTTTAATATGTAATGGAAATATTGGCATTGATGTTTCTTGATTTTGACTTTGTATTAAACATTCTATTTGTTTCAGACCATTTAACAGCATTCTTCAACACTCCGTGTGTCTGTGTGGCAAGATGGTAAAATATAGATTCCAAACAAAATTTGCTCCCATCAAAGTTCAATTTCTAGGTTGGCCTGGCTATTAATATTTGATTCTAAAGACAGCTCTGGAGTTTATTTAGGTGTGTGTTTTAATTGCTTGGTTGCCAGTGTGGCTGAATACTATAAACTTCATTAAGCTACTTTCAATGACAGAAAAATCACACACATACAATACATATGTACATAAAATGGTTAACATTTCTTTCCAGAGTTGTTCTGGTATATAAATAGTGTTAACTGCTTAAAACCCATTCAGTTATGATTATAGACTATTAACCTGCGCTTCACCAAGATGGGTGTCATCAAGTCACATATTTTGTGAAAATCAACAAACACTTAGAGATGTAATTATACACAAAATGCTTCAGGAACTCAGAAGATCAGGCAAAATCTGTGGAGGGAAAGGAACGGTCATTTTTTGGGTCGAGCCACTGACCTACTGAACTCCTCCAGCATTTTGTGTGGTTTGCTCCAGATTTCCAGCATTGATAGTTTCTCATCTGTCTCCAGGGATACAATTACAATCCTTCAACTTATTATCAAAGAACATTTGGTAAATTTGTTATCAAAGTACATATATGACACCATACCCTACCCTGAGATTCATTTTCTTGCAGGTATTCACAGTAAATACAAAGAAACAAAATAATCAGTGAAAGAAAAACACAACAAAGGTGGTCAAACGACCAATGTGTAAAAGGTAACAAACTGTGCAAATATAAAAGAGAAAAAATAACAAGATAATAATAAATAAATAAGCAATAAATATCTGGAACATGAGAGTCCTTGAAATTGAGCGCAAAGGTTGTGGAATCAGTTCAGTGAGGGGGCGTGTGAAGCTATCCCTTCTTGTTCAAGTGCCTGATGTTTGAGTGATAATAACTATTCCTGAACTTGGTGGTGTGGGACCCGAAGATTCTGTATCTCCTTCCTGATGGCAACAGCAAGAAAAGAGTATGGCCTGGATGGTGGGGGTCCTTGATGATGGATGCTGCTTCCTGCAACAGCACTCCTTGCAGATGTACTCAGTGGAGGGTAGGGTTTTACCTGTGATGATGGACTGTGCTGTAATGACCTCCTTTTTATAGGCTTTTGCATTCAAGTGTTTCCATACCAGCCTGTATTGCAACCAATCAATATACTCTCCACTCGCATCTATAGAAGTTTGTCAAGGTTTTAGATGAAATGCCGAATCTTTGCAGACTTTTAACAAAGCAGAGGCACTGCTGTGCCTTCTTTATAATACCATTTAAATGCTGGATCCAGGACAGATCATCTGAAATGATAATTCCAAAGAATTTAATGTTGTTGACCCTCTTCATCTCTAATCCCCTGATGAAAACTGGCTCAGTGTCCTCTGGTTTCCTCCTCCTGAAGTTATCACTCAGCTCTTCGGTCTTGCTGACAATGAGTGACAGGTTGCTGTTGTGACATATTTAAAGTAAAGAAAAAAATCATCATCTGTAATTCTTAATTCTTCAGGCATAATTTCACTTAAGATGCTGCTTTAGGTAGGATAGCTATTAGCTTCCGATCCAGTGACAAAGGCAACTTTGATGGCATCTCTCAAACCTGTGGCCTTCACCTTCGAGAGAGACTAGGGCATGGAAAGATCACCACCTGGAGGTTCCCCTCCAACATATCCTCACTCAGAAATCCAGTAACAATGATTCTGAACTCTGTACCTTCTACCCAATAGCGCGATGCCTTCATCAGAAAGCTTAGAAGGCTTGCTATCATCTTCTCAATTAAGCAGGGCTATTAATTATGTTCCTTTCCAAAGACAGCAGGTCCAAACATGAATGGGATGTTGTTCACACATTCATTACCAGGTCTGCCTAAAACTTATTTTGGATAAGATGCACATTTACTATTTTCGGGCTTATTTTCCATTCATTTTCAGACAAGGCCATTGATTATTACTCACCCTCATTGTCCTAAACATAGTGGCAGTGAGCTGCCAATTTGAACTGCTGCCCCCCCACCCACCCCTTCTGGTGAAGTTACTCCCACTGGCTGTTGGAAAGGAAGCTCCAGGAGTTACACCACTGATACACTTCCAAAATACAAGAGATTCTGAAAATGCTGGAAATCCAGATTCACACGCTCACCATGCTGGAGGAAATCAGTAAGTCTGGCAGCGGCTCTGGAGGGGAATAAAAGTCGATGTTCTAAGCTGAAACCCTTTTATCAGGAGTGGAAAGGAAGGAGAAAGAAGCCAGAGTAAGAAGGCTGGGGGAGGAGAAGGAGTACTCCTTTGAAGATGAAAAGTGAGACCAAGTCAGCGGGAAGTTGGGCAAGTGGGGGAGAGGGAATGAAGTGAAAAGATTGGTGATAGGTGGAAGAGGTAAAGGGGTGAAGAAGGAACCAGATAGGAGAGGACAGTAAACTATAGAAGAAGCATAAGGAGGGAGAGCACCAGAAGGAGGCGTTAGGCAGGTCAGGAAGAGAAGGGGTGAGGGTTGAACCAAAATGGGTAATGAAAAAAGAGAGAAGGAGGAGGAGGAGGAGGAGAAATTACCAGAAGTTAGAGAAATAAATGTTCACTCCACCTGTTTGGAGGCTACTCAGATGGAATACGAGTATCGCCTCCCATGGCAATAGTGCACGCCAAGGACCAGCACGTCAGAATGGGAATGGGAAGTCAAATCGAAATGGGTGGCCACAGGGAAATCCCACCTTTTGCAGTGGGCAGAGCATAGTAGTCCTCCATCCTACATCGAGCATCAGAAATGTAGAGGAGACCACTCCAGGAGCACTGGATACGCTGGGCAGGTGGTGTTGAGGAAGCAAGAGTCAACAGAAGGGCTTAGATAGATTGGGAGAATGGACAAAAAAGTGGCAGATAGAATATAGTGTATGGAAGTGTTGTACCATGTACATTGGTAGAAGGAATATAGACCTAGACTACTTACTATAATGGGGATAAACTTCAAAAATCAGAGGTCAATGGGTCTTTGTGCAGGATTCCTAAAGGTTAATTTGCAGGTGGAGTCAGTGGTATGGAAGGCAAATGTAATGTTAGCATTCATTTTGAGAAGACTGAAATACAAGAGCAAGGATGTCATGCTGAGTCTTTATAAGGCATTGGTCAGACTGCACATAGAGTATTGTGAGCAGTTCTGGGCCTCTTATCTAGCAAAAGACACACTGGCATTGGAGAGGGTTCAGAAGAGGTTCAAGAGAATGATTTTTTTTTATAATTTTATTAAGATACAGTGTGGAGTAGGTCCTTCTGGTTCTTGAAGTCATACCGCCCAGCGATCCCCCAATTTAATCCTGGCCTAATCATGGGACAATTTACAATGGTCTATTAATCTGCCAACCAGCATATCTTTAGACTGTGGGGGGAAACCAGAGCACCCAGAGGAAACCCACATGGTCACAGGGAGAAAGTACAAATTCCTTACAGGGAACAACAGTTCTGGGAATGAAAGAGTTAACATATGAAGAGTGTTTGATGGCTCTGAACCTGTACTGGAGTTTAGAAGAGTGAGGGGGCATCTCATTGAAACCCATCAAATACTGAAAGGCTTAGATGAATGGATGTGGAAAAGATGCTTCCTATAGTGGGTGAGTCTAGAATCAGAGGGCACAGCCTCAGAATAGAAGGATATCCATTTACAACAGTGGTGAGGAGAAATTTCTTTAGCCACAGGGTAGTGAATCTGCTGAATTCATTGTCACAAACAGCTGTGGAGAGAAGGCAGGAGAATGGAGTTGAGAGGGATAATAAATCAGCCATGATGGAATTGCGAAGCAGATTCAATGGGCCGAATAGCCTAATCCTGCTCCTATGTCTGACTTTTTTTAAAAATAGATGCAGTCTAACATTTGCAAATTAACTTAATTATTTCATTTTTGTTGAGCTGTCTGAAACACAAATAAATTTGAAAAATGGGCCAGCCTAGCAAACTTATTGGTTCATAAACATTTCCCAACATAATAACTTCACTTAATAAGTATTGCAGTATAAATTACTAGCCTCCTAATTAACTTGGTCAATATACATCAAATACTAGGGAACGGTAACTCGGAAATAATTCCACCCACACAAAATACAGTCAAAATATAAATGGCAATCCCTTAAACAAATATAATTTATTATCTTCACCAAATAAACTATATTTCACCTCTAATAATAGATGAGACTGCAGAATTAATGGATAGGAGAATAGAAAATGTAAAAGAGTTGGCCATTGGAACAGAAGTAGCATGTTCACTGTTCCCTCTCAATTAGTTCTATTGAATACCTCTGTGGATATATTTTGTTCAATAGCTCTTAGATTCTCCTTAATCTGTCAACCAATTTATGATCTAAACTTATTTTTATTATTGTCACATGGACCAAGATACAGTGAAAAGTTTTTGATTTGTCTGTCATCTAGATAAATCATGCTATATATTGGTTAGTATGTTGGAACCATAGAAAGAAAACAGATTGCTGAATACTTTTGTTTTAACGTGACTTCTATCACCATTTTTAATTCTGTGACTACAGTATGATTTATTCAGAATTACTTCTATTATTTCACATAATGAGACTATTGTATTTCAAACCAGAAGCAAGTAAATGTTTTGTTTTCTCCAGTCAACGAAATCTGCTCATTTTTCCAAGTGAAAGTGTTTCTCAATCTCTTCCTTTTCTTTCTTTTCTTTTTCAATCTTTTTATTGATTTTCATATATACACAAAAAAATAACATAATAATAAGTAAATTATGAATACAATAGACTTGAAATCACATTGATAATAAGATAACAATATCCTATTAAACATCAACAAAAGAAAATACCTTAATCAATCAAGTCCATATGATTATATAAAAAAAAACAAAAATAACCATTAAAAAAGAAAAAAAAAATTTGAAAATATGTGAAAAAAAAGTATATATTAAGAAAAATAAAACACTAAACTAAACTAACATGGGCAATAATAACAGTTTACAAGTATATGATAGTGTCAAAGAACTCCGGAACTCCATACCTGAACATGAATAAGCAGAAAGAAGGTCTGGAAAAGGCCAAATTAATTCATATGAAAATGTCGAATAAACGGTCTCCAAGTTTCTTCAAATTTAATTGATGAGTCAAAAATAGTACTTCTAATTTTTTCCAAACTCAGATAAGAAATAGTTTGAGAAAGCCATTGAACTGTGGTAGGAGGATTTACTTCTTTCCAATTTTGTAATATAGACCTTCTGGCCATTAATGTTACAAAAGCAATCATTCGTCTGATTGAAGGGGATCTCTTCCTTTTCGAGATCA
This sequence comes from Hypanus sabinus, assembly GCF_030144855.1. Lineage (NCBI taxonomy): Eukaryota > Metazoa > Chordata > Chondrichthyes > Myliobatiformes > Dasyatidae > Hypanus > Hypanus sabinus. Next base: position 42,480,403 of record NC_082709.1, read on the forward strand.
TATTGGATTGCCTCTGATATTTTTTTCCCCACACCAACTGTTCTCATTCCCAAAAGCAGTAATTTATTGGCTTGCATATTTAAGTGGCTCCATGTGGTTCATAATCTCATGACCTCATTATCTTGAGAAAGTTTAGGGCTCCCGTAAAAGTGCACACAAAAGCCAAATTTCACACCTTCTGTGGAGCTGATCACTGCTGCCTGAACCACAGTGCAGTCAGCAGATTCCTCCAAGGTCCAAACTATGAAGTGTGAATTACTGCACGTTCCCACCACTCACTGATCCTGCACCAGGTTCATAGTTCATACTTCAAAGTAATTTTATTATCAAAATACATACTCCTTTTATCAGGTTTGGAAAGGAAGGAGAAAGAAGCCGGAGTAAGAAGGCTGGGGGAGGAGAAGGAGTACTCCTTTGAAGGTGAAAAGTGAGAGCAGGTCAGCGGGAAATTGGGCGAGTGGGGGAGAGGGAATGAAGTGAAAAGATTGGTGATAGGTGGAAGAGGTAAAGGGGTGAAGAAGGAAACAGATAGGAGAGGACAGTAAACTATAGAAGAAGCATAAGGAGGGAGAGCACCAGAAGGAGGCGTTAGGCAGGTCAGGAAGAGAAGGGGTGAGGGTTGAACCAAAATGGGTAATGAAAAAAGAGAGAAGGAGGAGGAGGAGGAGGAGAAATTACCAGAAGTTAGAGAAATAAATGTTCACTCCACCTGTTTGGAGGCTACTCAGATGGAATACGAGTATTGCCTCCCATGGCAATAGTGCACGCCAAGGACCAGCATGTCAGAATGGGAATGGGAAGTCAAATCGAAATGGGTGGCCACAGGGAAATCCCACCTTTTGCAGTGGGCAGAGCATAGTAGTCCTCCATCCTACATCGAGCATCAGAAATGTAGAGGAGACCACTCCAGGAGCACTGGATACGCTGGGCAGGTGGTGTTGAGGAAGCAAGAGTCAACAGAAGGGCTTAGATAGATTGGGAGAATGGACAAAAAAGTGGCAGATAGAATATAGTGTATGGAAGTGTTGTACCATGTACATTGGTAGAAGGAATATAGACCTAGACTACTTACTAAATAGGGAAACCTGGATACATTTACAACCCTGAGTTTAATTTCTCTGCGGACATACTCAATAAGTTGATAATAGAATAATAACCACAATAGAATCAATGAAAGACTGCACCAACATGGGCATTCAAACAGTGTGCAAAAGACAACAAATTGTGAAAAAACAAAAAGAAAGAAATAATAATAAATAATTAAGCGATAAATATTGAGAACACGCGATGAAGAGTCCTTGAAAGTGAGTCCAAAGGCTGTGGGAACATTTCACTGATGACATATGTTAAGTTGAGTGAAGTTATCCCCTTCCATTCAAGAGCCTGATGGTGAGGGGTAATAACTGTTCCTGAATCTTTTGGTGTGAGTCCTGAGGTTCCTGTACCTTCAACCTGATGGCAGCAGTGAAAGAGAGACTGATCTGGGAGATGGGGGTGCCTGATGATGGCTCTTGTAACAACACTTCGTGTAAGTGTGGTCAGTTGTGGTGTTTCCATACCAGGCTGTGATGCAACCCATCAATATCTTCTCCACTATACATCCATAGAAGTTTACCAAAGTTTTAGGTGTCATGCTAAATATTCACAAACTCCTAAGGAAGTAGAGGTGCAGCCGTGCTTTCTTCATAATTGTACTTACATGCTGGGCCCAGGACAAGTTCTCTAAAATGATAACACCGAGGAATTTAAAGTTGCTGACTCTCTCCACCTCTGATCCTCCAATGAGAACTGGCTCATAGTTTCACCCTCCTGAAGTCAATTATCAACTCTTTTGACGTTGAGTGAGATGTGATTACTGTGACACCACTCAGCCAGATTTTTAATCTCCCTCCTATATGATGATCTATCACCACCTTTGATTCGGGATGGCTACAGTGGTGTCATCAGCAAACTTGAATATGGCAAAGGAGCTGTGCTTAGTCATAAACATAAAGCGAGTAGAGCAGGGGGCTAAGCACACAGCCTTGTGCTGCACCTGTGTTGATGGAGATCATGGAGGACATGCTGTTGCCAATCTGAACTGACTGAGGTCTGCAAGTAAGGAAATTGTGGATTAAATTAAACAAGGAAGTATTGAGGCCAAGGTCTTGAAGTTTATTTATTAGTTTTGAGGGGATGGTAGAATTGAATGCTAAGCTGTGGCTGATAGAGAGTATCCTGATGTTCAGACCTTTGCTGCCCAGAGGGTTCAGGGTTAAGTGAAGAGCCAATGAGATGGCATCTGCTGTGCATCTAGTGTGATGGTAGGCAAACTGGAGTGGATCTAAGTTGTTTCTCAAGCAGGAGTTGATAATTGTCATCACCACCCTCTCAAAACACTTCATCACTGTGGATATTAGTGTTACTGGACAGGTTACCACATTTTCCATAGGCACCATATAACCATATAACAATTACAGCACAGAAACAGGCCATCTCGGCCCTTCTAGTCAATGCTGAACGCTTACTCTCACCTAGTCCCACCGACCTGTACTCAGCCCATAACCCTCCATTCCTTTCCTGTCCATATACCTATCCAATTTTACTTTAAATGCCAATATCGAACCTGCCTCTACCACTTCTACTGGAAGCTCATTCCACACAACTACCACTCTCTGAGTAAAGAAGTTTCCCCTCGTGTTACCCCTAAATTTTTGCCGCCTAACTCTCAACTCATGTCCTCTTGTTTGAATCTCCCCTACTCTCAATGGAAAAAGCCTATCCACATCAACTCTATCTATCCCCCTCATAATTTTAAATACCTCTAACAAGTCCCCCCTCAACCTTCTACGCTACAAAGAATAAAGACCTAACTTTTCAACCTTTTTCTGTAACTTAGGTGCTGAAACCCAGGTAACATTTTAGTAAATCTCCTCTGTATTCTCTCTATTTTGTTAACATCTTTCCTATAATTTGGTGACCAGAGCTGTACACAATACTCCAAATTTGGCCTCACCGATGCCTTGTACAATTTTAACATTACATCCCAACACCTCTGCTCAATGCTCTGATTTATAAAGGCCAGCATGCCAAAAGCTTTCTTCACCACCCTATCCACATGAGATTCCACCTTCAGGGAACTATGCACCATTATTCCTAGATCACTCTGTTCTACTGCATTCCTCAATGCCCTACCATTTACCATGTATGTCCTAGTTGGATTATTCCTACCAAAATGTAGCACCTCACACTTATCAGCATTAAACTCCGTCTGCCATCTTTCAGCCCACTCTTCTAACTGGCCTAAATCTCTCTGCAAGCTTTGAAAACCTACTTCATAATCCACAACGCCACCGATCTTAGTATCATTTGCATACTTACTAATCCAATTTACCACCCCATCATCCAGATCATTAATGTATATGACAAACAACATTGGACCCAGTACAGATCCCTGAGGCACACCACTAGTCACCGGCTTCCTATCTGACTAACAGTTATCCCCCGCTACTCTCTGGCATCTCCCATCCAGCCACTGTTGAATCCATTTTACTACTTCAATATTAATACCTAACGATTGAAGCTTCCTAACTAACCTTCTGTGTAGAACTTTATCAAAGACCTTTCTGAAGTCCATATAGACAATATCCACTGCTTTACCCTTGTCAATTTTCCTAGTAACCACTTCAAAAAATTCAATAAGGTTTGTCAAACATGACCTTCCACGCACAAATCCATGTTGACTGTTCCTAATCAGATCCTGTCTATCCAGATAATTATATATACCATCTCTAAGAATACTTTCCATTAATTTACCCACCACTGACATCAAACTTACAGGCCAATAATTGCTAGGTTTACTCTTAGAACCCTTTTTAAACAATGGAACCACTTGAGCAATACGCCAATCCTCCGGCACCACCCCTGTTGCTAATGACATTTGAAATATTTCTGTCAGACCCCCTGCTATTTCTACACTAATTTCCCTCAAGGTCCTAGGAGACTTATCCACTTTTATAAGTGGATAAATATCACCAGCATAAGTGAGACCTATTTAAGGTAAGAAGGTAGCTCAGACTGCCAAAGTGAGAAGTGATCTCAGTGAACACTCCAGCCAGGAATGGAGAGTCAAACAGTCATAGGTGCCTTAGTTTCACAGAAACAGGTCCTTCGATGACTTCCGGTAAGATGGCGATTGCTTAGCTGCTCCGAACTTTTGTTCCGTTACTGTCACTATCTTTGCACTAAATGCCTCCATTTTTTAAACCTTAGTCGGGAACTTTATTTGGTCTCTTTCACTCGCCTGCGAACACATCTACCTTACAATGTCTAACAAGAGTTCTAAATCCGAGAGAAAGGAAGTTTCGGCTCTGCCAACTGAGACCCTTGTTGCGCTGGAACAACACCGAGACGGTATTTTAAAGGAATTTAGAACTACTTTCAACCAGCTGGACGCCAAACTGGATCGGATCAACGCTAGAGTGGACGAAGATGCTGAACACTCATCTCGCATCGATTCGACTTCTGAAGATTTAAAAAGTCGTGTTCGATACTTGGAGACTCTCTGTTCCAGCCTGGAAGAAAAGTATAGCAAATTCTTTTCCAAAATGGTGGATCTTGAAAACCAGAGCAGACGTTGCAATCTACGAATTCTTGGTTTGCCAGAGGCCACCGAACAGGGATCCCCCATGAAGTTCTTCTCCAAGTTCCTTTGTGAGATATTCGGGAAAGATTTGCTTCCGAATCCACCTGAGCTCAAAAGGGCACACAGGGAATACGTTCCCCCCACAATTCTGGGCTCCCGCACGTGACAGGTAATTCTGTGCTCCCGCACGTGACAGGTAATTCTGTGCTTTCATCAATACCAGGTAAAACACCGTCTGATTATGGAGGCACGTCGCAGTGGTACTTTTGCTTTTCAAAATACAGTCATTCGCTTTGTGGAGGATTTCGCCCCCCAGGTTTTAAAGATGCATGCTGAGTTTAAAGGTGTAATGAAAGTGCTTTTCGATCGTGGTTTTAGACCCACTCTTCGCAATCCTGCCGACTTATGAATCACGCTTAATACTGGAAAATATATGCGGCTTAAGTCAGTGAAGGAGGCTGAGGAATTTGTTGGAAGTCTTCCGGCTATCCAGTCATCTTCGGAACCCGATCGGACCTCCTAAAATGGTGGATAAGTACCTCTCGTAGTAAAATTACTTTTTCCGGACTCAGACCTTACTCGAATCATTCAGACATTATTTATTGAAACTCTAAGGGCTGTTGACAATCTTTCCCTGGATTTGGGGTGTCTTTTTTTAAATAGGCATTCTGTGCTTAATGTTTCCCTGTGGACATTTAAATTGTACTTGTGTAATCTACTTTAATCTTGTATAACTTTATCTATAGTGTTCTACAATTGACTCTAACTTGTTTTGGAGGTTTGAAGTCTTTATTGAAGGCCTTCCTGTTGGTTGATTCACAATTTAACTGCTGATTAATTTTTTTATATTATTTTTTTCACTTTTTTTATTTTTGATATTTTTTTTTCTTCTCTGTAAATGGTTGATAAGTACTCTCCTTGAATCTACAATTTTCCCCTTCCTCCCCTTTCTTCCCCTTTCTCTTCCTTTAACCTTCTATAATTTTTCGCGGGTAGGTTAGTTTTGGTTTTCTTCTGATTTTCTTTGTATTAAGTTTTATATTTCTGCAGAAGATGTTCCAATTTGTAGTTATGTTTTCTAGTGCATAAACTAGTTACCATTTGCTATAGTATTTATATGGAACTGTTGTTAATGACACAGATCTGGAAGTTATATTTGGGTTAATTTTTTTGGTAGAGCTAGCTGCTTTTTTTGGTAGCCGTCTAGTTTTGGGTTGTGTGGGTGGGGTGGATTTTCCAGTTCTAACATCACTCACTGTATTTATTGTTTTCCTTTATTGCTCAGAACATGTTTATGTTTTGAGTTTACGAATCTATGTTTACATTTCTGCTCCCAGACTGTTATTGTATTGCTTGACTTTTTATATGCCTGCTGCCTTTTATGCATCAGTAATTGATAATGGCTAGTGCACTTAAATTCGTGAGCTGGAATGTAAAGGGATTGAATCATCCTGTTAAAAGGAAAAAGGTATTCGCACATATTAAACAACTCAAAGCTGACATTGCTTTCCTTCAAGAAACTCATATTCATTGTTTTGATAACTCCCGGCTTCTGTCAAAGTGGACGGGTCAGCATTTTCATTCATCCTTTGCTGCTAAAGCTAGGGAGGTCTCCATCCTTATTAATTCAAATATTCCTTTTGAACTCCATAATAAAATATCTGATACAAATGGCCGTTTTATTATTGTTTCTGGTAAACTATATAACGCTAAAGTTGTACTAGCAAACCTGTATGCCCCCAACTTTGATGATGTTAACTTTTTTGAACGTTTTTTTTCCTCACTACCAGACTTAAACTCATACTCTCTTATACTGGGTGGTGACTTCAACTGTTGGTTAGATCCTAATTTGGATCGATCATCCTCTGTTACCAGACCACCTACTAAATCTGCCTTAGCTATCCAATCATTTCTCTCTAATTTTGGTATCTCTGATAAATGGCATTTCCTTCATCCTACTGAGAGAGATTATTCTTTTTTTTCACATGTTCACCATACCTTCACTAGAATTGACTATTTCTTACTCGATAACCAACTTATTCCATTTGCCTACTTTTGTGACTATCAGAGTATACTGATTTCTGACCATGCCCCAATTACTCTCTCTTTAAACTTTCCTGGTCTCCCTCAGAGGAATAAACACTGGCAGTCTGATTCAACTTTATTATCAGATGATGATTTTCTAAAATTTATTGAGGATCAGATAACCTTTTATTTTAACACTAATACATCACCTGAAGTGTCATCCCAGATTGTCTGGGATGCCATGAAAGCATATCTGAGGGGTCAAATAATCTCTCACACAGCAAATCTCAACAGAAGGTCCTGTGCAGATCGATTAGACCTCATTAACCAGATTAAAGAATTGGATCAACTGTATGCTCAAACTAAGAACCCTGAACCATACAAGAAGCGTGTAGAACTCCAAACTAAATTTAATCTTCTGTCTACTCAACCTGTCGAATGCCAACTTCTCGAAAGCAAGAGTCACTTTTACATTCATGGTGATAAGTCTGGTAAATTTCTAGCCAATCAGCTGAGGCGTTCCAAAGCCAAACAACATATTACAAAGATCCAGAAGGAGAACGGAGACTTTACATCGGATCATTTAGAAATTAATGACGCATTTAAAAATTTTTATTCTCGGCTTTATTCCTCTGAATCTTTGAATGACAATATCTCTGTTGATCAATTTTTAAATAATCTGAATATTCCTTCACTTTCATCTGATTTTAAAGCCAAACTTAATGCGCCTATATCATCAGAAGAAATATCTTTTGCAATTTCTGCACTGTCCTCAGGGAAATCTCCTGAACCTGATGGGTTCCCTGTAGAATTTTATAAATCATTCTCTTCACTTCTTTCTCCTCAGTTACTTTCAGTATTATCTGACTCGTTTAATTATGGCAAATTGCCACCCTTTTAATGAGGCATCTATTATTCTTTTATTAAATAAGGGTAAAGACGCAACAGAGTGTTCCTCATATAGGCCGATTTCTTTGCTCAATGTTGATGTAAAGATCTTGGCTAAAGTTTTGGCTTATAGATTAGAAACCGTTATTCCCTCTATTATTTCTAATGACCAATCAGGTTTTATTAAAAACCGTCTCCCTTTTTTTAACATTCGGCGTTTATTTAGTATTTTATATTCACCTCCAACTGGGATTTCTGAATGTGTTATTTCCCACGATGCGGAGAAAGCATTTGATCATATAGAGTGGAGCTACATTTTTGCAGTCTTAGAAAAATTTGACCTCGGTCAAAGTTTCATCTCTTGGATCAAATTGCTGTACCTGTGTCCTACTGCCTCAATTTTAACTAACTGTCAGAAATCCCAGGTATTTAATCTCAAATGTGGCACCCGTCAGGGATGCCCCTTAAGTCCCTTTCTCTTTGATTTGTCTATAGAACCTTTGGCAATAGCATTTCGAAATTTTCCTGAATTGACTGGGATTTGGAGAGGGGGTGTTGAGCATAAAGTTTCTCTTTATGCTGATGACTTATTACACTTTCTCTCAAATCCGTCTACATCCTTACCTCCAATGTTTTCACTTCTTGACCAGTTTAGCCAGATCTCAGGCTATAAACTTAATTTACATAAGAGCGAACTTTTCCCAATTAATAAAGAAGCACAAGAATTAACGTTTCGTGATCTCCCTTTTAAAGTAGTCCATAATCAATTTACTTACCTTGGGATTACAGTCACAAGGATGTTTAAAGATCTCTTTCATGAAAACTTTGCCAATCTTTCATATACTATAAAACAGAGTCTGGTACAATGGTCGCCTCTATCTATGTCTTTGGTAGGTCGTACTAATGTTGTTAAAATGTTTGTTCTCCCTATATTTTTATACTTATTTCAATCTATCCCAATTTTTATTCCTAAATCTTTTTTTGATTTCTTAGACTCTATTATTTTGTCATATCTGTGGAAGAATAAGCGCCCTAGAATTAATAAAATCCATCTCCAAAAACCTAAAAAAGAGGGTGGCATGGCTTTAGCTAATTTTCGTTTATATTATTGGGCAGCCAATATACGTTGTGCTACCTTTTGGTCTTTCTTCCATGGCCAACCCGAGTGCCCTAATTGGGTGGCAATGGATTTGAGCTCCACTAAAGAATTATCTATCTCTGCACTTCTTGGCTCTGTACTCCCTAGTAGCTTGTCCAGATTAATAGTTAATCCTCTTGTTAGACACACTTTGCATATATGGGCTCAGATCAGGAAATGCTATGGTTTCCAGGGGTTTTCCCATTTCCAGCCCTGTCGTACATAATCATCTTTTTTTACCTACTACATACGATTCAGCATTCCAGGTTTGGTATAGGAAGGGCATTAGACATTTTGAAGATCTTTTCATTGATAATTGCTTGGCTTCTTATCAACAGCTCTCTGCTAAGTTCAATCTGCCCAATGCTCATTTTTTTAGATATCTCCAAATTAGACATTTTATTGCTCCTTTAATTCCTAACTTCCCTGAAATGCCTGTGAAAAATGCTATGGACCTATTTCTTTCCATTAATCCACTAGGTAAAGGTTTAATATCAATTATTCGAGATAAGTTAGCAGCCTTACGACGGATAAAATTAAAATGGCATGGGAGCAGGATTTAAATATCTCCTTATCTGATGAGACTTGGGACTCGATTCTCAAATCGGTTAACTCAACCTCTCTTTATGCTCGCCATTGCCTTTTACAGTTTAAGATTGTTCACAGAGCCCATATGTCTAAATCTAAACTATCTCGATTCTACCCGAACATTAGTCCGCTTTGTGATAAATGCAAGAGGGGCGAGGCCTCTCTCATTCATATGTACTGGTTCTGTCCTAGCTTGGAGAAATTTTGGAAAGATGTCTTCACTACGTTGTCGTATATTCTGAATCACCACCTAGAACCAAACCCTTTAATTGCTTTGTTCGGTTTCTGGGGCGAGACAGACTTACATCTGAGTCTGACCAAATGCCGAATATTATCCTTTGCCTCTCTCCTAGCTAGACGCTTGATCCTCCTTAGATGGAGAGATGTTGCCCCGCCCACTCATGCTCAATGGCTTAACGGCATTATGGACTGCTTGGACCTCGAAAAAATTCATTATTCAGTTCTTAATTCGGACTTAAAGTTCCATAAGGTCTGGGGACCTTTTATTGAGTACTTTCATAACCTTCCTCTTGACTAGGGTTTTTTTTTAGGTCCCTTGCTTTCAACTCCCTTTTTTTTCTGGTAGTAGGCATTATTATCCTCTGTTGCTAAGTGTATTCACAGTCTGGGAGTTTGATTGTCCTGATTTATATTCTCTATATTGTGTTGTGGTTGGTCTGGAGTTTTTTTTGTGTTGTGGGGCTTGGGGAGGATACTAAGTTTACTTGTCTTCAACTTAGGTGCTTTTTTAAAATTCTCTTTCTTTGTATCATATTGTCATTGTATGCTTAATTTTGCACTGTATTAATGTTCCTCATTTTGATCTGGGGTTTTTAAATTTGTAGTTATGTAGAAAATGTATAAAAAAACTAATTAAAAAAAAGAAACAGGTCCTTCACCCAACTCCTCCATGCTGATGAAGGTATGTATATGCGTTAGTCCTATGTGTATATATTTGACCTACATCCCTCTCATCCTGTCCGATCCATATACCTGTCCAAAAGTCTTTTAAACATTGTAATGGTACCCACCTCTACAGCTTCCTCGGGTGGCTTGTTCTGTACCCAGTTTTCACTGTTGCACTGAGTGAAAAACATCATTTTGTTTAAAATCTTACCCCTTTCCCTTTAAATGTGTGTGCTCTAATTTTAACTCTCCTACTCTCGGAAAAGTACTGTGACTATCCACTTTACCTTTGCTCCTTGTTGAAGTTTTATAAAAGTCACCCCTCAGTCCCCTATGCCTGAGGGAATGAAGGTAAATCCCATCCTGTGAAATTTCTCCTTATAACTAAAGCCCTCAAGTTACTCTCAATATCCTGGGGAATATTTTCTGGAGGAGAGAAATGAGTCTTGCTTTATTTACATTTCCACTGCACTTTTTAAAAAATTTAATTGATATATATATATATATATACTCTCCTGGTGTTTTAGTGGATTTAATTTGTAAGAAACATATAATTTTTAGTCACTGTTAAATCATTGCAAATGTCAAAGACATTCAAAATCACTCAAGTTCTTGGGCAGACAGGCTGATTTTCAGTAGTACCTCAGTATTTCTGATCAGAATGTCTCATACTCTGCTGAATCTCACTGAATAGATCAGAGCTGTCTCCCTGAGAACACTCTCAATGGGGGACTCATTCATGTAGTCATGGGCTCAGTAGACAGGAAGCTAATGAGTGTGGGTAACAAGTCAATCTGGTAAGTGTCTGGGAACGCTTACTTCTAACTCCCTAATATTTGCATACATATGCTGGGATCCTTAACTGAAGTAATTGATTAATTGTTTTTAAAACAATTGAACTATTGCATTAGTTTACTATAATATTAATCCCAATGTTTCAGTCAATGAAAACAAAACTAAAAGTCAGGCATCAATGTAATGCCTATTTCAAGGGGTACTGCACATTAACATGTAGTGTGATCTCTTCAGGGTAAAGGGGACCTCAGACCAGGTCATTGTTCATTTGAAGCTGGAACAGATGACCACACTCAATGAATTTCTTATTTAACCAGTTAGCCAAAGTGGGACTTAATCCAGCATAATTTGGTGTTATAAGGCTCAATAGTCTATTGAACAATCCTAACCTTCACAAGAGAAAATAAATAATCATCCTTTAATCTTATTGTGGCGAGAATGACAACTGAGATAAAATGCAAGGTGAACAATACACATTGAACACAGTTTACTTGGCAATCCCATTCTCTGCATGTGTGGGTATATGAGTGTTAAGGACATAGAACATAGAATAGTACAGTGCATTACAGGCCCTTCGGCCCACAATGTTGTGCCAACCCTCAAACCCTGCCTCCCATATAACCCCCCACCTTAAATCCTTCCATATACCTGTCTAGTAGTCTCTTAAACTTCACTAGTGTATCTGCCTCCACCACTGACTCAGGCAGTGCAATCCATGCACCAACCACTCTCTGAGTGAAAAACCTTCCTCTAATATCCCCCTTGAACTTCCCTCCCCTTACCTTAAAGCCATGTCCTCTTGTACTGAGCAGTGGTGCCCTGGGGAAGAGGCGCTGGCTGTCCACTCGGTCTATTCCTCTTAATATCTTGTACACCTCTATCTTGTCTCCTCTCATCCTCCTTCTCTCTGAAGAGTAAAGCCCTAGCTCCCTTAATCTCTGATCATAATCCATACTCTCTAAACCAGGCAGCATCCTGGTAAATCTCCTCTGTATCCTTTCCAATGCTTCCACATCCTTCCTATACTGAGGCGACCAGGACTGGACACAGTACTCCAAGTGTGGCCTAACTAGAGATTTATACAGCTGCATCATTACATCGCATCTCTTAAACTCTATCCCTCGATTTATGAAAGCTAACACCCCATAAGCTTTCTTAACTACCCTATCTACCTGTGAGGCAACTTTCGGGGATCTGTGGACATGTACCCCCAGATCCCTCTGCTCCTCCACACTACCAAGTATCCTGCCATTTACTTTGTACTCTGCCTTGGAGTTTGTCCTTCCAAAATGTACCACCTCACACTTCTCCGTGTTAAACTCCATCTGCCACTTCTCAGCCCACTTCTGCATCCTATCAATGTCTCTCTGCAATTTTCAACAATCCTCCACACTATCTACAAAACCACCAACATTTGTGTTGTGTGCGTGAGGGGCCTGTTTTGTTATTTGTGCTTCTGCGAACATGGTGGCCATGTTATGTTGATGCTGGAACGTGTGGCGACTCTTGCAGCTGCTACTATCACATCCTTAGGTTATGTTGGCTGATAAAGAAATATTACACATGTCATGGACTGTTTCAATGTACGTGTGATAGATGAATGAATCTGAATCCTATCCGAAATATTCTTTTTGTCCTTTCACACTACTGCAACCTTCTCTGGAAGGTAAAACCATCTTACTTTCTCTCCTTTACAGTTCTGACAAAGGGTCATTGACCCAAAATGTTAACTGCTTCTTGTTAACAGTCCACAGCTTTAAGAACACTTTCTGTTTTATTTCAGATTTTAGATTTCAAGCACCTCTGATCTTTTGATTTTGATCATTCTTTCTTCTCTCCCTCTTCTGTCAGGCAGAAGATAAAAAACTTGAAAGCATGTACTATCAAACAGCTTCTATCCTGCTGTTATCAAACTCTTAAACTAACTTCTCATTCACTGAAGATGAACTCTTGATGTCCCAATCTACAAACGTTTGTACCTCCTGGCCCTTGCACATTACTTTTTTTTACCTGCATAGCAAAATTTTTTTCGATGGCTTTAACTCTGCAGTTTTCTTTAACTATCCCAGTGTATGGAGTGATCTGATTGGATAGGACACAAAGAAAAGATTTTAACTATATCTTGGCGCATGAGATGATAATAAACCAAGCTTTTTGCTTGGTTCAAAAGCAAAAAGTTCCGAAATCATTGTTTCTTCACCTTGTTACCCGATTGTGGTAACTGACATTGCATTAGACCACCTGGAATATAATGCAAAATTATAACACTATGAAAACAGAAGAGATAAAAAAGTGAGGAAAGTGCTGAGGTATTGTTAGCTAAGGTCAAAAGGGGAGGGAGAATGTGAAAGACATGCTCAATTAAAGAAGAAATGCAGGTGCAATTATTTTTGGCAGGAGGATTTTTACCTTAAAACTAGACCTTCTCAGCAGTCAATAGAAGGAAACTAGTGGTCCCTCAAGAGAAGTCAGATTTACTTCTGAGATAGGAGCTGTAGTTAAGGAAGTGAAATGATCATTCACAGGAAGTCATTCCTCAAGGGATCATTGGTGGATTGATAATTGATTGTGTGTAAAGCACAAGTTTTAGTTCACAGCAGGGAGGGGCAGATGCAAATGCAAGTGGATCAAAGTGTTCTCCGTCATATTTCAACCTCTCAAATTCCAAATGAAGCATTTTACTACAGAATAATGAATTCTGGTTTGTATATTCTTTATTAAGAAATCCCAAATTAAGACTTCTCAATGGCTGGCAGCAATCACACTTCCATTGTGTTGAAAACATAAGGGGCATGAGAAGGCACCTATCCTACAAAGGTGGTCATTCCAAAGTTCTCAGGGACCAGATCACACCTGCCCTGTTTTTGTGATCTACCTTCAGACTGTTTCTACTGCCTATTTATAGGGAATATAAAATAAAACTGTTTTTTGTAATAAATTGCCAGTAAAGAGAATAGAGGTAGAGCCCAAAAATTTGTCCAATGATACAAATGTGTTTATGTGCTTGACAATAGAATTCTGTGCAACACACAACTGCTAAAAGAGAAAATTACAAGCATGCCCTTTGTTTATAATGTGCTTGCACTTGGCTGCATAACGTGCTCTCTCATCATCCCACCTACACTCTTCCAATGACTCAATGCCCCATCAGCTATTGGAGGTGTATGATATACCTCCCCATAGCTGTCATGTACTTCAGGGTAAGCGTGGGTTTGGGGTTGGGTATTTGATCCTCCACAATATTCCACGTGGGAATTTAAACGGAGGTGGAAGTGATTTTTTTTTACACAAGGTCGAGTTACGAACTCGAAATCAACCTGCACGGATGGAGAGTGCGCTCGGGAGCGGTCTGTCACTGGATTGAATTCGGGAACCTCCGTTCTCGAACCCGACACTGATCTCACTGCGCCACTAGCCACTCCAAATTGAAATGGCAGCTTCCTGCCACTTGTAGAGTTCATGTTCTCTTTATATCTAATGAATGCCTTATGTGTAATGATCAGTCTTTGCAATTCTAATACACGTGATACTTCTGAAATTGTGAAGTTCACGTTTTGCGGGTTCACTACATTTCAACTTTCCTAGAAAATTAATTTAGTCAGACGAACAATGCTTGATGGAGCAACAGCCAGAACGCAACAAGTAAAGCTGCAGATTATCCATTCACTCTGTGAATATTGCTCCCCTGCAGCATTGAGGAATTCTGACATGTCCCCCTCCACAACACTGTTTCATGGTTGTAGAATATTTAGCCCTGAGTCATTTCAGCATGGCTTATCTTTAAGATTTTTTTTTTGGATGGTTGCACTAAGCTGCATTCAATAGATTGGCCATCTTCAGCTTTCTTTACAGTGTATTTCTATGATTTGCTATCTTGGCCATTTTCATTCACACAACTAAATGTGGATTAGTATAGGCATAAATAAAATTATGTTTTTCATGTAATTAAATATTGCATGCTGCATGCATTTTTGTTGCTCTCTTCTACATTTTAGCTTAACTGATAATCAGAGTCTGAATCATATCCTACATGAATCTCCATAGCAATTATTTTTCCTTGAAATATATATTTTAAAATATTACAATATTCTGCTTACACAAGTTCCCTTGTAGAAAGTAACATTTTGAAAAGGAGCATGAGAATTATGTACTTTCCAAACTTTCTGCATCCATCAAGTGCCATTTTGATTTCAGTGAGAAGATTAATTCTGTAAAATAATTGTATGTTGGTTGTAATGGTTCAGGGTTTTCAATGTTTATATTTGTTCAATTATAGTGAGGTTATGACTGCAATAAAATACATTTACATAGTTCCTGCAAAAATTGCCTTTAGGGCCAAGAAACTGTCTCATATTATCGTGTTCCCATTGTCATTTAAATGTAATCACCCTCTAAACAGCAGTTATTGTTTGTATGTTCGTTATGTTGAATAGCAGTTCAGCAATTCTAATGGAAAAGACACCTGAAGCCATATGCATCAACCCTCTCCATAAATCTAAGTTTATTGTTTTACAATTATTCTTATTTCTACCAGGGCTTTTAAATAAGTAAGTCAATATTATAGAAAAGTCTTTAAATAAGAAAACTATCAAATCCGATGTGTCTGTTGTCAATAATTTAACACAAATTGGTTTGTTCCTTCCTCTGCATATAGTTTTATTAATGAAAAATTCTGCTTTACAGATGGTGAGGTTCAATGTCACAATAATTTAAACAAGTAATTGCAACAGACCTTCAAATCATAAAACGTGGAAACAGGCCATCAAGACCACATCCATCATCACACAGGCATTTATACTAATGCCACATTAGCCTCCCTGAATTCCTATCAACTCTCGCAGATTCTATCACTTGTTATCAACCTACATGTCCATGAGATGTGGGAGAAAATTGGAGGAAACCCTTGGGGTCACAGAGAAAACATGTAAACAGCATGGTTAGCACCAAAGGTCAGATTGAATCCAAATCACTGTGAAGCAGCAGTACTATTAGCCTTGACACTGTACTGTCCAGCTTGTATTTTAAATCAATGCAGTAGAAGAAAAAAGATACATATAATCATGTGGAAGGAAAGGTACAGGAAATATGATGCATATTAAAACTTAATCTATAAAATGCCAACAGCATGCTGAATGTCTGCTGCTTCTTATTCGTGACATCAGCCTACAGCTAACAGTGAACTGCAGATGATGTGTCTGCATCAGCAGGGGGTAATATTAATTAGTGCCATTAAATTTATCCTGCATTGCTTACAATATAGCAGCTCTTCAAAGAGAGGAGTGTAGTGGCCAGAGCAACTGGCCATTACACTTGAAGGTAATCTGGTCTGAGAAACAATAAAATGGGCAAAAATGACTCCAAGGATTTTGGAAAATGGGTTTGAGGCCTTAGTGAAAAAGCTGAATATGGAGCAATATTTTGTGTCTACTGGAGATCAAATGGCTCTCCAAGAACGCACTTAGATGGCGATGCTGACTGAGAGCCATAGCATTCAAAACCAGGAGTTAAGTCCTGAGGGACCAGATGTGGAGTTGCACGTAAATCATTACCCTCTAAGTGTTTCATCCCACCACCTGCATAGGAGCCACAGTCACTGATCCATTCATAATACTCAACTCCCAAAAAGCCTCTATCCGTTAAGATTTGCATCCAAATTTCATAAGCTTCACCTCACACATTTAATTTCATTCTAACCCTCATACCCATAAGCCCCAGATTTCTGGCATCCACAATGCTTAACCCACACTAACAGCTTCCCTCTTTCTTGCAAGACAAGCTGGCAGACAAACATAGAGGGCAAGAACTACCCAGAATGAGACAGGTGCCCCTTCAAGTCCAACATCTCTTCTCTCACTACATTGTCTTGTGTCTGTGTTACAATGTAAGGTCAGGTGGCTTCAGTTTTACCTGCAGATTAGCAATGGAAGAGGTTTGCAGAGCTTCACAGTGACTGAACAGATTACTAATATTACCAAAGCCTTGCTTCAGGGGAGGATGTCCAGAACTCCCTCAGGAACACACACAAAATGCTGGAGGAACTCAGCAGGCCAGGCAGCATCTATGGAAAAGAGTAAACAGTTGACATTTTGGGCCGAGACCCTTTATCAGCATCAACAGCACCTCCAGGCTGGGACTTTTATGCTTGAACCCCAGTCCCCTTTTCCTCAACTCCACTCTGCAATCCTGTGTCTCTCAGGTCCCACTGCCAGCTCCTGGATCCTCACAGGCTCCATCTTCCTCTCACTCCATCTTCCCAGAACACCCCCAATCCTCCCCTCTCCTCCCCTCTCCTCAGACGCTACTAATCCCCTTCCCATCTCTGATCCCAGCTCTCAAATATGCCAGGTCTTCACCATGTCCTCTGGCCTTCCCCTCTCTGAGGCAGAATGTTCTGTCCTCAGTCAGGGCCTCATGTTTGTCACCCTGCACCAACACCTCAGTGAGCTCCATGCCCGCCATGAGGCTGAGCTGTTCTTCCACTGCCTCCGTCTCTGTGCCTTTTTCTTTTGCAGGACCTCTCCTCTCCGCACTGACGACCCGCCTCCTCTCCCTGGACACCCCGTTCTGGCCTTCTGCTTGCTTGGGATCTTTTCATTGCTAACTGCTGATGAGACATCAACCATTTTGACTTCACCACTCCTCTCTCCAATTCCAGCCTCATTCTGTTCTGATGAAGGGTCTTGACCTGAAACATTGACTATTTACCCTTTTCCATAGATGCTGCCTGGCCTGCTGAGTTCCTCCAGCATTTTGTGTGTGTTGCTTGGATTTCCAACATCTGCAGATTTTCTCTTGTTTGTGACTTACTCAGAAAGACAGCTCTGGTTCTATTGTCAATGACATTCTCCCAGAGTCCAAGCCACTCCCTGGCAGAGATCCCAGATATTAGCTGTCCTTGCCAATACTCCAGAGTCTACTAGCAGGCTTCTAGCTCCAGGGTTGCTCTCAGAACCCCTAAGGTCATCAGCTATCTCCTCTACTGAAAGTCAGTAACCTTTGGCCAGCTGTAAGCTCTGAATATAAGATCTTTATGGATGCCAGGTTTGCTCTGCTATTTCATGTGGTATTTCTCTGTACAGACCATACCAGAAAGAAACCTGGAACAAGTTTGCAACATGTATGCTCACATTCTGAAGGTATCCATGATGAACCTAAATTCTTGCCATTAAATAGCCCAATTGTCACTATGAAGCTGCACCATTCCCCTTTAAATAATCGATATTTGCATCCACTTGAGAGAATGGAGGGGACCCCGACAAAGAAGCACACGCATAGCCCAGCCCCTTGGTGTCAGCTTTGACAATCCAGCCCAGGCTCGACCTACACAAAGATGGGTGTTTTATCATCGAGCTAGGTCAGCATCCGATGGATTCCAGTTGGTATATCCAGATAATGCCATTTTAGGTTTCGCTAATGCAACAATGTCTTGAGTGAGCTTTGCATCTGCATGAATATCCCTTCTGTGTAAGAGACCAGGTAGAGCCATACAATCTTAGAGAAACAAAAACAGATCCCTCAGCCATCTCTACTAATCCTATTTGCTTACATTAGGACTATATCCTTTCATGCCTTGCTTACTTGAGTGTCTAAAATGTAATAAAATGTAATCTGTCTTAAATGTAATAATTGTAACTGATTCCACCAGATCCTCTGGCAACATAATTAAGATATTTAACCATTACATGTAAAAATATTGTCTCTCAGATCCTCTTTAAAACTCATTCCTTTCACCTAAAACCTATGCTTCTTGTTTTTGATACCACAACTATGGGAAAAAGATTTAACTCTCTATCCCATCAATGTTTATTATAAGTTTATACAACTCTCTCAGTTCACCCTGCAGCCTCCTTCACTCCGAGAAAAACCTGCCCAACCTATCCAATCTCTGCCTTTATCTGAAGTCTGCAAGTCCAGAAATTGTTCTCTGCACTGTCTCAGGGACAGATACAAACATAAAATGTATCATCAACTTGGATTAAAGGTAACAAAATCCCATTGATGTCTAGAGATGGGTTTATGAGGATCAGAGTGTAAAGATGACTGAATTCCTATGGATAACTGGGCTCTGGGCCTGAAATATTCTCCTAAGGAAGGCCTCTCATGAGAGGTGAATGGTTTTAGATCTGAAGTCTGTAACTTGAACACAATAAAATTTTGCTTTTTTGTTTCCTCTTGGAAATAATTAGAGTCTCTATCAGAGCAGGTGGATTGGTAAAGGCATGAATTTCATGCTCTGAACAGTCATTTTTCATACTTCCATTTCAGCTGCTCCTCCACACATTTCCTCATTACACCCCAATAATTCTCAACAGGCTATCAAAATAATCACAGTCATAACAACGCCATCTCACCATCAACCATGTACCTTCCACTTTATTGTACATTGTTTGAGGGAAGATATATAGCCTAACTCAATTAACACGGCATTGCAGCACAGGGTCTGCTTGTTCAACATTAAAGGAAAGACGGTGCATATTTATTCATGATGATTATTTATCCAATGCATTTGAACAATAAATATGCTGGTAGGTTATTAAAATGTAGAAGGTTGCATCACAGTTACAGGTAATGAAGCAAGAAAAAGAGAGCGTATCTTAGCAACATAGGCCAGTAATTATTCTAGAAATTATCACATAATTCCCCTGGAGGAACACTAACTGTGTCTCATAATTCAGTGGTAAATATGATGCACTAAATAACATACTACAAATTATTGCTCCATGGAGAAAATCTATTAATTTTTTGAAGGCCGCACCAAAACCCCAAAATAATAAAATATTATCAGTTTTAGGCTCTTCAGAATCTGAGATTTATTATAGTAACATTGTTCAGTGATGTGACAAGGTATTTTCATGTAACATAATACTATAATCTAGACCGACCTATAATTCTTTGCATAGAAGAGTTTCAGATCTCAAACAAGCTATTAGTTTAGGTCACGGACAATGGTCATTACATACTGTGAGTTTCTGTATGGGAGCCAGCAAAGTAAAAGATGATATCGACCTCTCTGAGAAGCTCAGTAACAGTAAGTTCAAGGGAATCCCATCACCTGCTACTCCCTTCCAAGACGCTATCCTGACTTGGACATGTATCACCTACTCCCATAGTTGCTGCATCAAAGTTTGAGAAAGATCACCAAGGCAACGAGAGGAGGGCATCTCCTGCAAAACTTCTTGAAGAACAGTCAAATCCTAAGTAGAAACTTTTTAAATGCAGAGTGACCTTTCCAAGGGATGATGGTAAAATTAAAAGCAAGCTTCCTGTGATCATCCAAACAACTATATTTACGTGACTTGTTAGCAGAAACTCATAAACACGTTTCATCCTGTTCCCTTCCTTGACTTCTCTACCTCCATTCTCAGTCAGACACTTGTGACCAAAACCCACAACAGCCCTTCCTACTTCAGCAACATTTCTTTCTACTCTCTGTTTCCACCGTCCATGCCAGTGTTTCCAATCTGTATTCTGTTTTCCTCAACCAAAGTTACACCAGTTCTGCAGTTCTGCAATATGCCTGCTCATTTCCTCACTACCTTTCTTATCCTTTCCCTTGGCTATGAGAAGCACAGAAGAGTTCTCCTTGTATTATCCTTCCAGCCCAATCACTTCCACATTCAACAGATTATTCTCCACCATTTCCAGCACTTGCAGCATTCTCAAGACACGTCTTTTCCTCAAGGATCATGCGGAAGACACTCATCCATGCTGCTATTGTTTACTTCTCAAATTCCCTGACAACATTTGCCTTCTTTCTTCAACTGCATCTTAAAATTTATTTGGCTCTGACTTTTATTGAATCTGATTTAAAGTCATTGACCCAAAAAGAATTCTGTTTCTGTTGCCACAAACGCTTCCTAATGCAGTGAGAGGTTCCAGTATATTCCATTTTATATCTGTTTGTTCACTGGACCTTCTCACTAACAGGTTTAGTAATTGCCTCAAGGAAACTAAAAAGAACATGTAAACAAATGTCGATAATCAGTAAAACCATAACACCAGGCTTCGGCAAAATACTTGCAGAATGTGTACAGTACGTGTCAAAAGATACCTGAATAATAAACAATTTCTATGATGGCTTTTGACATTTATTCAGCTCTGTTCAATGAGTGTGTGTACCATGTTCAATCAGAGTAAATAATACAGTGATTTCAATGGTGGAAAAGCATAGGCATAGTATCATTGTTAAATAAATCATGGCATGGCTTGCAAGCAATTCATTGATGTATTGTTTGCTATGCCATGGTTTATTTAGCAAAGTTAGGAAGTCTCTGAAAAAAATGGAAAAATATGCATGTCAAATCACAAGATGAATATAAGCTCAGCAGTTTGCCATTAGCTTGTAAACATTTGATTCTGCCGGCTTGTAAACATTTATGACTTGCACTCTAAACAGCCCACTAAGAAAAGTCCACTCGAAAATTCCGGCTCTGAGTATGCTTGGAAAAAAAAACATGCTTTTTGACGCTACCAATAGATGTAAGTTAAAAGAAAATGCTATCAACATCTGCTCTGGATTCCTCTATGTTATCCCAAAGGGAAGTTTAAAAGTAAAATACTATGACCTACTTCCCTGGCACTAAACTGTCCTCCGTTACTACTTTGTATTAAATTAGAGTAATTGACATCATTAATTATTAATTAAATTTCATCTACAATTTTGCTCAATCACTGAACTGTTTCTATAACCCATGGATTCTTCATCACACGTTCTCAATACTTATTGCTATTTATTATTATTTTTTCCATTTGTATTTGCGCAGTTCGGGTTTTTTTTGCACATTGGTTGTTTGTCCATCCTGTTGGAGGCAGTCTTTCATTGATGCTATTACATTTCTTTGATTTTCTGAGTATGCCTGCAAGAAAATAAATAGTGACATATATGTACTCTGATAATAAATTTATTTTGAACTTTAAAGTCCTATTGCAAGAACTGGCATAAAATACAAAATCTGAGATAATGGACGTTTCACTATCATCAACAGTTATCTTTCATATTTCCTCGGTAACTGGCAACAATTTTTTTGAGCCTTAATGATGAGTACCAATTGGATGTTTCACTTATACACTCATACGTCTCGTGACCAGAAGCTGTAAACTGCCTGATTTTCACTTCCGTAACTCTAATCACTAAATTGAATTATTACACTCTTGTTATATCTGCTCTTAGCTATCTTAGTAAAGTTTAAATCCCAGCTATCAGACAACACAATACAACCTAACAGTTGTCTAATGCATAGAGAATGGGATTAGCTAGAACCATGATATACCTGAATTTTATTCCACATAGCCATAAGCTATCTTGGACTTTTTAAAATTTTCCACTTTAGTCACTCTACCTTCTATGTTCCTGCAGGGATACAAGACTCAGTACAGACCATTGCATTATCCAGTACCCCACCAAATAATAATTCACCATGATTTTGGCAAAAACATAAAATGTGAGTGTTTCTTGCCCATCTGTATTTACCTGCATTAAGTCCATAACCTAATATGATTCTTAAACTGTCTCTGAGAAGACCTGATTGCATCTGATTTTACCACATCCTCTGTCAGCAAGTTCCAGAGATCAATATAAAATCAATAAGCTCCAAGACCTGGGCCTCAATTCCACCTTGTGCAATTGGATCCAAGATTTCCTCAATTGTAGGCCCCAGTCAGTTCGGATTGGCAAAAACATCTCCGCCATGACCTCCATCAGCACAGGTCCACCACAGGGGCGTGTGCTTAGCCCCCTGCTCTACTCACTTTACTCCTATTGCTGTGTGGCTAAGCACAACTTCAATATCATATTCAAGTTTGCTGATGACATTACTGTTGTGGACAGAATCAAAAGTGGTGATGAATCAGCATACGGGAGGGAAATTGAAAATCTGGCTGAGTGGTGTCATCACAACAACTGCTCACTCAATGTCAGCAAAGACCAAGGAATTGGTTATAGGCTTCAGGAGATGGAAACCAGAGGTCCATGAGCCAGTCCTCATTGGAGGATCAGAGATGAAGAGGATTAGCAATTTTAACTTTCTGGGTGTTACTATTTCAGAGGACCTGTCCTGGACCCAGCACATAAGTGCAATTGCAACAAAAGCACAGCAATGTTTCTACATCCTTAGGAGTCTGCGGAGATTCGGCATGATATCTAAAACTTTGTCAAACCTCTATAGATGTGTCATGGAGATACTATATATTGACAGGCTGCATCACAGCCTGGCATGGAAATACTGATGCCTTTGAATGGAAAATCCTACAAAAGTTAGTGGATTTGGCCCTGTACGTCACAGGTAAAGTCCCCCAACCATTGAGCACATCTACATAAAACACTATCATAGGAAAGTATCATCCATCATCAGAGATCCCTACCACTCAGGTCACGCTCTCTTCTCACTGCTGCCATCAGGTAGGAGGTACAAGAGCCTCAGGACTCACATGATTAGGTTCAAGAACAGTTACTACCCGTCAACCATCAGGGTCTTGAATAAAAGGGGATAACTTCACTCATTTGCCCAATGACCAGAAATGTTCCTACAACCAATGATCTCACTTTAAGGACCCTCTATCTTATTACCTCATGGTCTTATTATTTATTGCTATTTATTTATTTAAATTTGCATTTGCACAGTTTGTTGTTTTTATAATTTTTTGACAATGTTATACATCTCCAACAGATTATCCCTCTGCCCCTATGTTCCAGGATAAGCAAGCCCAATTTATCCAATCACTCCTCACATCTATCTCCTCAGATCTGAAGAATATCCTAGTGAAGCTCTCTGTACTTTCTCCAGTGTAATCACATCATTCTGTCAGAATGTTTGAATATGGCATCGGGGGAGGGGGGGAAGAGAGAGAGAGAGAGAGAGAGAGAGAGAGAGAGAGAGAGAGAGAGAGAGAGAGACAGAGACAGAGAGAGAGAGAGAGAGAGAGAGAGAGAGAGAGAGAGACTGATGAGGGTCGACAGTTCACAAACTTTATTGAGAACTGTTGCAGAATTTAAAGGAAAAAGGGAAACAATAAATGCTAGACTAACAGGGCTGTTATCTAAAATTCTCAAACTGAAAGTTAAATGCCAACACCATGGCTGAAAGCAAAACCTCAACACTAATTGAAAACTACTCCTTTCTAGTGTCATTCAAAATGGAGGTCCTCTTTCCCATACTAGCACCAGGGTAAACAGGGAGCGCAACGGCGCTCTGCTTTTGGTTAAGTCTCAACAAGACCACAATGAAAAGCGGGAAGTTAAATACTGCAATAATGAAACAGACATTAGCTGGAACATAGATATTCATGAGCACATTTGCCGAATCTGCTGCACAGCAGATAGTCCCCACAGCAGAATCCATGGTTGCAACAGGGCCCACTCCCTAGGGGCAGCTGTTGAGGCACTACAGACCTGTGCCTGCTGGAAGTCCCAGTCTTGTCCAGGATGTCATCCACCAGGACCCAAGAACATTCCTCAGGACTATACCCTTCCCAATCCATGAGGTACTGGACCTTGCCCCATACCCAGAGAGATGCCAGGAGGTGCCGCACACTATAGACAAGGGAACCATCCACCAAGCCAGGGAGCAGGGGGAAGTGGGGTGACTGGAGCCGATGGAAGGTAGTAACCAGCTTGAACTCAGAGACGTGGTATTGAGTGGATCTACATTAATGCTGATAGATTCAACCTATATGAGACCTTTTTGATAGCCTTCTCCGCTTCAAATAGTCCCAGGTAGCATGGGACCAACTTGCAGCTCTTGACATTGAGGGGAATAACCTTCTCTCCTAGCTTGAGAGGCCTCACCTGTAGGTGGAGCTGATCAGCCTGCCGAATGGGTTGCTTCTGAGCTTGTAGCAGAAAAGGCCTGGCTCGTTGCCATGTGCACTTATAGTGTTGGATCAGCTGATCAGCAGCAGGAACTCCCACGTCAATCTCCTGATCAAGGAAGAGTGGTGGCTGAAATCCCTTCCAGTATTCAAAGGGGCACATACCAGTGGAGGACAACTGGAGTTATCGTGGGCGATCTCTGCCCAAACCATTGGGAGCTCCAGGAAGTGGAATTGGAAGAGACAAGGCAGTGCCGAGTTGTCTCCAACTCCCGGGTCACTCTCTCAGTCTGGACGTTAGATTGATGCTGGAAACCAGACGTGAGACTGACCATAGCTCCTACAAGAGAAAAGAAAGCCTTCCAAAAATGGGAAGTGATCTGCTGTCCTCGACCAGACACCATGGTCTCAGGGAAGCCATGCAACCTGAACACACGTTGAACCATGAAGGTGGCAATCACATGAGCTGACGGGAGCTTAGGGAGAGCAAGAAAGTGAGCAGCCTTGGAGAATTGATCCACAATTACCAGAATGGTAGTGTTTCCAATAGACAGGGGCAGCCCAGTGATGAAATCCACCAAGAGATGGGACCAGGGCAGTGGGGCACAAACAGCAGATGAAGCAAACCAACAGGGTACTGGTATGACATCTGTTCTGAGCACAGATGGGACAGGCAGATACAAAGTTGTGGACATCCCAGAATGTAGATGGCCACCAAAATTGACTCTTAATAAACTCCTGGGTCCAATGAATTCCAGGTGGCCATCCAGATGGGAGGAGAGCCCCCATTCCAACACTTTGGAGTGCATTATAAAAGGGACAAATAGCCAGTTGGGAAGTCCCCCACCTGGGCATGGGTCCGCCTGTTGGGCTGCCCTCATCTCCACCCCTAATCACCAGAGCAGCAATGCAGGAGTGAAGAAGGATTGGCTCTGGATCGGCATTGTCCTCAGACCTGTCAAAGTGCTGGGAGAGAGTGTGAACCTTGGTATTCTTGCTGCCAAGATGATAGGTGAGGGTGAAATTAAAATGGGAGTTGATGGAAGTTGAGTTTCTTATGATCAATAAAGGATACTCCTCCCCCTCAGCCAGTGTCACTGTTCTTCTAGATCCTCCTTGACAGCCAGAAGTTCTTGGTTCCCAATAAATTAGTTACTCTCGGCCAGAGACAAGCAATTGGAAAGAAAGGCACAAGGGTGCAGCTGGCTATACGCAGAAGAGCTCTGAGAGATACAACTCCAATGCTGACATCAGATGCATCCACCTCAACAAAGAGTGGCTGGGATGGGTCTGGGTGCTGAAGCATTGGGGCAGAGGTGAAGCATCACCTTAATTTCAAGAATGCTTGACAGATTTTGTTTGTGCAATAGAATTGTGCAGAGACCTTCCTGCTGAGTGCATTTATGGGGGCCACAATGGAGCTGAAATTTCAGATGAAGCAGGGATATTAGATTGTAAAGCACCTCACCAATTTGACTGCAGATGGTTTGGGCCACTGCATAACCACCAGAACTTCACTCAGGTCCATTTGACCACTGGAAGGGGTAAGTATATAGCCCAACTATGACAGCTGCTACTTATGGAACTTGTTCTTCTCTGAGTTGGTGCTCAGGTTATTCCTGAGGAGTCACCTGAGAACCTTCCAGACATGCTGAACATGCTCCTGGAAAGAATGTCAATCAATTACATGAAACCAAACTGATTCAACATGTCCCTGAGCACATCATTGACTATGGCCTGAAAAACAGCAGTGGCAGTTACAAGACCAAAGGGCATCACAAAGAATTCATAGTGGCCAGTGGAAGTGTTGAAGGCTGTCTTCCACTCATCCCCTTCTCTAATATGAACCAGTTTATAAGCATTGCGCAGATCAACCTTGGAAAATAGGGTTGCTCCTTGGAGAGGTTCAAATGCAGAGGCAAGCAGGGGAAGAGGGTAGCAGTTCTTCACAGTGATACTGTTTAGAGGCCGATAAAGGATGGAGTCTGCCATCCTTCTTGCTCACAAAGAAAGAAGCCCACTCCTGCTGGTGACAAACACCAAAGCCAATGACTCCTTGACGTACTGTTCCATGGCCATTTTCCACAGAAAAGAGCCCGACTCAAGGTGGACCATTACCAGGTAAGAGGTTGATAACACAGGCGTGCGGCTGGTGTGGAGGCAAGGAGGTGGCCTCCTTTTTTACTGAAGACCTCAAGAAGATCAGTATATTGAGCCAGAATGCCAGGTAGGACAGGAGGGGATTCATGGACCAGAGCTTGAGCTGAACCCAAACAGGTAGACAGGCTTGCCAGTCCCCACTCTTGGAATGTTTTTAGGAACCAATCAGTATGTGGGTTATGTCAGGATAATCAAGGGAGACCAAGCACTAATGGCAGTTCAGGTATATCAAAGTTCAAAGTAAAATTTATATCACAGTACATACATGTCACCACATACAACCCTGAGAATCTTTTTCCTGTAGGCATACTTAGCAAATCTATAGCACTGTAACTATAAACAGGATCAATGAACAACAAACTGTACAAATGCAAATATAAATAAATAGCAATAAATAACAAGTATGAAATGACAAGACAAACTCTTTAAAATGAGATCATTGGTTGTGGAAACATCAGAAATAGAATGAATACAGTTAAACCCTTTTGTTCAAGAGCCTGATGGTTAAGGGGTCGTAACTGTTATTGAACCTTGTAGCGTGAGTCCTGAGACACGTACCTTCCAGCTGATGGCAGCAGTGAGAAAAGAATCTGGGGTTGAAGATCTCTGATGATGTTTGCTGCTTTTCTAAGGCAATGTTTCATATAGATATACTCAGTAGTCATTGAGGCATTTTACCACACTTCTCTTGGGCACCGTATGATTGGAGCAGGCAGGTACCACACACTGCCGGAGCGAGGGGTTGAAGATATCTAGGAACACACCAGCTAGTTGCTCAGCACAGTTCTTCACAGTACTTGGCCAGGTACTCTGTCCGGACAGGATGCTTTCCTTGGATTCACTCCCTTGAAGGCACCTTGCATATAAGACCATTAGACACAAGATCATACTTAGGCCATTCAGCCCATCGAGTCTGCTCTGCCATTCCATCATAGCTGATCCTTGATCCCAATCAACCCAATACACCTGCCTTCCTGCCATATCTTTTGATGCCCTGACTGATCAACCTGCCTTAAATATACCCATGGGCATGGCATCCACCACAATCTGTGGCAAAGCATTCCACAGATTCACTACTCTCCGGTTAAAAAAAAAATTCCTCCTTACCTCTGTTTTAAAAGGGAGCCTCTCAATTTTGAGGCTGTGCCCTTTAATTCTGGATAGCCCCACCAGAGGAAATATCCTCTCCACATCCACCTTATCTAGTCTTTTCAACATTCGGTAGGTTTCAAAGAGATCCCCATGCATTCTTCTAAATTCCAATGAGTACAGGCCCAAAGGTGCCAAACACACATCATATGTTAACCCCTTCATTCCCAGAATAATCCTTGTGAACCTCTTCTGGACTCTCTCCAATGGCAACACATCCTTTCTGAGACATGGGGCCCAAACTGTTGAGAGTACTCCAAGTGCAGCCTAACTAGTGTCTTATAAAGGCTTAACATTACTTATCTCTTTGCCTTTATATTTTATTCCCTTTGAAGCAATTGCCAAAATTGCATTTGCCTTCTTTTTCACATACTCGCCCTGTAAATTCATCTTCTGGGATTCTTGTACAAGGATTCCTAAGTCCCTCTGCACCTCTGATGTATGAACCTTTTCCCCATTTAGATAATAGTCCACACTATTGTTCCTTTTGCCAAAATGTATTATCATACATTTCCCAACACTGTATTCCATCTGCCACTTTTTTGCCCATTCTTCCAATTTGTCTAAGTCCTGCTGCAATCACATTGCATTCCTCAGCACTACCTACCCCTCCACCTATTTTCGTATCATCTGCAAACTTTGCCACAATGCCATCGATTCCATTATCCATATCACTGACAAACAATGTGAAAAGTAGCAGCCCGCTGAGGAAAACCACTAGTCACTGGCAGCCAACCAGAAAAGGCCCCCTTTATTCCCACTCACTGCCTCATGCCTGTCAGCCATTCCTCTATCCATGCCAGTATACTTCCTGTAATGCCATGGGATTTTATCTTGTGTGGCATTGTCATGGTCCGGATCGGTTCCCCTTTAAATTTAGTTAGGTTGCAATCCGGACCATTGACTCCTTGTTCCCTTCTAATTCCGTTTCACGCATCCCTTGAACTTAGCAATCAAGGTAATCTACCCTCAACCCGAACCGGCAGTTTATAAGGCCCTGGGTTTAGCCGTTCAGGGTGAGAGTGTTAAGAAGCCTTCGCAATTCGCCGCCGTTACAAAAAGCCAGAGTCATCCAGCCCGCATCGGAGTACCAGCAATTCGCCTTCCTGCACCAGAGTGTAGTCCAGGCTCCTCAGCGAAGGGAAAGGGAAGCAGAGGCTGCCCCCAAGTAATGAATGGCTTCCGATGCCGTTGCTTGCGCGAAGAGGTCGTGCCCCAGATTCTGCTGCAAGGAGTGACTCGAGAGCACCAGGAAACATAAGCTATTCACCAACGGTCTCCACTAAACTGGAAAATACTTTCCCAATGGGGAAGTCAAAGAAGCAGGAGATATTTCGTAAGTTGAATTCCTCTGGCGGCAGGGAGTCTGACATTGCTAATGCTCCACCTGGGACTGAGATATTTAACCTTCCTGCGGTTACCACATCAGGTGTGGTTTCATGCAAGACAGGCGGAGTCCTGACTCAACGTTCATGCCCATTGTCTGTGTCTACCCCTCAAAGAGTCCTGACTCGGTGCCTGAGTTGAAGGCAGAATCCTGACTCAACGTTCCTGCCCGTTGTCTGTGTCTACCCCTCAAAGAGTCCTGACTCGGTGCCTGAGTTGAAGGCAGAATCCTGACTCAACGTTCCTGCCCGTTGTCTGTGTCTACCCCTCGACAAAGAGTCCCGGCTCGGTGCCTGAGTTGAAGGCAGAATCCTGACTTGACGTTCCTGCCCGTTGTCTGTGTCTACCCCTCGACAAAGAGTCCCGGCTCGGTGCCTGAGTTGAAGGCAGAATCCTGACTTGACGTTCCTGCCCGTTGTCTGTGTCTACCCCTCGACAAAGAGTCCTGGCTCGATGCCTGAGTTGAAGGAGGAGTCCTGGTTCAAGATTCCTTGTCCAGTGTTTTGGTGTCCACGTTTCTGGCTGTGGTAAATCAAGGTCCTAGTCCAGGGTCCATGATGATCCAGGTTCCATGTTCCCGGCTGCGGCGATCCATGCTCCCCCGTCCAAGTCCCAGGTCCGCGGCTGTCCATGTTCCCCCTGCAAGTCCCAGGTCCGCGGCTGTCCATGTTCCCCCTGTCCAAGTCCCAGGTCCGCAGTGGTCCATATTCCCCCTGTCCAAGTCCCAGGTCCGCAGCGGTCCATGTTCCCCCTGTCCAAGTCCCAGGTCCGCAGCGGTCCATGCTCCCCCTGTCCAAGTCCCAGGTCCGCAGCGGTCCATGTTCCCCCTGTCCAAGTCCCAGGTCCGCAGCGGTCCATGTTCCCCCGTCCAAGTCCCAGGTCCGCAGCGGTCCATGCTCCCCCTGTCCAAGTCCCAGGTCCGCAGCTGTCCATGTTCCCCCTGTCCAAGTCCCAGGTCCGCGGCTGTCCATGTTCCCCCTGTCCAAGTCCCAGGTCCGCAGCGGTCCATGTTCCCCCTGTCCAAGTCCCAGGTCCGCAGCGGTCCATGCTCCCCCTGTCCAAGTCCCAGGTCCGCAGCGGTCCATGCTCCCCCTGTCCAAGTCCCAGGTCCGCAGCGGTCCATGCTCCCCCTGTCCAAGTCCCAGGTCCGCAGCGGTCCATGCTCCCCCTGTCCAAGTCCCAGGTCCGCGGCTGTCCATGTTCCCCCTGTCCAAGTCCCAGGTCCGCAGCGGTCCATGCTCCCCCTGTCCAAGTCCCAGGTCCGCAGCGGTCCATGTTTCCCCTGTCCAAGTCCCAGGTCCGCGGCGGTCCATGCTCCCCCTGTCCAAGTCCCAGGTCCGCGGCTGTCCATGTTCCCCCTGTCCAAGTCCCAGGTCCGCGGCTGTCCATGTTCCCCCTGTCCAAGTCCCAGGTCCGCGGCTGTCCATGTTCCCCCTGTCCAAGTCCCAGGTCCGCGGCTGTCCATGTTCCCCCTGTCCAAGTCCCAGGTCCGCGGCTGTCCATGTTCCCCCTGTCCAAGTCCCAGGTCCGCGGCGGTCCATGTTCCCCCTGTCCAAGTCCCAGGTCTGCAGCGGTCCATGTTCCCCCTGTCCAAGTCCCAGGTCCACAGCGGTCCATGTTCCCCCTGTCCAAGTCCCAGGTCCGCGGCTGTCCATGTTCCCCCTGTCCAAGTCCCAGGTCCACGGCTGTCCATGTTCCCCCTGTCCAATTCCCAGGTCCGCGGCTGTCCATGTTCCCCCTGTCCAATTCCCAGGTCCGCGGCTGTCCATGCTCCCCCTGTCCAAGTCCCAGGTCCGCAGCGGTCCATGTTCCCCCTGTCCAAGTCCCAGGTCCACGGCTGTCCATGTTCCCCCTGTCCAAGTCCCAGGTCCTCGGCTGTCCATGTTCCCCCTGTCCAAGTCCCAGGTCCACGGCTGTCCATGTTCCCCCTGTCCAATTCCCAGGTCCGCATTCCTCTTTGTGTTTCTTGATTTCCCGATCTTCTGTGTAGCGAGTAATAAACACTTTTATTGTACCTAAGAAAGACGTGTTTGGGTCTGGGTCCTGTGTGTGGGTCCCCTCCCAACACCCTTGTCCCTACCTCATGACAGGCATCTTATCAAACGCCATCTGAAAATCCAAGTAAGCGACACCCACTGCCTCTCCTTTGTCCACCCTGTTTGTTACTTCCTCGAAGAACTCTCACAGATTTGTTAGGCAAGATTTCCCTTTACAGAAAGCATGCTGGCTTTAACTTGTTCCATCATTAGTCTACAAATACCCCAAAACCTCATCCTTAATAATAGGCTCCGACGCTTTCCCAACCACTGAGTTTAGGTTAACTGGCCTATAATTTCCTTTCTTTTGCCTTCCTCCCTCAAAGAGCGGAGTGACATTTGCAATCTTCCAGTCCTCCCAGACCATGCCAGAATCAAGTGATTCTTGAAAGAATCATCTTCAGATACTGAGACCAAAGGATCATCAGGAGACATGGAGGTGTGTGATGGTTCCTCACTGCTCTGGTGGTCAAAGTGAGCACAGAAGGTATTGCATTCATGTGAAAGCAAAGCTCTGCCATCCCCTATGTCACAAGTTTGAACTTCGTAGGACGTCATGGCATTCAAACCCTGCCACAGCAGTCAAGCATCCCTCATTGATTCCCGTCTAGTCCAGAATCTCCACTCACCCTTGCAATGGCTTTCCAGAGATCATACCAGCACCTCTTGTAGCATTCTTGATCTTCAGACCTGGAAGAAGGAGAATTCACTGCTTTCCACATCTTTCTCCTTAGTAAATACAGATGACAATTATACATTTCATCATTATTCATTAATTAATCATGCTAACATTCCCTGTCTTCACAACTGTGGACCAAAGCACCGTTATAGTCAACCATTTTGCCTCCTTCCTTTTAATCTTAATATAGAAACTATTGGGATTCTTCGTAATCTTACTTGACGAGGACATTTCATGCCTTTTTAATTTGCTTCTTTGTGTATCTGCGTGATTGCTTCCATGCATGCATGCACATGATTGCGGGTGGGTGCGTGTGCATGCGTGTGTGTGCACGCGTACCCTCATATGTAGTGGGGAAAGTCAGGTTTTCTGTGGCAATTCTTCCATTTTACTACTACAACTTTACCAGAAGTTGCAGTTGCAGAAATGCCGTGGAAAAACCATGAAGCAGTGTTCGTCCACAGCTAATCTCCGAGAGTCATGGTAAGTCAAGGAACTGCTCTGCAGAATGGAAGGAAATGTATAGATTTCCACAAAATCACTGCTTTTTACAAAAACATAAACAATAGGGATTTGAGTAAACAAGGTATAATTTCCAACTTTGCAGATGACATAAAATTTGGAGATTTAGTGAACTGTCTACACTTCAAAAAGGCAGCATCCATCATTAAGGGCCCCTCCACCCCAGATACGTCCTCTTATATTGCTTATATATATTTGCTTTTATATTTTATTCCCCTTGAAATAAATGCCAACATTGCATTCGCCTTCTTTGCCACAGACTCAACCTGTAAATTTAACTTCGGGGAGCCTTGCACAAATCCCTCTGCGCCTCTGATGTTTGAATCTTCTCCCAGTAATGCCCCCACCCCCCCTCTCCTTCACCATTTCCCATTCCCTTTTCCCTCTCTCACTTTATCTCCAACTCACCCATCGCCTCTCTCTAGTGCTCCTGCACACTTTGCTACCATCAGGGTGGACATACAGGAGCCTGAAGACAAATACTCAATGTTGTAGGAACAACAGATTTCTGTTGGACCAGCAGATTTCTGAATGGTCCATGAAACTCACTAATTTGCATTACTATTTTTATTTGTGTGTTTTTTGTTTACTTATTTAGAGAATAGGTCTGTGCAGAACACAGCTCAGCAACCCACCTATTTAACTCTAGCCCAATCACAAGATAATTTAGAATGACCAATTAACCCTACTAACAGGTACATCATTGGACATCGGTGGAGCACCCTGAGGAAACCCACGTGGTCATGGGGAGAAGATACAAACTCCTTACATATGGTGCTGGAATTGAACTCCAAACTCCAGAACGTCCTGAGCTGTAATAGTGTCGACTAAAAGCTACACCACCATAGCACCCATATAATGTTTTCATATGTATATCTTCCTTATTGTAACTCCTAGTATTTTTAATGTATTGCTGCCACTAAACAACAACTGTCACGACATATGTCAGTAATAACAAACCTGATTCTGATTCTGTCGGTATATGATCTGGAGCAATGTTGTTTCCTCTGGCAGCATACATGTATTTGGACCAATAATAATAAACTTGAACTTGACAATCAAATTCCCAGGGATACAGAAGGTGGCGAAATGAGCAGATTGGTGGTAGATGAATTGTGATTTTGATAAATGTGAAGTGTTAACTTCTGATAGGACGAATGAGAACAGCAATAATGAACCAGAAGCAAGGGTAAATATGCAGAGTCAACTGCAAAGTTTTGAAGGGATCTGGATCAGCATTTGAAAAGAAAGGACTTGCAGAGCTCTGGGGAAAGGTGAGGGAATGGAAAGAGCTAAATTGCTTTTACATAGGGGCCGGTATAGACTTGGAATTCATCAGTCCATAGCCTCCCCTACTGCCATGATAACACCACGCTCAGGTTGAGGAGCAACACCTTATATTCCATCTGGGTAGCCTCTAACCTAATGGCATAAGCATCAATTTCTCAAACTTCTGGTGATTGCTTCATCCCTCTCCTTCACTATTTTCCATTCCCATTTCCCTCTCACCTTATCTCCTTACCTGCAGATCACCTCCTTCTGGTACTCCTCCCTCTTCCCTTTCTTCCATGACCTTCACTTCTCTCGAATCAGATTCTGCCTTCTCCAGACCTTTATCTCTTTCACCAATCAGCTTCCTAGCCCCTCCCCCTCCCAGTTTTCCTATCACCTACTACCTTGTACTTCGTCCGCCCCTCTCCCGCCACTTTCTTACTCTGTGTTGTCATCTGTTTTTTCCAGTCCTGATAAAGGGTCTCGGCCCGAAACGTCAACTGTTTACTCTTTTCCATAGATGTTGCCTGGCCTCATTTCTTCTTCCAGCATTTGTGTGTTTTACTTTGATTTCCAGCATCTGCGGTTTTTTTTCTTGTCTGTGAATCACATTCTTTGCTCTAATCCCATAATCCCTTCTTGGAGATATTTCAAATTAAAGTATACAGACTAGTATAAATGAATTTGCTTTAGTCCCCAAATCAGAGACCAATATTCTAATCTTGTCTTCATTGCATCCTGACAAGCTGAACAAACTATAAACTGAGACCAGGTCATTCAGCATCTGAGATTCAAAACTGGGGACAGGTTCATTTTTGTCACTGGAACTAAACAATATTAGCAGAGTATTAGCTGATTGTTATACTTAATGATCACATTTTGCTGGTGCTGACCTTGATCAAACTGAAAATTGGTGGTGATTAATTGTCTGAAATGAAATACAACATATGAACTAGTGGCAACCAGGCACAAAATGCTGGAGGAACTCAGCAGGCCAGGCAGCATCTGTAGAAAAAAGATGCCGAAATCCTTCAGCCAGAACTGGAGATAAAAGGTTGAGGAGTAGATATTAAAGGTGGGGGGAGGAGAGAGAGATACACAAGGTGATAGGTGAAAACTGAAGGAGGAGGGATGAAGTAAAGAGCTGGGAAGTTGATTGGTAAAAGAGACAGAAAGACATGGAAGAAAGAAAAAGGGGCAGGAGCACTAAAGGAAGGTGATGTGCGAGTTGGAGATTACGTGAGAGAGGGAAAAGGGAATGGGAAATGGTGAAGGAGATGGGGGTGGGGGCATTACTGGGAGAAGATTCAAACATCAGAGGTGCAGAGGGATTTGTGCAAGGCTCCCAGAAGTTAAATTTACCGGTTGAGTCTGTGGTAAAGAAGGCAAATGCAATTTTGGCATTTTTTTCAAGAGGAATAAAATATAAAAGCAAGGAGATAATGCTGAGCCTTTATAAGACACTACTCAGGCCACACTCGGAGTATTATCAACAGTTGTGGGTCCCATATCTCAGAAAGGAAGTGCTGGCATTGGACAGAGTCCAAAGGAGGTTTATGAGGATGATTCTGAAAAAAAAAGGGTTAACATACAAGGGGCATGCTGCAGCTTTAGGCCTGTACTCACTGGAATTTAGAAGAATGCATGAGGATCTCATTGAAACCTACCAAATGTTGAAGGACTAGAAAGGGTGGATGTGAAGAGGATGTTTCCTATGGTTGGGATGTCCAGAACTAGAGGGCACAGACTCAAAATTGGAGGTGATCTTTTAGAACAGAGGTAAGGAGGAATTTGTTTAGCCAGAGAGTAATGAATCTATGGAATGATCTGCCACAAACTGTGGTAGATGCCAAGTCCATGGATATATTTAAAGAAGAATTTGAAAGTTTACTGGTCGGTCAGGGCATCAGAGGATATGGTGAGAAAACAGGTGTATGGGGTTAAGTGGGATCTGGGATCAATCAGGATGGAATGGTGGAGCAGACTCAATGGGATGAACGGCCTAATTCTGCTCCTATGTCTTATGTTCCTATCTTTCAAGAATCAATTAATTCTGTAATGGTTCCAGAAGACTAGAAAATGGCAAATGTCACTCCACTCTTCGAGAAGGGAGAGAGGCAAAAGAAAGAAAACTATAGGCCAGTGGTTCTGACCTCACATTGGGAAGGTGTTGGAGCCAATTATTAAGGATGAGATCTCAGGGTAATCGAAAGTACATGATAAAATAGGCCGTAGTTGGAATTCTTTGAATAAGTAACAAGCAGGATAGACAAAGGAGAATCGGTTGATGTTGTGTACTCGGATTTTCAGAAGGCCTTTGACAAGGTGCCAAACATGCTTAACAAGCTACAAGCCCATGGTTTTACAGAAGAAATTCTAGCATGGATAAAGCAGTGGCTGATTTGCAGGAGGCAAAGAGTGGGAGTTAAAGGTACCTTTTATGGTTGGCTGCCGATAACTAGTGGTGTTCCACGGGGGTCTGTGTTGGGACAGATTCTTCTTACATTATGTGTCAATGATTTGGATGATGGAATTGATGGCTTTGTTGAAAAGTTTGCAGACTATTTGAAGATAGGTGGTGGTACAGGTAGTTTTGAGGAAGCTGAAAGGCTAAAGAAGTACTTAGACAGACTTGGAGAATGGACAAAGAAATGGCAGATGAAATACAGTCTTGGGAAGTGTATGATCACCACTTCCAGAAAAAAGTGTTGACTATTTTCTAAACGGAGAGAAAATACAAAAAATGAGGAGCAAAGGGACTTGGCAGTTCTTGTGTAGGATTTGGAGGCTGAGTCTCTGGTGAGGAAGGAAAATGTAGTGTTAGTATTCCTTTTGAGAAGACTAGAATATAAAAGCAAAGATGGAATGTTGAAACTTTTTAAAGCATTGGTGAGGCCTCACTTGGAGTATTGTGACCAGGTTTGAGCCCCTTATCTTAGAAAGGATGTACTGAAACTGGAGATGATTTAAAGGAGATTCACAAAAATTATACCAGGATTGAACAGTTTGTCATATGAAGAGCATTTGATGGCTCTGGGGCTGTGTTCACTAGGATGAACGGTGACCTCATTGAAACCTATCGAATGGTTAAAGGCCTTGACAGAGTAGCTGCGAAAAGGAAGTTTCCTATGGTTGGAGAGTCTAAGACTAGATGACACAACTTCCGAATAGAGGGTCATCCTTTTAGAACAGAGATGAGGAGGAATTTCTTTAGCCAGAGGATGGTGAATCTATAGAATTCTTTGCCACAGGCAGCTGTGGAGCAAACCCTTTATGCATATTTAAGGCAGAAATCGATAAATTCTTGATTGGTCAGGGCATGATGGCAGAGGTCAGGTGATAGGAGCTTGGAAGAAAATTGGATCAGCCATGATGCATCCATGATGAAGTAGCACAGCAGACTGGATGGTCCAAATAGCCTAATCTGCTCCTATATCTTATGGTCTTCTGGTCTTCTTCAGTACAAAAGGCACAATAGCTAATACAGTGGGCAGTGAGTGTACTGCCACTGCTTTGAGAAATTACCCGTGTTGGCTTGAACTATATTGATTTTGGGTATGATTGATTTTTTGTGTATTCTTTCTTTCCGAGTAGGTTGGTAAGACTTATTCTCCACCAGTTTCAAGACCAGACAGGGAATATCACCTGTCATTCACTTTAATAAAGAGGCATTTACTGTATTGAGAAGTTTTGGGAACTTCTGCATTAATGCTACTAAAAGAAGAACACCTAACTCTGGAGTGTATTATAGTGCTGGCACCTAAGACCAGATTTAGCAAATGTTAAGAAAAATAATTCAGTTCATGCATGGTATTGCCTCTGTTCTCTAGCCATTTTGAACTGCGTTGTCATTAACATATGTTTTCAGTGCCCTGAATTGTTTCCCATTACAGAAGCCAAGAATGAGTTTTGTAAGGCTAGCTTCTCTCAATTTTCTTAGAGTTAACTGACCCTGCCATGCAATTGACATTTTTATTCAGAAAATAATAGTCTTTTGTCTACTGCTACATTACCATTCAAATCAGTTGCAGTAATATAAAAGTTTGTAGTACAAAAACCTGTTTAACATTCACAGTCAAAGAAAATTATGCTATTTCCATTAACATTAAAGTTTTAAATGTTGTGTATCTTTAGGGAATAATGTATATCAAATTAATTTATCTTTAAAGTGCATTTTGCTTTGGTGAAAATTAAATGTTGACACTTTTATGGCGTGTTTTGGGCACTTCAGTCATTGGAGAACAACTGATTCAGATGCTCTCTGTTTTATGTCATTTTTCAGCTTTTAACAAGAGCACAGAAATGAATCCCTATTTTCACCACATGTAAGAGAATCTTTAATGAAAGCTTTTATACTATTAAATTAAAATTGCTCAGCCATCAAGATGTTAAGGATGAATAAAAGCAAAACTGATGGAATTCTGTGAGCTCAAAATAAATAAAAAGTGTATTGCAGTGATGAGATAAAAGCTTTGATCATGCGGAATCAGAAAGTATTGGAATATGGGCCTTTGACTGCAGCACTGCGTTAACTAACACCCATTTAACCAAACAGTATGCCCACAAAATTAGTGAAGCAAATTTATTAACATGGTTTCTGTAAGTGCCCAATACCTAACTAATTGCTGCCGGAACCTCATTGACCATCAAAGATTATAGCCAGCTCCCACCTTAAACTAAGTCCTTTACAGCTGCAACTGACAATAGAAGTCAGCCTACACATTTGTGGGTAACTGAACAAGGGTGAGAGCACCCACCCGAGTCACCTTGATGAACAGCAAAGCATAGAGTGATCCTCTAACCTATAGGGTGCTTTGAAATTCTTCTGGTACTCAACGATGAAGAGAGGGGGTAAGCAGAAATTGGGGTGAGTATGAAGAGATGAAATGGTGGTATAATACATTCAGTTAGCTCAAAAATTCAGACAAGGATAGTGAATTTACCACCAAAACTCAATTCTCACCAACCATCCTAATGTGCTCCCCACACTACATAATTTAAAGCAATAATATGAATCCTTTTCACTTACCTATCAAGTATGTCTGTCATTCAGTGCAAAGATTGAATACTAGACTCTCAGACACCTACGCTCTCCAGACCTCCTCCCAATGCCTCACAGCCAGGTATCCAGCCAAGTTAGGCATATCACACAGTCATATTAAAGATAAAGATTAAAGATCAGCTTTCTTTGCCACATGTACATAGAAACGTATAGAAACGTAGATGTGTTATTTGCATTAAATCAAATCAGTGAGGACTGTGCTGGGCAGCCTGGAATTGTTGCCATGCTTCCAGTGTCAACATAGAATGCCCACACTCTGCAAAGCGGGAGGTGTGAAAGCGGTATGTAATTCAAAGAAAGCATTGTAAATATGAAATTGTAATGAATTGTACTTTGATCCTTAAGATATAAAAATGTGCTGTAATGTTGTATCAAAGAGTCTCTCTCTTTCCTTTAACAACATCTGCCTCCTTCATCCAGCTTTTTTACATTATTTCTAAAAGTTGAGGCTCAACTTTTCTTCATGGCAAAACCACAAATCCACTCGTTACATCTCATCAACCGGGGAAATATCTTGGGATTGCCACATCTGGTAAAGCCGATGCTTCACAGCATCAGATGCCTCGGTGCAATCCTGTCATCACATTTTCCCTTTGACTGCGTGTGCTTCCCCTGGGTGTCCCAGATTCCTTCCACATGCCAAAGGCATGCAGATCAATAGGTTAATTGGCCATTGCAAACAGCCTCTCGTGTATAGTCCAGTGGTGAAATTGGGGGATTTAATACAATGTGTCAGGAGTCAAATTAATGTAAGTGGATTGTTGATGATCAACACAAACTCAGTGGGCCAAAAGACCTGCTTCTGTACGGTATCTCTCCATGACTCTATGATTATTTATGCTCTGTAATGTATCTCTGCATGATTCTATGATCTATTTATGCTCTGTACTGTATTTCTCCATAACTCTATAATCTATGCTTCTGTACGGTATCTCACCATGACTCTGTGATCTATTTGTGCTCTGCACTGTATCTCTTCATGACACTATGATCTAGTTGTGCTCTGTACAGTATCTCTCCAATGCTCTATGATCTATTTATGCTTACTCTAATTTTCATAATATCCAGACAGTCTTCTATCTACTGCCAAAATATTACCTCTAAACCATGAGCCTTTACATTCCTCAATAAACTACGATAGCTTAAATATCACTTATTTAACCATATAACAATTACAACACGGAAACAGGTCACCTCAGCCCTTCTAGTCCGTGCCCAACACTTACTCTCACCTAGTCGCAATGACCTGCACTCAGCCCATAACCCTCCATTCCTTTCCTGTCCATATACCTATCCAATTTTTTTTTAAATGACAAAATCGAACCTGCCTCTACCACTTTGATTGGAAGCTTGTTCCACATAGCTGCCACTCTCTGAGTAAAGAAGTTCCCCCTCGTGTTACCCCTAAACTTTTGCCCCTTAACTCTCAACTCATGTCCTCTTGTTTGAATCTCCCCTACTCTCAATGGAAAAAACCTAT
Organism: Hypanus sabinus; assembly: GCF_030144855.1. NCBI lineage: Eukaryota > Metazoa > Chordata > Chondrichthyes > Myliobatiformes > Dasyatidae > Hypanus > Hypanus sabinus. The sequence goes on from NC_082709.1 coordinate 42,520,919, forward strand.
CCACGTCAACTCTATCTATCCCCCTCATAATTTTAACTACCTCTATCAAGTCCGCCCTCAACCTTCTATGCTCCAAAGAATAAAGACCTAACTTGTTTAACCTTTCCCTGTAACTTAGGTGCTGTAACCCAGGTAACATTCTAGTAAATCTCCTCTGTACTCTCTCTATTTTGTTGACATCTTTCCTATAATTCGGTGACCAGAACTGTACACAATACTCCAAATTTGGCCTTACTGATGCCTTGTACAATTTTAACATTACATCCCAACTCCTATAATCAATGCTCTGATTTATAAAGGCCAGCATACCAAAAGCTTTCTTCACCACCCTATCCACATGAGATTCCACCTTCAGGGAACTATGCACCATTATTCCTAGATCACTCTGTTCTACTGCATTCCTCAATGCCCTACCATTTACCATGTATGTCCTTTTTTGATTATTCCTACCAAAATGTAGCACCTCACACTTATCAGCATTAAACTCCATCTGCCATCATTCAGCCCACTCTTCTAACTGGCCAAAATATCTCTTCAAGCTTTGAAAACCTACTTCATTATCCACAACGCCACCGACCTTAGTATCATCTGCATACTTACTAATCCAATTTACCACCCCATCATCCAGATCATTAATGTATATGACAAACAACATTGGACCCAGTACAGATCCCTGAGGCACACCACTAGACACTGGCCTCCAACTTGACAAACAGTTATCCATCACTACTCTCTGGCATCTCCCATCCAGCCACTGTTGAATCCATTTCACTACTTCAATATTAATACCTAACAATTGAACCTTCCTAACCAACCTTCTGTGTGGAATCTTGTCAAAGGCCTTACTGAAATCCATATAGACAACATCCACTGCTTTACCCTCGTCAACTTTCCTAGTAATCTCTTCAAAAAATTCAATAAGATTTGTCAAACATGACCTTCCACGCACAAATCCGTGTTGACTGTTCCTAATCAGACCCTGTCTGTCCAGATAATTATATATACCATCTCTAAGAATAATTTCCATTCATTTACCCACTACTGACATCAAACTTACAGGCTGATAATTGCTCGGTTTACTCTTAGAACCCTTTTTAAACAATGGAACCACATGAGCAATACACCAATCCTCCAGGCACCATCCCCGTTTCTAATTACATTTGGAATATTTCTGTCAGAGCCCCTGCTATTTCTACACTAACCTCCCTCAAGGTCCTGGGGAATATCCTGTCAGGATCCGGAGATTTATCCACTTTTATATTCTTTTAAAGCTCCAGTATTTCCTCTTCTTTAACCATTATAGTTTCCATAACTACCCTACTTGTTTCCCTTACCTTACACAATTCAATATCCTTCTCCTTAGTGAATACCAATGAAAAGAAATTGTTCAAAATCTCCCCCATCTCTTTTGGCTCTACACATAGCTATCCACTCTGATTCTCTAAGGGACCAATTTTATCCCTCACTATCCTTTTGCTATTAATATAACTGTAGAAACCCTTTGGATTTATTTTCACCTTACTTGCCAAAGCAAACTCATATCTTCTTTTAGCTTTTCTAATTTCTTTCTTAAGATTCTTTTTATATTGTTTATATTCCTTGAGCACCTCATTTACTCCATGCTACCTATAATTATTATAGATCTCTCTCTTTTTCCAAACCAAGTTTCCAAAATCCCTTGAAAACCATGGCTCTCTCAAACTTTTAACCTTTCCTTTCAACCTAACAGGAACACAAAGATTTGTACCCTCAAAATTTCACCTTTAAATAACCTTCGTTTCTCTATTACATTCTTCCCATAAAACAAATTGTCCCAATCCAATCCTTCTAAATCCTTTTGCATCTCCTCAAAGTTAGCCCTTCTCCAATGAAAAATCTCAACCCTAGGTCTAGTCCTATCCTTCTCCATAATTATATTGAAACTAATGGTATTGTGATCACGGGACCCGAAGTGCTCCCCAACACATACCTCCGTCACCTGACCTATCTCAATCCCTAACAGGAGATCCAACACTGCCCTGTCTCTAGTCGGTTCCTCAATGTATTGCTGCAAAAAACTATCCTGCACACATTTATAAACTCCAAACCATCCAGCCCTTTTACAAAATGGGCTTCCCAGTCTATGTGTGGAAAATTAAAATCTCCCACAATCACAACCTTGTGCTTACTACAAATATCTGCTATCTCCTTACAAATTTGCTCCTCCAATTCTCGCTCCCCTTTAGGTGGTCTATAATACACCCCTATAAGTGTTACTACACCTTTCCCATTCATCAATTCCACCTAAATAGCCTCCCTAGATGAGCCCTCTAATCTATCCTGCCAAAGCACCGCTGTAATATTTTCTCAAGCAATGCAACACCTCCCTCTCTTGCCCCTCCGATTCTATCACACCTGAAGCAATGAAATCCAGCAATATTTAGTTGCCAATCACACCCCTCCTGCAGCCATGTTTCACTAATAGCTACAACATCATAGTTCCAGGTATCAATCCATGCTCTAAGCTCATCCACCTTTCTTACAATGCTCCCAGCATTAAAATAGATGCATTTAAGAACCTCTCCACCTCTTCCTCTCTGTTTATCCCTAACGGTGCAAATAACTTTATTATCTTTTTCTTCCTTCTCCCCTACATCTTTGGTCTGAGCGCTCCCCTTCTCTATCACCTGCCTACCCTCCCTCACACATTGTTTACTAGCTTTCTCTATTTGTGAACTAACCTCCTCTCCCCTAGTCTCTTCAAATTGATTCTCACCCCCCAACCATTCTAGTTTAAAGTCTCCCCGGTAGCCTTAGCAAATCTCCCTGTCAGGATATTGGTCCCCCTAGGATTCAAGTGTAACCCGTCCTTTTTGTACAGGTCACACCTGACCCAAAAGAGGTCCCAATGATCCAGAAACTTGAATCCCTGCCCCCTGCTCCAATCCCTCAGCCACGCATTTATCCTCCACCTCATTCCATTCCTACTCTCACTGTCGCGTGGCACAGGCAGTAATCCCGAGATTACTACCTTTGCGGTCCTTCTTCTCAACTGCCTTCTAACTGCCTATATTCTCTTTTCAGGACTTCTTCACTTTTCCTACCTACGTCATTGGTATTTATCAGAGAATGTATATAATCTGAAATTCTTACTCTTTGCAGATCCACAAAAAAGAGGAAAATCCCAAAAGAATGAATGACTGAAAAAGGTTAGAACCCCAAAACCCTCTCCCCCTCCCCCATGCAAGCAACCTCCACCCCAACCCCCCCCCCCATTTCAGCAGAAAGGATCAGCGCCCGCCAGTTCGACATGCCACAGGCTCTCTGTCACACTAATAAGGGACAGAGAGAGGTCTCCCATTTCACACCAAACGTGGAGACTGACAAACAGTCACTGCTAAGGTGCCACAGTCTGCCACATTGCTTTTATTCCAAGATTCTCCTTTTCAAGAATCGGGAGAAAACTCTCCCCACCAAGAGAAAGAAAGTGAAAAAGACCAATCGCTCAAATATCGCACGTTTGACCTCCATCCGCACGTCCACCACCACAAAATCCTGATGTTCCTTTCCCTGCTACAGCTTAGTCCGCGGCCCCAGCCTGAAATTGGTCATCCACGGGGCTCCACAGGGCTACACTCCAGCGTCTTTCACGCCTTTAAAGTGATTTGGGGATTTAGCAAATGACTTGGGCCATCAGTCTTTGGGTCTGAGTATAAATTGAATTTAACTTGGAGTGCAACTCGGACAATGGGTTCCTAAAAGTTGTAAATCCAAGCCCAAACAATGCTGATTAAAATTCATTTGGATGTCTGTGGTGTGGGTGCAAAGTTGGAAGTGTTAATTTTGTGTGTAGTTTCAAAGAAAGCATTGTGGATACATTGTAAATGTGGAATTGTCCTTCGATGTTTAGAACATAAAATATCCAGACCCACGATGGGCCAGTGAGAGCCTTTGACCAAATGTGTCTCCACAGGAAGTCTGCTGTACTTTGTTTTATCAAATAAAGAAACTGCTTTGTATCTACCAGTATTTTTCTCCGGTTACTTCATTTACATAACAACATTTGGCATCAGGAGTAGGATACCTTCGTGCAGCCCATCTGTCAGGATGGCACCTACTGAGGTCAGGCAACATCAGGTTGAGAACCCTGATGATCCGAGCCAGCCCATGACTCTGAATACAACCATTCATAAGCCCTTCACCCCTGGGGAGAACGGAGCATTTTGTCAGAAATGCCCTCACTTATGGGAATATGGAATTCTGGCACAAGCTCAAGGAAATGCTTGAAATTCACCAGATGCACCCCAGACAACCGATATGCCTTCGGGGTGGTACATGATTATCTGCTGGCTTGGACAGGATGAGGATTTATAACCTCAACGGGGGCAGGTATTCATTATGAGCAGCTAATTCAACAACTGCTGGAAGCAGTGAGTCTGCCAGCCTAGGTGGCAGTAATTAAAGTAAAAGCTCACCAGAAAGTAAGGAATGAAATGAGTAGACCAACATTAATGCGAAGAAGGCAGCAGAGGAACAAGAGGCAACTGAAGTTGGAAGTGTGCAGGAAAAAATGACAGAAGCCAGTTTCGTAAAATTATATGAAAATATGGAGGCAGAAGGAGAAATGGAGGAGAAAGGGAGGGACTAGCTGGGAGCTGGACACACAGGGAGGAAGAAGTTGTGGTAACACCACCAGGTATTGGGCAGGTACTACTGAAATTACACCATGGAATGATGCATCAGGGAAGGCAGAGCATGCTCACAATCCTCTGGCAGGATTGGTGGTGACCAGGGCTGGGCAGGGATGCTGAAGAATTCTGCCGCCATTGTATCATTAGTGCCCAGTATAACCCTGGAAAGGGCATAAACTGGCAAATGAGCCACAGCTAAGGGGACCCTGAGGAACCTCACGGGGCCCCTACCAAAAACCAGGGGAAAAAGCTACAGTCTAGTAATCATGGATCATTTCACCCAGTGGGTACAGGCTTTCCCAACAAGGGACTGCACTGCAACACTACTGCACGGAATCTCGTTCAGGAAATCCTGACCAGATGGGAACCCGGGTTCAGCTGGACTCGGATCGGGGAGCACACTTCTACCTGTACTTTTCCGTGGTGACTTCATTCACGCAACAACACACGCCACACCTGTAGAACATCAAAAACAGCCGGTCAGTCGGTGAGATCCAAGAGCGGGAACTCATCGCCATGATAAAACCTCAGCTTGAATGCTGTTGCAGATCAGGGACCTTGATAGAACTCCAGCCACCTCGAAAAGGGAGAAAGGAGGCATTACAGAGAGGAACATAAGATGTTTCCACAGATGAGCTTGAAGAAGCAGCCACTTGGCTCCATCTTAGCTAAGGGAATACCTTATTAAATGCCTTCTAGAACTATCTCACTATAGCAATTTCACCTTTATCCATAACCCATGTTACTTCATCAACATCCTCCAATAAACCCACACAGAATGCTGGGGGAGCTCAGCAGGCTGGGCAGCATCTAGCAAAACAGTGCAGTCGTGTTTCGGGCTGACCCCAAGACGCTTTGGCAAAAAAAAGCTGAGGAGGGAGGGCTGAAGTAAAGAGCTGGGAAATTGATTGGTGAAGGAGATAGAGGGCTGGAGAAGGGGGGAGTTTGATAGAAGAGGGCAGAAGGCCACAGAAAAAAGAAAACAGGGGAGGAGGGAGAGCCAGAGGGAGGCGATGGGTGGGCAAGGAGATAAGGTGAAGGAGGGAAAAGGAGAGGGTGGGGGTGGCAATTACTGGAAGTTCGAAAAATCAATGTTCATGCCATCACGTTGGAGGCTACCCAAATAGAATATAAAGTGTTGTTCCTCCAACCTAAGTGTAGCCTTGTCACGACAGTGGAGGAGGCCATGGATAGACGTATCGGAATGGGAATGGGTATGGGAAATGGTACTTAAATGGGTGGGCACTGGGAGATCCTGCTTTTTCTGGTGAATGGAGCATAGGTACTCCGTGAAGCACTCTCCCAATCTACATCAGGTCTCACTGATATACAGGAGGCCATACTGAGAGCACCGGACACATAGAATTATGTGCTGGACATGGAGGCCGGTGGGCTGGTAGGTGAGAGCAAGAGGAACCCTATCCCTGGTAGGGTGGCAGGAGGATGAGGTGAGAGCAGACATGCGTGAAATAGAAGAGGTGTGTTTGACGGCAGCGTTGACAGTGGATAATTTGGTCAAATGTGATTTCACATTCACAAAACCACATTAATTGTGCCTGATAATGTTGATCTTTACTAAATACACTGTTATGCATGAAGTATAAGCATCTGTGCTTACCTCAGATCAGTGGTTCAGACCCTCAATCGTGCAATGATAAATTATGAGGTTATGTTTCAGTGACCCTAGTTACATCATTCAGAACACATTTCCTGAGCCCCTTCTATGCATCTTAAAGTGAAGAAAGCCTTACAACTTTATAATTATCCAATTTGCCCCTATAGCCATTGTAAAGAATTGACAAGATTGCTACTTATATCTGTTCAATGTTCTTTGAGCCTAGACCTGATTAACCCTAGTACATTACAGCCACCATATTCAAAGGAGTATTGTGGGGAAAGGTAAATGGAGCTTTTCAAAAATGTACTTGCCATTTAAGTGTTCTTAAGTCTGTATGCATATTTTAACTTTAAATAAACACCCAGGAATTTTTTTATAATTTTTGTTTAACTTTTGTACGTGGGTGTCAAACAGAAGTTGCTCCAGGGCAGGCTCGAAGAGGAAGTTTAGCTTAGGACAGGCAGGCATTAACTTTGCAGAAGCAAAACATCTGCATTAAGATTTACAGCTATTTTTACTCTTGAATCTTTCTAAAATAGTTGCAAACCACAGCCAGCTGCTACTTTTGAATTAAACCTTTTTTGCTAATGCAGAGATTTCAGTATTCTATATGGCAACATTTTCTTCTTAGTAATTATAGATTCATGACAGTGCAGCTCTCCTTATTTTTAGAACACAGCAATAAAGTGATAAATTTACAAAAATTGTCATGAGATAAAGCATGACATCTTTTTTGGTGTCCTGCTGTTGTATCACAAGTGCGATGAAACTGGAACATTTTCCACTCGGTGCAATGAGATATGTTAAGCAATATATTTTCATTTGGTTTAGGCAGTGGATTTGTAGGGTTACCTGAGGGTAAGCAAGTTCATTTCCAGCAAAGAAAATTACTATATATAAAAAACTCATCTACCATCATTGGGTCTGAATCCTGCAGCTTCTCCTCTGCTTGAGATTATATATACCTTCAATTTATTTTTGGAAATTAGTAAGGAAGATATTTAGTGCAAGAAAAAGAGTCTGAATTGATTATCTTATTATATAACTATCATAATGAACCTTTGAAAAGTTACCTTGACATTTAAGGCGAACAAAGACTAAATTTTATTACCTTTTGCAGTGTGATAATTTGTCTGTTAATTCAATTAGGATTAAATCAAATCATATTTCCTGAATATTATAATATTGTGGTCTACAATTATTTCAAGTAATACCTTAATGTGTTACTATAATAATGAGTGGAAGTGCATAGCTTAGAAACTGCTGACTGACAGATCATTTACATTCAAATAGCTTTTTTGGAATACTAAAGGTGTGACCAAATTCCAAGTGATGCCACAGAGAGTCAAATATTCCAATTGCAATAACACAGAGATATGCAACATTATGTGCTGTGGTGATGAAACCACTAAACCGGGGGTCGGCAACCCGCGGCTCCGGAGCCACATGTGGCTCTTTTACGTCTGTGCTGCGGCTCCCTGTTGCTTTGAGAAATAATTGGTTGTGGCGACCCTTTTCCTGGCACATCCGAACCGACTCACAATTAGATAGCCTACGGGGGTTTGCGAGCACAGAGCTTTGGAGCCTCTGCGCCATGGGGGCAGGTTGAGGGAGGCTTAAAAGTGAGGCTGAAGATTTCGAATAAAGTTTTTTCCTTCGACTGCAGTTACCGACTCCGTGTCATAATTTTAGCGCTGCGTGTAGCACACCGCTACATGGTCAGTATTTAATTAAAATGTATTTTATGTTGGTTTGTTAGTTTTTGAATTGTAAATCTAAATTTGAAGATTATGGTGATCTTGTACAATCTAAATAAGACGTTGTGGCGGGCGACCCATTTCCTGACACATCCGAACCGGCTCACAATTAGCCAGCGTTCAGGCTAAGGGAGATAGCCTACGGGGGTTTGTGAGTACGTGTCTTTTGCAGCATCCGCGCCCATGGGGGGCGGGTTGAGGGAGGCTTAAAAGCAAGGCTGTTTAGTTCGAATAAAGCTATCTTTGACTGCAGTTTACTGACTGCCTGTAGCACACCGCTACAACGTGTTTTTATCGCTGGCTGTCCAGAGGGGAGGTGCTGAAACGCTTTGTCGCGTGTCTGGAAGAAGTGAAAACTTTCGCGGGCAGCAAAGGGCTCACCTTTCCTGAGCTGGAACAGCCAGATTGGCTGGAAAAGCTACACTTCATGGTAGACATGACAGCGCACCTGAACACGCTGAACACAGCTCTTCAGGGGTAAGGACGTACAGCCCTGCACATGTTGGAGGATGTTTTGGCATTCGAGCGCAAGTTGACGTTGCTTGCCAGAGATTTACAGAAAGGCACATTGTCTCACTTCCCCAATTTGAGAGAGTTCAAACAAGGTCACGACTTGATAAATTCGGAGTATTTACATTCTGCAATCATCGCAATGCAAACATCGTTTGGGAAACGCTTCTGTGAGTTCAGAGAGGAAAAAAACACATTATCCTTCCCGGTCACTCCCCTAAGCATCGATCCATCCCTACTGAATACGACTGCATTGTCAGGTGTGAGTCAACCTGAACAAGGATGATAAATATTTTAATTGCCTATTATTTTGCGTATATTCATATGTTTTCATTGTTCAGTGAAATAGTCCTTTTATTTTTCAGGTTGACAGCTGGCTGACGTTATTTTTGGTTTGCTGCTGGCGGCAAATTTAAGTTTGGCGTTTTTCATAAATACAAGAAGGACTCAAATAGACATTGAGTATTTTACTTAAAAGTAACCTTCAACCCAACGTCTTTTTTTCGGAGGTCAAAATGTTTTTGTTGCATGCAGAAATGTAATTTCATTTTCTCTGCTGGAGTTCATCAATTTCATAAATGCAACACATTATAGTTTGTTTATACATAGCATAAAGGCAAAAAAAACGTTGTATGCAGTGTTATTTCATTTTAAATGTCAAACGGGTTTTGCGGCTCCCAGTGTTTTCTTTTCTGTGGGAAACGGGTCCAAGTGGCTCTTTCAGTGGTAAAGGTTGCTGACCCCTGCACTAAACTATCACAAAATTATATACACTAATCAAATGGCCAAAATGACAAATAGACATCAATAGAGCCAAGATTGGGGTCCAAATCAGAGACTTTTCCAAATGGTGAAATGCCATGGTACTGAAAATCCAAAGGGATGTAGGGATAAAATTCTGCTCTGTTCTGGGTGCTAAACATGGAATAATGTGTTGAACTTCCACTTCTAGAGTTCAATGTACTGTGAATTGATAAATGTGTCATACATTCTGTGCATACAATGATCTGCACTATATATATTTGCATATTGTGGGAGAAACAGAAAAAAACAGAATGGAATGCTGGTTTCTTCCTCTGAAAAGCTGGAATACAAGAGTTTTGAAGTTATTCTTTAACACAAAGTCCTGATCAGACACACTTCTGTGTCTAATCAGTGTTTAAAGAATAACTTCAATTATGATTTGTTCTTGACATCACACTTCAAGAAAATATCTAACCTTGGACAGAGGATGGTATTGATATGTAAAATCCCCTACAATTTAAGACCATTAGACCATAATACCATAAGACACTGGAGCAGAATTTGCCATTCAGCCCATTAATTTTGCTTCACCATTCAACCCATTTTCCGACACTATTCTCCTGCCTTCCAGCAACACTTAACCCCTTTGCCAAATCAAGAACCTATCTATTAAGGATTAAATTACAAAGAAAAATTATACAAACTATAGTTTTATTGAATATTTAAAAATTATTTAATCAAAATGTTCTGGGGAATTACTAGAATGTTTGAAAAAGAAAAAGCTAGTTGGATAGTTGAGAAATTTATGACTAGCAGGTTTAACTAAAATTAAATTTGAACCAATGCTTTCGGGAACAAATTAAGAAATAACACTTTTAATGTGCTGTAAAAAGTTTAGAACATTCTTCTGAAAACAGCAGTTGATGCTTGGTCAATTGACAATTTAAACTTGGAGATGATTGGGTTTTGTTTAACCCAGAGGCTTAATGAGAATACACAAAACTTGGTGTATGGAGATACAGCAGTGACCAACTCTTCACTTATGGGATAGTGAAACAAGTTCCAGGCTCAGATGGTCTACATGTGTTCCATTGTGCAGAAACCAGTGGTTTGTTTTTTAAAGCCAAATGCAACAATGCTGGAAGAGTTCCACAAGTGGTGTCCCATGAGAGGTCAGATATTAGTTTTAAGTAGTTTGGAAACTAAGTTAAGAAAACATTAAAGGATCAATCATGTTAAATATCAAACAGTGGCTACTAGTGGATTTACATTGAGAAAGGTCAGGATTTGTGCTTGTCCTCATTAGGCAGTGGCCAGTAACATGATGTGTATGTAACAGGGCAAGCTCGCAGCCTGGGCACCTGTGCTAACATCAGATAAACTTGAACTTACAGTCATAGAATAACAGAATGCTACAGAATGGAAACAGAAGTTTCAGCCCACCATGACAGTGCTGACCATCGAACATTAATCCTACCTCCATCCCACTTTTATTCTCCTGACATCCTCATCAACTCCCCCTGGATTCCACCACTCACCAACTTCCTAAGGACCAACTAAACTACTGACCCATTCATCTTTGGGATGTGGAAGGAAACCAGAGCACCTGGAGGAATTGCATTCACACTCCACACAGACAGAGGCTCAGCACAGGATTTAACCTTGGTTTCTGGTGCTCTAAGACAGTGGCTACACCTGCTGAGCTTCTGTGTTACCCATTTCTTTGCAGAAATCCTTAAGTCTGGCATTAGACTGCTGACTGCCCTTTACTATAATGATGGACTCCTCCTCCGGGGAGTTAACTGAGCACCATTAGCCAAGCCCTCAGGCTGCATTGAAATGAGCACCACACTAATCCTTGCATAAGTACAGTAGCCCCATTAAAGTCAAACAAAAGAAATGACTGTTGGAGAAGAGTAAGTAAAATGTTCTGTGTGGTTAAACTTATTTTTAATTGTGTTTGATAACATAGATTTTTATTTAGTTTTTTAACTATTCTTTTTGAATATTATTTTCACTTTTTTACAGTTCCCTGGAGTATCCCATCACTGTGTATAAGGAGTTTGTACATTCTCTTCTTGACTTCATGGATTTCCTCTGGATGCTCCAGTTTCTTCCCATATTTCAAAGACATACCAGTTGGTAGGTTTATTGATCATTGTAAATTGTCCTGTGGTTAGGTTAGGGTTAAAACAGGGGTTACTGGACAGTGCAACTTGAAGGGTCAGAAGGGCCTTTTCCATACTGTATCTCAATTAAATATATATATACCAGGCATTCACACACATTCAATTTCATCAACCTGAAATGTCACCTGTGACACTCTCTTCACAGATGCTGCTTGACTCACTGAGAACTCACAGCATTACTTGCATCATGGCCTGGTATTGAAACACTAATGCTCAGGAATGGAAACAACTACAGAAAGTGGTGGATGCAGCCCAGTCTATCACAGGCAAAGCCCTCCCAACCATTGAGAACATTTACAAGGAGTACCACCAGGAGAAAGCAGCATCTATTATCAAAGACCCCCACCATCCAGGCCATGACCTCTTCCCATTATTACTGTCAGCAAAGATGTATGGAACACCAGGTTCAAGAACAATTATTACTCTACAACTATCAGGTTCCTGAAATGGTGTTGATAAACTTCCACTAGTCCCAACTGATCCGAGACCCAGAGACACGCTTTCAAGGACTCTTTATAACTCATGTTCTCAGTATTATTTTTACTTGCACAGTTTGTCCTTTCCGTTATGCATTGGTATTGGTCAGTCTTTGTCTGGATATATGTAGCTCTTTGTAAAATTCTATTGTTTCATTTTTCCTGCAAATATCTGCATGTAAATGAATTTCAAGGTATATGGTAACAGATTTACTTTGAACTTTGAAATTTGAGCATTCTCTGTCAATATTTCAGATTTCCAGCAGCTGCAGACTTTTCCTTTTGGATCCAATCTCTACCGACCCATTTGTCAGCAGGCTGTGGCAGGAAACCAGTGCACCTGAAAGAAGCCCATGTAACCTCAGGGAGAATATGGACACTCCACACCGACTGTACCAGACCTCAGGAAGGAACCTCAATCTCCGGTGCCTGAAAGCAGTGCCACCATATCACCCATTTCTTTGCAGAAATCCTGAAGTTCAGCGTTAGGCTGCTTGTGCTGCTAATTTGACAGAGAGTGATCCATGGGGAAGGGGCTCATTGGATGTCAAAATCCTATGAGTGCAGTTGCCAGTTGTGTCAGGATAAGCATCATGCTGTAATCAGCGGCTCTGTACTGGACTGTTCCAATGAGCTGGCCTCCCATTGGAAAACTGTGCCTGGGACCATGATGGTAGGAAGAGTACACTTCAGTGACGGGCAGACTATTGTCATGAGGTCAGCAACTAATTGGCCCTTCTTTTTAGTGAACAGAATAAACCTCGATCACATTTCAATTTGCTCTTTTTTCAGCTCAGCAGAGATCATTGAACTCAAAGTACAGAGCAATGTTTAAAATCATAGTTATGAAAGAAAGCCATAGATACAGTGTGAATGAAACCTGCATCTGAATTCAAGCTGCGGCCTGCTACTTGAATGAAGTTCAATAAATCTCCTGGAAGAAACAAGCTCCACCCAGCTTCACTTTGAACCTGGGTACTTGAGAACCAGGTTAGCATGGATGCTTATGCATGCATAATAAATTATACCAAGGAATCAACGTTTTATTTATGGTAATAATTGAGAAGAGGTCTCACTAGCTTCATTGTGGTACTTTGAGGTTCAAAGGGAAGTAATTGCCCATAAGATTATTAATCTACTTTTTTGTAGTGAACTGATCAAAGACATCTATGAGTTACTCTTTTATTTGCATTTAAACCATTTCTTCCAGCTCCTTATCAAGGCTGAACTGCTGAAGGTGCATGCCGTGCCTTACATTATACTTCGGCTTAAGAGTGCTCCTTACTAATGTCAATGCATCTATTTATGCCCCACCATGAAGCCATTATGAAGAGATGCAAATATGCATGCTTTCTCATATCTGAATGTCAATGCAGAAAGGAGCAGATTTTTACTTTACCGATCTCCAGACATATTATTAATACTAACCTTCATAGTCTGGGCCACATAGAATTTCTATAATCACAGAAACTCAGTAAGCTAAAAGCCCACTCTAGTTAGAATAGTCAGAATCCTAAACTTAAAAAAACATCACAGATGATTAGTATCTATACTTTGACATGTTCCACACAGGAAGAAAAGGCACTATGGCCTAATTTAATTGGACAAATGGAGTTGCTGTCATTTAATGAGCTTATAAAGAAAAAAATGGAACATTTTCTTCGGGCTTTAACTAGACACATCTTTTAACTTCATCTGAGAAGAAAAATCGTGCCACAGAATTAATGCATGTGGAAATCATCTTAAATTGTGAACATTATTTCAGCCCTCAGTCACCAGTTGGCAGATCACAGGGAATGTAAAATTAAAGGTCTGCACTTGCTGTAAGCTGGACTCAAGCTCACATTATTGTACTTAAGGGGTTAAAGACAAGGCACTGGAATGCAATGAAATACCACACTTTCAACAACCTGATCATTTGTCCCCTCTGCTTATTTTAATCGGCTATTTCAGAAAATATGAAATACAAAGCAACAAATACTTGATATTATCAAGTTTCCCATCTGGCAGTACAGATCAAACTGAATAATGAATTTGTTAGGGTGTAAAGGAACTGCATAATTTGGATATGACATAGCTTGGTGCTTCAGCCGAGTTTGTTTTTAATTAAAAGAAGGTTGGTTATAAAAAAGCCTGTAGGTCATAACAGGGTCACACTGTGTTATGAGTTAGTTGAATTTGATTAACTCCAACAAATTCCACAAGCTCATGTAACTAGACATTTCAGAAATAACATGGTCAATTTGTTTCACGTCCAAAATGCCACATGTCTCCCCAAAGTAAAATAATCTGGAGCCACTTTACAAGAAGCAATTCATCATTGGGAATACTGAGTATTCTGGGGTGAGTCTCAAACAACTCGGTCTTCCACAGAGAAAAGCTTCCAGGTTTTAATTATGCTTTGGATGTCATACAATTCAGCAGATTTCCAGTCATTCCTAAATCAGAAACAGAATATGACACCCTTTATTAAAACAAGGAGGAATAAATTATTATAGCCCATAAACATTTATCACATGTCTCATATTTAACTATAAATATATGACTCTGCTGTACACTTTGAGAATAAAAAATAAGGGCAATTTACTTGATGATCGTCTGGCTGCTTTTCAAAGGTATCTTTAAACCTGCTTGTCATTTAAAAACATGACTAAGTGGCAGGAGGTGCTGAAATATAAGAAGGTAAACATTATTCTCGTAATGTTCCAGGGTAAGCTCAAATGCGACTCAATTAAAATCCTGTGCCATATAAAGCATATTAATTGATTTTAAAATTATAGGTACCACTCTTTTTAAAATTGATTTCTTCTAGTACAAAGAGAGACCTTTAATACAGATGAGATACTTATTAATAGCACTATGTTCAAAGCTCTCTCTCTCAAGTGAAGCTGGTGGATTAGACCAGGAAAAGGTCAATTTAGGTTTCCACATCTTGCATACTAATGGTCTGCAAAACAAGTCTGTGCAGCTTGTTTCTCTCCTGTGCCAAAAGGAGAAAAAATAAGCTCAGGCATTTTCAAGCACAGGGACAAGTTTAATTTTAAGGCATGTTTCACCTTTTAAGTCACTGATGTTTGTTTCATCTTTTCCCTCCACATCTCGTCATCTGTTTGTCATTGGCATGCAAGTTCCATGCGCCTGGGCAGCCCTCTGCAGCCAGGGACTCTCTGAAGTGATTACCTGGACAGGATTATGACACTGAATTGTGGGATCTTGCAGTGCCCAAACTGCATTTGTAATTTCTATATTGTTTCTTGGGACAGCCCCTGGTAATTAAAATTGCTTTATTAATATAGGTAATAATTAATATATTTTAATATGAATACATCCTGACCAATTGGACTCCAAAAGTATAAGAGTCAGGGCCACTAACAACACATTGTATTAGGATTACCATGTATGCAATCTAAACACACGCTGTCTACAATCTGTATTTCTTTCCACCAGATTTCTCAGGGCCAGTATGTGAATTTGATCTCATGAACATTGCTTTCCTCCTAGTTGGTGCTCCAAGATGGCATTAGCAATGTGCAGTGGTGTTTTGCAGACAGCTCGTGAAACTATTAGATATTCTACCAGATACACTCCTTTTCAACTATGCCTGTAATTCCCTTTAAAGAAACATACTTTTGAACAGTCTAAACGGGCTAGGGATTGTATGATCTCGCGAAGGACTCAGCAAATTTGACTCTCAGGAGTGCAGGTATAGGACTGTGGTGAACTATGTGCCTGTCGGGACACGCCCCTGCTGACTGCTCCTGTGGCTCCTCCCACAGGCCCCTGTATAAAGGAGGTCTGAGGCCTGACGCTCAGCCTCAGTCTCCAGGACATTGTATGATAGACACTCACTCCTGGTTCCTTCTTCCAGTCAATAAAAGCCGATATCTCGCCTTACATCTCAGTGTGAGTTATTGATGGTGCATCAAGGACCTTGAAGCAAACGAAGAGATGGCCAAGGTGCACGTCAAGCTAGATTAAAGTGCCAAGGCCCGAGAGTCCATTACTCCATGCCAGCTGAGCGCCCAACCGCCCTCGCCTGAGCCTCTCCTGTCTGTCTGAGTTTTGACCTGTCTCCCTCTCTTCTCGGTACTACCATTAGGCAGGAGGTGCAGGGATCTAGCGTCCCACACCGCCAGCCTCAGGAGCCCTGCAGCCATCGACCAGTTTCACTCACCTCAGCACTGAACTGAATCCACAGCCTATGGACTCATTTCAGGGACTCCGCAGCTCATGTTCTCAGCATTATTTGTTTAATCTTCATTATTTGCACAATTTGTCCTCTTTTGCACATTGGAAGCTTGTTGATCTTTGTTACCTTTCTCATTTTTGGCTTATTTCTTTGTTTTCCTGTCGGCCCCTGCAAGAAAACAGATTTGAACATTGTACATGATATACATAATTTGGTAATAAATGTACTTTGAACTTTCAACTTTCAAATTTGACTTTGTGACTATAGTCTTCATCTGAATGTAATTGAAAACAAGTGACTCCTGTCACATGAGTGTTTTGCTTAATTATTACCTAATCCCTCGAGAAGCTCAACAGTTTAACAGTCCACCTAACAGGCAGTCTGCCTGACAAACAGTCCACCTGACAAGCAGTCCACCTAATAGGCAGTCCACCCAACAGACAGTCCACCTAACAGACAGTCCACCTAACAGGCAGTCCACCCAACTGACAGTCCACCCAACTGACAGTCCACCTGACAGACAGTCCACCTAACAGGCAGTCCACCCAACTGACAGTCCACCCAACAGACAGTCCACCTAACAGACAGTCCACCTAACGGACAGTCCACCTAACAGGCAGTCCACCCAACAGACAGTCCACCTAACAGACAGTCCACCTAACAGGCAGTCCACCCAACTGACAGTCCACCCAACAGACAGTCCACCTAACAGGCAGTCCACCTAACAGACAGTCCACCTAACAGGCAGTCTGCCTGACAGACAGTCCACTTGACAAGCAGTCCACCCAACAGACAGTCCACCTAACAGGCAGTCCACCTAACAGACAGTACACCTAACAGGCAGTCTGCCTGATGAACAGTCCACTTGACAAGCAGTCCACCCAACAGACAGTCCACCTAACTGACAGTCCACCCAACAGACAGTCCACCTAACAGGCAGTCTGCCTGACAGACAGTCCACTTGACAAGCAGTCCACCCAACAGACAGTCCACCTAACTGACAGTCCACCCAACAGACAGTCCACCTAACAGGCAGTTCACCTAACTGACAGTCCACCTAACAGGCAGTCTGCCTGACAGACAGTCCACTTGACAAGCAGTCCACCTGACAGACAGTCCACCTAACTGACAGTCCACCTAAAAGACAGTCCACCTAACAGGCAGTCTGCCTGACAAACAGTCCACTTGACAGACAGCCCACCTGACAGACAGTCCACCGGACAGACTGTCCACTGACAGACAACCCACTTGATAGGCCATCCACCTGACAGACAGCCCATCGACAAGCATCCACTCACTTGACCACTGTTATACAATAGCCCTAAAAGCCACACGCCATCCTAACTTGTGAATATATCATTGTTCCTTCACTGTGGCTGGGTGAAAAGCCTGGAACACCTTTTCACACTGCACTGTGGGTACGCACACACCTCAAGGACAGCAGTGGTTCAAGAAGGCAGCTCACCACCACCTTCTCCATGACAACTAGGGATGAGTAATGAAGTGCTGGCTCAGCCTACATAGCGTACATTGTTTGAGCAACTATAATCAGAATAAAATTTACCCTCTGCTCCTTGAATTTGCCAAGCTGTAGCAAGCTGCCTTTGCTTTCTTTCTTTATCTCACACGGAGGTATCTGAGGGTGAGGGTTGAAAGGTCACACTTGGATCACTGTTCCAGAGATACAACTTTCATCTCAATACACTCCTGTAATGTATTAATTGGGTACCTTAGGGCAGGAAAGCAGGCCAAATGTGACTAATCAGGTCAGTGACACTTTATATCTCTCTTATGAGCCAATGTGATGCATGCCAGCTGTATTCTAGTGCTTGAGAATCATTAGATACAGGAGTTACCTAATAAAGAGGCCTCTGTGTGTATGTTCATGATCTTTGGCTGCCGTAGCCCATCCACGTCGAAGTTCAATGAGTTATGCGTTCAGAGATGCTCCTCTGCAAACCATTGTTGTAATGCATGGTTACTTGAGGTATTGTCAGCTTGAACCAGTCTGCCCATTCTCCTCTAATCTCTCTAATGAACAAGACGCTTTTAACCACTGAGCTGCGACACATTGGATATAACCATATAACAATCACAGCACAGAAACAGGCCATCTCGGCCCCCCTAGTCCGTGCCGAACTATTGCTTCTCACTCCAGAGACAGTTGTGCATGAAAATCCCAGCAGATCAGTGGTTTCCAAGATATTCAAATCACCCTGTCTGGCACCAACAATCATTCCATGGTCAAAGTCACTTAGATGACGTTATTTCCCCATTCTGATTGTTTGGTCCGAACAACAACAAAACCTCTTGACCATGTCGGCATGCTTTTATGCACTGAGTTGTCTCCACACGATTGGCTGATCAGATATTTGCATTAATGAGCAGCTGTACAGGCATCTTGTTTCTTGTATTTACTGTGAATGCCCACAAAAAATGAATTACACAATTGTATGTGATGACATATATGTACTTTGATAATACATTTTCTTTGAAATTGAACTTAATAAAGTGTAACAACCATGATTCAGCAGCGCATCAGATTCGGCTGTTGGGCTTATGAATATGCACGTGTCAGCTAATTATTACTTCTTTGTGATAGTATTTAACCATTTATTCTGTTGTAGTATTTGTCAAGACTTGGACATAGCCACGCTTCATTACCTCCAGCCCGCCTTACCTGAGAAATTGGACTGTTGGGTCAACTGACTGTGAAGACTAGCAGCATTCGTTTTATTCTTCGCTGTTCTTTTCAGCCGCAGTGTCGGCTTCGTTTTCCATTTGAGTGTTTTAGATAATGGCTCTGTTTGGCCTAGTGTTTACAGTTTTGTTTTCCCTATAACACCGTTCACATTAAAGTCTGTGAACTATCGACCCACTTCAGTGTCTCTCACTCTGCACTTGGGCCATGTCCAAAGCTGGTGACATAAAATGGCCACTGAGTGTACAGACGCTTGAGGGTTTCTGTAGGTATTCATGCTGGTATCATATCTGCATCAAATATATTCCTCAATTGTTTCATGAAATGCTCGATGTTCTGCACACATTTTATTTTAGAAGCGGGATATGGTAAATCTAAATCCAAAGGATTTTCAAGAAAGAAGTGCAACTTCTTAATCGACCAAACAGATGTATCATATCTCCTGATATTATACTATCTCCATTTGCTCTTTATTCTATTTATGGCATTCCAGCTTGCACCCATGAGTTGCCTTGTGTGTGCTTTGATGCCTCTTTGGCTGATGTATGCAATGTAATGCCCGGCAGGAAGACTGTCATTTTCATCATCCTCTAACGTCTTCCTGCTGCATCACAGCTTTGTACCCCAGTGAGATATGGCCATGCCTGTCCTGGCATGCAAGGTCAGCGCTGGCGGACTGGGCGGATGTAAATCACAGTGAGATCCAAGGCCTAAGAAGGCAGTTCCACAACTGTTTGTGGAGAGTGAAGGACATCTTCACACAGAAGAAGTTATGGTCATCCACTGCAGCTAAGGAAGACCCTGGATGATTACACGTGACCCAAACTTCCAAGACTGAGAGAGTGGAACTGGCCCAGTGCATCATCTTTTCCACTTTAAAATCTCTCCCTCACAGGTTTCTTTGTGTATTGTCATGGTCAGATAGGACAGACAACCAATCAATCGACTGTTGGTGAAGCATTTTAGTGGAGAAGTTGTACCAGGCAATGCTTTACCTCCAATTTCTCTTTCTCTTCTTGCTTCTCCGCCACTTCCATTGTTACCTCCTCAGAAGAAGAGCCAGGTACATTTAGCTCTCTTCTCAAAAAACGTGTCAGCACACATCTGGCTTCCCAAAAGGCAGTGAAACCCAGTATCAGCAAACAGATGATAATTGATAACAAGCTCTCAAAACAAGCAGTTTCTTAATAGGAGACACAAGAGACTGTAGGTGCTGAAACCCGCAACATCAGATGGGCTGCTAGAGGAACTCAGTGGGTTGAACAACATCTGTGGGGGAAAAGGAATGGTCTGAGTCTGGTTTGAAGCCTGATGCAAGATTTCAGTCTGAAACATTGACCACCCCTTCAGACGCTGCTCAGCTCATTGAATTCCTTCAGCAGGCAATTTGTTGTTTCAATATCTTACCAGTACATGTTTTGGGAAATTAACAGTTGAGGGGGAACTGGATAGTTCAAGAGCATTGATCAGAATCAGTTTTATTGAAGCTGATATCAGTTGTGAGTCTTGTTGCTTTGTGGTAAAATTCAATTCAATACAGGCATAATAAATTACAGTACTGTAGGTTACAAAAGTAAATAATAAATAAATAAATAAATAAATAAATAAATAAATAGATAGATAGATAGATAGATAGATAGATAGATAGATAGATAGATAAATAAATAAATAAATAAACAGATAAACAGATAAATAAATAAATAAATAAATAGATAAATAAATAGATAAATAGATAGATAGATAAATAAATAAATAAATAAATAGATAAATAAATAAATAGGTAATTAAATAAATAGATAAATAAATAAATAGATAAATAAATAAATAGATAGATAGATAACTAAATAAATAGATAGATGGATAGTTCCAAAGAAGAATAGTGAAACATTGTTTATGGACCATTCAGAAATCTGATGGCAAAAGTGAAGCTGTTGCTAAAGTGTTGAGTGTAGGTTTCTAGATCCTTTACCTCCTCCCATATGGTGGTAATGAGAAGATGGCATGTCAGGGGCAGCGGGGGGGGTCTTTGATGATGGATGCTGCATTCTTCAGGCAGTTGCATTTGAAGATGTCCTCAGTGGTGGGGAGGCTTATGCCCATGATGGAGCTGGCTGAGTCCACATCCCTCTGAAGCCTCTTACGATCTCATGTCTCAGACTGGTATTCAACCGGTTAGAATGTTCTCCACTGTACACCTGCAAGCCTTTGCTGACATACCAAATCTTGTTAAACTCCTAACGAGTACAGACACCAGTGTGCCTTCTTCATAATTGCATCAATATGGTGGGCCAAGGATAAATTCTCTGAGATATTAATGCCCATAAATTTGAAACTGCTCACCCTTTCCACTATAGGCCCCTCAGTGAGAATTGGTGTGTGTTCTCCCAGCTTCTCCTTGCTGAAGTCCACAATCAATTCCTTAGTGTTGCTGATGTTGAATGCAAGGTTGTTGTTGTGACACCACTCAACCAGCCAATTTATTTCACCCTTGTACACTGTCATGTCACCATCTGAGCTTCTGACAATATCTCCCAACTTTTGTTGTGAAAATCAGTGCCAAATATTTGGTAGCTCTCGTGAGATGCCGCATGGTGCATTCTCAATACATTAAATGTGCTTTGTTAACATTGTGCTTCTGAGTGAGTCATCTGAATTCTAGCAAGCCTGAGCAGGGACTACTGAATAGTGACCATCTGTGGCGGAAGCACTCTCTTTATTCTGCAGCATAGTAACGTGCTGACCAATATAATTTAATTTAATAACAAGTGTTATAGAAAGTTATAGGAAGGTTTTTTGTTCCTCTCTGTGACTTGTGGCAGCAACCTTGCTGTTTCTTTAGCATCTGTCTGTTTTTTATGAGACTGAGTTGCTAGCTCAATGCTCAGCCCAGCACAGATGGAAAGCATGCAAGGAGCCGTCCGGATTTGAACCCAGGACCACTCAACACAAAGTCCAGTGCAGATGCTACCTCACCACCAGCCAGCGTAGGAAGACATGTGACACAGAAAAGGTTTACAGAATGCATTTATTTTTTTAACACTGGGTAGATGGAGCAAATGAGTTGACAGAAAGCCCTTGATGATTGTACTTTATCCACAACAGCTTGAACTACTGGATTGGGCTGTAGATTTTTTTTTCAGTTTAACTTTCTTATACTTAATTGCCTTTTTACAGCATCACCAACACACACATGATTGTTCAGTGAATTTTTCAGTAATGGTGGTTGCAGTTGCCTCAGTATTTTTCTGTGGCTGGTGTCACATCACTTGAGACTGGCAATTTAATAGGTTAACTGTTATCAATGGAATTTCAATTACATCTTCTGTTATCAATAGCCTTTTTAAAAAGACCACATGGCTTTTAGTGACAAAAGAGGAGAAAATCTGCAAATGCTGGAAATCCAAGCAACACACACAAAATGCCGGATGAACTCAGCATGCCGGACAGCATCTGATCAAAAGAGTAAACTGTCGGCATTTTGGGCCAAGACCCTTTGTCAGGCCTATTTTCGGTCTCTCATTTTGTCTCATTTTCTTCCCTTTGTCTCTCACCATGCCTCTACCCCTCCCTCTCCTTTGCTCTTATAACAATAAAACAATCATAAGCAACAAGTTTTAAGCAACAAGCAAAGCATCAGGTTCCTGCAGCGGGCAGATGCAGCGGACATGGAATAAGGACACTAAAAGATGATGTTGTTGATCAGACTGGCAGCTTGCAGGCAGATGCAGTGAGATGGACCAGAGGCAGAATAAAGAAGAGGAGGTGCACTTAAACCATGATGATCTCATCATTACCACAGGTTAAGTGATGAATGATGATTAGACGAGACTCCGGCACTCTGAAATGATTCATCACCCTGTCACAGAATTAATGTAGTATCGTTCGGCAATCAAATACTCCTCAAGACACTATGAGAGGAACCAAGATTGTTCATACCACAGATGATAAAGCTAGCTGAAAATTATTTTCATTAAAAGAGCTGGATCCCATTTTTCTGTGAGACAATTGAAAGTTAGGTTAATGACCCCTACGCCAACCAAGTTAATATCTCTGTAAGTGCAGGCTAATTTAAGAAGCTGACTCCATAAATGGATTACTACTGTAAAAATTTAAATTAAGTGAAATGCATATTTTATTAATAAAGCTGATGAAACCTTTCAGAGAAACATATTTAATGCAATCAGCATTCTTATGAAATTAAAATAATGTAAAATAATGCATAGAAAAGTAAAGAAAGAAATTTCTGATTGAGTAACACCCACACAAGCAGGTCAGGCAGCATCTATGGAAAGGAATAAAGAGTTGATGTTTTGGGCCGAGACCCTTCATTAGGACTGATAGAATTCCTGACTGAATAACTGCCCCTAAATTAGACAACAACATGCACCCAAAACGCTGCACCTCAGCCAAAAGCTATTATCATGCAGATATCACAGGAAAGTGCAGTCATACTTATTTGTACTGCAGTGAACACCTCTCCATAACTGGCTGGTAACTTAGCAAAGAGAAGGTCAGTGCAACATATCCAACAGCTAATTATTATACCTCTGCTGCACTGCCTCGCCTCTCTGCACAATAGCCGGATCGTGTTGGTTTTTATCAATGGCATAGTCACAGTCAAATTGGTGCAGGAGGCCTCTCAAAGGTTGGAGAGTGAGATTTAAATAAAGAAGCTTCCGCGGGATTTCGGCTTTTTTCACGGCACATTCGCAATTGAATTGTCGCAGGAAACCTCAAACATTAGCAAGGACAAATAAAAGTAAGGCAGGGACAAGCAAGCGGAGCGGCCACTGTGTGAATGAGCCAGTATTAGGCTGGGGAGGCATTGACTCATAAAGCTTCGGCAGGAACAGGCTTATGCGATGTACTTATCTGGTAAGTTTCTTCTTCATTCTTATTCGTCTTCATTCTTAATTCTTCATTCTTCATCTGTTAGTGCATAGTTAGAGCAGTGGGAAAGGCTCCAGTGACTGAGTTGTGTTCATTGTGTGAGAGGTGGGAATTCAGCCTCCCAAACAACCACATCTGCACCATGTCCACTGAGCTGCATCTTCAACTCATACGGGACACTGCAGAGATGACAGATAGGAGCTACAGGTCAGTTGCAGAAGGCAGGTACCTGAGTGACTGTCAGGAGAGGGAAGGGAAATGAGCAGCCAGTGCAGAGTACCCCTGTGGTTGTCCACTTCAATAATAAGTTTATTGTTTTGAATACCGTTGAGGAGGATGACCTACCAGGGGATGCCACAGCAACCC
Source organism: Hypanus sabinus (assembly GCF_030144855.1). NCBI lineage: Eukaryota > Metazoa > Chordata > Chondrichthyes > Myliobatiformes > Dasyatidae > Hypanus > Hypanus sabinus. The sequence goes on from NC_082709.1 coordinate 42,545,029, forward strand.
GAACTCTGACACTGAGTCTGGCACTGTGGTTCAGAAGGCAAGGGGAAGAAGAGAAATGCAGTATTGATAGGGCATTCCATAGTTAGAGGAGTAGATAATATTCTGTGAAAGCAATAGAGATACCCGTATGATATATTGCCTCCCAGGTGCCAGAGTCAAGAACGTCTCGGTTCGGGTCCATGATGTTCTAAAGGGAGAGGCTAAGCAGCCGGAAGTCTTGGCATATATTGGCACCAATGACATACGTAGGAAAAGCGGGGAGTTCCTGAAGAGAGAATTTAGGGAACTGGGCAGAAAGCAGGGCCTCCAGGGTAGTAATCTCTGGATCGCTGCCTGTGCCACATGCCAGTGAGGGTAAGGATAGGCAGATGAATGCACAGCTGAGAAACTGGTGTAGAGGGAACTGTTTTAGATTTCTGGATCATTGATGCTGCTTCTAGGGAGGGTATGACCTGGACAAAAGAGATAAGTTACACCTGAACCCAAGGGAGACCAATATCCTTGCAGGCAGATTTGCCACAGCTGTTGGAAGGCTTTAAACTAATTTGACAGGGGGATGGAAACAGGTGTGATAGTGATATTGGTTTACAAGCAGAGGCAGTATGCAGTGAGATTGTCAGGAAGGACTGGCAGATCAGTGGGATGAGTTGCAGTGTAACAGGAGGACAATTGAAATGGGTAACAGATAAGGGACTGACGGTGTTATACAGTTGAGATTTCAGGCCAAAAGGGTTTTGTGTGTTTTGCTTGGATTTCCAGCATCTGCAGATTTTCTCTTGTTTGTGATTGGATTACTACCTTCTTCAGCTTTCCTGTTACCGCAACACTAACTGCCCCTCCACCAGTCTTTGTATCATCGGCAAACTTGGCAACAAAACCATCAATTCCATCCTATAACTCAGTGATATACAATATAAAAAGAAGTGGTCCCAACACCAACCCCTGCAAAACATCACTAGTCGCCAGCAGCCAACCAGAAAAGGATCCTTTTATTCCCACTCACTGCCTCCTACTAATGAGCTAGTGCTCTAAGTAAATTTCCTATAGTATCTAGGGCTCTTAACCTAGTAAGCAAGCTCACGTGTGGCACTTTATCAAAGGCCTTCTGAAAATCCACGTCATCCCTTTTATCTATCCTAATTGTAAGCTCCTCAAAGGATTCCAGCAGGTTCGTCGGGCAAGATTTTCCCTGAAGGAAACCATGCTGACTTTCTCCTACCTTGTTCTGTGTCACCAAGTACTCCATAATCTCATCTTTAACAATTGACTCCAACATCTTCCCAACCACTGAGGTTGGGCTGACTGGTCTATAGTTTCCTTTCTGCTGCCTTCCTCCTTTCTTAAAGAGTGGAGAGACATCTGCAATTTTCCAGTCCTTTGGCACCATGCCAGAGTCCAATGATTCTTGAAAGATCATTACTAGTATCTCCACAATCTCTACCACTACCTCTTTCAGAACCCTAGGGTACAGGTCATCTGGTCTGGGTGACTTATGTACCTTTAGGTTTTTCAACTTTTTGAGCATCATATCCTTCGTAATAGTAACTGTATTCACTTCTCTTCCCTCACACCCTTCAACATTTGGCACACTGCTGTTGTCTTCCACAGTGAAGAGGAATGAAAAATACTCATTTAGTTCATCTGCCATCTCCTTGTCCCCCATTATTACTTCTCTGGCCTCATTTTCTAGAGTTCCTACATCCACTCTCATCTCTCTTTTCTTTTTTATATACTAGAAAAAACTTTTTCTATCCATCTTGATATTGTTTGCTAGCTTTCTTTCATACTTCATCTTTTCCATCTTAATGATTCTTTTAGTTGTTCACTGTAGGTTTTTAAAAGCTTCCCAATCCTCTCTTCCCGCTAATTTTTTATTGTTGTATGCCCTCTCTTTTCCTTTTACATTAGTTTTGAGTTCCCTTGTCAGCCAACGTTGAACTAATTTGTCATTTGAGTATTTCTTTGTTTTTGAAATATATATGTGCTGCACCTTCCTCATTTTTCCTAGAAACTCACGCCATTGCTGTTCTACTGTCATCCCTGCCAGCATTTCCTTTCAATTTACCTTGGCAAACTCCTCTCTCATACCACTACAATTTCCTTTACTCCACTGAAATACTGCGACATCAGACTTTACTTTCACCCTATCAAATTTCAAGTTGAACTCAGTCATATTGTGATCAATGTCTCCCATGTGTTTCTTTACCTTAAGCTCTCTTATCACCTCTGGTTCATTACATAACACCCAATGCAGTATAGCTGATCCCCCAACAACAAGCTGCTCTAAAAAGCCATTTCATAGGCATTCAAAAAACTCACTATCAGGATCTATTACCAGCGTGAGTTTCCCAATGTACCTGTATGTTAAAATCTCTTACGGCTATCATAACATAGCCCTACTGACATGCCTTTGCTATTTCCCATTGTAATTTGTAGTCCAAATCCCAGCTACTGTTTGGAGGTCTGTAAATCACCGCCATCAAGATCCTTTTACCCCTGCATATTCTTAAATTAACCCACAAGGATTCAACATCTTCTGATCCTATGTCACTTCTTTCTAATGACTTGATGCTATTCTTTATGAGCAGAGCCCCACCACCCCCTCTGCCTAACTTCTTATCCCTCTGATGCAATATGTAACCTTGGACATTCAGCTCCCAACTACAACTATCCTTCAGCCACAACAACATCTTGACAATCTGTAAAAGTGCAACATGATCATCCACCTTATTTCTTATACTCCACGCATTGAGTACTTTGAGTACTTTATTTGCTGCCCTTTTTGATTCTGCATCCCTAATGCATTGATAATCACAGTGCTGGCTGCAATTTTGTCCTATCATCTGCCTGCCTTTCCTGACAGTCTGACTGCACGCTATCTTTGCTTGTTTTACCATCCATCCTATCCTGAGTGCCTTCACTCTGCTTCCTGTACCCCGCCAAATTATTTACCTGGACGATACCTCGTCCCACCCTACTAGTAAAAATGCCATCCCCTTCTCTCAATGTTTCTGTCTTCATCGCATCTGCTCTCAGGATGAGGCTTTTCATTTTAGAACAAAGGAGATGTCCTCCTTCTTCAAAGAATGGGGCTTCCCTTCCTCCACCATCAATGCTGACCTCAACCTCATCTCTTCCATTTCATGCATGTCTGCTCTTACAACCACCCTACCAGGGACAGGGTTCCTCTTGTCCTCACCTACCACCCCACCAGCCTCCGTGTCCAGCACATAATTCTCCAAAACTTCCATGACCTCAAACGGGATCCGACCACTAAGCATGCCTTTCCCTCCCTCCCACTTCCTGCTTTCCGCAGGGATCACTCCCTATGCAACTCCCTTATGCATTCGTCCTTCTCCACAGATCTCCCTCTTGGCACTTATCCTTGCAAGTGGAATAAATGCTGCAGCTGCCCCTACACCTCCACCCACACTACCATCCAGGGCCCTAAGCAGTCCTTCCAGGTGAGGCAACATTTCACCTGTGAGTCTGTTGGGGTCATTTATTATGTTCAGTGCTCCCAGTATGGCCTCCTGTATATCGGTGAGACCCAACATAGATTAGGGAACATCTATGGTCCATCCGCTAGAACAAGTGGGATCTCCCAATGGCCACCCATTCCCATTCCAATATGTCCATCCATGGCCTTCTCCACTATCATGATGAGGCCACACTTATATTCTGTTTTGGTAGCCTCCAACCTGATGGCATGAACATCGATTTCTCAAACTTCCATTAATGCCTCCGCACCCCCACCCCCTTCACCATTTTCCATCCCTTTTTCCCTCCCTCACCTTATCTCTTTGCCTGCCCATCACCCCCTCCACTCCTCTCCACTTTCTTCTTTCTTCCATGGCCTTTTGCCTCTTTCACCAATCAACTTCCCAGCTCTTTACTTCATCCCTCCCCCCTCCAGGTTTCACCCATCAATTGGTGTTTCTCTCTCCCCTCCCCGCACCTTTTAAATCTACTCTAGTCCTGCTGAAGGATTTCAGCCCGAAACGTCGACTGTACTTTTTTCCATCAATGCTGCCTGGCCTGCTGAGTTCCTCCAGCATTTTGTGTGTGTTGCTCAGATTGTAGATTCTCTCTTGTTTGTTAGTTTAAACCCTCCACAACAGTTCTAACAAATTGTTCTAACTGCCTGTGAGAATATTGGTCCCCCTTGGGTTCAGGTGCAACCCATACCTCTCCCAGAAGAGATCCCAATGATCCAAGATCCTGCCTCCTGCACCAGCTTCTCAGCCACACATTTATCTGCCAAACCATCCTGTTTCTACCCTCACTGGTGTCTGGCACAGTCAGCAATCCAGAAATTACCACCCTGGAGGTTCTGCTTCTCAGCTTTCTGCTGAGCTCTCTAAATTCTCTCTTCAGGACCTCATTGTTTTTCCTTCCTACGTCATTGGTACCAATATGTACTAAGGCATCGGGCTGCTTTAACCTCCTTCTCCAAAATGCTGTGGATGCTGTTACGTACCCCGTAACTGGGTTACTTACCAGCAAAGATAGAGAGGTCCATTGAAGTCTGATGGTACTATTTTTAACAGTATTTATTGATAAAAATACACAAAAATAATATCAATGCAAACATACAGATAATATACGTCGTCAATACTAAATCTAAAAGTGCGGGTATAATAATAATCAATAAGAAATAGCTATCGTTGTCTAGGAGATAATGTATTGTCCGATGGAAATATAAAAGTCACTCAAGTTCATTCAAGCTGCAGCTTTTTGGTTGGAGAGAAAGACGGAGGTTTAACTTGCCCATTCCTTTTGTGATGTCAATCCTTCGAGAGTCGTTGGGGGCTGATTTCCCCTTTGTGGTTAGCTAAAGCCGTGCTTCCGTGGTAAAGGCCCACCAATTCCGAGGCAAATGGAAAAGGACACACGTGGGCTTTTCCACCAGCTTTCGCTATTAAGCTGTTACAGGAGTTCTAGCATTTCTTCTGGTGCGTCTGAAGGGGCTGTTCCCCAGACCCTCTTTTATCCTGACTCACGGGGTCTCAGATGTCAATCAGGTTGGGATGATGCAATCCCTCCACCAACCCCACCCCCCCCCCCCCTCGGTTCATTGCCTGGGGCTTCGATGCATTGTGCAGGATTCAATACACAATTCCATCTCCAAGAGACAATAGCCATTATCAATGGTTCTCCCTTTCGGAGGCCAGGACACATTCCAAACTCTTTGTGGATTCTGCAGGTCTTTCTCTCATTTCCTGGGTCTCCTGAACTGACTTAATAGTGATCTTGCGATTCTCAAAAAGGAGGGGGCCACGGGTGTAACAATGCAATCTGAGACATCCCTGATCCTGGCACCTGGGAGGCAACATACCATTCGGGTGTCCTGTTCACATCCACAGAATCTCCAGTCTGCTCCTCTGGCCATTGAATCCCCAATCACTACTGTTCCCCTCTTCTCCCTCTTTCCCTTCTGCACCACCAACCCATGCTCAGTGCCAGTAACCTGGTCTCCATGGCATTCCCATGGGAGGTCACCCCCCCCCCCCAACAGTATCAAAAACTCATTATACTCATTATTGAGAGGAATGACCACAGGGTGCTCTGTACTAACTGCCTAATCGCCTTCCCATTTCTTCTCCTGACAATCACCCAGCTGCCAATTCCTGCAATTTAGGGGTGACTACTTCCCTGTATCTCTGATCAATGATCTTCTCCCTGTTCCATACATTATTTGAATGATGGAATTGATGGTTTGTGGCCAAGTTTGAGGATGATATGAAGGGAGGTGAAGGGACTGGTAGGGCTGAAGAAGTAGGGACACTACAGGAGACCTTGGACAGATTAGGAGAATGGACAAAAAAGTAGCAAATGTAATACAGTGTTGGGAAATGTATGGTCATGCACTTTGGTAGAAGGGATAAAGGCATAAGCTATTTTCTAAACAGGGAGAAAATCCAAAAATCCGAGGTGTAAAGGGGTTTAGGAGTCCTCATGCAGGATTGCCTAAAGTTTAATTTGCAGGTTGAGTTGGTGGTGAGGAAAGCAAATGCAATGTTAGCACTCATTTTGAGAGGATTAGAATATAAAAGCAAGGATATAATGCTGAGAATTTATTAGACACTGCTGAGGCTTTACTTGGAATATTGTGAGGTGTTTTGGGCCCCTTCTTTAAGAAAGGATGTGCTGACATTGGAGAGGGTTCGAAAGAGCTTCATGAGAGTAACTCCAGGATGAAAGGCTACTGTATGAGAAGTGATGGATGGCACTGGGCCTTCTCTTGCTGCAACTTAGAAGAATGAGGGGGGATCTCGTTGAAACCTATCGAATTATGAAAGGCCTAGGTAGAGTGAATCTGGGGAGGATGTTTCCTATGGTGGGGGAGCCTAGAACTAGAGGGCACTTCCTCGGAATAGAAGGGCGTCCATTTAGAATGCAGCCAAAGAGGAATTTCTTTAGCCAGTGGGTGGTGAATCTGTGGAATTCATTGCCACAGGTGGCTGTGGAGGTCGGGGCACTGGATGTGGAGGTGGATAGGTTCTTGATTAGTCAGGGCGTTAAATGTTACGGGGAGAAGGCAGGAGACTGGGGTTCAGAGGGAAATAGATCAGGCAAGATCAAGTGACGAAGTAGACACAATGGGCCAGGTGGCCCAATTCTGCTCCTATGTCTAATGGTCTTATGGTCTTATGGAGTGAACGTCTCTGTGAACATTGCATCCACTAATGGCACTGGCATGTTCAAAATCAGTGAAGTGTTGTGAACTCTCAGACTTGAAACTTGAATATAAAATCTTTTTCTCCAGCGATGCTGCCTGACCTGCTTAGTGTTTCCAAAGTTATGGAGCTTCAGGAAACAGGGAAACAGACCATTTGGCCCACCATGATCATGCTAACCAGTAGGCACACATCTTCCAGCATCTGGCCCATAGTGCCTAAGCATTTCAAGTGCTTATCTGGATACTTATTAAATGCTGTAAGTTATTTACGTGCCGTCAGTGTTTTCATCATTCACTTAGTCGGCGTATTCCTGGAACGCACACACTACGTCGAGTTTATTGCAATAAGATGCTCAACTGCTCAGCTGACTGCCTGTGAGCAATATTGTAGTGCTGGGAACTTGGTTAATTTGTAAAACTGTGAAAAAATATGCTTTTACAACAAGAACACACACAAAATGCTGGTGGAACACAGCAGGCCAGGCAGCATCTATAGGGAGAAGCACTGTCAATGTTTCGGGCCGAGACGTCAATGTTGCTTCTTCCTATAGATGCTGCCTGGCCTGCTGTGTTCCACCAGCATTTTGTGTGTGTTGTTGTTTGAATTTCCAGCATCTGCAGATTTCCTCGTGTTTGCTCTTTTACAACAAGCTCTCTTCTCATTTTATTCTGACTGTTTTTATTATGTATTGAGCTTGTCTGTCAGACATATGCATTTCCAAGAATAAAATATGCCTTGTGGTTCAAGAGGTTACCTCATGCACATGTTCTCTTCTTAATAGTGATTTATATGTTTATATTATTTCAGCACAAACTCATCAGTCAAAAGAAAACCAACCCAAACATGCTGTTCTTACAAGATTAGGCCTCTCTTCACAGCTTCTAATTCATCCTTTTTAAATAATCAGTTTATTTGTGATGGCTCAGGTACCTTGTATGTATTTCAGACCATAGCCATATCAGTCCTGATGTCCACAGTATATTCATGTACTTAAATTATTTTGTCAGTAAATTCTGATTTGAAATCATGTCAAGATGCGTAATGGTTAAACAAGTGGTTTGCACTCACTACCAGTATCACCAATTCCAGGTAATTAAGTCAAATTCACTAGTTTTATATTAACTAACCTTACCAATAAAGTACTACCTTTTAAATACACTGCAGCATTAGTTTTTCAGCATTGAGCTTAACAGACCTCTAGGAGAATAAAGAAGCTTGTTATGAAGCTCATGCAGAGATAAAGGAAAAGGATGATAATTTTAATTGCCAGAGGTTCGAGAGTGTCAGGCGGCAGAAGGGTGTGATGTTGCCATTACTAGGGAAAGGTTCTTGGGAACCCGATTTCTTGCTTGCGATTAGGAAGGTAAAAAAGGGAATATGAAAGTAAGCTAGCCAATAATATTAAAGAGGATACCAAGAGTTTCTTCAGATAAATAAAGTGTAAGAATGAGGCAAGACTGGATAACAAATCATTGGAAAACAATGTTGGAGAGGTAGCAATGGGGGACAAGGAAATGGAGGATGAACCGAATAAGCATTTTGCATCCATCTTCAGTGTGGAAGACACTAGCAGTATGGTGGAAGTTCCAGGTGTCAGGGGTCATGAAGTGTGTGAAGTTACTTCTGTTAAGACACTAACATGCATTAGGATCCCTGTTAAAATGATGGCAATGATAAGACAATAAGACATAGGAGCAAAATTAGACCATTAAGCCAATCAAATCTTTTCTACCATTCAATCTACCATTCAATCATGGCTCAACCCCATTCTCCTGCCTTTTCCGCATAACAGCCTTTGATACCCTTACTAATCAAGTACCTCTGAAACTTCCAGTATTCCCAATGACGTGCCCTCCACAGCCAAGCGGCAATGAATTCCACAGATACAGCCTTCTGCCCAATGGCTAAAGAAATTCCTCCTCAGCTCTGCTCTACGGGTCGTCCTTCTATTCCGAGTCTGTATCCTCTGGTCCCCGACTCTCCCACTAATGGGAATATCCTTTCCACCTCCACTCTATCTAGGCCTTTCAATCAAGAATATATCAATAACACTGTTGTGACATCAGAATACTATCCTTATTTTTGTTTGTTACTGTTTAAGGAAGGTTGAATTCAATATTCGCATTTTTATTTTGTTATGAGGGGAAACTTGCTGTGTGTAAATTGGGAAGTTATTTGGCATGGAACTGATGCTGGTGAAAACATCCACTGTGCCAAGGTCAACTGTGCACAGAAGTACCTTGACCAGTTTCTCAAAAGGCACAACTACACCCAGGTAAAACCGTCTTTCCAATAAATATCGATTGCAGTCTACCAGATTGCTCTTGTCTCACTGTTACTGTCAGAAAGGAGGTACAGAAGCCTGAAGGCACACACTCAGCATCCGATTTCTAAATAGACATTGAACCCATGAACACTAAGTTTTTTTTATTATTTTTGTTTCTGCACTACTTTAATATACATATATATACTTACTGTAATTCATTTTTTTCTATATTTATCATGGACTGCATTGTACAATTGACGCTAAGTTAACAAATTTCATGACATCTGCCAGTGGCATTAAACCTGATTCTGATTCTGATTCAGTTTTAATCAGAATTGCTGCTTCTTCAGGGAGTAATGTTTAGCTCCCTGGATGGCAGAATGCAACTTTCCAGTAATGCAACCCAGGAAAAAATGCTTTTCCCAGTTTCTCTGCTTCCAAATTTAACAGTTTCCACACAAGCAACAAGCAGACATCACAGAATGAAATAACATTGTTCTGGCCTTCTAAGGAATATATTATTTAAGAAATTAAACTTCTTAAAAGTAGTATTATTATTGCAAATAGAGTGAAGTACTGAAACCAAATCCCGCGAATAGACTCAGATTAACGCTGAATTCTGAGAAGTCAGACTACTTCTGGCTGGATGGCGCTCTGCCTTGTCACCAAACCAGCTGACATGGCAGGTGTCCTGTGAGACCTGCCAATGCTGAGTGATTTGATCCTTTCAACATTTATGAATGCACACTGGCAGGCAGATAGTACAAAGTAGCTATAAAGTGACACCCATTTAAATGTCGATCTAAGCTGAAACGGTGCATTAAGAAAACAATTAAAATAGAATTTCTGTGATGTAACAGACTAATCCTTTTCCTCAAGAAACTGCCAATAAATTGAATACCCTTTCAGAGAATAAAGCCATTTAATAGCTTTGCTCAAGACAGTGAATACCCTGCAGCTGTCAATAACTTGCACAGTGGTCATCTGAAAGTTTAATGCAAAGTTCACGTAACTTCTCAGTGTTTTGGTTTTATTCGCTCAGAAATGACACCCAGTGTCTTATTTGGTGTTTTGACCTGTATCCTAACTTATAGCGAGTCAAGTTTCAACACTTGTGGGTAACTTAGCTCCCTGAGTCTGTTTAACTCATTATTCAAGCAGACTGCTGCTTCCTCATTCACCTCACATCTGGAAAAGAGAGAGCCGACAAATGACTCTCTAATGTTTTCTGTAATGATAGAAAAAGGTTTTGACAGCTTAGCTGTAAGAGAAGATACTTCCACTTGTGAGTCATGGGGTCAGAACTGGGAGCGACTGGCATCAATAAATTCAATGAGGAATTCAGTGGACTGTTACACCTTGTAGCAGTGAGTAGAGAGAATACAGAATGTGCAATTGTTCAAAGCAAATGAGCTAAATTGTACAGATACATTTCAGGAAAAGCTAAGTAAGCAAAAGAAGGAGAAAGGAAAAAAATGGCACGTCTCCATCTCAGGGGAGAAGACAGTAATCAATATTCAATCCAAGCCCACAAATTCCTGCAGCTATCTTGAGTAGATCTCCAATGACACTGCTTCCCATAAGAACAATTTCCATTAACTCACTTTTTCTGATTCCGTTTCATCTATTGAAAACACTTCAAAGCTCAAAGTTCAATGTGAATTTTATAATCAAAGTATATATATGTCACCATATACAACCTGAAACTTATTTTCCTGCAGGCATACCCAGCAAATCTATAGAATAGTAACTATAATAGGATCAATGAAAGATCTACTAGAGTGCAGAAGACAACAAACTGTGCAAACGCAAATATAAATAAATAGCAATAAATAACAAGAACATGTGATAACAAGATAAAGAATCCTTAAAGTAAGATCTTTGGTTGTGGGAGCATTTCAATAGATGGGCAAGTGAGTGTAGTTATTCAAGAACCTGGTGGCTATGGGGTAGTAACTGCTCTTGAACCAGGTGATGCAAGTTCTGAGGCTTCTGTAAGTTCTACCTGATGGCAGCAGCAAGAAAAGAGCATGGCCTGGTTGGTGGGGATCCCTGTTGATGCTTTCCTATGACAGTATTTCACTTAGATGCTCTCAATTTTTGGAAGAGCTTTACTCATGATGTATTGGCTTATCACTCCCCTTAACAATGTTTCTGAGTTGTCTTCCTTTCATGACATTCCCTCTTCCATCTTGATAAGGCTCACATTGACCTATCTCCTGCACTGATGGAATAACTACTCCCCCTTCATTCCTCCCAAGCACAGCAAGGATAGGGTTTTCTCAGCCCTCGCCCTCCACTCCGCCAGCCTTGATATTCAATACACACAAAATGTTGGAGGAACTCAGCAGGCCAGGCAGCATCTATGGAAAAGAGTAATCAGTCGATGCTTCGGGCCGAGATCCTTCAGCGAGCATCCTGACCCTGCCACCGATGCTGACATCTAACCCCCCTAAAAAGAATCCAAAGGGCTATTCCTGTTACTTAGGGGAATGGCCACAGGGAACTCTGCACTGTCTGCCTACTCACTTTACTTAAGTGTGAACACCTCACTAAAACCCTTGTCTATAATATCCTCAGCCTCCAGGATAATCTTACATACTGTATACACAGTGACACGCTTTTATCTCCTCCAGTGCTTCATTTCTCATGGCGTTTACCCATGTAACTGTGAAGATGCAATGCCTTTTCCATTCTCCTCTGCAGGGGGATAAGGATCTCTGTCAGATGATGCAGCTGTACCACTTCCAATCTAGTGAACTGCAATCTTTGTACTTGAGGAACCAAATGCACATTGTGAGACTGATTTACAGAATGTCTTCATTCTGTCTGCGAGGGTGATCCTGTGATTTCAGTTGCCTGTCACTTTAATCATCCACCCTTCTTTATTCTGACTTCTCTCACTATTCCAGAGAAACCCAATGCACCCTCAGAGAACAGCACCTCACCTTCAGTTGGAGAACAATACATAAACCCCAGGATGGATCATTTAGATAGAATTGAATAAATTTTGTGTTATACAGCTTAAAATTCGGTTTGTATTGGAAATGGGCAGTTCTTATGAATGATCATCAGCCTGTAGTGTTGCCGTCTCTCCACAGGTGCCGCCCAATCTGCTGAGTAGTTCCAACATTCCCTATTTCAGATTTCCAGCAACTGCGCTGTTCTGCATTTTCAATACTGGTTTTGTTTTCTCTCTTCTGTCCTAATTTACCTCCTTCTGCTTACATCTTCATGCAGAGCAGCTGTAGATTACAAGCTTTAACCACCTTCCGTCAGCTAGCATCTCACCACTAATTGCTACACAGTCACTTCAACACACAGTTCTCACCATGTCTCACACTGTCCATCCCTCCCACTCTCTGCAACTTAAACCAGGTTTGTTGTCTGACTCTGCCTAATTCTGATCATAGGTCGGCAAGCTGAAACATTAATTCTGTTTCCCTCCTCACAGATGTTGCCTGACCTGCAGAGTGTGTCCAGCATTTTCTGTTTAATATAACAAGGATATATTGGATTAGGCAGAGCAAAGCTGATGCCGTATAGATCATAAACCCCAGGATGGACCACTTAAGTTTTGAGTTATACAGCTTAAAACTCAAATGTAAATTTATTTTTCATTGTGCAATGTACTGATATAAGTTGGGGTGATTTTAAAACTGAGGAACTTCGAAGGGCATAACGTATCTAATGCCAGTCTGTCATCTGTGCTACAGCACTTTAGTCAGCCTGCCGACGACCTGCTCAGGAGATGCAGGTTACCAATTAAGATATGTTTATCCATCACATTTAAAAGCAATCAGAAAGAGCTGCAGGGGGTGGAAAACTGATATAACAGCAGAAAATGCCGAAAATGCACAACAGGTCAGGAATCAGAATCAGGTTTAATATCGCTGGCATTATGTCACGAAATATGTTATTCTGCAGCAGCAGTACATTGCAATACTTAATAATAAAAAAGCTATAAATTACACTAACATTTGATATTAAATTAAGTAAGTAGTGCAAAAAGAGATTAACAAATTAACAAGTAAATAGTGATGTGGTGTATATTGATTTATCGTCCATTCGGAAATCCGACGGCAGAGTGGAAGGATTGCTGAAGCACCTATAGAAAGAAAATCAGAGTTGGTGCTTCTGGTTGAAGCCCACTCATCAGAACGAAAAGATTGGGAAGAGAGATAAACAGGGTGAAACGGGATCTTTCAGGAAAGGGAAATGGAATTCCAGTCAAGGTGGCACCTGCATGCAGTGCTCCTTCAGTCATCATCTTCTGAATAAATCATGACCATATATTTCACTTCTTCTATATCTTTTACATCTGTTTTCATCTTGGATGTGATTCTGGAACTGTTGAAGGCAGTTATTTGCTGATTGGAGATCATTTGGGTGCTCTGCAGTCTCCAAGAGGGCTACGGGAGACAAAGGCAGCATGCGCGAACATCACGGCGAGCAAGCTGTGGGATGGGGTGTGAGCCGACGTTCAACTCCATTTTGCCAACTAAAGCGACGAGGGAGATCGAATCATTAAGGTGAATGCGGAAGGTGAGCGCAGGCTTTTGATTGCTCTGCTACCAGACAGGGAGAACATCAGAATCAGATTATCAACGGCATGTGTCATGAAATAGTTAACTTAGCAGCAGCAGTTTAATGCAATACACAATACAGACGAAAAACAGTCTAAATAAATAAATTGATTACCGTGTATTGGATAGATTAAAAATCATGCAAAACCAGAAATGATATATATTTAAAAAGTGAGGTAGTGTTCCTGGGTTCAATGTCCATTTAGGAATTGGGTGGCAGAGGAGACGAACCTGTTCCTGAATTGCTGAGTGTGTGCCTTCAGGCTTCTGTACCTCCTACCTGATGGGAACAATAAGAAAAGAACATGCCCTGGGTGTTGGACATCCTTAATAATGGACACTGCCTTTCTGAGAGATCACTCCTTGAAGATATCCTGGGTACTTTGTAGGCTAGTACCCAAGATCGAGTGACTAAATTTATAACCCTCTACAGCTTCTTTTGGTCCTGTGCTGTCGCCACCCGCCCCCCATACCAAACAGTGATGCAGCCTGTCAGAACGCTCTCCACAGTACATCTATAGAAGTTTTTGTTGACATATCAAATCTCTTCAAACTACTAATGAAGTATAGTCACTGTCTTGACATTTTATAGATGCATCGATATGTTGGGATAAGGTAAGGACCCCAGGGATCTTGAAGCTCCTCACTCTCTCCACTTCTGATCCCACTATGAGGATCGGTATGTGTTCCTTCATCTTACCCTTCCTGAAGTCCACAATCAGCTCTTTCGTCTTACTGACATTGAGTGCCAGGTTCTCGTCACCACCTGAGATCCTACCAACAATGGTTGCATCGTCAGCAAATTTATAGATGGTATTTGAGCTATGCCTAGCCACATAGTCATGGAGAGTAGAGTAGTAGGCTAAGCAGACACCCCTGAGGTGCACCAGTGTTGATTGTCAGCAAAGAGGATATGTTATCACCAAACCGATTGTGGTCTTCCAGTTCGGAAGTTGAGGATCCAATTGCAGAGGGAGGCACAGATGCCCAGGTTCTGTAACTTATTAATCAGAATTGTGGGATGATGGTGTTAAATTCTGAGCTATAGTCGATGAACAGCACCCTGATATAGCTGGTTGAACTGTCCAGGTGGTCTAAGGCCACCTGAGATTGCATTGAATGTTGCTGTGCCTGATGAAAGCTACCTGGGTTTTCTGCATTTCGGACATGGACTTGGACTATAGACCTTTTTTCAGTCTTATAGTTCTTCACGTTCTGTGTTCTTTACCCAAACTTTCTTGCATTTTCTGTGAGGGGAGGGGATTTGGGGGCCAATGTGCTGTTCTGTTTTGTTTACATTTTTGAGAAGGAGGAGGGATTTAGGGGCTGATGTGCCTGTTCAATTTTATTTAGTTTTTTTGTGCAGGAGGGGAGATTTGGGGGTTGATGTGCCAGGCCTGATTCTGTTCATTTTTTGTGTGGGAAGGTTTGGGGGTATTAGGGGGTTGATGATCGTGCTGCCTTTCTTTTCTTTTTTGGTTTCATGGCTACCCGGAGAACAAGAAATTCAGAGTTGTATACAGGCAGTCCCTGGGTTATGAACGAGTTCCACTCATGAGTCCGTCTTTAAGTCGGATTTGTACGTTAGTCGGGACAGGGACATCCGGTATTATTTAGCGTCAGTTAGTCAAACGTTTGTCTTAGTATATAGTACTGTACTTCGTTAATAAATGAATCTTTGAACTTTGGAACCTTTGTTAGAGTGAGGCCAGAAGTGGCCATTGTTGCTATGGTGATAAGCAGTGGTGGATAGGTTAATAGGAATAACTAATGCAGACAACAGAGTATAAATATTGTAAAATGTGGCGCTGTCAGACATGCCCAGCAGACCATCTGCACTAACAGGGAGAGAAAAACTGAGTCAACATCACAGATGGATGACTTACTCCAGGAATCATCAGTTCTGGTAAAGGCAGAGTAAAAAGTATTAAAAAGAGAATTCAGTATACAGTCTGGAAGGCTGCATCATGGCCAGACGGAAATCTTGCCTGACAAATCTGTCAGAATTCTTTTGAGGAAATAACTGGAAAGATAGACAAAGGAGAGTCAGTGGATAGTGTTGACTAGGAATTTCAGAAGGCCCTTGACATGGTGCCACACATGAGGCTGCTAAGGAAGAAAAGAGCCCATGATATCATAGGAAGGATACTGACATAGACAGTTGAATGGCTGATTGGCAGAAGGCAAAGAGTGTGAATAAAGGGGGTCTTTTCTAGTTGGCTGCTGATGAATAATGGTGTTCCATTGGGTTGGTGCTGAGTCTGCTAATTTTCACATTATAGATCAATGATCTGGATGACAGAATTGATGACTTTGTGATCAAGTCTGCAGATGAGGAGCAGGTAGTGTTGACGAAGCAGTGAGTCTGGAGAAATTAGGAGAATGGGCAAAGAGGTAGCAGATGAAATATAGCGTAGGGAAGTGTATGGTCATGTACTTTGGGAGAAGGAATAAAGGTATAAAATGCCTTCTAACTGGGAAGCAAATTCAGAAATCAGAGGTGCAAAGAGATTGGATATTCCTAGTGAAGCTCTTCCCACCATTGAGCACATTCACACAAAGTGCTGCGACAAGAAAGCGGCACAGGACAGGAGGTGAAGAAGCCTCAGATCCCACACCATCAGGTTCAGGAATAGTTATTACCCTTCAACCATCAGGTTTTAGAGCAAAAATTGTGCAAATAAATAAAATATATTAAGACTAAGAACAAGTTGTAAAGAGTCCTTGAAAGTGAGTCTGTAGGTTGCACAGTTTGTCTTCTTTTGCACATTGATTATTTGTCAGTCTTTGTTTGTGTGTAGTTTTTTCTTCACAAATTCTATTGTATTTCCTTTATTTTCCTGTACCTCCACGACCTGGATTGTGCAGAGGCTTGCATGCTTCAGGGATTCCATCAGGCAATGCCAACTTGGGGCCTCTGATGTTGGAACGGCTATGGACGGGATGCCAGGCAAAGACTGATCCAATCCCGGCTCCCGGATGGACAGGCTCACATCTGCCCCATCTGGGCCATGTCATACGAAACAACAGCATTCTCCTGTAAATACCTGTAAGAAAATAAATCTCAATGTAGTCAATGATAACATGTATGTACTTTGATAATGAATTGTACTTTAAGTAAACCATAGATGTGGTAAGGATATGCTTTGAGTGCCTGGCACCATTCATTTACCAATTCAAACATGCCTGGAAGGCCTGGGTGTGAAGAGGAGGAAAGAAAACTCTGAGGAGAAGGTGCAGAAGAAGCAAGATGAGGAGGAGATTATGAATTACCAGTGGTATGCATTGTTATCAGAGGGCCCACTGCATTGAGAAGTTTACACATTGCTTCAGCTCTGTCTTTTCAACAAGCCAAATAAAACACGTTCGACAAGCACTCATCTTATCACTGTGCCCATTGCTCAACACCAGTTTATACTGTACTCACAGTAAATATGAAGCAACACTATTGAATAAATGAAAACTGCATACAAAAGACAGACAACTACCAATGTGCAGAAGACAACAAACTGTACAAATACAAAAGAGATGACATAAAATAAAAATAGTGCTGATTGTGATCGTGGAGGAGACATTGTCGTCAATCAGAACTTGATTGGGGTCTATAAGTAAGGACATCAAAGATCCAGTTACACAAGAAAGTATTGAGGCCTAATTCTTGGAGCCTATTAATTAGATTTGAGAGAATGATCAAAATGCCGAGCTGCAGTCAATGATGGCCATCCTGATGTATGCATCTTCACTGTTGAGATATTCCAGGGTTGAGTGAAGAACCAGTGAAATGGCATCTGCCATCAACCTGTTGTGATGGTAGGCAAATTGGAGTGGATCCAAGTCACTCCTCCGGCAGGAGTTAATATTTTTTCATCATCAACCTCTCAAAGAACCTCAACACAGTGGATGTAAGTGCTCCTGGATGTGATGCACCATCAATAACTCTCGGAGACGGGAGGCGAACGATAGGCTTTTATTAGCAGCAAACGAGACCACTATATCCTGGAGACTGAGGGAGGAGCAGTGCCTCCAATCGCCTTTATACAGGGGTCTGTGGGAGGAGCCACAGGAGCAGTCAGCAGAGGGGCGTGTCCAGACAGGTATATGTAGTTCACCACAGGGTGATAGTCATTGAGGCAGGTTACTGTGTTCTTCTTGGGCACCAGTATAATGTAAGCCTGCTTGAAGCAAATGGGTATCTCAGGCTGTCAAAACGAGAAGTTAAAAATATCAGTGAATGCTCCAGCCAGTGGATCAGCGCAGATCTTCAGTACTCAGCCAGGTATCCATCAGAGCCAGATGGGTACACCCTTCTGAAAGATGCTCTTACATCAGTTCACAGACCAAAATTCCTCCATGTTCTGTTGGGTAATGCAAGTTTAGTAGTTTAGTAGGCATTGAGCTCATGTGAAAGTGAAACTTTGCTGTTGCATACATCACTCGCTTTAACTTTGTAGGAGGTGATAGCACTCAAGCACTGCCACAGCTGTTGAACACACTTCTGTAATTCCAGTTTAGTCCAGATTTGCCACTTTGTATGTGAATCCGAATCAGAATCAGGTTTATTATCACCGGCATATGTCATGAAATTTGTTAACTTTGCAGCAGCAGTTTAATGCAATACATAATATAGAAGAAGAAACAAAAATCAATCAATTGATTGATCAATTACAATATACATATATGAATAGATTAAAATCATGCAAAAACGGACATAAAAAATTAAATAAATATTTTAAAATATTTTAAGAAGTGAGGTAATGTTCATGGCTTCAAAGTCCATTTAGGAATCGGATGGCAGAGGGGAGGAAGCTGTTCCTGAATCGCTGAGAGTGTGCCTTCAGGCTTCTGTACCTCCTGCCTGATGGTAACAGTGAGAAAAGGGCAAGCCCTGGGCACTGGAGATCCCTAATGAAGGACACTGCCTTTCTGAGACACCACTCTTTGAAGATGTCCTGGTGTTACGTACCCTGTAACTGGGTTACTTACCAGCAAAGATAGAGAGGTCCGTTGAAGTCTGATGGTACTATTTTTAACAGTATTTATTGATAAAAATACACAATAATAATATCAATGCAAACATACAGATGATATACATCGTCAATACTAAATCTAAAAGCGCGGGTATAATAATAATCAATAAGAAATAGCTCTATCGTTGTCTAGGGGATAATGTATTGTCCGACGGAAATATAAAAGTCACTTTAGTTCACTCAAGCTGCAGCATTTCGGTTGGAGAGAAAGACGGGTTAAAACTTGCCCATGAAGATCAAACTGGTTTTATTAGGAACCGGTATTCCTTTTTCAATGTTAGAAAATTGATTAATATAATCTATACTTCTTCACCCAGAACCTCAGAATGTGTTATTTCATTAGATGCTGAAAAAGCTTTTGATAGAGTTGAATGGACATACTTATTTAATGCCTTGAAAAGTTTTAATTTTAGTTCTAATTTTATATCATGGATTAAAATAATATATTATAAACCTGTTGCTTCTGTTCTTACAAATAATTATAGATCCTCTTTTTTTCAATTATCTCGTGGTACGAGACAAGGTTGTCCCTTAAGTCCTATTATTTAATATCGCATTAGAACCTCTAGCCATTGCTATTCGTGAATCTCCTAATATTTTTGGTATTACCCATAATGAGAAGTTATACAAGTTATCACTTTATGCTGATGACTTGTTGTTATATATTTCTGATCCTGATAGGTCTATTCCCGCTATTCTATCCTTGTTGGTTCAATTTGGTAGTTTCTCTGGTTATAAACTAAACTTGGATAAGAGTGAACTATTCCCTTTAAATGCGCAAACTTTATTGAATGACAGGATACCATTTAAAGTTGTTACTGATAACTTTATTTATTTAAGTATAAAAATTACCAAGAAATATAAAGATTTATTCAGATTGAATTTTTTACCTATGCTTCATCAAATTCAACAACTTACTACTAGATGGTCTCCCTTATCCTTATCATTGGTTGGTCGGATTAATGCTACTAAAATGATGATTTTACTGAAATTTTTATATTTATTTCAAGCTTTACCAATTTTTATTCCTAAATCTTTTTTTGATAACATTGATTCAAAAATTTCCTCATTTGTGTGGCAAAATAAAAACCCCAGGTTAAGTAAAAAACTGTTACAGAAATCTAAAAAAGATGGTGGTTTAGCTTTACCTAACTTCAGATTTTACTATTGGGCGAATAATATTCGAAACTTAATATATTGGAAACTAGATTTGGATTCACCATTGTGCCCACAGTGGGTAAATTTAGAATGTAATGATGCACAAGGATATTCTTTATTCTCCGTTCTTGGTTCTTCCCTTCCTGCTGATTTAGTCAAATTCAATAAACAGATATCCAACCCTATTGTCAAACACACATTACGAATTTGGTTTCAATTTCGTAAGTTTTTTACTCTGAAAAACTTTGTTCTTGATAGCCCTATCTTATTTAACTTCTTTTTTAAACCTTCTTTAACAAATTAAGCCTTTAGCATATGGAAAAGGAAAGGTATAATATGTTTTCGTGATCTTTTTTCTGAAGGTAGTTTGATGTCTTTTGACCAACTTTCCAACAAATTTAAGTTACCTAAATCTTATTTTTTTAGATATTTACAAATCAGAAATTTTTTATATAAAGTTTTACCATCCTTTCCCAATTCAACTTCGATAGATTTTTCAGACATGATTTTTACCTTGAATCCTTGTCAGAAGGGATTAGTGGCTCTTATTTATAATATGATTATGAAGATACAACCAGAAATGTCAGGCAGAATTAAACAAGAGTGGGAAAAAGAACTTCAATATACTATATCAACAGAAAAATGGGAAAAAATTCTACAAATGGTTAATTCTTCTTCTATATGTGCTAAACATGCTTTAATACAATTTAAGGTCGTACATAGAGCTCATATATCTAAAGATAAGCTTGCTCGATTCTATTCCCATATTAACCCTCAATGTGACAGATGTCATTCAGATGTGGCTTCATTGACCCACATGTTTTGGTCATGTCCCACTTTACATAACTATTGGAAGGACATATTTGCTACCATTTCCTCAGTTTGGAATATTGATTTACAACCTCATTTTATTACTGCAATTTTTGGTATACCAAATGAGGATGGTAGTCGACTTTCCCCTTCAATTAGACGAATGATTGCCTTTGCAACCTTAATGGCCAGAAGGTCTATATTACAAAATTGGAAAGAAGTAAATCCTCCTACCACATTTCAGTGGTTCTCTCAAACTATTTCTTGTTTGAGCTTAGAAAAAATTAGAAGTACTATTTTCGATCCATCAATTAAATTTGAAGAAACTTGGGGACCGTTCATTTGACACTTTCATGTGAATTAATTTGACCTCTTCCAGACCTTTTCTCTTTTTATTCTTGTTCTGGTATGGAGTTCCGGAGTTCTTGACACTATCATGTACACATAAACTGTTATTATTGCCCATGTTAGTTTAGGTTTATTTTTTTTTAATATAAATTTTTTCTTGCATTTTTGTATTTTTTTTTCTTTTTTTTTCTTTTGGTGATTATTCTTTTTCATGTATAATCAATATAGGTTTGATTGATTATTGTACGATGTTTTTTTGGCTGATATTTTAATAAGACATTGTTATCTTATTACTAATTTAACTTCAAGCCTAGTGTATTTATAACCTATTTAATATTATGTTATGTTTTTCTTTATATATGAAATTTAATAAAAAGATTGAAAAAGATAAAAGAAAAAAAAACTTGCCCATTCCTTTTATGATGTCAATCCTTCGAGAGTCGTTGGGAGTTGATTTCCCCGTTGTTAGCTAAAAACCGTTCTTCCGTGGTAAAGGCACACCGATTCCGGGGCAAATGGAAACGGACGCACGTGGCCTTCCCACCGGCTTTCGCTATTACAGGATCACTAGCGTTTCTTCTGGTGCGTCTGAGGGGCTGTTCCCACAGACCCTCTTTTATCCTGACTCACAGGGTCTCAGATGTCAGTCAGGTTGAGATGAAGCAATCCCTCCACCAATCTCCCCCTCGGTTCATTGCCTGGGGGCTTCAATGCATCGTACAGGATGCAATACACAAGTCCATCTCCAAGAGACAATAGCCGGTATCAATGGGTCCGCCTTTCAGAGGCCAGGACACATTTCAACTCTTTGTGGATTCTGCATGTCTTTCTCTCATTTCCTGGGTCTCCTGAACTGACTCAATAGTGATCTTGCGATTCTCACAAAGGAGGGGGCTACCCCGCACCCTTCAGCCCCTCAGAGCTGTGGTACATTCATAACACCCCCTTTCTTCAAAGCATTTTCACCAGCGGTGAAAACGAATTAGTACAGAGTCTTACAGGATTTTAGAATCTAACACAATACAAAAGTTTTTTTTTTCACAGAGTAATACAGTTATACATTCAATTCAGCATCTAAACAGTTAACGATTACAGTGTCACTTCCTTTAATATCTTAACATCTTGTACCTTACTAAAGTCTTGTAGCATCAGACTTCAATTTAATAACCACCTATTTTTATTTCTTTCCTTCAGCAAACAAAAACTAAAGAGTTGTGGTCTTAGCTTACATGTATACTACAAAAGTTCATGCAAATACTAATCTTTCTGTTGCTTTCAAACTTAACAGGCAGGCTTCCATGGGGGTTGTCTTTATTATTCACATGCTTTGTCGAAATCCCATAAAACCGGCTTTTGCTATTTAAAAATGGCGTCCCCATTAACCCTCGCCTCTTTTCCGGTTAATTCCCACGTGGGGAGCTTGGGTACCCTGGCGAAATAGGCTTTCGCCCGCTTCTTTCATAGGAGTTATTTTATCAACACTGTGTCCCAAACTTAGACCATCTTCTGAATTTCCACCCAATTCTTTAATTTTACGCAAGTTGCTAGCTTTCTCTTCAGGACCCTTCAGGCTATTAGTTTTCAGTTCAAACTCTTTGCTCAAGCAGCATTTTAAATTCTGCCTTTTCACACCACACTCTGGAATAACAATAGCATGGGGGGCCCCCGTCATCTTCCAACTCAACCTGTAAGTGATACGCAGGCTTTGTGGTACTACGCCATTGAAATGACTGGAGCCTGGTTGCTGCCTTTGTTATTAATCCAGCCTTTAAATTTTCTTCATTCGATTTGGGAACTGCATATTTCCTTTTTCCTTCAATAATAATATTTATCTCCCCCCTTTTGATCTCCGCATTAATTTTTAACACACCTTTAAGCACAAACACTTGGGAACTCTCAATTCCCACTAGTACCAAGGTTAACTCTTTCTTCACTGAACCAAGTCTATCTGACCCACAAGGACGGCCTTCCTTTTCAACTGAATCAAATACCTCAGACTTTTTCTGAGCTCCAATTCTAGGTTCAGTACCACGTGCATCCACATCTTGGACACACTCAAATGGGACATTTGCCTCTTCCAGGCGTTCAATACCCGTACCCCGTCGAAATTCTAAATTCCCCTGATTCTCCCAGCTACTCTCTGGGCAACTCCCTTCCGGAGTAAACTCAACCCCGCGGGCTGAAACAACCTCATCTGCCAACCCAGCAGACTTCTTCAAGGCAAGAGCACCCTTTTCATCTAGGATTGCCCTCATTTCATTATCGGGAACACCTTTAGAATTTTCAACTTCTTCAAACAGTTCTGCCAAACCAGACAGATCATCCATGTCCAACTCTGGACCTTTTAACAGCTCTATCTGTTTCTCATCTTTATTTTCTGCCTCTAGAACTTTTCTCCTCGCTAAGGGCAGGTCTACTTACTCTCCCTTACCCTCTTTCACTTTACTACTCTTCGTTTTACCACCCTCTAAACCCTCATTGTACAGGGTCGGTAAAAACGTCTCGGCCAAATCGAAACTGGCCGGATTTAAACTGCTCCCTTTCTCAGCTGCCTTTCTCAACATGCTGCGAGTGATCTCGCATGCGGGATAGATCTTGGAATCTAGGGGCGGGGCCGCAACACTCACCGGCCAGCTTGTCAGCGTCATTGCTGCCCAAACCTTACCACCTGCTAAATCGTTACCGAGAAGGACGTCCGCATCAGTTCTCGGGAAGTCTGATCGCACCCCTATTTCAACGGGTCCAGACACCAGCTCACAATCCATAATGATCCTATGCAAGGACACCATTTCCGTCCCTTTTCCTATTCCTTTCACAGCTACCATTCCCGTCTTGCGACCAAAATCTAGTACCTTACTGCTGATCAACGATAGCTCAGCCCCCGTATCTCTCCAGATCCATACTGGAACTGGTGTGTCTCCCTCTCTCACAGACACGGTTCCGTTTGACATACAAGTCTCAGACCCTTCTCGTACTCTGTCTACCCGGGGCTCTCTTGTCGATTTACTGATTACCACGGCACATCCGATAGGGACTGCTGCTTTCCCTTTTCCTGTCTCTTTCCTCGGAGCAAAGCACCTAGATGCAATACACCCTCCCTTTCCACAATTAAAACAGGTCAAGCCCGGAAATCTCTGGCTGTCTGGCCTTTCCCCCTCAACCTTACCACTAGCTCCTGGCAGGACCTCTATCTCAGTTGGCAGACTTTCTCGATCGTTCCCAAGGTCTCTCTGGGAACTTTTATTCGAGGAAAACTTTGTCTTGTGGGTTAGGGCATATTCATCTGCAAACCTAGCAAATTCTGAGATGGACTTATTTGGCTTCTCATTCAAATACATCCGGATATCCTCCGAAACACAACCTTTAAATTGCTCAATCAGAATTAACTCCGAGACGCCAATAATCCTCTTCCACTATCTCTGCATACTCTTCTCATAGGAAAACTCGGTATACGTCTGATTCCACCCTTTTTTTAAAGTTCTGAACTTTTATCTATACGCTTCAGGTACTAACTCATAACTCCGGAGAATGGCCGGAGAATAACTCTCCTCCTCTTCCTCCTCCATGGACAAAGCCGTATATGCCCGCTGTGCCTTCCCTTTTAACACACTTTGTAACAACGCCACCCACTGATCTCTGGGCCACTTCTGATTCACTGCCACCTTTTCAAAAAGCAAGAAATAACTATCAACATCCATCTCCTTGAACGGAGGTACTAACCTAAACTCCCGACTAACATTAAACCGCTCCTCTCAGTCTGACCCTTGATCTCTTTGCCCTTGCCTTAACTTCTCCATCTCCAAGTCATCTTTCCCTTGTTTCTCTCTCTTTCTCTCTCTCTCTCTCTCTCTCTCTCTCTCTCTCTCTCTCTCTCTCTCTCTCTCTCTCTCTCTCTCTCCTCTCTTTCTCTTTCTCAGCTGCTTCCAGCTGTTTTAACTGAATTTCATGCTCTCTTTGTTTCTCAGCTCTTTCCTGCTCCCATTTCACCTCTAACTCCTTTAGCTGGAGCGCATGCTCCTTTTCTCTCTCGGCCCTTTCTTTCTCTTTCTCCTTCTCAGCTCTTTCCTCCTCTTTCTCTCTCTCCTTCTCAGCTCTTTCTTTCTCCTTCTCAGCTGCTTCCAGCTGCTTTAACTTAATTGCATGTTCCAACCTTAATTTCTCCAACTCTAACTGAGCCGTCCCACTAGCTGGTACCTTTTCAGGGATATTTTCCAATACCTCAGCTGCAACCACATTCTTCCCAATATAATACTGAGTTATTGCCCTTCGCACCTCCTGCTTTTTCATGGACAACCTCACCTCTGCGAGGTTTAACCCCTTCACCAAATTTATCAAGTCTGATTTGGTGGCCGCCTCTGGCGCCTCCAGAGTCAGGTTTTCTATAAATTCACCCACGTCCATCTTTGCTGGTTTCCCATCTGGCTACCCGCGTAACTAGATCCAAGTTTGGACTTACAAGCCCAATTCACTGCCCCCCCCCCAATTTGGTGTCAAATCCTGAGACGAGAACCCCAATAGTTACGTACCCCGTAACTAGGTCACTTACCCGCAAAGATAGAGAGGTCCATTGAAGTCTGATGGTACTATTTTTAACAGAATTTATTGATAAAAATACACAATAATAATATCAATGCAAACATACAGATGATATACGTCGTCAATACTAAATCTAAAAGCGCGGGTATAATAATAATCAATAAGAAATAGCTCTATCGTTGTCTAGGGGATAGTGTATTGTCCGATGGAAATATAAAAGTCACTTTAGTTCATTCTAGCTGCAGCGTTTTGGTTGGAGAGAAAGACGGGTTAAAACTTGCCCATTCCTTTTATGATGTCAATCCTTCGAGAGTCATTGGGAGTTGATTTCCCCGTTGTTAGCTAAAAACCATTCTTCCGTGGTAAAGGCACACCGATTCCGGGGCAAATGGAAACGGACGCACCTGGCCTTCCCACCAGCTTTCGCTATTACGGGATCGCTAGCGTTTCTTCTGGTGCGTCTGAGGGGCTGTTCCCACAGACCCTCTTTTATCCTGACTCACAGGGTCTCAGATGTCAATCAGGTTGAGATGAAGCAATCCCTCCACCAACCTCCCCCCCGGTTCATTGCCTGGGGCTTCGATGCATCGTACAGGATGCAATACACAAGTCCGTCTCCAAGAGACAATAGCCGGTATCAATGGGTCCGCCTTTCGGAGGCCAGGACACATTCCAACTCTTTGTGGATTCTGCATGTCTTTCTCTCATTTTCTGGGTCTCCTGAACTGACTCAATAGTGATCTTGGATTCTCACAAAGGAGGGGGCTACCCCGCACCCTTCGGCCCCTCAGAGCTGTGGTACACTCATAACACTGGGTACTTTGTAGGCTAGTACCCAAGATGGTGCCAACTAAAATTACAAACCTTTGCAGCTTCTTTCAGTCCTGTGCAATAGCCCCCCCCCCACCCCATACCAAATAGTGATGCAGCCTGCCAGAATTCTCTCCACGGTGCATCTATAGAAGTTTTTGTTGACGTACCAAATCCCTTCAAACTCATAATGAAGTATAGCCACTGCCTTGCCTTCTTTATTGCTGCATCGATATGTTGGGACCAGGTTAGGTCCACAGAGATCTTGACACCCAGGAACTTGAAACTGCTCACTCCCTCCACTTCTGATCCCTCTATCCTTTCTGATATCCACATTCAGCTCTTTCATCTTACTGACATTGAGTGCCAGGTTGTTGCTGCAGCACCACACCACTAGTTGGCTTATCTCGATCCTGTACATCGTCTCGTCTCCATCTGAGATTTTATCAACAATGGTTGTATTGTCAGCAAATTTATAGATGGTATTTGAGCTCTACCTAGCCACATAGTCATGAGTATATAGATAGAGCAGTGGGCTAAGCACACACCCTTAATGTGCACCCAAGCTGATCATCCTAGAGGTGTTCTTCTGGAGTTTGTACCTGGACCTTTTGTATTTTACTGGTTGCCAAACTTGAACGCCACTGATTTGGGTATCAGATGATTGTGGATCTTTTGGTTCATTCAGTGCTTCTGGTCGTGGAAGAGTCTAAGCAGGTTTTTGAGGACCCACTCACCCATGACTAACTTTATGTCTGCAACAATGTGGCATATTTGTTCAAACTCTCTGATGAATCCATGTACATGGCCCTGTCCACTAACTCAAAACAGTGACATAGCATCTCCTCTACAGGTGCCTTACCTGTATTACTGACAGTTGAGCCCTTTGAGTTCTTCAGCGTATCATAGAATCACTAGTTCATGAAGTCGGTTTAAAAATACGTTACTTTTAAATTGGTACTAATGAACCAAAAATGCTTGCATGTTGCGGAGCAGTTTTGCTCCTGAGTTTCACTTCATTGCCAACGAGGTCATTCTGGGTGGAAACTGCAGGGAAAGGAACTAATTTGAAATGCCTTCCACATGGGAATTTGAAAGCTGATAATGCACATTGAATAGCAAGATAAGATGAAGGCTAAAATACTTGCTGTAAAAATAGTCACTGTCAAACCTTTCTCTCTGCTGCTCAGTGAATGTCAAGCTGTGAAATTTCAATTTGGAATGTGGATTTGCTTTGAGTCCAGATGCAATAACTGAGAGCAATTGAAAATGGTAATGCAAATAACACAGAATATAATTGTGAAGAAAGGGGAAAAGACAAACATAGTCATCCAATCCTAAATGACTATGAACAAGCAGATCCTTTTCATCACAAACTCTCCCATAAAAGGAGTAAAAGAATTTGGTTCATTCAGAAAAAAATACATAAAATCTCCTCTTCATTCTTCAATCTCCAAAAGTAATCAAATAACCTGCAGGAGACTACAATGAATAATGAATGATGTCACAATCAACCTTCTCAAACCGGAGATATTTCTGTCTCACAGGAAAGCACCAAGCTCCTTTTGAAGACCACACTAAATCAATAATCACAGGACTAACTGGTGACCTAGTCCACCTATTTGAGATGTGGATGAGTCTCTATGAACTGCACATCTAACCACAATACAATACAGGTGGCCCCGTTTATCGAATTACAACACTTCGCTGTTACGAAAGACCTACATTAGTTACCTGTTTTCGCTAACAGTTGGTGTTATCACTGTTACGAGAAAAGGCAGCGCGCGCCCCGAGCAGCCAGGCTCCACCCATGGAACTGCATTCTAGCCGCCATTGCTTAAACACAGCCTGTGAGCATCTGTGCTTTTTGTCGATTTATTTTGTGCATCCGTTAGCAAGATGAGTTCTAAGGTATCAGAAAAGCCTAAAAGAGCTCGTATGGGTGTTACACTTAAGTAAGTCGTAAGTCTGGCACTGGACGGTGGTGATGAAAGTGTTGCGAAAGTGGAATTTAAAGGTAGTCATGGGTGGTTTGTTCGGTTTCTGAGGCGACGGCAGCTTCATAGTTTAACGTTTACCGGAGAGAGTGTTTCGGCTGATACTGAAGCTGCTGAAAAGTTCCCAGCAGAACTGAAGAAAATAATTACAGAAGGTGGTTATTCGTATAAGCAAGTGCTTAACTGTGATGAAACCGCAATTTATTGGAAAAAATTGCCGAGCACCACAACTTCCGACGACCCAGCCTAACACACCATCATCAGTGTGCTCGGTGTCTTCCCGATTCTGGTAGTGAAACTACGCAGTACATACATTATTTCTACTTTACATAGGCTGTGTATTTTTATGTGTTATTTGGTGTGATCTGGCAGCTTCATAGTTTAAAGGCTACTGGAGAGAGTGAGACTGCTTCCGCTACATAGTGAGATTATACACTACACTAGACAGTGCTGCAATGATTGTACAAAAGTATTTCTGCTTTATATAGGCTGTGTATTCATCATATCATTCCTGCTTTTGCTATATGTTACTGTTATTTTAGTTTTTATGTGTTATTTGGCATGATTTGGTAGGTTATTTTTTGGGTCTGGGAACGCTCACAAATTTTTCCCATATAAATAAATGGTGATTGCTTATTCACTTTACGACATTCCAGATTACAAATCGTTTCATAGGAACGCTCTACCTTCAGGTAGCGGGGGAAACCTGTACTACCAAAGTACTTATTCAACAATAACTTGTCCATAAGTGACTAATTTGGGTATTGCTATAACCACTCTTTTTCAGGAAAAAGAGCAGAAATCCTGAGATTAGATCCAGGTACTTCCAGTGACAGGCTTGTTATCATGACAACATTTGACCGCATATTAACGTGCCCTGGCCAAACTGAAATCAATAGGTATTATGTAAATAAAAGTTTAATAGCTGAAGTCCAAACCTCACACAAAAACTGGTTGTGATTGCTGATATTCAATCACTCCAGCCGCAGGGCATCACAGCAAGTTTTCCTCGAAGCTCTGCCTTGACCCCAGCCAGTCTCAGTTATTTTGTCTGTTTTTATCAATAACTTTTCTTCAATCATAACCTCAGATAAAAGAGTGCCCACTAAAGATTATACAGTGTTCAACTTCATTTCCAAGTTCAAATTTGCAATGCGGAAGAAATTAACTAGTCTACGCTTGCTTTCTAGTCAATATTTAAGCATTGCTTGATAAATACAACTAATATTCAAGTCACTAAAGAGATCATCTCCAGCAAGAGAGAGTCTAACCACTTCCTCCTGACATTTAACAGGACTTTTATCACTGAACATCCATGATCAACAGACTGGGGGAGGGGGAGGAGGTCACCATTGTCCAGAAACTCAGCTACATAAATACAGAAGCTCTGACAGCAGGCAGGAGTTGGGCAGCTTCAAGTAAGTGACTCACTTCCAAAAGCCATTTGCTATCTACAAGGCAAAAATTTGAAGTGTGAAGGAACAAGCTCCACCGCTTGGATGAGTGCAGCTCGAACAACTTATAAGAAGCTCAACCCAATTCTGGACAAAGCAGCCTGCTGGACTGGCATCCTATTCACCGTCCAAAACATTTATTTCCTCCACCTCTTTCACACAGGGTGTACCATCTACAAGATCTACTATTGTTCAACTAGGACACATCAAAATAGCCTCCTAAGCTCACTATCTCTACCTTGTTCAGAAAGTGAAATGCTTTCATCTTACCTCCAAAGTAAAATGCCGTCACTTCATCCATTTCCCCACCTACATATGTTCTATATGGAAGATTGTGTACATTTGCCCCTTTTCCACTTTCTCCTCAGTATCCCCCAAGCTAATGCTATCTTTTCACATTGCCTAGCCAATCAATGACAGAACAGAAAGTAGAAAACTTGAGCTGAAGAACAGTCCTTTGATAAAACAGTTGACCCACTTTCCCTTCTGACTTTTCCTTCTCCCCTTCCTTCTGTGCAACTTTTCATCAAAAAAACAGCAGGAGAAGGCTCAACTCTTTTGATGACAAGAATGTGCACATGCAGCTATCCACCGCACACAATGAGACCTACGTTGTTTACTGCAGCAGGTAGCTAAACATTTCTCAAGCTTATTAGTGGACTTATTTCTCGCAGTAGTGTGGCATCGATCGTATGCAGAGACGTAAGGCGAGATAGCGGCTTTTATTGACTGGAAGAAGGAACAAACAGTGAGTGACCACCATACTACATCCTGGAGACTGAGAGGCTGGGCTCAGGCCTCGATCGCCTTTATACAGGGGTCTGTGGGAGGAGCCACAGGAGCAGTCAGCAGGGGGCGTGTCCAGACAGGTATATGTAGTTCACCACATTCACCCCCCCCCCCTTTGTTTTAAAAAGAGTCCCCATGTGGCGAAGTTTCTTACAGGTTAAGTCTATCAGGTGGTCGAATCTGTCGCTGCGATCTACATAGCACCGGCTGTGATTGCACAGATGCCGGTGGTGGTGATTGCACAGGAGATGGAGGTTGTGCTGGTTCCAGCCTAACTAGAGGTGTCAGCCCACTAGGCGTCAGTGATCCCTCACGCATGTGTGAGGCGCCTGGTATATATGCGTACGAAACGCCTGGTATATGAGTGTCGTGAGGAGTCTGTGTAGGGCCTGGTGTGTGTGGTGTCACCTCGGGTACAGGGTTCACAGTTACCGTGGAGTGTTCGGGGTAGTGGTCTGCGGCACCTGCGGGCACCAGATCACGGACAGAGACCGTGTCCTCCCGCCCATCAGGTAAGACCACGTAAGCATACTGGGGGTTCGCAAGTAGAAGGTGAACCCTCTCGACCAGCGGGGAGTATTTAGTACTCCTCACATGTCTCCAGAGCAGCACTGGCCCTGGGGACGTCAACCAAACTGGTAGGGTGGTCCCAGTGACAGACTTCCTAGGAAAAGAGAATAGATGTTCGTGAGGGGTGGCATTGGTGGACGTAAATAACAGAGAGCAGATAGAGTGGAGTGCCTCAGGGAGGACCTCCTGCCATCGAGAGACCGGCAACGCTTTTGACTTAAGGGCTAAGAGTGTGGCCTTCCACACTGTGGCATTCTCCCTCTCCACCTGTCCATTTCCCCGGGGATTATAACTCGTGGTCCAACTAGTAGCAATGCCCCTAGCTAGCAGGTACTGGCACAGCTCGTCACTCATAAAGGAGGACCCTCTATCACTGTGGATATAGCAGGGATATCCGAACAGATTGAAGAGCTAGCGCAGGGCTTTTATGACGGACGTGGTAGTGGTGTCGGGGCAGGGAATGGCAAAGGGGAACCGCGAGTGCTCGTCGATAATATTGAGAAAATAGACATTGCGGTCGGTGGAGGGAAGGGGGCCCTTAAAGTCAACACTCAGTCGCTCAAAAGGGCGGGTGGCCTTGACAAGTTGCGCCGTGTCAGGACGGTAGAAGTGCGGTTTGCACTCAGCGCAGATTTGGCAGTCCCTGGTCATCGTCTTGATGTCCTCCAGGGAGTACGGCAGGTTCTGGGCTTTCACAAAATGGTAAAATCGGGTGACTCCCGGATTGCAAAGATGTGCATGAAGGATGTATAGCTGGTCGAGCTGTGCGCTAGCACACGTTCCCTGGGATAGGGCATCAGGGGGCTCATTGAGTCTGCCAGGCCGGTACAGAATATCATAGTTGTAGGTGGAGAGTTCTATTCTCCACCACAAAATCTTATCATTTTGGATTTTGCCCCGCTGTTGGTTGCTGAACATGAACGCAACCGAGTGCTGGTCGGTCAGCAAGGTGAACCTTTTGCCAGCGAGATAGTGCCTCCAGTACCTAATAGCTTCCACTATGGCCCGGGCTTCTTTCTCTACCGTGGAGTGCCGAATTTCAGAGCCTTGAAGGGTACGAGAAAAGAATGCTACTGGCCTGCCTTCCTCATTGAGGGTAGCAGCCAGAGCGAAATCGGAGGCGTCACACTCTACTTGGAAGGGAATGGTCTCGTCCACCGCATGCATCGTAGCTTTGGCAATGTCCCCTTTAATGCGGCTGAAGGCCGTGCGGGCCTCAGCAGAGAGGGGAAAAGTGGTAGACTTGACCAGGGGGCGTGCTTTGTCTGCGTAATGGGGGACCCATTGGGCGTAATAGGGAAAGAAGCCCAGGCACCGTCTGAGGGCTTTGAGAGTGGTGGGAAGAGGGAGTTCTAACAGGGGGCGCATACGATCGGGATCAGGGCCAATGACCCCGTTTTCCACGACATACCCAAGGATAGTGAGTCGGGTGGTTCCATACACACACTTGTCCCTGTTATAAGTAAGGTTCAGAGCTTCGGCCACTTGGAGAAATCGTTGGAGGTTGGCGTTGTGATCCGACCAGTCGCGACCACAGATGGTGATGTTATCCAGATAGGGAAATGTGGCCTTCAGTTGGCACTGGTCCACCATCCGGTCCATTTCCCTCTGGAACACAGAGACACCATTCGTGACACCGAAGGGGACACGCAGGAAGTGATAAAGCCTGCCGCCCGCCTCGAAGGCGGTGTAGGGGCGGTCCTCTGGGCAGATGGGGAGCTGGTGATAAGCGGATTTCAGATCTATTGTCGAGTACACCTTGTACTGAGCTATCTGATTGACCATATCCGCGATGCGGGGTAGGGGGTACGCGTCAAGCTGCATGAACCTATTGATGGTTTGACTATAATCCACGACCAACCTATTTTTCTGCCCAGTCCGAACAACAACCACCTGGGCCCTCCAAGGGCTTGTGCTTGGCTCAATGATCCCCTCCCTGAGCAGCCGCTGCACCTCTGACTGAATGAAGGCCCTGTCCCCCGCGCTGTACCTCCTGCTTTTAGTTGCCACAGGTTTACAGTCGGGGGTCAGGTTGGCGAACAGCGATGGGGGAGGGACATTGAGGGTGGAGAGACTGCAAGTGGTGTCGGTAGCGCAGCTGTCGGCATGGTGTTGGGTGTGATGTGTGGTTCGGTGTGTGTGTGTGTGTGTGTGTGTGTGTGTGTGTGTGTGTGTGTGTGTGTGTGTGTGTGTGTGTGTGTGTGTGTGTGTGTGTGTGTGTGCTCAGTAGTGATGAAGTCACACAAAACTGAGGATTCCTGACAGTGAGTGGTGGGAGGGGCCCGTCATATGCCATAGTCACACTTTCGAGATGTCGAGATGGCTCTGGAAGTCCAGCCCCAATAGCACAGGCACACAGTTGAGGCATGACCAGTAGCGCAAAGTTCCGATATTCTGTGCCCTGCACCACCAATGTCGCTACACAACCCACCCGGATGTCTGTGGAATGTGGCCCAGAAGCCAAATTGATCCTCTGACTTACTGGCCGTGTCACTAGTCCGCAGCGTTGCACTGTGTCCGGGTCAATAAAACTCTCAGTGCTGCCCATGTCAAACAGGCAGCTAGTCCCGTGCCCCTCCACCAGGATGTCCATCATTGACCTTGCAAGCTGGTGTGGGGCGCTTTGGTCAAGGGTTACAGAGGCCAGAGTCGAGCTGTCTTGGTGCCTGGTAAACACCGGCGGGTCGGGGGCGGGGCATGTTGACGCCGACAAAGATGACCGCCCACATTCGGGCATGCAAGATGGCGGCCCCCACGTCTCACACGGGTCGGGGGCGGGGCATGCTGACGCCGACAAAGATGGCCGCCCACATCCAGGCATGCAAGATGGTGGCCCCCATGTCTCACACGGGTCAGGGGCGGGGCAAGCTGACGCCAACAAAGTTGGCCGCGCACATCCGGGCATGCAAGATGGCGGCCGCCATGTCTCACCCGCAGCGCTGCACTCCGCTTGTAGTTTAGACTTACAGACCTTGGCGAAATGGCCCCGCTTTCCGCAGCTGAAGCAGGTCGCTTCACGAGCCGGGCAGCATTCTCGGGGATGTTTTCCGACTCCGCAGAAATAACACAGCACGGGCTTTTGACGGGCCGCAGCTGTGGTCAGGTTCGGGGAGCTCATGGAATCACGACTGGCAGCGGCATTGGCGAATTCGCTCACGGGAACCGGCTGGACAGCGTCAGCGTTGTGCAGAGCAGCTTCCAGAGTGTCGGCCGTCTCGATCGTCAAGCGTAAGGTAAGATCGGCTTTTTCCAGCAACCTCTGACGTACGTACACTGACCTCAGTCCTGTAATGAAGGCGTCTCGTACTAGCAGCTCCGCATGCTGTTCTGCCATGAGCGTTTTGCAGTCACAAGTTCAGATGAGTGTCTGTAGTGCTCGGACAAACTCGGCGCTCGATTCTCCAAGCCGCTGTCATCGCGTAGATAAATGATGTCTTGCGTAGACGGTGATCACCGGCCGCAGGTACTGTCTTCTGAGGGCATCCAGTGCCCCTTCGTAGGTCGGCAGGTCTCTGATAAATGAATAAACTTTTGGGGCGACTCTCGAGAGGAGAATTCTGTGCATAACGGCGGGTTCAGTTGCACAAACCTCCTCCAAGTATGATTGGAAGCATGCAAGCCAGGGTTCAAAAGCAAGAGCTGCTTCAGGGTCTTGAGGGTCCAAATCCAACCTTTCCGGACGTAAAACGGTTTCCATGTTTTAGAACTTCCAGTCAATAAAATTGATGCACCATCAATAACTCACTCTGAGACGTAAGGCGAGATATCGGCTTTTATTGACTGGAAGAAGGAACAAGCAGTGAGTGACCATCATACTACATCCTGGAGACTGAGAGGCCAGGCTCAGGCCTTGATCGCCTTTATACAGGGGTCTGTGGGAGGAGCCACAGGAGCAGTCAGCAGGGGGCGTGTCCAGACAGGTATATGTAGTTCACCACAGCTTGCACACTGGAGTCAAAAGTCATGTTGTCATTATACTGCCCGCAAAGCCCAGCAGTTACTCTTTGGGTCTGTCATTGTGGCACTGAAGGCACAGAATCTGATCCAGTTTACAAGCCACCTGGAATAGGTCAATGACACCCTGCAGCTTGTGTTCTCACTGCTGTGTGGTCAGTGAGGGTGAAATGAAAATATCTCTCAGGATAGAGAGAATCCGTGACTTCCTTTATGCTGTGGTGAAGAGTAAATTGAGATGTTGCAAATGCCTCCAGCTGCAGGTTGGAAGGAGCCTACTACATTGTCCCCTTGAAATCCACACCACTGAGGTCCTCATGATGTTCTGCACTTGTCCTCACTTCAGTGGACAGCACCCAGACATTCAGATTCAGAAGCAGATGGCACAGTTAATTCAGCATATTCTTCCTGAATCCCTTACACATCACGCACTTCTCCTCACAGAGGGAGGCATTGCTCCCAGAACACCTTGATGGATATCACTTCCTTCTAATTACCTTCCTTTCCCTCCTTGAGGAGGAATGGCAGCCTGAAGGCCCACACTCAACACTTCAGGAACAGCTTCTTACCCTCTACAATCAGATTTCTGACAGTCCATGAACCCTTGAACAGTACCTCATTATTCCTCTTTAACATTATTTATTTATTTATTTATAATTCTAATGTAGCTTATAGTATTGTTAATGTCCCGCACTATACTGCTGCCACAAAGCAATAAATTTCATGACGTACCTCAGTGGTAATAAACATGATTCTGATTTTCTTGCAGCCATCCATTCCGCCCACCTTCTGTTACTCCGCCAGCTCTGCTCTCTCCTCAGCCTAAACCAACTGATGCCTCATGTCATCGGAGAGTCCTAGAATATATTAGCAAAAATCGAAGCTCAAAGCTCAATCGGAGATTTGGAAGTCGAGGCCCGATGACCAAAGCCTGGGTCGATGAGTCTCTGCCAGTTCGCTGAGGAAGTCAAAGGCCCAGTGTCTGCCAGTCCAAGCCCACAGGAAGCTGAAGGCCCAGAGTCAGCCTGTCCTGGGGTAGAGGACTGTGTATGTGTGGATGGGAGGGAGGTAAGGGGCTTGTTGTGCTGCTGATGTTTTATTGTTATTGTTGTTAGTGTTCCTTGTGTCTCTGTGAACATGGTGGGTATGCGATATTTGTGCCTGAATATGTAGCGACACTGGCTTTTAGGCTGTGTCGGTTGTTAACATAAACAACACATATCACTGTATGTTTTGATGTACATGTGATAAATAAATGACTCTGAATGTCTGGGTGCTGTATACTGAAGTAAGGACAACATTCCTGGCACAGCACTTACTGTAAAGATTAACAAAGCTAAAGAACTGGGGAAAGCACCAAATACTACTAGAGGCATAGCAACGTTCAGTAGAAACCATCAGCAGCAATCTGTTAGTGACTGATGTTCCCTATGGGATGTTGTTGGCATTCTTTCTTGCTGCGCAAGGTGTATGGGGTTAATTGAAGTCATTGGTTGGAGCACTGAGTTCCAATTTAGCTCCACCGCTGTTAAATTAGTATTGCATGTTGATTGATATCTGGAGCTGCCTACGCTGTATGCCCACTGCTGTCATCCAGGATACTGAAGGCAATGCCCTCACCAGTGGCAGCTGGCAATGCTTCACCACAAATGAGAGCACGCACCTTGGTCCACTCAGGAATGATTAAACAGATGCTGCACTCAAACAACGAATCCTTTGGAGCTGAACCGCCTACCCCCGATCTCTAGTCCTGAACTCATTGCATTATTTTTTAAATAGCAATAGCAAATGCATTCCTTTCAAGAGTTCACTGAATACAACCACAAGTACTCATTAAAGACTAGCAGATTTATTGACTCGGTTTTCACTGAGACACAGGGAGACTGTATGAATTCTGCCTGAACATCTGAGCATAAAATCACCATCAATAAAATGCTCTGGTAATGCATCATGTGCCATAAGTAAAAATTTTTCCTTTGGTGTTATATACTCC
This sequence comes from Hypanus sabinus, assembly GCF_030144855.1. NCBI lineage: Eukaryota > Metazoa > Chordata > Chondrichthyes > Myliobatiformes > Dasyatidae > Hypanus > Hypanus sabinus. The sequence goes on from NC_082709.1 coordinate 42,582,010, forward strand.
TGGAGTGAGTTTCTCTGGCCATTCTTGTGATTAATCTAATATGCTATCATAAGACTGCTGCTGTGTGAATTACTGAATAAAAAATGACTCCTGATTAAATGGTCTGCTCAACATGGTTTACTTCAGAACTATTCCATTTTTAAAAGGATGGATATTGATGAGGAAGACCAAAGTCTGTTTTTACATCACACTGTATCCTACAGAGTTTATTGGATGGGACAATTTTAGTCATCTGAGAGAATACAAATTAGATTCATTAATTTCACATCTTTTAGCGCTTGTGAGAAAGTTATTATGTAAGCCAGCACAATTCAAAGGGTCCTTGAAAAGAAGCCTTTTCCTCAATTACTTTAAAGCTTCATGCCATCTTAAACAAAGAGTCAATTTCTTAAGTTAAAAAAACTGTATTGTATCTGTCCTGCTTATTGCAATGAAAATCTCACTGTGTCCTTGAATGATTGTAGCTTCTTATCTTCAGACTCGGAAAGATGAGTTGTGATAAAGCAAGCAGAAAACTCACTTTGATATCAGTGCAGTTCAGTACCTGCTGCATTGGTTGTCCAAAAGATCTCTGATCTTTTGCAAAAAGAGAAACCTCCTGATGTCTAATCTAGTTGCATGTTAATGAAATTCTATGTACCGTCCCTTAATTCTTCCTAAACTAACTTAACTCATCTTGTGTGTGTGGCTTCCATCGGTCGTGGTTGACCATGGGTACTGCGCCTCTGGTAGTCACCGGGAGTGGCTTCTCCAGTGGGCAAGCCAGGGCAGAGTTGATATGGAGATCCGTCTGTTGCCCATGCAGTGGGACCCCCCTCTCCGTGCGGATGACGGGTCCAAAGGAACGACGGGAGTCGATACAGTTTGGTGCCAGCAGCATCGCAGGAGTTGCCGTGCCGGTGCTGGGCGCTCGGGACTCTGACTCCGGATTTTTCCCGGGGTTTATTCCCAAAGCCTTTCCCGTGAGCGGGTATAGCCACAAGGCAGCAGAGGTTTGAAATCGGAGTTTCCCTCTCCTAGATGAGCTACTATCCGTGGTTAATGAGCCTCATCTGCCCGGAGCAACTGGTTTTAAGGCACCAGTGGCCCGCCTTTGCCCCTTCTCCTGTCAGTGAGAACAGCTCCGCCACACACGTGAAGGCCAGGAGTTGGACTTGGTTGTCAGAGGCTGTTTGAGACACACGCCATGAAGAGCATTTGTTTAGCAGTGAGAGCTCGTCCCCACTACCACCCTTCGGCTATGACTAACTCATCTATCTGCATGAATATTGCAGCAGGTAGGTGCTTCTTCCTTTAAAACTAGGATGCATGGAAGTAAGACTTATGATCAGTTGTTGTCTGAACTATTACAATCAACTAGATATTAATTACCACCAAAAAGATGCTCGGTTAAAGGGTCTATTTACTATTTACTTTCATTTCAAGATTCATTTACCATCAAAGAATGAGTAAAGTTTCCAACCTTGAAATTTGCTTGCTCACAGATAGCCACACAGCAACAAACCTGAAATAACCCAATTTAAAGAAAAACAGAACAAAAATAAAAATAAAATACCATCACTCGATGTGCAAGAGAAAGAAAAAAATAAAACCCATTCAAACAATTGAAGTGAACAACTTCATTACGAACCAAAATTGAGTCCTCAGACCCGAACACCGGAGCAGCCAGGAGTAGGGCCAAAGCCTCGCTTTTCAGTTCATCATCTTTGTGGCCGCGGAGCGCAGCAGCCGGCGCAGTCTTCATAGCCTCAGCACCATGGAAATGACCATCACAGAGAACGAGCGAAATCGGCTCTCTTACCGACCGACACTGTCTTTTCAGTCTATATGGGCCGACGTTTATATTGACCCATGGAACAGCAAAAGACTCCAGTGCCCTGGAAAAAGAAGTGAAGATCACAGAGTGTGAACAATATCAGCTTTCGCCTCCAAACTGGGTGGGCGTTTCAATTGTCTACACAGTGCATTGTACCTCAGACTAGAACCCAGGCACCACTGCTGCGAAAGGCCTCAGGCCTAGGCCATGCCACCCTTCAAATTGCTCTGGGCCCAGAATCTGTCGCCCAGCCTGAAGCCACTCCCAAGCCCTTCAAGTTAGCTCGCCACCCAGAGTGGTCCAACCTCACAGCCGGGCTGGTTGAATGAGCATCATAAACAGAATTCTTCAACAGAAATGCAGTCAGGAACTCACAGACACTAACTAGGACTCAAGCTTGAGATATCGTTGCTGAGGTGCTAGGAAGGCAGTCAACAAGTACAAGGTGGATATGATGACAGGGAGCTGATGTTCTAGATATGCTATTGAGTAAGAAAATTATGAGATATTACAGCCATTTGCTCTGTACATGGATCAGGTAAAAAGTGTTCTTAACTACAATTCATATTTTCGAGGTGCCATGGAGACCATGGCCAACTGTCAAAAAAGGAAAACAATACTTCTATGAATGGGATGTAGGGAATGCTGGTGTGTCTGCAAGGTAAATTGGTTGGTGATTGGAATCGATTTCACATACAGGGTACAAAGTATTATCTAACTTTATGTAACACATTTGCCACGATTGAATTTCGAGACAATGAATTACCTTTTGCAAAGATTATGATTTAGCTATTGAAAAGTCCCTGGTTTCAGCCACCTCTAATTTTTTGCTGCTCAGTTTACATCAGGAATGTATTAATTGGTCCTCTGAGAATTCAGAATTCATTGTTGAATAACAGAATTACCAAATTATGTATGAAATTATTTGCTCAATGTAATTTGTGGCTGGTGACAATAATCATTATTGTCTAATATGCTATGTTGATTTCCATATCCTGTTCTCAAATCCCTGGAGTGATTTTTCATTTTCTATTTCCATTTCTGTATTGTAGTAGTGACAAATAACATCCTCACGTCTAAAACCGCCAGACACCTGGAACACTTCCAATCTCATTTTCACTTATTGTTAATTTAATCTCAGAATCATTTATTTATATTGTAAGTAAGACAGAAGTACAAATGGTAATTCTTTATTTCAAAATGACAATCATATAAATATACTTGATAATTTGGTAGTGTGTATATATAATATATATAGTACTGTGGTAGAAGTCTCAGGCACATGTAAAAAATTCTATAAAGTGAAATGCTCTCAAGAATAAAGAAATGCAAAATTTCTAAATATCAAAAAAATATTATAAAGAGTAGTAAAGAGTAAAAAGCTAAATCAAATCAATATTTGTTATGACCATCCTTTTTGCCTTTAAAGCTGCATCAGTTCTCTTAGGTACACTAAGAAGCCACCAAACACATCTTTACCTCTTCAGCTCTTCCCCCACCCACTCTCCGCTTTCCACAGAGATCACTCCCTCTGTGGTTCTCATATCTATTCATCCCTCCCCATTAATCTCCCTCCCGGCACTTTTCCTAGTAAGCAGCCAAAATGCTACACCTATCTGCCCATTACATGCCTGCCTATTAATCCCCTCCCGCACCTCCACTCAAGGCCGAGAACAGTCCTTCCAGGTGAGGCTCCACTCTACCTGCGAATCTGCTGGGCTCATCTATTGTATCTGGTGCTGCCACTGAAGCCTCCTCATAAACTGGGTGACTGTTTTGCTGAGCACTTCCACTCCACCTGCCATAAACAGGCATTCCCAGTGGTTCAACATTTTAATTCCAACTTCTATTCCCACTCTAACATGTCAATCCATGGCCTCCTCTTGTGCTGCATTGAGGCCATGCTCAGAGTGGAGGAGCAACACCTTATATTCCGTCTGGTTACCTTCCAAACTAATGGCACAAATATTGATTTCTCCTGGTTAAAAAAATGTTTCCACTCCATCCCCTCTTAATTCTATACCCCACTCTGGCCTCTTACCCTTCCTCTGCCTGCCTATCACCACCCCCTTCTTCCCTTTTTCCTATGGTCCACTCTCCTCTCCTATCAGATTGATTCATCTCCAGCTCTTTACCTTTCCCAGCCACCTCGCTTCACCTATCAGCTTCTAGCTAGCCATCTTCCCTTCCCCCACTTTTTTATTCTGGTGTCTTCCCCCTTCCTATTCAATCTTAAACAACGGTCTTAGCCCGAAACATCAACTGTTTATTGACTTCCGTGGAAGCTGCCTGACCTGTTGAGTTCCTCCAGTATTTTGTGTATTTTGCCCTTAGGTACGAGCAATAATTAAACCGTTGCATTGCTTAGTAATAATTGTAGCTTTCATCGGGGCAGGGCCTTTCACATGCTCCATTACTCTTACTGTATCCTTTAAAATTGCTCCGATCATTGACCGACTGTAGCCTAACGCTTTTCCAATGACCAATGGTGTTTCACCTTTTTCGGATTGTTTGATTATATCCATTTTATTTTCAATCATAATTGTTTTCCATTAACAGAATAGAAATACTGCGGATTCAGCAGCAGCCGCGGACAGCAGGTCCTGAGCTCCCCCGGGTCCTAAAGTCCACCCGCATTGAGACAGGTTAAATGGGACAAGTGGGGGTTGTGTCGACTGGAAAAGGGAGAGGGGGGTCAGGGTGAATCTTGCTAAGAAAAATTTAAGCCAAATACAAAGTTACACACTCAACACAGTGTTAACGGCAACGTGATCGGACTTAAAATGGCGGACGCTGATGAATTTTTAATATAATAGGCTTTATGGCAGGCCATTCGTAAGTTGGACATTTGTAACCTGGGGACTGCCTGTATTCTTGTGTTTTGATTTAATTTTGATTTTTATATCAATACATAGTTTTATGCAAAAATTGTGTTAGCAACCTTGATTTGTGATAAGTTTATTTTGCTGCAATGCAGGGAAAATTATGAATCCATTCTAAAATCACAAGTCTAATTGGATTTATTGAATTTGCTTAACAAAAAAGAATTTAACAGTGACATTGACTTTACCTGAATGTGACAGACTGTCAATGCAGAATAATTCATTATCTCTGATTAGACTATTAATATTGAATTATATATTACCTGTGACAAAAGATAAACACAAATAATTCATTAGCTACAACTTAGTGCAGGCATAGAATAATGCATTTTGGAAGTCTGTGGTGTGTGAAGTGGAAAAGAGCATACAGAGATGTGCTGGAGGCATGATTAGAAATTGTCTACATTGCACCTTGGCATCTAATTATCTGAGACTGCAAGCTTTCAAGCATTGGAGTCAGGCACACTCAAAGGAAGAGTTCTAACTTCTTGTCTCTAACTAATGGGTGCACTTCAATTTCTGACAGAATTGTCAAAGCAACAATCTGCAACAATACCCGACTCCCTTGCTATATTGAGACCAATTAAAACTATCAGTACCAGCATCCTGTCTGAGGCTGGTTCATCATAATACTGGCAGCATTGAACATGTGCCTCTCCATCACAATCAGAAACTGATTTAATAGCATCATCTTTTGAAGGTGCCCTCAATGCTGGGGAGGCCAGTGCCCCTGATGGAACTGGCTGAGTTTACAACTTTCTGCAGTGTTTTCCAATCCTGTGCAATGGCTCCTCCATTCTGGACAGAGAAGCAACTAGCTAGAGTGCCCTCCAAGGTGCAACTATAGACATTTGCAAATGTGTTTGTTGTCTCCTCAATCACTGAAGGAAATATAACCACTGTCATGCCTTCTTTGCAGTTGCATCAATATTTTGGGCTCTAGTTAGATCCTCAGAGATGCTGACACCAAGAAACTTGAAACTGCTCAACCTGTCCACTGCTGATTTCTCAATGAAGACTAGTGTGTGTTCCCTCAACTCCCCCTTCCTGAAATCCACAATTAATTCCTTGATCTGACGTTGAGTGCAAGGTTGTTATTTCAACACCATTCAACCAGCTGATCTATTCACTCCTGTACACCTCCTCATCACCATCTGAAATTCTGCCAACAATAGTTGTGTTATCAGCAAAATTATAGATGGTGATTGAGCTGTGCCTAGCCACACAATCGTGGGTGCAGAGTGTAGAGCAGTGGGCTAACCACACATCCTTGATGGCACCCATGTTGATTGCCAGCAAGGAGGAGGTGTTATTTCATATCCGCACTGACTGCAGTCTCCTGATGAGGAAGTCAAGGATCCAGTTCTAAACAAAAGAAGACCGTCAAACATCATATGAAGAGAAAAAAACATTTAAAAAAAATAGAAGTAAGCAAATAGCATTCAGGACCGAAGTTTGTAAAGGTAGGTTCACACTGGCCACAATTGCAGGCCACATCCACAGTTCGGTGCAGAGATGTGTGAACCTCGCGGGGTAACAAATTGAAGCTCAGTGTAGAGACGTGCGGCGATTTGAACCTCCAGCCCTGACACTCTGTCCTTTTCAATCTGGCCCAGCGCTTTAATTGTCCAGACTTTGCTCTTGAACCCGGACTCTGCCACTTTGATACACTCCCAGGCGGCCGGTATCCCGTCACCTCAATTCTGCCTGTACCCAAATTTTTCCAATTTGGCCCAGTGCTTAAATCGATTGAACCTCAGATCTTTCCTCACTCTCAAAGTCCCAGGTCCAGACCCTGCCGCCTTGACTCTGCATCACCTCTACTCACCTCGCCTCAGTTCTGCCAAATTGAATTGACTCCAGTTCACACCATCCTGAACACTGAGTTTTAATTAATAAATATCAGCCTGACAGAGGTATTGCTATTGTCCAAGTGTTCCAAGGCAGAGTGGAGAGCCAGTGAGATTGCATCTGCTGTAGACTTATTGTGGTGACAGGCAAATTGCAATGGGTCCAGGTCCTTGCCAACGTCTCAAAGCGTTTCATCACAGCAGATGTAACTACAACTGGACAATAGTAATTGAGGCAGCTCATACTGCTCTTCTTAGGGCACTGGTATGATTGTCACCCTTTTGAAGCAGGTGAGAAACTCCAACTACAGCAGTGAGAGATTGAAGATATCCTTGAACACTCCTGCCAGTTGGCTAACACATGTTTTCAGTGCCCTACTATGCTCCATCAGGGCCTGATGCCTTGCAGAGGGTCACCCTCTTGAAAGGTGCTCTGATATTGGCCTTTGAAACAGAGATCACAGGGTCACCAGATGCTGTAGTGACTTCCACAAGTGTGGTCTTATTCTTCTTTTCAAAGTGGGCATAAAAGCCATTCAGCTCATCTGGGAGTGAAGCACCTCAGCTATTCATGATGTTAGGTTTCACTTGTTAGGAAGTAATGTCCTACAAACCCTGACAGAGCTGATAAGCTTCTGATTCCATCGGCAATTTCAATTGGAATTTTTTTTTGCTCTTAAAATAGCCTTCAGTCGGTTGTAATTGGACTTCTTCAATGGCTCTGTATTATCGGTCTTGAATGTCACAGATCTAGCCCTCAGCTGACTACAAATTTCTTGGTTCATCTACGGCTTTCATTTGGGGATGTCAGGTATGTTCTTAAAGGTGCACACCTATCCACATAGGTCTTGATGAAGTTGGTGAGAACTTTAGCATATTCATTTAGATTTGAAGCTGAATCTCTGAATATTATCCAGTCCACGGACTCAAAACAGTCCTGTAAGCATTTCTCCACTTCCCTTGATCATACCTTCTTGATCCTCACTACTGGTGCTGTGGTCTTCATTCTCAGCCAGGTGATTGAACTTTCCAAAGTGTGGACATGAGGTGGCACAGTTAGTGTTTTTGATGGTGGTATAACAGAGGTCAAGTGTGTGTTGTGTCCTCTGGTTCCACAGCTGGTAGTGGTTCAGAGACTTCTACAGACTGACCTGGTTGAAATCTCTTGCAATGATTGGGAAGCATCCTGTAGTTACTGATTGAATACAAAGAGCAGAATTTTACTCTGATGTAAAAGAGACACTGGATTATGAGAAAACTATCTTTGTGATCAAAAGGTTGTGGTTATGAAACAGAAAAGTTCACATGTGAGAAATAAACCTTGAAGTCACTATATGATTGACATATCTGGGATTTAAAATTATTTCCCCCAGGATAGAGCAGTGACTCTCATTGTCCATGTTAAAAACTTGGCTTTGAGTTCCCTTTTTGACAAGAATTTTAAAATATTTTGTTCATCTTAAAGCCCCTAGGTGGAGTCCTTTATGAAAAAGGAAAAAAACTGACACGAGTGGATCTGCACAGAATAACGCCATAAATAACAGCGAGAATGTGTCCAATTCTGCGGAATTTGTAACAGAATTATTAATCTTTATTTCCCATAAAAATAATCTTTATTTCCCATCTGTAAATACTGAGATGCTCAGTGGATCCAACAGAATCTGTAAAGACCAAAGACAGGTCAGCAAATTAGATTAAGATCTTTCACAGAGCAGGAATCTATCAGTTCTCCTCAAGTGAAATTTAACTCATGATGCTGACAGACCTCGTCTCTACTTACAAAATCCTTTGACCTCATTTCTGGTCTATGAAACTGGTGGCTTTTCCTTTCAAATGAGCTACACCTTGTTCCAAATAACTATCAAGTATATTTATATAGCTCATCCTTCCTCTAAGACTGAATGAAAAGGACACAGTGCCAGACAGCAAGAGAAATATGTAAAAGCACACCACACTTCTACACTAAGAAAAACATTCAGTCTATTGTTGGGTACATCATTTTACAATGCCAGTGAAAAAGGGACCCAAAGTCTTTGCCTATTGGAGCAATAAAAGTCCAGCAGCAAGCCACCCACTATGGCTCTTTTGGGTGTACACACAAAACTTCTTTTTAGATATTGTGCACTTCTGCATTTTATGTTTTAACTTCCACCTTCTGTGCTGGGGTTCACTGCTGATGAGATTCATCAGCAACTCAGTGAGATCTGGGAAGTCATTCTGAAGAAGGTGGAGAATTATAATATATCAGGGAATGGGAGTTTTCATTCTCTGCTATCAAAATTCCAATTATTTTTACAACAATGTCAAACAAAATGAACTTGCCCTACCCTCTATTTGATTATGAAACTGTTCTCATTTACCTTCAATCTAACTGCATATGCACTCAGAATGAGCGTATCTTTTTTTTTTGTGTGTGGCACCAGACGGTCAGCCATTCTTGTTTGGCACGTGGTGTCTGGATTGGTCTCCTTTCGGATTAACCGGGTCGCAATATGAACGTTCCTGACTCGACCCTAGCTCAACGCTCAAACCGGCAAGGATGGAAAGCATGCTCGGGAGAGGCCCAACTTGGCTTCGACTCGGGAGCCTTCGCTCCAGAGTCCAGCGCTGATGCCATTGTGCCACCAGCCAGCAGAGTATCACTGAGTGCTTCAATGACTCTATGTTTGTGGTCTTCTGCAGCTGTAGCCCATCCACTTCAAAGATCAACATGGTGTGCATTCACAGTAGCTCTTAAGCACACCACTGTTATAACACATGATTATTTGAGTTACCAACAATCATTCCATGGTCAAAGTCATTTAGATCATATTTCTTCCCCATTCAGGAACAGTTATTACTCCTCAATCATCAGATTCTTGACCCAAAGGGGATAACTTCACTCAATTTCACCTGCCCCATCATTGAAATGTTCTCACAACCTATGGACTCACTTTCAAGGACACCTCATCTCATGTTCTCTGTAATTATTGTTTATTTGATTATTATTAATTTATGTTTGTATTTGCATAGATTGCTGCCTTCTGCACTCTGGTTGAAAGCCCAAGTTGAGTGGTCTTTCATTGAGTCTGTTATGGTTATTATTCTAGAGACTTATTGAGCATGCTCACAAGAAAATGTACCTCAAGGTTGTGTATGGTGACATATATGTACTCTGATAATAAATTTACTTTGAACTTTTTCTGATGTTTGGTCTAAACAACAATAGAACCTCCTGACTATGTCTGCATTCTTTTATGCACTGAGTTGCTGTCACGTGATTGGTTGATAAGGTATTTGCATTAAAGAACAGGTGTAGAAGTGTACCTAATAAAGTAGCCACTGAGTGTAGATCCTGAGTTTGTTCAGGAAATCCATTATAAAACCTGTCCCGACAACAACAGCTTGACACTGTCCATATCTAAATACACATAACTCTGCTGCCAATGCCTTAATCCATACCAGGTCCTGTTAACCCTTTATATAGATAAGGAAGTGGAAGGGTGGGTGAGAAAGTTTGCAGATGACATTAAGTTTGATGGCATTTTGGATTGTGTAGAAGATTGTCAGAGGTTACCATGAGAAATTGATAGAATATTGAGCTGGGCTGAGAAGTGGCAAATGGAGTTCAATCCTGAGAAGTGTGAAGTGATAAACTATGAAAGGTCAAACTTGAAGGTAGAGTACAAGATTAATGGCAGGATCCTTGGCAGTGTAGTGAAACAGAGGGATCTTGTAGTCCAAAAGTGCCTTGCAAGTTAATAGGGTAGTTCAGAAGGTATACAATGTGCTGGCCTTCATTAGTCAGGGGATTGAGTTCAAGGTAATGCTGCAACTCTATAAAAATCTGATTAGGTCATACTTAGGGTATTGTGCTCAATTCTGGTCACCTCATTTTGGAAAGGATGTGGAAGCTTTAGAGAGGGTGCGGAGGAGATATTTTGGGATGCTGACTGGGTTACAGAGCATGTTTTATCAGGGTAGGTTGAGCAAGCTAGGGCTTTCCTCTTTAGAGCAAAGGAGAATGAGAGACATCTTGATAGAAGTGTATAAGATGATAAGAGGAATAGACAGAGCCAAAAGCCAGCACCATTTCCCAGAGTGGCAATAGCTAATAGAAGAGAGCATCATTTTAAGGTGATTGGAGAAAAGTAGGTGTAGGATACCAGAGGGGGGATTTTAGAGAACAATAAGTGTATGGAACATACTGCCAGGGGTGGAGGTAGAGTCTTTTAAGAGATTCTTAGATAGGCACATAATTCATCCATAGATAGTCCCAAGCCAGGATGCAAAAGTAAGAGGGCTGGGCTTGGGATGAGCAACCCCATCCTGTAAAAACCCAGGGCTACAGAACCACCAACAGAAGCTCCAAAGACCACATCCCTGGGAGAGGAAGAATTCACCAAGAAGATGAGCTACACTTGAGGACGTGAACAAGTGCCACAGGACAGAAGACTCTGGTGAGCTACTGTAGGTGTCCTATGCCCCAGTAAGCAGAAAAGTAAGTAGATAGGCACATGGATGAGATAAAGATGGAGGACTATGTAGGAGGGAAGGGTTAGGTTGATGCTGCAGTTGTTTAAAATGTTAGCACAACATTCTGGGCCGTAAGTGTTCTATTCTCTATTATCCCTTTGCCCACTGACCTACAGTAAGTAATGGTTATGCAAGCAGTTGATCCTTCATTCCTCATGTAGGTTTTCACATCTCTTCTTTTTTTTTAACATGTTTTTACTTCTGTAAGCTTTTTCAGCTCCATAATTCTCTGATCACCCAAGTTCCTCAACATTAGCCTCTTTCTCATGCCTTTCGCATGCTCAAATTAATTGTGCCTTCAGATATGCAGGGGGATCATCTCAATATGCCAACTGAGAAATTATAGACAATTCTTCTTAATGCCCATAGTTTTTTTAAGGCACTAAACTGTAGAATTCCCTGTCTTAACCGTTCCACCTCTCTTTCATCTTTTATAAAGCTTTTGACATTGCTCTTTTTTGGCGTCAAGTGTTTTCTCTAGAAAACTTCTTGAAGCACTAGAGATTTTATTTGCTGTAATGTGAAAGTCACTACTGAAAGGCATTTTAAAATATTGAAATTCTTGAACTAACAAAGACTATCTTTCGTCCCACAAAATAGAACATGAACCTTATGACAAGTTACAGATGGTACAAAAGTTCAAAAGGAATCACTAATGATATGTTACATCATAATATTTTTATAGATAATGGCATAAATCACACTTTTACAAAACTCTATGTGCATACATTAAATGAATTACCTAAAGAACAACATTATGTAGTTTCTAAGTTCAAATAATTACAATAAAAGTCAATATTATGTCCTCCATATCTGGTTATGCATTGAGGTTTAATGCATCTACAATAAATATAGATAATCATAATTGAATATTGCTTAAGAAATCTGCTTGTATCAAAGAACTGAATTAACCTGAAAAAAGTTATCAGTCAGGACTCTAGCTTCAAATGTGTATAAGTTAATTCCTGCCATGTACATTTATCTCCATCACTTATCCCAACCACGTCTCACATGACATCATCAGCATTTACCACTGTATCTAAACTCTTGAAAGCTTCTAAGAGACGTATAACATATGTTCAGCATCTCTCAACTATCTACGTCGCAAAACGCAATGTGCTTCAGTCCTTTATACAGTATTAGCTGGTGCTGCTGCCAATCGCTGTGGATGTACAGTTGCAAATGATAATCAACATCCATTTTACCAAGGGGTTTTCAAATTTCCACTTAAACTTTGGAAGGAATTCTGCAGAACTCCCAAGAATATAAAATTTTAACAAATAATTTTAAGAATAACCGAAAAACATTAAATTGAGTTGACTTTATTACTTACATCCTTCACATACGTGAAGAGTAAAAACCTTTACATTATGTCTCTGTCTAAACATGCAATGCGCAATTTATGTAATTTGTAATAAATAGTATGTACTACAGGACAGCCAATGTAGCATAGAAATACAGTTGTGTCAGCATGAGTTAAGCAGTCTGATGGCCTGGTGGAAGAAGCTGTCCCAGAGCCTGTTGGTCTCGGTTTTTATGCTGCGGTACCATTTCCTGGATGGAAGCAATTGGAACAGTTTGTGGTTGGGCTGACCCGCATTGCCAATGATCCTTTGGGCCCTTTTTATGCACCTGTCTCTGTAAATGTCCTGAACAGTGGGAAGTTCACATCTACAGAAGCGCTGGGCTGTCCACACCACTCTCTGCAGAGTCCTGCGATTGAGGGAATTACAGTTCTCACACCTGATGATTTTAACTATTAATTTACTCCTACAACAGAAACAATTTGGCCCATTGGAACCATGTCAGCTCCTGACAGAAGAAGTCCAGACACACCCCCTTCTTTTCTTTGTGTTGCCCCGTGACCCTGCTGTTTATTTCCCTCTCTCGTGTTCGTCAACTGCTCTTTGATTGTTTTTTTTGCTACTTACCTACATTAAGGGGTAAATTACAGGAGCCAATTAACCCATATTTGGGACTCGGAAGGAAATTAGAGCGCTCAAAGGAAACCCATGTGGTGAAACATGTAAACTCCAAGCAGACTGCTCTAAAATCCCACGGCTGTAAGGCAACAGCACTAACTGCTGCACAGCAGTACAATGCTCAAACACAGCAGAATCTCTTGTGTCTCTGATTTTCTGCTCCACTGAAAAGTGTCTTCAAGGCATGACTATCCTGAGAAGTCCAATGCATCTCTTCAATGGGTGGTCAGTGAGACCTTCTCTCCCTGCTCCCCCACCCCACCCCTGGGGGATCCTGGCTGCTTTCTGACTGAGCTCATGCTTATCTAGTCAGTCCTGATGAAGGGTCTCAATCCAAAATGTCAATAGTTAATTTCCTTCCACAGGTGCTGAGTGATCTGCTGAATTCCTCCAGCATATTCCGTGTGTTGCATTTGGACAGTTCCCGTTACACTGCAAGGCATCAATAGGCATTTTGTAGGCGTGCAATCAGACCATTGTGCATATCAAGCAGAAGTTGATAAGAGGATAGATGACACAAAGCTTCATCACTGGTGGTGATTTTAAGAGTTTGTCTTAAAATGATGAAGAGTGTGGAAAATTATATGGGAGGGAATTCCAGAGCTGAGGGTTTTGAGAAAGACGTCTCCCTAAAAGGCTTGAACTGAAGAATGGCACGTTTTTCGATAATTAGAAGATTGGATGAGTTTTAAAAAGTAAAGAATGGTTGAGATGTCAATCATTTGACTGTAAGTACGAGAATTTTACATTTGAGGTGAGGCCAATCAGATCACATTTTCTAAATGTTAATATATGCATAGATCAAATTGTTGTAGACCCCCCCCCCCCAAAAGATAATTACACTTTAGAGTCACCATGTCAAAAAGCACAGAATCAGGCACTTTTGCTCATCAAGTCTGCATTGATTATTGAGCACCCACTTCACTAATCCTGCATTGATCCCTTTTTATTTTCACTACATTCTTGTCAATCCCGTTGGGTTTTAGTACTCACTTACACACTAAGAGTATTTACAACAGTAATGAGTCAGTCTACTGGCCACACAACCAACCATAATCTTTTGGATGAGGGAGAAAACCAGAGCTCCCAGAAGAAGCCTGCACCTTCACAGGTAGAATGCAACCCAGCTCACTGAAGATGGTTAAGTTTATGTAGAGGTTCTCCTCTGTAGAAGGCACAGGCAGATAAGGTCGTAAAGAAAACTTTTTGGCACATTGGTCTTCATAAATCAAAGTATTAAGTACAGGAGCTGGGATGTTATGTTGACATTTTATAAGACATTGGTGAGGCCTAATTTAGTGTATTGTGTGCAGTTTTGCTCATCTGCCTATGGGAAAGATGTGACAAAAGTTGAAAGAGTACAGAGAAACTTCACAAGGATGTTGCAAGGACAGGAGGACCTGAGCTATAAGGAAAGATTGAACAGTTTAGGACTTTATTCCTTGGAATGTGGAAGATTGAGGGGAGATTTGATAGAGGTGTACAACATTATGAGGGGTATAGATAGAGTAAATGCAAGCAGGCTTTTTCCACTGAGGTTGAGCGAGACTACAACTACAGGTCATGGGTTAAGGGTGATAGGTGAAATGTTTAAGGGGAAAATGAGGGGCAACTTCTTCACTCAGAGGAACGAGCTGCAGTTGGTACAGTGAGCTTGATTTCAATGTTTAAGAGAAGTTTAGACAAGTACATGGATGGGAGGGATATAAAAGTTAATGGTTCAGGGTAGTTTAAATGGTACAGCTTGGATTAAATGGGCCAAAAGGCCTGTTTCTGTGCTGTACTTTTCTATGAGTATGACTCCTGATTATTCATGGCCACATCAGCAGATCACTGGTGTGGATTTTATCTGATCTCCTTATATCTTCTTCTCATAAAAATTGATGTCTTTCATTTGTAATCTATGTTTTTTATAACAAAACATATTTATGCTATGCAACCAGTTCACACCACCTATAACGGATATATTGGTGTTGACATACTTTACCCACAATACCCAATGGACAGCTAAGCCAAAATAACCTGCACCAAAACTCAGAGAAAAGCTGACCATTTAATTTCTGTGCAGCACAGCAGTGTTGCCCAAACAGCCTGATGCTTACTAACATATTCTCAACAGCAAATGGAGTTCTCTTCAAGGCTAAGATTAAACAATATTCAGGTGCAGAGGATTAAACGGCTGTCAGTAAGTCCATAGTTTGCTTCGATTGCACAGTCTCTTCCCCACTTCACAGGACTGTTTTGAAGCCTGTGATGAAGGGAGGTCTCGTTGGAATTCGTTTCATTCTCAGCTGGAATCCAATTACTGAGACAAAGGGCTGATTTCACAGATGCTGTAGTTGAAGGGTAGTGGATCCCATTAGTGCTTTTAATGCAGAAATCAGTAAATGCAGGGGATTACCAACCTCTACATTTAGTGAAAGACATAAAATACTGAATTATATTAAATAGCTGACACATTTAATATGTTACACTTAATGCCTTTCTCTTCCACTCCTTGGAACTTGCTGCCATCATTTCCTCTAATCATGACTCTTCACGATAAATGTGGACGGTGAACATGATGGAGACATTCTAAATTTTTTGACAGATTTAATTATTTAACACCTCACAGTCAGAATTAAAATGCATTGTTTTAGGGGATTCTTGTTCTGAAATAACAACTACAGTATATTTTACCTTATTTTTCTGTCAAGAAACCAAATTAAGATGATGCCCTTTCTGATTGCTTTTCCAAAATCAGGTTATTTTAGATGTAATTGCACAATGATAAATAAAATGAGGTGGATAGCATTGTTTGAATGATTTACATTTTTTCTCATATTAATAGGATGGATATATTCTTCATTTTTTAAAGTCACCAATTTTAATTGCTGTGTCAGATTAACGCTGAGCTGATATACAGAACTGGCTGCGTATATTCCAGTCATACTTACACAAATCTTGGACGTTCATTCTCAGCTGGAATGTAAGCAGAAGCTGACCCCTACCTCCAGGCAATAAAGCCAATGTGACTGCATTTCAGAACTTCTCAACTGGACTCAGGTTATCCTCACAGCAAACTGGAATTGTGCTATATTACACCTTATGCAAAGGTCTTTCATTGTATAATTTTAAGGTGATTGGAGGAGGTAAGGTTTTAACTTAGGGAGTGATGGGTGCGTGGAACACCCTGCCAGGGGTGGTTATAGAGGTAGATTAGGGGCATTTAGGTACATTATGGGCATTTAAGAGACTCAGAGACAGGCACATGGGTGATAGAAAAATGAGGGTCTATCCAGGAGGGAAGGGTTATTGATCTTAGAGCTGGTTAAACATCAATAAATTGTGGTCTGAAGGACCTGTTCTGTGGTGTAATGTTCTGTTCTAAGTTCATTCTCTGAGAGTCCCCTCAGAACCTTTGCTCTGGAACACCCAGCAGCTGAGATAGTCATAACCTGGATTTCTATTTCTGCATTTCATACACTCCCTACAGCAGTTTCAATGCGCACCCAGTATTATTGTGAGCTCAATGAATGATGCGCTGAAGCCTGAGGGGGGAAAGGGTATGCTGACAGATAAAGCAAGGGGGTGGAAGTGTGTGTACGGCATCAACTCCTATACAATGGGTCAGAATGTCAGATGAACCAATTATTCCCACAACTGCTATCAATTAGTTTACTGTCATGCTAACAAATGGCTAGACTGGCAGGGTCAACATCCACCTGAGTGGCCAGTAAAAGCCTCTCTCACCACACACCTCCAAGATAACACTATTTCAGCAGTTCTGTTGCTGGCAAACTCCACTGGCAGCAATCCAGCCACTGCCAAAGTTCAAAGTCCCCAGTAAGGAACAAGATGCATCTTAAGGAGGTTAGAAGCTACTACTGTCCCAAAACTTGTACTGGAGGATGTGGATTCTTGATAAGAGAATGAACAAAAACTTATCAAGCTGAATTGACCAACTAATTGACTAACTATTGACTCAACTATCAATTGCTGATTTCATTGAGGTTAAATTCATGTGCTTTTACTTGTAATATGGTAATCTGATAATTTAGATTGATTGTCTACATATGGATTCCATCTCTCCCAGCCCCACCCCTACCCGATGCCTACCTTGCTTGTAGACAGCAAATTCTATATTTTTATCATCTTTATATAACCCTATTTCCATTTAGAATCAGTATGACTGATTTGTCCCTGAAAATTTTCCTGAGCTTACATGAGAATGTTTATCAGCATTTTGATAATATTTGGTTAATTTGATCAGAAAATCGTAGAACCTCAACCTACTTTCTATTTTTCTGTCCAGTCTTTCTTTTCAGTATTGTCTAAATTCTGTTAGTGTATAATTAGCATAAAACATCTTACTCTTATTATAAATAAGTACTCCTTTCTCAGTTTTCTTCACTGTTTTTTTCATTTTATTTACTCATACTTTTTAAATACAGTTCATATATCTTCCAATATCTGGAGTTTTTCCAGCTCCTCCGGTCTCCCACTGTTGTGAAGTCTACAGAGGAAGCCCAATAAATTTCACCTTTAATTTCCAAATGCAAATTCTGTGGAAATTATGAGATGCCAAATCCTTCTGGGCCTATTCATAAATTCATTGTGCAGCTCTTTGTTAAAGGGACCTTAATGGGAAACATTTTCCTATCCCATTCTATGACATTTTACAATGAATCTTTTACTAGTTTTGTGCATTCATCTGAAATTACACATCTTGGTTCAAACAGGTATGCAAAAAAAATCATATATAATACTGTATAAGACTATATTTTAGAGCAGGGGTTCCCAATCTGGGTTCCATGGACTCTTTGCTTAATGGTATTGGTCCATGGCATAAAAAAAAGGTTAGGAACCCATCTTAGACCAAAGCAAATTATGATACTCCCATACATTTTCCAAAAAATGTGACCAACAAATTAATGGGGTAAATTTTGCTTATCTGTGGTATGAGGTTCTATAACAAATTGTTAACAATCAAACATTCCTTGTCCAGAGCCTCTCAGGCTTAGACTCAAGGACCAGTTCATCTGAGCCTCCATGCTGCCTCTACGTTTGCCACTTAGGGGCAGTTAATTATATGCAGAAGAATGGGGCTGGATAGGAGGTGCATTTCTTATGAGAATGGCATTCACCCTACAGAAAAATAAATAAATGCTTTGGATAATTTACTGTAACTCCTTTAATTATATGTTAGCATTTTAATGAGTTTCAAGCTTTTTTTTTAATCTAGGTTTTAATAAATACTTTTATTTTGTGGTAGAACAGCAAAAGGTTGTCAGAGTGTTCTGAAGCAGGCCCTGAGTGATACCTCCAATGCCTCATTATCAGTAAGGCTTAGCTATAGTTTACTGCCCCAGTTGGAGGCCCAGGACCATTGGACTGATGCACCTGTACCAGGTTGGTATGAACATGAAGAAAAAGCTTGTACAGTTGACCCAATCAAACACCATTTGGCCCACCTTTACAGTTAAATATTTCTCCACAGAGGCAAAATTGAGTTAGCTCCAGATTGAAAACTTGAAAACTGCAGAGGTAATCCAAATCTTAAGAGGGGATAAAGGAATTTGTGTTTGCTGCTCTGTTTTGGAAAGAAAAGTTGGTGATTTCACTGTGAGTCTCAACTTCCCTGAACTCCAAAGTGGGATTGGGAGAATGAAGACAGCAGGATACTGCAGAGCAGCGAACATTATTTGAATTATGCAAATTCTTTTTCAAAATTGAGCAGATTGTGTGATCACTCTAATATCTCCAGGAGTGTTGAAAACAGAGGTACAACAAAGTTTGCAGAAGCACACACTTTTTCATCGAGTACAAATTTAAATCAGAATTTGTACAGTCTGGTTAGTACAGTCCAGTTCTAGACTCTGATGAATCTTAAGTGTTTAGTTGATTAGAGCTTAAGACCATAAGACATAGCAACAGGACTAGGCCATTTAGCCCATCAAGTCTACTGTACCATTCGATCATGACTGGGTTTTTTTCTCCACCCCATTCTCCGTAACCCAGTGATTAATGTTTAATCAATTGGCTCAAGAGATAAAGATTTTGGTTCATGCTACTTCTAAAATTGCTGCTAACATTAACATTGATGAAAATGGATTTATAAGTTTCCATGAACACAACAGTCATCTATTAGTTCTCAGTGGAAAAGAATAAAGTAAAAATGATAACTATATCTGTTTGCCCCTCTCCCCTTAAAAGAAAGGCCTAGGATCTGGTGATAATATGTCAATTTATTTTTTCTGTAAGTTCCTTTGCCCCTCTTTCATTGATATTTTATGACGTATCAATCTTTACCTATTATTTTCATATTTCAAAGATTTCCCACTACCTCTGTTTAAGTAATTCCACACCTTGAGCTTTTCCCATTTTTGCTCATACCTCATTCCCTTTATTCCTGAATTTCTTTGCTACAGAAATTAATGCGTTATGTTATATTTTCTAAGGAATTAACCATTAAGTCTCACCATTACTTTAGGTTTATTTTCTATTGTTCCAGCTGACAACTTATTCTGTGCCTACTAATTTAGTTTCTGATTTTATTGACTGTTGCTTTATTTGAATCATTCTTTCATTTAGTACACAGTATTGCTTCACTTTCCTCTTTCGATTACTGTGCCACATTGTTAAATGGCAAGACTATGTACGATCCTGTAAGGGGGAAATCTTGCTGGACTCATTTATTGGTGTTCTTTACAGAAGTAACAAGCTGTGGATAAAAGTGAATCAGAGGGTACCACATAGAGCTACCAAATCAAAGATTATTAGTGAATATAAATATCCATGGTGTAAGAAATAAGATTTTGGTATGGATATAAGACTGACTGCTAACAGGAATTTGTTTATAAGTTGGCATAAGTGGGTCTAGTTTTTGATTAGCCAAATGTAAAGGATATGGCACAACAAGCATCCATCTGACACCTCAACATTTATATAAAAGACTTGAACAAAGCTAATTAAATTTGCTTAGGACTCAGTGATAGATAGGAAAATGAAATGTGAAGAGGTTAAGTGAGTGGGGAAAATATGGTATATAATGAGGAAAAGTATGAGATCATCCACCTTGTAGGAGAAAATTTTAAAAAGCATTTTATTTCATCAATAAGAGAATTGGCGGTAGAACTCTGGGATCTAGAAAGCAGTTGTATACTTCAGCTCATGATTCACAAAAAGAAGAGTACAGCAATTAATCAGAAGACCCAATGGAATATTTTCTTTCACTGCAAGAGACATTTGATAAAAAAGTAGTCAGATTGTGTTTCAGCTATTTGGGCGCTTGGTAAGACCATGTACCATATCAGTTTCCTTATTTAAGGAAAGGTGTAAATGTGCCTGAAGCAGTTTTGGAATGATATTATGTGCTAATACCTGGTGTGAGCAAGTATCTTATTGGTAAAGTAGTACTGTAATTGGTGGAGTACAAATACGACTGAAACATATAGGATCCTGATGGGCCTTAACAAGGAATGGAGTGGATTATACTTAAGGTATAATCTGGAATCATTCTAAAAGTAAGAAGTCACTCATTTAAGACAGAAGTGACACGGATTTTCTCTCTCTGAGGGCCATGAGTCTTCAGACTGTGCAAGCAGAGTCTTTGAATATTTTTAAAGTAAACATAGATGGTGATATTAAAGGTCAAAAAGGGGATTGAAGGGAATGCAGAGTTGAGGTTAAAATCAGCAATAAATCAGCTTATAAAATGACAGACAAGGCTCAAAGGACTAGGTGATCTTCATAATTCCCTTTGTGACAATGTCACTTAGGGAAACAAAGACATCCCAAATATTTAGTACAAAGGGATGGATTTTTTGAGTTTTACACCAGACCAACAAGAGAAAGAAGTGTGTAATTCTCAGAGTCTTACTTTAAGCTCCCATGTCCTTCGACACTTCAGAGACCTGATTCACTGCATCCCTTCTTAATCTCTTCTTGAGTGAGTACAAGTTCAACTAAATTCCCTCAGCAGCAGAATAATAAGAGTTCAGAATCAGCCTCAAAAATCTTATTATCCACCATAACTCAAAAGTAATCTCTCTGTTTTCACGGTTGTTAAGGAATTGCACAAAAGACAAAGACACATGAAAGATAACTTTGGAAAGGCGAGCAATGTCATTTGTGGCCTTAGATCAACCATATATAATCATTACTTGGCTCGGAGCTCCAATGACATACATTGATGGCATCACATAGAGCTGCATTCAGAATCTCTTGCTGGCTCCTTGACCGAGCTTTCTCATTCCTCTCATTCTCTTATCTCACTGGCCTGCAAACTTTGATAGCTGTGGTGGCTATGGTGACTAATATGAAAGTCTATAATTCCTCAGCAGTTTTAAGCATGACTTTTCTTTTTTTTTGTAATTTTTTTATTGAAGTTCATCAAACAAACATTTCCATAAGATGTATTTCAGACATTGTACATATATATCATATAATCATATATATCACAAAATCTCCACAAAGTATTTATCTCATGACTTTTCAAGGACTAAACTACTATTTGAAAATAGTGAAATACACATATGGGTTAATTTTGGCAATAAAAGGTTCCATGGTTGAAAATTCAAACATTTCTGTGACATCATGAACATTCATAGTAAATGTTGCCGTAGCATTCAACACAAAGCAAAATAATAAGAACTCTTCACAATACACCAAAAACTCATGTTCTTATATTATCGTATCACTGACAATCCATCCCCTGTTTTACCAAACTTGTTCTCATCTTGGTTTCTATTGCCTCTCTTATTCAGTCAAAATTGCATTGTTTCTATTTTACTTAAATACGGTATAGCAAATCACCTTGAATCAAGCGTTCATTACACAGTTATATATATATAACTGATCAGACCTCCCTATATTTCAACAAATGTTTTACTCTATAGGGAATGAAAAGCAATGGCTTAGCTTGTAACAATCTCATGCCATTTTATTTTTCTATATGTAAAATCTTCTTCTTTTGCTTTCTATTTGCAGAATAGTATTATATATTTGAAGAGATGGCATCATAGATTATACTGAAGTCTTTCAACTAAATCAGTACTATTGCTAATATCTGGATTTATCTCAGCATCATGCATTGCAATAAAATTGTAATGAAAATTATCTAGGTTCCAATTCAGCGGCAGATGAGACATTGCAGCAGCTCCAAATATGTTCAATATAACAGAATGCATGGTGGTGAGTACAATCTGTGACTGTTCTCAAACTGGATCAATCAAAAGGTATGAGGATCTAAATGAAATATTAAAGCATTAATGCTGCAACTTTAATCACAAAGAAAATATTTAAACTAAGCCTTGATTAATAAAAATGTACCTAAGTATTTTCATTGCTTCACTTCAATATTTTTATTAAACAAGTCAACGATAAGATGGAAACAGAGAGCATTATGCCTTCACTTGATGCAGTGCCATTACTAAAATAACCTATAATTGTAATATGATACATTCTGAGAAGATCCACAGGGATGGAATAGTAATGTAGATGCAGAGATGCTTCTGTGAGAATCTCTAGTACTGGTCCCACTTGCTGACTTGGGCAGGTTCTCTTATTGAATTATCACATGGAATTACAGTCCACAGGATCTACTGAAGAAAGATGCAGAAATAGGCAGAAGCTATGCTTGTTCCATGGTGGCCTGTCATCCGTTGGTAGGAGTGGTGATGGGGACAGTGGGGAGGGCAGGCGGGAGGGCAGGCTGAATGGCTGATCATTTGGATCCCAAGGGATGTTCAAAAAGAAGTTAAATTAAACATAAGATAAAATTACTGCAGACTGCAACAACAACTCTACCTCACTAAACTCCTGAAGACTAGTCTGCCTGTTTTTCCAAACTAACTTGCCAACTGTATAATTCCAGGAGCAGTGAGGAGAACGTTCATGGCCCTAGAATACTGTCCTCACTATATATTATGCAGTCGTAAAGAGAGAGGTCACTGAAAAGTTGATGGTTGAAAATGATTCTAACTGAAGAAGGCAATGTAATTGCAGAGAAAGGGACAAAGGCAAGAGAAAGGTTCAACGTATGATTTATGTTGCAGAACAAATACTGTACTAAATCAAACAAAAGGACATATACAGTATCTACCTTCCTCACCTTCACTCCTGCCGCAAAATAACCATTACCATCTGTTTCCTATTTCTGACAAAGTGTCCCAGAGCTGAAACACTGACTGCTTCTCCTTCACAAATGCTGCCTAACTGCCTGAGTTTATCCTGCATTTTCTCTTTTTATTTCAGATTTCCAGAATCATCAATTGGCTGTAAGTAATTAGCTTTTACAATCCTTTTACAGAGATTCAAAAAGTTCAATTCATCACTCCAATTTGCCAAAAATGTGCCCCCTGATGTTTTGAGTCCCTCCTTATAATGTGGATTAGGAGTGCAGTTTTGAAAACCGCAAGCACAGGAAGAACAAAGAGGAGTCAACAAAACAGACTGAGGAAAGGAGAAACAGAAATCTAAAAAACTATAGAAGAGGTAGAATGTAACTGAAACTAGGAGGATGTGGGAGTGTAAGTTGTAGATCGGCCTTATAGAGATCACAAGGAGAAAGGCAAGCTATAACATTATTAATACATTACCCAGATAGCCTTATTTTGCAAGAAAGATGTAAGCAAGTTACAAAACCAGAGAGGGAAGCAGCACTCACTGCAGGAAAGTAGGGCAGAAGTGACCTTCACATTGGGTGCAAGGTACCTCCTCTGAGCCACTTCACCAAATTGCAATACTGTTTATTAGGTGGAATATCAGTTTGGGATCCCATCTTCTCTTTCAAATGCACATGAAGGGTTCCAGGTCATTACTTCAAAGAATAAAAAGGGTTTGTACTTGGTTTAATGTACAAAATTCATCTCTTCAGCATCTAAAATCAGATTGTCTAGAACTGCTCATTTTTGGAAAAACACAAAAAACATTTTGCTGTGTGTAGAATTGACTACTGTTTTTCCCAATTTTGTAACAGTCACCATACATTATTTTTCTTTTGAGTGTATAGTGCTTTGGGGTGTGTTGAGGAGGTGATCATGCAAGCAGCCCCATCTTTCTTCCTTCCTTTTCAAATAATGCAAATTATTCCCCTCACTTTCTGAGCCTAAGCAGACTGCAGTCATTACTACTTAAATTATACATCACACAATAATTGATTAGGATGCACTTTGCAAAGTGACTACACATACCAATGCAGTTTGCATTCCTGTCTGCTTATGTGGCTTTCTCCACATGTTACCTTTTAACAGATGCTGGTGTTCAACCCTGAAGAAAAATCCATATTTATCTCACACAACACAACAAGAGGGAAAACAGGCTTAAGGCTAAATAACTCAGAAATGAATTGAGACTTTCCACAGGGAATGAATTACTAAACCGTGCAAAATGAGGTGTGAAAATGGCATAAAAGAATCAAATGCATGAAGAGCAGGACCACAGCCTTTGAAACAGGAAACAAACTGTTTCTGCAGAAGGCTTAAGAAAGCTGTGGAGAAATGGAATGCACTGCATGTGGGAATATTCACAGATCCTTCCTCAAAAGTTATGGTAGAGGATCAGAAGAAGCCCCTACAGATATTTTTAGCCAGCTAGAATCTTTAGTTCCGATGATGCTTTTTTCTCCAAAGAAAGTAAAAATTTTAAAATAAACTCCAAACTGTTCTGCAATATCGCTTACACTGAGTTGAGAATCTACAGCTTTTTTTAAACAGCTGTAACATAATAACTAGTAAAAATTGTTGCAATATTATTATTTAATATACTGGCAGCTATCTCCTCCTGTAGCTTAAGGGGAGCCACTGACATGGTGTGCAGGGGTCGATGTTTTTTATCACCAACATTTCTTTAGTCTGCAGAAGGAACCAGATGCTGCAGCCAAAACCAAGCTGGACTGCAGTGTCTTTAGAATGACTGGCCTAGTCAGAACTTTGCATGATGTAGATGCAAATGCATGTGTCATAAATGAATTGTTCAGATAAGACCTGCTTCTTATGAGATCTTTTCTCCAAGGTGTTGGATTCAATTCTTGTCATGGAGCTGTAATGATGGCAGTGACCATACCTAATCCAATTACTTTCCTTGTCAGTCAAGGTCCCAAGATGACAGAACAGTCCAACGTGAAAGGTAGCCACATGGCTTCTCAAGTGCATATCGGCTCAATGTAAGAACAATTCAAACAATTCAGCTGCGTGCCCCACCAACAATACCCTCCCACCCCAGCTCCCGTGCTCCATGACTTCACTGCTGCAATATCTTTCCTTTTGGGTGCTTACATAGCTTCCTTTTAAGCTCACTGAATGAATCTGTCTCCACTGTTACCCCTGGCAGTATATTGCACGACCTAAACACATGCTGCAAAAAAAAGCTAATCCTCAAATCACTTTGGTTCTTTTGCCAACCACTTTGGTTCTTTGTCACCTGTATCTTGGGCCATCGTCCAATGGGACTACTTGCTCTATGTCTACCAGGTCTATAGCTACCTTATGCTTTTAAGTACCACAATCAGATCCTCCTCTGTTCCAAGAAAAAATCCTCAGCTTCTCTATCCATAAACCTAAATTCCCTCATCCCTGGAATAATTTTACTTAATATTTTTCTTTGCATTCTGTCTAAAACTTTATACCGTTCCTAAATTCAAAGTTCAAAGTACATTTATTATTAAAGTATGTATACTTTATACAACCTTGAGATTTGCCTCCTTACAGGCAGCCACGAAACAAAGGAACCCAATAGAACCCAGTTTAAATACAATAGACCGTCAAAAACTCAGTGTGCAGAGAGTCTCTATTGTCAGCTTTTCAGGTAAGGACCCTTCACCTGGAGCAGAATGTTTCAGGACTTAGTCCAGATGAAGGGACTTGATCTAAAATGCCACCTGTCTATTTCCCTTACTGGGGTTCCACAGGGGACTGTCCTGTCTCCCTTTTATTAAATGCAGCATCTCTAAGTTTTTGAATGACACGAAGCTTGGCGGCAGTGTTAGCTGTGAGGAGGATGCTAAGAGGATGCAGGGTGACTTGGATAGGTTAGGTGAGTGGGCAAATTCATGGCAGATGCAATTTCATGTGGATAAATGTGAGGTTATCCACTTTGGTTGCAAGAACAGGAAAACAGATTATTATCTGAACGGTGGCCGATTAGGAAAAGGGGAGGTGCAATGAGACCTGGGTGTCATTGTACACCAGTCATTGAAGGTGGGCATGCAGGTACAGCAGGCGGTGAAAAAGGCAAATGGTATGTTGGCATTCATAGCAAAAGGATTTGAGTACAGGAGCAGGGAGGTTCTACTGCAGTTGTACAAGGCCTTGGTGAGACCGCACCTAGAGTACTGTGTGCAGTTTTGGTCCCCTAATCTGAGGAAAGACATTCTTGCCATAGAGGGAGTACAAAGAAGGTTCACCAGATTGATTCCCGGGATGGCGGGACTTTCATATGAAGAAAGACTGGATCGACTAGGCTTATACTCACTGGAATTTAGAAGATTGAGGGGGGATCTTATTGAAACATATAAAATTCTAAAGGGATTGGACAGGTTAGATGCAGGAAGATTGTTTTCGATGTTGGGGAAGTCCAGAACGAGGGGTCACAGTTTAAGGATAAAGGGGAAACCTTTTAGGACCGAGATAAGGAAAAATTTCTTCACACAGAGAATGATGAATCTGTGGAATTCTCTGCCACAGGAAACAGTTGAGGCTAGTTCATTGGCTATATTTAAGAGGAAGTTAGATATGGCCCTTGTGGCTAAAGGGATCGGAGGTATGGACAGAAAGCAGGTACAGGGTTCTGAGTTGGATGATCAGCCATGATCATACTGAATGGCAGAGCAGGCTCGAAGGGCCAAATGGCCTACTCCTGCACCTATTTTCTATGTTTCTATGTTTCTCTTCACCATCTACACCTCGGACTTCAACTACTGCACAGGGTCTTGCCATCTTCAGAAGTTTTCTGATGACTCTGCCATAGTTGGATGCGTCAGCAAGGGAGATGAGGCAGAGTACAGGGCTACGGTGGGAAACTTTGTCACATGGTGTGAGCAGAATCATCTGCAGCTTAATGTGAAAAAGACTAAGGAGCTGGTGGTGGACCTGAGGAGGGCTAAGACACCGGTGACCCCTGTTTCCATCCAAGGGGTCAATGTGGACATGGTAGAGGATTACAAATACTTGAGGATACGAATTGACAATAAACTGGACTGGTTAAAGAACACTGAGGCTGTCTACAAGAAGGGTCAGAGCTGTCTCTACTTCCTGAGGAGACTGAGGTCCTTTGACATCTGCTGGACGATGCTGAGGATGTTCTACGAGTCTGTGGTGGCCAGTGCTATCATGTTTGCTGTTGTGTGCTGGGGCAGCAGGCTGAGGGTAGCAGACACCAACAGAATCAACAAACTCTTTCGTAAGGCCAGTGATGTAATGGGGGTGGAACTGGACTCTCTGATGGTGGTGTCTGAAAAGAGGATGCTGTCCAAGTTGCATGCTATCTTGGACAATGTCTCCCATCCACTCCATAATGTACTGGTTAGGCACAGGAGTACATTCAGCCAGAGACTCATTCCACCGAGATGCAACACCGAGCATCATAAGAAGTCATTCCTGCCTGTGGCCATCAAACTTTACAACTCCTCCCTCGGAGTGTCAGACACCCTGAGCCAATAGGCTGGTCCTGGACTTATTTCCACTTGGCATAATTTACTTATTATTATTTAACTATTTATGGTTTTATATTGCTATATTTATTCTTGGTTGGTGCAACTGTAACGAAACCCAATTTCCCTTGGGATCAATAAAGTATGTCTGTCTGTCTGTCTGTCTGTCTGTACTGCCTGATCCATTGAGTTCTTCCAGTGCTTTTTTTAAGTGTTGTTCCAGATTCCAGCATTTGTACTCTGTTAGTCCCTAAGTAAAAGAATATACTGTTAAAACTTTCTTCCATTTTCAGCCAGCTAAATGCAGAAATGTCCAGATCTGTCAGTCCTTATATCCGTTTCAAAACTGTGCCCTCTGGTTTGCATTGCCTCTTCTCATTCTTTGTTACTTAAAAACTTCAACTTCTTTGAAACTTTAGCACTCAGCTTTTACAGCCATGAGTTTCATCTTCCACTTTTGCTTTGCACTGGCTTGTCAAAGCATTCATAAAATGTAACTCTCCTCAAACTTACTATGCTTCCAAGTTTCCTTTCAACTCCAATTACTTTCATATCTCATTTGCAGGGAAACTTGGGGTGCCCTGCCATTCTATTTCTGACCACATATATGGTGTTCTTGGATGTGCAACTCCCTTCCAACATCTGTTCCTCTAGCATGGCCAGCACAATTGTCTCTATCTGAACAGGCTTGCTATTTTTTTTCTCTGTAGAACTTCTGTCATGGTGCATCAAGCTTGCCACTTGTTGAGTGTATGACACAAGCAGTGCAGGTGGAAGCTGTCGCTCTGCTCATGTTGTTTGCTTCCGTGCTGTTCAGAATGTTTACTACTGTGTATATTTCCAAATCCTCAGATAGTGAAGCAGTCCATATTTGTATGCAGCAAGACAAACATTCACAAACCCAAGAGGTGCTGCAGATGCTGGAGATCCAGAGCAACACAAAATCCTGGTGGAACTCAGCAGGTCAGGCAGCATCTATGGAAAAGAGTAAACAGTCATCTTTAGGACTGAAATATTCAGTCTGACAAGGAACAAGTGACATTGGTACCAATCAAATGGTCACCTTCAATAAGGGGGATGTGAGCATCTACCTTGGACATTCAACAGTATTACCAACATTGCGTTCCACCCACCGGCAATGTCCTGCATATCACCGCAAAGGCTCTGTGAGGGAGGATCACAATATGGAGTTCTTTCACTATTGTGCAATAAGGCGCTGGGTTGGGTGAGGAAGTCCCTCGATTATTGTCCCTCGATTACCACCTCAGGGGGCCACATGAGTGTCAATGGTGCTAGAGATCTGAAAAAGCATAATTGAACTTAATTGAAGCTTAATCCATTGCACAGTTTTTCCTTGTAAATCATTTTTTACAATAAATAATGTTTATTTTGGTTTAAAAAAATAACCAAAATGTCTTACTTGGCAGGGAAGAATCGCTGAACACCAAGGCCTATCCCCAAGACAGAAATTACAAAATCTCATCTCCGTGGTGGATTCATGGATGATCTCTATGAACAGAAGTTTTGAAGGAGGAGGAAGATAGCTGGGACGAGCTAGGATGACAATCATGGGTTTCAGCAAGGGGAATCGTTTCTCCACTTCATCAAGAAGGTCCTATTGGAGAGCTGTATGTTAGAGGTGAAAGACATGTACTACCTCCAGGACTTCCTTGTAACAGGTACTTTAACCTACCTTCAAGTACCCTTGGCAGAAAATGCTACAGGACTTTAGAGAGAAGGAGAATGAGGCTCTGTAGTCACTGTGGAAGGTGCAGCTACCTCGAAGGTGCATGAGATAATGGTGCACATGTTTAAACCACGTGCATGTTGTGGATATCCTCACATTCCTGGCGCATTACGTTGAGGGAGCAGAAAGCTAAATGGATATCAAGAACTTGTATGACATCTGGAGCAGCTGAGGGTCAAGCTAAGGGTGAAAGTTAATGGAGCCAACACCCTCCCACCCTCAGGATTTGCTATTGGAGGGGAACATAAGTAAACAGAATATCCAGTATGACTCAAGATGTGTCGTAACCGCAACAAACCTGGACATGTGGCATCCCGATGCAATGCAGTCATCCATTAGAACTACAAGCAGGGAAGCCACCAGACCAGGAACTGCACAAAAAACAAAAGTTGCAACCTATGTGGATGGGCAGGCCACCTCTACACAGCCTGCCAATAACACACCTGTGCCTACCCTCAGGCAATGAGGGAAACACTCCCTACTAATGGAGAGACCCAGCGGATACAGAGATAGAGACCAGGATGGAAGAGAAGCCAACCACCTTGAGTTCCTGAACCCCAGCCACAAGCTCCCAGGCTTCTCCCTAATGGAATCAATGGAGGAGGACATGGTTGAGGGACAAAATCTGAAATGGCATTGAAAAGGAGGAAGTCTCAGAAGATACCACCCGAGATACAACAGGCTTAGAAACGTAGAAAACCTACAGCACAATGCAGGTTCTTGGGCCCACAAAGTTATGCTGAACATGTCCCTACCTTAGAAATTATTAGGCTTACCTATAGCTCTCAATTTTACTAAGCTCCATGTACCTATCTAAAAGTCTCTTAAAAGACCCTATCGTATCCACCTCCACCACCATTGCCAGCAGCCCATTCCACGCACTCAGCACTCTCTGAGTTAAAAACTTACCCCTGGCATCTCCTCAGTACCCACTCCCCAGCACCTTAAACCTGTGTCCTCGTGTGGCAACCATTTCAGCCCTGGGAAATAGCCTCTGAAGATCCACAAGATCAATGTCTCTCATCATCTTATACACCTCTATCAGGTCACCCCTCATCCTCTTTCACTCCAAAGAGAAAAGGCCAAGTTCACTCAATCTATTCTCATAAAGTATGACCCCATTCCAGGCATCACCCTTGTAAATCTCCTCTGCACCCTTTCTATGGCTTTCACATCCTTCCTGTAGTGAGGCGACCAGAACTGAGCACAGTACTCCAAGTGGGGTCTAACCAGGGTCCTCTATAGCTGCAACATTACCTCTTGGCTCCTAAATTCAATTCCACGATTGATGAAGGCCAAGACACCATATGCCTTCTTAACCACAGAGTCAACCTGCGTAGCTGATTTGAGTGTCCTATGGACTCGGACCCCAAGATCCCTCTGATTGTCCACACTGCCAAGAGTCTTACCATTAATACTATATTCTGCCATCATATTTGACCTACCAAAATGTACTACTTCACACTTAGCTGGGTTGAACTCCATCTGCCACTTCTGAGCCCAGTTCTGCATCCTATCAACATCCCACTGTAATCTCTGACAGCCCTCCACACTATCCACAACACCCCCAACCTTTGTGTCATCAACAAACTTACTAACCCATCCCTCCACTTCCTCATCCAGGTCATTTATAAAAATCATGAAGAGTAAGGGTTCCAGAACAGATCACTGGTGACCAACCTCCATGCAGAATATGACCCGTCTACAACCACTTTGTCTTCGGTGGGCAAGCCAGTTCTGGATCCACAAAGCAATGTCCCCCTGGATCTCATGCCTCCTTACTTTCTCAATGTCTTGTATGGGGTACTTTATCAAATGCTTTGCTGAAATCCATATGCACTACATCTACTGCTCTTCCTTCATCAATGTTTTTAGTCACATTCTCAAAAAATTCAATCCGGCTCGTAAGGCACGATCTACCCTTAACAAAGCCATGCTGACTACTCCTATTCACACTATACCTCTCCAAATGTACATAAATCCTGCCTCTCAGGAACTTCTCCATCAACTTACCAACCACTGAGGTAAGACTCACTAGTCTATAATTTCCTGGGCTATCTCTACTCCCTTTCTTGAATAAAGGAACAATATCCACAACCCTCCAATCCTCAGGAATCTCCCCTGTCCCCATTGATGATGCAAAGATCATCTCCAGAGGCTCAGCAATCTCCTCCCTCGCCTCCCACAGTAGCCTGGGGTACATCTCAACCGATCCTGGTGACTTATCCAACTTGATCCTTTCCAAAAGCTCAAGCACATCCTCTCTTAATACCTACATGCTCAGGCTTTTCAGTCTACTGCAAGTCATCACTACAATCACCAAGATCGTTTTCCATAGTGAATACTGAAGTAAAGTATTCATTAAGTACCTCTGCTATTTCCTCCAGTTCCATACACACTTTCCTACTGTCACACTTGATAGGTCCTATTCTTTCACATCTTATCCTCTTGCACTTCACGTACTTGTAGGATGCCTTGGGGTTTTCCTTAATTCTGCCCACCAAGGACTTCTCCTGGCCCCTTCTGGCTCTCCTAATTTCCTTCTTAAGCTCCTTCCTAGTAACCTTATAATCTTCTAGAGCGCTAACATTACCTAGCTCTCTGAACCTTTTGTAAGCTTTTCTTTTCTTCTTGACTAGATCTATTACAGACTCTGTACACCACGGTTCCTGTACCCAAACCATAACTTCCCTGTCTCATTGGAACGTACCTATACAGAACTCTACACAAATATCCCCTGAATATTTGCCACATTTCTTCCATACTTTTTCCTGAGAACATCTGTTTCCGATTTAAGCCTCCAATTTCCTGCCCAATAACATCATAATTCCCCTTACTCCAAACAAACACGTTTCTAACTTTTCCTTTCCTATTTCTCTCCAATGCTATTGTAAAGGAGATAGAATTATGATCACTATCTCCAAAATGCTCTCCCACTGAGAAATCTGATACCTGACCAGGTACGTTTCCCAATACCAAATCAAGTACTGCCTCTCCTCTTGTAGGTCTATCTACATACTGTGTCAAGAAACCTTCCTGAACACACCTAACAAACTCCACCCCATCTAAACCCCTTGCTCTAGGGAGATGCCAATCAATATTTGGGAAATTAAAATCTCTCATCATGACAACTCTGTTATTATTACACCTTTCCAGGATCTGTTTCCCTATCTGCTCCTCGATATCCCTGTTACTATTGGGCGGCCTATAAAAAACACCCAGTGTTATGAATACAGCAGCAATGAATATAAAACTGAGACAGTGTTTAAAACAAATCCTGAGATTTATTAACCTCTGCCCAGAAATGTAAACAAACAACTAACTTAACCAGAAGTTAACAGTTAGGCGGCAATATCTAACAAACAGTCAAACTTAGAAACTGTTCTTAATGAGTTCTTATCCAAGCACAGACTTAAAGTGATAAATTCAAAAGTCCATGTTATTTATACAGTCAGTAAGGAGAGACTTCCCCGAAACAAATGATTCCTTTGAAGTAACAATGATCTGTCGATTCCACAGCCGGGAGATGCCTTGTTCACGAGGAAACAAAAGGAACTGACCTTTTGACTGGAGGATGGTCAATGCACAAACCTTCCCGACCTTGCAGGGGTTCAACTCAAATGTGCATGCCACAATTCCTGAACAAAGTCAAAAAAAAAGGTCGATCGTTCCCAAGACGCTGAATGACATTGATTTTATCCAATCCTCTGAACTCGGACAACTCCGGTAATGCCTTCACTCTCTGATACTGGACTGTAAGGGAAAAATAAAAGTGCAACAAACCAAACCGGTGGAGCCTCCAAACCTCTGACTGGAAACAACAACTTTGCACAAAAATAAAAATGAGAACTGCGTCACAGACCGCAGCTTTGGTTTAAATACAGTTTGTAACATGCCATCACGTGACATAACATCACTGCATGGTCATAAGACAATTTCATCATCCCACTCACAAGACCACTACATCATCCCACTATCCCGTGTTCAAACTGTGGGTATGTAACACCAGTAAAGTTATTGACCCCTTCCTGTTCCTAACCTCTGCCCAGAGACTCCGTAGACAACCCCTCCATGGCATCCACCTTTTCTGCAGCCGTGACACTATCTCTGATCAACAGTGCCACACCCCCACCTCATTTGCCTCCCTCCCTGTCCTTTCTGAAACATCTAAAACCCGGCACTTGAAGTAACGATTCCTGTCCCTGAGCCATCCAAGGCTTCTGAAAGAAAAAGTAATGGGAAGAAAAGAGCTATGCAGAGCAGCCGACAGTAACCTTTCCTTGTTGGAGGATGAGTAAATATGGAAGATCAATGGCACAGGCAGAGTAAGTATCAAGATGGAGGAGTCAAAGAGGTGGAAAACCCAGGGGAAAATTCCCTTCCTCCCACCCTCCAGGAAACTGTGAGCAGCACTATCTGACATTCCACAGCTCTGAGAGATGAAGGGTGCAGAACAATCAGAGCCAGAGAACAGAAGAGGAATAGAGACTGATCTCCCCACAGTGACACCATCAGGATGGCCACAAGGGACCCATACCCTGGGGGAAGCCATTCCCATTACCTGAGCCCAGAAACAGTGAAGCAGTCCACAGAGGCAGTGGGTATGGATTCAGTCTGATTGACAAAGGGTTGTATTTACGAGCCCTGAAATCAAAAACTTATGGAAACAAAACTGGTTTCCTTAAATATGTGCAGTGTGAAGTGCACCATGCACTATATGGATGTCTTCTAATACCGGACCAAGGTCAAGGTGGATGTGACTTTTCTACAAGGCTGTCACACCTCCGCAACTATCAGAGGTGTGCACAATGGTGGTACCAGCAACTATCTATATGGTCAGTGGGAAGATGTTAGCTGTGCATCTGGCCTGGGGATTCTGCTACAGGGAGTCAACTCCTCAGTCAAGCACTGTTACATTCCACTCTGGCTAACCACTCTGGTCTCGCCTATGTCCTCTAGCAGCTGCCACTGATCCTGGTGCCATCCCCACTAGTCATTGTGACTAGTGACTTCAACTGCGTCATTTACGCAGCTGGAGTATCCAGCAGCGTGGACGGGAGACTGGAGAGCACCTGCAGACTCCTGATGGGCACAATTACAGATGCAGTGTTGTATGACGCCTGCAGGTGGAGCACTATCACAACACACTTGGACTAGACTGAGCTGATCAGTACAGTCCCAGACACAACTTCCTCTTTGTGTCAAATGCAGTGCAGCAGTGCTCCTCTCCGACCACTGCCTTTTTAGAGCCTTCCTTCACCTACAGGAGCACCAAAGGCAGACAGGGGAACAGGGAAGTTGAACATAAAGCTGCTGACACCAGAGAACATTGAGAAACTCGAGAGGAATTGGACAGGTTGGAGAAACAGGAAGCCCCTCTTTGTCTCTCTGATTCACTGGAGGGAGGTGACTAAGACAACGTGAGGAGGTTAGAGTCATAGAGTCCTAGAAAAGTACAGCACAGGAACATGCCCTTTGGCCTATCAAGTCAGAGCCGAACCATTAATCTGCCGCCTCTCATCAGAGCTGTCCATACCCCTACCATCCATTTACCCATCCAAACTTCTCATAGACGTTGAAATTCAGCTCACGTGCACCATGCATGCGAATAGCTTGTTCCACACTCTCACCACTCTCTGAGTGAAGAGGTTTCCCCTCATGTTTCTCTTAAACTTTTCATCATTCACCTTAACTCATGACCCCTAGTTGTAGTCCCACCCAACCTCAGTGGAAAAAGCTTGCTTGCATTTACTCTGTCTATACCCTTCATAATTCTGTATACCTCTATCAAGTTTCCCCTCAATCTTCTACGTACCAAGCAATAAAGTCCTAGCCTATTAAATCTTCCCTTATAACTCAGGTCCTCCAGTTCCAGCAAAATCCTTGTAAATTTTCTCTATATTCTTTCAACCTTTCTTACATCTTTCCTGTAGGTAGATGACCCAAACTGCATACAATACTCCAAATTAGGCCTCGCCAATATCTTATACAACTTATACAATATCTTATTCTTTTGATGTTCTTGATCCTCAAAAGTATTTATAAAGCAAGGCAGAGACAGAAGCAGTTGCACCAACTCCAGGCAGACTTGCAGCAACTTCTCCTTCTACAGTTGAAGGAGAGGAGGATGTGGGAGAGGAACTCTGAAAGGTGAAGGGTCGGCAAGAGGTGCTCTTTGCCTCTGAATCCTCCAGGATCACTTTCAAATTCAGAGTCTGATTCAAGGAGCAGGATGAGACATGCTCACACTTCCTCTTTCAAAATGTTCACAGGGGGAGCTTGATTACTCCCAGCCTGAAGGAAGAGGACAGCTCTGTAACGTTCTCACAGACAGATATTGAGGATCATGCCTGTTTGCACAACACAAAGACCACAGACAGCACAAACTCCCAGAGATTTGTTGCACCTAACTGATCAATTACCAATTTCTTTGCAGTTTAACAGTTAATTATATGTTTATATTTTAAATAGCCTTTATATGCATAACAGTTTAATATGCCTCTACGGGTTGTACAAAGTATAATTCTGGAAAGCTCTGGAGTTTGAATTGTGCCCAATCAATGAACGGGAGAAGGCAGGGGATTGAGCTTGAGAGGGAAATGGATCAGCCATGATGAAATGGCAAAACAGACTTGATGGGCCAAATGGCCTAATTCTGTTCCTATATCTTATGGTTTTATGGAAGCTCTGCATTAAGTGACTAGTATTCTCTATTTGGTTAACTTTTGACTCCAATATTGAATAAGTATTTTCTAACTGGATTATTATTATTTATGGAATTTTCTTATCTTTTGGGTATAAAAATAATTGTTTTATACTAAGCATGATCTTCAGATTCTCTTCAAGTAGTAAAACTCCCCATCACTGTTCTCTTGCTGTTCTCTTTGTTCTATCAATTCCTACTGAAATGATCATTAAGCAGGAAGTTTTATGCCTCATTCCTGACTTCTAAAAGAACCTTGGATTTAAACACCAGAATCCAACAGCTTCCATCCTCTATCATGAGGGTATGAGATGATATCAAGTAGGAGAGTCTGGAGGAGCTAACTGGCTCCCCCCATTCCATCAGCTTGAACAAAACTCCCAGAAGCAAGGGCTTACCAGCAGAATTGCACTCAGCTCTGTGCGATTGGATAAGTGTGTAACACTGTGCTTCGGGATGGTAGCAGGTCGAACTCCAGAAGTAAAGTCATCATTACCCTAATCGACATGCAGAAGACCAAGGGGGAGAATTGGAGACACATTTCTCTCTTGAATTTGGAATATAACATCCTATCCAAGGTCATTGCCAACCATGTCAGGCCTGCTCTAGGAAAAGTTATCCATCTGGACCATATCTGCACTCTATCTTGCAGGGAAATCTCTGACAACCATACACTGCTCAGAGATACCATTGCCTAGTTGCAAATAGAGGGGTGGATGTCTGCCTGGTCAGCTTGGACCAGGAGAAGGCTATTCAAAAGGATATCCCACATGTACGTGATGAATATGCTCTCCAAAATGTGTTTGGTGGAAAGAATCAGAAATTGGATCCAACTGCTCTACACAGATATTAGTAATGTTATTCAAATTAATGGGTCAGAAACTGTTAATTTACCCATTCTGGAAGGCTTGTGCCCACTCCTCTGTCTTGTTTATGTTTTGCATTAAACTCTTTGCCAAATCCATGAGGAAGGACAAGGGTTAAGAGAGGTTGATATTGCCAAACAGTAAACTTCCCTGTACATGGACGATGTCACCATCTTCTGCTTGTATCCACGGTTAGTTTGCAGACTGATCAGCATCTGTAACCAGATTGACTTGGCATCTGGGGTCAGAATCAACCACAGTAAGATCAAGGTCATACTCTTCAACAATTAGCCCAAATAATCCAAAGCCCCCCTGCTGACTACCTGAAGATGCTGGGGATCTGGTTTAGAGGGGATGAGGCTGGTAACAAGGATTGGTTGGAGTGGATTGGGAAGGTCAAACAAAAATTGGGTCTGTGGAAATGGAGTTCCTTGTTACTGGGAAGAATTTGGTCAGCAAGTGTGATAAGCTCTCAAGGCTCCTATATTTAGTGCAGGTGTGACTTCTCCCCCAGTCCTCTGCCTTGGTAATCACCTGACGTATCTTCCATTTTATCTGGGGGTCCAAGATCAAGTGAGTCTGATGAGATCACGATGCACAAGTTCGCCGAGAATGGGGGCAAAAATGTACACAACATTGGCACATCCTGACGACCAACTTCATGTATGGCTGCACTAAGTTATCTGTAGATGCAACATACACAGATACCGAGTGTCATGACCTGCTGAGGTTCTACCTGTCCTTGGTGTTGTGGAGAACAGGTCTAGCCCCATTACTGCATAGTGTACCAGATGTTTCCGCACTACCTGCCTTTTGTGGAAGAATTCTTCCAAGTAAACACCTTTGACGAAAAGTCCATTAGGTAGCAGTCAGCACAGAATGTCCTGCATACACTGCAGGAGAGGGACTCTATGCACTTATGGGTTTGTTCCCTAAGCAAAGGGTCAAAAGCATGTCTCATTGCAAAAACTCATCAACAAACACCAAAACCTCATTTGGCTGGTAGTAAGAGGTACCTTCCTAGTCACAACACATGCTGGCCTCAGGACAGGTGTGCTAAGGAAGAGATAGTGACCCACCTCTTTGCTGACTGTAGGTTAGCTAAGAAGACAAGGAGAAGGGTGCAAGTGTCTGTGTCCCATTCATTCCCAGCAGCTGAATAACTCTCTGATCTATGGCTGTTCCCAGGGTCATATACTGAGAAAGACATCAAGTGCTACAGGAAGTCCTTCAGCTCAGTAAAAGACGCCCATCGATTTGCCTGTCAATCTTCCAACTGGCATATTCCAAGCTGTAGGAGTAAATGCTGAGAGATACACAAACTCAATCCAGCCAAGGCTAAGGCACTGTTGGGGAGGACCACAGACATTATCACACACAGAGGGGCTGAGATGGGTGGAGAAACCCCTCAAACAATGCAAGGGTATGTCACCCCTGCGGGCCACATGAGTGGTTATGGAGCTAAGTTACTTTTTTTTAAAATTACTTCTACTGAATGTAGTGACAATGAATGTAAAAGTTTTGAATTATTTCCTCCTTTGCATATATTTTTATGAATAAAGTCTAATTTGAAATTACGTGATTAATAAGTTCGTGGCCTAAGTTAGAAGGAGTCAATTTTCGAAAACCTATTTTTCCTACAGTGGTTGTGGAGCATACGGATCCCTTCCTTGTAGAAGTCGGCATCTTGGACCTCCAGAAGTTTGTGGTCTGAGGTAGAAGAAGATCAGTTATTAACTTCAAACTTTCTTTCTACATTTTCACTCAACAATTTGAACTGCATAAGCATGTAACAAGAGCTGTATAACTCATCTCCTTCTACCTTAGGCCACAAACTTAACAATCACCCCTGCTGTGGACCACTTCTACAAAGAAGGGATCTGTATGCTCCACGACCGCTGGTCTAAGTGTGTACATCTAGGAGGGGACTACGTTGAAAAATAAATGTGCTAGGTTTTCTAAAATTGACTCCTTCTACCTTAGGCCACGAACTTATCAAAACAATAACCAGAATGTCAGCTGCACGATATCTTATAAACAATGTGGCTACAAGAGCAATTCTGAAGCTGGGTGAGTAAAACAGCTTCTAATCCTAATTTTCTTACATTATATTGACGACTGCATCGGCGCTGCTTCCTGCACACATGCTGAGCTCGTCGACTTCATTAACTTCGCCTCCAACTTTCACCCCGCCCTCAAATTCACCTGGTGTATTTCCGACACCTCCCTCCCCTTCCTAGATCTTTCTGTTTCTATCTCTGGAGACAGCCTATCCACCGATGTCTACTACAAACCTACTAACTCCCACAGCTACCTAGACTATTCCTCCCCCCACCCTGTCTCCTGCAAAAATGCTATCCCTTTCTCTCAATTCCTCCGCCTCCGCCACAACTGCTCTCAGGATGAGGCCTTTCATTCTAGGACAAAGGAGATGTCTTCCTTTTTTAAAGAAAGCAACACCATCTGGAAAGGAGGGACCACTGAACAGAATTGGAAAAACCTGCAGAGGTTTGCAAATTCAGCCAGCTCCATCATGGGCACTAGCCTCCCCGGTGCTGAGGACGCCTTCAAAAGGCGATGCTTCAAAAAGGCGGCATGCATCATTAAAGACTTCCATCACTCAGAATATGCCCATTTCTTATTACTACCATCAGGAAGAAAGTAGAGGAGCCTGAAGACACACACGCAGCATTTTAGGAACAACATCTTCCCCTCTGCCATCAGACCCATGAACACTAACTGAATATTTTTGTTCTCTTTTTGCACCACTTTTTTATTTTATAAATGATTTTTACAACATATGTCAATGATATTAAACCTGATTCTGGTCCTATACTGTAGCAACAGAAAGTACTTTCTATAAAATGCATTGTAATTACTCGTTACTTTGACAACATCTCTCAATGCCATAACCTTGACTACCAAGAAGGACAAGAGCTTCAGCTGCAAAAGAACACCACAACTTTCAGGTTCTCCTCAGACTGCATAATCAATGGTTTACTGTTCATTCAAGTTCAAAAGCTGCACCCCTACTCAACAGCACTGAAGGACTCCAGTGGTTTAAGAAAGTAGCTCAGCATATTAGGACAAGAAATATTATAACTTGCCAGCATAGGGCATGACTTCAGGAATGAAGGACGTCCATTCATAACAGATATGCGGAGAAATTATCATGTGGATAGTCAGAGGCTTTCTCCCAGGGCTGAAATGGCTAGCACGAGAGGGTATCATTTTAAGGTACTTGGAAATAGGTACAGAGGAGATGTCAGGGGTAAGTTTTTTACCCAGAGAGTGGTGAGTGTGTGGAATGGGCTGCTGGCAGCAGTGGTGGAGGAGGAAACAATAGAGTCTTTTAAGAGGCTCCTGAATAGGTACATGGAGCTTAGTAAAATAGAGGGCTATGGGTAACCCTAGGTAGTCCTAAGGCAAGGACATGTTTGGCACAGCTTTGTGGGCTGAAGGGCCTGTATTGTGCTGTAGGTTTTCTATGTTTCTAAATTACTTTAGTCAGAGGTTGGTAAATCTTTGGAATTTGATGCCACAAGCGGCTGTGGAGGCCAAGTCATTGGGTGAATTTTGGGTGCATTTAAGGCAGAGGTAGATAGATTTTTGGTTAGCCAGGGCATCGAAGGGTATGGGGAAAAGGCAGCGGAGTGGGGATGATTGAATGGCGGAGCAAAGTCAATGGGCCGAATGGCCTACTTCTGTTCCTATATCTTATGGTCTTATGGTCCTATAGACCACCACATATAACTGAAAAATGAAGCAAGGGTTTGGTTCTTGTTGCATTACAGCAACTTCACTGAATTCTCTTTTGTCAAATCAAATATAGTGACATTGGATTGCCCCTTGTCATCAAAGGAAAGAAGCTACACACATGCCCTCTCTCAAAGAACCATCACTTAAAGAATAACAGATATAAACAACTGATTTGGCATGTAAAATAAATCACAGGCCCAAGCCAACTCTACATTTGTTAGCTTTTTTCCTGTTAATGACATTTCTTTTTTTTATAACAAAGTATTTTTTCCTTCACACCTGTTTCTTGCTGAAGTTATTTTTTGAGTATTATAATTTCATGCATTGATAACTGCCAGGATTATGAATTTTTCCTGTTTCTTCTAAGGACTTCATCCACCCATTATAGTTTCCTTAATCTCCAATTCAACCCTTCTATTAAATTTGCCTTCCACCCAAACATTTCACATGCCTTGGTTTTGCCTGCATCTATCATTACCTTATGATTATACCTGTCCCCCATTCTGTCCACGTCATGCTGTCTCGCAACAACTAATCACGTTCTATTATCTTGCTCGTTGACATTGTAATTCTATTATCAAGTGCTTATTCTCCTTTACAGAGCCCCCTTCTGAATTATGTTAATTAAATTTGACCTAATTACATTGGATGTCAAAGCATGGACGAACCAGTTCTAAATTCCATATGGTAGCAAACTTACTACAGGATCTTTCCAGGTTACAGTTGACCTGATTTATGGAAAGCTGACTTCTGCAAATTTCCTCCTCCGTCTGTTTTAAAAACTCCAAGACTGGAAAGATAATTACAAAGAAATACAAATGAGTAGAGCACCAATAAATACTACAAAGAAGCCTACGGCAGGAAGCAGGGTCCATCACACACGTTCTATCATGTTACAGTGTCACAGCGTGGTTACCAGCCACATTCACTTTTAATTGCACTGCAGTAATGATTGGAAAGCGGCAAAGTGGCAGCATGATTGTTGGACATCCTTCTGAGCATAAGGAGACTGATTTACAGCAGTAAGTGAATATAATTAAGAAATATAAAGGAGGCCAAATACTTACTCCCATCTCATGCAAGCTTGGGCTTGCTTCCTCAACTGTGATTAAGTTTCTGAAGAGCAGAGAATGTATAAAGAAACCATGAAAGTTTCACCACCATTAAAATCAAACATGATAACAAAGCAGCTGTCAGGCGCTGTCTGTGAGATGGGAGAGTAGCTTGCTTTGTGGATCAAAGATTGGAATCAAAATCAGGTTT
Organism: Hypanus sabinus; assembly: GCF_030144855.1. Lineage (NCBI taxonomy): Eukaryota > Metazoa > Chordata > Chondrichthyes > Myliobatiformes > Dasyatidae > Hypanus > Hypanus sabinus. Next base: position 42,624,022 of record NC_082709.1, read on the forward strand.
AATATCACAGACATGCATTGTGAAAGTTGTTTTGTGGCAGCAGTACAAGACATAAAAAATTACTATAAAATACAATTAAAAAATAGTGCCAAAGAGAAAAGCAAGGTAATATTTAAAGGTGTGTACCAGTTAGCCTAATGGTGATTTAAGCTAAAGCTATAAGTCTTCAAAGATTTGATAGGGAAGCCCGGAGATCCTAATGCCAAATTCACGATCTGTCATGATGGAGTTAAAGTTCGTGCTGTTGTCATAACGTGAAATGTATTGTAACAAGCGGGATTGTTTTCATGTGTTTTAAAAAATAATCAAAGAAAGTTGTTATACAGCATGGCAAATGTTTAATGTCAATAAGACAGGATGTTTCTCAAAAGAAAAAGAGTTCTAAACAGAACAGGTCTTTACAAAGAGGGAAAAAAAGAATGGCAGATTTTAACATCGCAGAAGACCAGTTCATGCTTTTGCTTGGGGCTAATGCAGGTTGAGATACAGACCAAAACCATTATTCGTGTATTATTCAGAAAACCCCTGAGCACTTAGGTGCATAATTAAGGCAATACTTCCAGTTTATTTCCATGCAAACACAAAGGCATGGATCATTTTCGTAATTTTCAAGGATTGGTTCATGAATTACTTTATCCGTGGGACAAGGGCATCCCACTCAAGATGATGATGGCCATGCCACACATCTGGATGATTTTCACACCAACTGTAATGTCTCTTCCACCTAATATAACTTGTGGACCAGGGAATCACTGCAAATTTTAAAGCATGCTATCTTCACAGGACTTTTGCTCAAATACTGGATACCACAGGAAGAGACCATGAAAAGATTTTACATGATATTTGGAGATCTTACATTTCCAAAGCTAGAGAAAACATGGATAAGGCCTGGGCAGAGTTTACTGAAATATCTTTGAATTGTGTATGGATAAAGCTGTACCCCTATTCAAACATGTTTGAAGGTTTCCAGAAAGATCAAGCTTCTGAGGAGGTGTGAGCTTCAATACCAACGAGCTTGTAATGGCATTACATGTGACTGTATGGACAATGACACCTTTGAAGAAAATGGACATGGACATCAAGGTGGACATCTCACCAATCTTGAATGTAAATAGAGAAAAGAACAAGACACTGACCTGTTATGGAGAGAGATATGAAGAGAAGGAAAAGGCCACTCTCCAGTCATTACTTGACAGTGTCATGGTCCAGTCTGTGAAGTCTGCTCTCCAGCTCACGGTCCGGTCCATTGATCCTTATTCTAGGATTTCTGGTTTTCCCCAGTTTCGTTGAGGCACCCGATTCTCGTTTCAGGATGGCACATAATAACCTCTGCAAACCAGATTGGCTGCTAGACTGTTCGCTCTCTCCCCCCCCCCCTCTTCTGAATCCCTGGCAGTTACTTCAGCACTAATCTTCGTCTGTTACCTTCAGCTGCTACCTTGCCTGCAACCTCGCCTGTATCACCATCAAGGTCAACTGCTGGAGTGCGCCAGGAGCCTTGCCACGCCAAGATAAGGAACTATCTATTGTTGAATTTGGAACTGTCTCTTTGTGTCACCGTGTTTAGTGTCTGTGTCACAGAAGAGTCCTGGCCCTGTGTCATTTTCCCGAGGAGGGGTCCTGACCCTGTATAAAGCCCTGGCCCTAAGTCCTGTTACCAAGGAGGGGTCCTGGCTCTGTGTACCAGTGCTCAAGTCCAAGGCTCTGTGCTCCTGTGTTCCAAGACCTAGTCCAGGTGCTGTGTTCCAGCCCTGTCCAAGTCTGAGCTTTGTGTCCTCATCCAGTTCTTGTGCCTCACGCAGTCCAGGAGTACCTTGCCCAGTCCTGTGCTGGAGATACCTCTTCCTGTGCCTGAGTCCCTCGTCCAGTCCAAGCCTAGTCTGAGAACCTCGTCCAGTCCCAGTCAAGGCTTCGTATTCTCAGTACTATCTAGTGTCTAGTCTGTTCCTAGTCCCGAGTCCTCTCCTGGATCCGGGTTCCGAGCCTGAGTCAAGACCCATGTTCCAGGTCCCTGTCCAGTCTCTGGCTCAGAGTCCTAGTCCATGCTCCTTGTTCCAAGTTCCACACCTGGGTCCTGTGTTCCTTGTCCTATTCCTAGTACTTCAGTGTCTGTGCCTTGCATTTGGGTCTGCTACCATCTCCCCCTTATGACAGATAGGCTTGTAAGAAAAAAGTGAAGGGCCAGTGGATTTCAAATCCCCAACTCTCTCTGTACCTCACAGATTAGCTACTGTATTCCCTTTATTCAACACCATTAACATTTGACTGCTCACAGTCTCCACTGGCATTTGGAAGTGAATGCTTTGCTAGCCTCACAAATAATATTCAAGGCTTCTGTCATACTCATTAGCAGCTGGATTTAGCATATGACCTGTTATCTATTGGTAGTGTTTGGATGAACATAAAAGGAATCCTATGAAATGAAAGAATTGCAGGAAGCATATGCAGTGATGAAAGATGGGCATAGAAAACAGACATATCTGATTTCCTTAACAAGTCACCAAGACTGGTTTTTTGAATCCATTCCATTAGAAAATAAGAATTGGGCTGTGTGGATTTCTAAAGCCATTTGCTTGTGAAGGAGGGTAAATATTTCCCAAAGATGGTAACATTAAGATGGTCTGATCCTGAGCATTCATATTACCGGTAGTCAGTATTTATTCAGGTTTGTCAATTATTTCAAAATAATCCAAGTGCGTGTATAATACTAAAATTAATTTTAAAACACCATTCTAATATAACAAATACACAGTTGGTTTACTGTGATAGAATATTCAGTGCTGCTAAATATTATATAAAGTCACTAATGAATTTGCATGATGTTGATATTCTGCTATAGCAAGTCAGTATTTAATTTAAGAGACAGAAGAACATCTGTTTGCTAGGTTTTAAAATAATTATGTCTTGAGTCCTTACTTCAATTTTGGAATTTAAGCTAGCTTAAATTTTATCAAATCTCACTTTGGCTCAACTCATAATCTGTTTTATTAATTAACTAGTTATAATTTAAATAGAGCTGCAGTTGTTTTTATGCTGATAACGCTTATTCAGCTGACGCAATTTCCATTCTATTCCTTAAGGAGGGTGGGATTGTGATAGACTTAACCGAAGGCTTAGAATAATAAACAAAAATAGATGCCAATGTGACAGGATGCCAGTCTGTGATAGGTGGATCTACGTGTATCTTTCAGTTCCAAGCCTGCCTTTGAACTCCCACAGCTTTGCATTGCTGGATGAGATCTGTTCGTTGCCAGTTGGTGTCTCATAGGAAATGTCATTAGTTCCAACCACAACCCAGTAAATGACACCTTCAGATACTTTGTGCCTACAATTTTATTTCAGGCCCTTAAAGCTGGTGTAAAAGGAAGTGTTAAGAATGGTGGTGGGAAGGAGGTGGGAATCTGTTAAAAAAATTAGTGGAGAGTCTGTGTGTGAGGAACCACTGAGAGAGCTGAGCAGTTTCTGACTCCAATTCATGTACTGTTAATTAAGCCCTAAATGAGAAAACAACCCAAAGGAGCCAATCCTTTTCATTCAGTTATCATCAATACCATCTTCCTTTATTTCAGCACTGATATTGCTCATCCTGCTGGATCTCTTCCTAATGAGGCCACAGATCCAAGGAAACGCAGATGATTAACGTCTTTCTGGCACCAGTGTCATCCCTATGAATCTGAGGTTCAACCATTTTAAAATAATTATACTTCAGCATTTCTTTTCAAAGGGCAGAATGCAGAAGTGCAGTGGCTAAATTACTGGGCTAGTATCCAAAATCCTGAATCATTGGTCCAGACGCGCAAGTGGGAATTACAACTTGGCAGCTGTGCAAATTAAACTTAATTGAATAAATATGGATTTTTAAAATGTAGAATCAGTAATGGTGGGTATGAAACTATCAGATTGTTATAAATGTAACCTTCAAGGAGAGAGATCTTCAACCCACATCTAGAGTTATAATCCATGACGAATATGGAAGAATCTTGTGCACTTCTCTGTCAGCAGTTTTTTTTTAACCCAATGAAGTCATGGTCAGGGCCAATATCTCCAAAATTGTGTACTTGTAATTGTATTCCAACACACTCAGTGACCTCATGGCCCACTGTATCATTCACACTACCATTAGCATAGAGTCCAGGGGCAGAAACTGGTTTTCAATGATAAACATGTAATAATACATCAGAAATTGAACCAGGCACACAACCAATGAGGTACTAACTCCAGAAAGCAAGAGTATGTGATATATAGTACATTAGTAAATACACAATCAGTTTGGCACCGAGAGACCTCACTATCAATGGTCAAATGAGAGTTCTGCAATCTGGCCACATCAGGATGCAGATGGAAGTCAACACTTAAACGACCAAGAAGAGGAGGTTTTTCCAGAGGCAAACCCATCTCCAATGAGGGCAGAGCCTATACATGAGATTTTAATAAAATGAAGACTGATGGGTTTACTAACATTTTCAGTTTTAAGTTCAAAAATTATGTCAAACAGTATTAGTCTTGAGTTGAGACCATCATCATCACAGAAACAAGTCTCCAGCTAATTCAGCTTATTCCACATGATGGCACGAGGGCTGAGACTGCTGCCCTGGCAATAATATGGGAGCTGACAAATTCCGAAGACTTGCATTCCAGATCCAGTTGCACCTTTAGCCAAGCTGCTGAAAGGTGTCAGTTACAACACTGGTATCTGCCCGACAAAAGTTAATACTGCTCACCTCTATCCTGTCCATAAAATGCAGGATAGATCCAATACAACTAATTATTGCCCTACTGATGCATTCCCAATCAGAAATAAAGGTGTGAAAAGAGTCATTTATAGTGCTGTCAAGCAACGTTCACTGTCTGATAGCCTACTCACTGTTGTTCATTGGGTCCTACCAGGATCACTCATATCCATACTTCATTACTGGGTTGTTCCAAACATGGATGAAAAAGCTGAGTTCCAAAGAAGAGATGACAATGGCTACCTTTCACATCCTCACTGCACTGACAAAATCTTGTATAAAGAAGCTCAAGTAAACTGGAAGTCACAGGAATCAAGGGATTAGTGCCCAAACTCAGGATTAGGCCCAGTGCAATGTAAGTTTATTGTTAGAGCCCAGTCAACCTCACACCAGAAGTACTTCAGGGCATTGTCCTAGAATCTTCAACAGCTTCATCGATGAGCCATTACGCAGTAAGCAGAGATACTTACCGATGCTGATGGGGTACTCCCATTTGCTTTTCCAGTACTTCAGAAAAATGAGTCACAAAGTGCCACAGGACCACAACAAGATCTAGGCTTGTTTAGAAGTAACTTGAGCAACCTATTTGCCAAATAATGCCAGTACAATAAGATAATGACATTGCATAGGCCAGCAGCCAAGAGTGTGCTATCCATGAACAATGATTTTCACATAGGACAACCCACTGTTACGAGGCGCACCCAACCACAACATCTTTCAGGATTTAGACACTCTAACTCTCCAGAGTATGGGTAACTGGTGTGGCCCCTTTAGGTTCAGGATGTTCCTGCTAATTGCAATCAGGTTTTGGGTGCCTAGGAATGAATATTTAAAGAGGACCTGGACTGAGGTTAGGTGCTCATTCGTAAGCCTACTAGTGATATCGGCTAGCGTTTGTTTTGTGCTCCGTTCTCAGTCCAGTTTGATACCATGTCTCGATCCTTGCTTCAAATACTCCAGCATTTGGGTCCAAGCCATCCTCAGCACAGTACGATTCAGCCAACATGGAACCAGTTAGGGTATCAGAGTCTCTTGGATACTGTCGCCAGCCACAATGAGAGGACTTCTAGAAAGTCAGAGATTTGCATGGATTTGGAGGAATTCATGGCCACCATGAGAAAGGCATTTTATCATCCCGCCGGTGTAGACAGAGCCTCGGACATTCTGATAAAGCCTCATCAGAGGAGTCAGTCAGCCGGTAACTATTGAGTTATGAACTTTGGAGCAAGAGTGGCTGGAACAGGAAGCCTTGGCCACACTGTACCGCCATTGACTCTAGGATGAACTGAAGGGTGCCCTCACTTTGGGAGAGTCAACAGGGGACTTAGAGATCCTCGTCGATCAGTCCATCCACTTTGACATTCATCCGGCAGAATGTAAGAGGGACTTCATTATGAGGCCATAGAGGGCTAACCTGAGCCCAGCCTCAATTCATTGTGGTTCCACCCCTCAATCTCTGGCCATGACCAGCCTGTCTCCTGATCATGCAGATCGGTTACACAAGGCTCTCAGCCAATGAAAGGTCCTGGTGTACGTATCAAAGCGTAAAAAGTTTACGTATCAAAGCGGACTAGGACAATATCTTATCTTCCATCTAAGCACTCCGCAGCCCTTTGGAATCAGCACTGATTGTTTTTAAATTTCAGATAAACTGCTCTCCCATTGTTTCCAATTCAAGAAATGTGTCATTTGTCTCAAATCAAAACAGTGAAGAATTTAGTGGGTCGCCATTCTTCCGGTGCCAGTATAGCATGGCCTCAACTTACTAACCCTAACTTCTTTGGAACGAGCACCTACATCCTGTAAGGAGTTTATACATTCTCCCTGCCACATGCTCAACAAATTCCTTACAGACTGCGATGGAAATCCAACCCCAGTTGGTGATCCCTGGCACTGTAAAGTGTTGTGCTAACTGATGCATTACCATGCTGCCACTACTAGCTAGTAAGCAATAAGAATCAAACACAAATTATTTCTCTCCTTACTCTGGTACCAGATTGTTTTGGCTCATCAACAGTGACTGCTGAGAAATGGACCAGTGACCACCAGCAGCCCATGGTTTTAGTACAAGGCCTGGAAGAACACTCTTGCCTCAGATCACATTGTGGTGGGAAAAACAACACAGAACATTGCGATGGATTAAAAGCCTCCACCACCCCCTCTACAGATGGTTCATATTCTGAGCTCTGTAGGAAAAATGCAAGGTGAGACCATTCACTGTCTGACTCCACAAAGGAACTGGAAGATCATGGCCAACCCTTCCCCTATAATTCTGAATAGCCCAGACCAATATGGCATTCGGCAGACTTCCAAATTAGATTGATTGTGCAGGTTTAATTTTTTCAACATGATAGCTCATTTTTGTGCTGTAGTTTTGTGTTCAATTTCACCTCCGTTTGTTCCATTAGAGATTCCGTACTTGCTAGCTGCCTCTCTATCTTAATATTTGAAGAACTCCTTATTGTTGAGCTTAATTTCTACAGCTGTGTTTGCTACTGATTGCCTGTGATGTGAAGGATAGCACCATTTACTTTGCTTTAACAACCTGTTTCACCTCATTCTCCAAAGAGCATCTGAACTGCTCTCAATTCCCACACCAGCCTCTCGTACATGCTTAATTAAGTAGTCTCTGAAATCAGCACTTCCACAGTGACCTCTTTCGTCTAGGGTTGTCACATGGGAGAAGGTTTTCAGATCTCCGTGTCATCATATTCGTAACACTATTAAGCAATCAGTCTATTAGATATTTCTCCACATAATTTATAGTAAGCACAGTTAATCTTTATCCGCGTGGGCCTAATTCTTTAATGCTTTAATTCTCCATCTTGCTGTTTACAGAATAAACTTCACAAAAACAGCTAATGTTAAATATTTTTGAAATGTCAATGGTCTTAACAAATGTGTAGAACAATTACATTTTATCGCATTCCATATATTCTAAGAATGCATTCCTGTAATCCTTTCGTGAGTAATTTGCATAAAAGAAGAAAATTGGTTTGAACCCCACAGTGTAATGAGTAATTGCTCACAGCATGTCTTCCTCTAGCACAAGTTCACTGTAATAAAAAATACTCCCTGAATTATGCCAGGCACTTAATAGCAAAGAAAGTAAAACAGATAGATTACATTACAGCAGAACAATAAACTTTTGCTGAGTATATTCAAGCAGAAGTCTATATTCTTAGAGCTTCAGAAGACACCCTCAGAGGCCACTTATTTAAAACTCAGGTACCAGTCCTCCATAGGTTATGACATCACTCAGTTTCTGGGTATTGTTCATAACCCGAACAGTTCGCAATCAGAAATATGGCCACAAATTAAGATCCCACACAGTAAGAGATGCCTGCAACCTAGCAGCAAATCTACCCTCCCCTGATTTCCCTGACACTCGTTCACATATATTGTATAGGTTGTAACATACGTAGGACTTTCATAAGCTGGAGGGAACCTTGATATAGAAATACCAGTATAGAAATTTCTTCATGCAAAGGGCTCTCTGAGAATGTCTACCCCACATTTTGTTGCCACAGTTTTGAGTTGCAAACCGCTTGCAAACAGTCACTGCAACTGAACCGTGCTTTAACCTGGGAAGGATGGGTAACTCAATTTTAAAAGAGTGGCCTTTGAATGCCTCTTTTAAATCTCTAAGGATACAGACTTCTGCTTGAATATACTCCAGACTGCTGGGAGAATATCCAGTCCTGATGAAGGGTCTCGATCCAAAATATTGACTCTTTATTTCCCTCCATAGATACTGCCTGACTTGCTGAGTTCCTCCAGCATTTTTTTGCATTGCTCAAGATTTCCAGCCTCTGCAGAATCTCTTGTGTCTCTTCTAGGGAGGCTAGAACTTTAGAAATATTTACAATGGAGGTAATTAATTTTGAAAGATCATGGGACTGAGAGTTCATGGGATCTGGGAAAGAGAAGTAGTTGAGCCCAGGGATAGATCACACATGACTATATTGAATGATGAAATAGGCTTGAGGATCTAGTGACCTATTCTTGGGAGTTTTTCATACATTCTTGTGGGAAAGAACAGCAGTGCTGAGCAGATTTTGGAGAATCAAAAGAATAAAGGGATGTGTGTTGATTGAACGAACATGTTGCTAGAGTGACATTGAATGGTGATGTTAATATGCTCCTTGTGTAATTTTATATTATTTATATTGTTAATTTATGTTTTTCTTATGTATATTGTGTATCCAGTACTACATACCTATGATGCTGCTGCAAGTTTTCCATTGCAGTTGTATGTGATGATACATATGACTTTGACAAGGAAGTAAATGGCCTCTTCCTGATCCTATTTCTTCAGATCTTATGATCAATAATATGTCGGGCCAACTTGGATACATTTATTAGTAATGAACTCAATTAGTACAATCAATACTCAACTGGAGTTAAGCAAGAATGGGGCAAAGGACGAAATAAAAAGCACCAAACTCTCTGTAGCATGAGGCCATGAAGCTTTTAACTCCTGGAGCTTGTTAGAACAATCCGAGGCAGTTTTGGACTCAAGCCCAGTGGTAAGGGCTTTGCTAGCTGATGGGAAGTAGTAGCAACTTATGTGCCAATGATTCGATAGAACATTCCAAAGATGGCACTTTGAATTGTAGTGTTGTTTCCATCCATCCAAGTGCAGTAGACATGATCCTCACTGCCAGCATGACAATTCCAAAAGAAGTACAGAGTAGCACCAACCACTATATATGGCCCCCAGAAGCTTCACACAAGCCTTTGGTTCCATCAGGTTTGAGGGTTGGTAGAACACGATCCCCAATTGGAGCCTGTGGAATTTCATCACCGTCTTATATTTGAACCAAGGGTCTAAATAGAGCCAATTTCAAAGAATTCTGGTGTCAAATTGACCTGATGCACTTGTTCAGTGCAGCATCCAATGCCTCCAACAAATTTCATTTGGGAGTACAGCTGATCTTCAGAGCTAATGGCAAACTGTTTAATCTGCAGAGACTTCGCTCCAGGACCAAAGACAGTCTCTAAATTGCAGAATGCAAATGACTCTTACATTTGTAAACAGTGGAAATCCGGCACAAGACTTATCAGGATCTACTAGGCAGTGGCAATCCCTGCCCTCCTGTGTGTTCTTACAACAGACAGTTTCTGGAAAGATACCACCAAAGCTACCCCCACAAAATTATCTAAAATCACAAGAAGGCCAAGTGAACTAACATTATTGTCCGCTTTCAGGTCAACATCCTCAGCACTGAGGTGTTAGTTACATTCAATGAACTAATATAACTGCTGCCTCATTGTGCCACAGACTGTCCTAGCCCTGACCTGGGGTACTGTCTGTGTACAGTGTATGTGTTCTCCCTGTGACTACATAGTCTTTCTGCAAGTGCTCTGGTTCCCTCCCATGTCCCAAAGAGGTGTGGGTTAATTGGTTAATTGACCACTTTAAATTGCTCCTAGTTTGTCAGTGAGCAGTAGTTGATATGAAGGTGTGAAGTATAAAAGATGGGAGTAATAGAGAATTAATGTATGTGGACAGCATGGACGCAGTGATCCGATTAGCCGGTTTCTGAGCTGCATCTCTCTACAGCACTATGACTCCATATCTGTAGGCCTGACTCTGGTCTCCTAAATCTGCAATGGAAGCTTGTCATCAGTGTTCCAATTGGGACAGCTAAAGAAGAAAGAAGAGGGAGATCAAGTGATGTTGGAAAGATTCTATAATCGCGTGAATGAAGGCAAAACAGATGAGAAATATAGTTTCCTTGTGGGTGTAGGAAATCATTTCAGACTGTCCTTGGTTTACAAGGAAATCCAAACTATAATTATGCACACTCATTTTTCCAGGAGTTTTCTAGTCACTCAGTATTCTTCACCCAGATTCAGGGTTAAATTTACCTTTGATACTGCAGTACAAAAAGGCAAGTACAGATTTTCCTGTTTTCTTCAATAACTGCATGTTAAATTTTACTAAGTTAAGCGTTTCTTACTTCACTCAAAGCTGAGACTAACGTCAACGTGTGCACAGGTGAGGCTCACAGTAGTTCAGGATATGGAAACTCTTTTACAATATGATGTTACTTGGCAAGCTGGATCACAAGTTGCTCAGGTTTGGAATCGTATTATTCCAGGCAGTAAATGGAAGTGTCAGTCCAGGCCACTTATCAGATGTCTGCACCTCCATCCATCAATATGTTAGACAAATGGGAAAGGACTTCCTATTGGTTACAATTCATAAACAAGTGTAAAATGACTTAAACAGATTGGGAAATTGTCCAGAAAACCATCATGCCAGATTTTTGTCCATCTAGCACCACATTTAATTCTGTCATTGGATTTGGAGCTTAGCTAATTAGCAGTGTATGAATTAAAGTTATCTCAAGCTCATCTTAACAATTTCTTACAACTGGCCTTCTAGTTAAATTTAGACTATAAGACCATAAGATATAGGAGCAGAATTAGGCAATTTGGCCATGGAGTCTGCTCTGCCATTTCATTATGTCCGATCCAATTTTTCTCTCTTGGCCCCAATCTCCTGCCTTACTCCCATATCCCTTCATGACCTGACCAATCAAGGATATATCAATCACTGCCTAAAATATATATAAAGACTTGGCTTCCACAGCTGCATGTCAACAAATTCCACAAATTCACCACACTCTGGCTAAAGAAATTCTGCCTCATCTCCATTCTAAAATGATGCCACACAATTTTGAGGCTGCGTTGTCTGGTCTTAGACAGTCCCACCACAGAAACATCCTTTCCACATCCACTCTATCAAGCTTCTCATCATTCAATAGGTTTCAATTAGGTCACCCTTCATTCTTCTAAATTCCAGTGAATACAAGCCCAGAGCCATCAACTTCATATGACAAGCCATTCAATCCTGGAATCATTTTCATGAACCTGTTTTGAACCCTCTCTATTTTCATCACATCCCTTCTAAGATAAAGTGCTCAAAGCTGCACAGAATACTCCAAGTGAGGCCTCACCAGTGCGTTATAAAGTCTCAGCATTCCATCCTTGCTTTTGTATTCTATGCCTCTTGAAATGAATGCTAAAATCATATTTGCCTTCCTCACCACAGACTCAATCTGCAAATTAACCTTTAGGAAATCCTGCATAAGGACTCCCAAGTCCCTTAGTGCCGCAGATTTGTGTATTTAAGAATGCAGTCAACTCTTTCATTTCTTCTACCAACGTGCATGACCATACACTTCCTCACATTGTGTTCCATGTGCCACTTCTTTGCCCTTTCTCCGAATCCATCTGTCCTTCTGTAGCCTCCCTATTTCTTCAAAACTACCTTGCCCTCCATCTATCTTCATATTGTCTAAAAGCTTTGCAACAAAGCCATCAATTCCATCATCCAAATCATTGTCATTTAACATAATGAGATCCAGTCCCAACCCAGGCCCCTGTGGAACACCACTAGTCACAGACAACCAACAAGTAAAGGCTCCCTTTATTCCCACTCTTTGCTTCCTGCCAATCAGCCACTGCTTAATCTTGTGCTAGAATCTGTCCCGTAATACCATGGGCTTGTAGCTTGTTAAGTAGCTTATGTGTGGAACCTCCTCAAAGGCCTTCTGAAAACCTAAATACACAACATCAACTGATTTTCCTTTGTCTATCTGTTTGTTGTTTCTTCAAAGAATTCCAACAGATCTGTCAGGCAAGATTTTCCCTTCAGGAGTCTGTGCTGACTAAGGCCTATTTTATCCTGTGCCTACAAGTAAGCAGATAATTCTTCCTTAATAATAACTCCAATATCTTTCCAACCACAGAGGTCAGACTAACTGGCCTATAGTTTCCCATCTTCTGCCTTTCTCCCTTCTTGAAGAGTGGAGCAACAGTTGCAATTTTCCAGTCTTCTGGAACAATTCCAGAATCTAATGATTCTTGAAAGATCCTTGCTAATGCCTCCAGAGTCTCTTCAGCCACTTCTTTCAGAACCCCAGGGTTTACACCATCTGGCCCAGGTGACTTATCTACCTTCAGGCTATTAAATTTCCCAAGAAACTTCTCTCTAGTTATGGTAACTTCACACACTTCATGACCCCTGAAACCTGGAACTTCCACCATACTGCTAGTGTCTTCCACAATGAAGTAACACAAAATACATCCCCCATTACTACCTCTCCAGCATTGTTTCCCAGTGGTCCGATGTCCAATCTCACCTCTCTTTACACTTCATCAATCTGAAGAAACTTTTGGTATCCTCTTTAATATTATTGGCTAGCTTACTTTTGTATTTCATCTTTACCTTCTTAATATCTTTTTTTGTTGCCTTCTGTTGGTTTTGAAAGTTTCTCAATCCTCTATAATTTACCACTAATTTTTGCTCTGTTAATATGACCTCTCTTTGGCTTTATGTTGGCTTTGACTTCTCTTGTTAGCCACACTTGTGTAAACTTGCCTTTAGAATATTTTTTCCTCTTTGGAATATATATTTCCTGTGCCTTCTGAATTGGTTCCAGAAATTCCAGCCATTGCTGCTCTGCTGTTATCCCTGCCAGTGTTCTTTTCCAATCAATTCTACCCAACTCCTCTCATGTTTTTCTAATTCCCTTTACTCCATTGTAATACTGATACATCTGACTTTAGTTTCTCCGTTTCAAATTTCATGGTGAAATTGATTATATTATGATCATTCCCCAAAAGTTCTTTTAACTTAAATTCTCTAATCAAGTTTGGGTCATTGAACAAAACCCAATCCAGAATAGCTGATCCTCTAGTGGGCTCAACCATGAGCTGCTCTAAAAAGCCATCTCACAGGTACTCTAGAAACTCCCCCTCCTGGAATCCAGAACCAACCTGATATGAAATCCCCCACCACTATTGAAACATTGCCCTTTTAGCAGGCACTTTCTATCTCCCATTGTAACTTGTGAACCACATCCTTACTGTCTGTATGTAACTCTCCTAACAAGGTCTTTTTACTTTTGTAGTTCCTTAGCTCTATCCATAACAATTCAACACCTCCTGACCTTATGTCACCTCTTTCTAATGATTTAATTTCAGTTTTTACCAACAGAACCACCTCTGCCTTCCTGCCTTTCCTTTTGATCCAATATGTATCCTTGGACATTAAGCTCACAGCTATAATCTTCTTTCAGCCATGATTTAGTGATGAAGACAACATCATAACATCTTTAGTCCTGTAATCACCTTTTTTGATTTTGATGCCTTTTATGTTGCAACTCATCCTGTTGACCGCAGTTTTGCCTTATCTTCAGCCTCTGCTTGCTAGGAGTCTCACTACACACTGCATCTTTTTGCAACCAACTACCTCATCCTCAGCACTATCACTTCGGTTCCCATCAGCCTGCCAAATTAGATTAAACCCACACAAACAACTCTCACCAACTTGCCCGCAAGGATATAGGACCCCCTAGAGTTCAGGTCATACCTTCCCCAGAAGAGATCCCAATGATCCATAAATCTGAACCCCTGCCCCTTGCACCATCTCCTCAGCCATGCATTCACCTGCCAAATCATCCTATTCTTACCCTCACTGGCATGTGGCACAGGCAGCAATCCAGAGATTACTACCCTGGAGATCCTGTTTCTCAGCTTTCTGCCTAGTGCTCTTAATTCTCTCTTCAGGACCTCCTCATCTTGTCTACCTATTTCACTGGTACCAATATGCACCAAGACTTCTGGCTACTCACCCTCACCCTTGAGAATGCCACAGACACGATCCAAGACATCTCTGATCCAGGCATCTGAGAGGCAACATACCATTCACGTACCTCTATCATGCCCACAGTAAGTCATTTCTGTTCCTCTGACTAACGAATCCCCTATCCACACTTCAGTCCCTCAGCTCTTCTGAGCCACAGCACCAGACTCGGTGCCAGAGGCCCAGTCACTGTGACTCCTCCCTGGTCGGTCATCCCCCTCAAAAGTATCTAGTTATATACTTATTATTGAGGGGAACAGCTACAGGTGTACTCTGCACTCGCTGTGCAATTCCCTTCTTTCTCCTGACAGTCACTGAGTTACCCATCTCCTGTAAAGTAGGGGTGACTACCTTCCTGTAGCTCCTCTTTGTCACACCCACATTCTCCTGTAGGTTGAAAGTCATGAAGGTGCAGCTCCACTTCCTTCATACATTCTCTCAAGAGCAGTAGTTCGGTGCGCCTAGTGCAGTTATGTTTATCTGGGAGACTGGACATCTCCCAGACTTCCCACATCCCACATACTGTACAAAACACTGGCCCTGGAGCCATTCTCACTGTTCTCCGTGTCTATAGATGATGAATGAACGAATAAGAATGCAGAGTGAATAACTTACAAGACAATCTACCTCACCCAAACCTGATCTCAACAAAGCCTGATGAGCCGAAGCTACTCTAAAGACCGGCATACTCACAAGAACAGCTGCTCCGCTTGCACTTGGAATATTCTTATTGGCCCTTTCTAATGAATCCCTCTGGCATATTAGACGCTCCTCGGCTCGGAAAAACAGCCGCAAAACTCTGCCTTCAAAATCTCAATCATGTCAATGAACGGTTAAAAAGTAGCTCTTTTCATACACCCCTGGTGTGGATTGTCCAACTCAAATTTGCACTGTCTAGGATGGAACGATGCTCTTCATTATAGTCGATTGAAGTGTAACTTGGTAATATATTTAGTAACAACTTAAGATTTTCTGTAATATCTTTGTTTACAGTTTTTTGTTGATCTCTTTGACCCTCTCGGTGAGCAGGAAGTGTTGTACCCTTGGCCTGGCCATTCCTTTGGCACATCAGGCCTACTGGGGATTTGCTGATATTGTGACCTTCATTTTCGTGTGGATTTGAAAATGCAAACTCATTTGCTGCACCATTTTCCAAGCAGTGCAGAAGGTGGATATAATCCCCATCCCCCGCCCCCGCCAGGACATTTTTTGCAACTGCTTTCATTGTGCCAGACTCAGAGCTTAGCCTCCTGCAGTTTCATTGCAATGCAAGTCTAGGTCTGTAGGTCTGCAGGTCTGCCAGAAAAGTATCATCAGGAGTGACCTTGACTTGCCTTTCGCAGCTTGCTTCCAGACATTCTGCAGGATCATCTCAAAAGGAGCATACCATGGAGCCATGAAAATAGCCACTGCCACTATCACAACTTTACCTTCACTACACTAGTCTGAAGGAGTTTGTGCTTTTTTATTTAAGCACACATATTTGGCTTACCGTGGTATTTTATTGTCCTTATAGCATTACCATTTCTGTAAGGCTGCCAACATTTTAATCCCCATCTTTGCCAACTGAGTGTTCACACCCATTTCAATTTACCCATCACTCTTCATTGATCCTAATGGGCCCTTGACCACTCTGAAATATCATGATCGGAATCGGGTTTAATATCACTGGCATAAGTCGTGAAGTTTAGCCAGTGTAATACATATTGCTAACCAATTATTGTTGTGAGCAGTTTTATCTAAGAAAGGATGCGTTGCTATTGAAGAAGGTCCAGAGGAGGTTACGCAATCCCAGAAATGAACGGAGTAACTTCAGAAGTGGAGAGGGTCAGTAACTATAGATTCCTGGGTGTCATTATCTCAGAGGACCTTTTCTGGACCCTTCATACAAATATAACTGTGAAAACAGCACAACAGCACCTCTGCTTCCTCAGGGGTCTGCGGAGATTCGGCTCGTCATCAAAAATCTTGACAAACTTCTATAGATGTATGGCTACAATATAGCCTGGTATGGGAACACCAATGCCTTTGAGCAGAAAATCCTACAAAAAGGTAGTGAATTCGGCCCACATCGTCAGGGGTAAAACACTCCCAACTTTTCAGAACATCTCCCTGAAACATTGCTGCAGAAAAGCAGCATCTAACATCAAGGATCCTCACCACCCAGGCCATGCTCTTTTCTCGTTGCTGCCATCAGGTAGAAAGTACAGGTGCCTCAAGATTCATAGCCCCAGGTTCAAGAGCAGATACTACCACCAGGCCCTTGAACAAAAGGGGATAACTACACTCGTTTAAGGACTCTTTTATCTTGTTATTTCATGCTCGTTATATATTGCTACTTATTATCTGCATTATTTGCAAAGTTTGTTTACAGTTTACAGTTCCTGATGTTTACAGATCCTATTTACAGTTACTGTTCTATAGATTTGCTAAGTATGCCCACAGAAAAAGAATCTCAGGGCTGAATGTGGTGATGTGTGTACTCCGATAATTAATTTTACTTTGACTTTGATTTTGACCTTAATGTATGAGGAGCATTTGATGGCTCTGGACTTGTACTCACTGGATTTTAGAAGAATTGGAGGGGGGGGTGGATCTCATTGAAACCTCTCAAATATTGAAAGGCCTAGATAAAGAGGCCTAAATAGTGACCAGAGAGCACCGGCATCCCTTGAAAATAGTGATGAGGATGAATTTCTTTAGCTAGAAGCCAGTGAATTTGTAGATGGCTGTAGAGGTCAAGTCATTGGGTATATTTAAAGCAGAGATTGATAGGTTGGCAATTAGTAAAGGTGTCAAAGTTCATAGGGTGAAGGAAGGAAAACGGAGTTGAGAGGCATAATAAATCAGCCATAATGGAATAACAAAGAAGACTCGATGGGCTGAATGGCCTAATTCTGCCCCTATGTTTTTTGGTCTTATGGTGTTTGCTATTTAGCAGGTGGTTTTACAAAACAGTGTTGTTTTCTGACAGGTTTTATTACGCCCTAGACAAGCTACCAGGATTCAGGAGACATTTGAGAATGTCCTTTTATTTGTCTCCCCATTGATGCCTGGCCAATTCAGTCTTAAAAGCAATGTCTAACAAATTGTTTGTCTTGAGTACTATACATATTCAGACATCTGGTCCTAGCAAATAAAAAAAACCTTTTGTTGTATATAAACAAGAAGGACATCAAATTTATTACATGCAAGAACATTCTAAATGGCAAACTTAAAAGCTGAAAAATGAAGGGGTATATAATATTCAAGTTACACAGCAAATCTTTAAAACTCATTGTAGAAGTGGTTTAGAATATACATAAAAGCTCAGCAATGAGCATTTTAACTCCACGCATCTTGTGATATTGTTTGGTTGCTAAGCAGCCTTCTACCCAAGGAGTGGTGAAGGTTGTACGATTATGGACAATAGCACTTAGGAAGATAGGGATAACCAATCTGGCAAATGAAATCTGTCTGGATCTGAATTGTTTGCTGAACTTCGAGTGGAAGAGGAATTGCAGAATGTAAGAGTTTATGGCAAAAATTAGCTGTTAAAAATCAAACAGTTGGCCTTGCAGTTAAAGAAAGGCATTCACAATAGAAGGTGATAAACAGATTTATTTTCAGAATATGCTGTGTTAAGTTTAAACAAAAATCCAGGATCTCCCTATAAATCTGCAAAACACGTAATTAAAAATATTGAAATAAAGACTAACAAACCACCCACTGAGATCATAGAATTTCAGCAGTAAATTTTTGATGGCACTGTTATTATTCTGTTTCATAAGTTCACATAAGGGAATAGCGATGTCAGAGTGCTGTAGCTGCAGCCTACTTTATTGACGTGATCCAAGTTAGACAATGGGTGGAAAAAGAGCAAAGTGGAAAGAGAGTGCATTTTGCACTGCATTTTAAAGAAAAATGTGCCTGTCAATTGAAAGCATAATTTTCACAATTAAGTTAATTTTAAAAATTGGTTTCTTGTCAGTTACATTCTTTAAGCTGTGATGTGATGACTGAACAACCTCCGTGACCCAAAGCTGGTAAAATGGACTTCAGTTTAAACATAGCCAAGCCAGAGATATCGAGATCTCTCAAAACTAAATAGACCCTCAATCTAACTGCAAGGTTCCTATTTTATCAACATAACATTTCAATTGTTTAAATTTGCTATTTCCTTTAAGTTCTAACTAACCAGCATTATCCAGTTTAGTTATGTTTAAAACTCAGTTTCACTCATTGAATTGAATGATAGATGGTTTTGCTGGCTTTTTGTAATAAAAAAAATTAACATGGCTGAAGAAATGAAGGCCAAATAGCCCAAAGTGACTGGAAGTCACTCCAATTTGTTTGAAATTCTTGTTTCTCAGAAGTCTCCTTTCATCTTTGGATTCCAAATTTTAATTCAGCCCTCAAATTGATCCCGATTCTGTCCTTAGTGAATTTTTTGTCTTAAAATAACATCTAAAGCCATAATGCAGCAATGATAAGCACAGTATAAGTTCATTACCAATCAAGTGATCAGAAACTACACAAATGGCATGTAGAAAGTACAAACTTATTATCATAAGAAACAAACACAAGGAAATCTGCAGATGATGGAATTCAAACAACAACACACACAAAATGCTGGTAGAACACAGGCTAGGCAGCATCTATAGGGAGAAGCACTGTCGACATTTCGGGCCAAGACCCTTCGTCAGGACTAACCGAAAGGAAAGATAGTAAGAGATTTAAAAGTAGTGCGGGGAGGGGGAAATGCAAAATGATAGGAGAAGACCGGAGGGGGTAGGCTTATAGTAGATATCAGTAGATAGGCCGTCTCCAGAGATGGAGACAGAAAGATCAAGAAAGGGGAGGGAGGTGTCGGAAATGGACCAGGTAAATTTGAGGGCAGGGTGAAAGTTGGAGGCAAAGTTAATGAAGTCGACGAGCTCAGCACACGTGCAAGAGGCAGCACCAATGCAGTCATCAATGTAGCGAAGGAAAAGAGGGGGATGGATACCGGTATAGCCTTGGAACATGGACTGTTCCACAAAGCCAACAAAAAGGCAGGCATAACTGGGACCCATACGGGTGCCCATGGCTACATCCTTGGTTTGGAGGAAATGGAAGGAGACAAAGGAGAAATTATTGAGAGTAAGAACTAATTCCGCTAGACGGAGGAGAGTGGTGGTAGAGGGGATTTGGTTAGGTCTGGAATCCAATAGGCTTATAGTAGATATCACAGCTCTCACAGCTACCTGGACTATCCACCCTGTCTCTTGCAAACAGGCTATCCCTTTCTCACAATTCCTCCATCTCCGCCGCATCTGCTCTCAGGATGAGGTTTTTCTTTCCAGGACGAAGGAGATGTCTTCCTTTTTTAAACAAAGGGGCTTCCCTTTGTCCACCATCAACTCTGCTCTCAAACGCATCTCTCCCATTTCCAGCACATCTGCCCTCACCCCATCCACCCAGCACCCCACTCGGGATAGGGTTCCCCTTGTCCTTACCTACCACCCCACCAGCCTCCAGGTCCAACCTATAATTCTCCGTAACTTCCGCCACCTCAACAGGATCCCACTACCAAGCACATCTTTCCCTCCCCTCCTTTCTGCTTTTCGCAAGGATCACTCCCTACACGACTCCCTTGTCCACTCATCCCCCCCATCCCTTCCCACAGATCTCCCTCCTGGCACTTATCCTTGTAAACAGAACAAGTGCTACACCTGCCCTTGCACTTCCTCCCTCACCACCATTCAGGGCCCCAGACAGTCCTTCCAGGTGAGACGACACTTCACCTGTGAGTTGGCTGGTGTGGTATACTGTGTCCGGTGCTCCCAGTGTGGCCTTTTATCTATTGGTGAGACCCGACGCAGACTGGGAGACCATTTCGTGGAACACCTACCCTCGGTCCGCCAGAAAAAGCAGGATCTCCCAGTGGCTACACATTTTAATTCCACGTCCCATTCCCATTCTGATATGTCTATCCATGGCCTCCTCTATTTTCAAAATGAATCCAAACTCAGGTTGGAGGAACAACACCTTATATACTGGCTGTGTAGCCTCCAACCTGATGGCATGAACATTGACTGCTCTAACTTCCGTTAATGCCCCTCCTCCCCTTCTTACCCCATTCCTGACATATTTAGTTGTTTGCCTGTTCTTCATCTCCCTCTGGTGCTCCCCCCCGAAACGTCGACAGCGCTTCTCCCTATAGATGCTGCCTAGCCTGCTGTGTTCCACCAGCATTTTGTGTGTGTTATCATAAGAAACAGGCAGGAATGATCAATTAGTTCTTGTATATTCTCAGGATGTTCAAGATCAATCTTTTCTCTCAGTACCCCTTTACTGTAGCAATCCCACCTCTCCTGATTCCTCAAAATGAGCTCACTGGTTATGGCCAAATTTATTTATGTCAGTCAATCAATCTGTGATTTGAAAACATTCTAAAATGCTAAATGAATACACCTGTAAATTTTGTCTATAAAATTATAGAATTGTATACTGGAAATTGTGAATATGCATATCCATTCACAAATACCTTAAATTGAGACTAATTTAACTGTAACTATATTACAATTAGTATTAAGTGGAATAATTCATACATTCATATACAATCATGAAAAATTAATACACTGTTTAAAAGATAATTATAAACCATAAATGGGAGAAATTTCTTCATTGCTGCAAGATCCTGTGTAAAATTGTTCAAAGTCACTGTTGATACGATAATGATCTCTGCATATATGTACTTCTATGGAGACTGGCAGTTTGATTCTGTGTTTCCTGCACTCCTTTTATAACTAGTTTAAGTCTTCTTCCACTCAGTATTTACTGCCAGCCACACTTTCCTTGTTTATTTTCACTTTTTCTGAATGCTATTTGGTCCATGAAACTTCACTGTTTGAAGATGAACAAGAAGTCCAGCTGTAAATAACTGGCTACCATCACCTTGTCTTGTAACCTCAGATACAGATACCACCTTTCCATTCCACTAATAACAGGAACTGAGCAGTATATGGAGTGTTGTGTCTTTACTGTTTCAGTAATATTTGTGTAATCTTGTAAATATAATTGTTTGATTAAGCATTCTTGTTCATTTGAATAATTCATTATGGATTATGTGTATAAATACTGAAATGCATATGTCATCACACTATCATGTGATACACGCACTCCTCGCTCAAAGTAAACATGAAGTTAGACTCACATTTAGAACTCCCATGTCTTCCTTTGAATGAGCTGAATGTTTTGAAGTTCCAAAACATAACAGTGGTAATGAGGTATTTTTAAAACGAACTCAGGATTTCTACCAACCTGTTGAAGTGTAGTGAGAAACAGCGAGTGAAATAAGCTGCCCAGCACACGCAGGGACAGTCAAGTAAAAAAACACAGTAAAAGGAAGAATTCAGGGTTCACAAACAGTGAGGTACTGGGTAATACTAATCATAAAACAAGAGCCGGAGTGGCTGCTACATTAGAAAGGTAGATGTGCTTAATTGCTCAATAGGTAACTGACTCATGTATACTGAGTTAATTCAACAATATTTTGAAGCAATATTTAGTGATATTGTGAAAGTAATGCAGAAACATTTAAAACCAAAACCATTGTTGATTGCAGAATACTTTAGGTTTCGTAAGCAGAATCAAAAGGAAGGGGAGTCCATTTCAGTGTATGTGGCTGAATTGAAGAGATTGTCTACACATTGTCAGTTCAGTAATGGGCTCAATGATGCACTGAGAGATTGTTTAGTTTGAGAAATCTTAAAGAAAGCATCCAAAACAGCTCCTAACTGAAAAACAATTTACATTTAAAAGAGCATTGAAGTTGCTGTATCAATGGAAACAACAGACAGAGACACAATTGTGTTGAAGTCAGGAATGAAAGTGAATGTGAACAAAATTGCATCATCTAAACAAAAACCAGCCTGGCCAAGCAAATTGTGATACAGTTGTGGCAGAGGTTCATATACACCAGACCAATGCAGGTTTAAAAGCAAAACTTGCAGGAAGGGCTACAAAGTAGGACATACAAAGACAATGCTGTGCAGACAAAAATAAGTGACTGCACAGAGAAGAGGAAAAGATAAAAAGTCAACTTGGAGTTTCAAAAACAGCACTAACCTGCACACTTTTGATGAAAAATCTGATATCAGAGAGCGATACTGGACTGTGTAGCCTTGAGATTTAAGTGTGAAACTAACAGTAGATGTGATATGGATTACACAAGAAGTGACCAGCAAATAAATTAAAATGGAATTGGACACTGACTGTTTCAGTCACTCCACAAAATGAGTTTGAATGGCACTTCAATGATACAAAACTAAAATCTGCAGATATCTAACTGGGAACCTATACTGGAGAAAAGATAACTCCAATGGGAATGACATTGTGACAGTGAAATACAACAACTAACAAGCCACATTGAGATTGTGTATGGTAAGAACAGGAGGATCAACATTGTGGTAATGCGATTGACTGATACAACTACAATCTGATTGGAGATCCATCCACAGTTTGCATGGGGCATCCCCTGTAATGAAGTCATCTGACAGTGAATTAAGAAAAGTACTGGATAATGCCACAGCAGTGTATTGGAAAACTCAAACATATCAAGGGTAAAGTACTAATAAATGAAAATGCCATACCCAGGTTTTTCAAAGCTCATCTGGTTCCGTATGCCATCTGTGATAAAGTAGCCGATGAGTTACATTGCATGAAGTCTGAAGGATTTCTTTCAAGGGTGAGTGGAGCCCATGGGCAATGCCTGTGGTTCCAGTAGCCAAGAAGAATGGATCTGTCAGAGTCTCTGGTGATTTTAATGTCACTGTCACTCAGTACTGTAAGTAGATCAGTACCCTCTGCCCAGGACAGAGGATACCTTTGCAAACCTTTCTGGAGGGAAACATTTCAGTAAAGTGGACTTGACTGAGGCCTACATTCAGGTGGAGATGGGAGATGCTTCTAACCATAAGCGCACACAAAGGGCTTTATCACCATAATGGACTTATTTTTGGAGTAGCATTTGCACCTGCACGCTATCAGAAAGTTATGAACCAGATGCTGAAAGACAGCTCAGGCACTCAATGTTACCTGGCTAACATCATTGATACCAGTCAGGATGACAAGGAACATCTCCAAAATCTCAAGACAATGTTAAAAAAATGAGAAGATTATGGGCTCAGAGCATGATGAGATAGTATGAATACTTTAAACCAAACATCACTTATTGTGATGCACAAGGATTGCACAGGCATGCTGAGAAAATCCAAGCAGTGGTGGATGCCCCAAGGTCAAAGGATGCGTCACATAGTTGCAGTGCTTTTTAGATTTGTCAATCACTATAACAGGTTCAAGATCCACCCCTTGAACTCATTACTGCAGATCAGGAAGAAATGGCAATGGACAAAGCATTGTGATGTGGCTTTCCAAAAGGTAAAGGAAATTATGATGTCAGACACTCATTATGATCCACATAGTCCAGTGAAGCTTGCTTGTGATACCTCGCCTTATAGATATGTGCAGTCATGTCACACATTCTGAGTGATGGAAATGAAAGCTCCATAGCATTTGCATCACGTTCCCTTACTGCTGCAGAGAAAAATTACACACAGATTGACAGAGAGGCCTTGAGACTGGTTTGGTGTATAAAATTTCAACCAGTACTTGTACGTGAGAGGGTTTACCCTTACTACCGATCATCAATCACTAGTATCCATTTTCAATCCACAGAAAGGTGTTCCACTAACAACAGTAGCATGAATGCAGAGATAGGCTCTGCTTCTTGTAGACACAATTACATGATTGAAAATCAAGAGGACAAGTAATCACGGGAATGTTGATACATTGCCCAATTTACCCCGGAAAAGGAAATACTGAAAAAGTTACAAAAATCCCTGACACAAATCGAAAATCTCCCTATTACAGCAGTGATGATCAGAAGGGAAACCATAAAAGACCCCACAATGTCTCAGGTCTACATGACCTTCCAAAATGGCTGGAAGGTGCAGCAGAAACCTGTTTCCCCATTTTTACCAGCGCCAAGATGAACTTGCTCTTGATGGAGTTGTGAACTAACAGAGAGCTGAGAGCTGAAGTGTTTAGGTATGGCTAAAATGAACGCATTAGCTCAAAGCTTTGTCTGTTGGCCTGATATATCAGCAGATTGAGCAGCTTGCCGTTCACTGTACGGGATGCCAGCACATCGAGAAGATGCCAAAAGCAGCGCCTTTCCTTCCCTGGGAATAGACTGCACTGCCCTGGCAGAAATTCATGTGGATCGTTCTAGTCTATTCCTGGGCACAAATTTCTTGGTAGTCGAGGATGCAGCTTCAAAGTGGGCAGAAATGTTTCCAATAGCCTCCACTACATCCTCACACACTGTTGATGTATTGACAAGCCTCTTTGCAAGGGGTGGTGTTCCAGAACACTTAGTCAGTGACAATGGGCGACAGTTTGCGGTGGAACAGTTTCAGTCATTCCTAAAAATGAATGGAATAAGACATATTACATCTGCACTGTACCACCCAGCTACAAATGGCTGAGTGGAAAGGTTTGTCCAGTCTAATGAATGCACTGTGAGCAATGTCAGCAGAACACGCCACACTGACACTGAACCAGAAGCTCGCCGTTTTTCCTCCTTGCATATCATAATGCAACACACTCCACAACCAACAACTCACCAGCTTCGTTGTTCCTGGATCAGCCCTTGCATTCACACTTAGATCTGCTCAAACCCAATCTCAGAAGAAGAATGCAGGGCAGACAGCTGAGATAAACTGAGGGCTCTTCAAACAAGGAGGTTTGATATTTCACTCTTGGACAAGCAGTCTTGGTGAGGGACTACAGAGGTGATCAAAAGTAGGTACTCAGAAAGATTAAGGACTGAACTGGACTATTTCTCCTACACAGTGGATATTGCATCTGATATCATCTGGAGGTGATACATCGATCAGGTGAGGAGAACAGAGTCAATTGTTAGAGCCAAAGGTGTCTACCACTGTCAGAACCATTTCCTGCAGACTCAGAATCAACTCCTACAACCACCACAGAGGCAGCCCCAGAACCTGAGATTGTTTGACAGCCACAAGTCTCACCTGCCAAACAGAGTGATTTCCCCCTATCAGGAAAGACATTATCCCACAAGCGTAAGAACTCATCCAGAGCAATTAAAACTTTATGCCTGAATGGGACAATTTATAATGTACTGTGCTGTGGATGTTTGTATTTAGTAGTTGTTTAATATAGTATACTTTGTATATAATTCAGATATATATTCCAGGAGGCCTGGAAGCCTGGAGACAGGGAGCAAGCCTTTCTCTGATTGAGGCATTGAACAAGGTTGAAGACAACGAGGACAAGAGCAGAGGATGGACAAGTGATCATCAGCCTGTTTGACTGATCTCCTGCTAGCTGCTGTTGGAGGAAAGTGCAGGAGTCTTGGGATCCATCTTGCCAGGATTGATCAGAATCAGAATCAGTTTTATTATCACCGGCATGTGATGTGAAATTTGTTCACTTACAGGAGTAGTTCAATGCAATACATAATCTAGCAGAGAAAAGAATAATTAATAAAATAAAATAAATCATAAATAAAAAAGTAAATCAATTACATATATTGAATAGATTTTAAAAACTGTGCAAAAACAGAAATACTGTATATTAAAAGAAAGTGAGGTAGTGTCCAAAGATTCAATGTCCATTTAGGAATTGAATGGCAGAGGGGAAGAAGCTGTTCCTGAATCACTGAGTGTGTGCCTTCAGGCTTCTGTACCTCCTACCTGATGGTAACTGTGAGAAAAGGGCATTCCCTGGGTGCTGGAGGTCCTTAATAATGGTTGCTGCCTTTCTGAGACACCGCTCCTTGAAGATGTCCTGGGTACTTTGTAGGCTAGTACCCAAGATGGAGCTGACTAGATTTACAACAGTCTGCAGCTTCTTTCAGTCCTGTGCAGTAGCCCCCCACCCCACCCCATAACAGACAGTGATGCAGCCTGTCAGAATGCTCTCCATGGTACACCTATAGAAGTTTTTGACTGTATTTGTTGACATGCCAATTCTCTTCAAACTCCTAATAAAGTATAGGTGCTGTCTTGCCTTCTTTATAACTACATTGATATGTTGGGACCAGGTTAGATCCTCAGAGATCCTGACACCCAGCTGCTCACTCTCTCCAATTCTGATCCCTCTATGAGGATTGGTATGTGTTCCTTCGTCTTATCCTTCTTGAAGTCCACAATCAGCTCTTTCGTCTTACTGATGTTGAGTGCCGGGTTGTTGCTGCAGCACCACTCCACTAGTTGGCATATTTCACTCCTGTACGCCCTCTTGTCACCATCTGAAATTCTACCAACAATGGTTGTATTGTCAGCAAATTTATAGATGGCATTTGAGCTATGCCTAGCCATGCAGTCATGTGTATATAGAGAGTACAGCAGTGGGCTAAGCACACACTCCTGAGGTGTGCCAGTGTTCATCGTCAGCGAGAAGGAGATGTTATCACCAATCTGCACAGATTGTGGTTTTCCAGTTAGGAAGTCAAGGATCCAATTGCAGAGGGAGGTACAGAGGCCCAGGTTCTGCCACTTCTCAATCAGGATTGTGGGAATGACGGTATTAAATGCTGGGCTACAGTCAATGAGCAGCATCCTGACATAGGTGTTTGCATTATCCAGTTGGTCTAAAGCCGTGTGGAGAGCCATTGAGATTGCGTCTGCCATTGACCTATTATGGCGATAGGCAAACTGCAATGGGTCCAGGTCCTTGTTGAAGCAGGAGTTCAGTCTAGTCATGACCAACCTCTCAAAGAATTTCATCACTGTTGATGTGATGAAATCAACAGTGATGATAGTCATTAAGGCAGCCCACATTATTCTTCTTAGGCACTGGTATAATTGTTGCCTTTTTGAAGCAAGTGGGAACTTGCACCTATTGCAGTGAGGGGTTGAAAATGTCCTTGAACACTTCCGCTAGTTGGTTGGTTGGCACGGATTTTCAGAGCCTTACCAGGTACTCCATCGGGACCTTCTGCCTTGTGAGGGTTCACTCTCTTTGAAGACAACCCAACATCGGCCTCTGAGACGGAGATCACAGGGTCATCAGGTGCAGCAGGAGTCTTCACAGCTGTAGTTGTGTTCTCCCTTTCAAAGCTGGCATCAAACAACTGGAGAAATTTCACATGTGCACCCTCCGCTCCATCCTTGGCATTCATTGGCAAGACCGTGTCTCCAACCTGGAAGTCTTGGATCGCGCCGAGTCCACCAGCATTGAGTCCCTGAACATCAGAGCCCAGATGCGGTGGCTGGGACACGACATCAGAATGGACGACCACCTTATGCCTCGCCAGCTGCTCTATGGTGAACTGGAGACTGGAAAGAGACCTCAAGGTCGTCCATGCAAGTGGTACAAAGACGCTGTGAAGGAAACCCTACGCAACTGTGACATCCAGCCAAGGGAACTAGAAGCTGTGGCTGCCGACAGAACCCGCTGGCGAGCCCTGTACCATGAAGCCTACACCAGTTTTGAAGACAGGCGCTGTCAAAAACTGATGGAAAACCGTGAGTGGTGTCACAGAACAGCAGTTGTGCTAGACTCTGCACTGCCAGACTGGGACTGCAGAGCCACCTCCATGTTCATAGATGAACTGCACAACAGCGTGTCTTCTTCGAATCTGAAGGAGTACCACTAATGGAATAGGTCCTTCCACCATTTGAGCCATGCCACCCAGCCCACAAGAACTCCAATTTAACCCAACCCAGTCCAGGGACAATTTACCATTTAGAATGACCAATTAACCTACCTAGTATGTCTTTGGACTGTAGGAGGAAAGTGAGCACTCAGGGAGTCCCCACACATTCCATGGGGAGGACATACAGAAACTCCTTACAGGAGACACCAGGATTTGCCCCCGAATTTCAACGCTGCAATAGCGTCCTACAAACTGCTAAAACTCCCCGGTGCTCCCTGCTGTATCAAGTTGTTAATAGAGGTGCTGCCAACAATATCTTTACAGAGGCACCCACTGAATGAGTATTAAGGGAAGTGAGTGCAAAAAGTTAGATTAACACACCCTGTGACCTACTGATAGGTATCCATGCAATTTGAGATGTGAAGCTGCCCAGCTGGATCTCTCAATGTTACCTGAGTGTCCCTTTACAAAAGAAATGGAGGAAAAGCATGGTGCATCATTTCTGACATATTTTGTTGTAAGGCCAACATCACAAAAATGTCAAATGTGCTCAATTAAATTGTACCGTGACTGTCCAGTGCAAGGGGGCCTGACTGGACCTGCATATGGAAAGTATGTATTTGTGGCTAAATGCAAGCATTTAGCCATTCTTAGTTGAGCAGATCCAAATAGAACACAATTTTCTAAAACATTCCTTCCAGTTATGGTGTTAAATTTTGATTCTGTAACTGGCCAAGAATTCTACTGCCTTAAGCTATGACAGCTAGGCAATCTTTTGCAAAGAAATTATAGGTTTTAGTTCATGTAGCCACTGTTTCACTACTTTTCCCTAGAGCGACTACTTGGAAGATTGGACTCCAAAAAATGCTGACCAAAATTATAATGTTTGGGAACTCAAGCAGAACAAGAATCCATTTAGCTTTCTGCAATATTGGGTCAGGAAGATTTGAAATCCAGGGGCTTCTGCTTGCTTATTCTCTGTCAGTCTCCTGATATTAGCCAGAGCTCTTTGGGCATTGGACGGGCATGCACTAAATGAAAATAGCAGGCTAATGAGACTAAAAGGATAGAGGATAATGGATATTGACGAAGTGCACAGTTGCTGAATTATGCAGTCATCTTTTCAGAAGGTAATTTGCATACTTAACAAATGCAATACATGTAAACAGAATAAATATCCTCCTCCACATCCGTGACAGAGAGCACTTGGTAAACGTACTCCTTATGCATTTGCATTCATGTACACACACAAATATTCCCTGTCATTCTGAGTGAACACACTTCAGCGTCTTCCCCAGTATATTCTCATAATGGGTCCTAAACCGAGCTGATGTGCTTAGGTTGGCTTTATGGTGCCTTCCCGCCATAAATGGTGGAATATTCCATTTCTTTAGTAACGGGCATGTGTAAATGTGTATATGTTGTTTGTATACTGTATTTAAGGTAGATACTCCTGTTTATTTCTAATATGATTGTAACTACATTGTGGAGTGTATCATATTCTAATTCACGTCTAGTCTTAAGTTACCTTTGTTGTTAATTAAAGATGGCATGTCCTAGTGACAAATAAAAATAAGCTCTTTACCCTCAGTAGGAGAAAGAGATAGCCAGGAAATCACACTGCACAAAAATAGAATGCAGCTATTATTGTGCTTTCTGGTAAAAATGTTTTTTGTAAATATTGGCTGTTTTCTTTTCACAATGTTTGTGAGTTTGATTATTGATGCACCTAATAAATACCCTTACACTAAAGTGCTAAGCGACTCTAGCTATTTTTTCTTTGGCCATAACCCTGTATCTAACAACATCCTTCCATTCCCTGGTTACTTACCTTTCTAAGAGCCTCTTAATCATCTCTATCATTCTGCCCCCACCACCAACCCTGGCTGCATTTCATATTGATTTTGTTTGAATATGTAGGGTTCAAAGCTCAAAATAAAATTATTATCAAAGTACCTGGATGTCACCATATCCAACCATGAGATTCATTTTCATGTGAACATTCAGTTAATGCAAAGAAATGCAATAAAATCAAGGAAAATATATGCACACAACAAAGATAAACAGACATCCAATGTGCAAGACAAAAAACTGTGCAAATACAAAAGGAGAAAAAATATTAATAACAATGAATAAATAAGCAATAAATATCAATAACATGAGTTGTACAGCTTTTCAAATTGACTCCATGGGTTATGGAATCAGTTCAGTGCTGGGGTGAGTGAATTTGAGTGAAGTTATACCCCCTGGTTTCTGATGGTAGAGAAGGAAATAACTTTTCCTGAACCTGGTGGTGGGGGACCTGAGGCTTCGGTACCACGCTGATGGCAGCAGTGAGAAGAGAGCATGGTCTGGATAGTGGGGGTCCTTGATAATGGATGCTGCTTTCCTGTGATATAGCTTCTTTTAGATGTGTTCAGTGGTGGGAAGGGCTTTTACCTGAATGGTCTGCACTGTTTCTACCATCTTTTGTAGGTTTCTTCTGTCCAAGGGCATTGGTGTTTCCATACTAAGCTGTGATGCAACTAGTCAGTATACCTCCACTGTTCCTCTATATAAGTTTGTCAGAATTTCAGATGGCGTGTCAAATATTTGCAACCTCCTAAGAAAGTAGAGGCACTGTGCCCAGGACAGATCCTCTGAAATCATAACATGGAGGAATTTAAAGTTGCTGGCCTTCTCCATCTCTGATCCCCTGATGAGGACTGGCTCATGGAACTCTGATTTCCTCCTCCTGTAGACAATCAGTTCTTTGGTTTTGCTGACATTGAGTGAGAGGTTGTTGTTCTGGCACTATTCAACCAGATTTTCAATCCCCCTCCTGTATGCCGCTTTGTCACCACCTTTGATTTGACCAACAGCAGTGGTGTCACCAGCAAACTTAAATATAGCATTGGATCTGCACTTAGCCTCACAGTCAGAAGTATGAAGTGAGTGGAGCAGGAGGCTAAGCACACAGCCTTCTGGTGCACCTGTGCAGATAGTGATTGTGGAGATGTCATTGTCAGTCCAAAAGAATGGGATCTGCAAGTGAGGAAATCAAGTAACCAAGTTGCATGAGGGGGTACTGAGGCCGAGGACTTGGAGCTTATTGATTTATTTTGAGGGAATGATGGTGTTGAATGGATAGAATATAGAACATAGAAATCCTTTGGCCCACAATGTTGTACCGGCCATGTAACCTACTCTAGAAATTGCCTAGAATTTCCCTAGTGCATGGCCTTTTTTTTAAGCTCCATGTACCTGTCTAGGAAGCTCTTTGAAAACCCTACTGTATCCACTTCCACCACCACCACCGCCGGCAATGCATTCCACGCACCCACCACTCTCTGCATAAAAGACTTACCCCTGACATCCCTTGGTATCTACTTCTAAGCACCCTAAAACTATGCCCCCTCACGTTAGCCATTTCAACCCTGAGAAAAAGCCTCTGGCTATCCAAATGATCAACGCCCCTTATCATCCTATACACCTCTATCAGATCACCTCTCATCCTCCGTTGTTCCAGGGAGATAAGGCAAAGTACACTCAACCTATTCTCATAAAGTAGGCCCTCCAATCCAGGCAACATCCTTGTAAATCTCCTCTGCATGTCCTTCCTGTAGTGAGGTGACCAGAACTGAACACAGTACTCCAAGTGAGGTCTGATCAAGGACTTATGTATATAGCTGTAACATTGCCTCATGGCTCTTGAACTCAATAGATTGATTGATGAATGCCAGCACACCACACACCTTCTTAACAACACTATCAACTTGCACAGCAGCTTTGAGTGTCCTATTAACATGAACCCCAAGATCTCGCAGATCCTCCACCCTGCCAAAAGTCTTAACATGTATATTACATTCTGTCTTCAAATTGGACCTACCAAAATGAACTACTTCACACTTATCTGGGTTGAAGTCCATCTGCCACCTCTCAGCCCAGTTCTGCATTCTATCGATATCCCGCTGTAACTTCTGACAACCCTCCAGACTGTCCACAATATAAACTGATAGATGATAATGTTAAATAGTGTGCATAATTTTCAGCTGGGCTGCTAATCAGCATACCTAATATAAATGAAGAAGAGTATTTACACTGGGAACTATCCCGATGTGTTCCTTAAAATAGTAATCCAAGTCCTAATTACAGCATTAGGATTTTGAATTTTTGCTTGTATCGGACACATGCTTCTGTTGCTCAGCTGCAATTCTATGTGAAGGAACTATTAAGGCAGCTAGACTACCAGAGCCTGTAGTCTGGCCCATTATTTCCCATGTGCAAATCAATCCTGTGCTTGCTAACTAGCATAAGGAGTTTTGTAGATTTAAATTACCAACACAAGCAGATGATGTAAGGGTTGTGCCCGTGATCATCAGCTTCACATGCATCATTTTCCAGTCGGATAAGCTATAAGCATTTGTTAGCAGTATGCAACTTACCTTCTGAAATAACTGCACAAAGTGACAATGTCCAACATCCTTTATTATTTTATATTAGAACATTAGACTAGAAATTATATTACATTAAAACAGTACATCACAGAAACAGGCCTTTCGACCCTCAATGTTGTGCCAAACCAGTTAAGCTAATGATACCTAAAACTCTTCTGCCTGCAATGAATATGTCCCTTCATTTATTTGCATATTTATGTTCCTATCTAAGAGCCTCTTAAACACCTCTATCATATCTGCCTCCATACCACCCTGCTACCCATCATACTCAGTTTTTAAAAACTTGCCCCATGCATCTCCTTTGACTTTCACCCCACATACCCAGCCTCACTTTAAATGCATACCCACCAGTGTTAGACACCTCAAGCCTGGGAGAAAAGATACCGGCTATCTTCTCTATGCCTCTCATAATTTTACAAATCTTGATCAGGTCTTCCCTCTGCCTCTGCTGGTCCAAAGAGAACAGCCCTAGTTTGTCCAATCTCCCCTTATAGTACATGCCCTCTCATCCAAACAGCAGCTTAGTGAGGCTCTTCTGCACCCTACCTAAAGCTTCAAATCCTTCCTATAATAGAGTGACCAGAACAGAATGCTGAACTTCAGATGCAAACCAGCCAAAACTTTAAAAAACTGCAAAATAACTTCCTGACTCCTGAACTCAATGCCTCAACTAAATAAAATAAGTTAGTGCATGAAGCTGACGCACACTTTTTCAACCCTATTGACTTTGTGGATACTTTCAGGGAGCTTTAGACTTGGATACCAAGATTCCATTGTACATCTGCATTATTAGCCTGCTATGCTCATTGCAGTAAGCTTCAATTCAAATCCATGTTAAGTGCAGAATGTTAAACTGGTATAAGACCACATGGAAAAACTTAACCTTAAATATCAAAAACACAAGAGATTCTGCAGATGCTGGGAACCCAGAGTAACACAGACAAAATATTGGAGGAACTCAGCAAGTCAGGCAGCATCTATGGAGGGGAATTTTTTTTGGGCTGAGACCCTTCATCCAGCCCAGAGAAAAGCTGGCAGAAACCAGCTGGGAGAGAGTGGGGAAGGAAGAAGGTGTAGAAGCTGCAGGTGAAAGGTGAGACCAGGTGAGGGGAAGGTAGAGTGCATGGGGGAAGGGGGATGAAGTAAGAAGCTGGGAGGTGATAGTGGAAAAGGCAAAGTGTTGAAGAAGGATCCAATAGGAGAGAAAAGAAGACCATAGAAGAAAGGGAATTAGGAGGGGCACCAGAAGGAGATGATGGGCAGGTGAGGAGAAGAGAAGGGGTGAGAGGGAAATCAGAATGGCAAATGGAAAAAGAGAAAAGGTGGTAGGGGGGTAGGAATTGTTGGAAGTTGGAGAAATCAGTGCTCCTGCCATCAAGATGGAGATTACTAGAAGTTTTCCACTCCAGTTTTGTCACTAGTTTTGGTGTATTCTACTGCATTGAGCAGTACAGCTCAAGAACAGGCCCATCAGCCCATCATACCCTACTAGCTTCATTCCAGTGATGATAGATGAGACTATGTGGGGACAGCAGACTCTTCCACAGGCTGGTTAGTAGGTACCTTATGGAGCAGGTGAATGTGGGGGTTCATTCCTTCCACTTTGAGCTCTTGATGCATGGATTCAAGAATATCAATAGCCACCCAAAAGCTACCTCTCCATTTTGAGCAGTCATGTTACGGGTTTTCTCAAAATTCATTGAGTTTAGAACATAGAACATTCCAGCAGAGTACAGGCCATTCAGCTCACAATGTCATGCCAAATGGGATTAATAAGGGCAGGATTCCTCGGGTTGGTACGGTCGTAGTGGGCCAATTGGTCTACGTGACTCTATCTACACAAGGAAATAGGAGCAGAATTACACCAACTAGCCCTTGCCCTGTTCCAAGTATTATTTATTATCGTCTTCAGAGCAGCATATCCAGACTTAATTGAATCCCAAATGAGATTCATCAGGCTAACTTCTATCCCTTTGCCTCCGCAGATGCTGTCTATCTGACAGACTTCTTCCAACAGTTTATTTTTCACTCCAGATTACAGCACCTCTCATGTCTCTAATGTCTATTGTCCTAGTGGAAATTGACAAAACACAGGGACAAACAGAGCAGTCAAACATTCTTAAAGCTTGGTCTGCTGCAGAGCTATTAACACAATATCTCCAGCTAGGCTCTTCACTTGATGCACTTGTCATGAGAGGATGGCTAGAGAGGGAACAGGAGCTCGACACAGACCTACCCCAATGTTCTTGCCTTTGAGAAGAACTCAAGTTTGCTGCTCTGAAGACCACCACGTTTTTGAGGACAGCTAGTAGAGCTGCTATCTCACATCTCCAGCCACCCAGGTTCAATCCTGGCCTCCAGTACTGAATGTTGACTGCTGTCCTTGGGACTGCATGGGATTCCCAGCCCCCACCGCCCCCATTTCCACAATTCACTGCCCCATCCAAAAGTCTTGCATGTTGATAGATTAAATGGTCAATATAAATTGTTCTAGTGTGTAGGAGTGTGGTAGACCAGAGGATGGTGGGAGTTGATGTGGAGAGAATATATTAGAATCAGGTTAAATATCACCAGCATATGTTGTGAAATTTGTTGTTTTATGGCAGCAGAACATTGCAATACACAATAATAGAAAAAATGTGAGTTACAATAAGAATATATATAATTACATAAGTAGTGCAAAAATAAAAATAAAAAGTAGTGAGGTAGTGTTCATGAATTCAAAGTATATTCAGAAATTTGATAGCAGAGGGGAAGAAGCTGTTCCTGAATCATTGAGAGTGTGCCTTCAGGCTTCTATACCTCTTTCCTGATGGCAGCAAAGAGAACAAAGCACAACCTGAGTGATGGGGGTTCTTAATGATGGGAGACACCTTTTTGAGGTGTCCTGGATGCTATAGAAGCTAGTGCTGATGATCGAGCCGACTGAGTTTACAACTCTCTGCAGCTTATTTCAATCCTGTGCAGAAGCCCCCGACATACCAGATGGTGGTGCAGCCAGTCAAAATGCTCATCATGGTATATCAGTAGAAATCTGCGAATGTCTTTGCTGACATACCAAATCTCCTCAAACTCCTAATGAAATATAGCTGCTGTCATGCCTTCTTTGTAGCTGCGTTAATATGTTGGACCCAGGATAGATCCTCAAAGATATTGACACCCAGGAACTTGAAATTGCTCACTCTCTTCACTTCTGATCCCTCTCTGAGGACTGGTGTGTGTTCTCTCATCTTACCCTTTCTGAAGTCCACAGTTAGCTCTTTGGTCATACTGACATTGACAGCTGGACACCACTTAACTAGCTAAATATCTCATCACCATCTGAAATTCTGCTAACAATAGCTGAGTCATCAACAAATTTATAGATGGCATTTGCGCTGTGCCTAGCCACACAGTCATGTGTGTAGAGGGAGTAGAGCTATGGGCTAAGCACATATCCCTGAGGCGCACCAGTGTTGATTATCAGTGAGGTGGAGATGTTACTTCTGATGCGCACAGGTTGTGGTCATCCAGTTAAGAAGCCAAGGATCCAGTTGCAGAGGCAGGTACAGGGACCCAGGTTTTGGAGCTTTTTGAGCAGGACTGCAGGAATGATGGTGTTAAACTCAGCTGTAGTCAATAAACAGCAGTCTGACATAGGTATTTGTATTGTCCAGGTGATCCAAGGCTGCATGAGGGGCCAATGAGATTGCATCCTCCATAGACCTATTGTGGCAATAGGCAAATTCCAGTGGGTCTAGGTCCTTGCTGAAACAGGAGCTAATTCTAGCCATAACCTGGCTAGAACCTAGCCCAGCCTACTCTTCTTGAGCACTGGTATAATTGTTGCCCTCTTGAAGCAGATGTGAACTTCCAATTGTAACAATGAGAGATTGAAAATGTCTTTGAACATCCCTGCCAATTGGTTGGCACAGGTTTTCAGAGCACTGCCAGTACTCCATTGTGGCCTGTCTCCTTGCAAGGGTTCACCCTCTTGAAAGACAGCCTGATGTTGGCCTCTGAGTTAGCGATCACATGGTCACCGGGTGCTGAAGGGATCCTGAAGCTGTAGTTTTATTCTCCCTTTCAGAGCATACACAAAAGGTGTTGAGCTATTCTGGGAGTGAAGCATTACAGCCATTCATGATGTTAGGTTTTGTTTTGTAGGAAGTAATGGCTTGCACACATTGCCAGAGTTGACGTGCACCCAATTCTGCCTCCAGCCTCATTAGGAATTGTTCCTTTGCTCTTAAGATAGCCCTCCGAAAGTCATATTTGGTTTTCTCATACAGTCCTGCACTTCCAGACTTGAATGGCACAGATCTAGTCCTAAAGTGGATTAGAGTAGGGTTTGTGTAGAAATGAGTGATTAAATCTCAGTAGGACCTCAGTAGGCCAAAAGGCCTGTTTTTGGGCTACATCTCTCCATTTCTCTGTGGGTCCTTGGAAATGCTTAGCAGGTTGGGCAGCTTCAGGAGAGAAACGGAGTTGATGGTTCAAGTTGAATACTTTTAATGTGACAAGTTCAGGTTCAAGTTCAAGTTGGAGGGACGATGAATAGAACAAAAGGAAAATTGCTGATAGGTGACTCCTGGATTGCTATGGTGATATGTGTTGGCATAATATCTGCTGCTATATTTGGCATATACTTCTGCATTCTTTTTTGAACTGAGATACGTCTACATGTTGTTGGATTATAAATATATGTGAAATTTTATGTTGTCAGTATAGCAGTTTATGTTAAGAAGTACTTTAAATTGCATGGACGCTAATGCATGCAACTATATTTTGGTTATTGTGATACAAGGAGGGTATTGTGATACCCTCTGTTGCATTGGAGGTTGAAAGCAGAAGACTCAAACAGATATAAAAGGATGTAAAGAGATTTAGCACCATCTAGCACCTTCTCATGGAATTTGAACAATCATAAACATCAAGAAATTCCAAAGCAAGGAACACTAGCTACAAAGAGGGAGAGCTTGTGCGTAGCTCAGAAATTGTCTTCTAACATGACTCACCAAGAACCCTCGGAATGTGAAAAAATGTCCTTTATTTAATGGCAGGACAAGCAAGAGTGGCAGCTTGTTGCAAGAAATCCCACACTTGCAGTAGGTCCACGTAATTCCAAGATTTCATTGCAAAGGGATGGCTGAATACGGACCAGAGTCAGCACAATCAGCCTCATTTTGCCAACAGGGTGTGCTTGACACTGTAAAAATTCAAAACTCTTCTATCCAATTGCATTGAATTCCTTTGCTTGCTTAGTCCCCCCTCTTTAGCACCCCACCCCTCCAAAATGATAAAGAAATAGATGTAATTGTAGCATACTATATGAAATAAAAATATTATGAAAGTTTAATGCATCCACAGTAAGAAACTTCAAATTTTGGGTCTTTGTAAACAAACAAGCGTAACCCCCGTGTATCAAACTGAAAGGAATTACATGTCTGAGCATCAAATCCCTAAAGGCACTTGACAGACAGAGCTAAGTATATACAAGACTGCAACTATTTGTTTCTATTGGTATTAATGTTTGCTTCAGTATTATTGTATTTTTTTACTTACAAGAAATGGAACATAGAACAGCACAGCACAGGCCCTTCAGCCCACAATATTGTGCCAACCTACACGAATGTACTCTTATGATCAAGTTTATAAACTTCCTCTGACTTCTCTCCTAAGTTTTCTTCCACTCACTTATGCAGATGTCCTCTGGTATTGGCCACTGCCATCCTGGGAAAAAGGAGCTGGCTGTTCACTCCGTTGATCCCTCTCATAATGTTATGATCTCATCCTCCATCACTCCAAAGCGAAAAGCCCTAGCTCACACAACCTTTCTTCATTAAAAATGTTCACTAATCAAGGCAGCATCCTGGTAAATCTCCACTGCACCCTCTCTTAGGCCAACATTTCCTTCCTATAATGAACACAACACTCCAAGTGTGGTCTAGATAGAGTTATATAAAATTGCAAAAGTACCTCGTAGCTCTTGAACTCAGTCCCCTGACTAACGAAGCCCAGCACAACATACGCCTTCTTTATCACTCTGTCAACTTACATAGCAACATTGAAGTATTGAATCATCAGGACTCCAAGATCCTTCTGTTTTTCCACTCTTCTAAGAACTCAACCATTAACTTTGTAGCCTTCCTTCAAGTTTGATCTTCTAAAGTGTATCATTTCACACTTTTCCGGATCAAACTCCAAATACCCCTTCTCTGTCCAGCTCTGCATTCTTCCTATATCCCGTTTTAACCTACAACAACCTTCTGCGCTAACCACAATACTTCCAACCTTTGTGCCATCTGCAAACTTCCTAACTCACTCCTCTATTTCTTCATCCAAATCATTTATAAAAATCATGAAGAGCAGGGGTCCCAGATCAAATCACTTAGAATGCCACTAGTCACCAACATCTAGGCAGAATGCACTCCATCTACTACCACCATCTGCCTTCTATGGACAAGTTAGTTCCAAATCCACGTTGCCAGGTTTCCATGGATCCCATGCCTCCTGTCTTTCTAGATGATCCTCCCAGAAATGCCACAATATTCCAGCTATTTCAAGGTTAATTTAGAATGGAAAATAGCAGACAGTTTGAAACATCAAATGTTTATTTTTATTACATATATTTTCCATCCATCAAAAGACCTAGAAATTATATATTATCCAGTTATATTCACATATTTAATGTTTTCAGAAGAAGAATGCATTCAAAAACACCTCTGCAACCTTATCCTGTACAAACAAAATCTATCACGCTCAGCTCTCTATCAAAGCAGCCAAAATACTGCATTATTAAATAAACAGTACAATTCAAGTTCCATTGGATGCTGTGGTGTGCATGCAATATTTTGCATATACTATTAAAACAGGACACATTTATTTCAAATTAATATATACAGTATATCCCAGGCTGCTAAAAATATTCAAATTGTTGAAAAGGCTTTCTTAAGTTATTTGATCACTGTTCAATTGAATCATTACAGCACATTCATACATAAATATTGGCAAAATATTACTTTTAACCTTGAAAGATGCAAGCACCACATCTATTTCCATTTATTTAAACTTTAAACTACAATTTGAATGATACAAAATAAAAATCATAAAATGCAATTGATTTAAAAATTATGTATTATTAAAATATACTGGGAATCTGGTTTGAAGGCTTGGGATGAGACTGCATCATCTATCTGAATGGGACCCATACTTTAGCAAGAGATTCTGTTTTAACATTCAAACCATGCTGATGTTTTTGTTCCTGAGACTGGCTAGTGCAGGGATGGTGTCCTTTGAAGCATCTGTCCTACCAATCAGTTCACCTTCAGGATTCAATGCCCAAAGAGGGATTCAGAGAATTGTATTAAAACCATTCTTTCATTGGGTGAATTTAAAATTTTAAAATTATAACAGCTGGCTCTGGGAGATAGAAATAGCTGGTTCTGAATCAAAGCAGTTCGGCTATCGGTAAAGAGTGAGCAATTATTGGTGGAAAATATAAAAGGCCTTTAATGAACAGAATTTAATGCACTCAAGCCTAGAAACTGGATTTCAACCTATACTGGTGAGCTAAACCGACAGCATATTTCCTTAAACATCTGTGTCATGGCCAAAGTATTACTGTGGTTTACATTCAAAAATGTGGTTTCCAACAGGACTATGCCCAACTGGGCTGCCAACACAGAAGGGCAGCAGTCCCTATAGGCATCAACCACTCATACAGTAGCTGCCATGGAGGAGAAAGAGGCTGCAAGGAAGAGAGATCGAAGAGCTACTGCAGATAATGAAGTCAAGGAGAGATGCCCTGATCCCTGGAGAGTGTGGGGTTGGGGGAGCTTCTGTGTGGTTGGAGGTCGGCTGGGCTTTAGAACAGCTGGTGACTGAGATAGTATCAGCCAGAAGCCAGAGTGAAGAAACTTTGTGATCTTGGAAACTATGGTAAAGGTGAATGTGAGACCAAAATGAATTCCCTTTTTCTTGCCAAAACTTAACAAACAGGCAAACTGCTAATCAGACAGTGTTTCATCATAGACCCCACACAGTCTCATAGGCTAACTTCCACCATCACCATGGCAACCCCACCACTGTCATTTTATCTTCTTCACTAATCTCCATCAACTGGTCAAGAAAGGTTGACAAGAGAAGATTAATCAACATCTTTCACCAGCTCCTTAGCAGCAAACATGACCTCTCAAGTTCAACTTCAAGTTCACATTTATTGCGATTCCAACAGTATAGAATTCTACAACATTCCACCAGACCAAGCTACACAACACTGTACACATAACTCACACACAACATATAAAGTAATAAGTCTTATTCTCTCATATTGATCACTAATAATGTCTTATTGTGATTACCATATGCTCCTTCAACACTAAAAAAGACTTTTGGCTATATCTTACAAGTACAACTGTCTCTCCAGATTTTTGGTCGAGACCATCCTAATCTCTCTATGCCGCGGGATAACAATGAAGATCATAAGATGTAGGAGCAAAATTAGGCCATTCAGCCCATTGAGTCTACTCTGCCATTCGATGATGGCTGATTTATTTTCCCTTTCAACGTCATTCTCCTACCTACTCCCTATAATATTTGACACACTGCGATGGATACAAATATGGAGCAAGAAGAGAAGCAGGGGCACTGGTGGGAATCAGAACCAAAATCAGATTTATTATCAATAGTGTATGTCATGAAATTTGTTGTTTTGCAGCAGCAGTACAGTACAGGACATAAAAATTACTACAAGTTACAAAATAAATATAGTGAAAAAAAAATAGTGAGGTTCATGGGTTCATGGACTGTTCAGAAATGTGATGGTGGAGGGGAAGGGGATGTTCCTAAAATGTTGAGTATGAGTCCTCAAGCTGGTGTACCTCCTCTCCAATAGTGGTAATGTGAAGATGGCATGTCCCTGATGGTGAGGGTCTTTCACAATGGATGCTGCCTTCTAAAG
Organism: Hypanus sabinus; assembly: GCF_030144855.1. Taxonomy (NCBI): domain Eukaryota; kingdom Metazoa; phylum Chordata; class Chondrichthyes; order Myliobatiformes; family Dasyatidae; genus Hypanus; species Hypanus sabinus. The sequence goes on from NC_082709.1 coordinate 42,665,444, forward strand.
GCACTGCCTCTTGATGTCCCTGAACCTGTCCATATCAGGTGGTGATGCTGCCAACCAGAATCCCCTCAAACGCAGAAATTTGCATGAGTTTTTGGTGACATACCAAATCTCCTGAAACTTCTAATGAGATAGAGCTACTGACATGTCTTTTTCGTAATTGCATCAATGCAATTGAGCCCAAGATAAATCCTCTGAGATGTTGATTCCTAGGAACTTGAAGCTGTTCACCCTTTCCACTCATTGACCCCTCAATAAGAATTCTCCCGAATTCTCCTTATTGAAGTCTACAATCAATTCCTTGGTCTTACTGATGCTGAGTGTATGCCTGTTGTTGTGACACCACTCAGCCAGATAATCTATCTCACTGCTGTTCACCTCTTGTCTCTACCTGAGATTCCGCCAACAACAGTAAGTTTATAGATGCCTAGATGCACAGTCGTGTATGTAGACAGAGCACAGCAGTGAGCAAAGCACATATTCTTGAGGTGCGCTTGTGTTAATTGTCTGTGAGGAGAAGATGTTATTATCACACCATACTAACTGTGGTTTCCTGAATCAGTTGCAGAGGGAGGTACAACAGCCCAGGTTATGAAGCTTGTTGATTCCAGTATAGGAATATCTTAATGAAGAAGATAGTAATGATGTTTGAATTGCTAATACCCTGTAGTTCCATCTCAGGCACTGGCATCACAAGAGTTGCAATTAGAAGGACCACCATCATTGGGGTAAATGTAAACATTAGCTTGCAGTCTGGCCTTCAGCACAGGGAATCTGGTGAGGGAGATCACTGAAGTATGTGGATTGCATATCCCACTGCCTAGAGGACTCGGAGGGTGACCATGTTTGGAATGCAGTCCAGTCAAAACTGATGTCAATATAGAGTGATATTGTGACAAAACTATGGACCAGGAGACAAGAAGTAGCTGGGAGAGGCTGCTGTAGGAGATGTGCATCAGACGACAATGATATCCAACTCCAAAGATGTTGTGTACATCTTTATCAGGTCTTGCTAGCAATCCAACCACACAGCACCTACCAGATCGAGTGACAGAAGTGGTGCAGGACACACTAAGTTACAGAATCACAGAATGACTATAGCTTAACACTCATCCCACTGAACCTCCAAGTTAGAGCTGCCTAGCTCCCTTTGCCCCTACAAATTCATTCCATTATGACACTATTCAGATCCCTCTTGAAAACTACAAATGAATCTTCCTCCATTTCTACCAAAGAATTTAACCGTTCACATAACCAGGCGACATACTGTTGGTGACAACAAGGTTGCAGTCCCAGATGAGCTCAATGCTTTTTATGCTCACTTTGACCATTAAAACATGGAGGCTTCTTCAGAAAAACCTACAACCCGCTCCCCCTATGTTACATGTCAGTGATTTGGATGATGGAGTTGAAGGCTTTGTGGCCAAGTTTGCAGATAATTCGAAGATAGATAGGGGGAAGTAGTTTCGAGGAAGCAGAGAGGCAACAGAAGGACTTAGATGAATTAGGAGAACGGACAAAGAAGTATCAGATGGAATTCAGTGTCAGGAAGTTTACGGTTACACACTTAGGTAGAATAAATAAAAGCATAAACTATTTTCTAAATGGAGAGAAAATTCAAAAATCTGAGGTGCAAAGGGACTTGGGAGTCCTCGTGCAGGATTGCCTAAAGGTTAATTTGCAGGTTGAGAGGAAGGCAAATGCAATGTTAGAATTCTTTTTGAGAGTACTAGAATCTAAAAGCAAGGATGTAATGTTGGGGCTTTATGAAGCACTGGTGAGGGCTCACTTAGCATACCTTAAGCAGTTTTAGGCCCCTTATCTGAGAAAGGGTGTGTTGGTGTTGCAGAAGGTTCAAAGGAGATTCATGAAAATGATTCCGGGATTGAAAGGAATGTTATATGCAAAGTGTTTTTAATGGCTCTGGGCCTCTACTCATTGGAATTCAGAAGAATGAGAGGTGTCCTCATCAAAACCTATCAAATGTTGAAAGGCCTCAATGGAGTGGAAGTGGAGAGGATGTTTCTTATGATGGGGGAGTCTAAGACCAGAGGGGACAATCTCAGTATAGAGAGACGTCCTTTTAGAATGGAGATGAGGCGGAATTTCTTTAGCTAGAGAGTGGTGAATCTGTGGAACGTGTTGCTACAGGCAGCTGTGGAGGCCAAGTCACTGGGTATATTTAAGAGAGTTTGATAGATTCTTAATTAGTAAGAGCATGAAGGGATAATCTGCCTCAATGAATATTGCCCAGTCGCACTTACATCCACTGTGATGAAGTGCTTTGAAAGGTTGGAGATGAAACATATCAACTCCTGCCTGAGGAGCAAATTGGATCTGTTCCAACTTTCCTCCCATCACAACAGGTCAACAACTGATGCCATTTCATTGCTTTTCACTCAACCCTGGAACATTTGGACTGTGGAGATGCATACGTCAGGATGCTCTTCATTGACTACAGCTCAGCATTCAATACTACCATTCCCTCAAATCTAATTAATAACTTCCAAGACCCTGGGCTCAATACCTCTGTGCAACTGGATACTCAGTTTTCTCACTTGCAAACCCCAGTCAATTCAAATTGGCAACATTATCTCCTCCACAATCATCATCAACACAGGTGCACCCCATGGCTTTGTGCTCAGCCCCTGCCTTACTAACTTTATGCTTATGACTGTGAGATAAGCACAGTTCCAATGCCATATTTAAGATGGCTGACGACACCATGGTTACTGGCCGAATCAAAAGTGATGGCAAATCAGTATATAGGAGAGAGACTGAAAATCTGGCTGAGTGGTGCCTCAAGAACAATCTCTTTCAGAGTGAGCGAGATCAAAAAGCTGATTATTGACTACAGGAGGAGGAAAATGGAGGTCCATGAGGTAATTCTCATCAGGGTATCAGAGGTGGAGAGGATCAGGAACTTTAAATTCCTCAGTGTTATCATTTCAGAGCATCTCCTGTTATGTAATCAGCAACAATGAATATGGAATAGAGTCAGGATTTTATAAACAAACATATAACATTTACTAAACTCTGCACAACAATGGTGAAAAGTATTCAAATGACCAACTTAACCCAGAAGTTAACTACTATACGGCACTCTGGAACAGTTCTCAAAGTGGTAAATTTGAAAGTCTAAGTGATTTATACAGCCAATTAGGAGAGACTTTCCTGAAGTAAAGAATTTCTCGATGACATGACATTACTGCTGATCCCAGCCGAAATATGCTTCGTCCAAAGAATTCATGATGAAGGAAATAAAACGGTATAAAGGAACTGACCTTTTTATTCTGGATGATAGACGCTGCACCAAACCTTCCTGCTCTTGCAGAGGTTATCTCAGATCCAGGCTATTATTCTTGAATGAAGATTCAATAAGGTCGATCCTTTCTAAAACCACTGAATGACATCAACTTTCCCCCACTTCTTTCTTCACTCTCCAATCCTGGACTGTAAAGGAAAAATCATAAGTGAAACACACAAAACTGGCAGCAATTGGCAAAACTGCCAGCACCAATCTTTGCACCTTAAAATAGAAAGTAAAACTCCATTTTAAAACGAAACTGCGCCATGAGATGAATACGCAGCAAAACTAAAAACTAACGAAGTAACTGACAAACCAACCAACATAAAACTTCTGCGTCACAGCAGGTTTTCCCATTTTATACCTGTTGGAACAGGCTATCACATGACCTCACACCAGCGGGAAAATTATATCACCTCACCATCACAAGACCATTACATCATGCTCACAGGATACTCAATTACATCATGGTCATAAGACAGTCACAAGATACCCACGGGGTATGTAACACTACCGTGCATCCACAACACAAATGCAATTATGAAGAAAGCACATCAGTATCTCCACTTTCTTCAAAGTTTGCAAAGATTTGGCATGGCATCTAAAGCTCAGACAAACATTTATAGATGTGTGCGGAGGGTATAATGACTGAATGCATCAGGGTTTGGTATGGAAACACTAATGTTCTTTAATGGAAAAGCCTACAAAAAGTAGTGGATGCATCCCAGTCCCTCACAGGTAAATGTGCCATTGAGCACATCTACATGGAGTGCTGACAGAGCATCCATCATCAAGGCCCTCCACTATGCAGGCCATGCTCTCTTCTTGCTGGTGCCAGCAATAGGTAGAAAGGAGGTACAGAAGCCTCAGGACTCACACCAGCAGGTCCAGGAGCAGTTATTACCCCTCATCTATCAGGATCTTGAACCAGAGGGGATAACTTCACTCAACTTTATTTGCCCCATCACTGAACTGTTCCATCAACCGATGAATTCACCTTCAAGGACTCATCACCTCATGTTCACAACATCTATTGCTTATTTATTTATTATTACTATGTTTATTTTTGTATCTGCACAGTTTATTGTCACATTGTTATTGTGCACATTGGTTATTTGTCTGACTTGTGTGAGGTCTTTCATTGATTCTATTGTGCTCCTTTGTACTTACTGTGAATGATCACAAGAAAATGAATCTCGGGGTTGTGCTGTACCTGCCTGATCTCCCTCAGAGAACAATACCATATTAACTGAACTCATATTAGTAAATCCCTCTCTAAAACTTTCACATCTTTCCTAAAATGCTAGACCCGTAACTGGACATGATAATCTAGTTGTGGCAAACAGCAACCACCCAGGAAATAACCTCTTCTCATTATTACCATCAAAGAGGGGATACCGGAGCCAGAAGACTCACATTCAACATTTTAGGAAAAGCTTCTTCCTCTCTGCCATTAGATTTCTGAACTGCCAATGAACCCATGAATACTAATTCATTATTCCTCTTTTGCACACTTATTTACTCATTCATCTGCCTATTTATCTACTTGCCTGTCTATCTGTCTGTCTATTAATTTACTACTGTAATTAACAGTATTTTTGTGTCTTGCACTGCACTCCTACCACAAACAAAAAATCTTGTGACTTTCAACAGTGCTAATAAACCTAATCCTGGTTCAGATCTTCCTGCTTCTCTTTCATCTTAGGATTTTCCAACTCCTAGCCTTGGCCTCTGCAGCTTGGTAGTAATTTGAAACTCTTGATAAATTGAGGCCTGCCAGCAGGGAACAGCTTGATGTCATTATTGAGCAAAGCTGCCAGTTGTGAACAGGCAGCGGATCCAGGAATGGAGGCCATGAGCAGCTCAGTATTCTCCAGGGTGCTGCACGTCAGCAACTGGTCGCATTGCCCCTGCAGGGTGATGCCGCACAGGAACGTTGTCATCTATAACACAGAGGTGGCACATCTGAGCAGAAATAACACATATAGCAGGAGACATGCCCATCCATTTCCCACAACCACACACCCCTTCATCATTCAGGGTTCTAGATTCAAGTACATTTATTATCAAAGAACATATAAACTATACAACCTTGAGATTTGTTTGCTAACAGGCAACCACAAAGCAAGAAACCCAAAGAACCCAATAAAAAAAAGACCATTCAAGAGGTAAAAAGCACACACACATCATGCAACAATAAAAGCAAACAACACATTGAATTCTTAGGTCCGCTCCCTGGAGCAGCCACAGTAGACCCAGCCTACTCTTATTAGCCATCTCAGTCCATCATACTAGTGAACTCTCAGCAATGACTGCTGCCAGAGAAAGGAATGAACATTGCAGAAGAGCGAGCAAAATCAACTTGACCCTTGCCTCCGGTCCCGATACTTGGGCCTTCCAGTCCATCTGGGCTGGCGTTTAAATTGTCCAAGCACCAGGTTTTGCTCAGGCGTGCAGGAGATGACAACGAATGGAGGAACGAGAATAGCAGGGAGCATACAGCATGATTCAGGGTTTTTCAGTCAGCCGGGCATCGGGTCTGTACAGACAAAGGCAGTACAGACTGGGTGCCTGCAGATTCTTGCACCACTGCCCACCTCAGTTCCCTGAAGAACTGCCTCGTCCATACATCCAGGGCAATAAGGTCTTCGTTCATGAGCGTACCCAGGTCATTTCCTACCACAGCCACTGTGGTAGCTCCCTTAAAATTAACAACCAGGTAACCCTGACAGCAGGTCACTGAGCAAGAGTCAGGAGTAACTAGGACTGAGTCACTTATGGTTCAAAAGCATTGGATGGGTCTTCCAGCAGGCTATGATTACATGGGAGATGCCATGTCACTGAAACTCCCTTACAAAGTAGTGTAAGAGGAATGTGCAATCATGTAAAAGTTCAACCCCACATTAGTAAGTTAGTTTATCATTTAACATGGACCGAGGTACAGTCACAACTGAGGTTGTCATTCAATGAGTATGCTTCAGATGGTACTGGAGAAAGCACATCTTATCATTTTTACTAAATACTAGACTTAACAGCGTGCAAGAAGTTGTGAAGCTATCTGATGACTGCAGAGTGTTCCTTTAAATAACAATGAACACAGCAAAATAGGGAAGCATGCTCCTGGAAGCACTGAGAGCTCCATGGTGGCTCTGGGGAGAATTGCCATTTATGTTGTTAAGGATGGAAATTAGCTGACACTCAAAACAGTGTTGGGTGGGCTCACATGAACAGTGCACAAAGTTACAAGTGATGCAATGTTACAAGGAAATGAACACCAGCACTAACTATTTGGTGTTAAACCAAGCTTTGCATGATGTGTGCATAAAAAAAGATGCTAATTAAACAATTTTTCTACCAGTTTACAATGTCTTATCTCTTTATTGAAATTGTTTCTGCAATAATATCATAACATTAGAGATACATTAGTACTGTTGAACAAGTAGGTGCCATAGGCCAAACTCTTCTGTTAATGGCTGACTTTAATCATCATCTTGCAGACAGCAGCAAGAAATAGGTATAGAAATTAGAACGAGATTTAAATGAAATTGTAGCACAGTTGCAGAAATCAAAGATTATTTTTTCTCTGTTAATGGCAGGGTATTAGCAGAGTAAACTGAAAGAGTAGAGGTGGCAAAGCCTGGTGAAATTACTGGGACTTTGAAATGATTGAAATATTCAGGAATTTTTCCTGAGCATTACTGTTAATTGGTTAACAAGTGACCTTTGCTCTTTAAGTCCTGGTCAGGCTAACCCATATAAGATTTGGGGGAGATTTCATTTTAGCCAATAATGCTGGTTGATCTGTGCAACAAATAAACCTGCCCTGCCTCGATAAAGGTTATTTTCCTATGCTATTTCTACAATCTGTCATCAGGAAACACCCTTTCTATATGACTCATGATTACAATCAGTATTCAATGTTAGATTATGCTCACCTTCATTTTTATGGGTTTCTGTATGCTGTTTGCATACATTATCATTTTATTAACACCTCTGGCCAGTAAACAGCATGTGACTCTGTACTGTACTCATTTAGCGATACAACGCAAAGTAAGCCCTTCCAGCCCTTTGAGCCATGCCAACCCAGCAAACCCTGACAAACTCAATTAACCCAATGGTAGCCATGGGACAATTCACAACGTTCAATTAACCCACCTGGAGTGTCTTCATGGGAGAAAACTGAAGGACCCAGAGAAAGCCTATACTTTCCACGAGAAGGACGTAGAAACTCCTTACAGAACAGCACTAGAAATGGGCGGCACTGTAGCATTAGTGGTTATCATGACGCTTTACAGTAGCAGTGACCCGGGTTCAATTCCTGTTGCTGCCTGTAAGGAATTTGTACGTTCTCCCGGCTTGAAGGACTGGAAGGACCTATTCCATGCTATATCTATGAACATCACAAGCCGTAACAGCATCGTGCTAATGCTACACTACCGTGACACCCAATAAAACCAGAAATATAGCAGGTGATGCATAAATAACCAAATTGCACTAGCCCATGGATGTGAATAATATTCATGTTTTGGGAAAGAATGCATATGATTTAGTTTTCAGTGTCTTATTTTTATAACAGACAAAGGCAGTACAGACTGGGTGCCATTTGTTGCAGTTAATATTGTGCATTGTGAAAACTTGGCAGAAGCTTCCCAGATTCAGTTCAATGTAGATGAGCTGGCTCAACCAGACCCTAGTCTTATTCCTGTTTATCAATTTCACATATGAGTTTCTTTATATATATTGAGCAAATAATTTCAAGCCATTTTCATGATCTCTGCTTCTTGCTGTATTCTTGAATATTTCTTAGCTCATATTGTTAGTTTAGTTTTTACTTCCACATGTTTGTTCTGTTTCTCTCTAACTGTCTTGCTTTTCTTCCCATAATACCATACTTATGCATTACACTCATGTGGCTAATTTATTAAGTAGCACCTAATACTTCCAGTACCTAATAAAGAGACCACAGAACATATGCTCATGGTTTTCTGCTGGTGTAACCCATCCATTTCAAGGTTTAACATGTTGTGTGTTCACACAGGTTCTTCTGTTGGTTGTTTGTTCATTGTTGTCAATGACGACCTCGACACCATTATGATGATGATGACGGTGTTGAGACTAGCGCCTGATTTGGATTTAAGTGAGGGAGAGTTGCACAGCGGCAGCCTCACTCTCTCTTCCCAATTGCCATCTGGATCCAGTGGCAAGACAAGAGACGGCTGGAGTTGGGACTAGGTGCAGTGGATGACCAGGATATCTTCTGTGTCTTGTACTCTATGCGTTCCATGACACTTGCAGAAACAGCCTTCTTGACTGTTGGAACTTCCATTGGTCTCGTCTGCTCAATCCACCAGAGTCTGTCTTCACATGCTGGGATAGACAACTCCTTATCTCACTGAGGGTTTGAGACCCGTCAGCTACCCTCACCTGATTTAGCCGGCTTGTTGAAGCCATTGCCCAGGGTGTGGCCACTGTCACATGTGAACAACTACGGGGAGCCACAGGTGAGAGCTGAGTGCCAGGTGGGGACCAAAGTTGGACAAACCGCCTGAAAAGGACGCGACATGTTCCCCCACCAGAGGTGCTACCCCTCCCTGACACCCAATACACTACCTTTGTAAAGCATAGTTATTTGAGTTACTGTCACCTTCTTGCCAGTTTGAACCAGTATAACCATTTTGACCTCTATCATTAACAAGGTGTTTTTGCCCAAAGAACTGCTACTCACAGGATGTTTCTTTTTTGTTTTTCACACCATTTTCTGTAAACTCTAGAGATTGCTGTCCATGAAAATCCCAACAGATAAATGGTTTCTGAGATACTCAAGTGACCCTATCTGGCACCAACAATTATTCTATGAATAAAATCACTTAGATCACATTTCTTCCCCATTCTGAACACCAACTGAGCTTCCTGACCATGTCTGCATGCTTTCATGCATTGAGTTGCTGCCACATCATTGGCTGATTAGTTATTTGCATTATGGAGGAGGTGTACCTATTAAAGTGGCCACTGAGCGTGCTTTTGTTCCCTTCTTAATCTCCGGTATATATTTTTTTCACTTTCCTACTATATTATCCAGACTTTGCCTGTATGTGGTTCTCTGATGTCTTTGATTCCTTGAAACCCAGATTAATCTGTTTAAGAGAGACCCAAAAGATAGCAAATGCTGGAAACTGGAGCTAAAATCTAATTTCAGGAGGATCTTAAAAGATCAGGTAGCATCTGTGAAGGGAAATGGACAGTCAATGTTTTGGATTAAGACTCTTCATCTGTACACATCTATCTACAGATGCCAATTGACTTAATGTGTTCTTCCAGCAGTTTATTTTTTAACCTGTATAAACGTTAGTTTCCTTTAAACTCTCTTTCCTTGGTTTTCCTGCATCTCTCCTTCAATTTTCAAAATTAGTTTATACTCTTCTCCCTTGAAGGACTTTCCTATCTTGCCAATTTTTTTTTGGCCCTTTGGCTTATTTCTTTATCATTTTGGTTCCTTTGTGGAGCCAACTCACATTGTCCTTGCCTTTGCTCAGTCTGGCAGAAACTACTCATTGTCCCTCAAGGTTCTTCATGCTGTATTGCTGTTCATCATCCTGTACAACCTTTGTGAGCTCAGCACAGTGTTTCTCTTTTGACATCCTTTCTTGGACATAACACTTTGCCTTTGTAAGCTAATGAAAACTGTCTCTCAATTTGAAAACAAGAAGCAGGTGCCAGCAAAAAGCTCAGTAGAACCAGACTATTTAAAAAAAACAAGGCATAATTCATTATTGTCATTGTCAGTTACATCCTTTGTAAATGTTACCGGAAGAGACAAAATGAAATTATGAGCGGGCTAGAGCCAGTCAAATATTGAATGAAAGATTTTTAAAATTATGAACTGACATCATTTGTTGAACTAACCTTTCATCTTAGTTTAAGTACAAACTTGATCATTGGGGTCTCTCTTCCAACCATTACAGACATTTACACCACAAACTGCATCTGCAAAGCAAACAGCATTATGAAGGACTCCGCGCACCCCTCATACAAACTCTTCTCCCTCCCGACATCTGGGAAAAGGCACCGAAGCATTCGGGCTCTCATGACCAGACTGTGTAACAGTTTCTTCCCCCAAGCCATCAGACTCCTCAATACCCAGAGTCTGGACTGACACCAACTTACCACCCTCTACTGTGCCTATTATCTTGTTTATTATTTATTGTAATGCCTGAACTGTTTTGTGCACTTTATGCAGTCCTGGGCAGGTCTGTAGTCTAGTGTAGTTTTTGTGTTGTTTTACATAATTCAGTGTAGTTTTTGTATTGTTTCATGTAGCACAGTGGTCCTGAAAATGTTGTCTTGTTTTTACTGTGTACTGTACCAGCAGTTATGGTTGAAATAACAATAAAAAGTGACTTGACTTGACTTAACTTATACAGTCTGATTATAGTTGTTCAGAAATCATTTGACTATGCAAATAGTCTTTTGCTATCTTTGGTTTCTATGCAGGACAGAACTTTGAATTCAATGTTCACCTGAGTATCTGAACAAATAGCCAACATGGAAATGGGGTTGACTTTCATTTTCCTGTGCTCAGTTCATAATTTCTGCCTCCTTGTTCCAGTAGGAGTTGACTTGACTATTCAGTTCCAAAGTGTAGCTAGCATATAAGAGGACCCAGCATTAGAAATGAATCAGGGTTTATTACCACTGAAATATGTCACGAAATTTGTTATTTGTGGCAGCAGTAAAATGCAATACATGAAAAATTACTATATATTAGAATAAGAATATAGCTAAAACTCAATAAATAGTGAAAAAGGAGATCAAAATAACGAGGTAGCGTTCATGAGTTCATGGACAGTTCTGAAATCTGATGGTGAAAAGGAAGAAGCTGGACCTACAACATTGAATTTGTGTCTTCAGGCTCCTGCACCTCTTTATTCATGGTAGTAATGAGAAGAGGGTGTGTTCTGTGTGGTGAGGATGCTTAAAGATGAATACCACCTTCTTGGGTGAAGTATCACTTTTGAAAATGTCCTCAATGATGTGGAGCCTAATGCCCATGATGGAACTGGCTGAATTTACAGCCCTCTGCATCTTTTGCCACCTCTCTACCAGACAGCTTTGCAACCAGTCAGAATGCCCTCCTTGATATAGCTATAGAAATTTACCAGAGTCTTTGGTGGCATATCAAATCTCCTCAAACTCCTATTGAAATATAGTCACTGGCATACTTCCTTCATAATTGCATCAATATGTTAACCCTAGGATATACCTTCAGAGATGACCACACCCAAGAACTTAAGAACATAAGAAATAGGAGCAGGAGTAGGTCATCTGGCCTGTCGAGCCTGCTCTGCCATTCAATAAGATCATGGCAGATCTGGCCATGGACTCATCTCCACTTACCTGCCTTTTCCCCATTACTCTTAATTCCCCTACTATGCAAAAACCTATCCAACCTTGTCTTAAATATACTTACTGAGGTAGCCTCCACTGCTTCATTGGGCAGAGAAGTCCACAGATTCAACACTCTCTGGGAAAAGTAGTTCCTCCACATCTCCATCCTAAATCTATTCCCCTGAATCTTGAGGCTATGTCCCCTCATTCTAATCTCACCTACCAGTGGAAACAACTTTCCTGCCTCTATCTTATCTATCCCTTTGATAATTTTATATGTTTCTATAAGATCTCCTCTCATTCTTCTGAATTCCAGTGAGTACAGTCCCAGTCAACTCAATCTCTCCTCATAGTCAAACCCCCTCATCTCTGGAATCAATCTGGTGAACCTCCTCTGCACCACCTCCAAAGCCAGTATATCCTTCTTCAAGTAAGAAGCCCAGAACTGCACGCTGTACTCCAGGTGCAGCCTCACCAGTACCCTGTGGCATAAACTCCCTGCTCTTAAATTCAATCCCTCTAGCAATGAAGGCCAACATTCCATTTGCCTTCTTGAAAGACTGTGCACCTGCAAACCAACCTTTTGTGATTCATGCACAAGCACTCACAGGTCCCTCTGCCCAGCAGCATGCTGCAATTTTAAGTAACAAACTGTTCTTGCATTTTTCTTTCCAAAGTGGATGACCAAACTTGAAGCTATTCACTCTTTCCTCTGCTGATCGCTCAATTTTTACTGGTATGTGTTCCCTCATCTTCCTCTTCCCAAAGTCCACAATCAATTCTTTGGTCTTACTCACATTGAGAGCAAGGTTGTTGTTGCAACAACACTCAACCACCTGATCTATCTCATTCCTGCGCAGGCTTGTCACCATCTCAAATTCTGCCACAACTGCTGAGTCATCAGTGAATTTATAGGTAGTGGTTGAACTGTGCCTAGCCACACAGACTTAAGTGTAGAGAGAGTAGAGCATGCATCCTTGAGGTGTGCCACTGTTGACAGTCAGTGAAAGGGAGATGTTGTTTCCAATTACACTGACTGTGGTGTCCTAATGAGGGTGTCAAGGATCCGGTTGCAGAGGGAGGTACAGAGGCCCAGGTTTTGATTAGTACTGAGAGAATAGCAGTTTTAAATGCTGAGCTGAATGAAAAACAGCAGATTGGTGTAGGTATTGCTGTTGTCCAAGTGGTCCAAGACCGAGTAGAGAGCCAGTGAAATTGCAGTCGCTACAGACCAGTTGTGGCGGTAGACAAATTACAGTGGATCCAGATCATTGAAGAGTTCATATCAGCTAACTCCTCTGCTAAGACTGAGACGCATTGTGCTTGGCTCTTTAAAACAGAACAGCAACCTAAAAGGGAACTCTGCTCACCACAAGGCTAATTTCACTAAGAAAGGAAATGAATATACTTCATACGCAGCTAAATAAAGAAAGTATTGGCTAAGTCTGGAATGAATTAAACTTAATAAAATTTAATTTGCTTCCACACCACTTTTTGATTTTCCCTCTGTTTTACCAACTTCCAGTATTTATTTAATTTTATCTGGGAGTTTTTTCCTTGATTCATTTTGAGAAATGATTTTCATTGAAAAGCACCATTTCTGATTATTTTATTTTATGTGTGTGAGGTGACATTCAGCTTAAACATTTTGAGCCCACAGTTTAATCCAAACGTGCTTCGCAGGAAATGGAAATTAAATTGGATTTCCTATCACCTGATCAACATCATATTATTGAAATCAAAACTAAGTAACACACGCAAAGTTCTGGAGGAGCTCAACAGTTTAGGCAGCATCTATGGAGAGGAATAATCAGTCGATATTTTGGACCAAGAACATATTACTTTGTTCCATTATCTTAGCTCAATTAAGTGACATTGATGCCAGTAAAAAGGTTAATTGTTGTCCTCGTTCCTGTCAATGAACTGTTACATACAGTCAAGTCAAGTCACTTTTATTGTCATTTCGACCATAACTGCTGGTACAGTACATAGTAAAAATGAGACAACATTTTTCAGGACCATGGTGTTACATGACATAGCACAAAAACTAGACTGAACTACGTAAAAAAAAAGAACACAGAGAAAGCTACACTAGACTACAGACCTACACAGGACCGCGTAAAGTGCACAAAAACAGTGCAGGCATTACAATAAATGATAAACAGGATAGTAGGGTAAGGTGTCAGTCCAGGCTTTGGGTATTGAGGAGCCTGATAGCTTGGGGAAAGAAACTGTTACATAGTCTGGTCGTGAGAGCCCAAATACTTCAGAGCCTTTTCCCAGATGGCAGGAGGGAAAAGAGATTATATGAGGGGTGCATGGGGTCCTTCATAATGCTGTTTCCTTTGCGGATGCAGCGTGTAGTGTAAATGTCCATGATGGCGGAAAGAGGCCCCAATGATCTTCTCAGCTGACTTCAGTATCCGCTGCAGGGTCTCACGCTTCAAGATATGTCTATCAGGTCTGTCCCTTAACTAAAGTCTCTCCCATATGTTTGGTTTTCAAATTCCTGCATATTTCTAACTTGTAGTTCTGCTCTGAGCAATCATCCTTAATTCCAATATTTGAAAAGAGTAAAAGTACTTGAAGGTTCAACTGAAGAAGTTATTCTCTTGGTGTCAGTTCACATTTCAAATGATAATAGAAATTTCCTGTGATTTTACAGGACTAACTTGATGGAGCATTTTTTTTAATCTCCTCTTTGCCTCTCTTCTTCAGTCTCCTTCACACAGCTTTAATAATGTTTAGCTGACTAAGACCAAAAGCATATTCTGGCAGCATTCATTCCAATTTACATTGGTTTCAGCTAGCATTAACTGCTATTCCCTTCCTGATCTAGGTTAAATTAACACCGAACTAAAGCCATCTTCAGGGAGTTGTTTAGAAAGATAAAGTAGAAAGAATTTTGCATATTTGAAATATCAAGGTGATTATTCAAAATAAAAAGTTAAATTAGTATTCAGATATAAAAAGAAAGTCATTAAGAGGCAGCTAGTATTGAACCACTGCTGTACAGCTTCAAACTAATTTATCACTATAGTTTGTTTATGATTATACAGACATAAATAGGAAACCTTGTTAGACTAAGTCACTGCAGCATATTGTGATTTAGATGTTCCTAGCACATCTCAATCTGTATTGATGAATTTAAGAAATTAAAATTTCTATGGTTATTATGTACCATAGCAAGAGTAAAAGAATCTTGTTTAAATCAGTTTTTATCTGAGATTGGAATTTACAGACTGATATAAGACAATGAAATTTCATCATGTGATGCAAAATAAATAGTATTCATTTTGAAACCTTCAATTAAACTTTACAATTCATAATTAAGACAAAGTATGCAATATTTTACATATTTGTTACACCACTTTGCTTTATCATTTATATGTGATAATGCAAATGAATGCAGCATTATAATTGCAGCTTTGTTTCAAACCAAATTACTTCAGTTCATTTTCAGCAACGTTTTTCATTGTGAATAAATTTTCTGCTCATCAAGACAAAGGATGTTTGTGCTATTGAATGTAATGTCAGTGTCAGCATCAAGCACTTCCGTATCTGCTGCAGTAGTTCAATGCAGAGAATTTTCTCAATAATCTGTCTCAACCACAAGAGTGCCCTCTACTGCATTTTGTCATTTTTGGGGCACCTCACTAAAAGGCTTTGTAAGGCTGTTTAAATTTGTTGGATAGCATTGTACAGGACAGCTAACAGATTTACATGGTTAACGTCAAAGATACCTCCACTAAATGCATTTCCATCATTTTAATATTTACATTGTGTATCAATTTAGTGTATGTATTGTAGGGGAAAGAATAGTCAGGGCTAATAATTAGTAAACAGAGATATGGAATGAAGTAACAAGGAACTGCAGACAAAGCTTCAAAGAAGAGATTTGGAATGCAGCAACAATAAGTCCTATGTTTCAGAAACTTCACTAATTGTGTTTTAGCACGCAGTCATACTTTAATAGAGAATTCAATTTTCTGTTAGAGTTGTGGATAATCATTTTATTCTGTAATCAGGACCTAGACTGTTACTTAGGTCTACCTGTAGCCATTACTTGGTTATCAAGATGAAGTTTTACTGTTAATCTTGTCAACTGAGAATGTAAAAGCGGAACCAAACTCATGCTCAGGTAGATCAGCTTTGCCTGGTTTCCTGGTGCACATCAGTTTTCAATAAATGGGCCATTATTTCAAACACCAACTCCACATGATCTTTCAGTTTGTCCAAACATATTTCAATTGAGCAGGATTTTGAAAGGGGAACGGAGAGGGGATTGTTTTCCATGACACCCAGATTCCTATGTGTTACATAGTCTTCTAATGCACAAATGATTCTTACTTACTTAACTTTATTGTCACCAAACAATTGATTCTAGAGCGTACAATCATCACAGCAATATTTGATTCTGCGCTTCGCGCTCCCTTTAGTACAAATCGAAGTAAATATAATAAAAATTTAAATTAAAAATCATAATTAGAAAATAGAAAAGGGAAAGTAAGGTAGTGCAAGTCAGGTCTGGATATTTGGAAGGTACGGCCCAGATCCGGGTCAGGATCCATTCAGCAGTCTTATCACAGTTGGAAAGAAGCTGTTCCCAAATGTGGCCGTATGAATCTTCAAGCTCCTGAACCTTCTCCCAGAGGGAAGAGGGGCAAAAAGCGTGTTAGCTGGGTGGGTCATGTCCTTGATTATCCTGGCAGCACTGCTCTGACAGCGTGCAGTGTAAAGTGAGTCCATGGTTGGAAGATTGGTTTGTATGATGTGCTGAGCTATGTTCAGGATATTCTGCAGCTTCTTCCAGTCTTGGACAGGACAACTTCCATACCAGGTTGTGATGCACCCTAGAAGAATGCTTTCTATGGTGCATCTATAAAAATTAGTGAAGGTTTTAGGGGACAGGCCAAATTTCTTCAGCTTTCTCAGGAAGTAAAGGCGCTGGTGGGCCTTCTTGGCAGTGGACTCTGCTTGGTTAGACCAAGTTAGGTCATTTGTGATATTCACCCTGAGGAACTTAAAGCTTTTGACCTGTTCCACCTGCGCACCACCGATGTAGATGGAGTCGTGCGGTCCACTACTCCTTCTGAAGTCAACAATCAATTCCTTCGTCTTGCTGACGTTGAGGGATAGGTTATTGTCTTCACACCATGCCACCAGGTTCTTAATTTCCTCTCTGTATTCAGACTCATCATTACCCAAGATACGGCCTACAATTGTGGTGTCATCAGCAAACTTATGTATTGAGTTTGATGGAAACTTGGCTACACAATCATGGCTACACATTGAGTACAGCAGGGGGCTGAGTACACAGTCTTGTAGGGCACTGGTGCTCAGAGTGATTGTAGAGGAGAGCTTGTCCCCTATTTTTACAGCCTGGGTCCTGTCTGTGAGGAAGTTGAAGATCCAGCTGCAGATCTGAGTGCTAAGACCCAGGTTCTGGAGCTTAGGAATCAGTTTATTTGGAATGATGGTATTAAAGGCAGAGCTATAGTTAATGAAAAGGAGCCTTACATATGCATCCTTATTCTCCAGGTGTTCTAAGGAGGAATGTAGTGCCAGAGAGATGGCATCTGCTGTTGACCTGTTGCTCCGGTAGGCGAATTGCAAAGCATCGAGGTCGACCGGTAGTTTATGGTTAATGTGTTCCATAACCAATCACACGAAGCACTTCATAGCAATTGATGTCAGAGCCACAGGTCAATATTCAGGCATGCCACCTTGCTTTTCTTTGACACCGGGATTATTGTTGCCTTCTTAAGGCATGAGGGGACCTTAGACTGAAGCAGAGAGCAGTTGAAGATGTCAGCAAACACTTCAGCTAACTCGCTTGCACAGGCCCGGAGAACCCGTCCCGGGATGCCATCTGGGCCCTGCACAATCTTCACGTGGGATCTGCTTTGGAATCTGGGTAATGTGGTTTGTTCTTGCAAAACAGGATCTAATCTAGATCCTGGTAAACTGCATTCCTTAAGTGCTTGGCTAGTAGAGTATAATGTCAACTTGTATATTACCCAGATGTTACTTCAGTACTATCACATGTGAGTTCCATTCTCCAGCCTACCATCGTAAATTAATGCAGTCTAACACAACATTAACGGCACAAAACTCCCACTAAACCCACTGCACCGTAGACAAACTTTAAGGAGGTCAGATTTTCTTGCTACAGATGCACTTGTCTCCCATATTTAGCTAAAGTCTGAATAGTTCACAGGCGGATGCTCACTCTGACTAGTTACAAAAGTGATTGATAGTGACTCAAAGCTTGTGGTGAACTATATTACTTCTGGACATTGGCAGCCTGAGAAAACATCCTGTGAGAAGCTGACATGACCTGGAGAATAATAATAGGTCTAGCAATTATCTTTCCTGAAGATGGAGGTGGAGAAAGGGGAGAATTGAATTGAATTGAATTTATTTAAATCTTACGTCCATCGCACAATGTGAGGGAGTAAAATTCTTTGCACTATGACTCCATTGTAATGTACAGACATGTGAATTTAAAAATCTAATGGTTTGCAGAAAGAAGTTGTCCTGTAGCCTGTTGGTCCTGGCTTTAATGCTGTGGTATAGTTTGCCAGACGGAAGCAGCTGAAACAGTTTATGGTCGGGGTGACGTGTCCCCGATGATCTTCCAGGCTTCTTTCTGCACCTGCTGTTGTAAATGTCCGCAGTGGAGGGAAGTTCATGTCCACGGATGCACTGGGCTGTCCGTACCACCCTTGTAGCACCCAGTGATCAAGGTTGGTGCAGTTCCCGTACCAGTTGGTGATACATTGCTGCCCCTGTAGAAGATCTGAGGATCTGCGGGCTCATGCCTATCTTCTTCAGTCACCTGAGGTGGAATAGGTGCTGCTGTGCTTTTATTGCCACATAGCCGGTGTGTACAGTCCAAGTGAGATCTTGGGTGATGTGTACACAGAGGAATTTGAAACTACTCACCCTCTCAAATGCAGGATCATTGATGTTGATCGGGCCAAGCCTGTCTCTGTTCCTCCTGTAATCCACAATCAGCTCTTTTGTCCTTTGGACATTGAGGGAGAGGTTGTTACCTTGACACTGCTGTGTCAGGGTGTCAGCCTCTCCTCTGTACACTGTCTCGTCACCGCTAGAACTAAGGCTGATCAATGTTATGTCATCTGCAAATTTGTGCAGAAGATTGCAGCTATGTGTAGCAGTACAGTTCTGGATGTAAAGAGAGTAGAGGAGGGGACTCAGGACACAACCCTGGCAGACATCTGTGTTGAGGGTCAGAGGGGCAAAGGTAAGGGAGCCCATCCTTACCACCTGTTGGCAATCTGATAGAAGTCTAGGATCCAGCTGCACAAGGCAAGAGAAAGGGCAGAAAAGATGCTAGCAGGAGGCCCCATTTCCTAAAGGTTGTTTTCTTACCTCAGTTGCAATGAGGAACAATGCTTGAGATGTCTTTACTGTTCCAAATAAAATCTGATAAACACTGTAGTATGTCTCCAACATTGCAGGCAAGAAACAGAGACAAGGAGAATGTGCAAGAGGGAGGTAAAAAGGAAGGAGAGGGATTTGAGAACTGGAAGAACAGTAAATTAAGCAAGGATAGAGTTGTGACAATCCCTTTCTGCCCACTTTCTACATGATCAAATAAATTATGAAAAATACCACGTTGCACCAGACTCCAAAGATCTCACACACCTTGACATACCTCAATTATTGAGCATACTTTGATTGCCTTTCATACGATATAGAAAGAGGAAAAAACGGTCCAACTTCTCCTTTATGTATCACTGCCCTTTATCAATTTACTGTCTCTTTAATATTAACTTTACAGTTTTAAAACAACTCCAGACTTAACTGATAGTTTTTAAATGTTTTTTCTTCTGTTGCCTGCATTCCTCCAAAATTTATGAAAACTTTATTTCAATATAACTTTTCGGGTGGAACACCCAACCATCAAGCAAACTGCTTACTGGGTTCTCCAGCCCGACAGTGAATAGAGTGCATGAAGTTTAGCACACTGTTTTTAAGAGTGAGGTCTGTTTGATCTTTGATCAACACTAGATCCCAAGAGATGTTATGCACATTGCTCTCAGTTTCATCTGACTTTCAGTGTTGTTTTACTGGGAAAAAGTTGTTTAGCCACATAAGAAGGAACTATTCACTCCCCTTCTTACAAGAAGATGACCAAACCTATTCATCTCAAACTGGGCCTCATTTTTTACCTCTCTAGTTCTATTTACTTCCTTCTTGCTCATTGTTTCCCTCTCTTCATCTTGCCTCCAACTCACAATGCATTGACAGAGTATTAAAGATCAAAGCTTCCAAGCATGAGTGCACAAGATCTCTACTCTTGACTGAAAACGTAACCTGTCTCTTACAGCTCTGTGTTTCACATCGTCATGACCGTGAAGCTGAAGAATGGATGACAAAGCCAAGGAGTTCCATAGGGAAGTGAACATGTGGAACTCAGAACTAAGGTCATGTGATAGTGTTCTGAGGGCAGAGGTTTATGGACAATTATTTCCAGTTAGTTAATGACTTGATCACCTATCAACCTCAAAAGTACCATGTTAGAAACATCTATTGTCAAAGGGTTGTCAAGAATTAAGTATCAGACTGTGACAAGAGACCTTGTCAAGGATAGCTTGGACCCAAATGCTGGAGTAGCCAAAGCAAGGATCGAGACACGGTATCACTCTGGATCGAGAACTGAGCACAAAACAAATGCTAGACAAAATCACTAGTAAGGCTTACGATTAAGCACCAAACTTCAGTTTGGGTGTTCCTTAAATTCTCAATTCTTAGCACCCAAAACATGATTACCAATTAGTGGGACCTCCCTGGATGCGCCAGCTGTCCATGTCCAGAGAATTAGAGCATCTAAATCCTGGAAGCTGGTATAGATGGGAACATAACATCAGAACACCAGTCCATAAGACACCAAAGCAGAATTAGATCATTTGGCCTATCAAGCCTGCTCCACCATTCGATCATTTATTACTCCTCTCACCCCCACAGACTTGACCTCCACAGCTGTCTGTGGCAATTAATTCCACAGATGCACCACTGTCTGGCTAAATAAATTCCTCCTCATCTCTGCCCTTATTGGACAACCTTCTATTCTGAGGCTATGCTCTTTGGTACTAGATGCACCCACCATTGGAAACATCCTCTCCATGTCTACTCAGTCCAGGCTTTTCAATATTCAATGTGTAAGACAGGTAAGTGTGAGATGAGATTTGCGAGCACAAGGGAAGGTATATGTAGAACAGGTGCTCGGAGTGCCGGAGTCAGGGAACCATGGGACAAGTGTCCAGAGTGAAGGAAATGGATAAGTGTAAAATGAATGTTGAGTACGTAAAAGTCACGTGAATGTGATACGACTGCCGGATGAGTGGGAGAAGAACAAATCTGGGGCGTACAGTATGATGGCGGTCAAGAGTAAAAGGAGTGTGGGATGAGAGTTGAGTGGCTGGAGTACAATCAGTGTGGGATGAACCTTAAAATGAGGATAGATCAAGTGTTGGATGTACAGGGAGAGGCACGTGCTTGGTGGGCAGCAGTCAGGAGAGCGTGGGACCAGCATTAAGAGTGCAAGCATCATGTGCTCATGGTACAAATGCTGGGTGAGTGCTGGCCATGTTCTGGATGTGCAAGATCATTTGCTGGGCATGTAAGGGTGATGTGAATGTGGCTCATGTGTGGGGTAGGCAGGCACCACACCAGCGTGGCGTGAGTGTGATCTGTGGATCAACTAGAAAGCAAGGTTTAACTGATTGCAGGTTGAATTGATGATTCATCTTAGACGTGGGAAATGACAGCATGCTAAATCTGAAGTCCAAATTGGGACCACAGTGACTTACTGGTTAAACTTGGAGTTCAAAGTATGATGGCAGGGTTGGCAAGGATCCTCTAATGCCATGTCGACTGGTTATAAGAAGATGGGAGGAGGATGTTGTAGTTAAAACTCCCTACATTGCTCCACCTCTGACAATGAATACAAATGGAAGCCAAAACATTCATGGTCATTATTTAAATATGCCTTTTAACCTTGAAAAGATCTCCCATTTATTCTTCAACATTAAGGTTCCGGTTTCCTGTTTACTCTTTTGATTGTTTTGGTCAAAAATCTCTTCGAATTTAGTTGCTGGCTTCTATATCCTCCAAAAGAACAATTTATAGTATTAAGAGCAAATGTAATAGCACATATGAACTCTCAATGACCATTTATTCTCTGTTTCTCTGTTAGCTTCTCCACATTCTTGGTTGTTTTGTTAACTGTAGTACATTCTACTAACTGTACAAGGAATTTTTGTTCCCCTCCAGTCCCATAGTTTTCAGCCAGGAAGGATGATTACCCATAACATCGACCCATAGATTACATTGTAATTACTTTGCTCTCTTTAACATTGAGCTCTCCTTTATGCCTGGTGCTGTATTATTAAAGATCATAGTGAACATTGATTCTGTCCAAGTTCCAAATCTCCTCTAAGAACAAGCTAAATGTAAAATTATTTTTGAGGAGCATCTCTACTTTATCATGCAAATCCTGTCTATTCAACACTGCTCAATTGCAAATACCCTTTTTCCTTCTCCAGTAATTGATTGTCTATTCCACACTTTACAGTTTTGAAACTCAATCTCCTAAATTCAGATATTAATACCCAAAGCACCAGGAGGGTACATACAAAAGGATAGAAAGGATAGCTTGTTTTGATCAGTGTTATAAACTTGCGTATGTTAATTGGTTAACGTTCCTAGTGTAATAATGGAGAAACGTTTGTTGCAGGTGTTTAAAATTCCTTCAAAATTATTCCCAGCTTTGAGATCTATCCTGTAACACAGCCAAACACAAAATGGTTTAATTGTCTTAAATTTTATTTGTTTTGAAGTTATTGCACACTGAAGTATTCTTAATTGAGCCACTCTTTGAGGTGGCCTCATAAAGCCAGAAAATGTGGAAAGAGGAGTATTTGGTGCTGATTAATTACTGGCATAGGGAAGAGGATAGTTGCACATAGAACTGCAATGTTTTATATATATGGATAAAAATAGTATGGCAAAAACATGTCTTAAAATGGGTTAAAATACCTAGAATTAGTAGCAAACCATACCAGAAATATCAATATTTGCACCTGATTTTCATATCACAAGATTCTAATCACAGCCAGGCTGCAATGGATGGAGGGATAATTTAAAAGTGTGTCAATGTGACCTTGGTTTATTTGATACTAACAATGGAGAATGGAGTGTTGGCACGTGGCCAAGTGGTTAAGGCATTGGTCTAGTGATTTGAAGGTTGCTAGTTCAAGCCTCAGCTAAGGCAGCGTGTTGTATCCTTGAGCAAGGCACTTAATCACACATTGCTCTGCGACAACACTGGTGCCAAGCTGTATCGGCCTTTGCCCTTCCCTTGGACAACAGCAGTGGTGTGGAGAGGGGCAACTGCTGGTGTCCCATATGACCCGCCCAGGCTGTGCCCTGGAAACTTTTTGGTGCCAATCCTTGGCACAAAGTCTGTATTCTGGCCTCTAGAGGTGCTGTTTGCTCTACATACAGTTTATTTTGTATGAATATCAGTTCCTGTATGTAAGCTGTTTTTTTTAACATCATTTCCTGAGTGGGTAATTTGAATTTTATTTTAAAGCACACGGTGGAAAGACATCTATCATTACTTACCCTTAAACCTGTGAACCTTAAATTCTTGTTATTATTGATAAATATTTAGTAGACGTGTTTGAAGGAAGTATTATGTTTATCATCTATCGCTATTAAGATATCATTGTGCCAGGAGTTCACTCAAGTCTACACAACATGGTTACAGAATGTGCATGTATGCATTCCTTTGGTTGACACTGATTGTGATAATATATTCAGACACACAAAGATTCTGTATTGTATGTTACTTAGCGTTCTGCTGTTTCACAACTTCATCTCATTAAAAATACTGAAGAAAACTTCCAGCTCAGGTGATTTTTGAGAAGCTGTTTAACTCCCTACCTAGTTTTGTACATATACACAGCGAGGGCAGCAGACATGGCACATAGCACATAACACAAATAGCACAGATGGCACACATGGTGATGATTACAAAGAAAAGCAATTAATATAGCCCAAGTCCCTGAGTGGCATCACTGTAGAATTGATGGCAAGTTTTCCAAGTCCAGCTTGTTCTTCCACCGAAGACCAGCACTGTCAACAGGGCCAACCCCCAACCCAAGTACAAAATGGTACATGACAAGTCTAGGTAACGACACAGCAACAGTACACAATCAGTTCAGATCCATTGTTATTTAGCAACTCACTGATTGGATAGTCCTAAAGTACTTAATATTTTTGGTATTCAGCACTTACTTATGACCATAAAAAGACATAGAAGACAGACAAATACACCTTTGAATAGACCCAGAGTGGCCCCTGTATCTGAGTGCAGTACCATCTTACTGGGAAATGTACAGACAAATGAGAGAACTTAAACAAACAAAGAGAAAAGTGGGGCTGGAACTAACGTATTTGAGGAGCGTGATCTTTCATCACTTCCTCTGAGCTCCCTGGCTCTATGCTGGAGGGCACTCATTGAAGGCACAGTAAGATGGTCGTGTGTTTGATCACAGTGGCTTCTACGGTGTCAACAAAGGGTGCTACTGTTCTTTTTAAATGTACTTTTATGATCACAAGTTCCTGCTAGACACTGAGAACTTAAAGTACTCCATCAGTGAGTTGCTCGTTGGCAGAGAAGCTGGACTTGATGTGGATCGACCTGCTGACTGAGCTTCGGAGGAGTTGGTGTGCAAAGGAGGCATGCAGTCTAATAATGAGTGACTGCCTTAGTCACTTTTCTTGTGATCGCAAGACCCCTTTGCACATTGTTAATGTGGAATGCTGGAAGTCCGATTCACTTCTTTATTGGCGGAAGGCAGGGGGCAGTGTGACCTCGGTCGTAGTGAGGACGAGGCTTCAAGTCTGTTTACAGCCACCCGCCGGAGAGAGGTGTCTCAGCCTGTGTGCTCCACTGGGGGCAGCATGGCGTGACAGCCAGGCTGGAGTCAGTGCTGCCTCTACCAACCGCGCCCCCGCAGTATTCAGTTGGTAGAGGCCGAACTGTATTGTGGTCGACTGCAGATTTCTGTGGCCTTCGTGGATTCACAATCTGGACTCCTTTCTTTGGCATGGCTGCGTTTTACGGATAACTTACATGTGCTTGCTATCTTATATATGTGTTATGTGCTGTGTGTGGCCGTTGGTTCTGTGTTTTGTACCTTGGCCCTGGAGTAGCTCTGTCTCATTTGCCCGCATTCTTGAGTATTTGTGTATGAGCCTCAATGACTTGAGTTGAATTGAAAGCATGTCTGGGCATTCCGAGAGTGCCCGCTCACATGTTCCTGTTCGAAAGAAAGCTCTAAGCTTATATTAAACAAATTTATTGAATTAGATTTCTTTCTGTTGCATTCATAATTACTGTATGAGGGACACATCAAGATTATAAATGTAGTTGAATAACTGCAAAGGCATTTAACTGTGCAAAATACCCCCATTCAAAAGTGTTCAGAATGTCACATTCTTTTCTCTACCAACTACATTGAGGAAATTAGGGCTAAAACTGATCACTGTTGATTTCAAATAAAATTATTTATTGATAATCCCTAGTATTTTTAAGGATCAGATCATAAAATTATGACCCTGTAAAGTTAATGTTTAATTGGAAACTATTACACAGTTTGGTTTAACATAGTAGGTTGACCCATAGTCCTGCCATGTGGCTGACATTTAAAACATCCAGTCTGACTCTCCTGAAGGTCAAGTGGTGGAATATTATTTCTGTCATTGCAGCTCGTATCTTCCAGGCACTGCTGCAATAACAGACCTACCCAATGTTTTGCCTGGACAAGAACATAAGAACCAAGGCAAACAGAATTACTGTGTGTAAAAGGAGGTAATCAGTAGCAAGTTTGTTTTAATTATAAAGTAAATCCTGCAATAACAAAGGTATTTATTTATTTATATATTTAAATATATTTTATGAGTTTAAGCATACTTGAATAGTTAGTAAATATCTCTATCAGAGACATTTATAACAGCCTTTGTGATTCAGGAACAGTTAAAGGCTGTGTTCTGAACCCTGGGCCTCAGAATATGCTCCCTGATGCCTACTCACTGCCCTGTGCCTCACAGTTCTGCAGTAACAGCCTCTTAGTTGTGCACCGTCATGATATTTGTCTCTCCAGATTCAGAAAGGACAGTGTGGGAGGGCAGGGAAAGGAAGTGATGTTTGCATTGCAAACTGGATCTGGGAAAACCCAGCCCTTTACATTTAGTTGGTGAACTGCAGGCACAGTTCATATGGTTGCATTATCAGAAACAGGGATCAAAGAAGACCATGGAGTGGATTTTTACTATTTTTGTTATTGGGAAGAGAGATATGATGAGATGAGATCAACTAGAAATTTAATAGAGTTATAGAATTATAGAGAACAGATAGAGGCCCTTTGGAACAAGTAGTGCATGTCTTTTAAAGATTGCATTTATATCCACTTCTACCAGATACCTACTAACTTCTGTGTGAAATGCTGACAATCTGCCTTTTGCTTTAGTCTCCACAACTTTAATAAGATGAAAAGATACACTGCAGGAGCAGAATTAGGCCATCCAACCCATCAAGACTGCTCAGCTGTTCCATTATGCTTGATTTATTATCCCTCTCAATCCCATTCTCTGACCTTTTCCCCATAACCTTTGATGCCCTGACTAATCAAGAACCTGTCAACCTCCACTTTAATAAGACAACTTTTAATAACTGTGGGGAAAAAGACACTGACCATCTACCCTCATGGTTTTAATCAGGATTGTTCAATGTCACTTCCTATACACAAGTGTAAGAAAAACAAAATAATTGTTACTTGGATATAATACAGCAAAAAAAAACACAAAAGATAAAGAACACAATAATAATAAAAAGCAGAAAATAAATATAAATACATAAGATAGCTTATATAATTTTTTTCCATAAAGGGATGCTAAGCTGTGCATAAGGTGTCCGACGGGAAATAATAAAGTAGAGGTGGAGGTGTTGATCTGACTTACTGCTAGGGAAGTGACTGTTTTGAGTCTGACAGTCCTGGCATGAATGCTACATAGCCTCCTCCCTGATGGGAGTGGGATGAACAGTCCATGAACAAGGTGGGTGGGATCCTTCACGATGTTACTGGTCCTTTTCCGGCACCTTTCTGAATGCATGTCCCTGATGGCGGGTAGGCTGGTGCCAGTGATTGGGCAGCTTTGACTACCCACTGTAGAGTCTTCCTGTCCACTGTGCTGCAGTTTCTGTGTTGAGTGGTGATGCAGCTTGTTCAAATGCTCTCTACTGCGCAGCTAGAGAATGACACGAGTATGGAAATCCCTTGTAACCGTTTATAACTAAAGGCACAACATTCAATGCCCTCTAGTCTTGTATTATCTTGCCCGTGGTTAACAAAAGTACAAAAAATATGTGCAAGAATACTAGTAATTTCACTTGTTTCCCACAGTATCCCATGATTCACTTGGCCAGCTCTTGGAATTCAGCCACCTCTATGTACCTTGCCATCCATACTCACATCTTTATTTTCGGTAAGATGCTGGCACGTTTGGACACAGTGGCCACTCGGGGACCACCCAATGGTGTTTTTTTTTCAGTGTTAAATGTATTTCTATGATCGTATAGCAATTCTGGACTCTAACAACTTCAGGTACTGCAGGTGTACCCCATCAGTGAACTGCTTGTTGATCAGAGAAGCTGGACTGGGTGCAGGCCATGTTGCTGCCTGCTACTCGAAGGCACCGGAGCTGTCGCGCGCAGAGAGTGTGCAGTGTAACCACGGGTGATTGTCTTGGACATTTCTCTTGCAATCACAAGACCCTTTTGGGCATCAATAACGTAAGATGCCGCAGATCTGTTTTCCTTGTTTGCTGACACGACAGACGGCAGGGAAGCTGCATAGCCTCAGTTATAGTGAGGACTAGGCCACAAGCTGTGGACTTGCCTGCTGCTACAGTCCAGGAGAAGAGGCACCAGAGGTGGCATAGCGTGGCTGGCATCCGTGCTCAGTTGGAGGCTGGCCTCGCCTGTCAGTGATGCCTTCCAATGTTTGTTCAGTGGAATGACAGGCCATATTGCCAGGAACTGTACCATCAATTTGTAGGACATGTCATTCAGGGTCCTGGGCTATATATCGTATGTGATTTTTTGCTTGAATACCAGTAAGATTTTTTGCTCGCTATTTTGAATGTGCTGTTTATGTCTTGCACCTCGGCCCCAGAACAACCCTATTTCATTCATCAGTCTTCATCTATGGTTGAGTGAAAATTAAATTTGATTTGATTTTGATTTTAAGTCAATAAGTCCAAGTTCAGCACTGTACCCTCCCATGAACGCACTAATTTCCATAACCTTTTACACAGTAAAGCAGTCAAGAAGTATTCATTTAAGATCTTGTTCACCTCTCAAAGTAGTAGTAGGCATCCGTCGATCC
Organism: Hypanus sabinus; assembly: GCF_030144855.1. Lineage (NCBI taxonomy): Eukaryota > Metazoa > Chordata > Chondrichthyes > Myliobatiformes > Dasyatidae > Hypanus > Hypanus sabinus. The sequence goes on from NC_082709.1 coordinate 42,693,620, forward strand.
CAGAGGATCATGGTTTTGTGCCTCTGGTGGACTGTGTCCTCTCCAGGGTGCAAGCCTGGGCAGGAAGATTTGAAGAACCAGCTGTTGCCCATGCAGTGGGTTCCCCCTCTCCACGTCACTGATGTATCCAAAGGAAGGGCAAGCGCCGATACAGCTTGGCACCAGTGTCATCGCAGAGCTTGCCAGAGTGATATTGTAAACAACATCAAACTGCCTTAGGGACCACAGCTCCAGATTTCTTCCTCGGGGTTTACTCCCGAAGCCTTTTCCATGGCCATAAGGCAGTGGAGATTTAAAATCATTTTTCCTTTTCCACAGATAGATGACCATACTGATCTTTAATGTAATCTGTTCCCTACCTAATCACCCTTTTATTCTAAGTATACTTATATAATCACAGAGTCTTTTATGATTCTGTTTTGCCTCATCCATCAGGGATATTCTCATATCCTTTCTTTTTCCACAATTTCTCTTTTAAACATATGCCTACATTGTTTATACTCCTCAAAATATTTGCTTGATTCCAGCTACCTAAATAAGATACATGCTATCTTCTTTTTTTTTTTGCTGCTGTGAACCTCAATATCCCTAACAGTTAGGGTTCCCCAACACTGCCAGCCATTCACTTCACTCTAATAAAAATATATTCACCCGGAATTTTCCTGATCTTACTTTTAAAAATCTCCAATTTGTCAGACATCCCTTTGCCTACCAACAGCCTAAACAAAAAGGTTTATATTTACTGAGATTGCTGTGACTGAATTTATTTGGCGTGAGCTGACATACAGACTAGGAGCTGCAAAATTGTTGAGATATTTTTTCAGCACTGAGAAGGAGATACTGAAAATTCACAGATCTATCAGCAAATTATAACGATACAGTTAAAAATAAAGTTGTATGCAGACTGTGAGAACATATTGCATGATCTGTTACAGCGAATCTGTTTGGAGGTTATATAATTAAAACACATATGAAATGAAAGGAAAAGAAGTGCTGGAAAGTCCTGTGAGAAGTTTGACTTTCACTTTGCGATCTCCTCACTTAGAGGTACAGTGTCTCGTGAAATAGAACCACTTTGGGACAGATATTCCCTCAAACAGAGGAAGAATTTCCAGGATAGGCATGGGCATAACCCAGAGTTGAGCCTGGGAAAAGATTACCTATTAATGAAAAACAATTATCCACTACCATTCGTTGCTTCCTGCCACTGAGCTGGTACCAAATCTTCACACGATTCCAAAGCTGCTATGTTCTTTCTTTCTTTTCAGGCATTTTGTCAAATACATTCAAGAAATCCAGATACTTAACTTCTACTGTAGTTTCTACTCTACTTGAGTCAAATAATTCAATCTTGACACTCAGAAAAAAAAATCCATTTCTTGTTTATAATGATGGTTTCCCATTGATTCTTAATAAGTATATATACAATATTTTAGGGTACATTTTACTGTTGCTTGGTAATTTTTTTTGTGGATTATCTTTTTCATTTCCTTCTTTCCATAATACTTTAGATCATTAAATTATCAAAGGAACGTTGATTCCTACACTTGTCATTAGAGTAAATATCAACTGCATTATCGTGTAGGCAAGGAGACCAGAGATGTTGGAACCTACAGCAAAAAATAAACTGCTGGAGGAACTCCATATAATCTTTTCTTTCTTTCTTTCTCTCCCTCTGTCTCTCTCTCTCTCTCACACACACACACACACACACACACACACACACACACACACACACACACACACACACACACACACACACACACATCCAATGTAGGTACAGCATTCAAAGCTCAGTAGGAGGAGAGCAAGAAAAATGTTATTGCTGTTCACTATGGAGGTCATAAAGACAAGTGAGGAACTCCATTCATCTCTTGCTGCTATCAGTGACACCTTTATGCAAATAAATCTCATACGCTGATTTTTTTTTCTGATCAGAGATAGCTGCAATAACAGAGTTGGTGCTCTTTGAAGATACCTGTAGAATATCTCTTTTCAATAAACGTTGTATTTTGGAATAATGTTTAAGACTGAAGGTACTGTTCATGGAAAGAGGCTTTTAGCAAAATCCTCCCTATCTGATTCTAACATCCACTGGTGGTTCCTCATTTATTTTCAACAAGCTGGTTCAGTCTTCCTAGATCAAGCCCTTCTTAAATCAATACATTTTTTTTACTGTTCTTATGTTCAGTCTAATGCTTCTTCAGCATTTGTGATATAAGATTAGAAATATACATTCTTGTATAAATAATACAATGGGATTGAACTCAGTTATGAAGGAGTTCACTGCTCATTTTGGATCAATATACTGTAAATGACAAAGTACACTGCTCATGATCAGTTGTATCTTTTATTTATAGATCTTCTGATCTGGACTTTCCTTTCAGCAAATACAATAGGGGTGTTCAAGAGGCACATGAATCTGCAGAGATTGGAGAGCTATGGACCATGTGCAGGAGGAAGGCATTAGTGTAGTTGTGTGTCATTACTTAATTAGCTTGGCACAATAACATGGGCTGCAGCGCCTGCTCCTGTGCTGTAGTGTCTGCTCCTGTGCTGTATGTTCTATGTACTTTCTACATTAATCACATTTTTATTCTCCTAACGTTCTTATCACCTTCCCACAGACTGTGCCATTTATTCACATGTTAGAGACAACTTACAGAGTTTAATTAACCTGCCAAAGTGTACGTCTTTGAGATGTGGGAAGAAACCGGAGAACCTAGAGGAAAGATCACAGTCTCAAGGAGAGTGAGCAAGCTCCGCACAGACAACCCATGTGGTCTGGATTGAACCCAGGGTCTCTAGCACTGTGAGGCAGCACTGTGTCGCCCTTCTTCACGACTACAGATCACATTACGAAATTTGGGTGATGGCGCGATTATAAAGCCGACGGTGTATGCAGCCAATGAGGCATGTGTAAGAGTCTTATAATGAAGCTGAAGGTGGGGTGAGGCACAGAATGTAGAACATTGTAGCTCAGTCTAAACCCTTTGGTCCATGATGTTGTACTGAATTTTTCATCTAATCCAACATCAATCTAACCCTTGCCTCCCACATAGCCCTCCATTTTCACTGTTTCATCTGCATTTACCACCACCCGTGGCAATGTGTTACATGTTCCCACCACTCTCTGTTTAGAAAACCTACCAACAACATCATTATACTTTCCTGCAATCACCTTAAAATTATGGCCCCTTGTGTTAGCCATTTCACCCTGGGAAAATGTCTCTGGCTATCCCCTTGATCTATGCCTCTTATCACCTTGCATGTTATGGATGAATTTAACTGGTGGATATCAATGGAGATTGAATGATGGGGTTATTCTGTTTTGAACAGTTGCTGAGGCTGGTGGCATGGCTAGTGAGACATGGTGTTAGAAAATGACTCCAACTGCTTATGCCAGAAAGAGATAGAGAGTACAAATCCTCAAGCAAAACTTAAGTTTTGAGAGTATGGTCTCAAAGAGAGTGAGCGCAAGCTTGAGAGTGTGAGTGTGAGCAAGATTGAGAGTAGGGAAGATTCAAACAAGAGCACATGAGTTGAGAGTTAGGGGGCAAAAGTTTAAGAGTAACACGAGGGGGAATTTCTTTACTCAGAGAGTGGTAGCTGTGTGGAACAAGCTTCCAGTAGAAGTGGTAGAGGCGGGTTCAGTATAGTCATTTAAAGTAAAATTGGATAGGTATATGGACAGGAAAGGAATGGAGGGTTACGGGCTGAGTGTGGGCCAGTGGGACTAGGTGAGAGTAAGCGTTCGGCATGGACTAGAAGGGCTGAGATGGCCTATTTCCGTGCTGTAATTGTTATATGGTTATAAAGTTAAGATAGAGGTTACAGAAAAAAAATCAAAAGAATCAAAGAAAGGACTCTTTAAATGCACACACCATTTGAAACTATAGTGTACATAATAATAAATATAGATTGCTGGCAATTACAGAGACTTGTTTGCAGGATGACGTCAATTAGGTTCTGAATATTGAGAGTATCTGACATTTAGAAAGGACAGGAAGCTTGGAGAAGGAGAAAGAGTGGCCCGACATTCAGTGGCCATTTTCTTAGGTACACCTGTATACCTGCACTTTAATGCAAATATCAAATCAGCCAATCATGTGGCAGCAACTTAATGCATAAAGCATGCAGTCATGGTCAAGAGATCCACTGCTGTTCAGATCAAACATCAGAATGGGGACAAAATGTGATCTAAGTGATTTTGACCCTGGAATGATTGCTGGTGCCAGATGGGGTGGTTTCAGTATCTTAGGAACTGCTGATCTCTTGGAATTTGCACATACAACACTTTCTAGAATTAACAGAGAATGGTGTAAAAAAAAATCAAAAAAAAAACAATGAGCAGCAGTGATGTGGGCGAAAACGCCTCATTAAATGAGAGAGGTCAGATGAGAATGCGCCAGACTGGTTCAAGCTGACAGGAAGGCAACAATGACTCAAATAACCAATTGTTACAACAGTGTGTGCAGAAGAGCATCTCTGAACACACAAAACATCAACCCTTGAAGTGGATGGGCTACATCGGCAGAAGACCACAAACGTTATTATTTTCGAAGCCCAGCACGTAAGTGCAATTACGAAGAAAGCACGGCAGTGCCTCTACTTCCTTAGGAGTTTGTAGAGATTCCACATGACATCTGAAACTTGACAAATTTACTAAGATGTGCAGTGGAGAGTATATGGAATGGCTGCATCACAGCCTGGTATGGAAACACCAATGCCCTTGAGGAGAAAATCCTACAAAAAGTACTGGATACAGCCCAGTCCATCACAGGTAAAGCTCTCCCCACCATTTAGCACATCACATCAAATGCTGTAGCAACACAGCAGCACTCATTATCACAACCCCACCATCCAGGGCATGCTCTCTAGTCACTACTGCCATCAGGTAAAAGATACAGGAGCTTCAGGATTCACACCACCAGGTTCAAGGAGTTACTGACAACCTATGCTCCTTCTACCTCTGCTGCTGTATAATGGACCATATCTAATCAGATGTGCTTCTCTACATTCACTATTAACTCCATCCCTGGGAACTAACTGACAACTTATCTGGCAAACATGCCTGCCAATTCTGGTAAAGCCACAAGAACCTAAGGCCTATCCAGAGGGAGCTAAAAAGTAACAAAGCTTTGGGACAGCACAGTAACACAACTAATAGAACAGCTGCCTCACTAGGTCCAATGACACAATTCAATCCTGACTTTTCATGCTGTCTGTGTGGAGTTTGCACATTCTCCTAGTGATCATGTAGGTTTAGAACATGCAGAACATACTATACTAAGAAACCTAAGGACTTTGGCCCAGATGGTGTGCTGAACTTTTAACCTACTCTAAGATAAATCTAACCTTTCCTTCCTACATTGTCTTCCATTTCTCAATCCGCTTCTTAGATATGCATATCTAAGAGTTTCTTAAATATTCCTACCATTACCCATGGCAACACATTCTATGTACCTGCTTAAACTTTCCTCCAGTCGCATTAAAATTATGCCCACTTGCATTTGCCATTTCAACCCTTGAAAAGGTCTCTCGACTCAATCTCTGCCTCCGATCTTATTGTACATCTCTACCAAGTCACCTCTTATCCTCCTTTGCTCCAGAGAGAAAATCACTAACTTGCTCAACCAAGCATTAATGTCTCATACAACATACTCTCAAAATCAGACAGCATCCTGGTAAATCTCCTCTGCACCCTCTCTAAAGATTCAACATCCTTCCTATTAACAAGGTGACTAGAACTAAACACAATATTCCAAATATGATTTAATCGGAGTTATCTGAGCTGCAACTGCAACTCACTGCTCTGGAACTCAATACTCTGATTATAGAACACCAACAACCATACAAACAACAACTCTATCAACGCTAAACCAACAATCATATAACCAACAACTCTATTAACTCTATACCAAGAACCATACATCCAACAACTCTATCAACTCTATACCAACAACTCTATCAACTCTATGCCAACAACCATACAACCAAGAACTCTATCAACTCTCAACCAATAACCATACAACCAACAACTCTATCAACTCTATAGCAACAACCATTCAACCAACAACTATATCAACTCTATACCAACAACAATACAACCAACAACTCTATCAACTCTATACCAACAACCATACAGCCAACAACTCCATCAACTCTAAACCAACAATCATACAACCAGCAAAGCTATCAACTCTAAACCAACAACCATACAACCAACAACTCTATCAACACTAAACCAACAACCATACAACCAACAACTCTATCAACTCTAAACAAACAACCATACAACCAACAACTCTATAAACTCTATACCAACAACCATACAGCCAACAACTCTATCAATATACCAACAACCATACAACCAACAACTCTATCAACTCTAAACCAACAACCATAGAACCAACAACTCTATCAACTCTAAACTAACAACCATACAAGCAACAACTCTATCAACTCTAAACCAACAACCATACAACCAACAACTCTAACAACTCTATACCAACAACCGTACAACCAAAAACTCTATCAACTCTAAACAAACAACCATACAACCAACAACTCTATAAACTCTATACCAACAACCATACAGCCAACAACTCTATCAACTCTAAACCAACAATCATACAACTAACAACTCTATCAACTCTATACCAACAACCATACAACCAACACCTCTATCAACTCTAAACCAACAACCATACAAGCAACAACCCTATCAACTCTAAACCAACAACCATACAACCAACACCTCTATCAACTCTAAACCAACCATTATACAACCAACAACTCTATCAACTCTATACCAACAACCATACAACCAACAACTCTATCAACTCTATACCAACAACCATACAACCAACAACTCTATCAACTCTATACCAACAACCATACAGCCAACAACTCTATCAACTCTATACCAACAACCATACAACCAACAACTCTATCAACTCTATACCAACAACCATACAACCAACAACTCTATCAACACTAAACAAACAACCATACAACCAACAACTCTATCAACTCTATACCAACAAGCATATAACCAACAACTCTATCAACTCTATACCAACAACCATATAGCCAACAACTCTATCAACTCTATAACAACAACCATACAACCAACAACTCTATCAACTCTATACCAACAACCATACAGCCAACAACTCTATCAACTCTATACCAACCATTATACAACCAACAACTCTATCAACTCTATACCAACAACCATACAACCAACAACTCTATCAACTCTATACCAACAACCATACAACCAACAACTCTATCAACTCTATACCAACAACCATACAGCCAACAACTCTATCAACTCTATACCAACAACCATACAACCAACAACTCTATCAACTCTATACCAACAACCATACAACCAACAACTCTATCAACACTAAACAAACAACCATACAACCAACAACTCTATCAACTCTATACCAACAAGCATATAACCAACAACTCTATCAACTCTATACCAACAACCATATAGCCAACAACTCTATCAACTCTATACCAACAACCATACAACCAACAACTCTATCAACTCTATACCAACAACCATACAGCCAACAACTCTATCAACTCTATACCAACAACCATACAACCAACAACTCTATCAACTCTATACCAACAACCATACAGCCAACAACTCTATCAACTCTATACCAACAACCATAGAACCAACAACTCTATCAACTCTAAACCAACAACCATACAAGCAACAACTCTATCAACTCTAAACCAACAACCATACAACCAACAACTCTAACAACTCTATACCAACAATCATACAACCAACAACTCTATCAATTCTAAACCAACAACCATACAACCAACAACCATACAAGCAACAGCTCTATCAACTCTAAACCAACAACCATACAACCAACAACTCTATCAACTCTAAACCAACAATTATACAACCAACAACTCTATCAACTCTATACCAACAACCATACAACCAACAACTCTATCAACTCTATACCAACAACCATACAACCAACAACTCTATCAACTCTATACCAACAACCATACAGCCAACAACTCTATTAAGTCTATACCAACAACCATACAACCAACAACTCTATCAACTCTATACCAACAACCATACAACCAACAACTCTATCAACACTAAACAAACAACCATACAACCAACAACTCTATCAACTCTATACCAACAAGCATATAACCAACAACTCTATCAACTCTATACCAACAACCATATAACCAACAACCATATAACCAACAACTCTATAAACTCTATACCAACAACCATACAGCCAACAACTCTATCAATATACCAGCAACCATACAACCAACAACTCTATCAACTCTAAACCAACAACCATAGAACCAACAACTCTATCAACTCTAAACTAACAACCATACAAGCAACAACTCTATCAACTCTAAACCAACAACCATACAACCAACAACTCTAACAAATCTATACCAACAACCGTACAACCAAAAACTCTATCAACTCTAAACAAACAACCATACAACCAACAACTCTATAAACTCTATACCAACAACCATACAGCCAACAACTCTATCAACTCTAAACCAACAATCATACAACTAACAACTCTATCAACTCTATACCAACAACCATACAACCAACACCTCTATCAACTCTAAACCAACAACCATACAAGCAACAACCCTATCAACTCTAAACCAACAACCATACAACCAACACCTCTATCAACTCTAAACCAACCATTATACAACCAACAACTCTATCAACTCTATACCAACAACCATACAACCAACAACTCTATCAACTCTATACCAACAACCATACAACCAACAACTCTATCAACTCTATACCAACAACCATACAGCCAACAACTCTATCAACACTATACCAACAACCATACAACCAACAACTCTATCAACTCTATACCAACAACCATACAACCAACAACTCTATCAACACTAAACAAACAACCATACAACCAACAACTCTATCAACTCTATACCAACAAGCATATAACCAACAACTCTATCAACTCTATACCAACAACCATATAGCCAACAACTCTATCAACTCTATAACAACAACCATACAACCAACAACTCTATCAACTCTATACCAACAACCATACAGCCAACAACTCTATCAACTCTATACCAACCATTATACAACCAACAACTCTATCAACTCTATACCAACAACCATACAACCAACAACTCTATCAACTCTATACCAACAACCATACAACCAACAACTCTATCAACTCTATACCAACAACCATACAACCAACAACTCTATCAACTCTATACCAACAACCATACAGCCAACAACTCTATCAACTCTATACCAACCATTATACAACCAACAACTCTATCAACTCTATACCAACAACCATACAACCAACAACTCTATCAACTCTATACCAACAACCATACAGCCAACAACTCTATCAACTCTATACCAACAACCATACAACCAACAACTCTATCAACTCTATACCAACAACCATACAGCCAACAACTCTATCAACTCTATACCAACAACCATACAACCAACAACTCTATCAACTCTAAACCAACAACCATACAAGCAACAACTCTATCAACTCTAAACCAACAACCATACAACCAACAACTCTATCAACTCTATACCAACAACCATACAACCAACAACTCTATCAACACTAAACAAACAACCATACAACCAACAACTCTATCAACTCTATACCAACAAGCATATAACCAACAACTCTATCAACTCTATACCAACAACCATATAGCCAACAACTCTATCAACTCTATAACAACAACCATACAACCAACAACTCTATCAACTCTATACCAACAACCATACAGCCAACAACTCTATCAACTCTATACCAACCATTATACAACCAACAACTCTATCAACTCTATACCAACAACCATACAACCAACAACTCTATCAACTCTATACCAACAACCATACAACCAACAACTCTATCAACTCTATACCAACAACCATACAGCCAACAACTCTATCAACTCTATACCAACAACCATACAACCAACAACTCTATCAACTCTATACCAACAACCATACAACCAACAACTCTATCAACACTAAACAAACAACCATACAACCAACAACTCTATCAACTCTATACCAACAAGCATATAACCAACAACTCTATCAACTCTATACCAACAACCATATAGTCAACAACTCTATCAACTCTATACCAACAACCATACAACCAACAACTCTATCAACTCTATACCAACAACCATACAGCCAACAACTCTATCAACTCTATACCAACAATTATACAACCAACAACTCTATCAACTCTATACCAACAACCATACAACCAACAACTCTATCAACTCTATACCAACAACCATACAACCAACAACTCTATCAACTCTATACCAACAACCATACAACCAACAACTCTATCAACACTAAACAAACAACCATACAACCAACAACTCTATCAACTCTATACCAACAAGCATATAACCAACAACTCTATCAACTCTATACCAACAACCATATAACCAACAACCATATAACCAACAACTCTATCAACTTTAAACCAACAACCATACAACCAACAACCATACAAGCAACAGTTCTATCAACTCTAAACCAACAACCATACAACCAACACCTCTATCAACTCTAAACCAACAACCATACATGCAACAGCACTATCAACTCTAAACCAACAACCAAACAACCAACAACTCTATCAACTCTATACCAACAATAATACAACCAACAACTCTATCAACTCTAAACCAACAACCAACAACTCTATCAACTCTAAACCGACAATCATACAATCAACAACTCCATCAACTCTAAACCAACAATCATACAACCAGCAACGCTATCAACTCTAAACCGACAACCATACAAGCAACAACTCTATCAACTCTATACCAACAACCATACAGCCAACAACTCTATCAACTCTATACCAACCATTATACAACCAACAACTCTATCAACTCTACACCAACAACCATACAACCAACAACTCTATCAACTCTAAACCAACAATTATACAACCAACAACTCTATCAACTCTATACCAACAACCATACAACCAACAACCAAACAAGCAACAGCTCTATCAACTCTAAACCAACAACCATACAACCAACAACTCTATCAACTCTAAACCAACAATTATACAACCAACAACTCTATCAACTCTATACCAACAACCATACAACCAACAACTCTATCAACTCTATACCAACAACCATACAACCAACAACTCTATCAACTCTATACCAACAACCATACAGCCAACAACTCTATTAACTCTATACCAACAACCATACAACCAACAACTCTATCAACTCTATACCAACAACCATACAACCAACAACTCTATCAACACTAAACAAACAACCATACAACCAACAACTCTATCAACTCTATACCAACAAGCATATAACCAACAACTCTATCAACTCTATACCAACAACCATATAACCAACAACCATATAACCAACAACTCTATCAACTTTAAACCAACAACCATACAACCAACAACCATACAACCAACAGTACTATCAACTCTAAACCAACAACCATACAACCAACACCTCTATCAACTCTAAACCAACAACCATACATGCAACAGCACTATCAACTCTAAACCAACAACCAAACAACCAACAACTCTATCAACTCTATACCAACAATAATACAACCAACAACTCTATCAACTCTAAACCAACAACCAACAACTCTATCAACTCTAAACCGACAATCATACAACCAGCAACGCTATCAACTCTAAACCGACAACCATACAAGCAACAACTCTATCAACTCTAAACCAACAACCATACAACCAACAACTCTAACAACTCTATACCAACAATCATACAACCAACAACTCTATCAACTCTAAACCAACAACCATACAACCAACAACCAAACAAGCAACAGCTCTATCAACTCTAAACCAACAACCATACAACCAACAACTCTATCAACTCTAAACCAACAATTATACAACCAACAACTCTATCAACTCTATACCAACAACCATACAACCAACAACTCTATCAACTCTAAACCAACAACCAACAACTCCATCAACTCTAAACCGACAATCATACAACCAGCAACGCTATCAACTCTAAACCGACAACCATACAAGCAACAACTCTATCAACTCTAAACCAACAACCATACAACCAACAACTCTAACAACTCTATACCAACAATCATACAACCAACAACTCTATCAACTCTAAACCAACAACCATACAACCAACAACCAAACAAGCAACAGCTCTATCAACTCTAAACCAACAACCATACAACCAACAACTCTATCAACTCTAAACCAACAATTATACAACCAACAACTCTATCAACTCTATACCAACAACCATACAACCAACAACTCTATCAACTCTATACCAACAACCATACAACCAACAACTCTATCAACTCTATACCAACAACCATACAGCCAACAACTCTATTAACTCTATACCAACAACCATACAACCAACAACTCTATCAACTCTATACCAACAACCATACAACCAACAACTCTATCAACACTAAACAAACAACCATACAACCAACAACTCTATCAACTCTATACCAACAAGCATATAACCAACAACTCTATCAACTCTATACCAACAACCATATAACCAACAACCATATAACCAACAACTCTATCAACTTTAAACCAACAACCATACAACCAACAACCATACAAGCAACAGTTCTATCAACTCTAAACCAACAACCATACAACCAACACCTCTATCAACTCTAAACCAACAACCATACATGCAACAGCACTATCAACTCTAAACCAACAACCAAACAACCAACAACTCTATCAACTCTATACCAACAATAATACAACCAACAACTCCATCAACTCTAAACCAACAACCAACAACTCTATCAACACTAAACCAACAACCATACAACCAAAAACTCTATCAAGTCTAAACAAACAACCATACAACCAACAACTCTATAAACTCTATACCAACAACCATACAGCCAACAACTCTATCAACTCTATACCAACAACCATACATGCAACAGCTCTATCAACTCTAAACCATCAACCAAACAACCAACAACTCTATCAACTCTATACCAACAATAATACAACCAACAACTCTATCAACTCTAAACCAACAACCAACAACTCTATCAACTCTAAACCGACAATCATACAATCAACAACTCTATTAACTCTAAACCAACAACCATACAACCAACAACTCTATATACTCTAAACCAACAACCATACATGCAACAACTCTATCAACTCTAAACCAACAACCATACAACCAACAACCATACAAGCAACAGCTCTATCAACTCTAAACCAACAACCATACAACCAACACCTCTATCAACTCTAAACCAACAATTATACAACCAACAACTCTATCAACTCTATACCAACAACCATACAACCAACAACTCTATAAACTCTATACCAACAACCATACAGCCAACAACTCTATCAACTCTATACCAACAACCATTCAACCAACAACTCTATCAACTCTAAACCAACAATTATACAACCAACAACTCTATCAACTCTATACCAACAACCATACAACCAACAACTCTATCAACTCTATACCAACAACCATACAACCAACAACTCTATCAACACTAAACAAACAACCATACAACCAACAACTCTATCAACTCTATACCAACAAGCATATAACCAACAACTCTATCAAATCTATACCAACAACCATATAACCAACAACTCTATCAACTTTAAACCAACAACCATACAAGCAACAGCTCTATCAACTCTAAACCAACAACCATACATGCAACAGCTCTATCAACTCTAAACCAACAACCAAACAACCAACAACTCTATCAACTCTATACCAACAATAATACAACCAACAACTCTATCAACTCTAAACCAACAACCAACAACTCTATCAACTCTAAACCAACAACCATACAACCAACAACTCTATATACTCTAAACCAACAACCATACATGCAACAACTCTATCAACTCTAAACCAACAACCATACAAGCAACAGCTCTATCAACTCTAAACCAACAACCATACAACCAACACCTCTATCAACTCTAAACCAACAATTATACAACCAACAACTCTATCAACTCTATACCAACAACCATACAACCAACAACTCTATCAACTCTATACCAACAACCATACAACCAACAACTCTATCAACTTGTTAAGGGTTCTTTTTGCTGCTCCAGGTTTTTTCCACATGCAGAAGACATATGTGTTGGTAGTTTAATTGTCCAATGTAATTTTCCCCTATGTGTCAATGAGTGGTGGGGCACTTAATCTGGGAGAGTTGTTGGGAATACAATCATAAAATGGAGTAGGGTAACTGCATGTCTGATAGCAATGTGGGTAAAGAGCCTATTTCTGTTCTGTATAATGGCACAAAAGGTAAAGCTTTCCAGCAGACACTAGAGTGCACTGACTTGATCTTAGCCCCCACCACCATGTTTTGCAGTGGTATAATTTTCACAGCCAAGGGATTTTATTTGAACCTTGTCATTATGGAAAGCAGTCTGAGAATTGGCACAGATGTAGTCCACTGTAAATGTCACATCTATCTTATTGGCACGTTAACAAACTCATTCATTATTTGCACATACTAATCTAAAATGTGTTTATAGATATTTCATATCAGAAGCAAATTGCAGTTATTAAAGCCAAAAGCAGTGTCATTACTTCAGTTTACAGAGTGCAACTAATCCTTTCTTGCAAAGAACCATAACTCTTAATTCATTTGTCTTTTGCCTCACCAAGTATCAGAGTACAGTACTGAATAGTTTCCCTTAACAGAATGCATTGGAAAATCTGCCAGAGCCACACAAATTTTATGGTGTGTTTACATCACAGGCTTGCAAAAATCAAGGTCATCCTGCAAGCATGGGTAAATGAAGTGGTGTCAATACAACTTATTATATCCTTGAAACGGGCATCTGCCATTAGGAAAAGCCTTTGATTATCCTCATATAAAGAGCAAGCCTTATGGGCGTACTCTCTTGGAACCTAGAAGTCACTGCCAGAAGTGCTAAGCGGATTATGCAGCCTGCTTTCCTCCAGAAATCCCTACCTCACAGAGGCCAGACATCAGCCAATTTGATTTTCCCCATGGATACAGAAAATTCTATGTGCCATGAAAACATTCTGACTAAGGTACTGAAGATTAAATTAGCTTCATTAGTCAGACGTACATTGAAATGTAGAGTGAAATGTGTATTACGCGTCATTAATGTGCTAGGCAGCCTGTATATGTTACCATGCTTCCAACACCAACATAGTAAGGCCTCAGCTCAATAAACCTAACCTTGTATCTTTGGAACGTGAGCACCCAGAGGAAATCCATGCAGTCACAGTGAGAATGTACAAAGTCCTTACTGACAGCGGCAAGAATCTAACCCCAATTAGTGATCTCTGGTGTTGTCAAGTGATTGCGCTAACCACTATGTTACTATTTGAACATATAACCAAGCATATAGAGTATAGTCACAACATTGACATATAAACAACATTGCCCAGGTATGCCCATATGCAAGGAGGAAACATTCAGCAGTTTCTATCAACCAGAAACCTGACTGAAGTCCTGAATACCCAGGTTACAAAAGTCAAGTCACTTTTATTGTCATTTCGACCATAACTGCTGGTACAGTACATAGTAAAAATGAGACAACGTTTTTCAGGACCATGGTGTTACATGACACAGCACAAAAACTAGACTAAACTATGTAAAAAACAACACATAGAAAAAAAACACAACAACTACACTAGACTACAGACCTACCCAGGACTGCATAAAGTGCACAAAACAGTGCAGGCATTACAATAAATAATAAACAGGACAATAGGGCAAAGTGTCAGTCCAGGCTCTGGATATTGAGGAGTCTGATAGCTTGGGGGAAGAAACTGTTTCATAGTCTGGTCATGAGAGCCCGAATGCTTTGGTACTTTTCCCAGACGGCAGGAGGGAGAAGAGATTGTATGAGAGGTTCATGGGGTCCTTCATAATGCTGTTTGCTTTGCGGATGCAGCACAGATTGAAATATATTGCATATTCTGTGGCCAATATCTCACCTCCTGTCTCTCCTCACATTCTCTTCACAAGCCACAGATCAGGAAGCAGTATAATTTCCGTCAATGTACCATGAGCTGAATTTAACATCGTTGTACCAATTGTCAAGTGTTCACTGCCTCAAGAAGCTCTACTTGCTAGTTGCTTTGGGGAGAGGTAATTTTAAAGAGCCTTCAAACCTCCATGGCTTAAAAATCAAGAACCACCACTCAATTCAGGTCAAAGCAGCCTGCATAAGGAACATGCTAAAAATTTACTCCCTCCACAGTTGAAAGTCTGTGGTGCCCCTCCCAAACATCCAACAAAAAGAACAAGGGTAGCAGGAGCACCACCACATTTCAGTTCCCTTCCAAGTTGAGACTCTAAAATATATCAGTAATCATTTTACAGTACTGGGACAATACTGAAATTCCTTTCCGGACTCACTGTAGAAGTACATACAATGACAAGGAAAAGTTTGGGCACCCGCTGTCAAAATTTCAGTTACTGTGGTTAGCTAGGCGAGTAAAAGGTGACCTGATTTCCAAAAGGCATAAGGTTAAAGATGAGACATTTCTTTAATATTTTAAACAAGATTACTTTTTTATTTCCATCTTTTACAGTTTCAAAATAACAAAAAAGGAAAAGAGCCCGAAGCAAAAGTTTGGGCACCCTGCATGTAAGTAAAATAAAGCTAATAGGACTTGATGTTTCAATCCCTATAACAAGTCAGCACTCTTGATGTTGGCAGTGGGCTTGGAGTGGTGACAAGGAGAGTAGGTACCTCATCGGGGTCATTGTGACCAAAAAGTTCTATTTTAACTTCATCAGTTAAAATCTAAACAAGCCTGACGCATTTTGGAAACAAGCCCTGTGGACTGATGAAGTTAAAATAGAGCTTTTTGGCCACAATGAGAAAAGATATGTTTGGAGATAAAAGGCTGCAGAATTTCATGAAAAGAACACCTCACCAACTGTTAAGCATGGGGACGGATCGATCATGCTTTGGGCTTGTGTTGCAGCCAGTGGCATGGGGAACATTTCACTGGAAGAGGGAAGAATGAATTCAATTAAATACCAGCTAATTCTGGAAGCAAACATCACACTGTCTGTAAAAAAGCCAAAGATGAAAAGAGGATGGCTTCTACAACAGGATAATGATCCTAAACACACCTCAAAATCCACAATGGACTACCTCAAGAGGCGCAAGCTGAAGGTTTTGCCATGGACCTCACAGTTCCCCAACCTAAACATCATCGAGAATCTGTGGATAGACCTCAAAAGAGCAGTGCATGCAAGACGGCCCAAGAATCTCACAGAACTAAAAACCTTTTGTAAGGAAGAATGGGCAAAAATCCCCCAAACAAGAATTGAAAGACTCTTAGCTGGTTACAAAAAGCGTTTACAAGCTGTGATACTTGCCAAAGGTGGTGTTACAAGTGCAGGGTGCCCAAACTTCTGCTTTGGGCCCTTTTCCTTTTTTGTTATTTTGAAACTGTAAAAGATGGAAATAAAAAATGTAATTTACTTAAAATATTAAAGAAATGTGTCATCTTTAACTTTATGCCTTTTGGAAATCAGATCATCTTTTACTGGCTTAGCTATTCACAGTAACAGAAATTTTGACCAGGGGTGCACAAATCTGCGCATGCCACTATAGACTCCAATAGTTAGGAAGATTCTCATGGTAAAAACAGTTAGGGACCTACTATAAAAATTAGTATTAGTGTCATCAGCATCGTCCACATTGCAAGAAGCAAGTTAAAAATTACCAGCGATATTCATTGGGCAAATTTGCACAAATATATTCCTGTAAACTAGATATTTCTATCTTTGATTTTTATCCAACAATATCCAGCTACCACAAGTGAAGCAAAAACTTTTCACTGCAGCTGACCTACTCCCATTAAAGAGGCTAGAAATAGGAGAGATGCAACCAGTTTGTTGCAGAGTGAGAAAGGAAATAAAATTTATTCAGGTTTTAAATAATCCAGGTTCTTCAGCCATTGACCTGAAACATTAATAAATATTGTCTTGCCTGCTGAATATTTTTAGGGTTTATTATTCAAAACAGAAGATTTTGAAGAACAGGAAATTTGGGAGGATTACAATGTTTGGGGTTATTACAGAGTTTGAAAAAGGCAAGGCTATGGAGGTATTTGAAAATAAGGATGTTGATTCTAAAAGTTAACTAGAAACATTAACCCCAGATCTATATCCAAGCTATGATTTCATCAAATGACAGAACAGGCATAAGGAGGTAAATGGCGTACTCCTATTTCTTATATTCTCTACTTATCATAACATTTCTGCAGATAGTGAGCTGGGCAAAACGTTTGCCTTTGATCCCCTCTTATTCATTAGCCATTCATTAGCTTTCTCTCAATTTTACTGCTCTCCTTAACATATCCCTCACTCAAGAGGCATCCAGTGGATGCTGACTGGGCCTGACTCCTTAATAACCTCTCCTCCATTTTGCACTCCGCAAATTAACCTTTGCAATTTGACCAATGGGAGGTCATTTTAACACTAAAGATCCCAAGGCTAACATGGGTCGTTGTACAGCCAAAATCTAAATAGTTGAGATCCTGAAAGTGCTCTTGTAAAATACCTCATTCATCTTGAAGCTATTGGAGGGGGAAAGGGATAAATGGGTAGAGAGCTCCATAAGAAAGTGATCATGAATGGATCTCTCTGTGGATGAGACAACAGAGGTAGCAAAAACATGCGAGAGAACAAGGCCAAGGATGTGGAAATTCATCTTTATATAGCAGCAGAGATTAAAGCAAGACAGGAGGTGTATGTTCTGAGATAGAACATTGAGAGCAATAAAATAAATATAAAAAATCTTGTCATCTAATACTAATCCTTCTAAAAGTCAATACGGTAATTTAATAATATATTAAAGTTCCATGCATGTGCCAATTAATGTCTAAATCCCAACTCACTGCTATATTCAGAATGGCAAATATCTTTCTACATTTCACATAGAGTCCAGCAACAAACATGGTTGAAATTGCCAACTGGAACCTGCATGAGGCAAATGTGAGGAAGGAAATAGACTGGTCATTTCAGTGGGATTGTAAGGCTTTGAATTTCAAAATAAAAATTATCAGTGAATTCAGGAACATGACACAAAAGTAGTGGCTCATATTGTAACATGGTCCAGGTGTGCTGACAGCATTTTAGCACCACACGCAAGTGCTTTGTATAATCCAGATTGTAATCACCAGGCAACAATTCAATAGAACTACCTCAATCTAATCAATATGCTCTCAACAGGTCAAGCAGCATTTGTGGAGGCAAAGAGATGGTTGACATCTCTTTGAGACCATGCATCAGGACTCTGCTTCTCAGTCCTAACACAATGACAATTGTTTTGTGAGCAGTTTTGGGCCCCATTATCTAAGACAGGATCTGCTTGCGTTAGAGAGGGTCCAGAGGAGATTTATGAAAATGATCCCAGAATGAAAGGGTTAACATAAGAGGAGCATTTGATGGCTCAGGACTTGCAGTCATTGGAGTTTTGAAGAATGAGGCTGGATATCATTGAAACCTACCAAATATAGAAAGGCCTAGATTGAGTGGATGTGGAGAGGATACTTCTAATGGTGGGAGAGACTAGGACCTCAGGATACAGCCTCAGAATAGAAGGATGTCCCATTAGAAGAGAGATCAGGAGGAATTTTTTTAGTTAGAGTGTGGTGAATCTGTGGAATTCATTGCTACAGATAGCTGAGGAAGCCAAGTCACTGGAGATACTTAAAGCTAAAATTGATAGATTCTTGATTAGTAAAAGGTTATTGGGAGAAGGTAAGGGCATGGGGTTGAGAGAGAAAATAAATCAGCCATGATCAAATGACAGAGCAGACTCAAATAGTCAACTGGCCTAATTCTGCTCCATCATAGACATACATAGCTACAGCACAGAAACAGGCCCTTTGGCCCATCTAGTTCATGCTGAAAAATTAATGTGCCTAGTCCCATTGAACTGCACCTGGACCACATTGAACTGGACCACAGCCTTCCATACTTCTCCCATAAATATACATATTCAAATTTCTCTTAAATGTTGAAATCGAATCTGCATCCACCACTTCTGCTGGCAGCTAATTCCACATTCTCACCATCCTCTCGTGAAGAGGTTCCCCCTTATATTCTCTTTAAACATTTCACCTTTCATCCTTAACCCATGATCTCTGGTTGTAGTCACACCCAACTTCAGTGGAAAAAGCCTATCTGTACCCCTCATGATTTTTATACCTCTATCAAATCTCTCTCCCCCCCCCCCCCCACTCCATCTGCTATGTTCTAGGGAATAAAGCCAACAACTCAGGTCCTCAAGTACCAGCAGCATCCTTGTACATTTTCTCTGCATTCTTTCAATCTTATTTACATCTTTCCAGTCGGTAGGTGACCAAAACTGCATACAATATTCCAAATTAGGCTCAACAGTATCTTTTACAAGTTCAACATAACATCCCAAATCCTGGGCTCAATACATAGATTTATGAAGGCCAATTTGCCAAAAGCTTTCTTTGCGACCCTATCATGATGCCACTTCCAAAGAATTATGGATCTGTACTACCAGTTCCCACTGTTCTACCACATTTTTCAGTGCCCTACCACTCACCATGTAAGACCTGCCCTGGTTTGTCCCCCCAGAATGCCACACCTCACAATTATCTGCATTAGATTCCTTCTTCCATTTTTCAGCTTGTCCAGATCCCACTACAAGCTTATATAGTCTTCCTTGCTATCCACCACACCTCCAATCTTGGTGTCATCTGCAAATTTGCTGATCCAGTTTACCACATTATCATGATATAGATGACAAATAACAATGGACCCAGCACCAGTCCCTGTGATACAGCACTGGCCCCAGGCCTCCAGTCAGAGAGGCAACTATCTACTACTACTCTCTGGCTTCTCCCAGGAAGCCAATGTCTTATCCAATTACTTACCTCATCTTGAATGCCAAGTGACTGAACCTTCTTGACCAACCTCCTTTGCAGAACCTTGCCAAGGGCCTTGCTAAAGTCCATGTAGACAACATCCACTATCTTTCATCACCTTTCCTGGTAAGTTCTTTAAAAAATTCCGTAAGATTGGTTAGACACAACCTATCATGCACAAAGCGATAGAGACTATTCCTAATCAGTCCTGATTTATCAAAATATTTTTTATATCCAGACCCTTAGAATACTTTCCAATAATTTTCCCACTATTGCTATAAGGTTCACCAGCCTATAATTCCTCGGCTTATTCTTAAGAGCTTTTCTTACAGTGTTAGCTATCCTTCAGTCCTCCAGCACGTCACCCACAGCTAAGGATGCAGCCATACTGTGCAAATATCTCAGCTAGGGCCTCTGCAATTACTGTACAATCCTTCCACAGGGTCTGAGAGAATACCTTGTCAGGCCCTGGGGATTTATCCACCCTGGTTTGCATCAAGACAGCAAACACCTCCTCCTCTGAAATCAGTATAGGGTCCATGAACTCAGTGCTGCTTTGCCTCACTGTCATTGGCTCTGTGTTCGTCTCCTGAGTAAATATAGATGCAAAGAATCCATTTAAGATCTCCCCCTTCTCTTTCAATTCCATGCATAGTTTACCAATTTTGTCCCTTGCAATTCTTTTTCTCTTCACCTTATCAGCTGGGGTCACCTCATGCATTCTTTGAGCCCTCCTGATTTCCTTCTTAAGAGTTTTCTTGTTTTTCTTACACTACTCAATGCCTCATTTGTTCCTATCTGCCTAATTAGATTTTTTCTTCTATCAAAGGACCTTCAAACTGAAATATTAACTTTGTTTCTCTTCCCACCGATTATGCCTGACATGTTGAATACTTACAGCATTTTCTATTTTATAGTGGCACACCATTGTTACATTAGTTAAGATTGACTAGCTCAACATGACTCAGAGATTAATTGATTTATACTGATGCTGCATGATATGTATATTTAAATCTACAATAGGCTATTTCACCCGACTGGGATTTTGGCAGCGTATCTTCTGAGGTAAATCTTCCCTGTTAACTTTCAAATCTGCTGGTATGTTGAGACAAAGAAAGTGCTGTAATATTGCAACTATTATTTGGGATGGATAAGGTTTTCACTCTATTACATTCACAGGCTTCAGATCAATCATAGTGTTGCTACATATATTGAAACTAAAGGGGGAAAAAAGAGCCTTTACAAACATGACGATTACATTATTTAATTCAATGACAATTTGCAATATCTTCCTGAAATAATCTTCCTTCTAAAAAAATAAGCATTTTTTGCTGCATAATTACAGAAAAATCTTCTGATCTGGTAGCATTTTCCAGAGTATAAGATGGCTCATTTACTATTTCATGATGAAGACTTATAGCTAGATTACAGTTTCATAGCTGTAAGAGTTTCTTAATTATAATGTGTCCTCATTCACATGCTGTTGAAGTTAGTAGCCCAGCTTTAATTCTAAACATGTACAACATCCACAGGGATATGTATGAGACTTTATACTCTATTGTCATATTGGGAAATATTGGATAAAAGAATTTACTGAAACACATTTATAGATCAACTGACAAAACAACAAATTTCACAACATATGTCAGTGATAATAAATCCAATTCTGATTCTGACATATTATAACCAGACTCACAGAAGGACACAGAAGTTATATAATGCTTTTGCTTACGGCAATTGCTTACTAGAATCAGACCAAAATTAATTGCTTTGCAGACTGCTGTTTATTATAGCCTCTAATCCACATAAATCATACAGTTTTGCCCTTTACCAGATAGACAAGATGAAATGCTGCATTAAGTTGAAACAAAGTTCAGTTTCCCTGAGTCTGTATGGTTTTGATAAAACTCTAAACTGACAAATGTGAATTATGATTTACACCACAGTAATTATTGCACATCATAACCATTTCTTCATGCATAACCAAACACCTTCTTAAATTTAGTGCGAATCACTGAAAATTGTTATTTATTTAATTTTTCCTCTAGATTTCTCCCTATTTTACAATTGAAAACCTCACAACTCAAAGAAAATAATTGGCAACATTACCTTGTAAGTCTGCATATCTTGATATATCAAAAAGAATGCTATGCCCAGCAAGGTAACTTGGTTTTGATTGCTTTCTGAATAAAGGTATGTGGATTTTCCTGTAGACATTTGAACCTAGAAAAAGTTCCAGGAAGTAATAGCAGATGGGTTGACTTGGGTAGACATAGCCTATTTGATCACCAGGAGTTCAAATTTACTCAACTAACACTGGACTGGCTGTTGGAGAAAGAACAGGCCAATAGCTACTCAATGCTCCTTTTCTTTCTGCAGCTCTTTCAGCTCTATCTGTGTACTTAAATATCACAGTCATTTTTCTGACCAAATTAACCACGAGAAATGCCATGGAATCATGGTTTATAAACATATTTTCAGGATGTTCACATAACTAGGTCTCAGCTAATTACAGCAGCGATTCTGGAATAATTTTAGCATTAACATGAGCTGGTAAGTCTCAGATAATAGGGACAACCTTTTGGAGCCTAATCACTAATTCATTAGAAGTGATTTATTATATATGATCCACATTTTTCTGTGGAATGTTTTAGCCATTAGAATGTGAATCCCATTAACAGATATGATTATCACTAAGTCTGCATAGGGAATTCTTTAACGGTACAACAAGAGATGGTTTTCTATTTTAAAACCTAAAACATGTGTAAGGCTTGGTGCAAATAATTATGCTTCCTAACTTTTACTTAACTGACATTTCTTCATTGCTAAGTCTATTTCCCAGAAGAGCTAACATATTAAAATGTAACATTATTAAATATTTTTATCCTTTTGGTGTTAATGTGACTTAAGTGCAGATATATACAAAGCAAGCTTGATTACCACAGCCAAGAGCATTTTATCATTAATATTACAATGTGCTTTATATGGAAGGTGGGACCTTTTAACCAACTCCCAATCCCAACATAAAACATGTTGGAACTATTATAATCATATAAAAACAATGACAGCCTGGAAACCACAAAATAAGGACTCTGAACACTCACTGTATGCTTCAGCTGTACAGTGCATAGTGGAGCAGAATTGACAATGACAAACACAATAGCAGAGAAATAATATCACTCAAAGGATTTCTGATGTGTTCTGAGTGCAGATGTGTAGCATGGAGGACAACTGCTTATAACTTAACAAGCAGCCATCAAAGTAAGAACAGATATATAATTATGTTATTAATAGGCATTTAAAAGGATGATTACTGGAAGAGGTAATCATGGGAGAGTTGAGAATTGCGCTTCATGCCTTTCTAAGTCTCAGCACGTGGAAAGGAACTTTAAAAACAACTTTTGCTGCATAGTTCTGATGCAGAGTCTTGGCCTGAAATGCCGTCTCTTCATTTCCCACTACAGATGCTGCTTCACCTGCTGAGTTCCTCCCCGATTTTGTGTGTTTTGCAGTATAACTATTTGTTGCAATTGTTGGAAAGGCAATCTATTTGCATGTAGTCAGATATCACAAACAGCAACAAAATAAAAATCAAGATCATTTGAACATACAAGGTGTAGAGCAGCTAGAACATCCCATTCACATGGAGTCGTAAAGTAATACACGCACTTTGGCCCAACTCCTCCATGCTGATCAAGGTGCGTATCTGAATAAGCCCCATTTACCCTCATTATTCAGCTATTCCCCGTGAACTCGAAACAAGTCCTGGAAAAGAAAACCTAAGCCAGCTAGGTGAACAAAATGGAAAAATCTCTGATGCCTTTCTGTAAGTGGTGGAATAGGACTGATGGGAATACTTTGAAAGCTAGCCTAGACTGAATGAGCCAAATGGCTCCTTCAACGTTGTAAGAAAATATGAGAATATGAAAAGTCAATACTATTAATGCCATGCAGATCACTTTGCAAGTAATTTTATATTGTGAACATTGTGAAGTATATTGTGAAGTAATACCACAGCTAAAGCCTCATTCTTGGGGTACACAGTCAGGAAAGTCACCATTTAATTCATATCTTGAGCTCAATTAGTTGATGAGCACCACCAATGTGGAATCAACATATATCCTGTATGACACCAGTGAACAACTGTGGCATCTTCCAGACAGTTCACAAAACTATTTTTTTCACATCTTTTTCTTTCAAATGTGGTTCTTCTACTGTTGAAGCCTGTGATCTACATTTTGGTGGTGTGATCGAAGCGATCTTGCGCTTTGCTGTCTCCAAGAGGGTCCTGCGAGGCTTTGAACAAAGGGGGAGGCCTCGAGACCAAAGAAGCATGGAGATGGGGTATGAGCCCATTATCAACTCCATTCCTTGCTAAACTCCCCGATTGAAGTGCTGGGGAAGATTGAAATCATTGAGGTGGAAGACCAGTGGGTGTTCAGTGCTGTCTACCAGCCCCTCACTAGCTGCAGCCTAAGGAAGATGTCTCTCCCTCCTCCATTCGCTCACTACTCCTGAAGGAAGGTCCCTGCATTCGAATGGTCTTTCACTCTCTTGATGTTGCCGGAAAATGGTGCCCGCGTTCTGGATCTTGGGCGAGTTTTAATCGACGTGGTTTGTGGAATAGTCCCTGCGGTTCACATTATGAGATATTTCTGGTTTCTGGTCACTCTTTTTTTGGTTGCTATTTTGGGTGGCATTGATTGGGACAGCCTGCAAGTAACTAACACCAATCTGAACTGAATATGCCTGGACTCTTTCGTTTTATGTATTATATTCTGTGTTTTTGCTCATTTTCTTTTGCTGTCTTTTTGCCTAAATTTTATGTTGCTCATGCAGGGGAGGGTGTTGATGTTTTTTGTCTTTGAATGGGTTCCATGGGTTTACTTGCTTCATGGTTGTCTCAGGGTTGTATGCTACAAACATATTTTGGTAGTAAATGCACTTTGAACCTTTGAATCCTGACACTTCTGATTGGCCCCTTCTCCAAACTGCTTTATATGTCTAGAGCATATGACATTCATTCCTGGATCACCCTCATCACATACTGTCATAAACATAACAGTATAGTACAGTCCCTTTGGTCCAAATGTTCTGCCAACCTTTTAACCTTTTCTAAGATCAATCTAACCCTTCCCCCCTACATAGACCTCCATTTTCCTTTCATCCATGTGCCTATCTAAAAATATCTTAAATGTTCCTAATGTATCTGGTTCGAACACCATACCTAGCAGGATGTGACACTGTTTGGATTTGGCCCACAGCCAGAGACACTGAAGCAGGTCGATAGTTCATAGACTTTAACGTGAACAGAGAGGGAGAAGAAAACAATAAACGTTAAACCAAACAGGTTCGTTAACTAAAACTCTCAAATGGAAAATGAAGCCAGCACTGCTGCTGAAAGGAATAAGTAAATACAGAATAAAAGGAATACCACTAGTTTTCAGAGTCAGTTGACCCGACAGTCCAATTTCTCAGGCAAGGCTGAATGCAAACAAGCAGCAAAACATTGCTGGGCTTTGCTCAAGTCTTGACAAGTGCTATGAAAAAAGAATGGAGTTAAATAGCATCACAATGAAATAATAATTAGCTGACATGTGCACATTCACGAGCACAATTGCCGTATCTGCTGTGCGGCCAAATCCGTGCTTCTGACAGGGTGTTTCAAGCACCCACCACTCTCTATGTAAAATACTTAACTTCCTCCAATCACCTTAAAATTATGTCCGCTCATATTAGCCATTTCCAGCTTAGGGAAAAGTCTCTGGTTGCCCATTTGATCTATACCTCTTATCAACTTGTATGCCTCTATCAAGTCATCCCTTATCCTCTTTCACTCCAAAGAGAAAGCTCTAGCTCGCTCACCCTATCCTCATAAGACATGCACCCTGGTCTGGGCAGCATCCTGGTAGATCTCCTCTGCACCCCTCTCTAAAGCTGCTACACCTTTCCTATAATGAGGTGACCAAAACTGAATGCAATATTCCAAGTGTAGCTTAATCAGGGTTTTATAGAGCTGCAACATTACCTCTTGAATTCAATACCCTGAAGGCCAACACACCATACAACTTCTTAACAACCCTATTAACTTGTGCTGAAACTTTGAGGGGCTTGACAGGTATGAATGCCAAGATTCCTCGGTCCCTACACAGTGTTAAGAATCCTGCCATTAACCCTGTATTCTGTCTTCAAATTTGACCTTCCAAAGTGAATCGCTTCATACCTTTTCAGGTTGAACTCCATCTGCCAATTCTGAGCCCAGCTCTGCATTCAATGTTCAACTGTAACCATCAACAGACTTCCACAGTATCCACAACCCCATCAAACATTCCTTGTCACACAATCATTGCTGATAAACTTGAAGAGTCTATCTATCCATCACCAATCATCAAGCCCCTGAACTCTAATCCTTTCAAACCTCAGAACACTCTTGCATACACCAAGACAAACTTTATAATTGTCTAAGACTTCATGCAGTTTATTGTACTCCATAACCATGCATCAGAACTTGCCAAGCCAGCATATATCGGCAGGTTTACTTCTGTTTCCACCTGCCAGGTCAAATGTCTGCAGAAAGATTACGTTGAATTTTAACGTGCAGGACTGTGTTGGTCTGAGTTTAGGTGTTGGAGAGGTGATAGTGAAGAGACAGGGTTGGGGTGTTAACAGTCTGGGGTGAAGCCACCTCCAGTCTAGCAATTACTACATTTAACTGCAGTGCGTTAAACTGCAAGTGAGAACTCCCTCAGGAGAAGTGCCATATAATACATAATGGAACTTTCCATAAGGAGCATTCCTTGCAATAATACCATGATTACAGGTTGTTAGTGGCTTTTGTAATTGACTCAGGCCCCTGACTTCCAAGCCTTCCTGAAACTTGCCAGTGTGCACAAGTCGAAAACACAGCTGTGATCATGGCTGGCAAGGAAATATCAGTTAGCAAATAAGATATAAGAATATTTATTGCCTGCTTCATAGTACTGACCTTGCTCTCAAATCTTTGGACAGTGTTTTGATACTGTTGGAGATCTTCTGCATCTGATCTGACTCTGGGTCTGGGTCTTGGATCTACCAGAGCACATGGATGCTGCTAATTCTGATGTGTTTTGCCTCAAATAAGAATTAAAATGGAGGCAATTGGAAGCTTAGTGTTGCCATATTGATTGAGAGAAAGTGTATTACAAAGAGGTCACCCAGTCCATGTTTGGTCTCTCCAGCATTGGGGGGGACACCAAATACAGTACACTAGATCTAAAGAAACGCAAGTGAAGGAACATTTGGGCCTGGATAGTGGGAAGGGAAATAATTCTTGCTAGGACACACCAAGTCTGCAGGCAGATGTATTGCTTCCTTTGATATGAATGAAAGGAGTCGCAGGATCTGACGTTCCTAATAATAACAAGAGAATAGCCACTGCGAAAGGTACACATGAAATAAAAGTTCATCAAGAGGATCCAAACAAGATTTGGTGTATAATTTTTTAAAATTTATTCACTTACAGGATGTGAGCATTGCCAGCCAAACCAGCATTTATTCCCCATTCCTATTTTTAAGAGTCAACCACATTGCTATGGGTCTGGAGGCACGTACAGGCCAGATCAAGTAAGGATGGCAGGATTCCTCCCAGTCGTGAGTTGGAGAGCTCTAAGAGAGGGGACGGTGCACAGGTCCAGGAGCGAAGTTTAAAAGGGGAAAGCTTGGCGGGAACTTGGCTATAACCAGCGCAACAATCATATGTTAGAGAACAGGGAAGGTTTAGGCATAAAAGGGAGACTCTGCCTAGTGAAGCAGTCATCGATGGAGTGGTCAGAGGCAGAGTGGTAGGTCTTGGCTCATTCGGGCTTCGGCAAGGTAAGTGGGTGAGTGGATTTCATTTTTTTCTTGCACTTTTTTTTGGAGGAATAGAGAGCATGTCTGTAGGGTTAGTTCAGATGTGGAAGTCCTGTCTCCCAGGTGGTCACGTCTGCGCCAGGTATGCAGCTTCTGAGAAACCATGTTAGGGATCTGGAGCTGCAGCTCGATGACCTACAGCTTATTAGGGAAAGTGATAGATAGGAGCTACAGGGAGTTAGTAATCCCGAGGCTGCAGAAGTTAGATAAGTGGGTGACAGTCAGAGAAGGGATGGGAAGAGCTCAGATAATACTATGGCCAACCCTCCCTCAGTAATCGTTATCTCATTTTAGATGCTGTTGAGGGAGATGACCTGACAGGGGACAACCACAGTGATCAGGTCTTGAAATTCAGAATCAAATATGCAAGTATAATGTTGTGGCCATCTCTGAAACTTGGCTAAAGGATTGCTGCCATTGGGAGCTGAATGTCGAAGGATATATGGTGTATCGGAAAGATAGGTTAGTAGACAGAGGGGATGGTGTGGACCTGTGTATAAGAAATAATATTAAATCATTTGAAAGGGATGACATTGGATTGCAAGATGTAGGGTCTCTATGGGTTGAGTTAAGAAATGGCAAGGGTAAAAGTACTCTAATGGCAGCTGTATACAGGCCTCCAAACAGCAGCCAAGATGTGGATTACAAATTACAGCAGGAGATAGAAAAGGCATGTCAGAAGGGCAATATCACAATAATCATTGGGGATTTAAGCATGAAAGTGGATTGGAAAAGCTGGACCAGTACTGGACCTTAAGAGAGATAATTTGTAGAATGTCTAAGGGATGGCTTTTTAGAACAGCTTGTTGTTGAGCCCACTACGGGATCGGCTATGCTGGATTGAGTGTTGTGCAATGATCCGGAGGTGATGAGAGCTTAAGGTTAAGGTACAAAAGTAATCACAAAATGATTGAGTTCACTTTGAAATTTGAGAAGGAGAAACTAAATTCCAATGTGTCAGTATTTCAGTAGAATAAAGGAAATTACAATGGCATGAGAGAGGAACTGGCCAAAGTTGACTGGAAAGTGACACCAGTAGGAAGGAGAGCAGAGCAGCAATGGCTGGAGTTTCTACAGAAAATGAGGGAAATGCAGGGCAGATATACTCCAAATAAGAAGAAATTTTCGGATGGAAAAAGCACACTACTGTGGCTAACAAGTGAAGTCAGAGCCAAAGTAAAAGCAAAAGAGAGGGTATACAAGGAAGCCAAAGCTAGTGGGAAGAAAGAGGACTGGGAGCTTTTAAAAACTTCCAGAAGGAAACTAAGAAGGTCATTAGGAAGGAAAAGATGAATTATGAAAGAGAGTTGAGGATAGATATAGGACCAATAAAAAATGATGTTGGAGATATTGTAATGAGAGACGCAGAGATGGCAGTGGAACTGAATGCATATTTTGCATCAGTCTTCACAGTGGAAGATGTCTGCAGTATACCGGACATTCAAGAGTGTCAGAGGAGTGAAGTATGTGCATTGTACCGGATGACTGGAAAATTGCAAATATTATTCCACTATTTAAGAAGGGTGGGAGGCAGCAGAAAGGAAACTATAGACCTGTTAACCTGACATCAGTGGTTGGGTAGTTGTTGGAATCAATTGCTAGGGATGAGATGCACACGACAAGATAGGCCAAAGCCAGCACAGTTTCCTGAAAGGAAAATCCTGCCTGACTAACCTACTGCAATTTTTTGAGGAACTTGCAAGCAGGGTAGACAAAGGAGATGCAGTAGATGTGGTGTACTTGGATTTTCAGAAGGCCTTTGACAAGGTGCCACAACATGAGGCTGCTTAGCAAGATAAGAGCCCATGGAATTTCAGGGAAATTACTAGCATGGGTGGAGCATTGGCTGATCAGCCGAAAACAGAAAGTAGAAATAAAGGGATCCTATTCTGGCTGGCTGCTGGTTACCAGTAGAGCTCCACAGGAGTCAATGTTGAGACCACTGCTTTTTAAGATAATCTCAATGATTTGGACTAAGTAATTATGGATTTGTAGCTAAATTTGCCAATGATACAAAGATAGATGGAGGAGCAGGTAGTGTTGAGGAAACAGAGCCTGCAGAGAGACTTAGATAGCTTAGGGGAATGGGCAAATAAGTGGCAAATAAAATACAATGTTGGAAAATGTATGGTCATGCATTTGGTGGAAGAAATAAATGGACAGACAATTATTTAGATGGGGAAAGAATTCAAAATGCAGAGATGCAAAGGGACTTGGGAATTCTTATGCAGGATACCCTAAAGTTTAACCTCCAGGTTGAGTCAGTGGTGAAGAAGGTGAATGCAATGTTGGCATTCATTTCTAGAGGTATAGAATATAAGAGCCAGGATGTGATGTTGAGGCTCTATAAAGCACTCATGAGACCACACTTGAAGTACTGTATGCAGTTTTGGGCTCCTTATTTTAGAAAGGATATACTGACATTGGAGAGAGTTCTGAGAAGATTCACGAGAATAATTCCAGGAATGAAAGGGTTACCATATGAGGAACGTCTGGCAGCTCTTGGGCTGTATTCCCTGGAGTTCAGGAGAATGAGGGGGGATCTCATAGAAATGTTCTGAATGTTAAAAGACCTAAGCAGATTAAATATAGCAAAGTTATTCCCCATGGTAGGGGAGTCTAGGACAAGAGGGCATGACTTCAGGATTGAAGGACTTAAATTTAGAACAGAGATGCAGAGAAATTACTTTAGTCAGAGGGTGGTTAATCTGTGGAATTTGTTGCCATGAGTGGCTGTGGAGGCCAAGTCATTTTGTGCATTTAAGGCAGAGATAGATAAGTTCTTGATTAGCTTGAGTATCAAAGAGTATGGGGAGAAGGCAGGGGAGTGGGGATGACTGGAAGAATTTGATCAGCCATGATTAAACGGTGGAGCAGATTCAATGGGCCAAATGGCCTACTTCTGCTCCTGTATCTTATAGTCTTATGATCCAGATGGGTTTTTGTGACAATCAACATGGTTTCATGTTGATCATGCATTCAATTTGAAGGAACAAGACTGGGCAGATGGCAAGAGTATCAGTGAATGAGCAGTTTTGTAATTACTCTGATAACTTAGCTAGAATTAGTGCAGTTATGAAAAAGGATGAAAGTAAAATAGAAATAAAAGTTCAAAATAGGGGTTAAGGTCAATTTTACTAAGCTACTTACAGTAACTGATTTGAAGAAAACAGAAAACATTTCAGAAAGTTTAAAGAGTTCTGGCCAAATATATTTCCATGAAGGAAAAGAGCAGAACTGACTAATCCAGTTTGCCAGCATGTTATTGTCTCAGTGGATGACAACTTTCAAACAAGGTTGGATAAGGCACAAAGACTAATGTCAGGTACTGATTCATATTCAGATTCAGATTTATTTATCGTGTACATTGAAACGCACTGTTAAATGCATCAGTTGCATTAACAACAACAAACCCAAAGGTCTGCTGGGGGCAGCCCACACATTCTGGAACCAACATAGCACACTCATAATGCTCAGCAGAATGTCAGAGAACAGAACCGACCAAGTTGCAAATCAACCTCAGCAAAACAAACCCAATGTAAATAACAACCCAAGCACATACACAGTACTCTAACCCCAGGATAGGCCAGTGGACTTGTGGATTTGCAGGCAATGGGCCATTGACTTCCCCAGCAGATTTGAAGAGATTCACAGACTCTAAACTCTGGCCATCAGGCCTTGACTTCTAGATATTCAATCAACCTTCAGGCTTCGACCTGGACCTGATCAACATTGGGGCTTTGATCTTTGGTATTGGCCCAGGATTCACTAATGCTGATGGATGAGGAAGGGTGGGAATGTAATACAACAGAAAGTCTTGTAGAATGTGGAAAGTGAGCAGGATAAATGGTTAAATGAAAGTGTGGTGGTTAAATTTAAAATCCAATGCTGTTATACATATTTAGTTATTCAATCTTGGGCTTTGATGGTAGATGATCCAAGGTAGACGCAAGGATTCAATTAAGCAGGTGCTCCAACCCATGCAGACAGTCAGTAAATCTACTTCAAAGTGTGTAGGAATCAGGATGAATACATCATTGCAATGCCTGCAAGTTTGCTGAATGTGTTTGATAAGCTATATTTGATGTTCAGGTAATTATCGGCTAGTCACATACAGTTGATGAAGCACTTTTCTTGGAAACCAGTCCCAGGCTGGTGCATGCCTTGCTCAGCCATGATGTTGGAGCAACACCTACTCCTGCTGTGGTTGGCAATGCTGGGACTTGCCTTCTTCATGAGGCTAGATTCTTTATTCCCAGGTCCCTCTGTTTAATTACACTCCTTGCAGCTCTACTGTTTACTGTGTAAGTCCTAACTTCATTTGTCTTCCCAACCTGATGGCATGAACTTCTGGTAATTGTTCGCAGCCCCCTTTACCAATCCTTCTCTCACCTTATTTCCTGACCTGCCCGTCACCTCCTTCTGGAGCTCCTACCGCTTCCCTTTCTTCCATGTTATTCCACATTCTCCTATCAGATTCCCTCTTCTCCAAACATTTCTCTCTTTCACCTATCAGCTTCCCTGCTCTTTACTGTACCATTCTCTCTCTCCTGGTTTCACCCATCACCTGCCACCTTGTACTTCTTCCTCCCCACCCCCATCTTCCTGCTCTAACTTCTCATCCTTTTTTCCAAACCTGATAAAGGGTCTCGGCCATTCAACCCATTGAGTCTGCTTCATTTCATCAAAGCTGATCCATTTTCACCATCAATCCCATTCTCCTCTCTTCAACCCTTAACATATTATGCCCTGACTAATCAAGAACCTATCAAACTTTGACTTAATTACACCCAATAACCTGGCCTCCACAGTTGCCTGTGGCAATGTATTCTGAAGATTCACCTTTCTCTCTAGCTAAAGATATTCCTCATCTCCATTGTAAATGGATGTCCTTTTATTCTGAGGCTGTGCCCTTTGATCCTATACTCCCCCACCAAAGGACACATCCTCTCCACATCCACTCTGCCTGCGCAACACATACAAAATTCTGGAGGGACTCAGCAGGCCAGGCAGCATCTATATAAAACCGGCACGTAAATGTCAGCCCAGATCAGAAGTGATTGCCGATTTCACTTGCACAACCGACAATTGCCTCTGATCTGGGCCGACATTTACGTGCTGGGCGGGACCTAATTAATTAGCTTGTTTATTTCGGCTATTTTCCTAAAGATGTGCTGGGTGCGTTCTGGCTAAGGCTGCACCCCTGGATACTTCGCGGCCCGGTATCGGTCCGCGGCCCGGAGGTTGGGACCACTGAGTTAGGTAACCATCAGTTCTAGGAAAAGTTGAACAGGTTACGACTTCATTCCTGGGGTGTAGGAGAATGAGAGGAGATTTGACAGAGGTACACAAAATCATAAGGTGTATAGATGGAATTAATGCAAGCAGGCTTTTTCCACTGAGGTTGAATGAGACTAGAACTAGAGGTCATAGGTTAAGGGTGAAAGGTGAAATATTTAAGGAAATCCTGAGGGGGATCTTCTTTATTCGGAGGGTGTGGAACTAGCTGCCAGCAGAAGCAATGGATGTGGGTTTGATTGTAACATTTAAGAGAAGTTTGGATAAGTACATGGATGGGTGGGGTATGGAGGGCTGTGATCCAGATATGGTTTGATGGGACTAAGGCAGTTTCGCAATGGCTAGATGGACCAAAAGGCTTTTTTCTGTGCTGTAGTCATCTATGATTCAATGTTCCTATGAGAGATCTGAACTCTGAGATGCAAAAGTTAATGCAAATGGCTTGAAGTACTTTGGAGAATGAATGATGTTCAAGGGTAATTAATATTTCAGGCAATTGATAGTTAAATTGAAATTGAAACCACTGATTATTACCTTAATGTATAAGTGAAATTATCTAGGCATAAAAATTGAATTAAATTTAGCCAGTCATCATAACACAATCATCTTGATCATGATGTGGTGGAAACAATTGTCCAATACCAAGGTTCAAGTACTTACTCACTTTTATCATTTTATCTGAAACGTTAATCTCCAAAGTGATTGCATTCCACTTACTATCAATATGATTTTCGCTACAGGCTCCATTTTTACTACAAAGTTTCTTAAAACTGATTCATGTTTCTCGTTGATCTTAAAGTTGCTTGTATCCATCCAATATTGAGTCCTACCATAATCCAGAAAGTACTAAGAAGTACTCTACAGGGTCCAAAGCTCCATTGTTTGGGTTTTATCCTGCATTGTTTGCAGAGCCCAGGATACCTTCAAAGAACTTTAAGTTCCTATGGATCAAATGGACATGAAGGGGGGAAAAAAATGACCTAGTCATGTATTGTTTCAAATGATTATGCCATCAATCCACTGCCTGCTCTGCCCTGAAACATATTGTGGAACTTGTTTCCTTCCTATTTAATATTCAATAGATTTATGGATTTATATTGACCCCAAAGCATGCTCCTCTGCCCACCCCCCCCCCCCCACATCCATAATTGTTTGATTTTCAAGCTAATCTATATGCACGCGTGAGCAGTAAGTCAAATAAAGGGTTTAAGCACCCAAATCCTTCTGGACTGCTGGCCACAAACAATGACTACTAAGCCAGGGTTGTGGTTAGGAAGACAGGAATGTGGGTAGGGGGTTTGCAGTTTGTAATGAAGGTCATGCTTGATTGCTTAACTGTGGAGACAAAGGAACTTCTCATGTCACTAATGACAGCAATGTATCATTTGAAACTCAACCTGAGGCCAGTTGACAAGCTGAAACATAATTGAAATTTACAAGGCAAAACAGACTGGGTTCTCTTTCACAATTCCTTAAAATCTCATTACTGAACAGAATATACTACAGTCTAAAAAATTATGTTGGAGATGAATAACAGGAACATCTCAAAAATCTGATATACCAGCATCACCAAAGTTTTGAGGATGCTAGATAATCAGAGTTTGACTGTTTAAAAATACTTGGCATGCTAGCAATTCACGTGAATCCCAAGATATCATTCACTTCTTCAAAGGAATGGATGTGACATGACCCATGACACTACAGGTACCAATGAAAGAAAATGCATTTTCTGAGAGAAAACAAATGAGGCTTTCATTCAGAAGATTCTGAACTATTGATCTGAATGAACAATGAACCCTTTTACTGTTTGTTGAATTCAACAATATTTTATATCTTCAGCACATTCCAAAACACTTCAGAGGTAATGAAGTAGTGTTGAACTGCAAACTCTGCTTGGATGCGAAAATGTACAAAAAGAAAAAAATCTTTTAAATCTCACAAAAATCAGTGGCTTTGCTGAGAAAACAGTCTCTTGACTTCTGAGCAAGCCATCAGCATGTATTCAGTGTTAGAATTAAGGAGGCATTCATACATACTTTGCACTACCTCTTCATATCAAAGATTGAAACCAAACTCAGTAAGAATTAGATCTTTGAATTCAATTTTCCATGGATTTACCTCTAGTGTAAAAGAAGTTCCTTATTAAGTACTTTTCAGCAGTAAGAGCATTAAATGGCAAATACACCTCAAAACAATCAAATATGTCAGCATCCAAGTTCAGCTCAATTATTCAACAGTTAAAATATTACAGACAAATAATATCAAGTTAAGGATTCATAGCTCATCAAATACTGTTGTAGAAGTCTCTTGAGGGAATATTTTATTTGGTTTAATGACTATATTACCTATTTAGCTCTAAGAAATAGTAAAAGATCCTTAAGAAACCATTCCAGAAAATTTCATGTTTTGATTATCCTGAACTTAATTGTAAAACTTCTAACTGTTCAATATTTGCATTGTTTGTCTAATTATCTGAATGGTGTCACTTTCACTCTGACTTGAATGCATTCATATCCACAAACAGAATGGTTTTCAGATGCAGTTCTGTGGGCACAGAGAACTAGTCATGATGTGTGATCTACCTGGCATCTTGGATGTAAACTAATCATCCATATGTAAGAAGCAGACTGAGAAATTTTCCTTAAAAACAAAGACCATGATTGTGAGAGCAAAGAAGTTTTTCATGTCATTAGATAATTAAAAAGACAAAAATGGGAGATTTGGAACTAAATTTAAAGGAATTGGGTTTAGATTTACAAACGTTTGTATATTAAACGAAACTTTTTCTCTCTGCTCTGCATCATATTAAAGAAATTATGGATAATTTAAGGTAGAATGAATCCTGTAGATCTTGAGGATCGACTTTTTTTATGGACTGAGTTATTTATAGTGATCTGAATGTATTCAATGTATTTGTCTGTGCACTAGCAATAAAATAGCTTATCAATTAAGACATGATGACATTTGCAAACTTCTTTATAAGATTTATCTAATTTTCTGAAAAACTCACAGTTCCTATGTGCTAATGGTACTAAACTGATACTGAACTAATGATCCAGCAGGAAAATGTGATAAATGCGTCTTTAAATAAACGGACATGTGCCGATTTCAGAAAAGATGTGATTCACTCAGAACGGGCACCTGCTTTCTGTTCAGCTTTAAAATGGTAGTATACGTAGCCTCACCAACATTGGGCAAACTAGTAAACTTGGAACTGCTAAATGTGCTGGTGACAGTACTCTGTAATGAAGGCTGGTTGCTGAAGCTAGTTGATTAGTTTAATAGCATAGAACAAAAAAGATACTGGGAAGATAGGCGGGGAGGGATTTAAGTTAAAGCAAAGACAGCAAGTTCCACAACTTCAATGACATTTCAGAGTGAGAAAGATCACACACGGCATCTGAAGACAGTCACTCCCTGTCTAACTGGAGGGTGAATACAAATGAGCTGGACCCTTTCAGCAGTCGGGCCAGTGAACAGGAGAGAGGTCCTTGCAGTCATTCAAACAGGGACCACTCCTATACATTGATGAGAGGGCCTGTGAGCCTCATGCACTTACCTTGCTGGTGCCCCTCGAAAAAGAGTTGTAGCTACCAAAGGATGAAGGGGTGAAGACAAGGAAAGTGATTAAGCTGCAGTCGGCCTGCAGGGGAAGATCCAACAGCTGTTCTTCTAAAGACTGTTGTTCAAATTGTTGGAACAATCTCTCTGCTTAGCATTTTACAGGTAGCAATTAGGGATGATAGGATAGATGGAGAGTCACATAAAATAATTGGGGCGAGGCGGAGATTTTCGAGGCAGGGCATTTTTTTGCTGCCCTATTTGAGTAGATTCTCCTTTAGGTTTGCCTTTCCTGGTACAAATTTTTTTTTGTCCAGGAGGGTCAAGAGGATTGAGTGATTTTTGGGTTTAGGACATATACATTTATCAATGTACCAATCTAGCTACCAATCTTCATATCTGAAAATGTATTGTGGATTTAATTTGGAGTGCAGCTCTGACCAATGGGTTCCTAAAAGCTGTGAATCCCAGTCCAGACAATGCTGATTAAAATTTATTTGCATGTCTGTGGTGGGGATGCAAATCAGGAGGTGCGAAGGTTGTCTGTGGTTTCAAAGAAAGCGTTGTCCATATATTGTAAATATGGAGTTGTACTTTAATGTTTGGCACATAAAATATCAAGCCCCAAGCTGGGCCAGTGAGACCTTTCGACTGAAAGTGTGTCCGTATGATGCTGCTGTACCTTGTGTTGTCAAATAAAGAAGCTGCCTCATATCTACCGGTAACTTTCTCCGGTGATTTCATTCACGCAACAACAGAACCATCGTAAATTTTAGGCAATAGACACTGATAAACCAGTAAAGGTGTGTAATTTCAACTGAAATATTTCATGTCCTCCAGACAGCAAGCCTACACTTGGAGCTCAGAGATGGAGTGTGCTCTACTGGGATTCCCAGCATTAAAACTGCTTCTCCAATCCTGTTCTAATCCTGTTGTCAGATCAGAATTACTATCCATTTAGCTTAGAAATTAGGTGGATAAAGACAAGACAAATTATGTTTGCTACTTTTTTACAGAAACTTTTGTCATGATTAAACGTGCATGAATTTTAGAAGCATTTAAAAACTAAAATACCTTCTGTCTGTCTCAGGAGGCAAAACTGGGCCTCCCGAAGCACAGCCTCAAAGGCATGCCAGCTGAAACCCTATTCACTACCAAGAGCTTTAAGTGTGCCTTTTAGCTGCAGCGTGTCAAATCAATTCACCTAGGCTGGGTGTGTGGGAAACATGGACAATGGCTTCAGCTGGTTGGCATAAGATGGCAGAATACATCAAAATCACTTCACAACCAGCCTTAAGTTTTCTAAATTGTTAGCTAAGAGATGCTGCAACCACACTACTCAACAACGCAGGCCTGACAACATTTGCAACCAAATTGATGCAGCAAGAATACAATGAAAATGGAACTTCTCATATGGAATTTATACACTCAGTGGCACTCTTTGTTCATGGCCTTCTGCTGCTGTTGTCCATCCATATCAAGGTTCAATACATTATGCATTCAGAGACACCCACTGCACACCACTGTTGTAACATGTGGACATTTTAGTTACTGTCACCTCCCTGTCAGCCTGCACCAATCTAGTCATTCTCCTCTGACCTCTCTCATTAACACAACATTTTCACCCACAGAACTGCCACTCACTGGATTTTTTTTGTTTTTCACAGCGTTCTATGTAAACACTAGAGCAGCTTTTCTCAACCTTTTTGCCCTGGAGGAACACTGGAAATAATTTTCAGGTCTCAGGGAACCCCTGCATAAAAATTATTGTATCGCAGTATGTTAGCATAATCAGTAACTTGTTGATATAAAAATAATCCAAAAATAATTGTCACAGCTCTTTTGAGTAGAGAATAAATTTTTTGCCAATCTCTTTTGAAAAAAAACAGGTAGTTAAGCTTTGCTTACCTTTCTTGAAATCAATCTTCCTTTCTCTTTCATAAATTTTAAAAACTCATAAGGCAAATCTAATAAATTTCTGTAAAAAAACTGGATTTAATTTTTCTAAAGGTATGCTCGGTATATTTGATTTAGATAAAAGCTGTAAATTGATTTTAATTAATGCTATTTACAATATGCAAAGTTATTGACAATGTTGAATAGTAAAGTTACTAAAAACCATAAGTCAAAGCAACATAGTTGCTTTAAGACAGACCTTTTGTTTGCAGATATGAAGACAAAACATTAAATATATTTTGGCCTTTGCTTGTTTCGGGCAGCTCTTTGCAACAGAAGTTTTCTTGAATTTCCCCATCATTTACAAGTTTTACAAGTGTTACAACATGACATTTATTGGTGAAATCTGTTTACTCATCAATCTGGATAGAGAAGCTGTTGTTTTTCAATTTATTACACAAAACCTCTTCAGCATCATGTAACATGACATCAATACATTGACTTACCATACTCCTTGAGAGTGAAACCTTTTCAACTTCTTGTACTGCCTCTTCTCCTAGCATTTTACTCACTATAATTTTACATGCTGGCGTCAGGTTCTCACCAACAATGTGACTTTTCTGGGTAATAAATTCTGCTACAAAATAACTTGCTTCCTGAGCCTTTTTACTGACTGTGATTTCACTAACAAAATTTGTACTCTGTTTTGAGATTCCAATAGTCACTTAAAATAATCTGCATTTTTATGTGGCATATGACTGTGATTTGTAGTTAAATGTCTTTTCAATTTTGCTGGGGCCATTGCTACATTTGTGGGTTGTTTGCCATAGACTAGGCACAACGGAATAGGACAACCCGGATCACCAATCCACGTAAAACACATTGGTAAGTAGCTTTCATTATAAAGATGGACTTTTTTATGTCTGTTATTGCACAAATGCAGTGAAATGACTCCGAGAATTGCACCATCAGACATGTGTGTAAAACCCAGGGGTTAACAAAATATTACAAAAAGAATGGCATTATAAAAAACTAAATGAGAAAACCACAAAAAAACACAAAAACTTCACAATGCATTGCACTTCTAACATACACAATCCTCCTTTTTCAATGTTTACAACAACAGCAGGTCAGCATATGAATCACCGTGCATAAAAATATCTTTAGGATAAAAATTTCCCTGCAATTTGCTACTACACCGGTGGAGTTTGTTCATTCCCATTGGTCACTCTGCAGCGCATAAGGGAAGATTGGGGGAGGTAATTTGGCAAGGGGAGGCAAGTCAATTCAATGCTCAGAAAAGGCACTTCACAATCCTCATTAGCCTTACTGTCCTCCTCTCCATGGAATATAGTACACAGCATCAGTCTATCATCCTCCCCTCCATACAATGCAGCACTCACAAATTATCATCCTACCATCCTCCTCTCCATGCAATACAGCACTCAGCATCAGCCTACCATCCTTCCCTCTATGTAATACTACGCTCACCTTTTATCAGCCTACCATCCTCCCCTCCGTGAAATACAGCTCTCACGTTATTAGCCTACCATCCTCCCCTCCGTGAAATACAGCTCTCACAAGTTATTAGCCTACCATCCTCCCCTCCGTGAAATACAGCTCTCACAAGTTATTAGCCTACCATCCTCCCCTCCATGTAATATAGCACTCAGCATCAGCCTACCATCCTCCCCTCCATGTAATATAGCACTCAGCATCAGCCTACCATCCTCCCCTCCATGTAATATAGCACTCAGCATCAGCCTACCATCCTCCCCTCCATGTAATATAGCACTCAGCATCAGCCTACCATCCTCTCCCCCCCCCCCTGTGCAATACAGCGCTCAGCAATTACCAACGGCCTCCCCTAACTCACTTCAAAAACTGAGAATGGACTCAACCAAATGAACACAGTCCTACTGTGCACTGCCATTTGGGCTGAGAGCCCTCTAATGAGATTGTTAATAGGGCCACTCGGTCACTGTGAGCACTAGCATCGCGCATTGTGAGAAGTTCAAAAAAACGTTTTTTTAATCACAATCTCTCGCAGAAACCCTAGCAACCTCTCATGGAACACCATTTGAAAAAACCTGCTCTGGAGACGGTCATGCATGAAAACCCCAGGAGATAAGCAGTTTCTGAGATACTCGAACCACCCTGTCTGGCATCAAGAATCATTCCATGGCCAAACTCACTTAGGTCACATTTCTTCCCCATTCTGATGTTTGGTCTGAACAACAACTGAACCTCTTGACCATGTCGGCATGCTTTTGTGCACTGAGTCCCCTCCACATGATTGGCTGATTAGATATTTGCATTAATGAGCGGTTGAACCCCTTTAAAGTGACCACTGAGTGTATTAAACCAAAGCTTTTTTTATCTTCTGTGCTGCTACCTACTTAAGGATAAAAACGATCATCACACTGTGTGGTAATAAATCAAGGTGATAGCCTAAATAAGCATGAATAAATAGTTTTAATCTAGCAATTTACATCTATTCCCAATGCATTTCATCTCCTTTCTTCTCCTCTTTGATCAGAGCTTCCATTTTTCAGTGGCTGCATTTTTTCTTTGTTTCTACCTCATTTTCCAGTCACCAGTTATTCATGTTGAACTCCTGAATTATGTGTCTTCATGTTCTTTTCGAACTGCCACTCTTGTCCCTGTGGAGTATAAAATGCCGGTATGGGCCAGCTGGCAGATGACAACAAGCTGTAATGAACTGTGAGGAGGAGAGTAATAGACTTCAAGAAGATACAGACAGGCTGGTGAAATGAGAAGACAGGTGGCAGATGAAGTGTGATGCTTAGAAGTGCTAAGTGTTACATTTTGATAGGAAGAATGAGAATGTGTAATATAAATCAAAGCACATCAGTCTAAGAAGAGGGTCAGAAAAATCTATGGGTATATATGCATAGTTTGTTATGAAAGTGGCAGAGCAGGTTGAGAAAATTGTTTAAAAAGTACACAGGCTTTTAGGACTATAAATAGGAACATGGACTACAAGGGAAGGAAGCACATGCAAGCTTTATTAAACAATTGTCCACCCTACAAGGCTTCACAGAGAATGAAAAAGAGATTTACTGAAATTATTCCAAGGATGAGAGACTTTAGGGATTTGGATAAACTGAAGAGTTTGGGGTAGTTTCCTTGAAAAGGAAGAGATTGCAAGGGAGCAAATGCAATTATCTAATACCACCAAAGATATATGGTAGACAGAGTGGGTAAAGGGAAACTGATCTCATTCGACAAAGCATCAAGTTAAGGGGATATAAAATGAAGCAGACTGACAAAAGAACCAGAAGTAATAAGAAAGAAAACTTTTCTACACAACTACAATAGACTGTCAGAGCTGGAAGTGGAGTGAGATTCCATTATACCCTTCAAATGGGAGCCAAACAGGTCTTTGAAAACAAATAATTTGCTGGAATTAACAGAGAATTCAAGGGTGTAGGACTGATGGATTGATGGATGGAGCAAGTACAGATCAAACAGGTCAAATGGCCAATTTCCGTGGCTATAACTATTCTATAATTCTCTGATTGGTGGGTCAATTATTTACTTTCCATAGGTTTTTAGTATATAAGTTAGTTGCAATCTTTTAAAATTGACACTTTTGTATAACAATGCAGTTTGCTGTTGTAATGGGATTAGAAATGTAGAGGTCGGGATTTCCAATCTAGGGACATGATCTTAAATCCTATATTAGCAACCAGGGAGTTTAATTTTGGTTAATTAAATAAATCTGGAATGAAAAGCTGATGGCTGCATTCATTGTGCAAAATCACCTGGTTCACTTACGTCTTCAATGGATAGAAGTCTGCACCTCTAACCTGGATGTTAGAAATGTCTAAACTGGAAGTAGCCTGCCTGTGACTCCATACTTCATAAAAATGCTCTCACTTGTCGGCCAAACAATACACTTGATTCAAATTCAAAATAGTAATGCCAACATCATTTGAATAATTGAATAAATATAAACACCTGTCTATCTGAAATGAAATAAATGAAAACACAGATGAAGAATTTCTTTCTTTCCCAGGTTTTGAGCTAAATTTTGGAAGGTATGACTTTGGTTGCTGGATGCCATAACCCGGTTTTGCAAAGAGAATGCAATGTTTTCTGTAACACTGCATTAACCTTATGAAGGAGAATGGCAATGACATTCAGAAAACTTTACAATCTGCAAAGTCACCAAGGAAGAGAAGCTACCAGAAATATGAAAATGGAGGAATGAAAGTGTATACACTTATCTAGATCTAACACATTTCTTCTTTAAACATTCAGGGAGAACATCTTAGTTCAGCAAAACACTCAGAAATCGAGTGAGTAAAAACTATTATTGACAATAAGATACACTGTGAAAATCAAAGCCTTAAGGACTCTGCAAACTGACAAATTAGTTTGTTCCCCAATCAGACGTTAAAGGCCCTTAATTTCTCAACATGATTTTATGAGGAATCTAATTACCTAATACATTCCGTCGAGTTTATTCATTAATAGGTTATCATTGACTTGGACTCATGGAGAAAAGAAAGAAACTGAACCAAAAATTACTGAGTTCATCTGAGAGAAATAAAAGGAACACTTCATTTGATGGGGTGGTGGTTGGGTCAGTGGAATAAGCAAAACTACATAGCATGGAAATTCGTCTACAACAGGACAGGCATTTAAACCAATGGAATGTGGCAAACATGTGCAGAGCATAGGCCTGTCTGTCTCAGCACACATAAATGGAAGAGTTTCTGTAGATGCTGGAAAGCTTGAAAAACACGCACAACGTGCTGGAGAACCTCAGTATGTCATACAGCATCTATAGAGGGGAATAACAGTCGATGTTTCAGGTCAAGACCCTTCATCAGGACTAGAAAAGAAAGAGATGGATGGGCCAAAGGAGTGAAGAGGCCTGGAGCTGTGTGATCCTGATATTGAGGATGGGTGTGGTCTTGAAAACTCCTCATACAGTTAGCCAATTACTTGTCAATCAAC
This sequence comes from Hypanus sabinus, assembly GCF_030144855.1. NCBI lineage: Eukaryota > Metazoa > Chordata > Chondrichthyes > Myliobatiformes > Dasyatidae > Hypanus > Hypanus sabinus. Next base: position 42,738,320 of record NC_082709.1, read on the forward strand.
ATTTACAACTAGGTGTGGGAGGAATGCACAATTTCAATGTGACCCATGGGTTGTTCAGGTGGAAAAATGAATTTGAGACACAAGATCAACTATAATCTCAAAAACTAGTCGAGTAAATTCAAAGGGCTGTGAAGCCTATTCAACTTTCTTAAACCTGTCACCCTTGCTGGGGCATAGGCCGCTGACAACAGCTTGTCAGAGTCTTCTGTCCTGGGCCAGTCTTTCATCTTACAAGGTGTAGTCCGTCAAAGATTATTTCTCTCTTAGGGATGAGGTCTTTGGAGCTTCTGTTGGTGTTTTTGTAGTGTTGTTTTTTTTACAGGATAGGGTTGCTATCCTCATGCCCAACCCTGCTCCTCTTGCAGACAGGCTTGAGGCCATCCATGGCTGAGTTATTCCTGTTTCTAGTTCTTGTCATTAATTTCATAGCTCCTTCTAACATCTTAGGTTATTATCAGCACAAGGTCAGAATTGTTTGTACTTTCTAAGACCTCAAACTATTCTCCATAGAATCATAGAATAATGTAAAACAGAAGGAGTTCATTCAGACCATAGTGCTGTGCCAGCTCATTCAAACAGCTAGTTCCAGTTCTTTTCCCAACCTCCACTCCATTCTTTTTTTTGCTTCAGCATTTGTTAAATTTCCCTTGGAAGGAAATGTTTCTACTAGCCTAGCAGGAGGTGTATTTAAAAATCTTAATGTGGTGAAAAGAAATGTTTCCTCTGTATTTTGTTTGCTTCTTTTGACAACCAGCTTGAATCTGTTTATCAACCTTCTGCTATTCAAAACCACCATTCTTTATTTTCTCTCTCTAAACTTTTGACCTCAGTGAAAGTGAACATGTGGCGATGAATACATTCAGCAACCAATGCTCATACATATTTAACATGAGAAAAGATGAATTTCTCCCATAAAGATGCTCAGATAATGTTTATACCTTGGGAATCAGTTTATGAATTGTATTTTAGCAAATATCCAGAACCATGCAGTGCAGTTATTGAAAACCAGCCAAATGTATGGGTGGGGGTGTTGAAAAGTGCTTAAGATTATCAATAATGGATGGAGTTGATGTAAAAGATAGCTGTTAATATTTGTTTCATTATATCCATGAACAGACATTTAGCTTTTTATTCTTTTTTGTGCAGATTGTAGTATTTTTATCAATGATCCACAGGCTTTCTGGTATTACACAATGGGGACAATTGCAACTGCACAAACCATTTTCTCACTGTATGATTTCTAAGCTGTGATGTTTACTATTTTCCAAGAGAATAGCAACATAAAATTGAAACTGTGAAAATTGGCTTTACTATAGATGTAGTGAGTACCTTATAATAAAAATAGGATATCAAAAATAAACTCATGGCTATGTCCTCCATTAGGTCAGTACAACATCTACAAATTTTATGCCAAGGTTGCCAATTTCAGAAGGTCTCACTTTTAAGAATTTCCCAAATTTTGCTTTCATTATTTCTTCAGGTGAGGTGCTACAGAAAGGAGCAAGGTGAAAATTAATGACAAGATCTGCACAAATGTAGAGATACTAAATGTAGACAGTGGCCGGATAAAGGTATGATTGGCAATATTGTGGTAGAGGAATTTTATTGCAGTAGCTGGTAAAAGAAGACAATTGCTAAACCTGGTGGACATGAAGGAGAGAGCCTTGTTTATTCTCTAAGAACCTTTCACTAAAGTATGATGGAAAAGACAATTAAGTGGTTTCTATCATGACCAACAATCTGCATTCTCATTTATACACCCAGTAAACCAGTAAATAACTCGAAAATGCAACCCGTTATCACAAGCAGCAGTAATCCCTTCCTTTGCCCAACAGATTCTGTATTTGACTTTGAAATACCTCCAACAGATAAAGAGACATAGACAGATGAAAGACAAACAAGATCATATATATCTTGGGTACTCTGAAAAAATTGTGCACTACAGCTTAGCTCAAATATAAAGGCTTTGGAAGGAGTGAATTAAACAAATGAAGACTAGCAGGTTTTGCACTAAGTACATTGAAAACATTCAGAATTAACAACAAATGTTCGCTGTAAAGTAGGGAAAGTGGCTGCAAGTTTGTGTTTAGCAGTCAGCAGAGATAATGACTAAAGTGTCAGTGATAATTCAAATAGAAACACTAAAAATAATCAGCAGGCAATGCCGCATCTGTCAGGAAAAGAAACAGAGCTTCTAACCCAAAATATTAGCTTTGTTTCTCTCTGTCACTGACGTGATCAACATGTATTCATTTTTTGTTTGTACTTTGAATATCTAATCTCTGCAGTTTCTTGCTCTTGAGCTATCAAACATGTTGCTTGACCAACAAATTCTTGCATTCCCACCACCATCGTCTTTTTCCACCTTCCTTAATGTGGAATAGTGCAGATTTACCAGAAACTTAGAACCTTGAATTACAGAAAGAAATTGCAAAAATCATTTTAAAGTTTAAAAAAAAATGATTTGAGTGAAGGTTTAAAGAACCTAAAATATTAGTTGGATAGAGAAATCTTATGAAGCTAAGTGAGGAGTCTGGGAACTAGGAAGCATGATTTAAAAATTAAAGTGAGGTAAAGCAGTTAACTAACAGCTGTTGGCAAGCTTTGTTAGAAATTCAAAATGTCCTTCCACAAGCTGCAATAATATTAATTCAAATATTAATTTTAATTCAGAGTTTGATATATTTTGCTAATCAAAGAAAATGGGGCAAACATACATACATGTGATGTAATAACTAGGGACAAGGAAATCCTGTGTCTTATGGTATGTGGTCACTGTAGAAGAGTATGCAAGAATTTGAGAGTGTGAGGGAGGTAGAAGTAAGTGTGGTTGCTATTACTAAGGAGAAGCTGTTTGGGAATCTGAAAGGTTTGAAGGCAGATAAGTCACCTGGATCAAATGGACTATATCCCAGGGTTCTGAAAAAGGTAGCTGAAGAGTTTATGGAGGCATTAGTAATGATCTTTCAAGAATCACAAGATTTTGGAATGACTCTGGAGGACTGGAAAATTGCAAATATCACTCCACTCTTCAAGAAGGAAGGGAGACAGAAGAAAGGAAATTATAGGCCTGTTAGCCTCTCTTTTGTGCTTGGGAAGATGTTGGACCCCATTATTAAGGAAGTATTTGGAGGTGCATGATAAAGTAGGCAAAAGCCAGTGTGGTTTTCTTAAGGGAAAATCTTGCCTGACTAATCTGTTTGAATTCTTTGAGGAAATAACAGGCAGAATAGACAAAGGAGAGTCAGTGGGTGTTATTTACCTTAATTTTTAGAAGTTCTTTGACAAAGTGCCACACAGGAGGCTGCTTAACAAGTTAAGAGCTCATGGTATCACAGGAAAGACACTAGCATGGATAGAAATTGATTGACTGGCCAGAGACAAAGTGTTGGAATAAAAGTGGTTTATTCTGCTTGACTGTCGGTGCTAGTGGTGTTCTGCAGTGGTCTGTAGTGAAACTGCTTCTTTTCATGTTACAGGTCAAAGATTTGGATGACAGACTTGATGGCTTTACAAGTTTGTGGACAGTAGTGTTGAGGAAGCAGGGACTCCGGAGAAGGATTTGAACAGATTGGCAGAATGGGCAAAGAAGTTGCCAGTGGAATATAGTGTAGGTAAATGTATAGTCATGCACTTTGGTAGAAGGAATAAAGGCATATACTATTTTCTAAATGGGAAGAAAATTGAAAAATCAGAGGTGCAACGGGATACAGAAGTACTTTTGCAAGGTTCCCTAAAGGTTAATTTGGAGGTTGAGTCTGTGGTAAGGAAGGCAAATACAATGTTAGCATTGATTTCAAGAGGACTAAAATATAAGAGCAAGGGTGTGATGCTGAGGATTAATAAAGCTTTGGTCAGTCTGCACTTGGAATATTACGAGCAGGTTATGTGCTCCTTATCTAAGAAAATGGGCTAAGTCAAGGGCTGCAGTGGTGGCGAGGCTCTTGAAGGGCCCAAAGCATTTATTCTGCACTATCTCAACAGAAAGACAGACAGATAGATAAATAAGTATGTGCTGGCATTGGAGAGGGTCCAGAGGAGGTTCACAAAAATGATCTGAGGAATGAAAGGGTTAAAGTATAAGGAGCGTTTAATGGCTCTGGGCCTGTACACAATGAAGTTTTGAAGAATGCCGGGGGGTGGGGAGAGGAGGGAAGTTTCATTGAAACCTTTCAAATATTGAAAGGCCGATATAGAGAGGATGTTTCCTATAGTGAGGGAGTTTAGGACCAAAGGGCACGGCCTCAGAATACAAGGACATCAGTGTGGAGGAATTTCTTTAGCCAGAGGGAGGTGAATCTGTGGAATTCATTGCCATGGATGGCTGAGGAAGCCAAGTCATTGAGTATATTTAAAGCGAAGGTTCATAGGTTCTTGATTAGTTATGGTGTCAAAAGTTATGGGGAGAAGGCAGGAGAATAGGGTTGAGGGTTAAATCAGCTATAATGAAATGGTGGTGCAGACATGATATGTCAAGTGGCCTAATACTGTTCCTATGTCTTATGGTATGTGATCATAGATCAACCATGATCATGTTGAACCAGTAACTGGGATCTAGGAACTAAACTGCCTGCTCCTGTTTCTGTGTTCCTTTTCCTGTGTTCTTATGTTTATAGAACATAGAACATACTGTAGAACAGTACAGTACAGGTTCTTTGGCCCATGATGTTAAACCCACCTATATAAACCTACTCAATCTAACCCTTCCCTCCTTCTCAGCCCATAAACCCTTCATTTTTCTTACATTCATGTCCCTATCTAAGAGTCTTTTAAATACCCGTTCTGTCGCAGATTCTACTACCATCCCCAGCAGTGTGTTTCATGCACCCACCATTCTCTATGTAAATCAACTTACCTCTGGTATCTCCCCTAAACTTTCCTCCACTCACCTTAAATAGATCTCCTCTGATACTGAACACTACTGCCCTGGAGAAAGAGGTGCAGTAATCTTAAATTCCTGTAATCTTACAGTAACAAAGCAGTTTAATGATTACAGAGGCAAGTACTTCTGAAATGTAAAGATATAGTCATAGATATTTTGAGCATAGTCAAAAAGTTCATGATCCAGTGTGTCCACACGCATAGGAAAAGCAGACTGATGACTGTGCTGATATTCCACATTGTCCCATAAGCAGATCTCCCATGCTACACTATTTATTAATAAAAGAATAATTGTCTTGAAAGTTCCATGCTGGTGCTTATGGTCCGATGAGCCTACAACTGCTCTTCATCATCCAGTAACACTGATCGCCTAAGAGGAGCATTGATATAGTGAGATCAGCGACCAAGACTAAAAGGGGAAAAGAGAAGTAGAAGGGAGAGAGAAGACACAAGACAGTAGGACACATGTAATAGTGGGACCATTGTGGCCTACACAGTGATAAAAGAAACAGAAACAAAAGGCAGACAGAGAGACAGTAAGGAAGAATCAATTACCTATCTAGACCTGTGGGGCTAAGAGGTAGCAGGAGCAGAAGGAGTGAGAAGTAAACCTTAGAAGTGATATCATGGGCAATTAGTTCATGAGTAGCACCTATTTTCTCTTTATCATTAACAGTACGAAAATATAGGAATTATATTATTAAATAAATAACTGCATTAACTAAGATTTCAATAAATCCAAAAAATATTAACACTAGACATTCTGCACCTAGTGAAAATAGAGTCATAGAAAAGAACTGCACAGAAACAGACCCTTCAGCCCATTTAGAACATGCCAAACTATTTAACTATTCCTAGTTCCATTGTCTTACACCTGGACCATAGTCCTCCATATCCCTACCATCCATATACCTACCCAAGCTTCTCTTAAGAGTTGAAATCAAGCTCACATGTATCACTCGCGCTGGCAACTCATTGCACACTCTCACTACCCTCCGAGAGAAGAAGGTTCCCTTCATGTTCCCCTTAAACTTTTCACCTTTCACCCTTAACCCATTACCTCCAGTTCTATTCCCACCCAACATAGGAGGAAAAAAACCTGCTTGCTTTTACACTATCTATACTCTTCATAATTTTGTACACCTCTATCAAATCTCCCCTCAGTCTTCTATGTTCCAAGGAATAAAGTCCTAACCTATTCAAACTTCCCTTATAACTCAGGTCCTCCAGACCCAGCAACTTCCTTGTAAACTTTCTCTGTACTCTTTCAATGTTATTTACATCTCTCTTGGAGGTAGTGACTAGAATTGCATAAAATAGTCCAAATTAGGCCTCACTAACATCTTATACAACTTTAACATTGCATCTCATCTTCTGTACTCAATATTTTGATTTATGAAGGCCAATGTGCCAAAAGCTTTCTTTATGACACTATCTACCTGTGGCAGCACTTTCAATGAGCCACGGACCTGTACTCCTAGATCCCTTTGTTCTACCACACTCCTCAGAGTGCTACCGTTTACTGTGTTAGATCTACCTTGGTCTACTGAAGTGCCACACCTCATACTTGTCTGCATTAAATTCTATCTGCCATTTTTTTCAGCCCACTTTTCCAGTTGGTCTAGATTCCACTACCAGCTTTGATAGTCTTCCTCACTGTCCACTACACTCCCAATCTTGGTGTTATCCGCAAGTTTGCTGATACAGTTAACCATATTATCATTGAGATCATTGACATAGGTGATATACAACAACGGACAATCCCAGTGGCACTCCACTAGTTACAGGCCTCCACTCAGAGAGGCAACCATCTCCTACCATTTTTTTGCTTCACCCACAAAGCCAATGTCTAATTCAATTTACTACTTCATCTTGAATGGCAAGTGACCAAACCTTCTTGACCAACCTCTCATATGGGACCTTGTCAAGTGCCTTGGTAAAGTCCATGTAGACAACATCACTGCCTTGCCTTCCTCAACTTTCCTGGTAACTTCCTCGAAAAACTCTATAAGATTCGTAAAACATAGCCTAACATGCATAAAGCTATGCTGACTATCCCTAATTGGTTCATGTCTATCCAAATAGTCATATTACAGGTATCTTAGAATTCCTTCCAATAGCTTTCCCACTACTGATGTCTGGTTCACATACAAAATGCTGGTGTAACTCAGCAGGTTAGGAGGCATCTATGGAGAGAAATAAAGAGCCAACATATCAGTCCTTGACCCTTCATCAGGAAATGAAGGGAGAAGAAGGCAGAATAAGACAGTGGGTGGGTGGGGAAGGAGTATAAGCTAGAAGGTGATAGATGAAACTGGGTGAGGGGTGATAGGTGGATGGTGGAAGGGGGATGAAGTGAGAAACTGGAAGTTGATAGATGAAAAAAGTAAAGGGTTGAAGAAGAAGGAATCTACATCCCTTTATCCTTTTAAGGAAAGATGCAAAATATAATGAGACGAATAGAAACCTTAACTGATTAAAACTAGATTAGATATTGCCAAAACAGCAGGTTTCAGAATATGGGAGTTGCTGTGAATCAGTGAGACGTTAAGTCGATGGAACTTCAGGGATAATCATTATGCCAAAAATTGAACCTGATTTGTAGACATCAGTCTGTATTAGAGAATGAAAGAGTTATCTAGACACCTTAATCCAATCATGAGGCTAAATAGTGATTCATTTGGTTGAATGTTAAGACATTTCTCTGATCAGAACTTAGTATTCTCTTTTATAGTTTGAAAAATACATGGCCAATATTTTCCATTGACAAAGCCAATCAGATTAGACAACTGCAGCAAATATTTTTTACAGCTTCACCAAAACCTCTATATCTCTTTTTACGATAAGGAGATCAGAATTGTATCTACTACTTCAAGAGTGGTCTGGCCATGTTTCAAACCAAATTTAATATAACTTCATTGGTCTCTAATTCTATCCCTTAGTGGGGGGTGAGCAGGAGGTACTTTATTTTTAAGGCCTTATTAATGGGTCATTTTTTGGATGTTTATATCATAATACCAGGACCATTATGTTGTTCTACATAGTTTAAACATTAGAGATGAAGAGTTATTTAGCCTCTGTATGCTCCCTACTAAATCACCTCACATACATATGTAATGTACTACCTCATATTTATCTATAATAAAATTCATGTTGTTGCTTATCAGCAATTTTGGTTATCTATTATTTAATATGATCCTGATCAGCTCAACATAGCTTTACAGTTTACCAGAGAAACATGTTGTCTGCTACAATGCAGCTAAGCTTAGAAAAGCTGAAGCTACAGTAAAGAAGCAAAAAGAAAAACTAACTGTGGCTCCCAAGTTGAGGTTCAGGTTGTCAAGTACCAAGGCAATTTCACTAATGAAATAGAAGTTGAGCCTATGCCTTACAAACTCTCAAAATCTGCTAAAGTGTGAGCTTTTCACTTCCAGACATGTACTACTGGAAAGCTGGCAGGAATCTACAGAAAATCATGCGGTCTGGCAGCCATCCACTGATGTGAGAAAGGAGCCATGAATAGGATCAAGAGCATTTTGCTGAAAATACTTCAGGAGAGTAGAAGGGGAGTCTGGACATAGACTTTAGAATACTACTGCAATCTAGAGACCACTGGGCCTACGATGTTTAGTCCATTTTTAGAGAAGAAAGGTGTCCAGATTTGTCAGAACTACTTCATGCAGTCCCAGAGTTAACTTCTACAACCACTATGGAGGAGGTCCCAAAAACAGAGATTGTTTCACAGTCAAGCAGAGTAACACCCCCCACCTCACCTTGTCAAGAAAGACATTATCCCATAAGGGTAAGAAATCCAACAAAGCAATTAGATCTCTAGGCCTAAATGAGACAATTTAAAATTTACTATCCTGTGGATGGGAAGAATGTTGTGTATTTAATATTTCAGTAATATTACAAATATATTGTTTGATTAAGCATTCTTTGTTCTTTACATAAAGGGAACAAAGTTATATATAAAAGTACATGAATTGCGTAAGTTATTATGCCACCATGTCATATGAGGATGCCTCTGAGTCCACGATCTTCTAATCTTATAATCTTTTTAATACTGTCTTGAAATTTTGGAGGTCTTCGCCAGTAACAATGATACCATCCAGGTAACACTGAGCTTTTCAGCATCTGGTCCATTGCTTTTTGCTAGAATGTTGGTGCAAACGCTACTCCAAAAATAAGCCTATTATAGTGATCAAGCCCTATGTGAGTCTTTATGATGAGAAACACTTTGAACCTTGGCTGCTCAGCGGAGGGTGCTGATGTTTTCTTGCTGGTGGGGTAGTGGGGGGAGGTTGGTGCCTCGCTGCTGCTTGTGCATTGTAGGGGTAGCTGGGGGAAGTGGGGCTTTGGAGTTCTAACATTTAACTGTCATTCATTCTTTGCAGAACCCCTCTGTTTTCTTGGATGTTTGTGAAGGAAAAGTATTTCAGGATGTATGTTGTATACATTTCTCTGACATTAAATGTACCAATTGAATCTTCTTCCATCCCCATCTGTAGGTAGGCCTCAGCTGAGTACACTTTGCTGAAGGGTTTCCCTCCAGAAAGGTTTGCAAAGAGATCTTCTATACTGGACAGAGGGTACTGATCTACATTCAGTACTGGGTTGATATTGACCTTAAAATCAAATTCTGACAAACCCATCCTTCTTGGTTATTAGGACCACTGGTGTTGTCCATGGGCTTCACTCAAACTTGGAAAGAATTTCTTCAGCCTCCATGCGATCTAGCTCACTGGCTACTTTTTCATGAATGTTATAAGGAACTGGACAGTCTTTGTAAAACTTGGGTGCGGCATTTTCATTTAATGCTATTTTACCCTTGATATAATTGAGTTTTCCAATGCCATCCTTGAATACTGCGTGGCACCATCCAGTACCTTTCTTAATTCACTTTCATTTGACTCTATTACATGGGATGTGGCATGCAATTGGAGGATAGATCTACAGTCAAGTTGTAGTGTTCTCAGCCACTCACATCCCCACAACGCTGGCTCTCCTGTTTTTACCACACTTAAGCCTTATGTGGCTTGTTGCTTGTTGTATTTCACTGTTACAAATATCATTCCCACAGGAGTTACCTTTTCTCCAGTATAAGTTCTTAGTTGGATATCTGCGGGCTTCAGTATCTTTGAAATGCTGATCATTCATTTTGTGGAAAGACTGAAATAACCAACCCAATGTCCAATTCCATTTTAGTTAATTTGCTGTTCACATCTGTTATAAACCATATTGCTTGTCTCTTGTTAGTTTTCACATTGTAATTCTCAAGGCTACCTTGTCCTGTGTGACTCTCATCATTATCAGATTTTTCATCAACATCATGCAGAACAGTGCTCTTTTTGAAATTGCAACTTGACTTTTTACCTCTTTCTCTTCCTTGTACAAACCACCTGTTTTTGTCTGACCAACATGATCTTTGTATATGTCCTACTTTGTTGCATTTTCTGCAAGTTTTGTCTTTAAATCTGTATTGGTCTGGTGTATGTGTGCCCCTGCCACAATGGTAACACAATTTATTCGACCAGGCCAGTTTCAGTTCAGAAGTTACAATCTTGCTCATGCTCACCTTCATTGCTGCCTGCAACTCAATTGAATCTCTGGCTGCTGCTTCCATTGAAACAGCAAATTTCAACTGCTCTTTTAAATGTGAATTGTGCTTTATTTAGGAGCCATTTGTGAACTATTTCTTCTATTCAGCCACATAAGCTGAAATCAGCTCCCTTTCCATTTGAATCTGCTTATGAAACCTCAAGCATTCTACAATCAAAAGTGGCTTTGATTCTAAGTGTTCCTGCATTAAACTTGCAATATCAGCAAAGCTTATTTCAGCTGGTTTTGTTGGAGTAATTAAACTTCTAAGCAAACAGTATTTTTTTCACCCATTGCACACAGCAACTGGCACTTGTTTTTCATTGGCTATTTAATTTGTTTCAAAATACTGCTCAATTCATTCAATATACATCATCCAGTTATCTGCTGTGCAACCAAACATGTTTATCTTTCTAACGTAGGCAGCCATTTCTGTTTTTTTAAATAAAAATAATAATTATTATTATTATTATTATCACCTGGTACTTACTGCTTAAGAAACTGTGGCAATACTCACTGCCTGTTAATTTTGTCCATTTTCTGTCTCTTTTAAACTTGAACTTCTCCCTTGCCCTCCATATAAAAACATGCTGCACTTTAACAGATAGGTAAACATCATGGGTTTGTTTTAAAACATCCTGGATGCCACTGTTATGTTTCGCAACTCCAGAAACTAATCAAAAGAAAAACATAGGAGCCGGAATATTTTTCTACTTAGACTTCCTTTTCCTTGTCTATTAGTGAGGAACTTACATGTGACATGGTAGCATAATGATGTATGCCATTGACATACATCTTTCATCTAACCCATAATAAATTATGTAAACAAAATATGCTTAATCAAACAATATATTTAAAATATTATTCAAATATTTCTGAAATATTAAATACACCACTGTGCTGACCTTTTAAACTACTCTAAGATCATTCTAATCCTGCTCTTGCAAATTGTTGATGTTGTTCCTTTTTACAACTTGTGGTGGATCAGGCAGAATTTTTGCTCGTTCTGTAACATTTTACTGTTTTTGCAAACTCAATGATCAACCCAGCATGGACTGAAACCGTACAAGGAGCCAGCCAGATTCAAACTCAGACCATTTCATTCGAAGTCCAGTGCTGATGCCATTAGACCACTAGCTGGCCAACATAGCCCTCCATTTTTGTCTTTCATCCATGTGCCTATCCAAGAGTCTCTTAAATGTCCCTAATGTACCAGCCTCTACCACTACCCTGGCAGGGCATTTCATGTGTGTAAAATACCTGCCTCAGATATCCACCCTAAACTTTCTTCCAATCACCTTAAAATTATACGCTGTTGTAATTACCATTGCTGCCCTAGGAAAAAGGTGCTGGTTGTCCACTCTGTCTCTACCATTTATCATCTTATACACCTCCATCAAGCCCCCTCATCCACCTTCACTAAAAAGCTCAGCTTGCTCAACCTATCCTCTCTAATCCAGTAACCTTCTTGATAAATCTCCCTGCGCCCTCTCTAAAGCCTGCACATTCTTGCTTTAATCAGGCCACCAGAACTGAACACAATGCTTCACATGTGGTCTAACCAGAGATTTATGGAACTGCAACATCATCTTGTGACTCTTGAACTCAATACACCAACTAATGAAGACCAACACATCTTATGCCTTTTTAATACTATATCAACTTGTGCGGCAACTTTGAGGGATCTATCGACGTCTGTTCCCCCACACTGCTAAGAATCCTGCTGTTAACCCTACATTCTGTCCTCAAGCTCGACCTTCCAAAGTGTATCATTCACAATTTTCTGGACTGAACTCCATCTGCCACTTCTCAGCACAATTCTGCATTCTATCTGTTTGTCAGGTTAGAGGCCGGTGACTAGTGGTGTGCCTCAAGGATCTGTACTGGGTCCAATGTTGTTTGTCATATAGGTTAATGATCTGGATGATAGGGTGGTAAATTGGATTAGTAAGTATGCAGATGATACTAAGGTAGGTGGCATTATGGATAATGAAGTAGGTTTTCAAAGCTTGCAGAGAGATTTAGGCCAGTTCGAAGAGTGGGCTGGATGATGGCAGATGGAGTTTAATGCTGATAAGTGTGAGGTGCTACATTTCGGTAGGAATAATCCAAAAAGGACATACTGTAGCGATGTGCTACACACAGCGCTGAAATAACGACACGCAGTCGGTAAGTCATTTCGAGACTAGTTTATTCAAACTTCGCGGCACTGGCATTTAAATCCCTAGTGCCCTCCCTCTCCAAGCGGAAATGACATCAGAGGTGCATTACCAAAGTCTCCTCCCGCGCGCTGGCTATTTGTGAGCCGGTTTGCTTGCACAGAAAGTGGGTTGCCACATAACCCCCCCCCCCCACCAGAACTGGCGATACACCTCCCAATATCCACAGTCTGGATCAGCATCTGTTTGGGAGGTCTGCCTCTGCGCCATGGTGCCTGAACCTCAACCGGCTGTGCCGAGTCCACGTGGGCTGGTTTGAGTTGGTCCACCGTGAAAACCTCCTCTCTCCCCTCAATGTCCAGAACGTACGTGGACCCGTTATTGTTGATCACCTTGAATGGCCCCTCGTACGGCCGCTGCAGCGGTACCCGGTTTCCGCCCCTTAGTACAAACACGAACTTACAGTTCTGCAGGTCTTTGGGCACATGGGTCGGGGTCTGTCTGTGCTGTGAAGTTGGTACGGGGCCAGGTTGCTGAGCCTTTCACGTAACCTGTCTAGGACTGCTGCGGGTTCTTCCTCTTGTCCCCTTGGGGTTGGTATGAACTCTCCCGGGATGGCCAGGGGCACGCCGTACACCAACTCGGCCGATGAGGCATGCAGATCCTCTTTGGGTGCTGTTAAGAATTCCAAGCAGGACCCAGGGAAGCTCGTCCACCCAGTTAGGTCCTCTCAGGCGGGCCATGAGAGCCAACTTCAAGTGACGGTGGAAGTGTTCGACTGTGAGTGGTAGGCAGTTGTGTGGTGCAGCTGCGTTCCCAACAGGCTGGCCACAGCCGACCACAGGCTGGAGGTGAACTGGGCGCCTCTGTCTGAGGAAATGTGGGCCTGTACCCCGAAGCGTGCTACCCAGGTTGTGATCAGTGCTCGGGCGCAGGAATCAACAGATGTGTCGGTGAGCAGGACCGCCTCTGGCCACCTTGTGAACCGGTCTACCATCGTTAGGAGGTACCACGCTCCTCGGGACACTGGTAGGGGGTCCACAATATCTACATGAATGTGGTCAAACCTCCGGTGGGTGGGTTCGAGCTGCTGTGGCGGGGCTTTAGTGTGCCGCTGCACCTTGGCTGTTTGGCACTGCGCGCACGTTCTGGCCCATTCACTGACCTGCTTGCGAAGTCCATGCCACGTGAACTTGCCGGAGACCAACCGGACTGTTGTCCTGATAGATGGGTGCGCCAAACCGTGTATGGAGTCGAAAACTCGCCGCCTCCAGGCTTCCGGGACGATGGGGCGAGGTTGGCCGGTAGTCACGTCGCACAGGAGGGTCCTATCACCTGGGCCTACGAGAAAGTCATGTAGCTGCAAACCCAAGACTGCAGTCCTGTAGCTGGGCATCTCGTCGTCTGCCTGCTGAGCCACCACCAGTGCTGCATAGTCCATCCTCAGGGACAGGGCCTGGACATCTGGTCTGGAGAGAGCGTCCACCACGAGGTTGTCCTTTCCCAAGACATGCTGGATGTCCGTTGTGTATTCAGAGATGTAGGACAGATGTTGCTGCTGGCGAGCCGACCAGGGATCGGAAACCTTCAGGAATGTGAAGGTCAACGGTTTGTGGTCAGTGAACGTGGTGAACGGCCTGCCTTCTAAGAAGTACCTGAAATGCCGGATTGCCAGATACAGTGCCAACAGCTCCCGGTCGAAAGCACTATACTTGAGTTCGGATGGTCATAGGTGCTTGCTGAAGAATGCCAGGGGTTGCCAGTGCCCCTCGATAAGCTGCTCCAGCACCCCACCGACTGCTGTGTCGGATGCGTCCACCATGAGGGCGGTCGGAACATCCGTTCTGGGGTGCACCAGCATCGTAGCATCTGCCAAGGCTTCCTTGGCTTTAACGAAAGCAGCCGCGGCCTCCTCATCCCAAGTAATGCCCTTGCCTTTACCCGACATCAGGGTATACAAAGGGCACATGATACGGGCTGCTGAGGGGAGGAAACGGTGGTAGAATTTCACCATACCAACGAACTCCTGCAGGCCTTTGACCGTGTTGGGCCGGGCAAAGTGGCGGATCGCGTCTACCTTGGTGGGCAGAGGTGTTGCCCCGTCTTTGGTAATCCTGTGGCCCAGGAAGTCGATGGTATCGAGACCGAACTGGCTTTTGGCCGGGTTCATCGTGAGGCTGAAATCACTCAGGTGGGAGTAGAACTGGCGAAGGTGGGACAGATGCTCCTGACGACAACTGCTGGCTATAAGGATGTCGTCCAAATAGATGAACGCAAAGTCCATGTCACGTCCCACCGCGTCCATTAGCCGTTGGAATGTCTGTGCAGCATTCTTCAGGCCGAACGGCATTCGGAGGAACTCGAACAGGCCGAACGGGGTAATGAGTGCTGTTTTGGGGATGTCTTCAGGGTGCACCGGGATTTGATGGTATCCCCGGATGAGGTCTATTTTGGAAAAGATTCTTGCCCCATGCAGGTTTGCTGCAAAGTCCTGTATGTGTAACACGGGGTAGCGGTCTGGAGTGGTAGCCTCGTTCAGTCTGCAGTAGTCGCCACATGGTTCTCCAACCCCCAGCTGCTTTGGGCACCATGTGCAGGGGGGAGGCCCATGGGCTGTCAGACCTCCATACGATCCCCAATTCCTCCATCCTCTTGAACTCCTCCTTCGCCAGGCGGAGCTTTTCCGGGGGGAGCCTTCGTGTGCGGGCGTGGAGGATTGGTCCCTGGGTCGGAATGTGGTGCTGTACTCAGTGTCTGGGCAAGGCTGCCGGGAACTGCGGTGCCAGAATCGATGGAAAGTCCGCCAGGATTCTGGTGAATTCATTGTTTGACAGCATGATGGAGTCCAGGTGTGGGGCCGGTAACTTGGCTTCACCCACAGAGAATGTCTGGAAAGTCTCGGCATGTACCAGTCTTTTCCCTTGCAAGTCGACCAGCAGGCTGTGAGCTCGCAAGAGGTCCATCCCCAGGAGTGGTTGGGCCACTGCGGCCAGTGTGAAGTCCCACGTGAGCCGGCTGATGCCGAACTGCAGCTGCACTGTGCGGGTGCCGTAGGTCCGTATCGTGTTGCCGTTTGCGGCCCTCAGGGTGGGTCCTGACTTCCTGTTGCGGGTGTCGTACCCCGTCGGGGGCAAGACGCTGATCTCCGCTCCAGTGTCGACCAAGAAGCGGGCATCCCGACTGTTTGTCCCAGACGTACAAGAGGCTGTCCTGGTGGCTAGCTGTCATAGTCATTAGCAGCAGCTGGCCCTTGCAGGGTGGGCGACAACGACGGGCTTTTGTGCCCCACCGCTGGTGGTAGAAACACCACTGTTCACTGGCCTCCTCACTCCTGCCTCTGTGTTGTGTGCGCCCCACTGCCGGGCCTGGTCTGGTCTGCTGTTGGGCATGTGGCCTGGTAATCTGACGAACGGACCCACGCTCTCCCTCTTGGCTTTCCACAGCACGTCTGCCCGGGCCGCCACCTTCCGGGGGTCGCTGAAATCTGCGTTGGCCATCAGCAGATCTATGTACTTGGGCAGTTGCTCCAGGGACGCTTGCTCGAACATGAGGCAGGGCTTGTCTCCGTCAGCCAGGGACAGCATCTCGTTCATCAATGCTGACGGCAGTCTGTCTCCCAAACGGTCCAGGTGAAGCAAGCGGGCACCCTGCTCCCGCCATGAGAGGCCAAAGGTCCCAATGAGCAGCGCCTTGAATGCTTCATATTTGCCTTCTTCCGGGGGCGACTGTATGAAATTCACAACCTGGGCGGCCATCTCCTGGTCAAGGGCGCTCACCACGTGATAGTAATGCGTGGAATCAGAAGAGATCTGCTGAATCTGGAACTGGGCTTCTGCTTGGCTAAACCACACGCATGGTCACAGGGTCCAGAAAGTCGGCAGTTTTAGCGAAACTGCGTGAACAGTTGAAGAGTCGGCCATCTTTGGTCCAAATCCTGTTTGGACCGTCGGGGTCACCAATGTAGCGATGTGCTACACAGCACTGAAGTAACGACACACAGTCGGTAAGTCGTTTCAAGACTAGTTTATTCAAACTTTGCGGCGCTGGCAGTTAAATCCCTAGTGCCCACCCTGTCCGGGCAGAAATGACATCAGAGATGCATTACTAAAGTCTCCCCCCCCCCCCCACGCATTGGCTATTTGTGAGCCGGTTCGCCTGCACAGAAAGTGGGTCGCCACAATACATGGTAAATGGTAGGTCATTGAAGAATGCAGTAGAACATGTGGATAGGGTGGTGAAGAAAGCTTTCGGTATGCTGGCCTTTATAAATCAGAGCATTGAGTATAGGAGTTGGGATGTAATGTTAAAATTTACAAGGCATTGGTAAGGCCGAATTTGGAGTATTGTGTACAGTTCTGGTCACTGAATTATAGGAAAGATGTCAACAAAATAGAGAGAGTACAGAGATTTACTAGAATGTTACCAGGGTTTCGGCATCTAAGTTACAGGGAAAGGTTGAACAAGTTAGGTCTTTATTCTTTGGAGCGTAAAAGGTTAAAGGGGACTTGATAGAGGTATTTAAAATTATGAGGGGGATAGATAGAGTTGATGTGGATAGGCTTTTTCCATTGAGAGTAGGGGAGATTCAAACAAGAGGACATGAGTTGAGAGTTAGGGGGCAAAAGTTTAAGGGTAACACGAGGGGGAATTTCTTTACTCAGAGAGTGGTAGCTGTGTGGAACGAGCTTCCAATAGAAGTGGTAGAGGCAGGTTCGGTATTGTCATTTAAAGTAAATTTGGATAGGTATATGGACAGGAAAGGAATGGAAGGTTATGGGCTGAGTGCGGGCCAGTGGGACTAGGTGAGAGTAAGAGTTCGGCATGGACTAGAAGGACCGAGATGGCCTGTTTCCGTGCTGTAATTGTTATATGGTTATCAATGTTCCATTATAATGTCAGTACCTCCAGTTGAACTCTAACTTTTTGTGTGTTTCCCCATACTCCGGCACGTGTATTACTGAGTACTCCGACTCTCACCTGTTTCTCATGATTACCTGTATTGCTGCCACCCGTGTCTCATTGAGCTCCACCTATCATCTGCCTCTCTGTTTATTGCTCATTGTATTTCAGTCCTGCGTTTTCACCTGTTTGTTGCCAGATTGCGCCAGTGAATTTTCCTGAGCCTTTCCAGCATTTGTATCTGTACTCTTTCTGAATATCAGCTCTGCCTGTTTCCCAATTCTGGTTTTTGGATTTCTCTTGATGTTTTGATTTCTGCCTGAACTTTGACGCCAATTTTGTTTGCAGCATTGCACTATTGACCTCTCGCCTGGCACATCTCCTCCAAGAGGCAGCCTGTATTCCCTGTCCGTACCTGAAACAGAAGCCATGAATAAGTACATTCAAGAGTCTCTGGCTGCAGACATCATCCGATCGTCTTCCTCCCCCGCTGGTGCCAGTTTTTCCTTTGTTGAAAAGCAGTACAGCTCCTTATGTCCATGCATTAATTACTGGGGACTGAATGAAGTCACTGTTAAGAACCGTTACCCTCTTCTGCTCATGACCTCGGCAGTTGAACTACTACAAGGAGCCTCTGTTTTTTCCAAGCTTGATCTCTGTAACACCTACCATCTTGTCCACATCTGTTTGTTTTTGTGTATCTCGATGACATTTTGATTTTTTTCTAAGTCCCTTGTTGAACACACAGGTCAAGTCCAGAGATTCCCAGCACCTTCTGGAGAACCAGCTCTTTGTGAAGGCTGAGAAATGTGAGTTTCATCGCAATGTCGTCTCCTTCCTGGGGTATGTAATTTCAGGTGGTTCCATTCAAATAGATCAACAGAAGATCAAGGTGGTGGTCGAATGGCCCCAACCCTCGGCTCATCGGGAGTTGCAATGCTTCTTGGGCTTCATTAACTTCTATCGCTGCTTCATCAGAAATTACAGTACACTGGCTGTACCACTCACTACTCTTACCTCATCGCCTGTCTGATTCTCCTGGTCCCCTGCTGCTGAAAAAGCATTCTCTGACCTGAAGGAATGTTTCACCTCTGCCCCCATCCTGATCCAACCCGACACCGACAGGCAGTTCATTGTGGAGGTGGATGTGTCTGTCATTGTTGTAGGAGCTGATCTCTCTCAGCGCTCGGCCAAGGATAAGAAGGTATACCCCTGCGCCGCCTTCTCTCACCGCCTCACTCCCACAGAGCAGAATTACGATGTAGGAAACTGGGAGCTGCTGGCTGTGAAGCTAGCTCTGGAGGAGTGGAGGCATTGGCTGGAGGGAGCTAAGGTGTCCTTTTTAGTCTGGACTGATAAAAATATATCTGTACTGCCAAGCTCATTGGTCCCTGTCTTTCTCAAGATTCAATTTTACTCTGTCCTTCTGCCCCGGTTCCAAGAATGAAAAACCTGATGCCCTCGCCTGAAGATTTCCTTCCTCTGAGACCCCTGAGGTACCCAATGTCATCCTCCCCGCTCACCGTCTCATGGGTGTAGCGCAATGGGACATTGAAGCCATGGTGCAAGCTGCTCAACAGAGCGAGACAGCCCCACTAACCATTTTTATGTTCCCAACTCTGTCCACTCACAGGTATTGCAATGGGGTCATTCTTCCCGGTTATCCTGTCACCCTGAAACCATGCATACTCAGGCCTTCATCAGTCGGTGGTTCTAGTGGCCCTCCATGGGATGTCTGCTCCAGCACCCTGACATATAACCTATGACAACCTTCTACACTATCCAGACTACCAACCTTTGCATCATTTTCAAATTTACTAATTCACACATCAACTTCCTCATCCAAAACATCTATAAAAATCACAAAGAGTAAGTGTCCCAGAACAGATGTCCATTGAGCCACACTGGTTAACAACCTCCAGGAGGAACATGCTCTATCTACTACACCCGTTTCCTTCTGTGAGCAAGCTAATTCCAAATCCAAGCAACCTAGTTTCCTAGGATCCCATGCCTCCCGATTTTTTGCATGAGCCTATCATGGTGAAATTTGTCAAAATCCATATACAGCATTTCTGCTGTTCTAGCTTCATGAATTTGTTTCATCACTTCCTCAAAGAATTCACTCTGGCTTGTGAGGCACAACCTGCCCCTCACAAAGCAATGTTGATTTAGCTTAATCACACTATACTTCTCCAAATGCTCATAAATCCTGTCTCTAAGAATTCTCTCCAATAGTTTGTCAACCACTGAAGTGTGACTCACTAGTCTGAAATCCCAGGATTAACCCTTTTATTTTCCTTGAACAAAGGAATAACATTTGAAAAGCTGCAGTCATCTGGTAAGACTCCTGTGGCCACCAAAGGCATAATAATCTTTCCCTTGCTTCCCATAATAACCTGTGGTATATCCTGTCTGGCCCTGGGGATATCTATCCTAATATTTTTCAAAATGTCCAGCACATCTTCTTTCTTAACCTCAATGTGCTCCAGCATATTAACCTGTTCAATGCTGTCCTCACATTCATCAAGGTCCGTCTCTTTGGCGAATACCAAAGCAAATTATTCATTAAGAACTTCCCCTTCCTCTTCCTTTGGACAATGGGAAAGTGGAACTTTGGCTACTAATCAGATTAGCAAAGATCTTTTCAAATGGACAAACAAGATCAAAGGGCTGCAGAAAGTTAGGGCAAACCTACCTACACTGCTGAATGCAATCAATGACTGAGGGAAAAATGATTCTATAAGGGCTCTGAATTACAGCTGACAGAATTCACCATGCTACTTCTCTCCTGAACTCGTGACTATCACAGCATTACAACAGAAAGCAAATACAACCAATAATATCACAGGGATATTTAATATAATATTAAATATGCATATACTATATTATGCATACAACCTGTATACCAACGAGTCACTCCTGCATTCATGGACCTGGTTTAGGACCAGGTTTGTGAACCTGCTTTAGGAATCTCACATCCTGTTTGCTGATAGGAGTAGCAGTGCTGTGTCTCGAGAAAGCAATCAAATCATATCATATATTTGATATTTTGTTATGATATTGAAGTTCATTCAGCTCCCTGGATCAATGAGGCTCTCAGAACATTCCTAACAATCTCATTCTCCCACCCCCACCTTTTTGCCTGCAACTGATTCTTGCTCTTTTCTCATTGCTACATCAGACAGGAGGTATAGGAGCGGTTAGGTCCCACAGCACCAGATTTGAGGACAGTTATTATGCTACAACCATCAAGCTCCTGAATCGCATGGATAACTTCACTTACCTCTACTGTGATCTGATTTCACAATCTACACACTCAATTTCCTGGACACTTTACAACTCAGTAATATTTATTTTTTTATTTACACAATTTGTCTTGTTTTGCACATTGGTTGTTTTGCATTTTATTTATGTATATTTTTCATAAATTCTATTGTAATTCTTCATTTTTCTGTAAATGCCTGTAAGAGAATTAATCTCAAGGTAGCATATAGTAACATATACCTACTTTGATAATAAATTTTACTTTGACTTTGAACTTCCTAAACACTTACCTAGACTAAAGGTAATTTACAGTAGCCAGTTAACCAAACAGCACCTTTCTGAGATGCAAGAGGAAACTGAGCATCTGGAAGAAATCCACATGGTCACAAGGAGAATGTGGAAACTCCACACAGGTTTCGTTAGAGGTCATGATCAAACCCAGATGGGAAGACCTATGCGGCAACAGAGCCAACTGCTGTTTCACAGTGCTGCCCCATATTTGTCATTAAGGGACAGCACAAAGTTGACTCTGGAATGACTATGTTAAAGACTCTGGAAAGAAAACTGCCTTAACTCCTTCCCTTTGAACAACGTGGCAACCTTCATAGAGGGGATCAAATGCAGAATGCCCACAAAAAAAGCAGTGATACAATTCTACGATTGATGATGGAACCAAAGAAATAGCCACAGTTTTCATTCACTGCCAGAATTCTTGAGTTAATGGATATAAATAAGCACAACATATGGAAGTCAAGAAATTATTTTTAACAATATTTTGCACTCGTAAGTGCCTCGCTTACTCAATAGCAAGCTATCCAACTTATATTACTCTGAAATAGTCTTTTATAAATAGATCATAATTATTCTCGATGAGGATTGAGATTCAAGATTATTAAAGCCATTTTAAACAAAATATTAAATTGTTAGCTTTTGATTTATGTTAATTTAAGTCCTGATCACATTAACAGGAAGTGAGATGGTAGTTCAGTTTAGACATTGATTATGAATCTGTATATCAATTTGTAAAATGATGCTATGTTCATATTTTAATCATATTCTTTTTAAATGGTTGCATTTATTTTTCTTCAAGTTAACCCCTTCTGATTCTATATATTACTTTCTAATGGGAAGGCAATCAGAAAATCTGTTGACAATCCTTTACTAATACCATTGATTGCTGGTTCCATAAGTACGTTAGTAGAAAGTCCTTAAAACCTAGAGAAGCATTTGGGTACAAGACACTCAATTTTATTTTATAAGGAATTGTCGATTAATCATACATTTTAAAAAATCTATGTATTTTTTTGTCAAAGTTTGCTGCTGTTCAATATTCTCAGAGGAATGAAATATAGTAGAAACATAGAAACAAGAAACATAGAGGGTGCCGAACATGTACTTACTTTTGAAATTACCTAGAGTTACCCATAGCCCTCTATTTTTCTAAGCTCCATGTACCTATCCAGGAGTCCCTTAAAAGACCCCATTGTATCCATCTCTACCACAGTCACTGGCAGCTCATTCCATGCACTCACCACTCTCTGCGTAAAAAAACTTACCCGATGTCCCTTCTGTAACTAATTCCAAGCACCTAAAGACTATGCCCTCTCATGTTAGCCATTTCAGCCCTGGGAAAAAGCATCTGCCTATCTACACGATCAATGACTCTCATCATCTTATACACATCTACCAGGTCACCTCTCATCCTCCGTCACTCCAAGGACAAAAGGCCAAGTTCACTCAACCTATTCTCATAATAGCATGCTCCCCAATCCAGGCAGCATCCTTGTGAATCTTCTCTGCACCTTTTCTATAGTTTCCACATCCTTCTTGTAGAGAGCTGACAAGAACTGAGCATAGTACTCCAAGTGGGGTCTGACCAGGGTCCTCTATAGCTGTAACATTCCCTCTCGGCTCCTGAACTCAATTCCACGGTTGATGAAGACCAATGCACTGTATGCCTTCTTAACCACACAATCAACCTGCACGGCAGCTTTGAGTGTCCTATGGACATGGACCCATAACATTAAAAGTAACATTAGCAATTTTGAAGATGACACAAAGCTGAGTGGCAGTGTGAAATATGAGCAGGATGTTAGGAGAATGCAGGATGACTTGGACAGGTCGGGTGAGTGGGTAGATGCAGTTTAATGTGGATAAATGTGAGGTTATCCACTTTGGTGGCAAGAACAGGAAAGCAGATTACTATCTGAATGGTGT
This sequence comes from Hypanus sabinus, assembly GCF_030144855.1. Lineage (NCBI taxonomy): Eukaryota > Metazoa > Chordata > Chondrichthyes > Myliobatiformes > Dasyatidae > Hypanus > Hypanus sabinus. Next base: position 42,761,341 of record NC_082709.1, read on the forward strand.
CAAGTTAGGAAAAGGGGAAGTACAACGAGATCTAGGTGTTCTTGTACATCAGTCACTGAAAGTAAGCATGCAGGTACAGCAGGCAGTGAAGAAAGCTAATGGCATGTTGGTCTTCATAACAAGGGGAGTTGAGTATAGGAGCAAAGAGGTCCTTCTGCAGTTGTACAGGGCCCTGGTGAGACCACACCTGGAGTATTGTGTTCAGTTTTGGTCTCCAAATTTGAGGAAGGATATTCTTGCTATTGAGGGAGTGCAGCGTAGGTTCACGAGGTTTATTCCCGGGATGGCGGGACTGTCATATGTTGAAAGGTTGGAGCGAATGGGCTTGTATACAATGGAATTTAAAAGGATGAGAGGGGATCTGATTGAAACATTTAAGATTATTAAGGGATTGGACATGCTAGAGGCAGGAAACATGGTCCCGATGTTGGGGGAGTCCAAAACCAGAGGCCACAGTTTAAGAATAAGGGGTAGGCCATTTATATAATGGTTATATGGTTATTTAGAACGGAGTTCAGGAAAAAAAATTTCACCCAGAGAGTTGTGGATCTATGGAATGCTTGCTTCAGAATGCAGTGGAGGCCAATTCTCTGGATGCTTTCAAGAAAGAGTTAGATAGAGCTCTTAAGGATAGCGGAGTCAAGGGATATGGGGAGAGGGCAGAAACGGGGTAATGATTGTGGATGTTCAGCCATTATCACATTAAATGGCGGTGCTGGCTCGAAGGGCCAAATGGCCTACTCCTGCACCTATTGTCTATTGACCCCAAGATCCCTCTGATCCTCCACACTGCCAAGAGACTTACCATTAATACTATATTCTGCCATCATATTTGACCAACCAAAATGAACCACCTCACACTTATCTGGGTTGAATTCCATCTGTCACTTCTCAGCCCAGTTTTGCATCCTATTGATGTCCCGATGTAACTTCTGACAGCCCTCTGCACCATCCACAACACCCCCAACCTTTGTGTCAGCTGCAAATTTACTCACCCATCACTTCACTTCCTCATCCAGGTCATTTATAAAAATCATACAGAGAAAAACAGATCCCTGAGGCACACCACTGTTCACCAGCCTCCATGCAGAATATGACACATCTACAACCCACTCTTTGCCTTCTGTGGGCAAGCTAGTTCTGGATCATAAAGCAACGTCCCCTTGGATCTCATGCCTCCTAACTTTCTCAATAGCCTTGCATGGAGTACCTTATCAAATGCCTTGCTGAAATCCATATACACTACATCTACTGCTCTGCCTTCATCAATGTGTTTAGTCACATACTCAAAAAGTTCAATCAGGCTTGTAAGGCACAACCTGCCTTTGACAAAGCCATGCTGACTATTCCTCATTATATTATGTCTCTCCAAACGTTCATAAATTTTGCCTCTCAGGATCTTCTCCATCAACTTACCAACCACTGAAGTAAGACTCAATGGTCTATAATTTCCTGGGCTATCTTTACTCACTTTTTTGAATAGGGGAACAACATCTGCAACCCTCCAATCCTCCAGAACCTCTGCCATCCCCATTGATGATGCAAAGATCATTGCCAGAGGCTCAGCAATCTCCTCCCTCACCTCCCACAGTAGCCTGGGGTATATCTCGTCCAGTCCCACTGACTTACCCATCTTGATGCTTTCCAAAAGCTCCAGCGTATCCTCTTTCTTAATGTCTATATGCTCAAGCTTTTCAGATGGCTGTAAGTCATCTCTACAATCGTCAAGGTCCTTTTCTGTAGTGAATACTGAAACAAAGTATTCATTAAGTATCTCCACTATCTCCTCCAGTTCCATATACACTTTTACACTGTCACACTTGGTTGATCCTATTCTCTCATGTCTTATCCTCTTGCTGTTCACATACTTGCAGGATGCCATTGGGTTTTCCTTAATCCTGCTCACTAAGGCCTTCTCGTGGCCCATTCTGGCTCTCCTAATTTCATTCTTAAGCTCCTTTGGGCTAGCCTTATAATTTTCTAGATCTCTATCATTACCTAGCTTTTTGAACCTTTCATCAGTTTTTCTTTTCTTCTTGACTAGATTTTCAACAGTCTTTGTACATCATGCTTACCATCCTTTCCCTGTCTCACTGCAACGTACCTATGCAGAACACCACACAAATATCCCCTGAACATTTGCCACATTTCTGCCAAGCATTTCCCTGAGAAGATCTGTTCCCAGTTAGTGCGTCCAAGTTCCTGTCTGATAGCTTCATATTTCCCCTTGCCCCAGTTAAACACTTTCCTAACTTGTCTGTTCCTATCCCTCTCCAATGCTATGGTAAAGGAGATAGAATTGTGATCACTATTTCCAAACTGCTCTCCCACTGACAGGCCTGATACCTGACCAGGTTCATTTCCCAATACCAGATCAAGTACAACCTCTCCTCTTGTAGGCTTACCCACATATTGTGTTAGGAAACCTTCCTGAACACAACTAACAAACACCACCCCATCTAAACCCCTTGCTCTAGGCATCTTCCCAGAATCTGTCTCCATGTCTGCTCCTCGATGTCCCTGTTACTATTGTGTGGTCTATAAAAAACACCCAGTAGAGTTATTGACCCCTTCCTGTTCCTAACTTCCACCCACAGAGACTCAGTAGACAATCCCTACATGACTTCCTCCTTTTCTGCAGCCGTAACACTATCTTTGATCAGTAGTGCCATGCCTCCATCTCTTTTGCCTCCCTCCCTGTCCTTTCTGAAACATCCAAAACCTGGCACTCTAAGTAGCCATTCCTGCCCCGAGCCATCCAAGTCTCTGTAATGTCCACAATATCATAGCTCCAAGTAGTGATCCACACTCTAAACGCATCTGCTTTGATCATGATACTCCGCAAATTCAGGGAGTTGCAATCCTAAGTACTTGCATAATCATTTTGGATAGCAAATAAAATATAAACTGTCTTAAGTCCCCTTGACTCAAATTCAAAGTGCATGAAGAGGGAACTTTGATTAGAAAGATCTAAATATCTAATAATCTGAAGATACTGTACATAGTGAAAGAAAATGTTTATATGTCTCATGAATCCCTCAGTAATGAAACAACCTAATATTACCCCCCGAGTCCATAAGGTACCTAATTATAATTTTCCTCATTGGAAGTTGGGGAGTTTTATTTTCAACTCTATTTTTCTTTCAAGTGGGTTGTTTTGAAATCCGGTTTATTGGCCTAGATTCAAAATTACAGTATATCCATCATCACCATGCTGAAAAAATGGGAAAATGCAGAGCATCATAAAAAATGCATGTGTTCTTTGCAAAGCTCAGTAACAAAACAGCCTATAAATCTGATATTTTTCATGTAAGGATATGCACTCTACTCACAGTTTTTCTAAAACTCCTATCGGAGATCCTCCATTGCTCAAAGGGGCCCTAATTTTAATTTTTGCAGCTAGTTCTGAATAAAACTATTAAACTTAACTCACAAGAGACTGCAGGTGCTGGAATCTGGAGCAAGAAGCGAACAGCTGGAGGGACTCAGTTGGTCAGACAGGATCTGTAGTGAGAAATAGACAGTCAGCAGTTCAGGTTGAGACCATTCACATGGTTGATTATTATTATTATTAGTCATAGTATTAGTATTAATAGTCATAGTAGCAGTCACACTCGAGGTAGTAGTAGCAATAGTTTATAGTATTAGTAATACCAGTATTCGTAGCAGCTATACCCAGTGTTGTTCAGGTTATTATGCTGGCAAATGTGATGTCTGCATCTATTTCAATGCAACACACCTTAAAAACTAAATAAATCTATTTTAAATATATAGACATTAATATATAATATATTTCATGAATAATATATATGAAGACATGTGTTGAGTAGCAGTAGTGAATGGTATTTGTAATACCAGTATTAGTAGCTGCTATATCCAGTATTGTTCAGGTTATTATGCTGGCAAACATGATGTTAGCATTTATTTCATTTAAATATGTAAGCATTTAATGAATAATATATTTCATGAATGATACATATGAAGACGTGTTGAGTCTTCATGTAAATTGACTTAAGATACCAATAAAAATATACAAAAATTACATTTAATATGGTTCTTTTTAAATATGTGCTTATGCAAAAAGTATAAATTTTCTTAATGTCAATGTTGAAGTGCCTCTGAAAGCACTATACTTCTTGATTTTGAATCTAGCATAGGCATGTATAAATTATTTTTCACTCCAACTGAAGAGCAACCAATATAAAGTCGACCTTAGGAAGAGCATTTTCAGATTGATGCCAACAACTTTTACTGATTGCCCTTGGACCTTGTAAGTGCTTAAAGCAAAACTAAGTAAAACAAGGAACCAAAGTCACTTGAATCATTGAAAAGATAGATCAAATGGAATAATTGGTATCTCGGTCTCTGTACCTCCCTCTGCAATTGGATCCTCGATTTCCTAACCAGAAGACCACTATCTGTGTGGATTGTTGATAGCATATCCTCCTTGCTGACGATCAACACTGGCGCAAGTCAAGGGTGTGTGCTTAGCCCACTGCACTGCTCTCCATATACACATGACTGTGTGGCTAAGCATAGCTCAAACACCATCTATAAATTTGCTGACAATACGGCCATTGTTGGTAGAATCTCAGGTGGTGACGAGAGGGCATACAGGAGTGAGATATCCCAACTATGGAGTGGTGCTGCAGCAACTACATAGCACTCAATGTCAGTAAGACAAAACAGCTGATTGTAGGCTTCAGGAAAGGTAAGACGAAGGAACACAGACCAATCCTCATAGAGGAATCAGAAGTGGAGAGAGTGAGCAGCTTCACGTCCTGGCTATCAAGATCTTTGAGGATCTAACCTGGTCCCAACATATCGATGTAGCTATAAAGAAAGCAAGACAGTGGTTATACTTCATTCGGAGTTTGAAAAGATTTGGTATGTCAACAAATATACTCAAAAAACTTCTATAGATGTATCATAGAGAGCATTATGACAGGCTGCATCACTGTCTGGTATGGGAGGGTCTACTGCACAGGACCAAAGGAAGCTGCAGAGGGTTGTAAATCTAGTCAGTTCTATCTTGGGTAGTAGCCTACAAAGTACCCAGGACATCTTCAGGGAGCGATGTCTCAGAAAGGCAGCATCCATTATTAAGGACCTCCAGCACCCAGGGCATGCCCTTTTCTCACTGTTACCATCAGTTAGGGGATACAGAAGCCTGAAGGCACACAATCAGCGATTTAGGCACAGTTTCTTCCTCTCTGCCATCCGATTCCTAAATGGACATTGAACCCTTGGACACTACCTTACATTTTTTTAATATACAGTATTTCGTTTTTTTGCACATTGTTTAATCTATTCAATATATGTGTACTGTTATTTATTTATTTATTATTGTTACTTTTTATTTTATTATTTTTTTTCTTTTATATTATGTTTTGCATTGAACTGCTGCTGCTAAGTTAACAAATTTCACATCACATACTGGTGATAATAAACCTGATTCTGATTCTTAAATCAGCAGAATAACAGCATTACCAGTTGTAATTTAGTGGTAATTTTTGAATTGAAAATCTTGGGCCATTGCATAGTATTGGTAGATGCAAAATCCTGCGCATCATGATTGGAGCTTCCTTCTTTTAGTTCAAGATTATGTGAAGGCACACCAGGTGGTGATGTTTAGTCTGACCAACAACTGAACCATTTGGCCATGTTTGCACGCTTTTATGCTTTGAGCTGTGACCATATGATTGGCTAATTAGATTTGCATTAATTAGCAAGTGTACAGTTATACCTAATAAAGCGGCCACTAAATATTTATGTCAAAATATATTACCCTGAGATTCATTTTCTTGCAGGTGTTCATGGTAGAACAAAGAAATGCAATAGAATCAATGAAAAACTACACATAAACAGACTGACAACCATGCACAAAATAAGAGAATATGCAAAAAAATTTAAATAGATAGATAGATAGCTAAATAAATAGATAAATACATGAGTTGTAGAGTCCTTTTAAGAAAGAAGTTAAATGTGATTCCTCCTTGGTACATACTAAAATAAAATGGAAGTCTGTCAGCTTGGAGTGGGATTGTTTTGAGACAGTAAGATTCACTGCAATGTTTTGAGAATGTTAAGGGAGTACAAGTCTATAGCCATAACAGTGTAAGATGGTGAAAAACGAGATTTTCACTGGAAGGCAAGGTGCAGAAGCTGGTACCAAGTACATGGAAAAGAACCAATGTACCAAAGGAGCACCTTGTTGGTGCAAGGAGACAGAGTTTTGTCCTAGGCTAGGTCACGGCTGGTGGCTACTGCTAAGATAGGAAACAGTATGTCAAGGGAGTCAGAGTATGTTGAGTCAGACTTAGAATTAGAATTAGAGACTCTATAGTCAGGGGTTCAGACAGATGATTCTGTGGACACAGGAAAGAAACTCGGATGGTAGTTTGCCTCCCAGGTGCCAGGGTCCAGGATGTCTCTGATCATGTCCAAGATATCCTGCAGTGGGAGGGAGAACAGCCAGAGGTCGTGGTACATATTGGTACCAATGACATAGGTAGGAAAAGGGAAGAGGTCCTGAAAGAAGACTACAGGGAGTTAGGAAGGAAGTTGAAAAGCAGGACCTCAAAGGTAGTAATCTCGGGATTATTGCCTGTGCCACGCGACACTGAGAATAGGAATAGAATGAGGTGGGGGATAAATGCGTGGCTGAGGGATTGGAGTAGGGGGCAGGGATTCAGATCTCTGAATCATTGGGACCTCTTTTGGGGCGGGTGTGTCCTGTACAAAAAGGACGGGTTGCACTTGAATCCCAGGGGGACCAATATCCTGGCGGGCAGGTTTGATAGAGCTGTTGGGAAGGGTTTAAACTAGTTTGGCAAGGGGGTGGGAATCAGAATGTGAGTGCAGGGATTAAGGCAAAAGGACAAGGGCATGATGCTAAGCGTTCTGAGTTGCTGAGGAAGGACAGGTATGGGACAGAACATAATTAAAGCCAGTTAAAGGGATTGAAATGTGTCTATTTCAATGCTAGGAGTATTAGGAACAAGGAGGATGGACTTAGAGCATGGATTAGTACGTGGAACTACGATGTTGTGGCTGTTACTGGAACGGTTCGAGGAAAGGCAGGATTGGATGAATCAGATACTGGGGTTCAGGTGTTTTAAAAGGATTAGGATGGGCGGTAGAAAAGGGGGGGGTGAGTGGCATTGCTGGTCAGGGATAGTATCACAACTATAGAAAGGGAGGACGCTGCAGAAGGAGTGTCCACGGATTCAGTCTGGGTGGAAGTCAGAAATAGGAAGGGATCAATCACTGTGCCGGGAGTAGTCTTTAGGCCCTCAAATAGTCGTAAGGACACCGAGGAGCAGATAAGCAGGCAGATTTTAGAATGGTGCAGGAAATACAGGGTAGTAGTTATGGGTGATTTCAACTTCCCTCATATTGACTGGCACCTCCTGAGTGCAAGGGGGATAGATGGGGCTGAATTTGTCAGGTGTGTTCAAGAAGGATTCCTGACACAGTATGTGAACCGGCTGACGAGAGGAGAGGTTATACTGGATCTAGTTCTGGGTAATGAACCTGGTCAGGTGACAGACCTCTTGGTGGGGGAGCATTTTGGTGAGAATGACCACAACTCGCTTAGCTTCAGTATAGCTATGGAAAGGGATAAAATCAGATGAAATGGTAAAGTGCTTAACTGGGGAAGGGCTAACTTTGAAGGGATGAGGCAGGAACTAGCGAGAGTAAATTGGAAACAGATGTTCAAAGGGGAAAGCACAGAAGTAATGTGGGAGAAGTTTAGGGACCACTTGAGCTGGATTCAGGATAGGTTTGTCCCACTGAGGCAAGGAGAAATGGTAGGACAAGGGAGCCATGGCTGACGAAACAGGTGAGGCAACTCGTCAAGAGGAAAAAGGAAGCATATGTTAGATACAAGAAGCAGGAAGTAGGAGGGGTTTATGAGAAATAAAGGGTAGCCAGGAAAGAGCTAAAGAAAGGACTTAGGAGAGCTCAAAGGGGGCATGAGAAGGCCTTAGCATGTAGGATTAAGGAGAACCCCAAGGTGTCCTATGCGTATGTGAAAAATAGGAGGATGATGAGAACGAAGGTGGGACCGCTAAAGGATAAAGAGGGCAACATGTGCCTGGAAGCGGAGGAGGTTGGGGAGGTCCTAAATTAATACTTTGCTTCAGTATTCACAAGTGAAAAGGATCTTCATCAGGATGAGGTGGAAGTAGAGCGGGCCTGTGTGCTGGACAATGTGGAGAGTAAGGAAGAAGAAGTGCTGGATCTTCTTAAAAACATTAAGATTGATAAATCCCCAGGGCCGGATATGATACACCCCAGGTTGTTGTGGGAATTGAGAGAAGAGATCGCAGGAGCATTAGCTATGATCTTTGAATCCTCTTTGGCTGCAGGGGAAGTGCCAGAGGACTGGAGAATGGCAAATGTAGTTCCTTGTTTAAATAAGGTAATAGGGAGAAACCTGGGAACTATAAACCGGTGAGTCTTATGTCGATGGTATGCAAACTACTGGAAAGGATTCTTAAGGATAGGATCTACAAGCATTTGGTACAGTCTACTCATGGATAGTCAACATGGCTTTGTGAAGGGAAGATCGTGCCTCACGAGCCTGATTGAGTTTTTTGAAGAGGTAACAAAAGAAATTGATGAGGGTAGGGCAGTGGATGTGGTCTACATGGACATTAGCAAAGCACTTGACAAGGTCCCTCATGAGAGACTCATCCAGAAAGTCATGAGGCTTGGGATAAGTGGAACCTTGGCTGTTTGGATAAAAAAAATTGGCTTAAAGGAAGAAAGAAGAGGGTAGTTGTGGAAGGAAAGTATTCTGCCTGGAGGTCAGTGACTAGTGGAGTGCCGCAGGGATCTGTCCTGGGACCACTGCTATTTGTGATTTTTATAAATGATCTGGATGCAGAGGCGGAAGGATGGGTGAGTAAGTTTGCAGATGACACAAAGATCGGAGGAGTTGTGGATGGAGCTGTAGGTTGTCGAAGGTTACAAGAGGATATAGACAGGCTGCAGAGTTGGGCAGAAAAATGGCAGATGGAGCTCAATCCCGACAAGTGTGAGGTGATGCATTTTGGAAGGACAAACCAAGACTGAGTACAGGATTAATGGTCAGTAACTTGAGTGTGGATGAACAAAGGGACCTTGGGGTTCAAATCCATACATCCCTCAAGGTCACTGCACAGGTTGATAGGGTAGTTAAGAAGGCCTATGGGATGCTAGGCTTCACTAACAGGGGGATTGAGTTCAAGAGTAGAGAGGTCATGTTGCAACTCTACAAATCTCTGGTGAGACTGCACTTATTGTGTTCAATTCTGGTCACCTCATTATAGGAAGGATGTGGAAGCTATGGAGAGGGTGCAGAGGAGATTTACCAGGAAGTTGCCTGGTTTGGAGAACAAGTCATATGAAGCAAGGTTAGCAGAGCTGAGACTTTTTTCTTTGGAGCGTAGAAGAATGAGAGGGGACTTGATAGAGGTCTACAAGATTATGAGAGGCATAGATAGGGTGGATAGTCAGTACCTGTTTCCCAGGGCACCAATAGCAAACACCAGAGGGCATATGTACAAAATTAAGGGAGTGAAGTTTAGGGGAGACATCGGGGTAAGTTTTTTACACAGAGGATTGTGAGTGCCTGGAATGACTTGCCTGTGATGGTGGTGGAAGCTAAAACATTAGGGGTATTTAAGAGCATCTTGGACAGGCACATGGATGAAAGAAAAACGGAGGGTTATGGGGTAGTGTGGGTTTCATACTTTTTTTTAAGGATTGTATGGGTCGGCACAACATGGAGGGCTGAAGGGCCTGTACTGAGCTGTAGAGTTCTATGGTTAAGTTGCACCACATCTGTTAATCTTTCTTATATGTAACACTTCCATTTTCAAGATCTCATAAAACCTCTTTAGATCAATTCAGGATCTGATAGTTTTTAAGCAATGAATGATTAGATTCAGCAATTCAAGTATATTGGATCTGGAAGCACAAAGCAGAATCATTGTTGTTCCCATCCAGAATTGCATATGTTGCACAGCCTAGCATTCACTGAGATGGAGGCTGGAACAAAAGGTGCCCCAGATCCTGTAAAAAAAGTTTCTGGAAATGTACCAGTAAATTGTATCTCAGCAACCAGCCGAGCTGACTACAAAAAATGTTTGTAAAGACCTCAATTTGCAACAAAATGCGAAATCTATTCAAGAGCAAATAAAAGGAAGCTGAGAACAAGAGAACATTATTTGGCTCATTAAACTGTTTCTTCGACAGGTGAAGTAATTTCAAATGATTTCCCCAAATGAACAGGCTGTCTAATAATTAAAAGCAATGATGAAAACAGAAGAATATTCATTTTTTACAATATTATATGCTCCTCATCTGCTGCTCTCCTCCTGCCCAAAAGCAGAACACAAATGGTCACCAATAACCATCCTTATGAACTTCAGACTAAATCCAACCAGCAGTGCTTTCTGCATTTTCATGAAGATGTTAAGTGATTTGACAACTTGGGTGTGTTTGTTCCAGAAATCATTTTCATATTGGAAGCCAGAAGTTAATTTTACATAAAGGAAAACAACGCTAAGTTTTAAACTTATTTACTATTTTAATAACATTCTCTGTTTTACATGTAGTTGCCAGTCTTCCCCAATACATTTCATTGGACTTTTATTGCATAACTCAAAAATTAATGAGTTGACTGGGAGTTACATAATTTAAAATAAATTAACTGAATGATGTGTACATAATTTTGACTGCATATCAAAAAAATTGTTCAACCATTGTTTGACAAGTTGTAGTACACCTATGTCCCTACTTCAAGAAAATTTTCATCTTTAGCTTAAGAAGAAGCGAAGTAGAAATTAGGCACTTTTTCATGGTGAGGTAACTATTTATCAACTGATTTTGCCATAAAGCATTGAGAAAGGAAATAGCTCATCTAGCTGTACAAATGAAATGTCATACTAAGGATAGGAATCAAGTACGAATGGCAAATAGCTTATGGGTTTCTTACATTTTCATGAAAAAGCTTTATGTCCACCAACAATTTACCTAAAATCTGTCACCACTGGTAAATGATTATTTTCTTATATTAAATGCATGAAAATATATGTTTTCTGAAATAATTTCAGATTACCACCTTCAGACCTTTCAGGTTCTCTTAATGACACCAACTACACTCACTTCTGCCGCAACTCTCTTGTATTTCTGGCGTCTTTCACAGTAAAGACTGATGCAAACTACTTACAAAGTTCATTCACAATTGCCTCATCCTGCCTTTAAAATGCTTCCCCTTCATCTTTTGAATTATGCCCAGAAACTCTTGCCTTTGTTGCTCTATCATCCTCCCTGCTATGGTACCCTTCCAATCAACTTTGACCAGATCCCCTCTCATCCCACTATAGTTATCTTTACTCAACTGCATTAACAATAGATCAAATTTCAGCTTCTCCCTCTCAAGATGCAGGGTGAATTTATCATATGGAGTGGTACAGTAGCATAGCGGTTAGTGTAACACTATTACAGTGCCAGCAGCCGAGGTTTAATTCCACTGTTCTCTGTAAGATGTTTGTGCATTCTCCCAGAGATCTCATGGGTTTTCTCTGAGTGCTCTGGATTTCTTCCACATTCCAAAGAGGTTCGGATTAGTATGTTGATTGGTCACATGGATGTAATTAAAAAGTATGGGCTCATTGGACCAGAAGGGCCTGTTATTATGGTTTATCACTAACTAAAAAACAAAATAAGAATAAATATTTTGCACACTGTCTCCAAAGGGTTCCTTCACCTTAAGCTTTCTAATCAAACTTGGCACATTGCACAACACCAGATCCAGACATACCTTTTGCCTAGTGGCTGGAGTACAAGCTGCTCTGAAAAAGCCATTTCATAGACATCGTGCGAGTTTCTTCTCTTGGGGAGAAAACACACTAACAAATACACAACTTCTGATTTTATTGAACTAGCTGATCTGTCAATACTGAATAAATGTTCTACTGTAATATATTAACGGCTGAAAATATTGCTATATGAGTAAAGCAGCAGGTTACTACAATTAATGAAAGTTTCCTACTGCTACTACACAGAAAGGTCTCTCTTCAGTTACATAGCTTGTTCATAAAATCTCCACTTCAACTGGAGATGGTAAAACCAAAGATAAGACTTCAACTCAGATTTAACCTCAAAATAAGAAGAGTCTGGGATATGAAGTTAATATTTCAGAACAGAATTGTGTACAGTTCTGGTCACCAAATTATAGGAAAGATGTCAACAAAATAGAGAGAGTACAGAGGAGTTTTACTAGAATGTTAATCTGGTTTTCAGCATCTAAGTTACAGAGAAAGGTTGAACAAGTTAGGTCTTTATTCTTAGGAGCATAGAAGGCTGAGGGGGGACTTGATAGAGGTATTTAAAATTATGAGGGGGATAGAGTTGACGTGGATAGGCTTTTTCCATTGAGAGTAGGGGAGATTCAAACAAGAAGACATGAGTTGAGAGTTAGGGGGCAAAAGTTTAGGGGTAACACGAGGGGGAACTTCTTTAGCCAGAGAGTGGTAGCTGTGTGGAACGAGCTTCCAGTAGAAGTGGTAGAGGCAGGTTCAATATTGTCATTTTTTTTTAAATTGGATAGGTATATGGACAAGAAAGGAATGGAAGGGTATGGGCCGAGTGCAGGTCAGTGGGACTAGGTGAGAGTAAGTGTTTGGCATGGACTAGAAGGGCCAAGATGGCCTGTTTCCATGCTGTAATTGTTATATGTTATATGATTATAACAGAGTTGATCCTCTGTGATACAAATAGCATTTGTTCATAGTAACAATGACGACACTTCTGAAATTGCTGTGCAATTGTTATGCAAATAACTTTCACTTTGGCTTGCCTAACTTGATGCTGGAATGGATCCACAGGTCTTGAGTGCCATACATCCTAAAATGGCAAATACAAAATCCATTACAAAAACAAAAGAGAGGTTATTGCTGGCTTCATGATCTAAAAATAAGTGTGCATTTATAGTGTGCTAATAACACAGTATGGTATTAAGCAGATAAATATAAATGACCTCCAGGGAACCTTGAGTGGATGAAATGCTGCAACCAATTAATATTGAAGTCTGCCTTACATGATTTCTTAAATGTGGGTAAATACCATTGCAATAGTATGTTGTGTGCATGTCAGCAAAAGTTGTTATTTTTCTCTTACAAATAATAACTTGAATAACAAAGAAGATACAGGAAAAGTTTGAAAGGCAAAAGCACAGATACGTAACAAAACCAAAAACTAATCTTTCTTTTATCCAACATATATTTCATTCATCTGGTGCAAATGATTTGATAAGTCATGTAGATGTTCTGTGTAATTTATGTCCTGGGATGAAAGTACTGTGGTTCAGCTCTGGAAGTCTTTTATTATCCTGAATTTTTGCTTATTTTTCAGTGTCTAGGGAAGTGACAGATAACTGTGTTGAAACACACAATACCATTGAGCACCATCTGCTAAAAGGTATTTATAGAATTGTTTGCTTCAGAATCAATGTAATCCACATTTTCAGATTAGTTCTAATTTGCATGCTTCATTAATAGCTTTCCATAACACACTACAAGTGAATCTTTTAACTTGTCAGGAAGTGGACCATGCTGAGTTTGATGTTATATTATTTTTTTATGTGCAAGTGCTTGACATACATTTTAGAAAGAGGACATTTGAGTTGTGTATTGGAATGTATATTTAATAACTCAACCCCTAGTGCATCACACATGACAAATGTCTCTCTATGCACCACCAAGTCATAATTCATTCATAATTAAGGTAAAAATGAGAGTTTAATTAATAAATAATTGTGCACATGGTGCACTCTGTCAGACAGTGACATTGCAATATAGGCTCATTCTCCTACCATCTACTCGGGCCTTCTTTGGCTAATTCAGTGCAGTTTCCATTTTCAGTTTGAAATTTTGCAACCATTAGAGTAAAGACAGATCTCATACACTACAACCATTTCTTCCAAGGACTTGGCAGTTTGAATGGTTTTCATATGGACTAGATGGGCCAAAGTGCCTGTTTCTGTGCCTGTACTTCTCTATGTCTGTAAGTAAACTGTGTTGCTACTACACTTTTGGTGAAACAGAAACAACCCTAATGAATTTCCAAGACCAGGTCTTTTTATCACTTGTAAGTAATGAAACCTACACACACTAACTAAAGACCATAGGAGCAAAATTAAGCCATTTGACTCCATTATGGGTCAGCTCCATTATTCGATTATGGCTGATTTATTATCCCTCTCAAACTTATTCTGCTGCTTTCTCTCTGTAAATTGTAACATTATAACTAACCAAGAACCTATCAAACTTCACTTTAAATAAACTCAATGACGTGGCATCCACAGCCGCCTGTGTCAATGAATTCCACAGATTCACTACCCTGTTTGTTTCTTATCTCTGTTCTAAAGGGGCTTTCTTTGCATTCTGAGGCTGTGACCTCTGATCCTAGACTCTCCCACTATTGGAAACATCCTCTCCACATCAACTCTTTGTAGGGCTTTTGGTATTTGGTAGGTTAAATGCAACCCCCCCCCCGCCCATTCTTCTAAATTCCAGTGAGTACAGGCCCAGAGCTATCAAACACACCTCATACTGTAACCATTTCATTGTAGGGATCATTCTCATGAACCTTCTCTGGACCCTCTCCAATGCCAGCACATCCTTTCTTAAATAAGAGGCCCAAAACCCCGCACAATACGCCAAATGTGGTCCAACTAATGCCTTATAAACCCTCAGCTTTTCAGCCTTATTTTTATATTCTAGTTCTCTCAAAATGAATGATAATATTGCATTTGCCTTCTTTACTACTGACTCAACCTGCAAATTAACCTTTAGGTAATCCTGCATGAGGACTCCCTAACTATAATATCTCTAATGATATAATACGTAATTAATCTAATTTTTATTTAATTCCAGAATATTTTGCAGCTGCATTCATCCCAAATCACTGAAGAAAATATAATTCAAATTTTCACTGTTTCAAGACTTTCTCCTGTTCTACCCTTAATTGCAGAGCTTCCCATACAATTGTATAATACAATTCCCATACAATTGGCTGAAAAGAGGATGCTGTCCAAGTTGCATGCCATCTTGGACAATGTCTCCCATCCACTCCATAATGTACTGGTTCGGCACAGGAGTACATTCTATGTTTCTATGTAAAAGGATTTGCCAGATTTAGGAAGCTGTTGTTGTTGCCTATTGAACTGAGCAAGGTAAAATTGGAAACTGTTTGGTCTCGGCATCTCCATGCATTACATCCAACCTGGGCAATATTAATTGCTCACATGATCCTCCTCTACCAGATAGATAGGGATAACATTGTTCCTCCTGCCTTTAGATGTTATTATCAATTGTTTGCTTCCATAATTCAACATCGAGCTCCAATTTTGCATACAACAGTGGAATGGAAGTACTCCGGAAAAAAATCACATTATTAATGACATATTTCTGAATAAATTTCCATTCATAATAAAATCAGACACAATCGAGTTTATCATCATGTGCATATGTACTGTGACTTATCACAGGCACATAGGCATTGATAACACACAACATAAATTATACATAAATTGTACAAGACTGTGAAGAAAGAAAGAGAAACACTATGCAAAATAAGAACCTAGCGTAAGAAAAAGACACGGTCAGAGATATATCAATTGTACTACAAGAATACAAGAATCTGTTGGTCATAGTAAAATAGCTGTTTCTGAAGCTGGTAACATGAGACTTCAGGATTCAATGCCTTCTGCCTAACGGTAGCAGTGAGAGGAGGGCATTACCTAGACGGAGGAGAATCTTGATGATAGATGTTGCCTTCTTGAGGTGTTGCTTCAGTAGATGCTGTCAATGGTGGGAGGCCTATACCTGTGATGGATTGTGATGCACACATGTGCTTGCTACTCTCTGCAGCCTCTTGAATTCTTGTGTATTGCATTTGCTGTACCATGCCATTATGCAACCAACAGTATATTTTCAAGAATGCATCTGCATTTGTTACAGTATTTGTTGACATATCAGCTCTTCTTAAGCTTCAGGAAAATATGCATGACGACACACCTTTCTTTGTGATTTCATCCATGTACTCATTCCAGAACAGGCCAACCAAGATGTTAATGTGCAGGAATTTGAAGCAGCTTACCCTCTCCACCCCTGTCCTACCAATGAAAACTAGCACAAGATCACCCATTTGCTCCCTTCCTCTTTCAGAAATCAATGATTAGTTCTTTGGTTTTGTGGTTTTACTGACATTAAGCATGAGGTTGTTATTGCAGTGCCACTTAAACAGATATTCTGTCCCAGGAAGTGAAGCGAAGGTGTTCACTTTGGAATGAAAGGTGATGAGGTGGAGGCAGGAGGGTGGAGTGTTGTTGCACTTACAAATGATGTAGTCAGTTAAACTGGTTACAAACTTGCTAGGCAAGAGTTTTGCTTACTCCTCTTCCCTAGGCTTCTGGTTTTGCTCTTTAGGAGCACTCTGATGCCAAGAGCTATTCCATCATAAGCACTACACAAAGATCCACAGAATCATAGAATCCTAGCTACAGACGGGAAAAAAAATCACTTGACAGTGCTTTGAAAATGCACTGGTGCTGGAGTCTTTCTGAAACATGTTTAGATGGCTAAGGTTAAGAAGGAATACAGGCTGGAGCATTTTGCTCCAGATGGCAATGTAGATGTCATGATCTTTCATGAAGTGACTTCTTCGAACTCATCTGCAAAACAGCTTAAATTTCTTTCTTTTTTCCTTTTCAAGGTGGATGGGTTCTGTCGGAGTCCATGATCTACAGCTACAAAATGCAGTTCTTTGTAGGTTTCCCATTTCTGGAGTTCACCGACCATCCGTTTTTGCTATCTCCAGGAGTGGCCTAGAAGATGGCACCTTTGGGTGCAACTCTGCACCCCTGTGGACTTAGTTCCACGCTGGTGTCACTAATTGAGGTGTCGCAGGAGAAAGGAACATCGAGACTGTGGGTGCAGCTGTCGGAGGTCTCTGAATTCAAGTGATGCTCTCTTTATCTCATTCGATGGTAAGAGTGGGAGTTTCCTGCTGATTCTTAAGTCAGAGAAATTCATAATAAAAAGTGATACCGCAGACTGTAACATTGTAACAACTAGCTATTTGTCTCCTCTCTTGCTGTGGAAGGGGTGACACTACTCTGTCCCTTGTTAGTGAGAGAGCAAGCCCGTGACATGTCTAATTGTTGAGTGAACAATGGTCTTTGTTGGACTCCAGACCATGGTCTCTCTTTGGAGGCTTGCTATTATTTGCTCGGTGGGTGGTAGGCGTTGATGCTTCCTGCTGGAACAAGTGGAGGGAAGGAGGGAGGAGAGGGTGATGCATTGCTGCTGCTTATGCATGGGAGGGGGAGGGGGCTTTAGTGATCTAACTTTTTTTCTCATTCATTCTTTAGGGTTTTCTTCTGTTTCATGGATGTTTAAAAATTTCAGGTTATATACTGTATACATACTCTTAGTATTAAATGGAACCATTGAACTTTGCCCTCACTGATATATCCACCAGCACAACCCATTTCAAAGTGTGTCCTTGCTTGACAATCATGTTTCTAGGCCTTTGAATCTCCACCAGCTTGTACATACAGTATATGTAAAACATTATACCAATATACCCAAAATTCTATCAATATCATGATGCATAGAAACTAATAGCTCTGTGGCTCAATACTTTTTATGTTGGAAAAATTATTTAGTATAAGAACTGAAGAAAGTATCTGTAAAAACCACTGTAAATAAGTGGCAATTTAAAAGAGCACAAAATGCTGGAGGAACTCAGCAGGCTAAGCAGCATTTATGGAAAAAAGTAGTTGAAGTTTCAGGCCGATTCAGCAGGATTGGAGAAGAAAAGCTGAGGAGTAGATTTGAAAGGTGGGGGGAGGGGAGAGAGAAACATCTGGTGTAGGTGAAATTTGGAGGGGGAGGGATGAAGCTAAGAGCTAGAAAGAGACAGTAGGCCATGGGAGAAAGAAAAAAGGCAGGTGAGGAGCACCAGAGGGAGGCAATGGGCAGGCGAGGAGATAACATGAGAGAGGGACAAGGGGATGGGAAATAGTGAAGGGGGTGGGGGAAAGCATTACTAGAAGTTTGAGAAATTGACATTCATGCTATCAGGTTGGAGGCTACCCAAACAGAATATAAGGTGTTGTTCCCCCAATCTAAGTGTGGCTTTATCCCAACAGTGGAGGAGGCCATGGATAGACATATCAGAATGGGAATGTTAAGTGGAATTAAAATAGGTGGCCACTGAGATATCCCGCTTCTTCTGGTAAATAAAGCATAGATGTTCAGCGAAGCAGTCTCCCAACCTACATCGGGTCTCACTGATATACAAGAGGCCTACCTTACATTGATTGATACCTACCCTATATTGAGTTCATTTGTATCTTACTACATAGAACTACTGTCTGTGGCAGAAATCTGCACATCACATTTCCACCTATTAGGATTTTCTAATACGATAGCCTACGATTGTCAGACTGAAGCATTTATTATTACACATTAACATTCATTGTCTTCTTCTCAACAATTTGGAGAGGAGTGAGGATTTCCTGAAAGTATGTAGATGAAGTTATTATTAAGCTATTCAACAAATAGCTCAATATACAGTAATTTTACCTTAAGTCACATCTTCATGGTGTCAAAATGGTTGTTGCGATGTGTCCAGTGTAGTAGTATAGTGAGTAGTGTTTGTCGCTCTCACTTTCAGCTTCCACCACTGGCTAGCAGTCTTCCAAAAAGGAGAGCTAAATGTGTAAGCCTCTTCCTGCCATTCCATAGCCTCTCCAAGCAAGCCTTGCTGGCGACGCACGGAAACTTATCTTCCTTCAGACTCAGACTGAACTACAGAGGATGGGGAGGAAGTCTGGCCACTGCACGCATAATATGCAGGCCCTGGTGCTTGTGAACCAGATCCCCAGCTATGGGTAAATAACCTCGGGAGAGGGGAAGGCAACGGGAGTAAACCCAGACAGCCAATTCGGAGTGGAGACAAGGCGGTTGGGTGTCATTGAACATTCTTCTGGCAGCTTCTGCAAATAAGCTGGTGCCAAACGTCTTGCTTTATAAGCTTTATAGGATCTTTTAAGAGACTCCTGGATGGCTACATGGAGCTTAGAAAAATAGAGGGCTATGGGTAAAGCCTAGGTAGTCCTAAGGTAGGGACATGTTCCACACAGCTTTGTGGGCCAAAGGGCCTGTATTGTGTTATATGTTTTCTATGTTTACTTTGGACTACACTGGTGAGGCCAAGGGGGGAATCTTGAAGACTAGGCATCTCAGGATCTCTGTACCTTCCACCTAGTCTTGTGATGATGATCATCATCATCACCCATTGTTTGAGACAGATGGATGCCAACCACCATATCTTCATAATCATTAGAAGCTTGACCAGCTTTGCAAAATGCTAAGAGACAGAAAACAGAAACACATTGGCTGTAATCAGTCTTGGATGTCCTAGGTCAAGGGTGAAAGGTGAAGTGCTTAGGTGGAACATGAAGACGAACTTTTTCGCTCAGAGAGTGGTGAGTGTGGAATGAGCTGCCAGTAGAAGTGGTGGATGCAGGTTGAAAAGAGAAATATGAATAGCTACCTGGATAGGAGGGTATGGAGGGCTGCAGAATGGGTGCCGGTCAAAGGACCTAGGCAGATTAATAGTTTGACATGGACTAGATGGGTTGAAGGGCCTTTTTTCTGTGCTGTAGTGCTCTATGACTCTATGAAATTACTAGCATCAAGTAGACATGATTCTTCCACTTCACTTTAACTCAACATTCTTATTTTTACTTATAACTTATTATTTATTCTTACTTCTCTTCTAAAATTGTGTATCTGTGAACTTACAATGCTCCTGTGACATTGTAATTTCCTCTGGGATCAATAAAGTATCCATCTATCTATCATTCAAAAGGACTCACAGAGAACATTTAGATTGTACATCTTTTGTTTAAATGAATTTCACCTACCAGTCTGTGGTTTTAAAGCAAAAGAAACTCATACTTTCGTGAATATGAATACAGGTTTTTATGCACTGAGCTAGTCAGATACTTCCTTTAGAATAATTACTCCTTTTTAAATTTTTTAACTTATCTTTTATTCCTTTGATCTGAGTGAGTCATATTCCACCCTCTTTTTAAGCAGACAAGCTGTTCCCAACCTTCTGCTTTGTTTGTGTTGTACTTTAGAGGAGGCTTAGGAAAATGGCCAAGTGAATCATCCACCAGCTTTGCTTCTCTTCCTGCTGTTCAACAGGTCTTGCAAGCATTGTTAAAAAAGGGGAATAGCTATGAGACACAGTGTCATTACATGTATTGCAATACCCTAAATACTTCCGCTGAAATACAGGTACACTATAACACCATTCAATTTGTGTGACTCATTCTGTAAAAAAAAGATCTCAAGAGTCTTGTACAAAATAATTTTTACAAAACAATACAAGAGGGTCCCTAATAGGTGGCCACTGAGTGTATTTTGGTACATCTGTTGTCTTCTGCTGCTGTAGCCTATCAACTTCAAGGTACAGCATGTGAATTCAGAGATGCTCTTCTGCACCCCACTGCTGTAACACAGTTACTTGAGTTACTGCCACTTTCCTGTCAGCTTCAACCAGTTGGGAATTCACCTCTGACTTCTCTAACAAGATGTTTTTACCCATAGAACTGCATCTCACTGGATGTGTTTTTGTTGGTTATTCGCATCATTCTCTGTAAACTCGAGACTGTTGTGCATGTAAATCACAGGAGACCAGGAGTTTCTGAGATATTCAAACTACCCCTTCCAGCATTAACAATCAGTCATTTAGATCACATTTCTTCCCTATTCTGTTTGGATTGAACAACTGAATCTCTTAAACATGTCTGCATGCTTTTATGCATTGAGTTGCTGCCACATGATTGGCTGATTATATATTTGAATTAATGAGCAGGTCTACAAAGGAGAATGCAGAAGAGAAGGGCAAGTTTATCCAGATTTCCTTTTAATATATTTACAAAATAGACTTAAATCATGATGAAAAATACAAACATTGCAAAAATCCTTTACATTTGTGATTAGTACATTCAGTTCTCTAAGCCTTAAAGAGAAAAAGGAACAAACATTGCACCATTCCCACTTGTGTCGTTTCCTGAGGTGATACACTCTTTGACTGCTTGAGGGGCTTCACCAACCCAACTCCTACCTGTGTGCGGTAGCGGAAGCAGCCTATACTGTGGTCCTTCCTAACAATGCCTTGGCATTGGCTCACCAAGCTTCAGTGCATCCCTCAGCAGGTACACCTGCAGCCTGAACTGAGCCAATCAGCAGCATCTCTTACAGATAGCGCATTGTGCTAGAAGACCAAAAAACTTTAGGCAGACCAAAGGACATTTTTTAACGAGTTGATGGTCTTCCAGCAGTACTTGAAGTCTGTTTCGGCATGTGCCCCTGGAAACAGCCCACAGATCAGAGTTTCTGGTATGCAGCTGCTGGAGGTGAACTGGGATATGGAACCCTGCATTCATCTCCATACTCTCTTAGCAAATCTACAGTCTGCAAAGTAGCCCCAGGAGAGTGTCACACTTCATGATCAAATTATTAGCAGAGAACATAATTTCTACAAACCCAATTTTTGTTTGACCTTCCCAGTACGTTGCAGCCAATTTTTGTTATATGACTCAGCCCCTTTGAACCAGATCCCAGCAGTTAATTGCTTCAGGTAGCTGGGTCTGACAATGAAGGGGGCATTGGATCAACTAGGCCAGTTACCAAAAAGCATGTCCTCATTCCTCCTGTGGTTGACTCTGGTCCCGGATCCCAACTTGCATTGGTCACAGACACTGTTCAATCTGCAAACTGACTGTGGATTCAACCAGAAAATGGTGACATTGTCCATTTACAGGGTGGTGTTAACTTGTGTGTCTCCACTTCCTGGCAACATCACCCCTCTTATCCTATTCCAAAGCAGGATCTAAGTGAAGAACAGAATCAAGTATAATTCCAGTACCTGCAACACAAATACACTCATCTGTTCCTGGCCACTGACTGTCATAGCATTTACTTGGCACAATCCAAAAGTAAAAGCCTTCATTAAGTACATATTGTAAGCAAAATGAATAAATGCAATAATCCAATGCAATGTACAAAATTAATCACCCTTGTACATGCCCATAGTAATACTATTCCATATGCACTTATCTTCCCCAATGCTCAGCTCTTACATCAGCAGATGTTGGTGCCTTCAGAGGTGTCAGATGTCAACAGTTGGAAGATAATATTGAGCAACCGTGGGCTCAGATACCATATTGACAAAATGCACCACCCTAGCATGTGTGAGAATAGTCCATATTGGCTGTCTGATAGGCTACACCCAGTAGAATGTCAGGGAGAAAAAAAAAATCTAAATACTGAAAGTTAACGCCATGCTCTTTGAACCTGATTTGACTACTGAGGCAATGCATCATCAAATCGTTCTAACAACAGTCTAGAGATTCTTGGTCTGCTGTGACACTTTGCATTCTAAAAAGTGAAGGCAGGAATCTCAGTTTCTGCTTCTTCACTTGGGTGAATTCTGCGTGTGTTGTTTGACCTTGTCTTTAGATGCTAATATCAGATTTGGCTCCAAAATTGGACACCTCTTCCATGCTGGAAAGGCACCAGCAGGTTCACAAAGTTGGTGTGGCACTCTTTTATGTTCCTTAATGCTAAATGCAAGTTTTTTAATAAATCAATCAGTCACTTGGTACACTCAGCAGATAGCGAGCAGGGGGAGCTGGAGCTAGATAGCTAGGGGGAGCACTTTCTACATCCAAAGAGACAGTTGGCTGAGAATGGCTTGTGAAATTTAAGGGTAATAATATCATCATCTTTAAAGGTTTCAATTCGCCAGAACCCATTAGATCTAGTGGCTGTTAGATGCCATTTATTCTTATTTTTCTCTTATCATATTAGGAATGTTATTTCCCAAAGTCAGTTTCATTCACCAATTATGTTAGAAAAGAAACTGAATGTAGAAATTACATTTGCTGCCCAATAGAAGATGCCAGAAAAAAGTGCGTAATCCAGAACAGTGCTTAGTTGTAGGAGCAAGGTGAAGCCTTATGATATAAGTCATTACTGATGAAGAATCATGGGAAGTGAAAGTAATGTGGTTTGCTGAACAGCATCTGAAGTTGGGTTGTGGTTGATACCAAATGGTAATGGCAAATGCAAACATTGTGTTTGCCCATTCAGGAGGTAGTTGAACTTACGACTGCATCCACCACTTCCAGATCTGCAAGACTCGACACCTAGCATTAACTTCCAGAGCTACTCTGTGCCTGATAGAGGTAATTCTGGGGGTGTGATGTGGGAAGGGTAGAGAGAGCATCTTTGCCCTCAGTGGATAATGGTCTTATAATTTAATTTTGGACTCCTTCCACAAAAACCTGTAGTCCAGGTTCTGAAAACCCTGTGGTCCATACTCAATTATGTTATGCTATTCACAGAGCAACCTAAAGTTGTGCCAACCTACAGCACATCAATCTAACCCTTCTGTCCTACACAGCCCTTAACTCTTCATTTGTCTTACACCCATGTGCCTATATAAGAGTCTCTTGATTGCCTCTATTGTATCAGTCTCTACTATCACCCCCGGCAGTGTTTTCTGTTGAAAAAAACTACCACTGACATAGCCCTAAACTTTTCTCCATTCACCTTAAATGGATGTCCTCTGACATTGGCCACAGCCATCCTGGAAAAAACTACTCTAACTATCGCTTGCATAATACTATACTCCTCTATCAAGTCATCTCTCATTTTTCATAGCTCAAAAGACTAATCCTAACCCTAACCCTTGCTTGTTCAATTTTTTCTTATAAGACATAGATTCCAATCCAGGCAGAATCCTGGTAAATCTCCTCTGTAACCTCTCTAAAGCTTTCACATCTTTCCTATATTGAGGTGACCAGAACTGAATACAATACTCTACATGGATTCAGCTTGACCTGCTAAGTTCCTCTAGTATTTTGTATATGTTCCCCTGGAATTCCAACATCTCCAGAACCTCTCATGATTTCAATACTCAAAGCATAGTCTAACCAGTGTTTTATAAAGCTGCACATTACTTTGTGGTCTTGAACCCAATCCCCTTACTAATCAAGGGCAGCATACTATATATCTTTGTAACCATTCTATCAATGCACAGCAACTTTGAGGGATCTATGGATCTGAGTCCCAGATCCTTCTGTTTTTCCACACTGCTAAGAATCCTGGCATTAACCTTATACTCTGCCTTCTAGTTTGATCTTCCAAACTCTATCTACCACTTCTCTGCCCAACTCTGCATTCTTTGTATCCTGTTGTAACCTACAACAACCTTCTACATTATCCACATTGCCAACCTTCAGGTCATCTACAAATTCACCAACCCACCCTTCCACTTCCTCAACCAAGTCATCTAAAAAAATTGCAAAGAGCAGAAATCCCAGAACAGATTCTTGCAGAACACTACTAGTCACCAACCTCTAGGCAGAATATACTCCATCTACCACCCTCCATCTTCTGTGAGCAAGTGAATTCCAAATCCACATAGCCAAGTTTCCATGGATCCCATGCCCCATGGTTTTCTGAATGAGCCTACCATGAGAAACCTTGTCAAAAGTTACGAGACATTCCTTCGTGTTCTTAGGTCCTGTGCAACAGCCAACACCCATTCCAACCACACTATGTTTCCAGTCCAGAAATGTGGGCTGGCTTTCGCAGAGCAGGTAAAGCCAATCCTGTTGGACTCCAGCTGATGCACACAGCCCCAATTAACTGCAAGATTAGGATCGGCCACACTGCAAAATCATTGAGATAAAAGGCAAAACATAAGTTAGTTTGTTGCCTGCATTGTAATCAAACTGTTTAAATTACTTGTGCTAAGCAATCCCCACACTGGCTTTCAGAAACCATCAGTATCAATAATATCAAGCATTTAAACAATTACTACAAAAAAAAATTTTGCCCTAAGACCATGATTTGCATGTTTCTTTATGCACTGAACACCCAATCTTAGCCATATCTTCATAGCTTGATATTGATGATATAAAACAGAAGGAAATCAGACCACAAGCAGTAACTAGCTGTTTGCAAAATTTCATAGTGGCTGGCACAAATCTAGACTTTGTTCAGGCCTCCTGCCAGGCCTGTCACTCAGAAAATAATAAATGATTTGGAAGAGCAAATGTATCAAACACTACAATAGACAACACAAAAATATGACCAAACATTTAAACTACAGTTAAATTAGCAATTAATTGTTTCAGTAAGTTATGCAACCTTCATTCATTCACTTTTTTGAAGCCTACTAAATACAAGCAGGTTCATGACTTTGTTAAAATATCAAAGAATGTCCTATGAAAATATTATAGTGCCTAATTTAACAGACAGCAGCACCTAAGTTTGCTTAAACAGCCATTATCTGAAGTTGCATAAATTGGCCAGAGCATGTTTTCCAAATTCTAATCAATTATTTAGAACAACACACACAAAATGCTGGTGGAATGCAGCAGGCCAGGCAGCATCTACAGGAAGTACAGTCAACGTTTCGGGCCAAGACCCTTTGTCAGGAGGGTCTCAGCCCAAAAGGTCAACTATACTTCTTCCTATAGATGCTGCCCGGCCTGCTGCATTCCACCAGCATTCTGTGTGTGTTGCTTGAATTTCCAGCACCTGCAGATTTCCTCGTGTTTGCAGTTATTTAGAGCAGTACTTTTGCTGTTGTTTTTAGCATCAGAGGCAAAAATTGTATTGTTTGCTGCTCTAAATCCAATCAATATCCATTTATATGCGTACCATTAATACTCTGAAATTGGAGGGCAGTGGTACAACACATGCTTTGAACGATATACATGCTAATCACAGTATTAATGCTGAGAGCTATTACATGTTTGATGTAAGAGAAAAGTTCCATAATGGTCTAATAGTGTATGATGGCAACCTCCTGTTGTCCAGTGCAAGAAGTTATTAATGAAATAATTGATACAACCATTTTAATTCCTATCCCTGTTCCTTTTCCAACATGTCAGTCCATGAGCTGCTTGATGAGGCCAATCAGAATGAAGGATCAATACCTCATATTCTGTTTAGATAGCCTCCAATATGATGGCATGAACATAGGTTTGTCCAGTTTTTTTCCCTTCCCTCTTCTATTCCCCAATCTGGCCTATTACCGCTTCTCCTCACCTGTCTATCACTACCCTGGTGCCCACCTTCTTCCCTTTCTCCCATGGTTCAGTCTGCTCTTCTATCAGATTCCTTCTTCCCCAGCCTTTTACCTTTCCACCCAACTGACTTCACCTATCACCTTTTAGCTTGTCCTCCTTTCCTTCTCACCACTTTTGACTCTGGCAGCTTCACCCTTTCTTTCCAATCCTGATGAAGGGTTTCGACCCGAAACATCAACTGTATTCATTTCCATTGATGCTGCCTGACCTGCTGAGTTTCTCCAACATTTTGTGTGTGTTGCCCTAGATTTTCAGCATATGTAGAACTTCTTGTGTATCCAATTGTCTGGCCATTGGATTCCTATTAGTGATTTCCCAGTTTGCACTGCACGTTATAAAGAGCCTCTTAGAATCACACATCAATACAAAAGTTGTTTCCACCACCTTACTAAAGGAATAATTAAACAAAGTAAATAAACAACATTCAGCAAAGCTTCCTCTGTCTTTCCTCAAAATCTCGTTGGTATTGCACAATCTCTCTTACATTAAGAACCTTTTCTGTTTATCTTCCCTGATGTTCTGCATGTGTCTGTTTCAACTTACAAAATATTTTGCTTTACAAATTAATTATTGAATTCTGCTTCCTTCAATTTATATTCTCTGCTTTTCTGAAGAAATAAAAAGAGAAAGCACCAGGGTTATGTGGTGATAATTTAATAGAAATAATGCAAATTAACAGTAAAGAATATAAAAAGGAACAAGGAGCATGTAACAGCAATATACACTATGCAGGTTATTTAAAACAAGAAGAAACAGGAGCTTTCAAATACCAATGAAATTTGTACTTTAAGCTGTAAGTAATAAATAATTTATTGAAGTTCTGTAATGAAAAAACTATGGATGGTGATGAAATCAAGTGGAGAGTAAGGTCTAGAATAAACTCAAAATAAACAAGATGCCACATATGAAATACAAAAGCAAAATTAGAAAGTGGTATTAGAAATGGAACTCTTACGAATGAGCACTGAGTGCTCAGCACAAGGCCTTTAAGTACAGACTTTCCCTGAAGGAATATGCAAGCATTAATTGGCACCTGAGTCTTAAATGGATGGCAGCAGCAAACCATACTCCAGGGAACTGGAGTACTGAAATTTTGATGCCTGCCACTGTACAGTCAGGATCATGAAAAGTTCTTGTTTTTATTATGCAAAAATTACAATTTTGAAATTGCAGTTGTGACAACTTGATACCATGCCACAAGATAGCATTTAAAGAAAGGATCTGAAATTTATTTTTCACACACTGGCCTATTCTAATGTTTGTCTTCCTACCATTGATCTGCAACTAGTCTAACAATATAGCTAGTCAGAAGTTATTATTGGCTGAAGTTGGAATCCTAATTCCTGAGAACTGTTTTGCTGAGCAAGTGTTATCTGGTACAATGAGTGAATTTGTGGGATTGGGTGGAACTTCGGGGATGAAAAACTATCAACAAATGAAAATCTGACCACTGTGAGGTGTCATAAAGATGAAGTTTCTTCAATATAAATTGTGTCATGTAATTTGCAAAAGTTCGCAATTTCCTTTGGTGGTTCTATGTGTCATCAGATTAGTGGAACCAGCTGATGTTACTGCTAAAACATCCTCTTACAGTATACACTGTTTTAGTAGTCTCCAACATTAACATCATCGACATTGATTTCTCCAATTTCTGACAACCATTCTACTCTGTTCCTCCCCCTCCACACCCTCCCTTTTGATTTCTGTTAATCCTCTTGTGTCTTCACCCCTTCTCTTTTCACTTCCCTACAGCTGTGACCTGCCAATCACTCATGCATCTTTCATTCCCCACCTCCTTCCCTTTATTTCATGATCTATTGTCCTCTCCTACCAGATTCCATCATATTCACCCCTCTGCCTTTTACACCTATTACTCTCAGCGATTCATACTCCCCCCTCACTCAACTATCTATACCTACTTTTGCCCTTTCACCTGGATTCACCTATGAACTTTCCACTTATATATCACTCTGTTCCCAAATCCTTTCATTCTGGCTTCTGCCTTCTTTCTTTCCAGTCCTGATGAAAGGTGTCAACCTGAAACATTGATTGTTCACTGCTTGACCTGCTGAGTTCCTCCAGCATCTTGCATATGTTGTTCAGAGAAAAAATAAATGGTGCTTTAAAATTAGGCAAGCACAGAACAATCTTTTTACCAATTTACAAGGAGGTTAACATGCTTTTCACAAAATAACACACAGGGAAGGATGCCTCATGCTTTCTCTACCATCTAGAGACCAGAGCTATTCCTAAATCTCAAATCTACTTTTCTTATTAATCACAGTTCCTTGATTCCTGAAGTGAGCAAAAATCTACTAATCTCAGATTTGAATATATTAATGTATAATTTGTTTAAAAATTAATTCACAGACTCTAGAGGAGTGGGATTTTTCTAGCCTCTTCCAT
Source organism: Hypanus sabinus (assembly GCF_030144855.1). Lineage (NCBI taxonomy): Eukaryota > Metazoa > Chordata > Chondrichthyes > Myliobatiformes > Dasyatidae > Hypanus > Hypanus sabinus. The sequence goes on from NC_082709.1 coordinate 42,789,998, forward strand.
AATTTTGGCTGTGTACAGGCTGAGTATTCCAAATGTTTCTGTGTGAACAGGTTGGAATTTATTTGCTGGTTACATTCTTTGATAAAACACTGCATCAAGCAGTGGGCATACAGAAAGAGCCACGGGTCAGATTGTCAGTTCGTGGAACAATAGATTTTTTTTTAATCCTGAAAATTTTGAAAAATAAGGCTTCCTATTTAACATCTGATTTCTCTGATTTGGCTTGTCTATAAATACTAAGACAGCCTTCTTATGCATAGCTGGACCTCCATGATAATCTGAGACAAGAGGATAGGGAAGCTTTCTCTTTCTTCAAAAACAATTACATTCATGGGTTGTTTTGATCTTACATGGAAACCACAACAAACTTCCTTTTGTTGCCTTCCTTTTTACTTCCAGAAATAAATATAAATAAAAATATTTGAAATGTAAATGATTATCCAATCTATCATGAAGATGGAAGATGAACTTTGATTATGATTCAACCTGTGTGCAATTATAAGCAAGTTTATTATCAAGGTCAATGTGGCAATGCAACTCCAAGCATAAAAGAATGAGAACAGAAATATTAACATAGAAATATAGAAAACCTACAGTGCAATACAGGCCCTTCAGCCCACAAAGTTTGCCAAACATGCCCCTACCTTAGAAATTACTAGGCTTATCCATAGCACTCTATTTTTCTAAGCTCCATGTACCTATCCAAAAATGTACCTATCCAAAAGTCTCTTAAAAGACCATATCTGCCTCCACCACCGTTGCTGGCAGCCCATTCCACGCACTTACCACTCTCTGCGTAAAAATCTTATCCCTGACATCTCCTCTGTATCTACTCCCAGCACCTTAAACCTGTGTCCTCTTATGGCAACCATGAAAGTATGTTACTTTTTTAATAGTGATGTTCAACTGTGCTAAAGTAAACAGGCTTCCTTATTCACATACTGAATTAATAAAAGCCTTGACCAACTGGTAATAGTGACTAGTTTATTCAATAACTTTAATAAACAAACGCTAAAGCTTGGATATTCAAATTTCATCCATTAGGTACTTTTAGCCTATGTTTTTGCACAAATGCTGTTAAGTAATGCTCTAATTTCTCTTTCCTCCAATCTAAGAAATCCAGCACAACAAGAGTATGATATTTTTCATCTCTAGTATCCTGATAAGAATGATAATTTAGTACCAATGTGTTCCAGAGCCAAATTACTTGGAATGAGTTTGTGACTTTCAAAGTTTATTTTATATCTAGTATTCTGAATATTCTCAGAGAAAGGAAATAGCTGACTTAGATAAAGCCCAAGTTCTATACACTAAAATAATATATACTACATTGTCATTAAAGACTGTTTAATTTAAGCATTAATATACTTCAGGCAAATAGACAAGGTTAAGTGCTTTGTTACATTTTATTCTGCATGAGTCGCTTAACAGAACATTATTAATGCTTCACATGGTTGAGCATTGCTTGCCACACCATTGTAATGATAATCCATATATTAATATGTGCGGTTGGGTAGCACGGTTACATAAATGGGTAGCATAGTAGCAAAGCAGTTAGCATAACAACTTACAGCAAAAGTGACCTGGGTTCAATTCCATGCAGCTGTCTGTAAGGAGTTTGTACATTCTCCCCATGACCACATAGTTTTATCTGGGTGCTCAGGTTTCTCCCATGTTCCAAAGGCATATGGATTGGTAGGCTGTGAACAACTTATTTAGCACGGTAAACATGACGGCGCTTGCAGGCTGCCCCCAGCACATCAACGGACTGTGTTGGTTGCTAACAAAAATGATGCATTTCATTCTATGTTTTAGTATTTTTATGTACCTGTGACAAATAAAGTTAATCTTTATCTTTAAATAATCAGTCTTTCCAAGAAACACATCTGCTCCTGTAGGAAGGATTTGCTGAAGATCAAACAGCGACATATTATAATTGATGAAAAGCAAAGTGACACTTCTGCATTTGGCATATTATGAGAAATCTGGACTAAACAAATCATGTTATATCCATGCCCAGCCCACGCATTATTGCTGTTCACTACTGTAGTACAGTGTTATGATTACCATGCTCTAATCACACAATGATGCAATTGCTGTTGTGTAAAAAGCTTTTCAAGTTAGGCAAAGAAACCAACCAAGCTCCTTGAATATTTGACAAATATACACCCTGATAAAGCAAACAAGAATTCGGTCACTTTGTGAAAACATTCAGAAACAGTAAACACTTCAAAATATGTTTGCCAGCACTTCACAATAAAACAGTGATGGTTTGCATGCTCATACAACATTTCATTGCTCATTGCTAAATCTGGAAAGCCCCATACAATTGGAGAAATACTGATTTTGCCAGCTGTAAGAGAGGTTCTGAGTATGATTTTGCATAAGTCATCAGACTAAATAACTAAAATGATTCAGCTCAACAACAACTGTGTTCAAAGACGAACAGACGAAATGTCTGAAAATATGGAAGACACATTGTGCAACAAACTTAGGATAACAGAATTTGCTCTGCAGTTGGATGAGTCAACTTTGCCAGGAAATGAATCTTTGTTTCTTCGTTATGTTCATTTCATAAAAGCTAGAAGTGTGATTCAAGAGTTGTTATTTGCAAGGTAACTAGAAACAGATACGAAGGGGGTGTCAATATTTTGGGTTCTTGAGAAATTTTTCAAAGTGAAGGATATTCTGCTCACCAACATTCCTGCTTGTACAACAGATGGGGCACTATCATAGGATAGGATGCCACTGTGGGGATATTATTTTCTTGAAAAAAAGCCATACCTACTAGTTACTATTCACTGTCAACATCTTGTCACAAAAGAACCATGATAAGCTGCACAAATCATTAAAAATTGTTATCACAATGGTAAATAAAATCAAGTACCATGCTGTCAATTCTCAATTATTTCAAGAGCTTTGTATTGAGAATGACAAACAGTTTAAACGCTTGCTGTTGCATACAGAAGTCTGGTGGCTCTCGAAAGAAAACTGCTGAGACACTTTTATGTGCTTTTTGAAACCGTGATAAAACTCAAGAATATTAGGCATGATATTGCTTATTCAGAATTATTCATAAAGTTTAATGAAATTGATCAATTGCAAGGAAATTATGTGAATATTATCAAAGTCAAATCAGTCTTCTCCACATATCTGTCCAAGTTAATCCTATTTAAGTGCAACATTGGCTGACAAGATCTTTTCCACTTTCTAAGCCTCTCTGATTTGGAAGAGAAAGAAATAATTCCAGAAGATGATAAACTATGGCCACTTGCATGATTTGCATAATGACATGTATGAGAGATTTCAGGATCTTCTCTCAATCCAAATTCCAGATCGGGTAATAAATCCATTCCTAAACACTTGTAACAAGCATCGAAGAAGAACTGATCTTGCTGTAAAATGACTTTTGAGCTGAAGTCGAGGTTCAAAAAATTGTGTCAAGACTTTTGATTGAAAGAAATCTGTGAAAGTTTCCCTGTACTGTTGTCTTTCCAAAAACATATTTAATGGAGCACAATTTCAGTACCATTGCCCAAATTCTATCAAAGCAATGAAACAAGCTACAAATTACTGAACGTAGGTTCTCAGACATATTAGGCAGAAGATGAGGAGAGAAGATTGAGAGTAGCTGTTATTGGGGCAATTATCCAAGAAGCCAAGAGGAAGTGGATGAAGTACCAAATTAAGACTTGTGCATCAGTATTCACCAAGAAGAATATAGGGAATACTGAAATCAGGGAGAGGTATATTGTGTATAGTTCTGATTACTGGAAAGAGGTGAAGACTTTAGAGAGGGTTCAGAAAAGGTTCACTAGGCTATCACCTGGATTAGATAATATTTGCTGTTAGACAAATTTGGATTGTTTTATCTAGAGTGTCAGGGGCTAAAGAGAACCTTGATAGAAGCATATAAAATTTTAAAGGGCATAGATAGGCTAGATAGTCAGAGTGTTTGTTTCAGGAAAAATGTCAGTTACTAAAAGGGCATAGCTTTAAGATGAGAAGAAGGTTAAAGGAGAGATACTGGGACAAATTTTGTCTGAAGTCGTATGTGTCTGGAATGCACTGTCATGGGAGATGGTGGAAGCAGATACAATACCAACATTTAAGAGTATTCAAACAGGTGCATAACTAGGCAGGGATGGATATATTTAGACCATCTATTGGCAAATGGGATTAGTTTAAATTTGTATTATGGTTGGCCCTCCTATTGTGGGCCAAAGGGCCTTTTCCATGCTGTACTACTCTATGTTCTGTTCTTAAGAAATGCTAATTGGTTACAATAAATTACCCTACGTAGGTGGGTGATAGGAAAATGAGTGAGAAGTCTAAGGATAGATAAGAGAATAACTGGTGTATAGCTTAGAGCTGAATGCCATGATGGACACGATGGCCAAGTAGCCTCCTTGTACAAAGTATGGAAGCACTAAAATATAAATATAAAATGTGATGCTGCAACTGGCTATTCATGGATTCATTTAGTTATTGGATTTTCCAATTTTTGGAAAATGCTACCAAAGTCACAGTCTTGACTCTACTGTGAGGGAAAGACTTAAATATTTAAACAGCACTTCCTAATCTTTCTAGAACACACACACCTTTCTATCCGGTGCTGTGCAAATAGTACTAGGCATGTACGGTATGTCTGCTACTAGTAATATCCAATGACAAACCATCTAGTGAGTGGAGGAGGGTATGGAAAAGAAAGGAAAACATCAAGTGAAATATTTACCTTGTAACACTAAGAGTGCATATTTGAATAAAGGTAAAGTATTAACCAGATACAAAATATAAAAAGGAGAAAGACAGTGGGAAAATAAATTCTATGCTAGAATAAAGGTTTAGCTGTTGTTCATCTTGCTTTCTTTGAATAATATTTAAGTGGCACAATTCTGCACTGGATGCCTGGAGAGATAACAGAATGTGTAGCTTGCATTACAGTTGTATTTTATGATCAGCTGGAAGGAAGAATATCATACATAATAAATTAGGAGAAACTCAGTGAGAATATCCTATTAATGCATGGTGAGAAATTGTACATCTTTCCACATCTAATATCCTTGAAAGCTATGAAGTTCCCTTAAAGTAACAAGATAAGAGCTAGAATACAAAACCAGATGTTGAGATTGGCTTCAAACATGAGAAAATTTGCAAATGCTGGAAAGAAGCAACATGCACAAAATGCTGGAGGAACTCAGCAAGCCGGGTAGCACCTATGGAAAAGAGTAGTTCTGAAGAAGGGTTTTGGCCCGAAATGTCAACTCCTTAATCTTTTCCATAGATGATGCCTGGCCTGTTGAGTTTTTCCAGCATTTTGTATGTGTTGTGAGATAGATTTTATCCTTCCTGTAAAATGCAGCAGGTCAAGCAAATAAAAGACAGCATTTTAGGTTTAATCTTGTTACGAAATTATTTGATTACAACTTTGTTAGTTAACAATTTCAGTTACTTGGATAAATGCTGGACAAACACTAAATGAAAGTAATTTGAAATGTTTAATTTATTTGATTATGTGGCACGTCTTCTATTCTAATAAACCTATATACAAACACACTTTAATTAGTAGATGTACATTATCTAACGAACTCCAATACATTTATACCATTCTTACAAGCTGAAGTAAATGTGGCACCATGCTTAAATATACAAAAATCCTCAAAAGCTGAATCAGTTCAAGTTGTGGACTGTGAAAGAACCATTGGAAATAAATCACCCAGGTTTCTCTGGAAATCTCAAAACAAATGGCCTAAGTTCAGCACATCCTATTATTCATCTTCTCTATCCACTGCATACTTACACTATTGCTTAATCCAGCATCTGATAGGTTGTACAATTTCAGCTATTCAAACAGTAGCCACAATACTACTCTCTAACTTCGTCCCATCTGTCTTAAATGTACTTCTCCTTTTTCTAAAAGTATACCTCCTAATTCTAAATTCAAAGTTCAAAGCAAGTTTACTACCAAAATACACATCAACCCTGAGATGCATTTTCTTGCAGGCACTCACTAAATATAAACACAATCAAATCAATGAAAAGCTACACACAGATGGATAAATAAATCAACATGTAAGAGACAACAATTTGAGCAAATATAAAAATAAAAACAAAAATAATAATAATAACAATAATAATAATATAAATAAGTACTAAATATTATTGAGAACAGAAGCTGCAAGAGTCCTTGAAAGTGAGTCCATAGGTTGTGGAATCAATTCAGTGTTGGAGTGAGTAAAGTTACCTACTCTGGTTCAGGAGCCTGATGATTGAGAGGTAATAACTGTTCTTGAACCTGGCGGTGTGGGGACTCAAGACTCCTGCACCTCTTTCTCAATGGCAGCAGTGAGAAGAGAGTATGGCCCTTGGTGGGTGTCCTTGATAATGAATGCTGCTTTTCAGCAAGAGACTCCTTATAGATGTAATCAATGGTGGGGAGGGTTTTACCTGTAATGGATTGGGCCGTATCCACTACTTTTTGTAGGATTGTCTGTTCAAGGGATTGGTGTTTCCATACCAGGCTGTGATGCAACCAGTCAATATCTCTTCACTGTGCATTTATAGAAGTTTGCTGAAGTTTTCAATGGCATGTTTGAAGTTTGCAAACTTCTAAGAAAATAGAGGCACTGGTGTACCTTCTTTGTAACAGCACTTAACTGCTGATCCTAGGACAGATCCTTTGAAATGATAATGCTCAGGAACTTAAAGTTTCTGACCTTCTCCAGCTTTGATCCCTGATGAGAGTGGTTCATGGACCTCCTGTTTGTCCTGAATGGGCTCAAACCACCAACCTTTTGGTTACCAGATGAACGTGCTGACCAATTGAGGTGCAGAGACAGCCTGCTATGAGTTCCATCAGAACTCATAGTTGTCAATATTATCAGCAGTTATTTTTCTAAACTTCTATATAGGCCCAATGAGAATCAACTAAACTACAGCCAAAGCCACAATCAGCCTCAATTAATTTCAGCAGCATGAGACCCAGATGACTTTACCTCTGATGCCTCATCCGTATAATCAGTTGACCATCTGAAACCACATTGAAACAACAAACCTCAAGACTGAGGCTAAAACGTAGTGGAACCAGTCACCATTTTTTTAAAAAAACTAGTGTAAGGTACCTTCAATGCCAAACATTTCCCAAATGCTCGAACTATTTCATCATGGCTTCCACCTAACCAGCCTTACTTAAATCCTCAACTTCATCCTCCACAGAAGTGAGCAACATCACCACCCTCTTTCAATCCGGCATATGCATCATCCTTACCTCCTCTACTGTTTGTGCCATGTCCAGTATGTCACTATGTGCAATGAGAGTACCAGAGCTGTAAAATCAAGTGTTGTTGTAATTTATCATTACTATCTTCGGTATGTTCCTCCTAACTTGGTCAGATGGTCGTTCCTGATTATGTAAAATAAATGTACCCTGTAGATAGATATAGGAGAAAAATAAAGATGAATGTGCTTATATAACTTGCAGCTGGTGAATCAGAATTGTGGACATAGGAAGAGAAATTAAACTACAGATGGAAATGAAATTTTAAATGTCTGTAATTCCTTAAGTGAAATCAAATACAGGTCAGCTTTTCTACCAACGACTGAATGTCCTTAATTATATAGGAAATCCCAACATTTCAGTTCTTGGCATCCTCAACTGCCAGGATGAGACCACACTCAGGTTGGAGAAGCAAAACCTTGTATTCTGTCTGAGGAGACTCCAACCTGATGGCATGACAATCAATTTCTTGAACTTCCAGTAATACCCCACTCCCACCAATCCTTCCCAATTTCTGCTTCCCTCTTTTACCTTATCTCCTTACCTGCCAATCACCTCCCCCGGGTGCTCCTCCCCCTTTCCTTCTTCTATGGTCTTCTGTCCTCTCCTATCAGATTCCCCTTTCTCCACCCCTTTATCTCTTTCACCAATCAACTTCCCAGCTCTTCACTTCACCCCCCTCCCCAGTTTCACCTGTCATCTGCCACCTTGCACTACGTTCTCCCGTCCCCCCACCTTCTTACTCTGACTTCTCCCCTTCCTTTCCAGTGCTGAAGAAGGGTCTTGGCCTGAAACATTGACTGGTTACTCTTTTCCATTGATGCTGCCTGACCTGCTGAGTTCCTCCAGTATTTTGTGTGGATTGCATTATACTGTATAGAAGGTTGCTGGGTTTGCAGATTTTTTGAACGGAAGTTTAAGTGAAGTTTAACAGTCAGCAATTGTTCCCCACCTAAACTCTCCTTTCCCAATTAATTTTCCTTTCTGTAACTACCACTGGAAGAAATTCCTTCCTCAATTCACTTACAATATGCACTTTTAGAATCTGTATTCTCTTTGATCCCACCCCTCATACTTCATAAAATTTCAGCAACCTCCCCAGACGTGCACATTAATCCCATGGCCACAGCTAGATGCTACAGAACACATGAGATGAACAGTCTTTTATGAAGCAAAAATGGGTTATGAGTGGTAGTGAGACTTCAGGAGGTGGAATCTAAAGCCCTCACATTTGTAATGTTTCTAAATGTCTTTGAAATTCAGACAATTAAAAATGTAAGTAGATTCATATAATTACTTAAAATAAAGATAACTCAGTTAAAAATTAAACCACTACAGATCAATTTAAATCACAAAAATACAAAGTAAACTAGATAGTACTTTTATGATGAACAGTGACCCTGATCAACTTCCCCTGCAGCATCAAAATACAAAAAATATACTATATGCAATGGAAATTGCTTTCAAAGAAACATGACTTACATCAGAGTTTAATCCAGCTCACCAGCTTCAAGCCTCTCGTTGCCTGTGACTGAACCAGATAGATTGCACATTTGACAGGAAAATTAGTTTTGGACCTTGCTTTCTTAATGATGTTTTCTATTGTCTTGGTAAAGAATATTTGCTGTAACCTCACACCCAATTATGTATTTGCTATGTTTTGACTTTATAGCTGAGTTAGCACAGTTCCTTTATTTTTAAGAGTGATAGTTCTGAATTGACAACCCATTCAAGAATTCACCACTAAAATTTATTATAAACGCTATCTTTTAAGTTGACATGTTAAATGGCTCTCTCTAGTGGAAATAAAATATCCCATTATGTTTCTCTAACAGACAATGTGAAGGAGAATACTAAGAACTACCGATATGTTAAGAGCAAAAGGATTGCAAGGCACGAGATTGGTCCTCTGTAAGATCAGAATGGTAATCCATACGTGAAGCCTAGAGAAATGTGGATCTTAAATGAATGTGTTACATCTGTAGTTACTCAGGAGATGGACACAGAGTCTATAGAGTGAGGCAAAGCAGCAACAAGGTTTTGGACTCTATACAGATTTCAGAGGAGGAGTTTGATGTCTTGAAACAAATCAGAGTGGACAAATCCCCTGGGCCTAACAAGGTATTTCCTCAGACCCTGTGGGAGCCAGGTCCCGAAATTTACAAGGGCCCTAGAAGAGATACTGAAATCCTTAGCGACAGGTGGTGTCTCAAGAGTACTGGAGGATAGCTCACATTGTTCTGCTGTTCAGAATTTAAGAAAAGTTCTAAGAATACACCAGGAAATTATAAACTGCAAGTCTGACATCAGTAGTGGGAAAGTTGTTAGAAGGTACTCTAAAGGACCAGATATGATATTGGATAGACATGGACTGATTAAGGATAGTCAGCATGGCTTTGTGCATAGTAGGTCATGTCTAATTAAGCTTAGTTTTTTCAAGGATATTACCAAGAAAGTTTGGCAAGGCAGTGGATATTGTTTAGATGGACTTCAGCAAGACATTTGACAAGGTCTCGCATGGGAGGTTGGTCAAGAAGGATCAGTCCTTTGGCATTTAAGATGAGGTAGTAAATTGGATTAGACATTGTCTTTGTGGGAAAAACCAGAGTGGTGGTAGATAGTTGCCTCTCTAACTGGAGGCCTATGAAAATGTAGTGCCGCGGGGAAGGGTGCTGGGTCCATTGTTGTTTGTCATCTGTATCAATGATCTGTATGCTAATATGGTTAAATGGATCAGCAAATGTGTGGATGACACCAAGATTGGGGGTGTAGTGGACAGCAAGGAAGGCTATCAAACCTTGCAGTACGACCTGGACCAGCTAGAAAAATGGCAAGATGAAATTTAATGCAGACAAATGTGAGGTGTTGTGCTTTGGGAGGACCAACCAGGGTAGCAGTAGGGTAGTGAGGAGTGTGTGAGAAACAAAGGAATCTGAAAACTCAGGTCCATAATTCACTGGAAGTGGTGTCACAGGTAGACAGGATCTTAAGAAAGCTCTTGGCACATTGGCATTTTGAGTAATAAGTACAGGAATTGGGATGTAATGTTGTACAAGACATTGGCAAGGCTGCATTTGTAACAGTATCTTCAGTTTTGTTCACCCTGCTATAGGGCAAATGCCTTTAAGCTGGAAGGAGTACAAATGAGAAGAGTAATACAGAGGTGTAGAAAATAATTAAGAGAATTGATAGAGTGAACATGTATTTTTCCTATAGTTGGGAAATTACAAACTAGAGGGTATAGGACGAAGGTGAGAAAGATTTGAAGAGGAGCCTGAAGAGCAATATTTTTCATCTAGAATGTAGCCAGCATTGGTATGAATTGTCAGTTGAGGCAGGTACAATGCATTTAAAAGGTACTTTTGACAAATGCATGACTAGGAAAGAGTGAGAGAAATGGGCTAAAAAGCAGGCAAGTGGGACTGAGATGGAAATCATGGACTGAACTGCCTGTTTCTGGGCTGTATGACTCTTGAATCTAACAATTTTTTTTGGCAGTTAACTAGTTGGTAACCTGTTGTTTCTGACAAATAGTCCACAAGACTATTTACTGTTTATAAATTCTATTGTTTTTAATTTCCTGTAAATGTCTGTAATAAAATGAATCTCAAGATAGTATACAGTGACATATATGTACTTTGAGGACCTAAAACATTTGTTGTTCCCTTTCCCTTGATACTACCCAACTTAATGTTTCCAGCACTTTTGTATTAAAATTTCCAGCATCTCTATTTTATTTCGATTTTCAACTATTAGTTGGGCTTTCGGGAGAAGGTTTGCTGATATTTCCCAGTGCCTTGAGTTACCTGCTGGCCTGGTCCCGATCGGGCCTTCAGGACGGTTTTGTACCAGCCGGAGGCCGCAGAACATTCTAGACCGTTTCCGGTCTGCGCGGCCACCATTTCTGCACGCCGAACTCGTCAAACATTCGCCCGCCTTATCGGGACCCGTGCAGGGCGGGTGACCACGGCAGGTTTGGGGAGGGGGAAGAAACAACATGCCACGGTACCGCGCGAATGCCGCCGATCGGGGCCATCGGCAATTATTTTTAACTGTGAAAGATGGCGGGCGCGCCAAAAGCGCGCGCCCCCGCGTGTGGCGCGGAGCGGCTGCGCGCGCAGCCTAAAGGCGGTGCGGCCCTGCCTGGCCGGCCGGGCCCGCCTCGTGCTCCTTGTGTTGGTACCGAGCGGAGAGGATGCACACGGCACTCGAGTGAGGTATTTAAACACCCATTTGTTTTGCTTCGCACAACCGAGCTATTGGGCGCCGTGATTGTGCTGTGACTCTCTCGCCTCGTCGGCCCTGGCCGGCAGCTGTCAGCCGTTCGTTCGTTCGCGGGGATTGATTTCTGTTATTTTTTTTACCGGGGAAAAAAAAGAAGTTCGCGTGTGTACAAAGGACAGGAAGGAGAGAAAGAGGGGTGAAAAAGGTCTTGTGATGGGTCTTGCACAGCTTAAATTTAATACAACATAATGATAAATGTGCCGTTAGGAGTGCTTACAAACCTCCCTTTACAAAAAAAAAACAATTTAAGCGTGCTAATTTACCGGTTGATGCCGCAAGTCGGGAGGATGGTCATTCTGCCCGCATTAGATAAGTGGTGGTCCTTGGGCAGTGAATTGGGGGAGGGGGTGTTTGATTTATCTTCTTGTTAAGACTGCTGCCTCTCCGTCACCCTCTCCCTTCAATCTTTAGATCAGAAATTTGGTGTGCTGCGTGTGGGAGTGAATTTTCTTTCTCCTTTTTGCTGCAAATTTCTATCCGCAGTTTGGCGCATTTTTAGTATTACTCTGAGCACGATGAGTCTTCATTTTTTTTCCCCGATCGAGTTTTTCCTTCCACCCCCTATTATAAATAAGATTAAAATATCTTGATCTTTGTTAAACCGCAAATTGGGGAAAATGACGTGCAATCCGTTGTATTATAGCTGTTGAAATGCCACTTTGAAACAGCAAGGAGAGCTTTACTAGATTGCTTCAGAAAATATAATTTTGTTTGAGTTGATGAAGCGCAATTTGTTGCATCGTTTTTATTTTAAATTTAAAGTTATTTCAATTAGTTATTGAGTATTTTCACATTAAAGGCTTCTGGTGTAATGTATGTTTATGTAACGATTGCACGTTAAAATCCTAATCGGTTTTATTCTCAACTGCAGTTTAGATCTTCAAATTATTCCGTAATGGTTTCTCTTTTGCAGGTTGAATACCGTTTCCATGTGGGTACTTTTAATTTGAAACCTTTCAGGGTTGGCCTCGTTTTACTGCGGCCGAAGTTTATTAAACGCTGAATTTGTCATACATTCATTACCTAAGAAATAATAGAAACTCCTATAATATTTGTTTCTATGTGACCATGTGTTGGGGTTTTAACTCTTATTTAATAAAGCTGCTTGATGTAGGTGAGCAAGCAATTTTGAAATTATTCCCCCAGTACCAATTTTTTTTATTGCCTATTATTTGTTCATTTTACTTCAGGGTGATATAAGCAGTTGATCTGAAGGGCCTCAGTACAACCCATCTAAGAAGTATGAATGAAATAAATCATAACCTTCATCTTGCTTAAACAGTGGTTGTAGTGTTGGAGTATAATGGCTCTGAATTTGTATTCTGGGCACTGCTGAGCATAACCAGTTGTGCCATCTGGTTAGTACTGACCTGTCTGAATACCAATGTTTCCATTCATTGTAAGCTAACTGACTCTTTGGAAAATTTTAAAAAAAATTCAGTTCCTTGTAAATTCTTGGGCTGCATCATACTAGCATTTGCCTCCTGAGTTTTAATCTGGCAAACAAGTGCATGGTCAAATAAAAATGGTCTGCATTGGATTTTAGCAATGGGCATTTTTTTAATATATCTTGTGACTCAACCTGCCAAGGTTAGCACAAGGATCCAACAAGTGTTCAATGACCCAGTTGATAAAATGCTAAAATGAATAAAATCTGCATAAAACTTAAAATTTTTAACAGATCTGTTTCTTATTAATGTTGCACACAAGTTCTTTACCACCCTGCTAAATCTACCATCACTACTTCTAATCCTATCAGAATTCTTGTTTCTTTCTCACTCCTGCTTACCCAGTTTTGTCTTAAATATATTAATGCCATTCATCTTTTACTGCCAGCTTCAAGTTCCACATGCTTGAGTTTATTGGTTCATAAGTTTTTGAATTGTTAACTCAATTACTAACTTTTGTATGTACTAATTTCAGATGCCTTCCAAGTGAAAACCTTTCTGTCTACTGTTTCAAATGTTAGTATGCATGCTGGCATCATTAATAAAATTTAATTTTTAGGTGTGGTAAATAATTTTAGCAGTCAGTTATCTGCTTTGACTGATTTATTGCTATTGATAAAATTTGAAGGCAGCCTGTGTGCTCTATTCAGTATACTACAGTATTTTAAAATTGTTAAAGTACTTCTCTATTTCAAAATCAGTTAAATGTAGCAAATGTTTCAAACATTGTATTGACAATTTATTAATTTGAAACAAAAACTTGAAATATATGATCTGCTCTCATGGGGAAATAACAAAGATTATCCCATTTTAGAGCTTGTAAATGATGATGTGGCTCATGACCAAGATTGAGTATTCACAGCGTACATTAAGTGAACAATTTGGCTTTCACAAGTCTTATCATGGAAAGGATTTGTCATGTGCATGCAACATGTGCTTCAAGATTGTTAGTGTTACTGTAAACTACACCTCCCAATCAGATTGGTTTGCAAACAAAGCACTATTCCAACACAAAATGTGGTTGCCATAGCAGCAGCTTGCAAGTTTGCATTCAGTAATGATAATTAAGTTTGTGGCTGAAATTGGGATATTGGGGGGACGATTTGCAAACAAATCTACACTTAAGTAATTGGAGAAAAGTCCAATTTGCTTAAAATGGTAAAGACAAGATTCTACAGATGCTGGAACTGGTTTAAAGTAAGGCATGTTATGTGTATGATTTTTTTTTATCCAAAGATTGAATATGGGTGCCATCTTCAAGTGACATAAGATGATCTGCTCTTCCAGATATAATATAATGCAGTTCTTGCTTTGAATTTGGTCATTTTGTCCCTCTATCATCATTATCAATTACTGTGTCCACACTTGTAATTAAAATATTTTATACATCTGTCTCTATGATTGCACTATGTTCAGTGATGTGACCATGAGAGATTACAGATGAAATTGCTGGGATTTTTTTTTGGCAATTAAGTACTTATCATGCCACCATTCAGGGACACCTGCCCTTGTACTTCCTCACTCACCACCATTCAGGGCCCCAGACAGTCCTTCCAGGTGAAATGACACCTCACCTGTGAGTTGGCTGATGTGATATACTGTGTCCAGTGCTCCTGGTGTGGCCTTCTATATATCGGTGAGACCTGACACAGACTGGGAGACTGTTTCGCTGAACACCTGTGCTCTGTCCGCCAGAGAAAGCAGGATCTCCCAGTGGCCGCACATTTTAATTCCACATCCCATTCTGATATGTCTGTCCATGGCCTCCTCTACTGACAAGATGAAGCCACACTCTGGTTGGAGGAACAATACTTGATAGTCTGGGTAGCCTCCAACCTGATGGCATGAACACTGATTTCTCTAACTTCTGTTAAGGCCCCTCCTCTGCTTTTCACCCCATCATTTATTTATTATTCTTTTACCCTTTTTTCCCTCTGCCCTTTTCACAATCACTCCTTGCCTGTTCTCCATCTCCCTCTGGTGCTCCCCTCCCCCTTTCTCCTTAGGCCTCCTGTCCCATGATTCTTTCCCTTCTCCAGCTCTGTATCCCTTTTGCCCATCAACTTTTCAGCTCTTAGGTTTATCCCTCCCCCTCCTGCCTGCTATCATTTTGGATTTTCCCTCCTCCCTCCCACTTTCAAATCTCTTACTATCTTTTTCAGTTAGACCTGATGAAGGGTCTTGGCCCAAAACAACTGTACTTCTTCCTATAGATGCTGCCTGGCCTGCTGCGTTCCACCAGCATTTTGTGTGCATCACTCGTGCTATCTAGTGGGTATAAGTTAATGGCAGTATTGCTTTATTGGGAATTCTTTACCTTCTTATAGGACAGTAAGAATTTTAAATTACAGATTGCAGAAGTGCAAATGTTATTGCAGGTTGGTCTGGTATGAAAATTGAGCAAGTTATTTAAAACAAAAGATGCATTCACAATTTTGAACTATGGCATTGCCAGTTTATCATGGGTTAGTTTAGCTGGGCTGTCCAAGAAGGGCCCAGCTTCAGTGATTTTGCTGATGTCCCCTTTTATTCTGTAGCATTGTCTTGGGTTAGAATAAGGGTTTTCTGTTGCTATGTAGTGAGCCTGCATCCATTTTCTGCTTCAATTGCAGACAAAACTATGCTTGACTTCATTTCTTCCATGATGTCAACTGTACTCTGGATGGATATTTTTTCAGAACAAGTGGTAATAATGTTTCTTTAAACCAAAGACTTCATTGTTATTTGCACCACTCCTAAGTGACTTTGCGTTGTTAGGTGTTAAGCTTTTTCTAATCAATTTCAATTATTTTTTTAGATTCCACAATTGGAAATTGATACACATACAGGTTTCCCCCACTACCCAAAGGTAGAGCATTCCTATGAAACAGTTTGTAAGCTGAAATGTCGGAAAGCAAAGAAGCAATTACCATTAATTTATACGGGAAAAATTTTTGAGCGTTCCCAGACACTCAAAATAACCTACCAAATCAAACCAAATAACACATAAAACCTAAAATAACATGAACATACAGTAAAAGCAGGAGTGATATGGTAAATATACAGTCTATATAAAATAGAAATATTGTATGTACAGTGTAGTTTCACTTACCAAACTCGGGAAGACAGCGAGACAAAATTGATGTGGAGAAAAAATCGGCACGTAAAAGGCATAGTAGTCTTTCTCGGGGTAACACACATATAAAGCGGGCATCTTTTTTTCGTAATAGTGAAAATCCTCTTTGGTCAGTGAAAACAGGTACTAATGTAGGTCTTTTCTAACAGTGATCTGTCGTAAAGTGAACGTTTGAAAAACGGAGCCACCTGTACACACCAATTACAACAGGATACTTTATTTTTCATTTGCATGGTTATATATTATTTAGCAACAGTTTTAATAGAGTGAAACAATGAGGGATGTACCCACTTCTGACAACATTTAAGTGCCTCATTGTATCAGACTATTGGCTGTATCTGTGTGTTGAAATACTCACTTCAGCATATCCACTAAAACTCTAAAATTTAAGTTCTTTTGTGTAGATTTTTTTTTAAACTACAGCTCAGTGTCTTCAATTACTTCAAGGTTGTGTTCGTCATCCAGTATAAATTACTACTTCTGGCATTGAATTCATATCTGCAAATCTATTGCTATGTTCTACCCATTATAATTGCTCCATTAAAAACACCTCCAAATTCCATCTTCTAACCATGTTCAGTAATTCCATTCTATACATTCTTGTTGCATTAAATCTTCACTTGTATTAGGAGTTAACATTGCAAAATGTTCTAATCATTTATCACATTACTGAATGTGCACATAGACTTTTTTGCAAACAGGCTAGTGCATATCCAACTTTAAAATTCAATTCACGTCAAAAAGTACATCAGAGCAATATAAATTCTTTGTTCCATTTTGATTGATCTGTAAAGATTGGGTCATTCCGCACAATGTCATGAGTGAGTGATTGGATTTTGTAATTAACTATAAAAATGTTTCTCGCACATTAAAAATACTAAACAGATACAAAAAATTTAGTAAATCTTACCAACTAGAAAATGTGATTTCAAGGTATATAAAATATTAGGAGGAAAAACTTAGGATGGTTTTATGGAGTTTGATGTCTGTTAAGACAGGCTTGAATTTAGGTTTAGAGAGCAAATTCTGGAACCTGATGCCTGCATGACTGAACACATGGACACCATTGGCAAGATAAAGGAAATTTGGGGATTGTAGAGAAGTTCAGTAATGGAGAAGTGCCAAGATATTTTTGTAGGGATGTTAAGACATTTTGAAAATAGAATCCCACTGGTAAGTGTTATACAGATTTAAAAATAAGATTTCAAAAGATTACTGCCTTGTATAGAATTAGTTGGCATTATGGGGATAGAAGTAATTGTGGTTAAGATGGGAGCTATGACTCTGCCTTCCTGTAGACTAGGCTTTTATCTGGCATCCCTTTTATCTATTGAATAATTAAAGAGCGAGATGACTGATGATAGCTGCTCCTGTTTTTTTTTGACAAGTGAGGTGTAGTTCATGTGCCCACCCTGTATATTTGCATCATGCATATGTTATATCAATTTACTTGTTGATTTGTAAGTAATACCTATATCACATTTTCTTCTGCTTTTTACACATGAATATTACTAATTTATCTCTACTTTTTTATCTTTTGTTGCCATTTGGTTTGCTGCCTGTGAGCCCTGCATCCAGCTCAGGTTATTTTTGCTGATACTTTGAGCCTGAAGGCAAGTACAATTGTGGGTTGAAGAAGCCAGCAGCAAATTAAGGCGATGGCATGGCTTTGCTTTCTATCAAAGCTGTTAAGGTTACTTTCATAATGATTAAATGCCTTTCTTAAAAAAATTGAATTAACTAAACACATGGGGGGGGGGGGGGATAGTGGCAATTTTCCATTGTATTGTTGGAAACATGTAGAAAACTGGCTAACTCAGAGTCCAAGGTTTCAGTAGGTTTCAGTTTTATCTTGTGCAACTTCTTACCTGATTAGTTTCACCAGTTGAAGCAGTCGTGCTAGCACGATCAAGTTCGATTTGTGTTCAGCAGTCCTGGGCATGACAATTACAGTTGGTCCTCCTTATCCACGAGTTCCACATGCCGAATTCAACCAACCGTGATTCGAGGAAACCTGGAAGTGCTCTTGCAGCACTTCTTGTTGGAGCATTGTTCGCCTCATGTTTTGTTCGTTTGCTACTTTGTTCCTGTGAAAAAATGGCTCCTAAAAAGCAATTATGTGGTCAAAGCAATTCCTCAAAGTCTAAGAGTAAAGTGTTATCTCTCGCCAAGAAAGTAGAAATAATTAGATCTTTTGAAAAGTGGCATGTTGCTTTCTGAAGTGGGCTGTAAGGTCGGTAAGAATGAATCAAACATTCACACAATAAAGCAGAAAGAAGCTGAAATTTGTGGAAGTGTTAGTGCTGCCCCTATAATGGCAAAAATGGTCTCTAGTTCATGATGAAGTGCTTGCGAAGACTGAGAAAGCATTAAGTGTGGCTAGAGGACATGTCACAGAAGCATATCCCTGTCGATGGCAAAATTATACACGAAAAAGCACTTAGTTTCCATGAGCACTACTCTGACGGGGTTGATGAGAGCGAGAGAAAAAGTTTAAAGCTAGTAAGGGATGGCTGGCTATGTAAAGCGATACAGCCTCAAGAACATAAAGGTAATGGGAGAATTGGCACCGGTTAATGCCGAGGCCACAGCAGCATTCCCAGAAGCTCATAGAAGAGAGAGGCTACCTTTCAGAGCAAGTCGTCAATTGTGATGAAGCGGGCTTGTTCTGGAAGAGGATGCCCAATCGTAAGAGTGCCCAGCAGGCCCCAGTGTTCAAGGCCTGGAAAGATCACCTTACGGTGGTGCTGAGTGGCAACGCAGCCAGTCACATGATCAAGCCAGGACTCATCTACCAAGCAAACAATCCCCAGGCCCAAAACAAAAATTGCCTCCCTGTGTTCTGGCAACACAACAAGAAGGCTTGGGTGATGGTGATCTTATTCTTGGAATGGTTCCACCAGTGCTTCATTCCTAGGGTAGTTCAGTGAAGTCAGTTTCCATACCTTGTATGGGAGCTCACTGCTGCAACAGTGGTAAAACATATAGACACACTGTGGAGGAAGCAATTGCAGCTTCATTACTCAGTTTTTGGGCTGGTAGCGCTTCTGTATTTGTATGGTAATTAAAAACCATCAAAACTAGTGTAACAATAGTGAAAGAAGCAGCATTAAGATTTGTCCCCTATAAAAGTTAAGCATTAAGTAATATCCCTTATGAAAAGTTGCTGCACAGTCAGACACAATGGGAAGTTTCCCTTCTCTGGGGTGGTAAACACCAGGAAGTTCAATATACCTGACCTTCCCATCACTCTGTTCCAGATCCTCTGTGATAAATAATCTGGTAGTGGCCATCCACCAGCTTTACAGAATTTGTAACCGGCTCGATATTGTGGTGGTCTCTTGACATATCAGTTGTTTACCCTGACTGAATTCAGAAGTCTACCTTGAACTGCTGCTGCCAAAGCTCATCCAAGTTCAAAACTGAGATCCTGTTAACTGTCAGCTCAGGCTGTGCACAGTCTCTTCCATCACCTTTGTCTCCTTCCAATGGTCCATTCACCAATTCAACCCAATATTGTTCTAATTCATCCATTGTTAACATTGCGAATCATTTGCAACAGCTCCAATGCTTCAGGTACGTTCATCCCTGTCAGCGGTTCATTTTCCAATTCAGTCTCTAGCAAATTGACATGTTTCAGCTGAGACTATCCTTGGAGGTCCCTCTGGTGTGGAATGTTCCTTCCATGGGCAGGTATACTGGTGTATAAATGTTAGGCAGTTCACAATAGTTTTCACTATCTAAGTCAGCCATTTCCAATCCTGAAACAATGTAGCTATACACTATCTTCTCTTGACCTATGTTGCTTAAGAGAATATGTCCTTTTTTCTGTGAGGCTGAGCTTGTTCATTAGGCTCACTGTGTAATTGCTGTACTCCCTTGATCTAGGAAAGCAAACATAACCATTACTTTGTTGCCCTTAGACCACTTGTACTAGAAATTTGTGAAGTTCACAATCATGATTATCAGAGCCTGTAAGGCCATTAGATACCAGGGCACTACTCACTGCTGGGTCTGATTCTTTCATGCCTTGTTTTGATTCTATGCCATTTCTGTTAGTGTGAATATGAAGTATTCTGGGATGCATAAAACCGCATGCAATCTGTGCTGAAGTCTCCTGTATGCAAATAGCCAAAGCAAATACCATTTTCCTTTAGTAATGCAATCTTCTCACTATGAGCTTTTTTCTCCACCTGAGAGGACAAATTCAGTGTCTTTTCACCTTTGCAGAACAGACAAACCCCTTTTGCTGCTGAGACCATTTCCCTTCAATTAGCCTTAGAATGAAGTTGTGACTTAGTTTTTGTTCACATCTTTGCTAGCTGCCAGTGATAGAGCATTCCATATATTCCCAAACACTGGGTCTGTAGCAATCTTTATTTGCCATTCAATAAAATAAACAAATGTCAGTGAAAATATTCTTACAATTGTGCCTTTTTCTTTGCGGTTCATGAACCACGATTTATCGTTGAGATTATAGGGCATTTTCTTTATGATTATTGACATATTGGCAGGCTTGTCCAGCTCACACATGTACTATACTTCATCGATGATACTGCAGCAGTCTGTAAGAAAAAGACAAGCCTTGAAGAGCTTCCTCGTATTCAGATTTGTTAAGTACTCAATAAAGAGCTGTTCGCATATAGGGTGATACAATTTTCTGTTCATTACTAAAATGTTCCTGTAGTAAAGCATTAGCTTTGACGTATCCTTTCTTATTGTCAATATGCTGGCAACTTCTGACAAGTTTTTTAGGGCGATCCCTCTTGTACTGTCAAGGAAATAGTCACTATGGATATCAGTCTTGCTTTCAACACTGTTTTTAAAGGCCTTCATGAATGAAACTGCAAGGGATTACTATTCAAGATTTGAATCTCTTTTTAAGGCAAATATGAAATAATGTGTTGCAGTGCCAATATGGTTCTTATTTCATCTTCGTTCATTATAATATCGGAAATACTGTTTTGACCTCTATTGTCTGTGAATGTTCCCATGAGCAATTTGAGCTCTTGGATATAACTTGGGTTCAGAATGCTTCATTAGTACAGGCTGAGAGTAAACACCCTGAACTGTCTGTTGGGTGTTTTGTTCCTGTATCACATACACTTGAGCAACAAATGGTGATAATTGTGTGCTTTTGGGGTTTTGTTATAGTAGAAGCTTTGGCGATGATTTACCAAAATTCTCTGGACTCTGGGCAAGTCCTGGTGGATTAGAAGATGGTGAATGTCACACCACAGTTCAGAAAAGGATAGGAACATAGATACAGTACACAAAAAAAAACATACAGCACCAATACAGGCCCTTTGGCCCACAAAGCTGTGCCGAACATGTACCTACCTAGGCTTTACCCATAGCTCTCTATTCTGCTCAGCTCCATGTAGCCATCCAGGAGTCTTAAGAGACCCTATCGTTTCCGCCTCCATTACCCATTCCACGCACTCACCACTCTCTGCGTTTCAAAAAAAAATGCTTACCCTTGAAATCTACTCTATACCTACTTCCAAGCACCTTAAACCTGTGTCCTCTTGTGGCAACCATTTCAGCCCTGGGGAAAAAACCACACAACTTTCTACACGATCAATACCTCTCATAATCTTGTACAACTCTATCAAGTCACCTCTCATCCTTAATCACTCCAAGGAGAAAAGGACAAGTTCACTTAGCCTGTTTTCATAAGGCATGCTGCCCAGTCCAGGCAACATCCTTCTAAATCTCCTCTGCACCCTTTCTATGGCTTACACATCCTTCCTGTAGTGAGGCGACCACAACTGAGTACAGTACTCCAAGTGGGGTCTGACCAGGATCCTCTGTAGCTGCAAAATTACCTCTCGGCTTCTAAATTCGATTACACGACTAATGAGGGCTAATACACTGTATGCCTTTTTAACCACAGTGGCAACCTGCGGAGCTGCTTAGAGCGTCCTTTGGACTCGGACCCCAAGATCCCTCTGATCCTCCGCACTCCCAAGAGTCTTGTCATTAATACTATACTCTGCCATCATATTTGGCCTACCAAAATGAACCATTTCACGCTTATCTGGGTTGAACTCCATCTTCCACTTCTCAGCCCAGTTTTGCATCCCATCAATGTCCCGCTGTAACCTCTGATAACCCTCCACACTTTACACAACACCCCCAACCTTGGTGTTATCAGAAAATTTACTAACCCATCCCTCCGCTTCCTCAACCAGGTCATTTATAAAAATCACAAAGAGTGGGGGTCCCAGAACAGATCCCTGAGGCACACCACTGGTCACCAGCTCCATATAGAATATAACCCGTCTACAAACACTCTTTGTCTTCTGTGGGCAAGCCAGTTCTGGATCCACAAAGCAATGGCCCCTTGGATCCCAGGCCTCCTTACTTTCTCTGTAAGCCTTGCATGGGGTACCTTATCGAATGCCTTGCTGAAATCCATGTACACTACATCTACTGCTCTTCCTTCATCAATGTGTTTAGTCACATCCTCAAAAAATTCAATCAGCCTTGTAAGACACGACCTGCCCTTGACAAGGCCATGCTGACTATACCTAATCATATTATGCCTCTCCAAATGTTCATACATTCTGCCTCTCAGGATCTTCTCTATCAACTTAGCAACCACTGAAGTAAGACTCACTGGTTTATAATTTCCTGGGTTATCTCTACTCCCTTGAATAAAGGAACGATATCCGTAATCCTCCCGAACCTCTGCTGTCCCCATTGATGATTCAAAGATCATTGCCAGAGGTTCAGCATCTCCTCCCGCACCTCCCAGAGTAGCCTGGGGTACATCTCATCCGGTCCCGGTGATTTATCCAACTCGATTCTTTCCAAAAGCTCCAGCACATACTTTCTTAATATCTACATGCTCAAGCTTTTCAGTCTGCTGCAAGTCAGCACTACAATCACCAAGATCCTTTTCCATAGTGAATACTGAAGTAAAGTATTAATTAAGTGCCTCTGTTGTTTCCTCTGGTTCCATACACACTTTCCCACTATCACACTTGATAGGTCCTATTCTTTCATGTCTTATCCTCTTGCTCTTCACATACTTGTAGAATGCCTTGGGGTTTTCCTTAATCCTGTCCACCAAGGCCTTCTCATGGACCCTTCTTGCCCAACTAATTAACTTTTTAAGCTCCTTCCTGTTAGTCTTATAATCTTCAAGATCTCTAACATTACCTAGCTCTCTGAACTGACTAGATTTATTACAGCCTTTGTACACATGGTTCCTGTACCCAACCATAACTTCCCTTGTCTCATTGGAACATACCTATGCAGAACTTCACACAAGTATCCCCTGAACATTTGCCACATTTCTTCTGTACATTTCCCTGAAAACATCTGTTCCCAATTTAAGCTTCCAATTTCCTGCCTGATAGCCTCATAATTCCCCTTACTCCAATTAAAAGCTTTTCTACCTTGTCTGTTTCTATCTCTCTCCAGTGCTGTTGTAAAGGAGTTAGAATTATGATCACTATCTCCAAAATGCTCTCCCAATGAACCTCAGCAGCTTCATTTCCCAATACTAAATCAAGTACCATCTCTCCTCTTGTAGGATTGTCTATATATTATGTCAAGAAACCTTCCTGAACACATAAACAAAACTCCACCCCATCTACAGCCCTTGCTCTAGGGAGATACCAATCAATATTTGGGAAATTAAAATCTCCCATCACAACAACTCTTTTATTATTACACCTTTCCAGGATCTGTTTCCCTATTTGCTGCTCGATATCCCTGTTACTATTGGGCGGCCTATAAAAAACACCCAGTAAAGTTATTGACCCCTTCCTGTTCCTAACCTCCACCCACAGAAACTCCGTAGACAATCCCTCCATGACACCCACCTTTTCTGCAGCTGTCACTATCTCTGATCAATTGAGCCACGCCCCCACCATTTTTGCTTCCCTGTCTGTCCTTTCTAAAACATCTAAAACCCGGCACTTGAAGTAACCATTCCTGTCCCTGAGCCATCCAAGTTTCTGTAATGGCCACCATATCATAGTTCCAAGTACTGATCCATGCTCTAAGCTCATCTGCTTTGTTCACAATACTTCTTGCATTGAAATAGACACATCTCAAACTGTCCGTCTGAGTGCATCCCTTCTCCATCACCTGCCTGACCTCCTTCACACACTGTCTCCAAGCTTTTTCTATTTGTGACCCAACTGCCTCTTCTCCGGTCTCTTCAGTTTGGTTCCCACCCCGCCAGTATATTGATCCCCCTGGGATTCAAGTGCAACCCGTCCTTTTTGTATAGGTCACACCTGCCCCAAAAGAGGTCCTAATGATCCAGAAATCTGAATCCCTGCCTCCTGCTCCAATCCCTCAGCCACGCATTTATCCTCCACCTCATTCTATTCCTATTCTCACTGTTGCGTGGCACAGGCAGTAATCCTGAGATTACTACCTTTGCGGTCCTGCTTCCCAACTTTCTTCCTAACTTCCTGTTGTCTTTTTTTTCAGGACCTCTTCCCTTTTCCTTCCTATGTCATTGGTACCAATATGTACCACCACCTCTGGCTGTTCTCCCTCCCACTGCAGGATATCTTGGACGTGATCTGAAACATCCCAGACCCTGGCACCTGGGAGGCAAACTACTATCCTAGTTTCTTACCTGCGTCCACAGAATCGCCTATTTGAGCCCCTAACTATAGAGTCCCCTATCACATTTACCTTCCTCTTCCTTTCCCTACCCTTCTGAGCCACAGGGCTGGACTCTGTGCCAGAGGCATGGCCACTGTTGCTTCCCCCAGGTAGGCTGTTCCCCCCCCCAACAGTACTCAAACAGGAGTATTACTGTCGAGGAGTACAGCCACAGGGGTACTCTCTAGAACCTGGCTCTTGTCCTTCCCTCTCTTGACTGTTACCAATTTGTCTGTCTTACGTAGCCCCAGTGTGACCATCTGCCTATAACTCCTTTCTGTCACTTCCTCGCTCTCCCTGACCAGACAAAGGTCATCGAGCTGCATCTCCAGTTCCCTAACACGGTCCCTTAGGAGCTGTTGTTCGACACACTTGGTTCAGATATGGCCGTCCGGGAGGCTGGGAGACTCCATGACCTCCCGCATCTTACACTGAGTACAGAAAACCGGCCTCACACATACTACTTCCTTTCCACAATTAACACAGGTAAACCTACCTTGCCTCATTACCACCTAAGCCCATTGAGCCAATGTCCTCTCACGCCGAATGCTGCCTGCTGGATATGGCAGTCTTTTTAACCTTTCCCCGCCCTACTAGCTGACATCACGCACCTGCGCAGTCTTGCCTCTCTTTTACCCTAAGTAGTAAAATGCCTTGGCTCCGGAAATCCTTAGTCTATGGCCAGGTCAGCCATGATTTTATTTAATGATGGAGCAGGCTTGAAGGGCCAGATGGCCTACTCCTGCTTCTATTTTTTTATGCTATGTCCTGCTGGAACACTTTTAGTACTCTCCACACTTGAAGACCAGAGCATTAACTTTGGCCACCTGTGCAGCAATTTCTTCCTGCAACTTAAGCTGCTCTTTCCTTTCCTGTAGCTGTTCCTCTTTGCTCTTCCAGCATATGTTTGTGCTTCACTAATTGTCGATGTGCTAAATCAGCCTCTGTTATAATGCATGCAGAGTAGGGTAGTACATGTAAAGGATTTTCTTCCTGCAGCAGAGCTTTGAGTACTGACATTTGACACACTGTTCAGTTTCACATCAACTTGTGGGTCATCTGCTATATGCGCAGTCAAAACATGCCTTGGAATTTAAGAAACATCGTCTGTTGGAAGGTGAGACTTGTATTCACTTATTGTAGCAACATGACCTTCAATGTATTGTATTTGGGTTAACCATTCCTCCTGTTTTTCCTGTTTGTCCTTGAAGTATGAGATCAGTGTTTAATGTTTCTTAGCAACAGCTTCACAGATTAGTCAAATCCCAGATTGCATTTGTAAGCTATGTTCCTTATTTTTCATAAGATCCTTAATTGATGGTATTAAACTTTTAATTTTGTTCACATTTGTTTTATATTCGTTTTGAAGACTTTAATTTCTACTCACCAAGCTTTGGCAGTCAGCTTAATATTTCTTTTGCCGGCTAAGGACTTCAGCACCAAGCTTCAATTAATTTGTTCATTCTCTTTATTGTGCAACTGGCATTTAATACTATTGAGCAACTGTCCCCAATGGGCAGGTGGCACTGACCATTCAAAATAGTGTTCAAACCACAAATTCACAGCATGAATCAACAAAAAGTGGCAGATAATCCTACCACATTTGTGATGATTATTATTATTATTATTTTGTTAACAGGCAATCCTTTGCTGTAGACTGGTGCTTGTTTGCTATAACTTTTTTGTTGACAAAAATGGAGTGGCTACTTTACAAACAAACCAAAACTGCTGAGGGACTGAGTGAGGGAATTATCACTGTGTGATGCACTTCCAAATAACTTGAGTTTCAAGTTGAAAAAAAGTACATTCAACTCACTCTTGCAAAACCAGCAAAGACAAACGACCTTGTTGCAAAAAAAATAGGTTTCCCCCGCTATCTGAAGGTAGAGCGTTCCTATGAAACTGTTTGTAAGTGGAAATATCGTAAAGCAAAGAAGCAATTACCATTAATTTATATGGGAAAAAAATTTGTGCATTCCCAGACCCAAAAAATAACCTATCAAATCATACCAAATAACAAACTTGCTTTGAATGTGCAAGGACAAACTTATGTCAAATCAGATTTCTGTTAACCGGGTCATCTAATCCTTGAAGCTCTATATGCATAAGTTTCCCAGTTAAGAGCCACATATAGTTAATATGGAAGGAATGGTTCCTCTGTGATGCAGAATTTCTTCAAAGAGTGACAAAGTTTAATGGGCAAGGATTGGGGGTGATGAATGCAGCATTAATTTTTCCAGGGCCTAGATCTTGTTTTAATGTATTTTGTTGTTTATGCTCTTTGGCTTTACTGAAACATATGTAGATTTTGTACATTCCATATTATGTTCAATAGTTCCATTTAATATCAGAATGTATGCAATGTACAACCTGAAATTCTTACTCTCTCTACTTTGACGTCCTCAAAACAGAAGAAAAACCCCAAACAATGAATGGCAGAAAAAAACATAAGAACCCCAAAGCCCCTGCCTCCCTCTCACACACAAGTATTAGTCGATACATTTACCCAGCTGGAAGCCCAAGAGTTTTTGTCCTGTTCCGATGGAGTAGCACTCAAGCCATTTTGTCCTGGTTGTTATAAAGCTTCCAGAGTTTTAACTATATTTATTTGTCATGAATATTTTTTTCCAAAGTGTTGTAAAGAACATTAACTCTTTCCTGGTACATTTATTTTTGTACTTTTCAGATTTGAGCATTTCCTTAAATCTGCTCTGTAGCAGTTTTCATAGAAAATTAATTGGTCTAGAATTTCTTCAGATATCTCTGAGGTGCCACTTTCTACCCAGTGAATTTGCTCTTAGCTTGAGCAAGGCCTCCAGCTCAAAATTCCTCACTGAAGCCTAATTGCTCTTTCCATGAATAGCCCAAGACTATTCTTTCTTGAAAAAAATTCAAAGAAAAGTTGCAACTCCCAGGCTGAACAGCTCTGAAAGCTGTAAAACATTTTCTAGCTTGAATATGAATGCCTCTGACTTCCTCAAATGTTCAAAAATTATTATATATTAAAAATACTAGTGAAATTTAAAACAAACATTTAACTTCTCAAAGTCTTGCTTACAAAATTGAAAACAGAACACTTGATACTGGAAAACATTGGACACATTTTGACTCGATATACATTCAAATCATTATCTGTAACATGTTTCTCTCCATTGGAAACTATTGAAATAACTAGAGTTGATTTCTCTGCACCAGGTTTCAGCAGTATTGAAGAAATGTCGAACAAAAACTGCAGATGAAAGTGTGAAACCAAAACTGAAGATGCTGGAAATACTGCACAGTTTAGGCAGCATCCATGGAAAAATAAATATTGCTAATATTTCAGGTTGAAGACTTTTTGTCAAAATAGTGTTAAATCTAGGCTGATGGACATTGGCAGTACAAGACTCAAATGAAATTGGAGGCAAAAGGTTGCCAGTATAGAAAAGATCTAGCCAGTATGAAATAGGACTAGCTTAGACAGGAAACTTGTTTGGCATAGAGCAGCTAGGTTAGAGGACTAATTTCCACGCTGTAGGATTCTGACTAATCTTTCAGGGCACAAGATTTTATGTCCTAACATTAGATGGAATGTCTTTTTGAAATGAGTCCTTAGGTCAGGCTACATGTGTGAGCCAGAGTATCTGGATTGCACAATGAAGGGTGAATATGAGCTAAATTTTGTCTAATCATAGCCTGGCAGAATTCCAAATTATGCTATATTGTTGATCATAACCACAAGGTAATAAATGTTTGTACTGAATCAATGTACTAATATATATATTCAGCATTTCTTTTTCCCATTTTTGTCCCATTCTCATGTATTCACAACAAAAATAATAGCTTGCATTTTACTGCTGCTTAAAGACACAAGTCTAAGTTAAAAGACAGCCCCAGAATTTGTTGCTTAAGAGGTTTTCTCACCCTGGTGAAAAGCCTTTTAACCATCTACAAAGCACAACTAAATGACAGATTAGGTTGCTGCTTTCAGATCTGGGGATATGACAGCTCTCAGGTCAGCAAGAGCTGTGCTTTCCCATGTCATCAGGAAAGCAAAATGATATTATTCACAAGAACATGCAGCCACTTTTGTGACACCAGAGACATGAAGCACATGTGGCAGGGCATTCAGACCATAACACACTGCATGTCAACAGTGATGCTTCTCTTCCTGATAGGCTGAATGTCACTTACACTCGGCTTGATGCACAGGACAATGTGCTGGTGAAGAAGGTACCCCTTTGCCGCAAGAAGCGGGTACTTTGTGTGGCTGCAGCTAATATGAGGAAGAGCCTAGCCAGGTTCAATGCATGAAAAGCTGCGAGGCCTGAAAGCATACATGGATGAGTACCAAGGGACTGTGCAGCCCAGTTAACTGAGGTTCTAACAGAAATCTTCAACATCCTTTCTGGAACAGTTCACTGTCTCCTCAGGGTTCAAGGCAGCCACCATCATCCTGGTGCCCAAGAGGGCGACAGTATCCTGCCTCAACGACTGCTGTCCAGGGGGATTAGCTTCAACAATAATGAAGTGTTTTACGTGACTGGTTATGGGTTGCATTAAATCCCATGTTCCTGCTATATTGTATCTTTTCCAGTTCACCTATCCCTCAAATCAGTCCACTGATGATGCCATAGCCTCTGCACTCCAGTCCGTACTATCTGACCTGGAAAATTGAGCAGTGCAGTGGTTAACACAGTGCTTTACAGTACCAGCAACCTGGGTCTGCTTTCCATCGTTGTCTGTATGGAGTTTGTTCTGTGCCTATGTGAGTTTCCTTCGGGTGTTAAGGTTGCCTCCCGTAGTCCGAAGACATAGGTTAAATAGTCATTCTAGATTGTCCCATGATTAGAGGGTTGCTGTGCGGCATGGCTCAAAGGGGCTAAGGGGCCTATTCTGTGCTGCATCTCAATAAATAAAATTGGTGCCTCATTTGCCAGGATGCTAGTTAACTTCATCTCAGTGTTTAATATGATTATCCCTCTGAAGGTGGTAAGTAAACTATCCTCACTGGGTTGTAGCACCTCTCTGTAACTGGATCTTAGAGTGCTCAACAGAAAAGCCACAATCAGTCTATTGGTAGAAACATCTCTAGTTCCATCACGCTGAGCACTGGCATTCCATAGGCCTGAGTGCTTAGCCCACTGCTGAGGCATGACTGCACTGCTAGATCCAGTTCAAACCAAACCAAGTTCGCTGATGAATAAGAGGTGCTTTGTGCAGATGAAAGGCTCAAAGGAGGAAGAGCCAATACTCCTGAGTCAGCCAGTTATTTCGAAATGGTCAACGGAAGTTGGGAATTTGGTTGGTGTCTTTCATGCAGAACATGGGTTCAGGGCATGAGTACAGTCGGCCCTCCTTATCCGGGAGTTCCGCATAAGCAAATTCAACCCACCGCAAAAACCTGTAAATGCTGTTCCAGCACTTGTTGTTTGAGTATGTATAGACCTTTTTTCTTGTCATTGTTCCCTAAATAACGCAGTATAACAACTATTTTACATAGAATTTACATTGTATTAGGTATTATAAACTAGAGATAAATTTCAAAGTATACGGGAGGATGTGCAAAGATTAGCGTGGATCGGGATCGAAAAAAATGGAAGTTCTCTTACAAAGTAAGTGGGAACAGGTATATTCGGTATTATTTAGCGTCAGTCAAACATTTGTCTTAGCATATAGTATATATTTTACCTTTCTATGCATATGTAGCCCCCTGGGAATCCTCAGGCTTGCTCAGCTCGCTTCCATCTGGGGGAGCAGCCTTCGGCCCCGCCAAACTGGGTAATCAGCTTGTGTGGATGCTGTGTGATGTCCCCACCGCGCCAAATAACAGACAGTACACCATATGCGAAGTAGATGATTATACTTTATAGATCTTATTGGAACTATGTACTTAATAGAGATACAATATAAAAGTAAAAGGCGCCAAACTTATCAAAGTCCAACTACTTTGTGTACAACCCATTAGAGCTTAGTAAACAAAGTCTTGTCTCCTTGCCACCATTCGAACCCCTCCGACCTCCTCGCCCCGCCGCCTGGGACCAACAACAGTGGTCGCCCAGACACTCCACACAAATCTGTCTTCGTCT
Organism: Hypanus sabinus; assembly: GCF_030144855.1. NCBI lineage: Eukaryota > Metazoa > Chordata > Chondrichthyes > Myliobatiformes > Dasyatidae > Hypanus > Hypanus sabinus. Next base: position 42,820,823 of record NC_082709.1, read on the forward strand.
CCTCTCCTTGCCGAAAACCCTGGGCCTTGGACCCCCGCTCAGGGCCATTCCATTGCCTAGCTTAAAACATCGCATCTTCTCCCTCTAAGCCCCTCTCGCTGTCTCCCCCAAAGCATCGCGCAACGCTAGCTTACAAACCCACAAGAAAGAATAACCTCTATCCCAATTGGTTAACAAGCAAATACAATTCTTGTTATCAGTAATTATAACCCAAACAAGCTTTGAGAGAAAGCACTCTCTCACCAGTTAGCATAACGAAGCATTTTTACTTTTAACAAACAAAGAAGCCATTTTGATTAACACATGCAGTAACATAAAGAAAGAAGAAACCACCTTACACATATAAAACACTTAAGAAATGTATGTTTCAGCGCTGGGCGATCCAGTGACAGATCACTTCCGAGCACGCTGTCCATCCGTGCCAGGTTGATGTGGAGGATCAAAAACCCAAAGCCCAATAATTAAACCACTGCATTGCTTAGTAATAATTGTAGCTTTCATTGGGGCAGGGCCTTTCTCATTTTATCCTTTAAAATTGTTCTGATCATTGACCGACTGTAGCCTAACCAATTGCTGACCAATGGCATTTCACTTCTTTCCGATCGCTTTATTATTTCCACTTTATTTTCAATCGTGATCATGATGATTTTTGTGAATATAAACACTAAAGGATTCAGAGATCCGCCACCAGGTCCTAAGGTCCACTGCATTGAGACAGGTTGAATAGGAAACTTGACCATCCGTGTTTTTTGGTATCCACGAGGGGTCGCGGAACCAATCCCTCGCAGATAAGGAGGACCGACTGTAATCAAAGCAAAACATCCTGACTACTTCAGAAGCGAGCTCCAGTGCTTATGTGCACATTTAGACTGCTTTATCTGTAAAGGGCCCTTTTTCTGTTTACTGTTGTTAAAGTTGAAATATCTTTAAATATAATTCCACTTTAATTTTATGCTGGTGTAAGGTTTGTTATTTCCTGGCAAACAGTAACTTTACATGGGCAGCATTTACACAGCATTCACCACAATTTCCATTCCCTCATTGGAATATTCCAATTTTACTGTTTTATTGAACCCTGCGTTGCTTATTGAAGGTGGTCTTTCCACTGTTACCTATGCAATGCTGAGTCATGTGGCTGTTAGCCAAAATAACCCCAATGCCCTAATTTAAAATTATTTTCATTCTCCCCATGGCTTTGCCACTCCATGTGTGTCTAATTTTCTTCAGCCACATATGTAACGTGAGTTTATCCTACTCCACAAAACCCACATCTTGATAGTTTGTGGATTTCATAAATCCACAATTCCTCCACCTGGTAAAGACCATAAGATCTAATACTCCTAAACTGCTCTAACATTTCTTCTAATGAGATGTTCCCTAATACATACCACCTATACCTAAAGTTTTAGTAATAGAACTCTTTAGTGCAGGGGTCTTCAACCTGTTAATGGTAGGAACCCATGGTGTAAGAAAAGTTGGGAACCTCTGTTTTAGTGGCTTGTCAGCATTGTTTTTTTAATGGTGAAGTTTCTCAAAATATATTTCTGTGTTAAAGGCACGATATATCAATAAAAGTTTTTTATTGATAAATAAAATGAGTCTTTTGTGAAGCAATATGGTGAAACTCTGAAAATACTCATCGGGTTTTAATGGCTTGAAATTGTTTTACTTTCCAAAAATGCTGTCTGATTTCCTGCATATTTACATTTCTGTTTTTATTTGATCAGAAGTTGCTAGGTACAGACCAACATATTGTGGAAACTATTCATTGCTGAGTCAGATATCAGTGTGGATCCTCTTGACTGTAACATTTGGCCAGGTTGTGTGTGTTCTGAATTGAATACAGTAGTGGATACTCAACATCATTGGCAGATCTCAATCAGTGAGGATTTGTAACACTGTCTTCTCCCAATGATCATTAATACAAGATGTACTTCTGCATGCTTAGCACCTTGCTCTACTCTCTATACAAATAGCACAACATCAATGCCACTTCAGATTCACAGATAGCCGTACTGTTGGATGAATCATAGATGGTGATGAATCAACTTAACCAGATGGGGCACCTGGTTGAGTGGTATCGGAGCAACAAGCTTTCGATCAATGTCAACAAAAGTGTTATTTGTGGTCTCTGGGAAAGGGAAGGAGGTGAAAATTCACCAGTCTACTTTGGGGATTGGCAGTGGATGAAGTCAGCAGCTGTAAATTCCTGGGCCCAGCACATAGATGCAATCATAAGGAAAGTGTGCCAATGTCATTACTTTCTTCGGTGATTGAAGAGATTCAGCTTGTGACTGAACATTTAAAAAAACACATACAGTTTAAAGTATTCTGACTGAATCTGGGTACGGTGCAGTTCGAAAGCACAGGAACGTAAGAAGCTGCAAAGAGTAGTGCACTCTGCCCAGTACATCTTGGGTATATACTTCTTCACCATTTGTAATATCTATAGGAGGTGTAGCTACAATAAGACAAAACCTACCATTAAAGATCCTCATCCTCTGTTTATGCTGTCATCTTTGGCAGGAACTACAGAAATCTGAAATCCGAATCAGAATCACGTTTATTATCACCAGTATGTGTCATGAAATTTGTTAACTTAGCAGCAGCAGTTCAATGCAATACATAAAAGAGTGGAAAGAGAAAAATTAATAAATAAATCAATTACAGTGTGCATATATTGATTAGATTAAGAATCATGCAAAAAACAAATAATAGATATTAAAGTGAGGTAGTGTTCAAGGGTTCAATGTCCATTTAGAATCGGATGGCAGAGGGGAAGAAGCTGTTCCTGAATTGTTGAGTTTGTGCCTTCAGGTTTCTATACCTTCTACCTGATAGTAACAGTGAGAAAAGGGAGGACTTCCGGTAAGATGGCGATTGCTTAGCTGCTCCGAACCTTTGTTCCGTTACTGTCACTATCTTTGCACTAAATGTCTCCATTTTTTTAAACCTTAGTCGGGAACTTTTTCGGTACCTCCTACTTGCCTGTGAACACACCTAACTTACAATGTCTAGCAAGAGCTCTAAATCCGGGAGAAAGGAAGCTCCGGCTCTCTCAGACGAGACCCTGGCTGCGCTCGGTTAGCTCCGAGACAAAATTTTAAAGGAATTTAAAACCGCTTTCAAACAGTTGGAAGACAAGCTTGATCAAATCAACGACAAGGTGGGCGAGCATGCCCAACACTTATCTCGCATCGATTCGACTTCTGAAGATTTAGAAAGTCGTGTTCGATACTTGGAGACTCTCTGTTCCAGCTTGGAGGAAAAGTGTAACAAACTCCTTTTCAAAACGGTGGATCTCAAAAATCGCAGCAGACGCTGCAATCTTAGAATTCTTGGATTGCCAGAGGCCACCGAACAGGGATCAACAGTGAAGTTTTTCGCCAAGTTTCTCTGTGAGATATTAGGGAAAGATTTGCTTCCGAACCCGCCTGAGCTCGAACAGGCACACCGGGTCCATGTTCCCGTCGGAATTCTGGGCAACCGCCCGCAACCAGTAATCTTGTGCTTCCATCAATACCAGGTAAAACACCGTCTGATCGTAGAGGCACGTCGCAGAGGTTCTTTTATTTTCCAGGATACAACCATTCGCTTTGTGGAAGATTTTGCACCCCAGACCTTAAAGATGCGCGCTGAGTTTAAAGGCGCAATGAAAGTGCTTTTTGATCGTGGTTTTATCGTTCCCCTGCTGATCTATGAATCAAACTTAACATTGGGAAATACAAATGGTTTAAGTCAGCCAAGGAAGCTGAAGCATTTGTGGCAAGTCTTCCGGCTATCCAGCCATCTTCGGAACCCGATCAGACCTCCTAAAATGGTGGATAAGTACTTCTCATAGTAAAATTACTTTTTCTGGACTCAGACTTTACTTGAATCATTCAGACATTATTCATCGAAACTCTAAGGGCTGTTGACAATCTCTCCCTGGATTTGGTGTGTGTGTAATCTATCTTTTATTGTTGTACAACTTTATCTACAGAGTTCTACAACTGACTTTAACTTGTTTTGGAGGTTTGAAGTCTTCAGTGAAGGCTTTCCGGTTTGTTGGTTCACAGTTTAATTGCCGATCTATTTTTCCTTCTTTTTATATTTATTTATTTTATTATACTTTTTTCTTTTCTTCACCCCCTTTTTTCTAATTTCTGAATTTTTTTCTCTCTTCTGTAAATGGTTGATAAATACTCATCTTGAATTTATAATTTTCCCCTTCCTTTTTTTTATCCTTTTTTTTCTTTCTTTTACTTTATTCTTCTATAACTTTTTCGCTGGCAGGTTAGTTTTGGTCCTCTTCTGATTTTCTCTGTATTAAGTTTTATATTCCTGCAGAAAGTATTCTAATCTGTAGTTATGTTTTTTTAGTGCATAAACTAGTTACTATTTGTTATAGTATTTACACGGAACTGCTGTTAATGACACAGATCTGGAAGTTGTATTTGGGTTAATTTTTTTGGTAGAGCTAGCTACTTGTTTTGGTAGCCGTCTAGTTTTGGGTTGTGTGGGTGGGCTGGGTTTTCTAGTTCCAACATCACTCACTGTATATATTATATCTCTTTATTGCTCAGGACATGTATATGTTTTGATTTTACGAATCTATGTTTACATCTCTGCTCCCAGACTGCTATTGTACTGCTTGACTTTTTATATGCCTTCTGCCTTTTATACATTAGTAATCGATAATGGCTAGTGCACTTAAATTCGTGAGCTGGAATGTAAAGGGATTGAATCACCCTGTTAAAAGGAGGAAGGTATTCTCACATCAAACAATTCAAAGCTGATATTGCTTTCCTTCAAGAAACTCATATTTGGTGTTCTGATAACTCCCAGCTTTTGTCAAAGTGGGCGGGTCAGCATTTTCATTCATCCTTTACCGCTAAAGCTAGGGGAGTCTCCATTCTTATTAACTCAAATATTCCTTTTGAACTCCATAATAAAATATCTGATATAAATGGCCGTTTTATTATTGTTTCTGGCAAACTATATAACACTAAAGTTGCACTAGCAAACCTGTATGCCCCCAACTTTGATGATGTTAATTTTTTTGAACCGTTTTTTTCCTCACTACCAGACTTAAACTCATACTCTCTTATACTGGGTGGTGACTTTAATTGTTGGTTAGATCCTAATTTGGATCAATCGTCCTCTGTTATTAGACCACCTACTAAATCTGCCTTAGCTATCCAATCGTTTTCTCTCTAATTATGGTATCTCTGATATATGGCGTTTCCTCCATCCTACGGAGAGAGATTATTCTTTTTTCTCACATGTTCACCATACTTTCACTAGAATTGATTATTTCTTACTCAATAACCAACTTATTCCATTTGCTCACTCTTGTGACTATCAGAGTATACTGATCTCTGACCATGCCCCAATTACTCTCACTCTGAATTTGCCTGGTCTCCCTTAGAGGAATAAACACTGGCGGTTTGATTCAACGTTACTATCGGATGATTTTTTAAAATTTATTAAGGATCAGATAACCTTTTATTTTAACACTAATACATCACCTGAAGTGCCATCCCAGATTGTCTGGGATGCCATGAAAGCATATCTGAGGGGGCAAATAATCCCTTACACAGCAAATCTCAACAGAAGATCCCATGCAGATCGATTAGACCTCATTAACCAGATTAAACAATTGGATCAAATATATGCCCAAACTAAGAACCCTGAATTATACAAGAAGCATGTTGAACTCCAAACTAAATTTAACCTTCTGTCCACTCAACCTGTCGAACGCCAACTTCTCGAAAGCAAGAGTCGCTTTTACATTCATGGGGATAAGTCTGGTAAATTCCTAGCCAATCAGCTGAGTCGTTCCAAAGCCAAACAACACATTACAAAGATCCGGAAGGAGAACGGAGACTTTACATCGGATCATTTAGAAATTAATGTCGCATTTAAAAATTTTTATTCTCGGCTTTATTCCTCTGAATCTCTGAATGACAATATCTCTGTTGATCAATTTTTACAGAATCTGGATATCCCCTCACTTTCATCTGATTTCAAAGCCAAACTCAATGCGCCTATATCATTAGAAGAAATATCTACTGCAATTTCTGCACTGTCCTCAGGGAAATCTCCTGGACCTGATGGGTTCCCTGTAGAATTTTATAAATCATTCTCTTCTCTTCTTTCTCCACAGTTACTTTCAGTATTATCTGACTCGTTTAATTACGGCAAATTGCCACCCTCTTTCAGTGAGGCATCTATTATTCTTCTTTTAAAAAAGGGCAAAGACCCAACAGAGTGTTCCTTGTATAGGCCGATCTCTCTGCTCAATGTTGATGTAAAGATCTTAGCTAAAGTTTTGGCTCATAGATCAGAAACTGTCATTCCCTCCATTATCTCTGATGACCAAACAGGCTTTATTAAAAACCGTTTCCCTTTTTTTAACATTCGGCGTTTACTTAATATCTTATACTCACCTCCAACTGGGATTCCTGAATGTGTTATTTCCCTCGATGCGGAGAAAGTATTTGATCGTATAGAGTGGAACTACCTTTTTGCTGTTGTTGAAAAACTTGACCTTGGCCAAAGTTTCATCTCTTGGATCCAATTGCTGTACCTGTGTCCTACTGCCTCTGTTTTAACCAATTTTCAGAAATCCCAAGTATTTAATCTCAAACGTGGCACCCGCCAGGGATGCCCCTTAAGTCCCTTTCTCTTTGATTTGGCTATGGAACCTCTGGCAATAGCATTTCGAAACTGCCCTGAATTGACTGGGATTTGGAGAGGGGGTGTTGAGCATAAAGTTTCTCTCTATGCTGATGACTTATTACTCTTTCTCTCAAATCCGTCTACATCCTTACCTCTAATGTTTTCACTCCAGTTTAGCCAGATCTCTGGCTATAAACTTAATTTACATAAGAGTGAACTTCTCCCAATTAATAAAGAAGCACAAGAACTAACATTTCATGATCTCCCTTTTAAAGTAGTCCATAATCAATTTACTTATCTTGGAATTACAGTCACGAGGAAGTTTAAAGATCTCTTTTGTGAAAACTTTGCCAATCTTTCATATGCTATAAAACAGAGTCTGGTACAATGGTCACCTCTATCTATGTCTTTGGTAGGTCGTATTAATGTTGTTAAAATATATGTTCTCCCCAAATTTTTATACTTATTTCAATCTATCCCAATTTTTATTCCTAAATCTTTTTTTGATTCCTTAGACTCTATTATTTTGTCAAATCTGTGGCAGAATAAGCGCTCTAGAATTAATAAAATCCATCTCCAAAAATCTAAAAAAAGAGGGTGGCATGGCTTTACCTAACTTTCGTTTATATTATTGGGCAGCTAATATACTTTGTGCTACCTTCTGGTCTTTCTTCCATAGCCAACCCGAGTGCCCTAACTGGGTGGCAATGGAGCTGAGCTCCACTAAAGAATTATCTATCTCTGCACTTCTTGGCTTTGCACTCCCTAGTAGTCTGCCCAGATCAGTAGCTAATCCTCTTGTTAGACACACTTTGCGTATATGGGCTCAGATCAGGAAATGCTATGGTTTCCAGGGGTTTTCCATTTCCAGCCCTGTTGCTCATAATCACCTTTTTTTACCTACTACATACGATTCAGCATTCCAGGTTTGGTATGGGAAGGGCATTAGACATTTTGAAGATCTTTTCATTGATAATCGCCTTCGCTTCTTTTCAGCAGCTCTCTGTTAAGTTCAATCTGCCCAATGCACATTTTTTCAGATATCTCCAAATCCAACACTTTATTGCTCCTTTAATTCCTAACTTTCCTGAAATGCCTGCGAAAAATGCTATGGACCTGTTTCTTTCCATGAATCCACTAGGTAAAGGCTTAATATCAATCATCCGAGATAATCTAGCAGCCTTACGACGGGCCCCCATGGATAAAATCAAAATAGCCTGGGAACAGGATTTAAATATCTCCTTATCTGAGGAGAGCTGGGATTTAGTTCTCAAATCGGTTAACTCAACCTCTCTTTGTGTTTGCCACTGCCTTTTACAGTTTAAGATTGTTCGTAGAGCCCAAACGTCTAAATCTAAACTATCTCGATTCTACCCTAGCGTTAGTCCGCTCTGTGATAAATGCAAGAGGGGCGTGGCCTCTCTCATCCATATGTACTGGTTCTGTCCTAGCTTGGAGAAATTCTGGAAAGATGTCTTCACTACGTTATCGTGTATCCTGAATCAGCTCCTAGAACCAAACCCCTTAATTGCTCTGTTCGGTTTTTGGGGCGAGACAGATTTATGTCTGGATCCGACCAAATGCTGAATATTATCCTTTGCCTCGCTCCTGGCTAGACGCTTGATCCTCCTCAGATGGAGAGATGTTGCCCCGCCCACTCATGCTCAATGGCTTAACGACATCATGGCCTGTTTGGACCTCGAAAAAATTCATTATTCAGTTCTCAATTCGGATCTAAAGTTCCATAAGGTCTGGTGACCTGTTGTCGAGTACTTTCATAACCTTCCTCTTGACTAGGGTTTTTTTTTCTTTTTGGTCCCTTGCTTTCAGCTCCTGTTTTTTTCTGGTAGAAGGCATTATTATCCTCTGTTGCTGAGTGTATGCACAGTCTGAGAGTTTGGCTGTCCTGACTTATACTCTCTATATTGTGTTGTAGTTGGTCTGGAGTTGCTGCTGTTTTTTCTTGTGTCGTGGGGCTTGGGGAGGACACTAAGTTTACTTGTCTTTAATTTAGGTGCTTTTTTTTTTTGCTAAATTCTCTTCCTTTGCAGCATATTATTATTGTATGCTTAATTTTGCACTGTTTTAATGTTCCTCATTGGGATTTGGGGTTTTTAATTTGTAAAATGTTTTGAAAAACTAATAAAAAAATTTTTTAAAAAAACAGTGAGAAAAGGACATGCCCTGGGTGCTGGAGGTCCTTAAAATTGGACGCTGCCTTTCTGTGACATCGCTCCTTGAAGATGTCCTAGGTACTTTGTAGGCTAGTACTCAAGATGGAGCCGACTAAATTTACAATCCTCTGCAGCTTTTTTTGGTCCTATGCAGTAGCTGTCTGCTCCCCTCCCCCCCCCCCCCCCACCAATACCATACAGTGATGCAGCCTGTCAGAAGACTCTCCACTGTACATCCAGTTAAGTGTTTGACTGTATTTGTTGACATACCAAATCTCTTCAAACTCTAATGAAGTATAGTCTCTGTCTTACCTTCTACCAGGTCCAAGGGCCATTCAGTTCTTGAATCAACTGGAAAAACTAATCACTACAGTGTAGCATGAATATGATCAATTTGCACTAAAATTTACTTTTTTGTTCTAATTGTGTTCTTGCTTGTAAAGATTCTGTGCAATTTTTGTTTTTCTGAAGAATACTGCTTGTTTGATGCTATGTGGCTGTAGGAATTTCATTGCACCTGTGCTTACATGTAGATGGGCATACGACAAATAAAACTTGAGTCATCTTGAATTCCCTCCTGTCTTCATATTTTTCCTGAGGCTAAACTTGTATTTTGCAAACTTACAGCTCCAAGTGACATGAAACGTTGATCATGAGCTTTTCTGACACAGAAGGGCAGACATAGGCTTCTATCTTGCAGGTCTCCTTGAGCTGACAATGAAAGGAGCTTTAGTAGCATTTAAAATAGTTCAAATAGAATTAAATAATTTTCTTTTTTAACAATTCCATATTTTTGTTCTTATTTTATAGTAAAATAAAGGAATAAAAACTAGATAATAATACATAAGTTGCTGACAGTGACTGAAAATCTTTTCAGATGAACGAAGTGGCTAGGTAGTCTGCCAGCCATGGCTGGGAAAAAGCTGAACATCAATTTCAACAGCTCAGTATAATTTTTGCTTGGCCACGGCCTCTCCGTTGAATCTAGAAGCAAAGTCAGAGGCTAGTATTTGGGATATTTTTAAATGCAACCTAAGTGGCTCTGAGCAGCAGTATAGAAATACTGATTAGCACTGGAAGTCTGTTCCAATGACTTGTTGACACAGTGAACAATTTAGACCTTCATAGTTGAGTCTCTTTGGGAAAACCAGTTCAGTGTGTCTGCATGAATATCATTCTGAAATATCTTTCTGACTCAAAAAAAACTATACCACAGTACCTTTGTTAAATGAAGTATGTTTGTATTTGTATATAATGAAGTATTTTGTTCAGCATAAGTCTTATCAAACAATATTTTGTAAGAATTACTGCATATTTTGTGAAATAATTATATTTGTATATGTCACAGTTTGGAACATCTTTGAAATTCACCATAGGTATTTTTCTGAAATTGCTTTCTTTTATTTCAGATACAGCATTGCCACCATGAAGGTACATCTACATACAAAATTTTGTTTAATTTGCCTACTCACTTTTCTCTTTCATCATTGCAACCATTGCCATGATGACCATGACCATGAGCGTAATCATGATCATAACACCAACCATGTTCCTGAGGGGAACCATTTACATAACCACAGTGACTACCAGATATCTGAGGAGCCATATCTTCAAAATAATCCCAGCAAGCGGCCTGTGCATAATGCAGTAAATAGACAAATATATTACATTCACAAACTATTCAGTCGTTATGGTGAGAATGGTAAACTGACTTTCCATGGTTTTGAGAAACTCTTAGCAAATTTAGGTCTTGGGGAAGTTAAGGTTGTTGAACTTGACCATGAGCACAATGACCATGATCATGCGTCACACTTAGACCTTTTAGAGGTGCTAGAACATAAACATGAGCACTCTCACTCAGACTTCAATCACACAGCACATGAACAATCTGTACCAGTCACCAAAGTGAACGGTAAACATTGCAAAAACTCTAACAGTAATAATATACATACCACCACTCCCTCTCCCCACCATCAGCCCCACCGTCATCACCGTAATCATCATCGAGGCACTGGACATTTTGGAGGCTCACAGATCCACAAGGAAGGAGAACAGTTCACTGACCCATCAGACCCTAACACACCACAACACCAAGCTAAAAAAAGATCAAAGAAACGAAAAAAATTTAAAAGTGTAGGGAAGCAATCAGATATATCATGGACTGCACCTCCTAGTGAATCCTTGAGTATTATGTCCAAGAATGAAGAGAGTACGGATGAACATTTTCATGTTCCTAATGAAGAAATGGCATCTCAACACAGAAGAAGAAAAGATTTGAGTTCCTCAAATTTGAAGCATGAACATCACGACCAACCCAAGTTTGCACATGAAGAGGTAAGATTGGTTGAATCAAATTATATAGAGTGTAACTTTTCTTTAAAGCCTTTCTTCCATGAATAATGCCTAGATGAATTTAGAATGATACACCTGTCTTTTGTAGATTCTTTTTGGCTAGTTGCTTAAAGTTAATTGATTGATAGTGGTCTTACTGACTTTCATCATACATGATGTAAAATTCAATTTCACCTTAAATTGAACCATCTTAAAAATACTAAATAAGCTAATAAAAATAGAGGAAATGTCAAACACTTTTTTGTCAGATGCTTTTTTTGTAATTGGACCAAGACAATGTATTTGCATGGCTATTCATGATAATGTTTGCAAATAGGCTTTGCTCAAATTTCAGATAGATCCAAGTTAACACTGGAAACCAATGTCAGCCAGAATTTAGTTAGTCTTCATCTAGCTTTAAAAGTAAAATATTGAGTGCTGTTGACTGGACATGTACCAGATTAGATTTCTAAAGAAAGAGCAACAGAACATTAAAATGATAGCCAGTGGGGCTGATTTGGTGTCCACAGTTTCTCATTAAGTTGCAAATTAAAATGTGAGAGCAACCATATTAGAAAAAAGGTTCCAGCAGATTCCTGCTCATTTTAGCTTCGGGCAGAGCAGGCGGAAAGTTCTTTAGAACAAAATACAGTATTGGGGAGGCGGTGATGTCTACATTCCATGCATGAAGATCCCCAGTGAGAAATTGGTTTATTATTGTCACCTGCACTGAGATACAGTGGAAAAACTTAGCATGCCATACATACAGATCATTTCAAAACATAAGTACATTGAGGTACAAAGGGAAAAGTAATAACAGAATACAGAATCTAGTGTTTTAAGAAAAATGACCTGGGCTATTAAATCAATTATCTCATAGAGAAAGTCTATCTGATGAATAAACACTTGGTTGTTGTGTTATCCTTATATATTTAATGGGTAATTTTGTAAAACTTACACATTTATTCTTCTAGTGCTTGAATGTCTCCCAACTCCTGCAAAGCTATGGTCTTAGCACAAATTCTGGAATTTCTACAGAAGATTTTACATACCTATGCCCTGCTTTGCTGTACCAAATAGACAGCAGGGTTTGCATCCATCATGCTGAGGAGTTGAGGATGGAACTAGCAGATGAACAAGACTCACTACTGACAGGTGAGCCATAAAAATGTTTTCACTCTTTATCTTATACTTGCAAACTCTTGAGCTTCCAAGCATTTTTAATATGTGCAATCAATCATTTTTGTATTTTGAGGAACCCACTAAATACTATCAAACGCTGAGGGCATCTTTCATGACTCTGCCCCCATCACGCCAATTTTCCTAGGCAGTATAGAATACAAAATAAATATTCATTTTAATTCTAGATACTGCAAGAGATCTGAGAATAGGAGCACTACAATTTATAATTTCAACCTGTCAAGGTGATAAAATATGGGTAATATGTGGGCTTCGGTTAATTGTGACAAATCGGGCCAGTACATTTTGGCTCAATTAAATGGTCACCACAGTAAGCCAAAGTTTCATGGAAACAGTTAAATAGGTATAGAAAAGACAAACAACCATTTAGCTGAGTAACAAATGATGTATTTAAATGAAACATAGAATAAATCAGAGCACTCTATCAGTACTACTACTGTACTATAAAATTGTTTATTAATTCCTAATAATTACTGACAGAAGAACATACCTGGTGTATGCAGCGTGTTCTTTTGATTGGCTAAATGAACAAAATCAGCGCACGCACCTAATGCAGATAATGGACTGCCTTCGTACAATACTATGGATGATTGCATCCTTCAAACCTTCATATTCATTGTAACGCTCAAGATGATTGCTGACACTTTCAAAAATGTTCATAGTTCCTAACTTGTTGAAGCATTGAAGTCGTTTCATTTTCACTACTGGCTGTTTCTGGCATATCCAAGTCTGAATGATTGAAACCACAGTGAGCAAAGCTGTTAATCATCTTACTGCTTATTTCTCATCAACTATTGATAACAAAAATCACTGTTTTTTTAACATAAACACATGCAACTGACACTACTTAAAAATGGTTTGCTCTGAGCACGGTGTAGTGTCTAGTGGCCATACTAGTGTGTGCATCTGACGCTAATTAGAAACTATTCAGCGTTTCTTTCTCCAATTGAGAGGCACATTGTCCCAATTAAGCTAAGGAAATGCTAGGTATATACTCAATTTTTGTTTTCTCAGAATTGTCCTAAATAAGGCCACTGCCCCGAATAAGCAATGGTCCAATTAAGGGGAATCCACATATTTGTATTCCTGATGTAAGTGATTCTGTGTCTTTACAAAGCTGGTACTACGTTGATTGTAACCACTTCTACAGCTCCACTCCTATTATGCTTTCAGCTATCTAGCCATGTGACTCTGGAATTTTCTCCCTTCACATCTTCCTTAACTCTTTCTAAGAGTCTAAACTTGCCTATTCGACTGATTTATGCATTACCTGTTCTAATGTTTTCTTCTTTAGGTTGGAATAAATTTTTAGCCAGATTTTATCCTTATGAAGAGCCTTGACATTTTACCCTGTTGAAGTGTCTTTGTAAGCTTAGATGTTATTCATATCATAAAAGGCGATGTGAAATAATTTGATAGCAATAAATGTAAGAAATTAAGAATTAATTAATATTCAATTAAGAAAAGGGAAGGGGATAGGCAGCTATAGTTATGTGGAGCTCTGGTACTATTCTGAAAACTTACTAAGTAGTTTCTTAAAGATGGTATTTAAATCTTATTTGAATTTAGGTCAGTATTTTCCTTATTTTATTGCATCGTAAGGCATTTTAATCTCGCTGCTGTCACTTTACTCACCATTTTACATCGTCAGTTTATGCAGTGCATATTAACTTATCAAATTTGATGTGTGTCATTGTTTGAAAAAGAAGATTGTACATATAAAATTCACTAAGTTGAATTCAAGAGATGCATCAGCAAGTGACCATCAAAAGATGAATGCTATCCTGAAATAATGCCATAGCAAGAGATCAAATTGTTTTTCGCACAAAGTCAAAGAAATTGAATACTTTTGATGTGTGAAGCATTAATTATATTCAAAGTGACTTGTCAGAAAATATATCATGTTTTAATGATAAGAAATTAAAAGAAGTTAACATTGGCATATGCCACATATTTCCCTAATAACCATGTGAAAGTGTATTAAGAAAATGTATTTTAGAATGCTCTGGACAGTGAAATATTTGGAACATCAATCTGGATTGTGTTTTATAATCAACTCCTTGTGGTGTACAAATGTTGCAGTGCTGCCCCAGTCCTGTTCACCCAACCTGGAACATCTCACGATCAGGTGTCGTCCATTTTATCTGCCACAGGAGATTTCAGTGATCATCTTGGTAGCGGTGAACATTCCACCTCAGGGCAGTGTCAAATAGGCTTTAGACGAACTGGGCAAAGTAATAAGCAAGCATAAAATAGCACATTCTGTTGCCTTCCCTATCATGTTGGGGGACTTTAACTAGGCCAACCTGAAAAGATCTGTAAATATTACCAACAAATCACTTGTAGTACCAGAGGAAAAAATACACTTGACCACTTGTTACACTACCATCAAGAGCACTTTTCGTGCCATCCAAATCCACACTTTGGAAAGTCTCACCAGGGTGTACTTCTACTCCTGAGTATAGGCAGAGACTGAAGACTGCAGCACCAGGAGTGGGGACCAAGAAGGTATGGATAAAGGAGGTGGAGGAGCACTTAGAAGGCTGTTTTGAATTAGTGGATCAGATTACATTCAGGGATTCATCTTCGAGTCTGAATGAGTCTGCCACAGCTGTTATTGACTTTGTTAAAACCTGTGTGGATGAGTTTGTGCCTACGAGAACATATTGTACATCCCAAATCAAAAACCATGGATGAACCAGGAGGTTCGTAGTCTGCTAAGGGCTACATCTGTGGCATTCAAGTCTGGAGACCCAGGATTATACAAGAAAACTGTGGGTATGGAAGGCTAATTCAAGAACAAAGGAATGATTCCGAATGAGGTTGGAGGCAGAATTGGATGCATGTCAACTCTGGCAGAGTTTGCAGGCCATTACTTCCTAAAAAGCGAAACATAACATCATGAATAGCAGTGATGCTTCACGACCAGATAAGCTCACCATCTTTTATACACACTTTGAAAGGGAGAATAAAGCTAGAGCTATGAGGATCCCTGCAGCACCTGGTGACCCTGTGATTTCTGTCACTGAGGCCAATGTCTGACTGTCCTTCAAGAGGGTGAATCCTCGCAAGGTAAGTAGGCCCCGACAGAGTAAATGGTGGGGCTTTGAAAACTGTGCCAACCAACTGCAAGGTGTGTTTAAAGACATTTTCAATCTCTCATTGTGACAATCGAAAGTTACCACCCGCTTCAAAAGGGCAACAATCATACCCCCGCCCAAGAAAAGTGGTGTGAGCTGTTTTAATGACTATCGTCCATATCTACGATGATGAAGTGCTTTGAGAGGTTGGTTATGGCTAGGCTCCCGTCTTAGCAAGGACCTGGACCCACTGCAAAGTTGTTGCTGCGACACCATCACTCAATTAGCTGATACATCTTGCTCATCTATGCTCTCTCTAGTCACTATCTGAAATTCTGCCAACAATAGTTGCGTTGTTAGTAAATTTATGGATGGCATTTGAGGTGTGCCTAGATCCAGTCATAAGTGTAGAGAAAGTGGAGCAGTGGGCTAAACACACATCCCTGAGGTGTGCCAGTGTTGATTGTCAGCGAGGTGGAGATGTTATTTCCAATCCATACAGATTGTGTCTTCCAGCTAGGAAGTTGAAGATCCTGTTGCAGAGGAAGGTATGGAGGCCCAGGTTTTGGAGCTTTTCAATCAGAACTGTAAAAATGATTGAATTGAATTGACTTTATTTCTTACATCCTTCACATACAGGAGGAGTAACAAATCTTTACATTATGTCTCTGTCTAAATGTGCAATGTGCAATCATAGTAATTTATACTAAATAGAACAGTCAATTCAACATAGAAAATACACTCAAATCAGTCTGATGGCTTGGTGGAAGAAGCTGTCCTGGAGCCTGTTGGTCCTGGCTTTTATGCTGCAGTACTGTTTCCCAGATGATAGCAGCTAGAATAGATTGTGGTTGAGGTGACTTGGATCCCCAATGATTCTTTGGGTCCTTTTTTCACACCTGTTTTTGTAAATGTCCTGAATCATGGAAAGTTCACAACAACAGATTGTGTTAAACACTGAGCTATAGTCAATAAACAGCATCCTGTCATGGGTATTTGTATTGTTCAGGTGATCCAAGGCTGCGTGAAGAGCCAATGAGATTGCATCTGCCATACTCCTATTGTGGCGATAGAACTGAGTGTGTAAAGTAAGTAAATAAGTCAGTAAAGAACTGATTGTGGACTTCAGAAAAGTTAAGGCAAGGGAACACTCACACACTAGTCCTCATAGAGGGATCAGAAGTGGAAAGAACAAGAAGTTCAATTTCCTGGGTGTCAGTATCTCTGAAGATCTATCCTGCACCCAACATATTAATACACCAAAAAAGAAGGCACGGCAGTGGCTATATTTCATTAGGAGTTTCAAACGTTTCAAAGGCACATTTAATGTCAGAGAAATGTATACAATATACATCCTGAAATAGCTTCTTCGCAACCATCCACGAGATATGAAGAGTTACCCCAAAGAATGAATGACAGTTAAATGTTAGAACCCCACAGCACCCCCCAGCTCCCCTCTCTTCTGTGCATAAGCAGCAGCAAGCAACAATCCGCCCTCCCCCCACCGTCAAAAAAAAATTGGTACCCATCATCGAGCACTCAAGCATGAGCAAAGCAACAGCAAAGACACAGACTTGCAGTTACCCCAAAGAGTACTTGTTCAGCTGATGTTTGACATACCATAGGCTCTCTCTCTTCTTAATAAGGGATAAAGAGGTGTCTCCATTTCACAGCGAGAGGGGAGACATAACAAACAATTCACTGGTTTGCAATGTTTAAAGTCTGTTGTGTCGCTTTTTCTAAGCCCTATGCCGAAAGATCTTGGGTCTCTGGACGTGCAGCCTGTGATCTTCTGTCTCCAACGACACACCGATCTGTCTGGACGCCCACTACCAATTCCCGCCCCCCCCCATCCCAGAGCCACAAAATCTCAGTCCTCCAAAGGAGAGCAAAGCTCTTAGGCCGAGCCCTTGGTGTGCCAAACAACAACCATTCATGAAACTCCAGAGCAGGTCCTATTCCCCTATTCCCACAAATAACCATTTGAGGAGGTTTGGTATGTCACCAAAGATGCTCATGAATTTTTGCAGATATACTGTGAAGAGCATTCTAAATGGCTGCATTGCAATCTGGTGATGGAAGGAGGGGGTGTTGCTACTGCACAGGATTGAAATAAGCTGCAGAGACTTGGAAGCTTAATCAGCTCCATCATGGGCACTAGCCTTCATAGTTATCCAGGACATCTTCAAGGACCAATGCCTCAGAAAGGCAGCATCTGTCATTAAGGACCCCATCACCCGGATCATGCTCTGTTCTGATTGGCACCATCAGGAAAGGGGTACAGGAGCCTGAAGACACACACTCAACAATTTAGGAACAGCTTCTTCCCCTCTACCATCCGATTTCTAAATGGAAATTGCACCTGTGAACTACAATTTTTATTTTTGTACGACTTATTTAACTATTTTATTTAGATAGATATTTACTGTAACTCACATTTTTCTCTATTATCATGTATTGCATTGTGCTGCTGTCATAAAGACAGATTTCATGACATAAACCTGATTCTGATTCAGGGGTCATTCTATAAATCCGCTCTCAAAACAGACCCAAAAGACTAGTTAATGCGCAAGATCACTGATATTTTGTGATTGTCACTCCAATTTACCTGTTGCATATGTAACCCTGGTTGCATTCTTATTTTGCTGAACATCGTGGATTCTCCAGGAATGCCATAAAAATGTTTTTGTTTGAGTTATTGTTGGATATTTCCACACCTCTCTTTTGTAGCACGATCGGGTTCCGGAGGGAACAAAAGTTTGAGAACTAAAGAATGGAGCAAGATATTCTCAGGGCTTTTATTGCACTTGACAGTTTTAAGTATTTCGTTCATGTATCAAGAGCTTCAAAGCTTGAGTGAAAGCTATAGAGGTTGACTCTCAATTTCATTATATATCATGAGTATACCTTTGTCAACTGGTAAATTGATTTTATTTTGATGTGTTAGTGGTAACCTAATATATTCTTCTGAATCAGTTGTTTCTTACACAGTTTGGATCTGCGGACTCGTATCAATCACCATTATAAGCTTGTTGTCAGTGCTGGGTGTTGTCCTGGTACCAATCATCAATCAAGTATGTTTCAAGTATCTTCTAACATTCCTGGTGGCTCTGGCAGTGGGGACACTCAGTGGTGATGCACTGCTGCATTTAATGCCTCATGTGAGTAAAGATTGAACAGGCAGATCTGTTTAAAAAATAATTGTTTTTAGAGAAGGAAACGTATGAGGTTTTATTCTGTAATTTCAGCTGTGTTAGCTATCCTTGTACCATACCTGGAAGAAGAAAAGAATAAAACGGTCTTTTTTTTTTCTTTTGTGATTACCTCTCTAAGCTGTGTAGGCACACCTATGATTTCTGAGTTCTCAGGGTTTTTCTGAAAGATGCAACGTTTTAATACTGAGATTTGGACATGTTTTAGATTTCTTAACCTGATTTCCTCTGCATAGCTCAGGTGAACTTGTTAGCCTTTGCTTTTGAAAAAACCATTTATATACATGGCATCGGAGACCTAGACACCTGAGACATTAATGCTTGAGTCATGAGTTTGAATCCACTGTGGCAATGTCTAGTACCCATATGTAATATAAAGTTTGTACAAGTCCTGGTGATTTTAGATTATTGTTGAACCTTATTTGCCTTCATTACCAATAATTAGCCAATAATGAGGATCAGATGGTTTTTTGGGGTCTGAGTCCATAGGACGCTCAAAGCAGCTATGTAGGTTGACTCTGTGGTTAAGAAGGCATATGGTGCATTGGCTTTCATCAATCCTGGAATTGAATTTAGGAGCCGAGAGGTAATGTTGCAGCTATGTATGACCCTGGTCAGACCCACTTGGAGTACTGTGCTCAGTTCTGGTTGCCTTACTACAGGAAGGATGTGGAAACCCTAGAAAGGGTGCAGAGGAGATTTACAAAGATGTTGCCTGGATTGGGGAGCATGCCTTATGAAAACAGGTTGAGTGAACTCGGCCTTTTCTCCTTGGAGTGACAGAAGATGAGAGGTGACCTGATAGAGGTGTATAAGATGATGAAAGGCATTGATTGTGTGGGTAGTCAGAGGCTTTTTACCAGAGCTGAAATGGCTGCCATAAGAGGGCACAGGTTTAAGGTGCTTGGGAGTAGGTACAGAGGAGATGTCAGGGGTAAGTTTTTTACACAGAGTGGTGAGTGTGTGGAATGGGCTGCCGGCAACGGTGGTGGAGGCAGATACGATAGGGTCTTTTAAGAGCATTTTGGATAGGTACATGGAGCTTAGAAAAATAGAGGGCTGTGGTTAACCCTAGTGATTTCTAAGGTAGGGACATGTTCAACACAATTTTGTGGGCTGAAGGGCCTGTATTGTGCTGTAGGTTTTCTATGTAATATTTTCTGGACTGGTCTTTGTGATTCCAGATCCACAGTTGATCAATTTCTTACATTCCTGGGTAACAGATAAAGTAATGTCAAACCTTACTCCAGTTGTCTCCAAATATATGTGATTTTCTGTTTTGAATTTAAAACCATTTTAATATTACCATCTGGAAGCTTAGGAGATATTCCCTTTGTTACTTCTATAAACCATTTTTAACAATTGTGTTGTATTGTTTTTCATACTATAATAAAGTAAAAATTTCTTGATTATTGTTGATGTTTATGTTGGAGAGTGAGAATTAAAAAGATTTTGATTTATCATTATTTATCTTTTTTTTCCAAAATCAGTCACAAGGTAAACATGATCATAGTCACCATGACCACGACCATAATCATACTCATGGAAATCATGAAAGTTCTGAGGATTTCCTTATAATTTACAATGGATTGTGGAAAGGACTTACAGCTCTGGGCGGTATCTACCTTCTTTTCATCATTGAACATTGCATTGGACTCTTCAGACATCGTAGAGCCAGAATGGTAAACTCAAAATATATACATTGTTGCCAGTAATTCAATGTTCTTTTCTGTAATTAATTTCTAGACTTACTTGAAATTACAAGACAACTCTTACATTGCAACCTTGACCATATTTGTTAACTGCAGTTAGTTTACAAACCAAATTTGTACAACTACATTAAACTACTCAAGCTAAGTGAACTCTATTTACTTGTGTGTGTTATTTTCTCTTATGCATAATAAGGTATGAGCAATTCAGCACAGATGTATCTGAACAAAATGATGAAACCACTTTTTGCAAATGACATTGATACAAAATTGGTTATGATTTTCATTTTCAGCAGTTTTTAAAATTGGAATTTGAAGTGATGTAGATGATACTGAGTTTCAGTTTTCTTTTAGATGTTAATCCTTGAACTTTTACTAAGAACTGTTACGTTACATGAAATTCAATTTTTAAGAATCGTGCAAGTTATAAATTTGTATCCTCTAATGCAGCAATTGGTTAAAATTTAGATGGAATAATTTTACATTGCATCAAAATTTTCCATTCACAGCATTACCCAAGATGTTAACAGGTCTCAGTAAACAAAGCTGATACCCATCCACAGAGAAAATGTTAATGCCAACAACAAAATGCATGGTTATAAAATAGCAAGTGTAACAAAGCTTCTTAAAAGAGAGTGAGATGGAGAACTAAAGGTAAAGGGTACAGCATTTGAAATCCCATTCTACTGGAGCTTAGATGGGAGGCATCCATTAATAGAAGGGTTATAGAAGGTGAGTACATTATGAAAAAATGGACTGGCCATGCCCATAAAGTGACTGAAGGTATGATCAAGACCTAGAGACAATGTAGATCAGCAAGCACAGGTATTATAGGGTAGTGCAAGCAAGGAGACAAGTGTGCAGAGTTTTTTATGATCTGACACCACCAGAAGAATGCATTTGATCTGTAAATATTGGCAGTGGCTTCTGCAATTTTCACATGTTCCATTAGTACTTAGCAGATATTGAGGACTCTTGAGAAATTCCAGAAGCCATTTAATATGATAAAGACAACAATCAAAAACATCTAGGTTTTCCTGTTATGTGTAGCATGCATGACATTCTACTGTGAAACAGAGATAGCTGATCCAAATTTAAACCTCTGCAACTCTGCAAAGCTTTTCCAGTGTTTTATTGCATATTTGCACTTATGTGACTGGATAATTAATGTAAACAAGTCAGTGACATGGTAGTACAATGATGTAGCTTAGAAGTAATCATGGTTTAGTCATGACCAACAATGCTTCTGTTTGGAGCTTGCACATTCTCCTTATGACTTCATGGGTATGTTAACGCAGTAGAAAGAGTAGGGAAATCGATGCAAATATAGAGGTAATAAAGTAGGATTAGGGTGGGATTGATATACGAGGGGTGATTGATAAGTTTGTGGCCTAAGGTAGAAAGAGTCAATTTTAGAAAACCTAGCACATTTATACATTTACACACTTAGTCCAGCGGTCGTGGAGCATTCGGATCTTGGGCCTCCAGAAAGTGTCCACAGATGGGTGATTGATAAGTTCATGCCCTCATCTCCTTCTACCTTAGGCCACAAACTTATCAATCACCCATCTGTGGACACTTACTGGAGGTCCAAGAGCCATATGCACCACGACTGCTGGACTAAGTGTGTAAATGTAGGAGGGGACTATGTTGAAAGATAAATGCGCTAGGTTTTCTAAAACTTGAGTAAATACTTCTGCTGACTTGAGGATAGGATTTCAGGCTCTGCACTAGCGTTTCCTGTGGTTAATTACCACCTCAGAGTTGAAGAACACTCATTGGTCGTAATGCCAGAGAATTTTGGACTGTGGGAATGTGCACTTTGACTCCAGTTGATGGAACACCAAGCAATAGCTGTATGGAAATTGGTGTATCTTAAGTAGTCAAGCTTATTTTTAACTTGGAAGTAAAAAGAGAAAGGTGGGGGGAGAGAATAGGAATGAATTAGATAAGATAGAACATTAATGGCAAATAGAATAATAGAAGAAGGACTTAATGGACCAGCTAACCATTCTATTAAAATGTATTAAATTGCTTGAACAGTGAGGCAGTGTGTGTGTGTAATATAGCAGAGGAGCTGGAGGCAGTTGAACATTGGCATACACTAGCATGAGGAAAGGAGAAGGTAGAGTAATGTTGCTTATTAATGGTAATATGGAGACAGTAGGGAGAAAGAATGCGGCAATAAGGAAGACAAAGTCGACTCCATTTGGATCAATATAAAAGGTAATGGAGTTGTTATCTTTAATTGACACAATCTGCAAGCCATCTAATACTAGGAGGAAAATGGAGACAGAAATATCCAGCAAACCAGAAAAAAATGGCCAAAAATTGCAGAGTATGATTGGACATTTCCAACTATCCTGATACTAATTGAAGAAAAGAAGGAAATAAAAAAATGGAACTTCTACATTGTATACAAGACACTTAGCCCAATATATGAAAAAAGGCAACAAGGGTGGCAGTGGCTATTAAATCCAATAATAATGAAAAAACTAGAACAAATGGAAGTGGAAGTTGAGTAAAATTGGGACTATTGTGACTCTAATATTACTCCTTTAAATGATGAAGATATAAAGCTGATAAAACTTGCATTGATACAGAAGTTTTATTTGAGGAATTAAGAATGGAACTTGAAAAATAAGGAAGGCAAAATAGTGATGTAGAAGAGCAGGAATACAGAAAAAAAGTATGCTAAAGACAAACAGGAGTAAGAACAGTCAGTAAGTGTAGAACTAGCAGAATCAGCTGAGGTAAAACAGGATAGAAAGAGGCTAGGAAACATATACCTAATAATTAAGAGGACAGAAAAGAACCAGAAAATTAAATTATCAAGGAACATGAAACAAAGTATTAAAATATTTTGCAGATGAATTAAGAAGAAACTAAAATGTAGGAATAAGTCATTTAAGAATAAACAGACCAATACAACAGGAATAAATTGGGAAGGAGATCAAAGAAAATTTTTAATATATTTATTTGATATTTATCAGGAAAATAATGCAAATAATATTGGGATGATGAAATGAGTAACAAAATCGGTGGATGTAAAATGGAAAATATAAAAGCTAATCGTACTCTTGAGGATAAAATACCTGATCCTATTGGAGTGCATTTGAGCACTTTAGAGGAATCTGGGGAAGTTATAGTAGAGGCAGTACTACAAAAGCTTGATAATTGTTTATCAAAGGCCTTTGATCCAGAGGATTGGTGCGTAGTGGCCTGAATCTGCATTGCACAGCCACTGCAGCACTCTGAATAACTGAGTAATTCAGTCCTTTGTAAAGCAAAGGATTATCACGTTGACTGCAAAGTCTGTTCAGTATTAGCTTAATAGACGATTGGACTTTGAATTTTTGATTGATTACAATGTCTTAATGCAACTGCTTTTCTAAATTTTAATTTCCAGGGTAAAAAGAAGTGGCATAAGCAGAAAATTCTTAGCGGCGAAGCTGCTGTTGGACGAAAATTGTCAGACCACAAATTAAACAGAAGGTCAGAAAGTGAATGGCTTGACCTTAAAACCATGTCAGGTAGGAAATTTTCTCAATAGAGCAAAGCTAATGCCTTACAAAGCTTCCACATTACATCCTTGCTTATGTATTCTAGTCGTCTCAAAATAAATACTAACATTTAATTTGCTTTCCTAACCACCTTACCACTGAATCAACCTGCAAGTTAATCTTTAGGGAATCCTGCATGAGGACTCCCAAGTCTCTCTGCAGTTATGATTTTTGAATTTTCTCCCCGTTTGCAAAATAGTCTACACCTTCAATCTGTCCTTCTGCAGACTTTCTGCTTCTTCAACACTACCTGCCCTTCCACCTATCTTTGTATCATCCATAAATGGTGCACATGCCATCAATTCCTTCATTCAAATCATTGAAATACAAAGTGAAGCAAAGTGGTCCCAACATCGATCCCTGTGGCACACCACAGTCATCAGCAACCAACCAGAAAATGCCTCCCTTTATTACTTCTTTGCCTCCTGTCAATCAGCCAACCTTTCTCTGTTCTACTAGAGTTCCCATAATACCATGTGCATTCTGTTAAGCAGTCTCATGTGCAGCACCTTGTCCATGTCTTTCTGAAAATTCCAAATAAACAACATCCACTGATTTTACTTTGACTATTTTGCTTGTTATTTCATAATGCTGAGGTCCTCCTTCATTTTGTTTATGCTGTCAATAAGAATTGATAGTTTTACAAATTCTTTGTTTCTAAGCACATAGTTCAACATATCAGTGAATTGAACCAGTTTTAACTTTCTCAGAAACAACTAATTTGAAATTGTAGTATTGCTGCAATATTTTTGATGCAAGACTTTTGTCATAGTTCATAATAGTAGCTGAGTACTTCTTTGTTGACATTTAGAGGGTCAGTGGCTTGTTAACAATGAGCTACTGACTTCCACTCTGTGTTTATTGTTACAATTTTTAAGTGTTGTAACTTGAAACACTGATAATGTAAGTATGTTGAAGCCTTAAAATGTTTCAAAGTAAAGGTTATGGTATTATTATTTAGAAAATTTATAGATTATATTTATTAACATAATTAATTCAGGATATTTCACAATTTTATTAACATAGACTTCAAAATTATATTAAAATATGAAAGAAAATTCAGCTGTGCGGCAACAAAGGCTATGTACACGGGAGCATTTCAGTTACTGCTTGGCCAATCACCTGTGGAGCTTAGAGAGCACGATGCCTGGCACAATATGTGATTCATCCTTTTAGGGAAAGGTGCATCTAATATCTTCACTTGATAGTGTTTTCCCTGGTTCAATATCACATAACTAGAACTGAACAGGGTATTCCAGCTGAGCCTTGATCAAGACCTTGAACAGGGACAGATTGTTAATGCTTTATTGCGAATTGTCTTGTAATCATATTCTCAGTAAAATAGTATATTAAGTTATTCCAGTTTCTTTTTTTCACCATGTTTAGTTCTGTTCCTTATTTGGGTGTAAGTACACAATATTGATTTGATTCAATGCTTTATGTACATGTTTCAAAGTATGTTTGGCCAGGCATTAGTCTAATCTTCCACCACATTGAACCTGCCTGGAAAATTCAAGACTTCTTAGTTTTACCCTTTATTATATGCTTGCTTACTCTCATAAACTAGTAGATAACCCCATCCTCTGAATTTGTGTAATGTAGTTATTATTAAAACTGGTTAAAAATAATGGCACTGGTACCAAGTCAAGCAAGCTACCACTGATGAACATTTCACAAAAACAAGACAAATTAATTGTTGGCTGTTTTCTGCCAGTGGCCATTCTCCCAATTCTGAATCCAGTATGTTAGCAAACTGTGAGTTCCACAAGACTGATTTGTGGAGAAGTCTCATCACATATTTTATTAAAAGCTTTCCAGGAATCCAGGTAGGTAATGCCTGCCTGTATCTAATGTGACTGCCTTAAACGAAAATAAAAATCAATCAAATTTCTAAGAATACAATCTGAATTAAAGAGCAGAATGATGAATGATCCAAAATCCTAACAAACTGCATCTTAGCTGCTTATAAATGTGTTGCTGGCTGTTGCAGAAAAATATAAATCAATCCTTTTGACTTCTTTTGCAGGTAATCTTTTTCTACAATCTCCCCTTTTCCACAGTCACTCAGGATCTCTTAAAAACTTATCAATACATTACTAAATAATAATCCAGTCTATTAGAAATGTTGCAGTCAATTTCTATGCCTTTCTGCTGCTCCTGAAGAAGATTTTATCTGGTAATGCTGAAACCCTGCTGAAGAATCCCCTTAACACATTTCTGCATTCATTTACATTCCATGGAAACCCCACTCCCAAATTGACTGCATTTTTCCAAGTATAATGTTTTTGTTTAGTGTTCTAATCTCTTCTAAATTTCCCATCCCCTGTATCGGCAAGATTCACTTTGTTTTACTCATACTTCCCCAATCTGCTGCTGAAATCTTCATGGGATGTGGCCCCAAAATGTTGATTGTTCATTTCCACCCATAGATGCTGCCTGACCTGTTGAGTTCCTCCAGCATTTTGAGTGTGTTTCGTTTCTTTTCCAGTTCTGCAGAAGCATGCTAGACCTGAAATATTAACTGTTTCTTCTTTCACAGATGTTGCATGACCTGCTGAGGTTTTCCAGCATTTTTTTGTTTTATTGGCCTCTTCCTTAACCATACTCTTCTTCATTCTTCTTTTCAGTCTCTTATAGAATGATACAATACAGAAACAGGCCCGTTAGCCCGACAGGTCCATGACAACCATTATATCAGTACTGATTTCATACCAATTTGCAAGAAAAATGAAACCACTGGTCTTACCTTGTTGGAGGTATCCTTTCTAACCAATCCATAATTTTGGTTCCTCTAGTACAGGGGTCAGCAACCTTTACCACTGAAAGAACCACTTGGACCCGTTTCCCACAGAAAAGAAAACACTGGGAGCCGCAAAACCCGTTTGACATTTAAAATGAAATAACACTGCATACAACGTTTTGTTTTGCCTTTATGCTATGTATAAATAAACTATAATGTGTTGCATTTATGAAATTGATGAACTCCTGCAGAGAAAACGAAATTACATTTCTGCATGCAACAAAAACATTTTGAACTCCGAAAAAAAGACGTTGGGTTGAAGGTTACTTTTAAGTAAAATACTCAACGTCTATTTGAGTCCTTCTTGTATTTATGAAAAACGCCAAACTTAAATTTGCCGCCAGCAGCAAACCAAAAATAACGTCAGCCAGCTGTCAACCTGAAAAATAAAAGGACTATTTCACTGAACAATGAAAACATATGAATATACGTAAAATAATACGCAATTAAAATATTTATCATACTTCTTCAGGTTGACTCACACCTGACAATGCAGTCGTATTCAGTAGGGATGGATCGATGCTTAGGGGAGTGACCGGGAAGGATAATGTGTTTTTTTCCTCTCTGAACTCACAGAAGCGTTTCCCAAACGATGTTTGCATTGCGATGATTGCAGAATGTAAATACTCCGAATTTATCATGTCGTGACATTGTTTGAACTCTCTCAAATTGGGCAAGTGAGACAATGTGCCTTTCTGTAAATCTCTGGCAAGCAACGTCAACTTGCGCTCGAATGCAAAACATCCTCCAACATGTGCAGGGCTGTACGTCCTTTCCCCTGAAGAGCTGTGTTCAGCGTGTTCAGGTGCGCTGTCATGTCTACCATGAAGTGTAGCTTTTCCAGCCACTCTGGCTGTTCCAGCTCAGGAAAGTTGAGCCCTTTGCTGCCCAGGAAAGTTTTCACTTCTTCCAGACGCGCGACAAAGCGTTTCAGCACCTCCCCTCTGGACAGCCAGCGATAAAAACACGTTGTAGCGGTTGCTACACGCAGTCAGTAAACTGCAGTCAAAGATAGCTTTATTCGAACTAAACAGCCTTGCTTTTAAGCCTCCCTCAACCCGCCCCCCATGGGCGCGGATGCTGCAAAAGACACGTACTCACAAACCCCCGTAGGCTATCTCCCTTAGCCTGAACGCTGGCTAATTGTGAGCCGGTTCGGATGTGTCAGGAAATGCGTCGCCACAACGTCTTATTTAGATTGTACAAGATCACCATAATCTTCAAATTTAGATTTACATTTCAAAAACTAACAAACTAACATAAAATACATATTAATTAAATACTGACCATGTAGCGGTGTGCTACACGCAGCGCTAAAATTACGACACGGAGTCGGTAACTGCAGTCGAAGGAAAAAAACTTTATTCGAAATCTTCAGCCTCACTTTTAAGCCTCCCTCAACCTGCCCCCCCCCCACCCATGGCGCAGAGGCTCCAAAGCTCTGTGCTCGCAAACCCCCGTAGGCTATCTTATTGTGAGTCGGTTCGGATGTGCCAGGAAAAGGGTCGCCACAACCAATTATTTCCCAAAGCAACAGGGAGCCGCAGCACAGACGTAAAAGAGCCACATGTGGCTCCGGAGCCGCGGGTTGCCGACCCCCGCTCTAGTAGGAATACATAAATGACCACTGTCTTTCAAAACCCACACTCATTTGTGGAATCTCCCTCTCCCTCCCCCTCTCCCTCTCTTCTCCCCCCTCTCTCCACCCCCATTCCTCCACTCATCTTCTACTCTTCTTCCTTTTCCAATACAAATATTCTTCCTTCTCATTTACACATTTGTCCAATTATACACAAATTTCTAACCCCCTCTTGACATGAATACCTGCTCTTGACTAACTATACTTTTGATAAAACAAAATATCACAGAGTAGTGGACAACTGAAGAAAGGTACTTAGCAGGTACGGCAGAATCTGTGAAGAAGAGAAGATCATTTCAGATCAGATGTTTTACACTAAAGTTGTAAATGTGTTTTCTCTGTAAGTTTGCTCTGCTGTTTTTATGTATCAATTTCTTGAAGCTGTAATTGCTTTGGTGGTTCTTGTGCTCTCATCTTCTCCCATTTTTTTACTGAAGCGTCATATCTCAAGTCAGTGCTGGGAGCAGTGAATTCTCTGCCTCCCAGGCTTTCGTAACAAAAGGTTTGACAGTGTTTAGTTTTTCAGGGTACTTATGTAGATTCAAAATATTTGAAACACTGAACTAAATTTCACTTGGAAGGAGTTTGCATGAAATAATTTTTCAGTTTAAGTTGAAGGAAATACAAGTTTCAATTGACAGTAGTAATTCCTGTTTTTCAGGAACAGACCAACAGGATGGTTTCAGTGAGCAGCACGACGTAACCCAGCTCACTGATCTTGATGGCACACTGAGATCCCCGTCAAAGGCATCTGTTACTCCTGACCTGAAGTCTGTTTACATCCATGATTCGCACAGTGAAATTGATAGTTTCACTCCAAATCATGAAAGTAAAATGATGTCTGAAAAGCATCATTCAAATTCTACACATCATTCTCATGGTCACTGCCATTCTAATAAAGAGATGCAAGATGCCGGCATAGCAAATATTGCTTGGATGGTTATCATGGGAGATGGCATGCATAACTTCAGTGATGGACTTGCAATAGGTAAGGAGAAAATACTAGCTTCTGTTTCCCAAAATCATTGCTTCTGCAGGGTCCTGATGTAATTCGCTGTAAACAAAATCTGGAAAGAGTATCAGTTACATTACAGTAATGTACAAAATTTCCTGTTACTTTGAAACTTAAACAAGTCTTTTTATTATTTTAAGGATTGGCTGTATTTGTCACATGTACATTGAAACATACAATGCAATACATCATCAATGACCAACACAGTCTGAAGATTTGTGGGAGGCAGTCCATAAGTGTTGCCCTGCTGCTGGTGCCAAATTAACGTGTCCACAACTTACTAACCCGTACATCTTTGAAATGTGGGAGGAAAACACAGCACCTGAAGGAAACCCATGTGGTCACGTGAAAAATGTACATACTTCTTACAGATATAGTGGTGGAATTGAACCCATGTCACTGACACTGTAATAGCATTATGCTAACTGCTACACTACCATGCTACCCTATCAAAACTTGATAGTGTTTCAGATGTCACGTACCCTGTGAAAGAACCAGCAGAAATAGAAAACACCATGGAGTCTGGTATTGCTATAAACTAATGCTATTTATTAGTAACCACACAATACAGTAATATAAATGCAGATATATCAAACAGGTTAGCAATGATTTTATATATATGTGTGTGTGTGTGGAAATAGGAAAACCAAGCTTCTTCAAGCCTAGGGGTAAATGGATACAGTCTTACAATGATGAGTGAAGTTCAGTTCAGTTTGTGGTATTGAGTAGTGATAGAGAGAGAGAGAGATTTGTAATCCAAAGGCATATGTTATGAGAAGGCAATTACGTCGATATTCCAAAATAACAATAACAGTAGGTTTTATCTCCAAAGTTGTTCCACTCCAGACACGAAGTATCGCCGACAGTGATCTTCAACAAATATCTTTTCAACACAAGTGGTACCACACCCGAATTCAGTTGCGGATCATCCCAAAGTGGTGGCCACAGGATACTCAAACAGAATCCACGTATGGATTTTCACCAGCAGTAGTTTATCACTGAGGTACCATCTTCAAGTGGTAAAACTACCAACCCAGGCCAGGATTTTCACACACAGGTAGTTTCCACACAAGGTTACCCCAAACACACAACGTGATAGCCACTTATTCAGTTCCACGACATACGAAATAATTCCTACATTGATTTGCCACAGGGGTGCCTTTCTTCAGTGAACTACCACACACAAACAAGGGTAACGCACAAGCGGTAATCACAAAGGTTTCCCCCTCAGCAGAGAACCCACTCCTGTGGATTAGCTACGTGACAGTCACACTTTCGTATTCGAATGGAACTCAAACTCACCCTTATGGGCTATAGAGGAGAGAACCCAAATAGTGACCTCTTTGTCACTAGGTTTCTTCTGTTTCAAACCTTCCTCTCCCCTCTTCTCTTCCTTTAAAGTCACCAAATGTGACCACAAAAAGGAGACCATTCTTCTGTGGTGGAATCATTAACCCAGGTGAGGGTTGGACACAGGACTAACACCCCACCGGTCACACCCTTTACACACTGCGAGAGCCATTGTTCGATCCTCCAAAACTCACCTTTTCTATAGGCACAACAAAGCTCATTCAGTGTCCAAAACCATGTGTTTATAGGTCCATCAGCGGGCCTGTTTATCTCACTGTGCTGAACACCAGCTGTCCATCAAACAGCTCCTCCCTTCTCTCTCTAGGAATACAGAAGCTGACAGTGTCCTTGTAAAAGCGTAAGCATGCAGAGAAACCATAACACCATCTCCAAGCAGTCTTTGTCTCTCTCTCTCTCTCTTAATAACAAGATGTCCGGTGTTGAACAACAACTCCCCCTCTCTTTTCAAAAATGTAGTTCAAAGGGGTAATTCAGGACCCCATCACACAGAGTTGAATTATACTTAGAAAGAATTTTGTTTAATGTGTTCAAGATGGGATTCTGCTTCTACTCACTATACAAGGGGATGGACATTATGATCTGCAAATATCAGCAACTTCCCAACCCCCCACTATCAATGCATCATAGGCCTGATCTTGTGCTATTCAGAATTGAAGTTCTTACTTGGCTCAGTTTGGAGTTCTCCAGTGATAGCATAAAAACTTGATTGTTCACAATTTGGATAATTTAGGTAACAATTTAAGTCTTGCATTAATTCCCAGAGCGATTAGATTTAACATTTTCTCCAAAATTCTAATGTGGTCAATTTTAAGATAGCTTTTTAGAGAACTATTGAATTTTAAAATATTTGTGGTAGATATTCTGTGACTAAACTAAAAATGACTACATTAAAATACAAGCATAGTCTTTATTAGTTTTTATACTCCAATATTGAGAATTCATGGATTAGACTAAGCATTGTATTTTTAAAATTGGGTTAGCACTAGCAAGGCAAAGATGATGTGGATGCTCTTCATACCTGCAATTAAAATGTTAACTAAGAACTGTTGCACATTCTGAATAATCACCTTCATTCTGACAGTAATCTTAAAACTCACCAATAAATTCAGCAATTGCTTTCAACTGTGCTACAGATTTTACATTAAAATGAAATAAGAAGATAATTTTGCATTGTGCTTTTCACAGCCTGCAGGTTCCCTTCAGTGCATTGCACCTGTTTAAAATTAAAGTTAATGACGATAAAGGTTTGAGTGTTCGATATAAATTTTGTAAATATCATTCTTCTATTGATTCTAAATAATAAATGCGTGATTGCATAACTTATCTATATGATTAAATAGGGCTTTTCTCTCCTGTAGGTGCTGCCTTCAGTGCTTCCATCACAGGGGGATTGAGTACTTCCATCGCTGTGTTTTGTCATGAGCTTCCTCACGAGCTGGGTATTTTGCTTTACTTTTGTTAGAATAAATTGTCCTGCAGTGTCACTGATTTTGAAACGGGAGGAGAAAATGTTCATAATAAATTTTGCTAATATCAAAAGTATGAGCAGAAAGAGCAAAAATTTAAAATTCCAAGGAATTATAAGCTCTGTGTGTCTGTGTTTACGTATATGTGTTTATGTGTGTATATATGTATATCTATATAATATATATAGTGTGTGTATGTTGATTATAAATTATGTATGATGCTGTGGTTGAAAATCTATAGCTGTATAATGAGAGAGTATAATTAATTCCCCCAGCAAAGAGAAAATGAAACCATGTTTTGATAGTGGGTACTGCTGGTTGCTCCAGTAGGAAAGGAATAAGAAGTGATGACTTGCATTTGAATTGAATTGACTTTGTTACTTACATCCTTCATACACATGAGGTATAAAACTCTTTATGTTACTTCTCTGTGCATTGTGCAATTTATAATAAATGAACAGGATAGTCAATATAACATAGAAATACAGTTGTTTCAGCATGAGTTAAGCAGTCTGATGGCCTGGTGGAAGAAGCTGTTCCAGAGCCTGTTGGTCCTGGCTTTTATGCTGTGGTACTGTTTCCTGGATGGAAGCAGCTGGGATGGTTTGTGCTTGGGGTGACTCGGGTCCCCAGTGATCCTTTGGGCCCTTTTTATACACCTGTCTTTGTAAATGTCCTGAATAGTGGGTAGTTCACATCTACAGATGCTGGGCTGACTGCACCACTCTGCAGAGTCCTGCATTTGAGCGAAGTACAGTTTCCATACCATGCAGTGATGAAGCCAGTCAGGATGCTGAGCCTGGAGAGAACTATGGTGTTGAATGCTGAACTGTAGTCCATGAGCAGCATTCTCACATAAGCATTCTTTTCCAGATGTGTAAGGACGGTGTGTAGAGCTGTGGCTATTGCATCATCTGTCAATTGGTTGTGTCGGTAGGCAAATTGTAGGGGTCCAGTATGGGTGGTAGCATGCTTCAGGTGTGGTCCTTGACCAGTCTCTCAAAGCATTTGCTTATTATTGAGGTGAGTGCAACAGGACAGCAGTCATTTAGACATGTTACCATGATCATTTTTGGTACAGGGACAATGGTGGATGTTTTGAAGTAGGAGGGCACTCTACCCTGGGAGAGGGGGAGATTAAAAATGTCTGTAAACACACCTACCAGCTGTGCTGTACACATCCTGAGTACCTACCCTGGGATGCTGTCCAGTCCCGTAGCCTTGCGACTGTCAAATCATTGGAAACACCTTCCTTCGTCCTCAGAGATTACCAATTCTGCAGGTCGCATCAGCTGTAGGTCTCTTCAGGGTCTCAGTGCTGGCAACATCAAATCAAGCATAAAAAAGGTTTAGCTCGTCTGGGGGAGAGGCAGCGATATTGGGAACTCCACTGTGTTGAGCTTTAAAGACTGCAATGGTGTGCAGACCTTTCCATAAGCTGTGTGTATTGTTGGTGGAAGGTTGGTTCTGGATTTTGTCCCTGTATTGTTTCACTGCCATGATGAATTTGTACCAATCGTAGCTGCATTTCTTGAGTTCCTGCTGATTACCGGCAACATAAGCTCTGTATCGCATGGTCACATTTTTCACATAGTGACTGAGGATAGAGCAGAGTAATAACAATTCTGTAATGTGGAAGTTTTTTGCCTTGAGTAGAAGCTGAGGAAGAGTTGGAAAGCATTTCGATTAAATCAAAGGGGTCAGTGTTGAGATAGTAGATTTAATCTGTAGTTGTACTAACAACAAGTAGGTATGAATGAAATAAGGAAATGGGCTTTTTGTGATGTACCTAACCAAGTTGCAGTATTGTAGGGAGTTTGTTATGAGATATGAGTTTCTCAGATGTGTAAGAGAAGAACTGAATTTAGGAAATTTTGCCATTTTTAAGCATGTGCTGCTTTAAGAATCCATCCTCAAAAGTATTCAAACTAGCTTGCCGTTTTTTCTAAGCCCAGTTGCACATCACCCACCTTCCATTTGGCTCATCATAGGTGAAATCTGCCTTCGTGGCTTTAGGTGAGCCAGTAGCAGGTTAATAGCCTTGTTTGGAGTCTTTTCATCTACAATGTGCAGAAAAGTGTAAGGATAGATTTCTTAATAATATATTGAATTAAATTAATGTAGAAGAGGTGTTGCCATCCTGGTAGTTCTGGTGTTTAAAGATGTTCCTTATTTTTGAAAAAAATAAAAAGGAATTATTACCTTTATTTGTCACAAGTACGTCAAAACATACATTGAAGTGTGTTATTTTTGTGTTAGTGACCAACACAGTCCGTGTATTTGCTAGCTCACAAGTGTTGTCATGCTTCTAATGCCAATGTGGGGCAAAACCGGAGTATCCACAGGAAACCTACGTAATCATGAGGAGAACATACAAACACCTTACAGAGAGTGGTAGGAATTGAACCTAGATCAGTGATTGCTAGCACTATAAAGCATCATGCTAACTGATACGCTACTGTGACCCTCTCTGAGTCATCTCTACCATACATAATGACTATGATAAGACTCCATGGCTTTTACAGGAAAGATACTACCATGGACAGAAGATTCAAGGACTGTCAGCAAACAAAGAATTGGAATGAAGGGGGCCTTTGTGGTGTCCTGCAAGGATTAGTGTTGGATCAACTACTTTTCATGTTATATGGATCACAGAATTGATGACTATGTGGCCATGTTTGTTAGATGCAAAAATAGGTGGAGGATCAAGTAGTGTTGAGGAAGCATTGAGTCTACCAAAGGACTTGGACAGGTTAAGAGAATGGACACAGATATGACAGTGGGAAGTGTATGGTCATACTTTGGTAGAAGAAATAGATATAGGCTAAACATTGGCGCAAATTCAGAAATCAGAGGTGCACAGGGACTTGAGTTGTAGCACAGGATTCCATAAAGGTAAACTTGCAGGTTGAGTCAGTAGTATGGAAGGCAGATGCAATGTTAACACACATTTTGAAAGGACTAGGTTAAAGATATAATGCTGGAGCTTTATAAGACATTAGACCACATTTGAAGCAATCTGAGCAGTTTTTGCCTTATATCTAAAAAAGAATGTGCTGGAATTTGTAGGGGCCAGAGGAGGTTTACAAGAATGATCCCTGGAAAGGTTAACTTATGAAGAGTGTTTGATGGCTCTGTGCCTATACTTGATGGAGTTCAAAAGAATTTGGGGAGGGTGGGGAAGTCTCATTGAAATGTAAATAGAGTGGATATGGAAAGGATGTTTCCAATAATGGGAGTCTTGACCTCAGAATAGAACGACATCCTTTTAGACAGAGATATAGAAGAATATCTTTAGCCAGAGTGTGGTGAAACTATGAAATACATTGCCACAGACAGCTGTGGAAGCTAAGTCATTGGGTGTATTTAAAGCAGAGGTTGATGGACTTTTATTAGTAATAGCATCAACGGTTGCGGGAAGAAGGCAGGAGAATGGGGTTGAGGGGAAAAATAAACCCCTCAATGGTCAATGGTCCAAATGTCCTAATTATGCTCCTATACCTTTTGATCTTACGCTCACACACTTGATCAGACATGAGTTAATTTTATTCTTCATTTAAGAGCCAAGCCAGTTTTGTTATGGCTCATAGGCAGTATGTTATTTTATGGATTCTATTTCCGGCGCAAAATTTCTTCACAAATGTTCTGAAAATAAGCTAATCACATGCATTGAATTCCCATCTTGCATCTGCAGTTTTTAAGCTGTTATGTACCCTGTAACTGGGTGTCAGACCAGCAAAGATAGAAGAACCCGTTGGAGTCTGGTGGTACCAAAACTGAAGACATTTATTAGTAAACTACACAATACAGTATCAAAAATGCAAATATACATATAAAACAAGTTAGCAGTAATAAACCTAAAAGTAGGAATAATAATAAGCAATAATGAACAAGCTCTATCGATGTCTAGGGGTAAATGAATTGTCATAGGAAAGTATAAAGTTCAGTTCATGCATCCTGAGGTAGTTATGGTTGTTGTGTTGTAATCGTTAGAGAGAGAGCGAGAGGTAACAGCTACAGCAGGCAAACCTTCTATTGCTTTCTGATTCTGTCGTATCGTTGTTGTCATTTAGTTATGACCCATCTGTTCTTCAGCTAGACCATTCTTCTGTGGTGGACTCGTCACTCTGGCATGAGTGGACACACACACAAGTCCCCACTGGCCCTGCCGTAACACTGTGAGCTTTATTGATCGATCTCCTGATTCGGTCTCCGAAAACCCCCCCCCTCCCCCCCCCACCTTTCTGTGGGTTCACAACACTCAGTCAGTGTTCACTGGTGTGTCTGAAGGGTGTCTC
Organism: Hypanus sabinus; assembly: GCF_030144855.1. Classification (NCBI taxonomy): domain Eukaryota; kingdom Metazoa; phylum Chordata; class Chondrichthyes; order Myliobatiformes; family Dasyatidae; genus Hypanus; species Hypanus sabinus. The sequence goes on from NC_082709.1 coordinate 42,857,341, forward strand.
TCCAGACCTGTCTTTTATCCCTACTAACAGGGTCTCAGCTATCCATCAACTCTGAATGACTGTGTTCGTCAAATCAGGCCACTCCTGCTGTCTCCTGAGGAATGTTAACAAGTCCTTGTAGTGAAAGGTAAACAATCCAGGAAGAGTCAAAATACAATAGATTAACAGTCCCCTCTCATTTGCAGCAGATGTTCTTGCCTGGGCGTGCTCTCTCTCTCTCTCTCTCTCTCTCTCTCTCTCTCTCTCTCTCTCTCTCTCTCTCCCTCTCCCTCTCCCTCTCCCTCTCCCTCTCCCTCTCCCTCTCCCTCTCCCTCTCCCTCTCCCTCTCCCTCTCCCTCTCCCTCTCCCTCTCCCTCTCCCTCTCCCTCTCCCCCTCCCCCTCCCCCTCCCCCTCCCTCTCCCCCTCCCCCTCCCTCTCCCCCTCCCCCTCCCTCTCCCTCTCCCCCTCCCTCTCCCTCTCCCTCTCCCTCTCCCCCTCCCTCTCCCCCTCCCTCTCCCCCTCTCTCTCTCTCCCCCCCCCTCCCTCTCCCTCCCTCTCCCAACAGCAATAGTTCTCGGGGGGGGGGGGGGGGAATGGTTAACTCTGCACCCCATTTCCATCAGCTCTGTCCATCACTCATAACAAAGCGTTTAGTAGTTTTCTATGGCATTATATTTCCATGATCCCAGCATCACTAGGAACAAGGGATTGGCACACTGCTATATGTTCTTCACTGCTTGCACCTGTTCTAAATGGCATTCAGCAATTCCACATTCAAAATTTAAAATGACACAGAGCCAAATGTACTGCAACCTTTCCAAACCAGTGGCTTCCTATCTTGTTCAACTGAGTTTCACATGCTTGTTTATTGATGTATCTCACCATTTACTACACTAGTATGTTCAACTTAACTAACTAGGAAGAAAATTGTATTGATCTACACATCTTTAGTTCTCATTGTCCAGATCTTTTATACTGGTACATGTGTATATTGTACACGTCACGTATATTGTGTCAACCTGTTGGTGACCTGTCAGCCTTCACTAAGTTCCTTTTGGAAAACAGTATCATTCATCCACCCCTTCCTCACCCCCCATTCTTTGCAATTTAAATCATACTGAATTGATGCTCAGTGCTTGATTTGGGGGCACCATGAACTTCAGTTATCTCGAAAATGTTACCCATTCCATTTCTATACCTGATCAGCAGCCATTGAAGAGCTAGGTTTCCATCCTTCATAAATCTCAACCCTGAACTTACTTTTGAGATTTGAAAACTGACCAGGAAGAATACTCTGCCCTCCCACAGTTAATGCCATTGGGGTTTTTACTGAACCTTTACAAACTAATAGCTTTACTTAAAGTGTTAGTGAAGGCACAACTGTCCATTTAGCATTTTCTCTTCATGTCCTTCATAGAACTCCAAGACTGTGTGAGATTTTGTTACGTTTTGTAACTTCAAAACAAGGGAGCCAGGAATGCGAGTCTAACTTTGTTTTTACTTTAAGCAAGATGCACGCATATGACACAGTGACACAACAACGTATGCCAGTCATGCATTTCATACATACAACCATCACAAATCATTTAAACAATATATTTATAATATTACTCCAATATTACTGATAGATTAGTTACACAACAGATTTAAACCCCAAATAGCTGGTTGCTGTTAACGCTGTCAACTCAGGGAAGCTGATGCTACTTAGTGGTTTTCAAGATGCTAACAACAGTAAAAAAGTTAAAGGACAATTCTGCTGTCAGCACTTCCCTTGAAACTAAATTCTTTGATTTAAGTGCTTGTATATTCCCTTTCTGTAGTTTGGTGTTTGTCTCAGCAAAATACAGTTTTGTGCACTTTAATTTCCTGCAGTTTCAGTAATGGAATTATTTGGTATGACCACAGATTGAGCCTAACATTTGTGTAACTCTTGTTTTTATATTTGGCCTAGACTCAGGCCTTTTCTCAGAGTTGTCAGCATTTTACATGCCCTGTCAGCTTTTGTTTTTTATTTATGGTTAGCAAGTATACAATTATAAAAACGCAGAATATTTCAATACTATTTCAGTTGCTGTGTTAGTAGCAACTATTTGGAACAAATTAATTTTTATTGTATCTACACAACTATTCTTTTGCTCAAAACAATTACTAGCAAATCCAATAATCTATTGCTGCCCTCAAAAACAGTTTAATCTGTTTCTTGGATTCTTTTTTCCCCTTTTTGTCAGCTATATTGTTGGAAATAACACAAGAGAATCTGTAGTTCAGGTGCTGAATTCATTTTGTCTGCCCTGTTTCCAATTGGCAGTGGATGTGAAAAAACTTCCACACTACAAATGTGATGTACTGCAATTGTCTGCTTCTTGATTTTCTTGTCATTTAACAAGTAATGGCTTTTTTTTTCAAAAGTTTGTGTAATTACCTAAATTTTCTCTTGGTGAAGTAGTAACATTAAAGCAGCTATATTTCCTTCACCTTTGGAGAAAACTGAAATAAAAAATCGAGTGCAAGAGGTTTCTTTCTTTAGAACTAGCTTCTTCTATCACTCTAAAGGACAACTGGAACAGAAGTATTGAAATTCTTTCGCTCTGAGATATAATATGAAGCCTCCATTTCTTGACGCATCAAAATGAATTTTGTGAGGATAGAACCACATTATTTAAAAGCAGAGATTTTTCTGTTAAAATGCCAGTAGTATTGGGAATCTGAAAAATTAGGCATGAGGTTAAATACAGATGCTACAGTGACAGAGTAATAGAGAGATTTGGTTTGCTTTGACAAATCTGGGAAGCAAATTATTAATAATTTTATCATACTAAAATGCCTTGTTAGCTGTGGGATAAGCAATATATTGATACAAAAATAAATATTTTGGTAGCCATATAAATAACTAACACCTGTGCTCTTTCCTGGGCTTTAGAGCTGTTGCTACATGTATCTTGATATTCGACTTGTGCAGTACTCTGTAGGATTTCTGAATGTTAATTTGGTGTTTAGTGTGTGTTTTACTTAAATTAATACATTAGAGTTGTATTATAATCCAACCACAATGACAGTTTGAGACAAGATAAATGCTGGGTTTGCTTAATACAATTGAAGTCACCCTAAACCCACCTGTTGTTTTGTGATAAGCAATATTACATAAGAACATAAGACATAGGAGAAGAATTAGACCATTCGGCCTATCATTGCTGATCCATTTTCCCTCTCAACCCAATTCTCCTGTCTTCTCCCCATAAGCTTTCATGCCTTGACTAATCAAGAACCTAACAATCTCCTCCTCAAAGACACTCAATCACCTGGCCTCCAAAGCTGCCAGTGGCAATTAACTCCACAAATTCACCACCATCAGGCTAAAGAAATTCCTCCTCATCTTCATTCTAAATGGACGTCCTTCTATTCTGACTTTGCCCTCTAGTTCTAGACTCCCTCTCAAGATGTGAGGGAAACATCCTCTCCACAATCACTCTAGCTAGCCCTTTTAACATTCAAAAAGTTTCAATGAGACTTCCTCACCACACTCCACCCCCACCCCTATCATTCTTTTAAATTTCAGTGACTGGCTCAGAGCCATCAAATGGTCGTCATATGATCCCTTTAATTTCAGATTCATTCTCATGAACTTCCTCTGAATCCTCTCCAATGTCAGCACATTTTGGATAAGAACCCCAAAACTGCTCACAGTACTTGTGAGAGCTCACAAGTGCTTTACAAAGTTTCAGCATTACATCCTTGCTTTTATATTCTAGTCCGCTCTAAATGAATGCTAGCACTGCATTTGCCTTCCTCACCACTGGCTAAACCTGCAAGTTAGCCTTTAGAGAATCCTAAATGAGTCCCTGTGCACAAGATTTTTGACTTTTCTGCCCATTTAGAAAATAGTCTATACTTATGTTCCTTCTATTAAAGTGCATGATAGTACACTTCCTGGCACTGTAATCCATCTGCCCACTTCTTTGCCCATTCTCCTAATCTGTCTTAAGTCCTTCTGCAACCTCTCTGCTTCTTCAACAATACCTGCCCCTCCACCTATCCTCATATCGTCCGCAAACTTGGCCACAAAGCATGTAAAGAAATGGTCCCAATACCAACCAGAAAAGGCTGTCTTTTTTCCCACTCATGCCTCCTGCCAGTCAGCGTTCTACCTATCTTTCCTGTAATACTACTGGTTCTCGTCTTGTTAAGCAGCACGTGTGTGGCACCTTGTCAGATGCCTTTGGAAAATCCAAATAAATAACATCCACTTACACTCCTTAGGTATCCTGCTGTTATTTCCTCAAAGCATTCTAACAGATTTGACAGGCAAGATTTCCCCTTAAGGAAACATTTAAGATTTTTAAAATTAAAACATCTGATCCAAATGAAATTTTAAAAAATCAATTAAAAAAGTGGGATCTTACTGTTTTGTAACTTTTGTAATTTTTTTTCTCTCTCCAGGTGATTTTGCTGTTTTAATTAATGCAGGGATGTCTGTGAAACAAGCTATCGTTTACAACCTCATGTCAGCTCTACTTGCATATGTTGGTGTAGTAATAGGTATAGCTGTGGGACAGTATACCCATAATTTAACCCAGTGGATCTTTGCCATCACGGCAGGCATGTTCCTATATGTGGCATTGGTAGATATGGTAAGTACTATTGGACAATATACTCTGCATCATTGTGCCATAAGGTATGCACTTCAATAATTAAATTGAACCTAATTTTAACAGTTAATATAAATTATTGCCAAACCTTTTACTAAATCAGCAAACATAAAACATTCTTAAAAATGAGTAACGTGTCATATTTGATAAAAACCTTACTAGAAATTGTGATTACAATACCTAAACTTATCAATAAATTGTGTTTTATGTAAATTGTTTATGTAAATTGTTCTGTCTGTCAGTATAAATTAGTTGTAAACATTTAAAAATTCACATTCCAATTTGCTCCAGATCCAAGATGTGGGTAATGAAGAATGAACAGTTTTGGTTCTTGCACTGAATCTCGTCACTTTTTTGTTGGATTACATCTGTTTTTTTAATTTGTTTCAAATGCTCGACTTATTTTCTTTAGTTCCTTTTTTCCCTTTTCATGTTGAACTTAACAAGTAGCTTAGCAGTTATTTCAATTGCTAATTTTAAAACCCATTGGAAAATTAAGAGTGCAATTAAAATTTTCCAAATGCTTTCATTCAATTGAGATTTCCATTCTTTCTCTACTGTTCACCAACCTCCCTCATTATACGCAAGCTGATTTCGCTGAATTAAAAAAAAGATTACTCTAGGGGAAGTGGATTTAATGATCTTTAAAAATCTATTTAATCAAATTTAAGTTGAACTTAAATGAAAGTTCTCCAAGTCATAAAATGCAGGCATGGGCTTTATGGATGTACACTTTTTAAATATTGCTGAAGGCTTTTTTTAATACTATATTATTAAGCTCTCCTGCACTGAGAGTTTGGGACAAAGGCGTGAAGAAAGGCAGAGTCCCAGTATTCCCCTTGTTTTTGCAATACTGACGCCATTATTCTAGCTCCTTTCATATAAAACAAAACCTTTGAAAAACCCTTCAGTTGGGAAAACAAAATCAATAATTATTTGAAAGGGCCTTAAACTTCTGCTCATTAAATAAGATGAATCTGAGTATTTGAGGAAAATCTATGCAATAATCATTCTTTCTTACATTTATTGGCTTCCAATTATTGTATATTAATAGTAGTCCATGCTTTCATATTATAGAAGATACTGCAATTAGACTATTAACTTTGTATCTTTGTTTTTGAAACATTTTAATTCCATTTTCTTATTTATTTTTCAGTTAGCAAAATGTTTAATGGGAAAATGGTAGTTTAAATACCTTACTTAGTTTTGAGAGCTGTAAAGTACAATCAAAGACAAGAAATTTCAGTCCCCTCTGTACCATATTCAAAATATGAGTTACTTAAGTGTCATTCATGTCAAACTCTAGGTTCAAAGGAATTTGATCCTCTGATCTGTTCCTAAACCTGGTCCCATTTGCTGGCACTAGTCACGCTCCACAGGAAGCTTGCTCAAAGAATGGAGTTGTTGCTGGCTTCCTGCTTTGCCAGTAGTGGCCCTCTGATCCTGAGTGGAGTACAAGGGGATTAGGATGGGTTCTGGGGCAGTGTGTGGGGTGATTATTTCTGTAGTGATCCTTATTGTGGCCACTGAGAATAGTCGAGTAAGATGGCTCTTTAGAGTCAGTAAGTTGTTGCAGTATAGAATTTGTTACACAATTGTGTATCGAGTATTGATCAGCTACCTGCTTTGCAGAAGTTTGCCAGATTAGATTGGAGAAACAATGTTGAACAATTTCAGTTCATCCATACTGATACGAAATTATTGACAAAGATCAAGTGTGCTGCAGTTAATTCTAAAGGACTATTTGTGGATATAGCACTAATGGTGAAGAAAGTAACGAAGCTGCCATTTACCTTCAGGCAGCAATAATTCATTGTTTTGTATTAGGCATGAAGACCGACTGAATGTATTTTTGTCAAAATGTCTTTTAATAGTATTGAAAACTCCCTGGTATTTGTAGGGAAACTGAAATATAAATACAGAATGCAAAATAAGCATCAACACTGATCCCACCAACTCATTAGAATATTAATTGTAAGAATTTAGAGAGGATATATTGTTCACTTCACTGAAATGTAATGCAATGCTGCCTATGCCACTTACAGTATATTGTCTTATTCTCACTTGGAGGTTGAAAAATTTCAATTTGTCCCTATTAATATTGAGCAGCTGTTCTGGCCTCATGAGATAATGGAGAAAATTTGCATTGTTTGAAACCAGGACTAGGAATGAAGAATCTTCTTAATCTTAATCCCTGAAAGGTTCTGTATGATCCACTGTCAGTACAAACCCCACCTGCAATTCAGTAGATTAATGTATTTAAAATATAATTTCATCCATAGAGATGACACAAGCAGTTTCCTGCCTTGGGAATCCTTGGGCAGCTGCATGCATTTATCAAGCACCTGTAAAAGTTCCACTGCAATAAAACTGAGCATTTCACATATAAACCATCCAAAACAAAATTGATGAACTGCAGTGCAGTAATTAGATTGGAACATTATCGGTTCTGTCCTTGTCAACCTCCTCGCATTTTATTTTCAAATTGACAGTAATACTTGGAGAGCATTGTTTAAGGATCTCATCTAAGTATGTCTTTCAGACATTTTGCTGATTTTGCTCCTTTCTATTGAGATGCTGTACACTTACTGCTTTTTAGCAACTGAAGTTTGTGGCATCTGTGCAAAATTCTTCAATAGCACATTTTATCATTGCAGCATACTAATGGAAAAATGTTGGATGAAATTAAATATGTGAAAAATTTAACATGATGTACTCAAGGATCCACTGGTCCAAGTAAAGAACCTAGCGTATAGACAGTAAAAGAAAATTAGTCAAAATGTTAGATACACTAAAAATTGAAAGAAGTACACAGTTGGCTGTATATAGAGTAGCTAAATCACGAAGATCACATTGGTTTGCACCCTGCATTAAGGGACAGATAGTAATTCTGAAAGTGCAGGCTTAGATGTATTGATGATGTCAAGGAACTGAAGAATTCCAATGGTGAATCATTGCTCAAAAAGGGAAGTGACCACAGTCTACTTTATTTGCAGAAACAATAATCCAGGACAGAGTTGAGAAAATCTGCAGATGCTGGAAATCCAAGCAACACACACAAAATGCTGAAGGAACTTGCAGGCCAGGCAGCATTCATGGATAAGAGTAAAATAGTCGGCATTTCAGGCTAAGACCTGCATCAGGAGTGGAAAATAAAATGAGTTGGAGCAGGAGGTGAGTGGCGGGAGAAAGCTGCTCCCTTTCCCCACCTTCTTGCTCTAAATTCTCATTTTTTTTTCTAGTTCTGATGAAGGATCTCAGCCTGAAAAGTCAACGGTTTACTCTTTTCCATGGATGCTGCATGGCTTGCTGATCTCTGCCAGCATTTTGTGTGAATCCAGGACAGAATTAAGTTAGTTGGGAGTATCAATTATTGGAAGCCAGTGCAGATTTGTGAAAGGCAAATAACCCGTTTGGCCAAACAGTGACACAACTGTTGTTTTTTTTCTCTTTAATGAGAGTAGTTTGACTTGATGAGAATAGACTTCCAAAAGGTATGCAGAGTTGGGCAGAAAAATGGCAGATGGAGTTCAATCCGGACAAGTGTGAGGTGATGCATTTTGGAAGGACAAACCAGAAGACTGAGTATAGGATTAATGGTCAGTTACGTAAGAGTGTGGATGAACCAAGGGACTTTAGGGTTCAAATCCATACATCCCTCAAGGTCACTGCAAAGGTTGATAGGGTAGTTAAGAAGGCCTATGGAATGTTAGGCTTCATTAACAAGGGGATTGAGTTCAAGAGTAGAGAGGTCATGTTGCAACTCTACAAATCTCTGGTGAGACCGCACTTAGAGTATTGTGTTCAATTCTGGTCACCTCATTATAGGAAGGATGTGGAAGCTATGGAGAGAGTGCAGAGGAGATTTACCAGGATGTTGCCTGGTCTGGAGAACAAGTCATATGAAGCAAGGTTAGCAGAGCTGGGACTTTTCTCTTTGGAGTGTAGAAGAATGAGAGGGGACTTGATAGAGGTCTACAAGATTATGAGAGGCATAGATAGGGTGGATAGTCAGTACCTGTTTTCCAGGGCACCAATAGCAAACACCAGAGGGCATATGTACAAAATTAAGGGAGGGAAGTTTAGGGGAGACATTGGGGTAAGTTTTTTACACAGAGGATTGTGAGTGCCTGGAATAACTTGCCAGGGATGGTGGTGGAGGCCAAAACATTAGGGGTATTTAAGAGCCTCTTGGACAGGCACATGGATGAAAGAAAAATGGAGTGTTATGGGGTAGTGTGGGTTTAGTACTTTTTTTAAGGATTATATGGGTCAGCACAACATGGAGGGCTGAAGGGCCTGTACTGTGCTGTAGTGTTCTATGGTATTCAGTTAAAATGTCAGTAAAGTTGAACTCCACAGCATAAAGCCAGTGGCTTCATGAGTGAGAAATTAGATTGGCTCCAAGAATGTGATTAGGTATGAATAGTTGTTTTTCAAGGTGCTAGGTAATTGGGGGAGTAGTACTGCTGATGGATCAGTGCTAGGGCCATAAACTTTTATGATCATGACCTGGATGTAAAGAGGAAGTTACAGAGTATACACTTGTCTGGAATGAGCAGGATGTGTCAGATTAAGTTGAACACATGAAAGTGATACTTGACATGTTTTGATAAGATGAATTGGATAGACAATGTGAAGTATACAATTCTTTTTTTAAAATCTACATTGTGTTGTAAATAAGAGCATTCTGTGTCTACGTACATAAGTGTTTGAAAGTAGGACAAATTGAGAAATTGATTAAAGGTGATAAGAACCTGGACTTAGAGGTGTGCAGTACAAAAGCAAGAAACAGGTAATGAAACACTGGCTATATTACAATTTGAATGTTCTGATGTTAACATTTTTATCAAATATATTTCATAGCTTATGAGGGAAGGCTGAAGAATTTGGGAATGTTGAGAGGGATATGATAGTTCAAATAATGCATTCAGATAGAATGTACAAAGTCAAATTGTTCCCTTTGATGGAAAAGATGAGAGCTAAAGATTTATGTAATTCCATGATGAATAGGATTGGGAAAAATTTATAATAGCAGGATAGATGTATTAATTGAAATGTTTGTTTTCAAAATAAGTCCTAATTGCTTCTTCACTTCTCCTCATGTTCAGTTACCAGAAATGCTACATCGTCCAACGGATAATCGTAGCCAGGCTAACATTGGACACTTTGTTCTACAGAATGCTGGGATGCTCTGTGGGTTTGCCATCATGCTGCTAATTGCCATTTTTGAGGATCAAATTGTAATCCACTTGTAACGATTAACAGTTTTGATGAGAACTATTGTATGGTCCTTTTTGCCTTGTATGTAACAATTGAGTGGTACATGTACTTTTCAGAGCAAATTGTGATACTTGTTAGCACAATAGATTAATTTCCACAACAGCTGCTGTTTCTCAGTTGGTTTGATGCAAGATTGCCTCCATAGTTCAGTATGAAACTTAAATAATCAACTTATTTTAAATATCTATGGAGAAGACAAAATCAATGCTTAAATATTTAGTACAATTAGATCAGGAAAAGTGATATGTGTAACAGCTATTTGGAGAACTTCCTCTCGCATGCCTTGTATTAGGTGTTTGTTTATGGGTGGCAGTACCAACTGTAATGCCATCTAGATTCATGGTGCTGTTTCATGAAAACTCATTATCAGTGTCGCACATAATACAAATTCTGGTTTAGGTTTGAAAATGATGTACATTATTGCCTAATTGCCGATGGTGTCAAATGGGTTAAATTTTAACATTCCTCCTTCTATTGTAATACCTCAGAACCATGTTTACTTGTCCCTAAGTAATCAGCTAGATTGCTTGCTATTTGTATTAGTTTGGAGTTAATTTTTGTATGCCCACTTTAGCCTGTCACTGTGTGACATTTCCTTTTGTCACTGTATAAATCAATGTATAATCGATCATATGTGATCAAGTGCAGCTGGCCAAAATATGATAAATGTAAGTTGTGGAACCTGTGATTCTTGTGGATATTGATAATTCATCATAAAAGCCAAAGATTATGGAACCTGACCAATTAATTTGAAGTTGGTGGAAAAGTTCAGTGTTAAGGTACCATAGACTTTGTGTTTGTTACAAGTGAAATCAAAAAGCATTTTGCTTATCAGTAAACAAAAGTTTTGATGTTCTAAGCTTGTATTATACTAATTTGAACGAACGAAACTGGTTATTTGAAGTTTTACTTAATAAATTCCTGACAATGCACACCACTGTTTTATTGTATTGTTGCACATACAATTATAAAGGAGTATTCAAACAAAAATGTACCAACAAAAATAATTAGATCTACAATGAAAAATAAAACCAATTGTTATATTTTTTTAATTACCCTAACTCCACAGGTACCAAATACAAAATGACATTTATAACATCCATACACACTTTCAGTGGATAATTACAATGCAGGTAAGAACATCATTAAGAACTAAGTTGACAGAGCAGAGCAACTCCACGGCCAATCCAGTGTTCAGAAGGCTGATCAGTGGGGATTCGCATTGCAATCACAAAGTTTGTGGAATGTCCAGTTGTGGACAGTGTACCTCTTCTTTCACTGGTCTTATAAACTGGACAGATGTAAACTGGGTGTGGTGCAATTTCAGACTTTTTACAAGGCTTTAGCCACATCTGTCAAAGGAAAACAGAACATAAACTACAAATAGTGGCTTTAGTTCTGCATGTTACAAGAAGCAAAGGAGAGCGGGCACTGGTGCCAGCTCTTACAGGTAACCAGCCCTGCCTCCAAGGCACCAACCCCTCTCTTTCCCTGCTCTTACCCTTGGCCTGCTCCATAACTCCGCCCTCTACTCTCCTTTTATCTCCAATTACCCAACCCTTTACTTTTTCCCCATCGTGTGTCCCTTTCACTTGATTTCTCCCCAGGCCATTCCATCCCAATCCCCTTTCTGCAATAAGCTTACCACCGGCATCAGGTCATAGAGGATTTTGGGATAGGATTCTGCCAGTTTTTGCTTAGCCCTGTCCCAGCGTGCTCCATCTAGAAAGAGACCTCTTATGTAGACACCTACAGATAAAACAGTTCATTTTAATTTGCTGAACAATCAAAACTTTTCATTTCAACTCTATTTTCCATATCTAAGCCCTTAATCTTTATTCCTTCCTTCCACTTACCTCCAAAGGCTTCTCTTCCGTCACCTTGTTTCCTTGCATTTCTCTAAGTCTTTGATCTTGGGGGCAGTGTGATAGCATAGTGGTAAGCACAATGCTTTACAGTATCAGTGACCTGAATTAAATTCCTGCTGCCTACAAGGGGATTTTCCCTGTGACCATGTGGGTTTCCTCCCACAGCCCAAAGGTGTTAATAGGTCATTGTAAATATTGTAAGTTGTCCTGTGATTAGACTGGAATGAAATTGGGGGATTGTTGGGTAATGTGGCTTGAAGGGCCTGTTCTGTGCTGTATGTTAATCAAGATAAATTTTCCTAATCTCCTGCTATTCCATATTTCATTTCCTACTATAAATATCTAGCTTCCTTCTGGGTTCATCAACTTTGCTGCCTCTATGCTAACATTGACAATTTCCTTCCCATTGATTCCTGCTCTCAAGTTACCTCCAGAATGTTTCAGCAGATGTAAGCAAAGCCATCTATCAACATTTTGTAGATGACTAAATTGGCATAGGCTGATTGGCAAAGACCATCAAAATATGGAAGCACCTTCACAGACTCATGCAACCTTTGATGATCTAGTCTCTGAGCCGGATCTATATCTGAACCTGATGTGAGAGCATCTTTTATAAATGCATTCAGCCCTAAATGGGGTACATGGTCAAGTAGTAAAGATCTGTGTAGCCCTGATGAAAGGTCTTGTCCTGAAAAGTCAACTATTTAGTGTTTTCCATAGATGCTGCCTGGCCTGCTGAGTCCCTTCAGCATTTTGCTTGGATTTCCAGCATTTGCAGATTTTCTCTTGTTTGCGGAAATGGCTGGAGAGTTCACTGAAATCTTTAATGTTTTACTTCCTCTTTGAGGTACTCAACTGCTGCAAGCAGGCTTCAATTATACTGGCGCCTAAGAAGAACATAACCTGCCTCAATTACTGTTGTCCAATAGCATTTACATTGATAATGATAAAGTGTTTTGAGAGATTGGTAACAAAATATCAACTTAAGCCTGAAAAGCAACTTGGATCCATTCCAATTTACCTACCAAAACAACAGGTCCACAGTAGATGCCATTCTCACTCAGAACTGATCAGTAAGCTGCGAGACCTTGGCTGCAATACCTCCTTGTACAATTGAATTAGGGATGTCCTCACTTGCAGACCACAGTCCATTCAGATTAGCAAAAACCTCTCAACAATCTCCATCAGCACAGGTGCACCACATGGCTGTGTGCTTAGCCCCCTGCTCTACCAATGTATTGCTAAGCACAGCTCCAACACCATATTCAAGTTTGCTATTGTGAGTCATATCAAAGGTGGTGATGAATCTGCATACAGGAGGGGGACTGAAAATTGGCAACAACCTCTCACTCTATGTCAGCAAGACCAAGGAACAGATTATAGACATTAGGAGAGGAAAACCAAAGGTCCACACATCAGAGGATCAGAAGTAGAGAGGTGAGCAACTTTAAATTCCTGGATGTTATTATTACAAAGGACCTATCCTGGGCACAGCATGTAAATGCAATTGTAAAGGAGGCATGGCAGTACCTCTACTTCCTTAGGAGACTGCAGAGATTTGATATGTCATCAAAAACTGACAGATTTCTTTCGATGTGTAGTGGAGAGTGTACTGACTGGCTGCATCACGGCCTGGTATGGAAAATACCAATGCCTCTGAATGGAAAATTCTACAAAAGGTAGTAGATTTGGCCCAGTATATCACAGGTAAAGCCCTCCCAATTATTGAGCACGTCTACACGAACTACGAGCATAGGAAAGAAGCATCTATCATCAAGAGATCCTCAGCACCCAGGCCATGCTCTTCTTTTGTTGCTGTCATCAGGTAAAAGGTACAAGTGCCTCAGGATTAATAGAACATAGAAAAGTAGCACGCATTACAGGCCCTTCGACCCACAATGCTGTGCCAACCCTCAAACTCTGCCTCCCATATAACCCCCCATCTTAAATTCCTCCATATACCTGTCTAGTAGTCTCTTAACCACATTCACATCACCAGTTCAAGGACAGTTACTACCCCTCCACCATCAGGCTCTTGAATAAAACTACTCACTTGCCCAACCATTGAGTTGTCCCTACAACCAATAATTTCCCTTTAAGGACTCTTTATCTTGTTATTTCATGCTCTCATTATTTATTGCTATTTATTTATATTTGCACTTGCACAATTTGTTGTCTTCTGGTTGATCTTTCATTGTTACAATTCTATAGATTCGCTGAGTATGCAGAGAAGTGAATCTCAGGGCTATATGTGGTTACATATTTGTACACTGATAATAACATTTATTTTGAACTTTGAACATCAGGATGCACTTTATTGAATACAACAGCATTCAATATTATCATCCCGTCAAAACTAATCAATAAGCTTCAAGGGCTTGGCCTCAATGGCTCCTTGTGCAACTGGATCCTCAATTTTCTCACGTGCAGACTCCAGTTGGTTCTGATTGGCAACAATATTTCCTCCGTAATCTCAATCACCATAGGTGCTTCTCCCCTGCTCTTCTCACTTTATACTTAAGACTGTGAGACTAAGCACAGTTCCGAAGCCATATTGAAAACCTGGCTGAGTGGTGCCACAATTAATAAGCTCTCATCAATGTCAGCAAAAGCAAAGAGCTGATTATTGACTTTAGGAGGAGAAACCAAAGGTCCATGAGCTGGTCTCATCGGCTGACCAGAGGTGAAGAGGGTCAGCAACTTCAAATTCCTCCGGTTTAGTTTTTTTTTAAGAGAGGATCTTTCCTGGGTCCAGCATGCAAGTGAAGTTATGAACAAGACATGCCAGCACCTCTACTTTCATAGAAGATTGCAAAGATTCATCTAAAAGTTTAACAAACTTCTACAGACGCGTGGTGAAGAGTATATTGACTGGTTGCATCACAGCCTGGTATAGAAACATAGAAAACCTACAGCACAATACAGGCCCTTCGGCCAACAAAGTTCTGCTGAACACATCCCTACCTTAGAAATTACTAGGGGTACCTATAGCCCTCTATTTTACTAAGTTCCATGTATCTATCTAAAAGCCTCTTAAACGACCCTATCGTATCCGCCTCCATCACCATTGTCCAGCAGCCCATTCCACGCACCCACCACTCTCTAAGTAAAAAACTTATCCCTGACATCTCTGTACCAACTCCCCAGCACCTTAAACCTGTGTCCTTTTGTGGCAACCATTTCAGGCCTGGGAAAAAGCCTCTGACTATCCTCCCGATCAATGCCTTGCATCATCTTGTACACCTCTATCGGGTCACCTTTCATCCTCCTTCGCTCCAAGGAGAAAAGGCCGTGTTCACTCAACCTATTCTCATAAGGCATGCTCCCCAATCCAGGCAACATCCTTGTAAATCTCCTCTGTACCCTTTCTATGGCTTCCACACCCTTCCTGTAGTGAGGCGACCAGAACTGAGCACAGAACTCCAAGTGGGGTCTGACCAAGGTCCTCTATAGCTGCAACATTACCTCTCAGCTCCTAAATTCAATTCCATGATTAATGAAGGCCAATACACCATACGCCTTCTTAACCACAGAGTCAACCTGCCCAGCTGCTTTGAGCATCCTTTGGACTCGGACCTCAAGATCCCTCTGATCCTCCACACTGCCAAGAGTCTTACCATTAATACTATATTCTGCCATCATATTTGACCTATCAAAATGAACCACCTCACACTTACCTGAGTTGAACTCCAAATGCCACTTCTCACCCCAGTTTTGCATTCGATCAATGTCCCACTGTAACCTCTGACAGCCCTCCACACTATCCACAACACCTCCAACCTTTGTGTCATCAGAATACTTACTAACCCATCCCTCCACTTCCTCATCCAGGTCATTTATAAAATTCACAAAGAGTAAGGGTCCCAGAACAGATCCCTGAGGCACTCCACTGGTGCTCAAACTCTATGCAGAATATGACCCATCTACAACCACTCTTTGCCTTCTGTGGGCAAGCCAGTTCTGGATCCACAGAGCAATGTCCCCTTGGATCCCATGCCTCCTTACTTTCTCAATAAGGCATGACCTGCCCTTTACAAAGCTATGCTGATTATTCCTAATCATATTACACCTCTCCAAATGTTCATAAATCCTGCCCCTCAGGATCTTCTCCATCAACTTACTGTAACACCCTGGATCGCCTCAGGCTCGCTCAGCTCGTTCTCGTCTAGGGGGAGCAGCCTTCGGCCCCGCCAAACTGGGTAATCAGCTGGTGTGGATGCTATGTGATGTCCCCACCTCGCCCAAAAACAGACAGTACACCATATGCGATTAAATTAGTACAATTTATAAAGGTTACTATAACTAAGTGATTAATAACGATACAGTATATATGAAGAGAAAATTAAAGAAAAGGCGCCAAACTTATCAAAGTCCAAACCACTTCGTGCACAGCCATTGGAGCTCAATTACTGAAGTCTTCTGGCCACCATTCGATCCCCTCCGAACTCCTCGACTCTCCAAACAGCTCAGGACCCTCCGAACTCCTCGGACTCTCCAAACAGCTCAGTACCCTCCGAGTGGTCAACCAAGCACATCTAGCTTCATCCCCCCCCCCTCGGAGAATCTCCCGGCCTCGGACCCCCCTTTGGGGTCCGATCCTCGCCCAGCTTAGAGCATTGCGTCCTCTCTCTCGACCCCCTCGCGCCGATCTGCCCAAAAGCCCGTCAACAAAAGCTTACAGACTCAGAAGAAAGAACATTAATCCCCATTTGGTTTACAAAGGAATACCATTCTCGTTATCAGTAAATTAGCATTCCTGCTAGTTAACAAAAAGAAGAAACCCTCTTTACATTACCAACCACTGAGATAAGACTCACTGGTCTATAATTTCTTGGGCTATCTCTACTTCCTTTCTTGAATAAAGGAACAACATCCGCAACCCTCCAATCCTCCAGAACCTCTCCCGTCCCCATTGATGATGCAAAGATCATCGCCAAAGGTTCAGCAATCTCCTCCCTTGCCTCCCAAAGTAGCCTGGGGTACATTTCATCTGGTTCCAGCGACTTATCCAACTTGATGCTTTCCAAAATATCCAGCACATCCTTTTCTTAATATCTACATGCTCAAGCTTTTCAGTCTGCTTCAGGTCATCACTACAATCACTAGGATCCTTTTCCATAGTGAATACTGAAGTAAAGTACTCATTAAGTACCTCTGTTATTTCCTCCAGTTCCATACACACTTCCCAATGTCACATTTGATAGGTTCTATTCTTTCATGTCTTATCCTCCTGTTCTTCACATACTTGTGGAATGCCTTGGGGTTTTCCTTAATTCTGCCTGCCAAGGACTTCTCATGGCCCCATCTGGCTCTCCTAATTTCCTTCTTAAGCTCCTTCCTGGTAGCCTTATAATCTTCTAGATCTCCAACATTACCTAACTCTCTCAACCTTTTGTAAGCTTTTCTTTTCTTCTTGACTAGATTTATTACAGTCTTTGTACACCACGGTTCCTGTACCTTACCTTAACTTCCCTGTCTCATTAGGACATACCTATACAGAGCTCTAAACAAATAATCCCCTGAATATTTGCCACATTTCTTCCGTACTTTTCCCTGAGAACATCCGTTTCCAATTTAAGCCTCCAATTTTCTGCCTGATAGCCTCATAATTCCCCTTACTCCAATTAAACGCTTTTAATTCTGTTCCTATCTCTCTCCAATGCTATTGTAAAGGAGATAGAATTATGATCACTACCTCCAAAATGCTCTCCCACTGAGAGATCTGACACCTAACCAGGTTCACTTCCCAATACCAAATCAAGTACAGCCTCTCCTCTTGTAGGGTTATCTACATATTATGTCAAGAAACCTTCTTGAACACACCTAATAAACTCTACCCCATCTAAACCCCTTGCTCTAGGGAGATGCCAATCTATACTTGGGAAATTAAAATCTCCTATCATGACAATTCTGTTATTATTACACCTTTCCAGGATCTGTTTCCCTCTCTGCTCCTCGATATCCCTGTTACTATTAGGCGGCCTATAAAGAACACCCACAGAAGTTATTGACCCCTTCCTGTTCCTAACCTCCACCCACAGAGACTCTGTAGACAATCTCCCCATGATGTCCACCTTTTCTGCAGCCGTGACACTATCTCTGATCAACAGAGCCACACCCCCACCTCTTTTGCCTCCCTCCCTGTCTTTTCTGAAACATCTAAAACCCAGCACTTGAAGTAACCAATCCTGTCCCTGAGCCATCCAAGTCTCTGTCATGGCCACCACATCACATCTCCAAGTACTGATCCACACTCTAAGCTCAACCGCTTTGTTGACAACACTCCTTGTGTTAAAATAGACACATCTCAAGCCGTCCGTCTGAGTGTGTCCCTTCCCTCTCACCTGCCTATCCTCCCTCTCACACTATCTACAAGCTTTCTCTATTTGTGAGCTAACCTCCTCTTCTCCAGTCTCTTCAGTTCGGTTCCCACCCCCCAACAATTCTAGTTTAAACTCTCCCCAGTAGCCTTAGCAAACCTCCCCGCCAGGATATTGGTCCACCTAGGATTCAAGTGCACCCGTCCTTTTTGTACAGGTCCCAAAAGAGGTCCCAATGATCCAGAAATCTGAATGCCTGCCCCCTGCGCCAATCCCTCAGCGACACATTTATACTCCACCTCATCCTATTCCTATTCTCACTGTCACGTGGTACAGGCAGTAATCCCGAGATTACTACCTTTGCGGTCCTGCTTCTCAATTTCCTTCCGAATGCCCTAAAGTCTTTTTTCAGGACCTCTTCCCTTTTCCTACCTATGTCATTGGTACCAATATGTACCACAACCTCTGGCTGTTCTCCCTCCCACTGCAGGATATCTTGGACGTGATCCGAAACATCCGGGACCCTAGCACCTGGGAGACAAACTACCATCCGAGTTTCTTTCCTGTATCCACAGAATCACCTGTCTGACCCCCTAACTATAGAGACCCCTATCACTACTTCCTTCCTCTTCCTTTTTCTACCCTTCTGAGCCACAGGGCAGGACTCTGTGCCAGAGGCATGGCCACTGTCACTTCCCCCAGGTAGGCTGTCCCCCCACCCCCAAAAGTACTCAAACAGGAGTACTTATAGTCAAGGGGTACAGCCACAGGGGTACTCTCTAGTACCTGACTCTTCCCCTTCCCCGTCTTGACTGTGACCCACTTGTCTGAATCCTGTGGCCCCGGTGTGACCACCTGCCTATAACTCCTCTCTATCAACCTCTTCGCTCTCCTTGATTCGGTGAAGGTCATCGAGCTGCATCGCCACTTCCCTAATGCGGTCCCTCAGGAGCTGCAGCTCGACATACCTGGTGCAGATATGGCCATCCAGGAGACTGGGGGACTCCAGGACCTCCCACACCTGACACCAAGGACAGAAAACTGGCCTCGCACACATACTTCCTACCTCGCCTCATCCCGTTACTGTCTAAGCCCATTGAGCCAAAGCCCTGTCACTCTGCTACCTCTCACTCTGCTGCCCGTTGCATATGGCTGCCTTCTTTTTAAACCTTTCACGCTCTACTGGCTGACTCGCCTCTCTTTAAACCAAGTAGTAAAAAAAACTCCCTTTGCTCCGAAGAATCAGCAGTTCACTCACAGCTCTCTTGAACACACAGTTGAACATATAAGCCTACAAAAAATAGTAGATAACGGCCAAGTCCATCATGGTTAAAGCCCTTCCCACCACTGGCATAGCTACACATAGCATTAACACAAGAAAGAAGCATTTATTATCAAGGACCCCCACCATCCAGGTCAAGCTCTTCTATTCTCATTCCTGTCATAAAGGAGTTGTTACAGGAGGCTCAGGACCCACACCACCAAGTTAAAGAACAGTTATTATCCCTAAACCCCTAAACCACCAGGCTTACAGATAGCTCTTATAGATAGCGGGTTCAAGGGATATGGGGAGAGGGCAGGAACGGGGTACTGATTGTGTATGATCAGCCATGATCACATTGAATGGCGGTGCTGGCTTGAAGGGCTGAATGGCCTACTCCTGCACCTACTGTCTATTGTCTATTGGCTTTAGTACCAAAGGGGATTGCGTTACTCAACTTCATTCACCCCATCACTAAAGTGTTCTCACAACCTATGGACTCACTTTCAAGGACTCTTCATCTCATATTCTCAATATTTATTGTTTATTTTTTTGTGTACTTTTTGTATTTGCACACCTTATTGCCTTTTGCACTTTGATTGTTCATCCATCCTATTGCAGGCAGTCTTTCATTGTTTCTAATGTGTTTCTTGTATTTACTGTGAATGCCCACAAGAAAATGAATCTCTGGATGGTATACGGTGACATACATGTACTTTGATAATAAATTTACGTTAAACTTAGATATTTGTGAACATTTTACAGTTTAATGAGAGTCCTGATCAATGAACAAATCCAGCATGGCAATAAAAAGGGTTTATGCCGTGAGGATCAAATTTACAGTCCCTTTTTAAAATGCCTAGTTACTCAAATTCTTCACAAAATATTAATCTAAACCAAATACATTTTTAAAAGTGATTACAGCAAATTAGTCAAGTCGTCATTCCTTGCATCTGTGTGGTGTAAAGGCTGCATGCCATTTATAGCCAAGTTGTAATGTTGAGATTTGGTGATGCAGTTAAGGATTTTTCTTGATACTCTTTCTGAGAATTCAGTGATAAAGGGCCTCCTATCATTATCTCTTCTGTTGCTTTTCTTCTTCTTCCTCTCCTTCCTACTATTCATGTGACCACAAGCTTATGCTAAATGCTGCCAACTGCAGCAAAATGGTTTACTGCTTTCTGTGCACGAGTGTGGTTCTAGGCTGTAAGTTGTCTCCAGAAATGGACACGTAGAGGTAGGCTGCCATGGCTAGCATATTAATAAATCACAAGGGCCAAATAGCCTAACGCTTTTTCTATGTACAAATGACCTGATTAAAGATAAGCAATTACATGGAGACTTACAATTCCAAATTATATACTTTTCTTGAAATATGGAAAGCTGAAAACACAATGATCCACAGGAACATATTTGGTACATGGAATTAAAGTCTCCTTGATGCAACTGAATTCCATTCCTTCACAAAGTGACATAACTCAAATTAATCAGGATTTTCTTCAAACACAATTTAGCCCATTGCATTTTTCCAGCTCTCTGCCCACACTATCCCACTCTATTAGTTACATGTATTGTATATATCGAAGTTCAGGAATTATTCAAAAAGACTTCCAAGTTTTATAGTAATTTTTATGTCTTGCCACAAAATAATAAATTTCCCAACATTTGTCAGTGATAAATCTCATTCTGATTGAGGATTGAGAAGACCAAATGTTATAAAACTGATTGTGAGAGGTCAACATTGTTGATACCTTCAGAAGATCCTGTAGCCCAGGTCAAGTTTAGCAGTCAGTTCAGATGAGAACTGCTAGCCACACGGAGTCTGTGGTTCAGCTCATTTTAAACTACCAGGCACATAGTATATTCAGGCTTGTGTATCTGACCTCCCACTCCTTCACTAGACCCTCTCTTGACTCTATCAGCAGAACGCTAATAAGGCGAACAGAAGAGCCTGATGTGCTTCACAACATTTATTTGAAAGAGGTAGTCAAAACATAAGGAAGGCAGGTGGTTTATTAATTACACTTTATTTTAAAGATTTTAATTATAATTTTGGTAAAGGTGACGTCCATCATTAAGGACCCCCATCACCTAGGTCATGCCTTGTTCTCATTGGTACCATCAGGAAGGAGGTACAGAAGCCCGAAGGCACACACTCAACAATTCAAGAACAGCTTCTTCCCCTCTGACATCCAATTTCTGAATGGACATTGACCCAAGAACACTATCTTACTACTTTTTATTTCTATTTTTGGACTATTTTTTTTAATTGAACTGTTCAATATTTATAAGCAATGTTGTGCTGAATCATCTGCAGCTCAATGTCAGTAAGACAAAGGTGCTGGACTTTAGGAAGACAAAGCCTGTACTGCTCCCTGTTACTATTGATGGTGAGGACGAAAGTGGTGAGGGCCTACAAGTATCTGGGGTTGCACCTGGACGAGAGACTTGAGTGGAGCACCAAACCACAGGGTGTGTACAAGAAGAGCCAGAGTCGCCTCTACTTCCTGAGGAGACTGAGGTCCTTCGGAGTATGCAGACCTCTCCCTCACATGTTCTACTAGTCTGTTGTCAGCAGTATGATTTTCTGAGGTGGTGTGCTGAGGCAATGGCATCAACATGACGGATGCCAATAGGCTCAATAAACTGATTAGAAAGGCTGGCTCTGTTATAGGAGTCACACTGGACATACTAGAGGTTGTGGTAGAACAAAGGACCCTGTGGAAAATCCTGGACAATGTTTCTCATCCTTTGCATGCCACCTTGGCTGAATAGAGGAGCACTTTCAATAACAGACTAAGACAACTGTGCTGCTCCAAAGAGTGCTATGTGAAATCATTCTTACCCTTGGTGATTAGGCTCTATAATGAGTCAACCCATAGCCAGAGAAGTGATGACCCTCTTTTGTGTTTAACCTTTGTTCACCAGAGCTCTGTATAAGCTCTGTTGTCCACGCCCTATACAATACTACTATAATTTCTTACCTGGACAGTGTGAATGTGCATCCTTTACTGTATAATACTGCAGTAATTATTGCAATATCATCATGTCAGCATGAACTTGGAAATATTGTAAGTTTAGACTTGTAAATCTTGTACATCTTATTTTTAAGGTAACTTTTTTATTCTTTCTAACTTCTCTTCTAATATTTGTATATCTGTGTACTTGGAATGTTACCTTGACACTGTAATTTGCTTTAGGATCAATAAGGTGTAACCAGGTGATATCACCAGGTGAAAATGAAAAAAAACTATCATTTTTTATTGTTAAGGTGCACTTATGTATTCACTTTGGTCATGCCTGTGCCTTTAAGAGTGATGTCACTGTGCATGCGTGGAGTAGAAAGAAGAGTTGCCATGTTCTAGAGTGAACGACGTTCGAGTGCTTTTCCTAGGTTTGAACATAGGAACATAAGAAATAGGAGCAGGACTAGGCCATCTGGCCCATCAAGCCTGCTCCGCCATTCAATAAGATCATGGCTGATCTGTCCGTAAACTCAGCTCCATCTACCTGCCTTTTCCCCATAACCCTTAATTCCCCTACTATGTAAAAATCTATCTAACTGTATCTTAAATATATTTAGTGAGGAAGCCTTAACTGCTTCCTTGGGCAGAGAATTTCAGAGATTCACCACTCTCTGGGAAAAACAGCTTCTCCTCATCTCCATCCTAAACCTTCTCCCCTGAATCCTGAGACAATGTCCCATAGGTCTAGTCTCACCTAACAATGGAAACAACTTTATATTTTATCTATCCCTTTCAAAATTTTGTATGTTTCTAGAAGATCCCCTCACATTCTTCTGAATTCCAGAGAGTATAGTCCCAGGTAACTCAATCTCTCCTCATAGGTTAACCACTTCATCTCTGGAATCAACCTGGTGAACCTCCTCTGCACTGCCTCCAAAGCCAGTATATCCTTCCTCAAGTATGGAGACCAGAACTGCACACAGTACTCCAGGTGCGGCCTCACCAGTACCCTGTACAGTTGCAGCATGACCTCCCCGCTCTTGAATTCAATCTCTCGAGCAACAGCCAACATTCCGTTTGCCTTCTTAATAACCTGTTGTATCTGCAAGCCAACTTCTTGCAATTCATGAACAAGCACTCCCAAGTCCCACTGCACAACAGTATGCACAATCTTTCACCATTTAAATAATAATCTATTCCTCTATTATTCCTTCCAAAGTGGATGATCTTACATTTACCAATGTTGTATTCCATCTGCCAGTCCTTGTCCCACTCATTTAACCAATCTATATCCCTCTGCAGACTCTCCACATCCCCTGTACAATTTGCTTTTCCACTCAGTTTAGAGTCATCAGCAAATTTTGCTATGCTACATTCAGTCCCCTGTTCCAAATCATCAATGTAAATAGTAAACAGCTGCAGCACCCCACTCACCACTGACTGCCAACCAGAGAAACACCCTTTTACACCAACTCTCTGCCTTCTATTGATTAACCAATCCACTATCCATGCCAATACACTTCCTCCAACTCCATGCATCCGTATCTTATTTATAAGTCTCTTGTGTGGCACCTTATCGAATGCCTTCTGGAAATCCTAATATAGGACATTCATCTGTTCCCCTCTATCCACTGTACTCATTATGTCCTCAAAGAACTCCAGTAAGATTGGTGAGGAAAGATTTTCACGAGTAAATTAACCAGTGCTGGAATAGCGTGATTGTACAAACTTCCTTATTGAGCTACTGGCGTGAGTAAGGAGAACTCGTTTCAGGATCTAGCCTATATGTGTTTGGAAGTTAAGCATGAGTGTGCCAAAGTGAGTACATCTCTTAGTTAAGGTGAGATGTACTTATTCATATTTTTGATATTGTATATGAGGTACAGGGCTGGTAGGATTATAATGTTGTTTGAATATTTTTTAAGAATTGCCACTACTATATTGGTTTTGTATATTATATAACCATATAACAATCACAGCACGGAAACAGGCCATCTCGGCCCTCCTAGTCCGTACCGAACTCTTAATCTCACCTAGTCCCACCTACCCGCACTCAGCCCATAACCCTCCACTCCTTTCCTGTCCATATACCTATCCAATTTTACCTTAAATGACACAACTGAACTGGCCTCTACTACTACAGGAAGATCATTCCACACAGCTATCACTCTCTGAGTAAAGAAATATCCCCTCGTGTTTCCCTTAAACTTCTGCCCCCTAACTCTCAAATCATGTCCTCTCATTTGAATCTCCCCTACTCTCAAAGGAAACAGCCTATTCACGTCAACTCTATCTATTCCTCTCAAAATTTTAAATACCTCAATCAAATCCCCCCTCAACCTTCTACGCTCCAATGAATAGAGACCTAACTTGTTCAACCTTTCCCTGTAACTTAAGTGCTGAAACCCAGGTAACATCCTAGTAAATCGTCTCTGCACTCTCTAATTTATTGATATCTTTCCTATAATTCGGTGACCAGAACTGCACACAACATTCTAAATTTGGCCTTACCAATGCCTTGTACAATTTTAACTTTACATCCCAACTTCTGTACTCAATGCTCTGATTTATAAAGGCCAGCGTTCCAAAAGCCTTCTTCACCACCCTATCTACATGAGACTCCACCTTCAGGGAACTATGCACTGTTATTCCTAGATCTCTCTGTTCCACTGCATTCCTCAATGCCCTACCATTTACCCTGTATGTTCTATTTGGATTATTCCTGCCAAAATGTAGAACCTCACACTTCTCAGCATTAAACTCCATCTGCCAACGTTCAGCCCATTCTTCTAACCGGCATAAATCTCCCTGCAAGCTTTGAAAACCCACCTCATTATCCACAACACCTCCTACCTTAGTATCATCAGCATACTTACTATCATCCAGATCATTTATGTATTTTACAAACAACATTGGGCCCAAAACAGATCCCTGAGGCACCCTGCTAGTCACCGGCCTCCATCCCGATAAACAATTATCCACCACTACTCTCTGGCATCTCCCATCTAGCCACTGTTGAATCCATTTTATTACTCCAGCATTAATACCTAACGACTGAACCTTCTTAACTAACCTTCCATGCGGAACTTTGTCAAAGGCTTTGCTGAAGTCCATATAGACTACATCCACTGCCTTACCCTCGTCAACATTCCTCATAACTTCTTCAAAAAATTCAATAAGGTTTGTCAAACATGACCTCCCACGCACAAATCCATGCTGGCTACTCCTAATCAGATCCTGTCTATCCAGATAATTATTAATACTATCTCTAAGAATACTTTCCATTAATTTACCCACCACTGATGTCAAACTGACAGGTCCATAATTGCTAGGCTTACTTCTAGAACCCTTTTTAAACAATGAAACCACATGAGCAATATGCCAATCCTCCGGCACAATCCCTGTTTCTAATGACATCTTAAAGAGCTCCGTCAGAGCTCCTGCTATCTCTACACAAACTTCCCTCAAGGTCCTGGGGAATATCCTGTCAGGACATGGAGATTTATCCACTTTTAAATTTTTTAAAAGCGCCAGTACTTCCACCTCCTTAATTGTCATAGGTTCCATAACTTCCTTACTTGTTTCCCACACCTTACACAATTCAATATCCTTCTCCTTAGTGAATACCGAAGAGAAGAAATCGTTCAAAATTTCTCCCATCTCCCTCGGCTCCACACATAGCTGACCACTCTGATTCTCTAAGGGGCCAATTTTATCCCTCACTATCCTCTTGCTTTTAATATCACTGTAGAAACCTTTCGGATTTACTTTCACCTTATTTGCCAAACCAACCTCGTATCTTCTTTTAGCTTTTCTAATCTCTTTCTTAAGATTCCTTTTACATTCTTTATATTCCTCAAGCAATTCCTTTACTCCATGCTGCCTATATCTATTGTAGACATCCCTCTTTTTCCGAACCAAATTTCTAATATCCCTTGAAAACCATGGTGCTTTCAAACCTTTAACCTTTCCTTTCAACCTAACAGGAACATAAAGATTCTGTACCCTCATAATTTCACCCTTAAATGACCTCCATTTCTCTATTACATCCTTCCCATTAAACAACTTGACCCAATCCACTCTCTCTAAATCCCTCCGCATCTCCTCAAAGTTAGCCTTTCTCCAATCAAAACTCTCAACTCTAGGTCCTGTCCTGTCCTTCTCCATAATTATATTGACGCTAATGCTATTGTGATCACTGGACCCAAAGTGCTCCCCAACACATACATCTGTCAGCTGACCTATCGCATTCCCTAACAGAAGATCCAACACTGCCTCATCTCTAGTCAGTACTTCTATATATTGTTGCAAAAAACTATCCTGCATGCATTTCACAAACTCTAAACCATCCAGCCCTTTTACAGAATGTGCTTCCAAGT
The DNA here is from genome assembly GCF_030144855.1 of Hypanus sabinus. Classification (NCBI taxonomy): domain Eukaryota; kingdom Metazoa; phylum Chordata; class Chondrichthyes; order Myliobatiformes; family Dasyatidae; genus Hypanus; species Hypanus sabinus. Next base: position 42,884,044 of record NC_082709.1, read on the forward strand.
CTACGTGTGGAAAATTAAAATCTCCCACAATCACCACCTTGTGTTTACTACAAATATCTGCTATCTCCTTACACATTTGCTCTTCCAACTCACGCTCCCCACTAGGTGGCCTATAATACACTCCTATCAGTGTTACTGCACCTTTCCCATTCCTCAATTCCACCCAAATAGCCTCCCTAGAGGAGCTCTCTAATCTATCCTTCCAAAGCACCGCCATAAGATTTTCTCGGACAAGCAATGCAACACCTCCTCCTCTGGCCCCTGCTACTCTATCACACCTGAAGCAACTAAATCCAGGAATATTTAGTTGTCAATCACACCCTTCCTGCAACCATGTTTCACTAATAGCTACAACATCATAATTCCAGGTATCAATCCACGCTTTAAGTTCATCCACCTTTCTTACAATGCTCCTAGCATTAAAATAGATACATTTAAAATACTCTCCACCTCCTCCTCTCTTTTCATCCCTAACAATGCATTCAAATTTATTATCCTTTTCTTTCTTCTCCCCTACATCTTCGGGCTGAGCGCATCCCTTCTCCATCACCTGCACTTTCCTCCCTCACACACTGTCTATTTACTTGCTCTACTGGTGAACTAACCTCCTCTCCCATAGTTTCCTCAAATTGATTCCCGCCCCCCCATCTTACTAGTTTAAAGTCTGCCCTGTAGCCCTAGCAAACCTCCCCGCTAGGATATTGGTCCCCCCAGGATTCAAGTGTAACCCGTCCTTTTTGAACAGGTCACACCTGCCCCAGAAGAGATCCCAATGATCCAGAAACTTGAATCCCTGCCCCCTGCTCCAATCCTACAGCCATGCATTCATCCTCCACCTAATTCTATTCCTACTCTCACTGTCGCGTGGCACAGGCAGTAATCCCGAGATTACTACCTTTGCGGTCCTTCTTCTTAACTGCCTTCCTAACTCCCTATACTCTTGTTTCAGGACCTCTTCCCCTTTCCTACCTATGTCATTGGTACCTACATGTACCACGACCTCTGGCTCCTCACCCTCCCACTTCAGGATATCTTGGACGCAATCAGAAACGTCCCGATCCCTGGCACCAGGGAGGCAAATTACCATCCGGGACTCCCAATCACCTCCACAGAACCGCCTGTCTGAACCCCTGACTATCGATTCCCCTATTACTATGGTCCTCTTTCTTCTATCCCTACCCTTTTGAGCTACAGGGCCGTCCTCTGTGCCGGAGGCCCGGCCACTGTCACTTCCTCCAGGTAGGCTGTCCCCCCCAACAGTACTCAAACATGAGTACCTATTGTCAAGGGGTACAGCCACTGAGGTACTCTCTAGTACCTGCCTCTTCCCCTTCCTGACCGTGACCCACCTATCTGCCTCCCGTGGCCCCGGAGTGACCACCTGCCTGTAACTCCTCTCTATCACCTCCTCACTCTCCCTGACCAGGCGAAGGTCATCGAGCTGCAGCTCCAGTTCCCTAACACGGTCCCTCAGGAGCTGCAGTTCGGTTCACCTGGCGCAGATGTGGACGTCCGGGAGGCTCGGAGACTCCAGGACCTCCCACATCTGACACCGAGAACAACAAGCTGCCCTCACACTCATACTTCCCGAATAACTGACAATAACAAGAACTAAAAGATAAGCCTACTGTGCCCTCTTCCACCTAAGCACCCTGAGCCCAAGCCCTACACTCTGCTCCCGGCGCACTCCGCTGCCCGCAAACAAAGCTGCCCGCTTCTTAAGGCTGTGTTCTTTTTATATCTTCCCTCCTTCCCAGGCCTCCTCACGCGCTTGCGCAGTCCCGCCTCTCAGAACTCTGATCTGAGACGCAATTGGACAATTTGAAAATGGCCGCCGCCGCACTTCCTCTCAAAGCCTCGCTGTCCTCTTCCAAAAGAGAACTACCTCACTCAGTCTCTCCTTTTTATATCTTCCCTCCTTCCCAGGCCTCCTCACGCGCCTGCGCAGTCCTGCCTCTCAGAACTCCGATCTGAGACGCAATTGGACAATTTGAAAATGGCCGCCACCACACTTCCTCTCAAAGCCTCGCTGTCCTCTTCCAAAAGAGGAAATATTCTGTTTTAGTTATTTTCATACTGCATGTGTAACAACAGTGTGGTCCAAAATTAAGATCGAATTGTAACAGCAGGAACTGTGTTTTTTTTAAAATTCATTTCATTGTTTTTTATTTCGTTACCCTCTTTCTGTATTAAAACATCTAAAACGGAAAAAAAGAATTAAAGACCCAAAGAAGTATTTGTTGTCCTGCATTTGTATTCTTCCCCAGATTACAAAAAACAAAGTATATATCTATTTAACATAACATTCTCAATTGGGTTTGAAAGGTTAAATGTGGAACAAATATAAAGTGGGCCTGATTCAGTTTGAGTATCAAATTATAGTGGTTTTTATTCTGTACCTCTGAGCAAGTTTGCCCACCAATAATGGTAAAATTATGCTTTTCGATCATTGCTATCAAGATTTAAAATCCAGCTGTGTTGTGCTGCAAACTTTTACATTTCTAAACAGGAGATCAGTAGAGGTGCTACATGCAATATTCATTGTTTCATCTGACCACTCAGTACTGGAATGCTGTAGTTATTTTACTCTGTATTTAGAATTTTCTATTAGTGTTTTGGCCCATTTCATCTAATACATAGAATAGGAGATACGCTACTTCTCTTGCCTAATATTGTCATTTGTCGACCATTCTTGAGCTGAGTGTGAGGTAGACATCCTACTCTTGGATAAGCATCTTATTGCTGTCCATTTACAGAGGGTTTACAGGCACTTTTTAGTGAAATTATCAGGAAATGATGTATGTCTAATAACCCCCTCGATAGCATGAAACTTTGGAATACAAGTACTCCTGTCCAGACATTACACTCTGTGGAGTGAATGGAATTCACTGTCAAGACAGGGCAATGCACATCTAATTCTTACCTCCCTTTTATTGCTAGAGAATCAATTTACAGCCACTGTCTTCAATTCAGTTATATAAAAATATAGCTCTTTAGTGTTCAAGAAAGTTTAAAAAAAAAGTAATTTAAAAGAATATTAACAATTTTGTGATGGCAGCATAGCAGTTACTTGGTAAACATTTTAACAGGTGAATAATTTGAAAATTGTTCCTATAGTGTGTGCATCTGCACAACCAGCAGGCAAGGGTCCCAATTGTAAAACTGCATTCATAAATTGTCTCCACTCTTTCTGCTATGACATCCAAAACTGTTGTCATAGAAATCACAAGACTAAAATCAGAGCATCAACAATAAAATTAATGTACTTTGTACATTCACACAGATTTTGGGAACAAAATTAACAAAATGTAACTGCTCAATTTTGAACAGAGCTCATGTATAACACAACTTAGTAACATAACATTTTGCTCAATGCTTTGTATTGATCAAAATACAACTTGTTTCTCTTACCATCTTCTGGTGGATGCATATATGTTTTGTCTTTTAGTACTTCATAGTCAAATGTGAGGAGGTCAATGGGAATGGTATATTTTCTGGCATAGTTCTGCTGTCCGCCTGTCAAAAAGGCTTGAGTGAAGAAAAAACCTGACAACCAGAAGACAGGAGGAGGTCCAACTTCAAACCAGTCCTGGTATACAGAGCACAAAAGGCAAAATAATCAAAAGGAGAACTTACATTTCAACCATTTCAATAATGTAGTAATTGAATTTGTGCTTTCACTCAAGTGCATCCAATATAGTTGTTATTTTTAATCCACCAATGAGACATAGATCTACAATCATGCACTGTTTAGCTGCCTACAGCAATTGGGCTCTGTCATTAAAGTGATTCCTTGCCCCCAGGAAGTAAGTCCACACCTTGTGTTTGGAAAATGTGTGAACAGCAATCAGGAAACCAATAAACAAATGGAAGGGTTTTAAAACAAAAGGAGCCAAAAGAATCGACAGTCTTGCTTCTTGGCTCTGACACCTTTCTGGAACAGAGGGCTCCAAATAAACAGCCTCCTATTTAGAATTAGAATCAGATTCAATATCACTGATTTAAATGGCATTAAATTTGTTATTTTGCAATAGCAGTACAATGAAAAGACATCAAATTACTATAAATGACATAAACAGCACAAAAAACAAATTGATGGAAATCAGGTTTATGGGTTTGGTAAGCGAGGACAGAAGAGATACTCAAAAACATCCTCTTGCAGGACGTGGAAAAGCAGGGAGATCTCCAGTGTCCTGAGGACTACACCTATGAGAAGCACATCCAGTTGCAGCTTCTAACCCTCCACATTATGGAGCTGAAACTAGAACCAGATGAAATCTGGATCATTCAGGAGGCCAAGAGGGTGATAGCTAGGACGCATACAGAGGTAGTTACACCCAAGGTGTAGGACATGGGAGACTGGATGACAATCAGGAAGGGGAAAGGGCAATGCAGAGTAACCCTGTGGGCATCTCCCTCAACTACAGGTATACTACTTTGGATTCTGTTAGAGGAAGGGATGACCAGGCAGAGGAAAGTCACAGCAGCCAGATCTCTGGCTCTCTGACTCAGAAGGGAAGGGGGAGAGGAGGTGAGCCATGCTGATAGGGGAATTGTTAGTTAGGGTAACAGAAAGAGGATGAGAACGAGATTGGATTCTTTGGATGAGAACGAGATTGTCGGATGGAATGCCTCCCGGGTACCAGGGTCCAGGATATCCCAGATCGAGCCCTCAGCATTCTTAAGTGGGAGCATGAGCAGCCAGAGGTCGTGGCCATGTATCAATGTATCAATTACATAGGAAAGAAGAATGATGAGTTTCTGCAAAGTGAGTTCAGGGAGCTAGGCAGGATCTTCAAGGTTCTGATCTCAGGATTGCTACCTGTGCAGTGCTTCCAATACAGATAGAGGAAAGGTTGTGGAGTCAGATGTTGTTAAGACAGTTGTTGTCAGGAATCAAAAGTTTGAGCATGGTGCTTCTGAGCTGTGTGTATTTCAATGCAAGAAGTATCGTAGGAAATGCAAATGAGGTCGGCATGGATTAACGCATGGAATTATGATATTATAGCCATTCATGAGACTTGGTTACAGGAGGACTTGCTGCTCAATATTCCAGGGTTCCATTTTTTTAAGAAGCGACACAGCAGGAGAGATTAGAAGGAGGGGGTGGCGTTACTAGTCAGAGAAAATGTCACAACAGTGCTCAGTGAGGACAGACTGGAGAACTCGTCTAGTGAAGTGTTGTGGGTGGAACTGAGGAATAAAAAAGGTATGACCATGGTAATGGGGCCATCCAATAGTCTGCGGGATTTAGAGGAACAAAGTTGTAGAGAGATTGCAGACTGTTGCAAGAAACACAAGGTTATTATAGCAGTTGATTTCAACTTTCCACATAATAACTGGGATTCCCATACTGATAGAGTTTGTCAAATGTATTTAGAAATGTTTCCTTAATCAGTACAGTTGAAGCCCCAGACAGTGTGTGAAACTTGATCTCCTATTACAGAATGAGACAGGGAAGGTGACAGAAGTTTGTGTAGGGGAACACTTTGCCTCTAGTGATCATAATGCCTTTAGTTTCAAAGTAAATATGGAAAAAATAGATCTGGTCCATGGGTTGAAATTCTAAATTGGAAAAAGGACAGATTGGATGTTATCAAAAAGGAACTGGCAAGTATGGTTTAGAACAGGTGGTTTTCTGGCAAAGGTGTACTTGTTAAGAGTATAAAGCTTGAAAGTGCCTATAACAGGTTTGAGATTTTGAGGCCCTGGTTAAGAAATAAAAAGGAAATGCCTAGCAGATATAGACAGGTAGGAACAAATGAAGTTCTTAGGGATGCAAAAGAAATGCAAAAAGAATGCAAAAGAATGCATAAGAAATGCAAAAGACACTTGAGGGAGAAATCAGGGGGCTAAAAGAAGGCATAAGGTTGCCTTAGCAGACAAGATGAAAGAGAATCTTAAGGGATTTGACAGATGTTAAGAGCTAAAGGATTCCAAGGGACAATATTGTTCCTTTGGAAGATCATTATGGTAATAATTGTATGGAACCAAAAGAAATGGATGAGATATTAATGGATATTTTTCATCTGTATATACTCAGGAGGTGAACACAGAGTCTACAGAAGTGAGGCAAAGCAGCATCGAGGTCATGGACCCTATACAGATTTTAGAGGAGAAGGTGTTTGCCGTCTTGAGGCAAATTAGGGTGGATAAATCCGCAGGGTCTACAAGGTGTTCCCTTAGACCCTGAGGGGGTAAGTACAGAAATTGCAGGGGCCCCTAACAGAGAAATTTAATTCATCCTTAGCAAAAGGGGATGTACCAGAGGATTGGAAGACAGCCAATATTGTTCCACAATGTAAGAAAGTCTCTAAATATAAGCCAGGAAGTTATATGCCAGTGAGTCTGACATCAGTAGAGGAAAAATTATTGGGAAGTATTCTTTGGGACCATATTTATGAGTATTTGGATAGATTTGGACTGATTAGGGATAGTCAGCATGACTTTGTGTGAGGTAGGTCGTGTCTAATAGTAAGTGGCTTTCAAGGAAGTTACTAAGAAAATTGATGAAGGCAAGGCACTGTCTGTTGTCTACGGGGACTTTGACAAGCTTCCACACAGGATGTTAGTCAAGAAGGTTCACTTGCTCGGCGTTCAAGATGAGGTAGTAAACTGAATTAGACATGGACTTTCTGGGAGCAGACAGAGAATGATAGTAGATGGTTGCCTCTCTGACTGGAGGCCTGTGACTAGTGGTATGCTGCAGAGATCGGTGCTGAGAGTGTTGTTGTTTGTCATCTATATCAATGATCTGGATGATAATGTGGTTAACTAAATCAGCAAGTTTGTGGATGACACCAAGATTGGGGGTGTAGTGACAGCAAGGGAGACTATTAAAGCTTGCAGCAAGATCTGGACCAACTGGGAAAATGGGCTGAAAAATTGAAGATGGAATTTAATGCAGACAAGTGTGTAGTGTTGCCCCAACTAGGCTAGGCACTGAGGAGTGCAGTAGAACAAAGGGATCTAAGAATACAGGTCAATCATGTATTGCAAGTAGCGGCACAGGTAGATAGGGATGTAAAGAAAACTTTTGGTACATTGGCCTTCCTAAATCAAAGTATTGAGTACAGGAGATGGGATGGTACATTGAAGTTGTATAAGATAGTATCGTGTGCAGTTTTGGTCACCTTTCTACAAGAAAGATGTAAATAAGGCTGAAAGAGTACAGAGAAAGTTTACAAGGATGTTGCCTGGTTTGGAGGACCTAAGTTATAAGGAAAGATTGAATAGTTTAGGATTTTATTCCTTGAAATATAGAAGATTGAGGGGAGATTTTACAGGGGTATACAAAATTATGAGGGGTATAGACAGGATAAATTCAAGCAGGCTTTTTCCACTGAAGCTGGGGCCCATCAGCGGCATCAACAAAGCTCTATGAACTAAATAAAAGTACAGAGGGGATAAGCGGAGCGGCCAGTGGTGAGAATAGAAGCAACAGGCTTCAGCTCAAAGGAGATTCAGCTTGGAAAAGGCATTGGCTCTGTGTAAAGCGTCTGTTTAAGTTTCCTTTTTATCTTTTTTCCCTTTCTTACTGTGTGATGCACCATCAATAACTCACACTGAGACGTAAGGCGAGATATCGGCTTTTATTGACTGGAAGAAGGAACCAGGAGTGAGTGTCTATCATACAATGTCCTGGAGACTGAGGCCGAGCGTCAGGCCTCAGATCTCCTTTATACAGGGGCCTGTGCGAGGAGCCACAGGAGCAGTCAGCAGGGGGCGTGTCCAGACAGGCACATAGTTCACCACACTGTGCCATCGCAGTGGTATGTTCTTCGTGCCGGATGTTGGAGAACTGGGAGACCCAGAGTCTCCCAGGGAAGAACATCTGCATGAAATGCATCCGCTGCAGCTCCTTGAAGACCACGTTAGGGATCTGGAGCAGCAACTGGATGAGCTTCGGATTGTACAGGAAAGTGAGGAGATATTTGATCAAAGTTACAGGGAAGTAGTCACCCTGAAGTTGCAGGAGGTGAATAGCTGGGTGACCATCAGGAGAGATGGAAATAGGTAGTTAGGGCAAAGCACCCCTGTGGCCATTCCCCTTAAAAACCTGTATACTGCTTTGGATAGTTTTGTGAGGGATGACCTCTCGGGAGAACGCCATGGCAACCGAGTTACAGGCACTGAGCATGGGTCCATAGTGCAGAAGGGAAAGAGAGAGAAGAGGGGAGCGTTGGTAATAGCAGACTTGATGGTGAGTGGAACAGACTGGAAATTCTGTGGACGTGAACGGACACCCGGATGGTATGTTGCCTCCCAAGTGCCAGGGTCAGGGATGTCTCGGATCACGTCCACAACATTTTGGAGAGGGAGGGGGAGCAGCCAGATGTCTTGATAGATATTAGTACCAATGACGTAGGAAGGAAAAGCAATGAGGTCCTGAAAAGAGAATTTGGAGAGCTCGGTAGAGAGTTGAGAAGCAGGACCTCTGGGATAGTAATTCCTGGATTGCTGCCTGCACTATGTGCCAGTGAGGGTAGAAACAGGATGACTTAGCAGACAAACAGGTGGCTGAGAAGCTGGTCTGGGGGCAGGGCTTCAAGTTCTTGGGTCATTGGGATCCCTTCTGGGGGAGGTATGAACTGTTCAAAAGTGACAGGTTGCACCTGAACCTGAGAGGGGGCCAATATTCTTGCGGGCAGTTTTGTTAGAGCTGTTGGGGAGGGTTTAAACTAATTTGGCAGGGGGGTGGGAACCGGAGTGAAGGGACTCAGGATAGGATGAATGGTAAAAAAGTAAAGATAGCGTGCAGTCAGACTGTCAGAAAGGGCAGACAGGTAATGGGACTTAGTTGTAGCCAACAAGCTGAATACATTAAAACATTAGGGATGCATAATCAGGAAGGACAGCAAATACGGTACTCAAGGTATTGTATCTAAATGCATGTAGTATGAGAAATAAGGTGGATGATCTTGTTGCAGTATTACAGATTGCCAGGTATGATGTTGTGGCCATCAGTGAATCGTGGCTGAAGGATGGTCTTAGTTGGGAGATGAGCATCCAAGGTTACATGTCATATCGGAGGGATAGAAAGGTAGGAAGAAGGGGTGGTGTGGCTCTACTGGTAAAGAATGGCATCAAATCAGTAGAAAGATGGGACAAAGGATCAGAAGATATTGAATCCTTGTTAAGAAAACAATTAAGAAACTGCAAGGGTAAAAGGACATTAATGGCAGTTATATACAGGCCTACCGACAGTGAGTGGGAGGTAGACCACAGGTTACAACAAGAAATAGAAAAGGTGAGTCAAAAGGGCAACGTTATTGTAGTCATGGTAGATTTAACATGCAGGTCTATAGGTAATGGATCTCAAGAGAGTGAGTTTGTTAAATGCCTAAGAGATGGCTTTTTAGAGCAGATTGTTGTTGAGCCTACTAGAGGGTCAGCTATACTGGATTGGGTGTTATGTAATGAACCAGAGGCAATTGGGGAGCTTAAGGTAAAAGAAATCTTAGGAACCAGTATGATTGATTTCAACTTGAAATTTGATAGGAGAAAGTAAGGTCTGATGTGGAGTAAGGGAAATTACAGTGGTATGAGAGAGGAGTTGGCCAAAGTAAATTGGAAGGAGCTGCTGGCAGGGATGTCAGCAGAGCAGCAATGGCGTACGTTTCTGGGAAAAATGAGGAAGGTGCAGAGTAGGTGTATTCCAAAAATGAAGAAATACTCAAATGCTAAAATAGTACAACCTTGGCTGACAAGGGAAGTCAAAGCTACTGTAAATGCAAAAGAAAGGGCATACAACAAAGCAAAAATTAGTGGGAAGACAGAGGATTGGGAAGTTTTTAAAAACCTACAGAGAGCAAATTAAAAAAATCATTAAAAGGGAAAAGATGAAATATGAAAGCAAGCTAACAAATAATATCAAAGCGGATAGTAAAAGTTTTTATAAGTATGTTAAAAATAAAAGAGAAATGAGAGAGGATATAGGACCATTAGAAAATGAGGCAGAAGAAATATTAATGGGGGATGAGAAGTTGGCTGATGAACTAAATGAGTATTTTGCATTCACAGTGGAAGACACTAGCAGTATGCCTGATGTTGTAGTGTGTGAAGGAAGAGAAGTGGGTGCAGTTACTATTACAAGAGAGATGGTGCTCAAAAAGCTGAAAGACCTAAAGGTACATAAGTCATCCAAGACCAGATGAACTGCACCCTAGAGTTCTGAAAGAGGTAGCATTAGAGATTATGGTGGCATTAGAAATGATCTTTCAAAAATCAATGGACTTTGGCATGGTGCCAGAGGACTGGAAAATTGCAAATGTCACTCCACTCTTTAAGAAAGGAGGAAGGCAGCAGAAAGGAAATTATAGACCAGTCAGCCTGACCTCAGTGGTTGGAAAGATGTTAGAGTCAATTGTTAAGGATGAGGTGATGGAGTACCTGGTGGCACAGGACAAGATAGTACAAAGTCAGCATGGTTTCCCTCAGGGAAAATCCTGCCTGACAAACCTGTTGGAATTCTTTGAGATTACAAGTAGGATCAATAAAGGGGATGCAGTGGATGTAGTATATTTGGATTTTCAGAAGGCCTTTGACAAGGTGCCACACATGAGGCTGCTTACCAAGTTAAGAGCCCATGGTATTACAGGAAAGTTACTAATGTGGTTAGAGCATTGGCTGGAGGCAATGAGTGGGAATAAAAGGATCCTGTTCAGGTTGGCTGCCAGTGACTAGTGGTATTCTACAGGGGTCGGTGCTGGGACCGATTCTTTTTATGCTGTATATAAATGATTTAGATGATGGAATAGATGGCTTTGTTGCCAAGTTTGCATACGATACGAAGATTGGTGGAGGGGCAGATAGTGTTGAGGAAAGAGGTAGGATGTAGAAGGACTTAAGACAGATTAGGAGAATGAGCAAGAAAGTGGCAAATGAAATACAATGTTGGAAAATGCATGGTCATGCTCTTCGGTAGTAGAAATAAATGTGCGGACTATTTTCTGAACAGGGAGAAAATCCGAAAATCTGGGATGGAAGGGGACTTGGGAGCCTAGTACAGAACACCCTAAAGGTTAACTTGTAGGTTGAGTCGGTGGTGAGGAAGGCAAATGCCATGTTAGCATTCAAGAGTTCTAGAATACAAGAGCAGGGATGTGATGCTGAGGCTTTATAAGGCACTGGTGAGGCCGCACCTTGAGTATTGTGAATAGTTTTAGGCTCCTCATCTTAGAAAAGATGTGCCAGCATTGGAGAGGGTCCAGAGGAGGTTCACAAGGAGAATTCCAGGAATGGAAGGGTTATCATACGAGGAGTCTGTACTCACCGGAATTCAGAAGGATGAGGGGGATCTCATTGAGACCTTTCGAACGTTGAAAGGCTTAGACAGAGTGGATATGGAAAGGATGTTTCCCATGGTGGGAGAGTCTAGGACAAGAGGGCACAGCCTCAGGATAGAGTGGTGCCCTTTCAAAACAGAGACATGGAGAAATCTCCTTAGCCAAAGGGTGGTGAATTTATGGAATTTGTTGTCATATGCAGCTGTGGAGCCCAGGTTGTTGGGTGTACTTAAGGCAGCGATTGATAAGTTCTTGATAGAACATGGCATCAAAGGTTATGGGGAGAAGACCAAGAACTGGGATTGAGGAGGAGAGAAAATAAAAGGATCAGCAATAATTGAATGACGAAGCAGACTCGATGGGCCAGGTGGCCTAATTCTGCTCCTATGGACTACAGCTACAGATCATGTGTTAAGGGTGAAAGATGAAAGTTTTAAGGGAACATGAGGAGAAACTTCTTGACTCAGAGAGTCATGAGAGTGTGGAACAAGCTGCCAGCATTAAGTGGTGCATGTAAGCTTGATTTCAATGTTTAAGAGAAGTTTGATAGGCACATGGATGGTAGGGGAATGGAGGGGATAGTCTGGGTGCAGATCAATGGGAGTAGACAGTTTAAATAGTTCAAGGTGGACTATATGGGCCAAAGAGCCTATTTCTGTGAGGTTCTTTTCTATGACTCAATAAACTAAGTCAACTCAAGACAGACATTAAACTTTTATTTTATTTTATCAGTAAACTCTTATTTTACAGATACTTATCTAAACTGACCATCTGAAGTAGCAGGACAAAACAGACAATTGAAATCCCTTTTACTGGTCATCTCTGGAAATACAGCTCGTTAGCCCCTCACTAACAGCCACTGGACTCCACACCGAGAAACCCACCTTCTTCAGACTTCGAACGACTAGAGCGCCAAACCCGTGAGGTTAGGATGTCTCATCCACCCAAACCCTGGTTTGTGCAAATGCCGTGTGATTTACTGCCCTCCCTGCAATCGTCCGTTGGCAAGAAAAAACAGATCGTACACTGCATACAATTATAAAGGAAGTATATTTATGAACGTTAACTTAACCAAAGAATTATTAAAGAAAAGTAAGAAAAATACAAAAAAGGCTCATTATAATTAAACAGTCAAACGTGCAAGAAGTTGGAGCTCATTTTGAAATTGTCTGTAAATCATGCACTGGACCCTCCGCCTGCATGAAAGCACACACCACCTTCTGAATGTTGCTCGAAATCTATCTCAAACAAACAGGCTCTCCCACACGAGTATTGGTCCTTCCTCCTTCAAGCCAAATATCTGCACAAAGCACCTTGTACAACAAGGACAACATCCTCAGCCATCTTCCCTCATCTTCTCCCAGCTCCCGCCAAGAAAGACCCCAAACCACACCAGTGTCCCTCACAAGACTTCTCCACCCAGCGTTCTCCAGAACCTACTCCCAATTCCACCATCCTGATTGGCTGACTCCACATTCCGAAGTTGAACAATAAAGCCCTTTATCTCAGCTCAAACCCAAACAGGCTGAAAGCAAAAAAGACTGCGCTTACAGAATTGCTAAAATGAAATACCCACAGCATAGCAGTAAACATCTTAACCTGGGCATTACACAATAAGCATACATAATGTCACAAATACTTACCGGTATTTAAAGTGTGTGCTTGGGCTTTCTGCACTGCAGCATACACTCCTAATGTCTACCATATCCATGGCACCCTCATTTAACTGGTCCACAGCAAACCAAGAGGAAAAGAGAGACTGCATGGTTACCACATGCCCCCCCCCCACTAGTTTCTATTCAGCTGTTGACATCACACCCCACCAGCACTGTGATGCCATCAACTAAACAGAAGCTAGTAAGAGGTACTGCAATGCTCTTTACATAGACCAGTCCACTCCTCCAACAGGGGAGTGGCTTTCGATGAGCAGTTAAGACACTTACTACAACAAGAATATTGAGGAGGTGTTCATGAATTCTGGGACCATTCAGAAATCTGATGGTGGGGGGGATGAAGCTCTTTCTGAATCACTGAGGGTGAGTCACTAGGCTTCTGTACTTCCTCTCCTTCTGTTAGTAATGAGGAGAGGGAATATGCTGGATACTGAGTGTGATGGATTGCACTTTCTTGAAGCATCACCTCTAATAAGTCCTCAAAGTTGGGGAGGGTTGTGCCGTTGAGGGAAGTAACCAGTGAATAACATTCTGAAGCCCCTTGCGATTCTGTGCATGGAGCTTCTATAACGATGCTGTGATGCAACCAGTCAGAATTTTACAAGTGTCTTTGGTGGCATACCAATCTTTTCGAAACCTTAACAAAATCGAGCCACTGAAGTGCCTTCCTTGTGACTGCATCATTATGTTCAGCCTAGAATAATTCCTCCGGGAGGCTGACACCCAGAAACTTGAAGATGCTCATCCTTTTCACAGCTGAACCGTCAATGAGGACTGGTATGTATTATCCTGATTTCCCATTCCTGAAGTCTGCAATCAGTTCCCTGCTCTTGCTGACGTCAAGTGCAAGGCTGTTGCTGCGATACCACCCAAACTGCCAATCTCACTCCTGTACACTGTCTTGTTGCTATTTGAGAATCCAGCAACAACAGTGGTGTCATTAGCAGGTTCTTAGGTGATGCTTGAGCTGTGCTTTGACACCAGAAGCACCAGTGCTTCTTCATATGTTACTCCATTATAATAGAGCATATTCAGTTTGTGCAGATGATAAATCTTAAATTCAAGTGACAACGCAAATGATTTAAGTTTCTCTTTGGCACCTATGCAGAAGACCTGGGTTTTGAATTTGACACCTACTCAATGTCTGTTGTAATTAACAGATGAGCAATCCAGAGCTGGTAGCTTTCTGTTGGTGTCCCAATTTAAAATATGCCCAGCATATTTGATGTAAATTGCCCAGCACTCCATCCTGAGGAATTGCCATGTAAACGACACATACCAGATACATCAAGGTCAATCTCTGACCAGTACACTCTGTATGAGAAAGAACCTTAAATCACCCTATTACTGGGAGAAACAGTAATACATTATTTACGAGTTCAGATGCAGTGCCTGGAAAGAGATGATTAAGGGTGCCAAAGTGATGCACATGCCAAGAATAACTAAATTAAATATAAGCAAACAAGATAACAATCAAACCTGCAGTTCTTTAGTGTTTCTGCTAACTAGATTTCACAACAGCTCAAAACTGAAAAGCACTCACACAGAAGAAACACCATCACTGTATTCTGCTACTTGAAAAGTATCCACCAAAAGACGTTTATTTGGGAGGAAGTGATAATCAGTGGAGGTTTACTGAGATGGCAGTAAGAATAGACAATGTATATATGTTGATATTAGGTAATATTTAGGAGATTTTGCAAAACAATGGCTCATTGGACCAATTTAATTCCTGCTTGATAAGGAAACACATGCCATCAGCATAGAGGAAGGTCAGAGATATCGCTCTGTTCAATCCAGAGAATAATTTTTCATTACCAGAGATCTACAGACTGCTCTTACTCCTTGTCATCATGTCCTGCAACAAGCTTCACCCTTCAAATAATTCCACTCCCAGGGAGGCCAACTATTAATCTCACACAGCACATAAAAAAGTGATAGCCTTTAGAAGTTGCTCGCTGGTGCAGATGCCACCAAATGATCTGCTGTAAGAGACGTCATACACAATGCTGCCCCCCCCCCCCCCCCCGTACACAAGCTGTAAAGTTTAACCGATGCATTACATATTATAATAGGCCACAGCCAGGCTATTCATAGTCTCTTAGAGAACAGAGAGTTCTACGAAACAGGAGCATAGATAGCCCTCCCAAAATGACAGTTTGTCAGAAGGCATGGAAATTGCTGCAATTGTGGTCAATATTTAAACAAACAGTTGGCCACTCCCTGTTTCCCCTTAGCTGAAAAGCTCTCCAACAGAGCACAACATAAATTCTGAGGGCATCAAGATGATCTTGGAGAGATCACTGTGTGAAATGGTAAGTTCCTGTCTAAATGTAGACCTTGAAAAATCCAAATATTTGTCCTCTTATCTGAGAAACAGGGCCAACAAATGACATACAAAAGTCATTTGGGTATGCCAGAGGCTTGAATGACAAAAGAAAACAGTCAGGATCTGTTAAAAAAAGAACTTAAAAAAGTAAAATTATTATTCTTTTTAAAAGCTAAAAGGTGCAAGCACTTTTAAGTGCATTGAAAATAATTAAGAACTCCTGAAGTAATTTAGTTGAATCAAATTTTAAAGCTCTACTTAACTTTGTCTATTCAGCCAATCTCTCATATTCATTTTAATGATTTTTCTGCACTTAGCTAAGCAGATGGATGTCCCAGTCAGAAATGGGAATATGGTCCTTTGCTAGTAAACACAAAGGCATAGTGCATCTGTTCAGTGGCTGGCGCTGTGACTAAGCTGAAAACTGCACCACAAACTGCAACTGAGAACAGCTCAGTTGTGGATTTATCTGCTAGCAGATCCAGGAAGGTCTCCTACCTTGCCTGACACAAATCTAAATAACACTTGCAGAGTATGCAAGCCATACTAGCTCCCCGCCTTACATACCACTTGCATAGTACTGTATCCCATAATGTCAGATGATTGGAGGCAATGATCAAGATTCAGACATGCATTATTTATTTGAAGCACATCAACCAGTACACCATCAGCTCTTGCTGAGAAACTACTCTTTGTCTTCTACATTACTGGAATTAGTTAAGATGGCATCTTACAAAAAGAATGCGATGAGGTAGGAGAAAAGGTTATAAAACAGAGCAAATAGGGAATTACTCCAAGTATCTGACCAAAATTATAAATGGCAAACTAAATATTCTGAACAGCCCAAGAAGGATTCTGAAAAGGCAACTATCTTATTAAATCAGGGACCTCAATGAACCCAGTACCGTGCACAGCAGGAGTGGTAAACCATGGATCAATTTCTGAAATGCTTTGCAACTTCACACTCCGTACGATTTATCAACACTGATACCAGAAATGTGGCATGCACAGAATATTGGAAACAAATCAACCAGAAAGATTGTAATGGAGACTTAGTTTAAAAAAAATACCTTAATAACTGTAAAATACTTCAAGAGGATCTGAATCTGAGGAAACATATAAATTACTGTTTTGTTTTTGGTCTTTGTACAAAGCCTAAATATTATAGTTATCGCTAAATCAATAAAGTCAAGAATCAGAAAGAGTTGGTTTGCAATTGATGCTCCTGTGCCAATATTAAAATGCAGGTGTTTCACAGCACTAGTATAATACATTTCTATTCTGGAATACCTGTATCTTCTTCACATTAAATTCTGTATGTTGCTTATTTTTGGTGTATCTCACCCAGATCAGATTAGCAAAACTGAAGGACAGCAAAATCAAAAATGGAATTCGCCATTAGAACAACAATGTATTAAAAATATAATCTTTCATGTGATAAATGTCATCTCTTTCTTCAAATCTGACTTCAGATGTCTGAGGAATTTTACATGCTCATAAATCCCTCATTTGGCTTTATCCAAATCATAAAACACTCCCTGAGAAAATAATTAAGATGGAGGCCAAAAAGAGAATAATTGCATCTAAGGATCTCATAAAATAATTTCAACAAATGATAATTACTTAATCATCTATTTAACAATTCATAAAGACAACCTTAAAACTCAACATCATCTTTAATTTATTCTCAACTAAGCCTTGAAGGGCATCATCATTTACTTAATTTGATTTCAGTTATCCATCTTCCTAGGGAGTATAAAGTATTTCTGGTTTCTCTCCAACTTCTACAAGAACTTAAACCAAATCCTCCTATAATACACCACTTGGGAATTTTCCAACTTATTTTAAAGTTCAGGTATTAGTAATTACAAAACCACACCTTAGAGATCAGACCATAAAGGACATGTACTTTTATAGGCTAGCTTCAGCATTGCCCAGTAATTGCATTTCACAAAGATAATTAAGTTTTGTCTTTCAAGAAATCAAAAATCCTTCATGGTGTTACGCTAATGTCAGCTGTTTAATAGTACACACAGATATATTTGTATCTTTATTAGAAAAATACTAGCTGTGTTTGTTTTCAAGGTTAGTCAATCAAGTGACTCTAATGCAAATAAATAAAGCACCCTCTGCCGTTCTGCTTTTGTTAATAAGAAACCATGAACTGAATGACCTGATATAAGTAGTCAGCAAAAGAATGTGGAAATAAGGTCACTAAGAAACAAACATAAGACAAAGTCAACGTGGTTTTATGAAAGGGAAATTGCGTTTGACAATTCTGTAAGTATTCATTGATAAGGTAACAAAGTAGATCAAAAGGAATTAATGGTATATCTTGATTTTTTTTTAAAAAAAATTGATTATCACAATCTAAGGTAAAACATCAATAGAATACAGAATAAAATATTATAGTTACATAGAAAATGCAGTTCAGGTAGATCACAAGGTGCAACGATGCCGCCAAGTTGTGATGTCCATCAATATTTCACTTCAAATTTAATTGTATTTTTAGGTTCGTAGTGATGTTTTTGAGGACAATGCTGGTTTAAATTTAAGGACAGGAATGAGGGAGAGCAATGGAGATGCTGAAGAGTGTGCTAGTGACAGTGAAACCATTGGCTTGCTTTGTAACATACTGTTGTAGGTGCACCCAACCAAACAAGAGGGCATTGAATGTAATTTCTGAATTGTGCCTTCAAGCCAACGGAGCTGTTTTCTGAGCAGTCTGGAGGTGATCCACTCCAGGCAGAATATCCAGATTCTGAACTACACTAATAAGCAAATGTGTCTATATTATACAGGACATTGGAACCACTATAAGGTTTAGAGCGGCGGTTCCCAAGCGTTTTTATGCCATGGACCCCTACCACTGACCGAGGGAGTCCATGAAACCCAGGTTGCGAACTCCTGATTTACAGGGAAATGAGGCAAACATGAGCAGATGACTATAGACTATAGACTATAGAGACCAGTTTAGTTGGGAACCTCGGTTGGTATAGACCAGTTGGGCCAAAGGACCTGTTTCCAAGCTATATGACTCAATATACTGAAGATCAATGAGTCTATAAATACCAATATCACTGAATATCAGAAAGACATTAAACTCCATCTTATTTGTGACGGTCACTATCTGCCATTCATGTTACATAAATTGGCCGCTGATAGTTGAGATCAGATAAACTTGTACTCCTTCCCCTCCCCCCCTTCATTTTCTGACTTTTGTCCCCTTCCACTTCAGTCTTGAAGAAGGGCCTCAACTTCAAATGTTGAGTGTTTATTCACTTCCATAGTTGTTGCATAACTGCTGAGTTCCTGCAGCATTTTGTGCGTGTTTCTCAAGATTTCCAGCATTTGCAGAATCTCTTGTGTTCATGATAGCTGGACCTAGGATGCTTATATTTTACATTCACAGATAAGTGAACAAAGATAAGTAGGCTTTTACAATTTATCTTAAAGTACCACAGAAATATTGAAGCTAACGATCGGATTTTCTTATTGAAAAAAAGAAAGCAGTCCCACTAGAATCTTGGTGAGATAGACAGAAGCTTTAGGTAGTGAACTAATTTCACATCTTATTATTATTTAGATGCTGGCTAGTATTTGGCAGTGTGTTTGAAATTATGTAAAATCAAATTAAGATGGATTAAAGATTTATTTTTACATCAACATTTAAAACAAAATATTTGTGTTTTTTTAATTCCATTTTCTGCATGAATTTCATTCACTTATTTTGGTTGAGCTAAGTTTTGATAATATTTTCATTAGGTCAATAGTTCTATCATTTTACAGACCTTATTGGAATGCGTGCTTAAGTTCATGATGCACCATCTGTCTAATGTAAATTAAATTGAAATGTGTTAACTTGACTCACATGGTTGTGTTGTGAGAACAGCCTGAAATGTATATTATATGCACTGCTGAGCAGATTACTGTGCACAACAGATGCATAAATGAATTGATAATACTGTTACAGCTAAAATTAAGACAATAGAAGCTAATTTTTTATTATAATGTTAATTTTCAATGACTAGTATCACAAGGGATTGAGTGATGAATGGCAGGCTACTAAAATACAAGCCACTGAAGAGTAGAAAACTCTGAATGTACTCACCTGTAAGAATCTCAGTCTGTCTAAGAAGTCACGCATGTAGCTACCAAGTGGCTTGAGACTAGGATATGATTTTTTCATCCACATCGCTGGATTTTTTCCTGTCAGCATACTCTTCACCACCTCTTCCAATTCAGCTGACATCACGACGAGTCCCTAAATGACAGCAGAATATAAAATGCCAAATTAACAAGATTTTGCACAGGTGTCTAACAAAGGAGAAAACAGCACTTAAAAGTAGCTGTCTGTAGATGTCATTCATTGTAAATAGTAAAAATAAACAAAGTAAAAGGACTGGAGTAAGACATAACTTCTGAAGTACATTTCACCATCGAATTAGATTAAGGTTAACCTGTAGATTAGCTCAATTTATTCACCTTCTTGCTCTTTGCATTACGTTCTCACTATCAATCTCAGAGTTGAGTTACTCCAGACATTGCTAAATAAACATAACATTAAAAACATTCTTATTGTTATTAAAACATCGTTTTTAACATTGAAAGCTATATTGGTTAAATCTACATTGGTATCAAATAACTGAAACTATTGCATGAGTTTTATGTCATCTATAGTGACACATGTTGGGCAAGGATAATGCCACTCTAGGCAAACAAACTATATACAATGCTTTATGCTTGGTTTCTTTGGAAATGGGATACTTTACAAATGTACCTTAGCCGATATCTTGAGTAATAAAAGAAGCTTACAAACTCTAGGTGAAGAGCAGAAAAGGGCCATTTAATTATTACCCAGGAGAGACAGGAGATAGTAAAGCCGTGAAAGGTGCATCCGATTGAAGATGCAAATGGAAGAAATTTGTGAGAAGGAGGCAATTCCAGGGGACTACCTCAACATAAACAATGGGAGTAGGAGGAGCAGCTGCCAACCCAGTTTAGCAAAAAGTAACGTTAAGATTGATGTCATGAGGCTTTTCATGCTCAGATTCATTAATATCCAGAAAGAGTTCTTGGGCAGTTATTTTCAAAAACAGTAAATTTGTATAGAAATGTTTAAAATGTAATTTTGCATAGAAAGGTTAAAAATTGTAATTTTGTATAGAAAGCACTTGTATAATATTGACAGCATGGTGGACCAAATGATGCACTAAATCCGGTAATTCAGTTAAAAGCATCACAAAGCATCAAATGCATTGTTAGAAAGAAGTCTTTACTATATTACAAGTTATGATTTCCAAGATTCACCATTTTTTTCACTTCTCTGTGAATTGTTCTGATTACACTAG
The DNA here is from genome assembly GCF_030144855.1 of Hypanus sabinus. Lineage (NCBI taxonomy): Eukaryota > Metazoa > Chordata > Chondrichthyes > Myliobatiformes > Dasyatidae > Hypanus > Hypanus sabinus. The sequence goes on from NC_082709.1 coordinate 42,904,685, forward strand.
CTCTTTGAATAAACATTATTACACTCTTCTGATTTGATAGAAAGCTACAGATTTGAAAAACTGGAATAAGTTGAATTGTAATTGTATCCCTGTAAATTGAGAGATATACAGTATAAACTTACAAAACATAAGAAGTCATTACATTTCTTATGAGACAAAAGACATTTTGCCTCTAAGGATAGTATAATAACGTGAAACCTTATTTTGTGTTTGATTGTTTGCTCTTGGTTTATGTCAGCATTGTTATCTTGAGAACTCTCTTAAACACTCTTGTGTTTGACAAAGAGGTACAGTACTGTGATTCATTTCAACACTTTGGAACTCAAAAAGGTAGACAACTTAAATTGTCTCAATGATGAAAATAAACATTTACAAATCTATGTTTTTGTTTAAAATATGCAATATGTGAAAAATTGGGGATGAAATAACCTTATACTCAGAGTGCCTAACTCCTAAATAATGAATGAAAAACATCATTTTATGCTCTGATACCAGAATATGCTTTTTAATTAGCTTTTAATTCAGACTGATTTTATCAACAACTACCACTTTAATCATGAGCTCACAGCTTACATTGTTTCCAAATATCTCTGATGATTAGAGTCATTTGGAAACTTGGAGGAAATATTAAAAATAATGCAGCAAATAGAGTATTATAAAATTATAACATTAAAAATATGAAAATGCTATTAATTGAAAACATTAATTAAAATTTAAAAACACAATGATGTAAGATAAATAAACAAAAAAACTAACTTCAGCTTTAGTTCTACCCATTGTGTATTATTGTAATCCTTTGCTTTATGTTACAGTATACACTTATATTTGCATTCTTTAACCCATTCAAATTTATCTTGAGGACAGATTCAGAAAGAAAACACGTCAATACTGCCATTCATTTGTTTTTGAAAATTATCCCATTTCAATTAGTAAAATTTAATATATTGAAAAACAGAGAGACAATGTTTGCATGATGCAAGCCAATTTGAGTCCTGGCGTTGTCAGTCCATTGGGTTATGAACTCTGAAAATTACAGTGTTTGTAAATATGAAGTCTAACCTTAATAGCCTTCTGTATGTTGATGCAGGATTCCCTAATTGTTCTGAGTAATATGTTAAAACGACCCATCTCTTGCACCAATACAGTGTTCATGCTTTGGTTGTATGTTGTTGGGTATTTCCTCATAGCTGCCTCAATGTCAAAGTCTGCAGGCAGCCTACTAAGGATATCCGTTGAAACCTCAAAAACAACCTCATCGGTTGACTTTCCAGCTGTGCCAGTGGTTCGAGACTGTAAAAATAAACAAAATTAGGGCCATCAAAAATGTCTTCACCTTTAAATGGTCCAAAACGTAATAATTAGTAACTCTGGAAAGCTTAACAAATCTTTCAACTGTGGTAAAAGAGAATTGAACAAAATCAAGTCAAGAGCAACATTTCTGATTGGCTCTGTGTATTTTAAAAATACTTATCAATACAGAGCTCTTCTAAAAAACTTTTTTCATTGTAACTATTCACTTAGAAATCTATAATGGATACACACTCAGTGGTCTCTTTATTTGGTACTTCCTGCACCTAATAACATGACTATTGAGTGTATGTTCATGGTCTTCTGCTGCTGTAGCCCATCCACTTCAAGGTTCAATGCGGTATGGATTCAAAGATGCTCTTCTGCATACCACTGGTGTAAAGCATGGTTACTTGAGTTACTATCACCTTCCTATCAGCTTGAACCAATCTGGACATTCTCCTCTGATCTCATTCATTAACAAGACATTTCTGCCCACAGGAATGCTGTTAACTGGATTTTTTTTCTGTTTTTTGCACCCCTGTAAAATCTAGAGACTGTTGTGTGTGAAAATCCCAGGAGATCAGCAATTCCTGAGATACTCAAACCATCTCATCTGGCACCAACAATCATCTGATCAACGTTACTTAGATCACATCTTTCCCATTCCATCTGCAGCCACATATAATTCCAAAAGTCATGCTTAGAGGCATCTTTTCAGTCTTCAAACATTGCTTTTGGAATAAATTAATTTCTACCAGTAACTTATATTTTTGTATCTTCCTGCTGTACAAATGTTTTTCTGTTTACCTTATTGGCTGTCACAATACAGTTTTAAGCACCCACTGTGGCCAGCAGTTAGTCTGATAAATTTCAAATGATTGAGCAATTTTTGAAGACAAGACATTGAAACAGAATTGGGCCACTTGGTCCTTTGATATTAAATCATGTAAGATTTGTAACCTCAATCCCATTCTCCTGCACTCTCTCTGTAACCTTTGATACCCTTACTAATCAAGAACCCATCTTACACTTTATTCTCCACAGTGTTACAAGCCCACAGTTCGATCCTGGGACAGTGGGATGATGTAATGGTCTTGTGAGTGAGGTGATGTAATTGTCTCATGAAGGCATGTTCCAAATGGTATAAAAAAACAAGGCCCACCATAGTGTGGGGCAGTTATATTTCTTTATTCCGCTGCGTAGAGTTTGCTGCCAGGTGGTTAGAGAGTTGCCGCCAGTTTTTGATTATGCAGATTTATTGTTGAGAGACAGAGAGGGAGGGAAGACATCAACAATGTCACAGAAACCAAAGGATTTGGGCAAAGTCAATAACGTATGGTTCAGCTTCGAGATAACTGACAGGCTGGATTCGTTCGTAAATAGTGGCATGCACGTTTGAATTAACCTCTGAAAGGTTGGGAGATTTGTGCGATATTCACTCCATCGAAAGGTCAGTTATTTTAAGAAGCTTTATTTCTTGGTGATCGCCTCAGAGAAGGTATTTCCTGGCTGTACTCTGCATCGACAGATACGTCATTTCTTCAAAGAAATCGCTTAAATTGTCACTTCAGGAAGTCCTCCTCTCTTCTCACTTACATCGTAAATCACTTGGACTTTCAAATTGACCACTTTAAGACTGTGTTCGAATTTACCGCTTTAAGAACTGTTCCTAAGTTCAGCGGTTTGTTAAATTGCTGTATAGCAGTTAACTTCCTATTAAGTTATTTGTTTGTTTACTTTTCTAAGTTTTGAGTAGAGGTTAATAAATATCAGTTTGTTTATAAACCCTGACTCATTTAATATTCAATGTTGCTGCATTCGCAACAACAGATTTGCTCAACTTGCTGAATATTTCCAGCGTTTTCTGTTTTGAATCAAAATAGTCTCTTTATAAATGAAAATCTACTGATTATCATATGCAGAATACCTATCCTTTTTTAAAGATATTAATCAGTCAGTTACTTGTCTTCTGATAGTGATATTGCAAAAGCAGAAGCTCAGTTATGATCTTCTAAAAACCAGTTTGATTTAAAATATGCTCTAATCCACTTTGAAGTATTCATGGAAAACTTTACTCCACCTTCTGCCTGTCAATTTGCAAAGCCAACTGTCCAAGTTAGGCTCTGGATATTTATATCACCTGAAAGTAAATGTCAATGTCTATATTATTTGTTAGATATAATTCCTGAGGATACACAAGTTTTCAAAGTCCAAAACCTATTTCTTCCAATATATCTGCAACTTCTACAAATGCAATTGTATACATAGCATGAAAACATGTATGTATCCATTACTTAAGGCCATGCCTCAGAAAGGCAGTATCCACCAATAAGGATGCCCATCATGAGGACATGCCCTTTTCATATTGCTACCATTAAGGAGAAGATATCGGAGCCTGAAGACATACAATCAACATTCTCGGAACAGCTTCTTCTTCTGCTTCAGCATCAGATTTATAAATGAACCATGTAGACCACCTCACTTTTTTGTGCTTTGCTGCACAACTACTTTAATTTTAATTATATATATTTCTTACTGTAATTTATAATTTTGTATTATGTATTGGACTGTTCTGCTGCCATAAATCAAAAAATTCCACAACATACTGTATGCCAGTGATGTTAAACTTGATTCTGATTCTATTTTTTAAAATAGTACATCAATTAATTTAATTAACATTTGTATTTGAGATATTAAAACATTAATATATGTATTTCAGAGATAAAACATGGCATCACTTTCCTGCTATTTTTTGTTTCTTTTGTTCCTGTCTGCCACGAATAACTGAAATATTTCTTGTTCAGATAAATCACACTTTAATAGCAGCAACAATAACATCAACCTAGACTACAGCAGTAGCACTGTGGAATTATTTTTCAGAACAGATAACAATAAAGAACACTATTACACCAATCAATCATCATTCAGTTAGAGCAAATGATTCATTACATCAACTGTAAGCTGAACTCACCAACACAAAGTACTTTCCATTTACTGTCAAGTGGATAATTGCGAACTATGATGTAGCCTGATTCAGAAATCCATTACTCAAATCAGATTTTATTTTTCTGAAGGAATGAAATATATGACTATTTGAAAATGAACTGTATTTATATAATTTACGTTTATGTTTTCTCAAGATCCTGCTGTAAGGTTTACACTGCACCTGTGCATATATGTTTCTATGCATATGACAATAAACTTCACAGAAATATAACAAATCCATTTATTGTCATGAATTAGAAAAGTACTTTGGACTTTAATAAAATTCATTCAAGTATTTCCATATAATAACCAACTAAAGAGGGCATTTCAGGTTCACACTGAAACAGTAACTTGTGCAATGTTTACAGACCCCAACCCATAAAATGTCATGAGTTATGATTTCCCCATGGATGGCACACCATCCACACTTCCTGCTGATGTATCCCATTTCCCTAAACTTATTTTCTAATCTAATCATGTGGTCCAAATGATCCTGGAACTCAACAATAAAACTGAGAGGAAGCACAGCTTTATGAAACATTATCAGGCCACAGAGTAAGGGGAGGAAAAGCCCCAATTATAAAACCACTTGACAGATAGCAAAGCCCCTCCCTAACCTTGCTGACTTTTAAAATGGTCAAGCATTTTGCAGAATCTATAAACATTTAAAACTATTATAAATATAAATAACAACAGAATACTACAATTTTAAAGAAATTTTAGAAATTAAATAAAATCAACATAGCTAAATGATTTAAAATATTGTGGTAATTAGGTTTTTTAAAGTCTTCCTCACAGACAAACTAGTATTAAGGAAATTAACTGTCTTACAGATCTTTTACCAGATCTATTCTTGTGGTAAATCTTGAACATATCCTAGTACAAATTCTAAGGCTTTGCTATCGACCTACATGCCAAGACCACCAGAACAATCATCAGCAGCTTATCTAGTAATTTTAGAACTTCTGCATTGCCTTAATCATCCCAAAAGTTGTTAGCAGTTATGCTGAGAAATACTGCTTTTTCAATGCAGAACTACTAGCAAAATCCTACAAAATTTGAGCCAATAAAAATTAACTTACAATTAAAACTGGATTGTTTAACTACCAATGAAGCAATTGCCTAAAACTGATCCCTTATTCAAAGTTTAAGATTAATGATAAGATAGTGAATCGAGTCCTTTCTCATGATTTTAGAGACAACATTTAGTTTAAGGCTTCAGTGCAGAATTAATTGTCAGAGATGCCATTTCACAGATGTAGTATTAATCCTGCCTGGCCTCTAATGCAAACATAAGACCACAAGACATAGGAACAGAATTAGGCCATTCAGCCCATTGAGTGTGCTCCACCATTCCACCATGACTGATTTATTATTCCTTTCAACTCTCTTCTCCTGCTTTAAATATATCCAATGACTTGGCCTCCACAGGTGTATGTAACAATAATTCCACAGGTTCCCTACCCTCTAGTTAACGAGATTCCTCCATCTCAATTCTAAAGGGACATCCTTCTGTTCTGAGGCTGTGCCTTCTGATCCTTCACCACTACAGAAAACATCCTTTCCATGTCCACTCTATCTAGGCCTTTCAATATTCAATAGGCTTTAATGATATCACCCTTCATTCTTCTAACCTCTAGTGAGTATAGGTGCAGAGCCATCAAACGTTCCTCATACATTTCATTCCCAGTATCATTCTCATGAACATCCTCCAGACCCTCTCCAATGGCAGCACATCCTTTTTTTTAGATAAAGGGCCTAAGACTGCTCACAATACCCTGACAAAAGTGTGCTCTGACCAATGTCTTATAAAGGCTCAGCTTTACATCCTTGCTTTTATATTCTAGTTCTCTCAAAATGAATGCTAATATCAAATTTACCTTCCTCACCACTGACTCAACCTGCAAATTAACCTTTTCAAGAATTCTGAAGAAGGACTCCCAAGTCCCTTTGCACTTCCAATTTCTAAATGTTCTCCCCATTCAGAAAATAGTCTACAATTTTATTCCTTCCACCAAAGTACATGACCATACACTTCTGTATACTATTCTCAATCAGCCACTTCCTGGTCCATTCTCCTAATCTGTCCAAGTCCTTCTTAAAACTCCTTGTTTCCTCAACATTACCCACCCCTCCAGCTATCTTTGTATCATCTGCAAACTTAACCACCAAGCTTTCAATTCTGTCACCCAAGTCATTGACATATAACATGAAAAGAAGTGGTCCCAACATCGACCCCTGCGGAACCATTAGTCCCCAGCAGCCAACCAGAGAAGATCATCAAAAATCATAAGGAATTAAATAGAAATTATTACTGAAACCAACTATGTAGACCCTATACATCAGCAGTAGTTCTGAGTCCATTAAACCGACGGAATGCTATTTTGCTTGTAAAATCCAATCTTTGATCAACTATTTAACCTACTTTTAAGGTGTCTGCTCTGGAGTCTCAAGAACAGTCTCAATGCTTTATAAACAGCTTCTTTACCTTTGCCATCAGATCTATAAACAGTCCATGGAAACTATCTTGCTCTTCCTCTATTGCACTATTTATTTATTGTACATACTAATTTTTTATGTTTTGCACTGTACTGCCAGAAAACAACACATTTCACAACTTATGTTCATGATAATAAACAATATCCTGATTCCGATAATGAATTTTTATGTTTAAAACATTCTTGTCCTCCATTTCAATCTCCTAAATTACTAAAAAGTGTTTTCTTCACATGATCATTTAATGACCTTCAACTCATATGGGAGAATGACGAGGTAATAGACAGGAGCTACAGGAAGGTAGTCACCCCTTGCTTGCAGGAGACAGGGAACCGGGTGAGTGTCAGGAGAAAGAGGGGACGTGCACAGCCAGTGTAGAGTATGCCCCTCAATAGTATAGAGCTTCGGATACTATTGAGGGTGATGACCTACCAAGGGGAGCCACAGTGACCAGATCTCTGGCACTAGGCCTGGTGCTGTGGCTCAAAAGAGCAGAGAGGTGAAGAGGACTGCAGTGTTGATAGGAGATTCCTTAGTTAGAGGAATAGAGACAAAGTCCTGCAAGTGCAAAAGAGACTCCCAAATGGTACGTTACCTCCCTGGTGCCAGGATCAGGAATGTCTCAGATCATATCCATTGCATTCTCAAGGGCGAGGGTGAGCAGCCAGAAGTCTTGGTACGTAATGCCACCAATGACATAAGTAGACAAGGTGAGGAGGTCCTGAAGAGAGATGTTTAGGGAGCTAGGTAGAAAGCTGAGAAACAGGGCCTCCAGGGTAGTAATCACTAGATTGCTGCCTGTACTACGTGTCAGTGAGGGCAAGAGTAAGATGACTTGACAGGTGAATATGTGGGTGAGGAACTGGCCCAGGAGGCATTGGGATCTCTTCTGGGGAAGGTACAACCTGTACAAAAGGGACAAGTTACACCTGAACCCAAAGGGGTCAAATATGCTTGCAGGCAGGTTTGCTAGAGTTCTTTGGGTGGGTGTAAATTAATTTGGAATGGGGATAGGAACTTCGGTGATAGTCCTGAAGATAAGGCAGCTGGTTTACAAACAGAGGCAATGTACAGTGAAATTCCTAGCAAGGAGAAGCTGATGATAGGGCAAAAAAGGCAGACAAAATCTAGAAAGGTGAACACATGTCTAAAGGTGTTATAGTTGAATACACACAGTGTATGGAATAAAGTCAATGAATGTAGCACAGTTACAGATTGACAAATATAATGTTGTAGGCATCGATGAACATTGGCTGGAAGAAGATTATAGCTTGGAACTTAACGTCCAAGGATACATATATTATTGAACCGATATACAAGAAGGCAGAGAGTGTGGTGTGGTTTCGTTAGTAAAAAATGAAATTAAAATCATTAGAAAGAGGTGACGTAAGATTGGGAAGTGTGGAATCATTGTGGATAGAGCTAAGGAACTGCAAGGGTAACAACACCCTGTTGGGAGTTATGCACAGAACCCCAAACAGTGGTAAGGATGTACTCTATAAGTTACAACGGGAGGGCAATGTTACAATAGTCATGGTGGATTTGAATATGGAGGTAGATTGGGAAAATCAGGTTGGTGTCGGATTCCAAGAGGTGGAATTTCTAGAATGCTTATGGGATGGCTTTTTTGAGCAGCTCATGATTGAGCCCACGAGAGTGAGAGCAATTCTGGGTTGGGTGTTGTGCAATGAACTGGAATTGATTGGAGAGCTTAAGGTAAAAGTAGCCTTAGTGGCAAGTGATCATAACATAATTGGATTCAGTCTGAAGTTTGAGAATGAGAAGCTAAAGTCAGATGTATCAGTACTACAGTGGAGTAAAGGGAATTACAGAGGCATGAGAGAGGAGTTGGTCAGAATTGATTGGAAGAGAACACTGGCAGGGATGACAGCACAGCAGCAATGGCTGGAATTTCTGGAAGCAATTCATAAGGCACCGGATATATACATCCCAAAGAGAAAGGAGTATTTTAAAGGCAAGATGACTTGACCATGGCTAACAAGCGAAGTCAAAGCCAACATAAAAGCCAAAGAGAGGGCATATAATAGAGAGACATTAGGGGATTGGAAAGCTTTAAAACACCAACAAATGGCAACTAAAAAGGTAATTAAAGTAAAGATGGAAAACAAAAGTAAGATAGCCAATAAAATTAAAGAGGATCACAGAAGTATCTTCAGATACATGAAGTGTAAAAAAGAAGCAAGAATGGATATCAGACCATTGGAAAACAGTGCCGGAGAGGTAGTAATGGAAGACAAGGAAATGGCAGATGAACTGACTAAGTATTGTGCATCGGTCTTCACTGTCAAGACACTAGCAGTATGGTGGAAGTTCCAGGTGTCAGGGGTCATGAAGTGTGTGAAGTTACTATCTCTAGAGAGACGATTCTTGGGAAACTGGAAGGCCTTAAGATAGATAAGTCTCCTGGACCAGATCGTGTACACTCCAAGGTAATGAAAGAGGTGGCTGAGGAAATTGTGGAGGCATTAGTAATGATCTTTCAAGAATCACTAGATTCTGGAACAGTTTCTGAATACTGGAAAATTCCAAATATCACTCCACCCTTCAAGAAAGGAGAGAGGCAGAAGAAAGGAAATTATAGGCCAGTTAATCTGACTTCAGTGGTTGGGAAGATGTTGGGGTCGTTTGTTGAAAGATGTGGTTTCGGGGTACTTGGAGGCACATTATAAAATAGGCATGGTTTCCTCAAGGGAAAATCTTGCCTGACAAATCCATTGAATTTCTTTGAAGAAATAACAAGCAAGATAGACAAAGGGGAATCGATTGATGTTTTGTCCTTGGATTTTCAGAAGGCCTTTGACCCTTCTGAAATGGCCACACATAAGGCTGCTTAACAAGCTATGAGCCTGTGGTATTACAGGAAAGATTCTAGTATGGATAAAACAGTAGCTGAATGGCAGGAGACAAAGAGTGGGAATAAAGGGAGCCTTTTCTGGTTGGCTGCAGGTGATTAGTGGTGCTCCACAGTGGTCTGTGTTGGAACCAATTCTTCTTACATTGTATGCCAGTGGTTTGGATAATGGAATTGATGGCTTTGTTGTGAAGTTTGATGATACAAAGAGAGGTGGAGAGGCAGGTAGTTCTGAAGAAATAAGGAGATTACTGAAGGATTTAGGGAGATTACTGAAGGATTTAGACAGATTAGGAGAATGGGCAAAGAAGTGGCAGATGGAAAACAGTGTTAGGAAGAGTATGGTCATGCACTTTGGCAGAAGAAATGAAAGGGATGACTATTTTCTAAATGGAGAGAAAATACAAAAATCTGAGGTGCAAAGTGATTTGGGAGTCCTTGGGCAGGATTCTCTAAAGATTAATTTGCAGGTTGAGTCAGTGGTGCGAAAGGCAAATGTGATGATAGCATTCATTTCAAGAGGACTACAATAAAAAAGTAAGGATGTAATGTTGAGATTTTATAAAACACCAGTGAGTCTCACTTACAGTACTGGGTGCAGCTTTGGGTCCCTTATCTTGGAAAGAATGTGCTGAAACTGGAGAGGGTTCAAAGGAGGTTCATGAAAATGATACCAGGATTAAACAGGTTGTCATATGAAGAGTACTTGATGGCTGAGGCTGTATTCACTGTAATTTAAAAGAATGAGGGGTGACCTATTTGAAACCTGTCGAATGGTGAAAGGCCTTGATAGAATGAATGTGGAAAGGATGCTTCTTATGGTGGGAGTGTCTAAGACCAGAGGACACAGCCTCAAAATAGAGGAAGATTTAGCCAGAGAGTGATTAATCTGTGGAATTAGCTGTGGCAGCCGTGGAGGCCAAGTCTTCATGTATATTTAAGGCAATGTATTGTTGATTGATTCATGATTGGTCAAGGCATGAATGGATATTGGGGGGGGGGGGCAGAGGCAGGAGGTTGGGGGAAATGCAGGAAATTAGGGCTGTGAAAAAAATGGATCATATCTATGACTCAACAGGCCAAATTGCCTGATTCTTTTTACCATTGACCAGAAATTCAACTGTGAATTTGGGTATCTAGTGATGAATGATTCATTTTCTCACTATATATTTTTTTAAAACTCAGCTATAAAAAAAGCCAAAAGATGAAATTTTCTTCATTTGCTCCAGCAACTTTCCAGAAACTTCACACCCTTCTGGATAAAGTTGTGTGCTTCCTTAGTATCCTGTGCATCATTCCAGAGGTTTATTCCCTCCCAACAGCAGTGCAATGAAACAGTAACTTTTATTATATTTGCATCACCATTTGCATGTACCATGAATGGTGGTGGCATCCGTCAGTCTCAAAAGACCATGGATCTGCACCTGGATTGTATGGGAGACTGGCAGTTGCCCAAGCTGCAGGCCTTCCCCTCGCCACGCCACCGATGTTGTCCAAGGGAAGGGCACTAGGACCCATGCAGCTTGGCATCAGTGATGTTGCAGAGCAATGTGTTAAGTGCCTTGCTCAAGGACACAGACACAAACACATTACCTCAGCTGAGGCTCGAACCAGTGACCTTCAGGTTACTAGTCTGATGCCTTGCCCACTAGGGCACGTGCCAACCATGAATAAATACAATTCAAATAGTCACCTAGACTTCTCCAACAGGGCCACACAAAACCCATTAAATTTAACACCAAGAAGACAGGGGCCATAGGCACACAAGATTAGTACCATTTGTGAGCTTCCTTTTAAGTCACACTTTATATTGGCTTGGAAGCATGTCATGATTCAGTCATCATTGTTGGGTTGACATCCTTGATCTTCCTCTGCCAGAGAATCACGTGAGTACCTTCACAGCAGCTCACCACCATCTTCTCGGCACCAGTTACAGTTGGATTGCAAATGCTAGAGATGGCTAGTTCCCCCTCCCCACCAAAAAGATAAATTCAATAAAATTAGAATTAATAGAATGATTCTTAACATAGAACATAGAAATCTACAGCACATTACAGGCACTTTGGCTCACAATGTTGTGCTAGCCATGTAACCTATTTTAGAAACTGCCAAGAATTTCCAAATCACATAGCCCTCTATTTTTCTACGCTCCAGGTTCCTGTCCAAGAGTCCCTTAAATACCCTATTGTATCCACCTCTACTACCATTGCTGGCAGTGTATATACACACCCCCCCCACTGTGTGTGAAAAACTTACTTCTGTCATTCCACCCCCCCCCCCCCCCCCACCCACTGTACCTACTCCCAAGCACTTTAAAATTACGCCCCCTTGTGTTATCAGCCCTGAGGAAAAGCCTCTGGCTATCCACACAATTAATGAATGAAAATGTAGAGTGGTGTTTAGTGAGCTTACAGATGACACAAAGGTTGATTGTGTTGTGGAGCTGCTGTAAAAAGATACAGCAGAGTTTAGACCAGTGACAGATATTGACAGATAAATTGAATAAAAGAGTCTATTCTGAGTAGATGTGATGTGTTGCACTTTGTGAAATCAAATACAAGGAGGAAATATATGGATAATGGCAGGACCCTTAACAGCACTGATGAAAAGAGGAATCTTGTAGTGCAAGTCCATAACTCCCTGAAAGTGCTCCCCCACACAGGTTGAAAAAGAAGGCATATTGCATGAGAGCCTTCATAGGTCTAAACATCAAGTACAACAATCTTGGAAGTCATGTTGCAGGAATATAAAAGATTAGTTAGGCCACACTTGTATTGAGTATTGTGTGCAGTTCTGGTTGGCCCATTGCAAGAAAGGATGTGGAAGCTTTGGAAAGGTTGCAGAAAAGGTTTACCACGATGCTTGCTGTATTAGAGGGTATAAGAAAAGGTTCATTACAGCTGGGTAGTTTTCCCTAGAGTGTGGGGAGATCTGATAGAAGTTCATAAAATTACCAGATAAATAGATTGGTAGACAGTTCAAATCACAGGGGGAAAGTTTAAAGTTTTTTAAAAAAGATGCCACAAGAGGTAGTAATGGAAGCAGAAATGATAGCGTCGCTTAAAGGGTTGTCATATAGATACACGAACTATGCAGGCATTGGAGGAATATGGGTCAGAAGAAACTTAGTTTAACTTGACATCAGGATTGGCATAAATATTGCAGGCTACTGTAAATAGCTAGCAACTATTCCCATTCAAGTTTTATCCTCAAAGCTGTCTCCATCTGAGTATCATGATTCACCAAATATTGAGGTGATATTGATCAAGGTGAGCAGAGAATTTAATATAAATCTGGCATAAAAGTGTAGGTTTTGAGATTTTAACCTTTCGTCAGCCATGTATTGAAAAATCAGAGTTTATAAGCTCATTAATTTCCTGCTGCTTTGCTTCAAAACACAAGATACAGTATATTGCTGATAGTGAGAAATCAGAAAACTACTCCATATTGTAACTTATGCCCCAAAATTAAAGAATGAATGATTGAGGCTTATAGTATGTTTCAATGTCTTTAAATAACTTCTTAAAAAAACTCTTCAGTCCATTCTGTTGAAAATTAAATATTGGCCAAAATGGCATGAATAGCTGCTCTGCTAAGCAAAGAAATGAGGGTGTGCCAATAATTTCTCTAGGTTCATTTGAGAGAACCGATGAGCCTTCTGGTTCACCATCTTGCTCAAAAGATGACATGGATGACAATCCAGCACTCTCCCATTATCACACTGACTATTATGCTTAAGCCAACATTGTAGATCCTGACCCCCAACATCTTGACTCAGAGCATTAAATTAAATTGGCATTTAACTTTAGCTTAAGCTGGATGCGCTGCAGAAACAGTACCGAGAAGCAGAGCTGCATAGAGATGACAGACTAGCTTACATATTTAATTCTGAATCAGATCTGCTCAAGTGCAGTATTAAATTCCCAGCAACAAGGATACTCACAGAATACAAATAGATATATTTGGAGCTCATAGAAAAGCTATATATTAAAGTACCATAGATGTATATGGTACTTTGATATGTAGCTTGAAGAGAAGGGAGTGGTCCTGATAAAACCTGCTGAGACCTGTAGTGTAAGTAAATCATTTTACTATTTTCTTCTTAATGGCATGGAGGAGCCAGAAAATCTTCAGGTCCACCTTTCAGGGCAGTATGCAGGACCTTAAAATTTCCACTGTTTGGAGGTGCCTTTGTTAGGAATGATTGTGTATGATAGTTTAGTTCTGAATAATTATTAAGTTACAAGCCACTGTTTACCCTTCCCAACCCCTTACCCTTACTAAGGAGATGACACAAAATTTCACCAACATTTATTGCTAATTGGCCAAACTCATTTGGTCATCAATTGGTATAAGGTAGACCAAGGAAATTCAGATATTAAAAGCTCCACTCTGTTCCTGAACAGAGGCTGTTTGCTTATCACATTGTGGTGAACTATGTGCCTGTCGGGACACACCCCTGCTGACTGCTCCTGTGGCTCCTCCCACTGGCCCCTGTATAAAGGAGATCTGCTGCCTGACGCTCGGCCTCAGTCTCCAAGACATTGTATGATAGACACTCACTCCTGGTTCCTTCTTCCAGTCAATAAAAGCTGATATCTCGCCTTACGTCTCAGTGTGAGTTATTGATGGTGCATCACACATTCATCAGGTTTGATTTTCTGCCAGTCCAAGAGTCTTCTCTAAACTTGTTCTGCCTGTTTTTTCACTTTTTGGCAATCTTTCAATCTATTCTTATTCCTGGTACCTGACCAGATATTTAGGAGCTCTTATATATCAGCATAGCAATGAATTTCTGAAGGTCCTTGCCAAATTTAATATAGTTTCCTGTTTATGTTTGATGCTTGTTTGAACAGCTTAATGGCAAGTTGTACTTAATTTTTTAGAAATCTTTCTGATTTGAACTACAGTTGGTAATTTCAATCCTGTATAGCAGGAAAATCTATGGGAATAGTATAAGTACCAGTTTTAAAGGGCACCTAATTTAACTTAACAGTACAAATCAAGCCAGATATAAAATAGATCAGTGACCTTTGGATCTACTAGAAAGCAAATAATTAAAAAAAGACACTAGACTGGAGCACACCTGCTGCTCCAGAAATACTATTCACAATCCCTATAGCTTCTTGTTTATAAAACAGTCTTTATCATTAGACCTTCACACCCAAGAGTCTGGCAATGTCTGACCAGTACATACAAAATGCTGGAGGAACTCAGTAGGTCAGGCAATAATAGACAATAGACAATAGGTGCAGGAGTAGGCCATTCAGCCTTTCGAGCCATCACCTCCATTCAATGTGATCATGGCTGATCATCCACAATCAGTACCCCGTTCCTGCCTTCTCCCCATATCCCTTGACTCTGCTATCTTTAAGAGCTCTATCTAACTCTTCCTTGAAAGCATCCAGAGAATTGGCATCCACTGCCTTCTGAGGCAGAGCATTCCATAGATCTACAACTCACTGGGTGAAAAAGTTTTTCCTGAACTCCATTCAAAATGGCCTACCCTTTATTCTTAAACTGTGGCCTCTGGTTCTGGACTCCCCCAACATCGGGAACATGTTTCCTGCATCTAACATGTCAAATCCCTTAATAATCTTATATATTTCAATCAGATCCCCTCTCATCCTTCTAAATTCCAGTGTATACAAGCCCATTCGCTCCAATCTTTCAACATATGACAGTCCCGCCATCCTGGGAATCAACCTCGTGAATCTACACTGCCCTCCTTCAATAGCAAGAATGTCCTTCCTCAAATTTGGAGACCAAAACTGAACACAATACTCCAGGTGTGGTCTACCAGGGCCCTGTACAACTGCAGAAGGACCTCTTTGCTCCTATATTCAACTCCCCTTGTAATGAAGGCCAATATGCCATTAGCTTTCTTCACTGCCTGCTGTACCTGCATGCTTACTTTCAGTGACTGATGAACAAGGTCAGCTAGATCTCGTTGTACTTCGCCTTTTCCTAACTCGACTCCATTTAGATAGTAATCTGCCTTCCTGTTCTTGCCACCAAAGTGGATAACCTCACATTTATCCAAATTAAACTGCATCTCCCATGCATATGCCCACTCACCCAACCTGTCCAAGTCACCCTGCATTCTCATAACATCCTCCTGACAGTTCACACTGCCACCCAGCTTTGTGTCATCCGCAAATTTGCTGAAGTTACTTTTAATCCCTTCATCTAAATCATTAATGTACGTTGTAAATAGCTGCAGTCCCGGCACCAAGCCTAGTCACTGCCTGCCATTCTGAAAAGGACCCGTTAATCCCTACTCTTTGTTTTTCTGTCTGCCAATCAATTTTCTCTCCATGCTAGTACCCTACCCCCAATACCGTGTGCTCTAATTTTGCCTATTAATCTCCTATGTGGGACTTTATCAAAGGCTTTTTGAAAATCCATTATGGAGGGAAATAGGCAGTCAACGTTTCAAGACTGGAAAAGAAGAGACAGAAGCCACAATCAGGTGATGGGTGAGGGGGAACAGTGCAAGCTGACAGATGACAGGTGAGATCAAGTCCTCCATCATTGTATGTGTTGATCTAGCTTTCCAACATCTACAGAATCTTAAGTTGAACAGTAACCTAGACTTGCACACAGGAGTGTAGAAGGTCCTCCCTTGCAACACCTTTGACAGAAGGCAAATATGATTGGGGGGGGGGGGAGAGACATTGTCCATGGAAAAAGCTGCCATTGATATTTAATTTCCAATGTCTCTGATATTTCTAAATATTCAGAGATATTAAGAACCATCAAAATTAATGTAAATATTAAGTATATAGAATACAAATTAGTTAAATACATAAAATACTTCAGTAAATAAAAACATTAAAAAGAGCAAGATCATTTATTTTCAAAAAATTAATTTACCTTTCCCTTTGCTCTCAAAACTGCGTCTAGAAAAACCCATCGAAACCAACGAAACCAATAGGTTTTTGACACTAGGGAGTCCAGCAGAAAGGCAGTCTCACAGATTCAGTATCCCTCCCCAAACCTGTTAGTAAGTGTTGAACATTCCAGGATTTACTTCAGACTGAAAGGCTGAAGCCTGGTTGTTCCTTTTGGACTAGCCCTGCATAACCAGCACAACTCATCCCATAATTAACTTGTACATTCCAGTAGTGGGCATATTATTTTCTAACAGATGACTGATAAGTATAGCACCTGTATTATGTCTGGATGTATGTAATCAGACCTGTCACTCCCATTACATGGACTACTGCACATGTGCACAACTTGACTGCTCAGTCTATATAAATAATAAATTTCAGAAAAATAGCAGTTTATTTAGTTATGATTGTGATAATGGATAGAAAGATATATTAGTAACACTATATGCAATGTTAGATAGTTTACAGTAAGTTGTAATTTTATCTGTAATATGAATGAAAAGCATTCATTATTTGAGCTAAATGGTAAAGCTCTCTGTTGCACCCAAGTTTCGGAGCAGGTTGTTTAGTATTCTTTTTGATATTTCCCACAACACTGAATATTTAACATACAGTGGCACGCAAAAGTTTGGGCACCCCTTCTGTTACTGTAAACAGTTAAGTGAGTAGAAGATGAACTTATCTCCAAAAAAAGTTAAAGTTAAACATGAAACATTCTTTTCAACATTTTAAGCAAGATTAGTGTATTATTTTTGTTTTGTACGATTTCAGAGTGGAAAAAAGGAAAGGAGTACCACGCAAAAACTTGGACACCCCAAGAGATTTGAGCTCTCAGATAACTTTTACCAAGGTCTCAGACCTTCATTAGCTTGTTAGGGCTATGGCTTGTTAACAGTCATTGTTAGGAAAGGCCAGGTGATGCAAATTTCAAAGCTTTTTAAATACCCTGACTCCTTAACCTTTGTCCCAACAATCAGCAGCTATGGGTTCCTCTAAGCAGCTGTGTAGGACTCTGAAAATTAAAATAAATGATGCCCACAATGCAGGAGAAGGCTATAAGAAGATAGCAAAGCATTTTCAGGTTAGCCATTTCCTCAGTTCGTAATGTATTTAAGAAATGGCAGTTAACAGGAATGGTGGAGGTCAAGTTGAGGTCTGGAAGACCAAGAAAATTTTCTGAGAGAACTGCTCGTAGGATTGCTAGAAAGGCAAATCAAAACCCCTGTTAGACTGCGAAAGATCTTCAGGAAGATTTAGCAGACTCTGGAGTGGTGGTGCACTGTTCTATTGTGCAGTGACACCTGCACAAATATGACCTTCATGGAAGAGTCATCAGAAGAAAACCTTTCCTGTGTCCTCACCACAAAATTCAGCAACAGAAGTTTGCACAGGAACATCTAAACAAGCCTGATGCATTTTGGAAACAAGTCCTGTGGACTGATGAAGTTAAAATAGAACATCTTGGCCGCAATGAGCAAAGATATGTTTGGAGAAAAAAAGGGTACAGAAGTTCATGTAAGGAACACCTCTCCAACTGTCAAGTACGGGGGTGGATCGATCATGCTTTGGGTTTGTGTTGCACCCAGTGGCACGGGGAACATTTCACTGGTAGAGGGAAGAATGAATTCAATTAAATACCCGCAAATTCTGGAAGCAACTATCACACCATCTGAAAGAAAGCTGAAGATGAAAAGAGGATGGCTTCTACAACAGGATAATGATCCTAAACACACCTCAAAATCCATAATGGACTACCTCAAGAGGTGCAAGCTGGTTTTGCCTTGGCCCTCACAGTTCCCTGACCTGAACATTATAGAAAATCTGTGGATAGACCTCAAAAGAGCAGTGCATGCAAGACGGCCCAAGAATCTCAAAGAACTAGAAGCCTTTTGCAAGGAAGAATGGGTGAAAATCCCCCAAACAAGAATTGAAAGACTCTTAGCTGGCTACAGAAAGCATTTACAAGCTGTGATACTTGCCAAAGGGGGTGTTACTAAGTACTGACCATGTAGGGTGCCCAAACTTTTGCTTCAGGCCCCTTTCCTTTTTTGTTATTTTAAAACTGTAAAAGATGGAAATAAAAAAGTAATCTTGCTTAAATATTAAGGAAATATTTCATCTTTAACTTTATGCCTTTTGGAAATCAGGTCATCTTTTACTCACTTAGCTATTCCCAGTAATAGAAATTTTGACCAGGGGTGCCCAAACTTTTGCATGCCACTGCAAGTTATGAATATCTAAATCAAAAGAGAATTTCTTGGAAGTTACAATGTAAAATTATCTTTAAAACAAGACAACATATTTTATTGCAATTTTGTTAGAAAAAATGTAAAATGAATTGACTATATTAAGCAATCTGCCAAGCAATTTTGCAACTATATAAGAAAGAGGATGAAGCAACCAGAAAAAAATTGGATATCAAGACCTTATTGAAACAGAATCACCATACTGTACATTAGTAGCAGATCCACACAGCTCAAGTGGTTATGTTGGGCCCACCCATCTATTAGCAGAAAGCCATGTACACAGGTAATGCCAAAATAGTGAAAGGGAAAGGGGATCTAGGCAATAAGCTACCAACCTCATTTTGGTGAACTTGTCATTCCAGTAGTACCAATTTAGTCAAGTCACTATCAACCCCTGCTTTCCTTTAAATCATGATCATTTCTTCTGTCTTTTGCTTGACATTTCACCAGTGCAGCAAAAGGACTACTTTCATATTATCGATAATAGACATGGCATTAGAAAGGACAGTTCTTGTATGCTTTGTTCATGCATTTTTACATAATCTAGTATATACATAATATCATCCAGATGATCCTTTGTAAGACCAATAAAGCAAATTCCAATGTACAGTAATTGCTCTACTCAGTTCAAAACTTCAGTGTTCCTTATTTTATTCGAACTACAGAAAGCATCTGAAATACCTGAGTAAGTAGGATACTGTTGAACAGAGTTTGGGTCTCAGATTGATCTTTCATGATATCTGCATTGGTGTGCATTCCGAATATTTCTGGTGTTGGGTTCAAAGGAAGGCCCTTAGTGTATTCAATGTAGCTGATGTACTGTAAGGAGGTTAACAGGTTTATTAGATGACTATATTTCAGTACAACTTTCAATTTTTTTTTACTACCATAACTTAAATAATTATTCTTCTAAAAACTTTCTAAGTATAAAAAAGGGAATTTTTTTTTCTAAAGTGATTTCATAATAATATACCCACAAACAATAAGAATTTTCTTTACCTCTCCTTCTGCAGGTGGATAATAAATACCACTTGAATCAAATGTGTATTTTGGGTTTGATGTAATTTCTTTGTTGTAGAATTTATTAAGGATTGAGCGCAGCGTGCGCCGGTCCCAGTCATCTGTCACTCTGCCGCCATAGTTACATTCACCAGTCATGTATCGTAAAGCATCAAGAGGGATTTCCTGAGTAAATGAACACCTGCAATTGAGTCAACTGCAAGAAATCTAATTATAACAAACCAATATAAGGTTACTTATAACACCTTACATTTTCAATTTTTTTCTGTAGATCATAATTGATTTTAAATATTGGCAGATTATGTAACAGGACACTCCTTGAGAACTGACAATTTACTTATCCTACGTATTTTGTATCACTGATGAGCTTGGACAATGTATAAGGCTATTATCTGAATTGCCACAAAGCTGATTTCAGCTTATAAGTTTTGAGAGGGGATTCAAATAATTACAAAAAGCTAGCTTTACCACAATTCAGTTTTGTATCAGTTTTAATCAAAGGAAAAAGGAGAATCATTATAAAAAAAATCAATATTAAGTTCAAGTTCACATTTAACTGTTATTCAAGCATATGTGAATATCCATGAATACAGCCAAATAAAATAGTGTTGGGCCAAGACGCAAAACACAGTATCAACAGTCCATACACAGCACAAGGCATATAGAACACATACTGTCTAAGATAACAAGCACATATAAGATATCTGCAAAATACACACAAAAAAAATCTATAGTCCAAGACCCTAAGTCCATGGATGTTGCAGCAGTCTGCAGTTGAACACAAGATGGCTTGTCTTCTATCGAGCAAACACTGGGGAGCAGCACCAAATCCAGCTTGGATGCCATGCCACACTTGGAGTGCAGCGACTCCAGTGCGGCTGTAAACAGGCAACACCATGGCTTGAGGCCTTGTTCTTGCTATGACTCAGCTCTCCCCAACCCCCTACACCCGCTAATATACCAGTGAATCAGACTTGCAGCATTCCATATTAACTATGTCCAACAGGGCCTCGTGATCACTCGCTGTTCAAACTGCACACTGTCTTCACGCACTGACGCCTCTCTGACGCAGGCAGCAGCACGATCTGCACCAAGTCCAGCTCCTTCAGTTCCTCCACCAATGAGCAGCTTGCTGATGGGGTTTACCTACAGTACTTTAAGGTCTTAATGACCAACAGTGTCTTGTGATCATAAAAAATACATTTAAATAAAGACAGCACCACCTTTGGCTGGCCCTGTAGAAGCCACTGCATATCAGTGGTTTACTGTCTTTTTTTTTTTACAATGAATTCAGTTCTCATCAGTTCTTATAGAATGGTTTAGTTGTACATTGGATGTACATTTGGCTCTCCTTTTCGGCGAATTCCACCAACCGCGAATCGCAAAAACCCAGAAGTGCTCTTCCAGCACTTGTTGTTCGAGCATGTACAGTTTTTTTTCCCTTGTCATTATTCCCTAAACAATGCAGTATAACAACTATTTTACATAGCATTTACATTGTATTAGATATTATAAATAATCTAGAGTTGATTTAAAGTATACGGGAGGATGTGTGTGGATTATTGTGGATCGGGAGCGAAAAAAATCGGAAGTTCTCTTACTAATTAAGTCAGAACAGCTACATCCGGTATTATTGTCAGTTAGTCAAATGTTTGTCTTAGTATATAGTAGATATTTTACCTTTCTATGCATATAAAACACTTAAGAACGTATGTTTCATCGCCCGGCTCAGGAACCAGTACTGAATTCGATCTAGTGACGAGTGCACTCTCCACTGTGTCAAGTTGATATGGAGGATCAAAAACCCAATAATTAAACCACTGCGTGGCTTAGTAATAATTGTAGCTTTCATCAGGGCAGGGCCTTTCTCACTTTATCCTTATAAAATTGTTCCAATCATTGACCGACACAGCCTAACACTTTTCCAATGACTGATGGCATTTCAACGCTTTCCGATCGCTTTATTATTTCCACTTTATTTTCAATCATGGTCGTGATTATTTTCAAGAACAGGAAATAATGCTCTGCGCATTCAGAGGACTGGTGCCGGGTCCTAATGTCCACTGCATTGAGACAGGTTAAATAAGGTCTGGGGTTCCACTGCATCCAAAGATCCACCGCATTGAGACAGGTTGAATAAGGGACCTGAGCATCCGTGAATTTTGGAATCCGCGAGGGGTCCTGGGACCAATCCCTTGTGGATAAGGAGGGCTGACTGTACTGTCAATAGATGAAAATATGGGAGAATTGGGACCTTGATGGTTAATTTATTGGAATAAATGTTAAGATCCAATTCTTTGAATTTGCCTTGGACTATAAAGCTGACAATTTGATCAATACCTTTCAACAAGCAATGAAATGTAGCATTGTGTCAGCAGTTTGCCACTTTATCAAGCTGAAGTCAAGCAATGAGGATGTTTTGAATGTAGCCTAGAAGATTGCTCCCTGGAATGAGGCAATACTAGGGACTGCAAAATTTGAAGAAAATTACACATGCCCCTCGGAAGTGTAGAGTGTCACTGACAAAAGAGCAAGTGGAGATGCATCTACTGAGTCAGGAAGCCCTCACCTCATATTGGTCAAGAAACATGTGAAGCTGTTGTACACTAATTCGCAAGTCAGTTTCATTGAACTCATATGGAATATTCCATCCTAGTGGTCCAAATTTTCGTCTTTCCTGGACCAGTGCATGGAAGAAACATAGACCATAGAGAAGCTTTTTAAATTCAGCCTGTTGGAAAAAAACAATACATCTATTCCAGTCATCATGTACATTCCATCAACACTAATGTGTCTTAAGTGTTTTACTTATTTTGAATTAACTTTAAAACAAAAATATTGTGGATAATATTCAGTTTCTTTCAGTGTCATCAAACTTAAACACAACTGCAAACTTTAGATAGTATTTCTTTTGTTCTTATATTAAATTTTATTGGATTTGCTCATGTCAAAAAAACCTGAAAACAAAGAGTCTATTGTCAGATTTTGCCCTACATTTGCATTCAACCTGTAATCAATTTTGTTACCTTTTGTTTCAAACAATATATATACAAAAATACATACTATTATGCATTAAAATAATTAATTAATTTTCTTCAATTAATTCTTAAAATCCTAATCCACTTACACCGTGGAATTAAATGCATCTTTCTTGAAAACATTTCTGCAATATCCATAGAGCATTTATATTATGTCCTGTTTTTTGGGAATTTTATACTGCAAAGGATATCTCATATAAAAAAAGAAAAACATTGCTTTCTAATGTCACCTATATAACTAATGATCAGAACAATAAACATCATAAATGGACTATTTAGTGTCAGTACACAGAATTTCAGCATTTTTGTTAAAAGAAAAGTCTGAAGGGTTCACGAATTTAATCATATTGTAATGCATTACAAATTACATCAGTCAACAGGTGAGAAATCTGCTATTCCTGGTGCCTCCATAAATATTAGTAAATTGACTTTGACAATACATTGCACCAGAGATTGCTTTGACCACTCATGTGTAAAACTATTTCAAACAGTTTCAGATATTTCCTCCAGAAGGTTAATCTTAAATTAAAATAAATAGAGGATACATAATATTATATTAACACTATGCTCTTAAAAATGTTTTTTTGCCCTGAAGTTAATTTCTAATCCTCAAATTATGATAAGGGAAAGTGTAATGGCCCATTTGGTTTTGGATTATGTACTCAAATGGATTTGCTCATTCTTAAATGACATGTGGTTAAAATTGCACTAACCGGCTTTGTGCAGCTGCCAAAGAACTCTGGATCAGAAATGGGATCCATAAGGTATGATCGGATAATATTGGGTCGAAGTCCCTTTGGGGCTTCGTTGGTCATTTTGACCCCATTCTGCAGAACAGAAACTGGGAAATTTGAAGAAGGATAGCTGGTCAGCCACAGTCTAAAATCAGGATGTGTAGTCTCTGGATTCAGTTCCTGAAATACAATTACACATGAAACAATATTAATTCTCAGAAGAAAAAGAACAAAAGCACTCAGCTTAATTAGAAACACTACAGCTGAGAATGTAGGATACATTCTTTCATTTTAAATATTGGCTAACTTGTTAACCATTCCAGTGATGGCATATTCGCTTATCATGAGACCTTACATAGCTGTATGTCCTTTGAAGAATGTATGCACTGCCATTTTAATGATCCATTTCCCAACATGTTAACTAACAGCAGCCAGTTAAAATGCAATTTGCACCACTTACCAGAAACAAAGGGATTCCACCCATGAGAACACTCACTATTGTTTATGCTTAAAATGAACGTACTTAAATAAAGAATGGTAAAGTTCATTCCTGGACTTTAAAGGCATGAGATATTTTTTAAAGAAAAAAACAAGACAGAGGCAACAATTTATGTTCTCTGCTCAAAGTCTACATGAAAAAATCTAAACATCTCAAATGACTCTTGGAAATCTCAGGTCCATGACCATTCAAAATAGAGAGGAAGCATTGCAGAAGGTATCAAGAACCAGGAGGTCATGCATAGTGTGCACAGAGAGGCCATGCATCAGTAGTGGAAGGAGCAGACCATCTACCAGACTCGGCTCTACTGGCCACCACCTGCCCCACCTGTGGTTATCATATTGGCCTTGTTAGTTACCTCAGAAGTAAATTACCCTTAGTAACACAAGACTAATCAACAAGATGCAAGTGAAGGCCAAAAATGAGATGCGTTAACAGGACCGAGCATTCTGCATAGAACTTATTTAAAATAGTGTTTGAGTGTGGCCTAAGAAACAACTTTCTAATCAAAATATTATCTGGTGGAAATTTCCCAGAGCCCAACCATTTTAATTTCTATTCCCATTGCAACATGTCAGTCTATGACCTCCTCTTTTGCATGATGAGGCCACCCTATGGGTGAAGGGGTATCACCTCATATTCCAACTAGGTAGCCTCCAACCTGATGGCATGAACGTCAATTTCTCCTTCCGGTAAACCCAACCCCTTTCCCTCTCCTTCTGTTCCCCACTCTGGCCTCTTACTCTTCTCACCTGCTTATCAGCTCCCCTGGTGACCCCCTTCTTCCTTTCTTTCCCCCATGGCCCACTCTCCTCTCCTATCAGATTCCTCCTTGTCCAGCCCTTTGCCTTTCCCATCCACCTATCTTCACCTAACACCTTCTAGCCAATCTTCCTTCCCCTCTCCCCATATTTTTATTTTAGTGTCTTCCCCCTTCTTTTCCCTCCTGAGAAAGGATCTTTCTTGGCTCAAAACGTAAACTGTTTATTCATTTCCATAGATTCTGCCTCACCAGCTGAGTTCCTCCAGAATTTTGTGTGTGTTGCTCTGGATTGCCAGCATCTGTACAATCTCTTGTGTTTACGGCTATTTACTTAGCTGTCTTACTGAACTGAAGGACAAAATTATATAATTCACACAAACTTTATGCAAAATTAGACACTTTGAATGACAAAGTGATTTCAATTTTCATAAGTAATGGTGATCTGAAATGTGCTCACTGCTGGCTGTTAAAGTGTGAAAACTTTCCATCTGTTAATAATTGCTGAATTTAACAATCCTTATCAGCTACATAAAAAGGAAGACCAACAAATAAATATTGTTTCTTTTCTTAGTCCTTGTTAATCATCTGCAAGAGGTTAATTCAGAATATCTTGACAATACTCAGGCAGTTAGCACATTCTGTTTTGATAAAAGATCACCAGCCCAAAGCATTAAATTTAACTTTATCTCCGTCAACACAATTTGACCTGCTAAGCATTTCCAAGATTCTATGATTTTATTTAAAAATTTCTACATTTACAATATTTTGCTTTTATACCAATCCAAATAACGAGACACGTTTAAATAACCAGAAGCAATAGATTCAAACAAAGTATAAGATAGTAATGGTGTGATTTTAAATTCCCCGGTATAATTTCTACAATGATACAACTAAATTGTCCATTAGTGTAAAGGGGGTTTCTTCTTTTTTCTTTGTTACTGTGTATGTAATCAAAATGGCTTCTTTGTTTTGTTAAAAGTAGGAATGCTTCTTTGTTGCGAGAGAGTGCTGGAAGCTTGTTTGGGGAGGAGATGTCACTGCTTGTGCTTGGGTTAAGGTGTGTTGGCAGGAAAGGTGGCGAGTTATTTAATAGTCATGAGGATATGACATTTATTTGGTGGGGGGAGAGTGTAAAGGGGGTTTCTTCTTTTTTCTTTGTTACTGTGTATGTAATCAAAATTGGGATTAATGTTGTTCTTTCTTCTGAGTCTGTGAGCTATTGTTGACCGGCTTTTGGGGAGATCGGCGCGAGGGGGTGAGAGAGAGAGGATGCGATGCTGTAAACTGGGCAAGGAACGGACCCCAAGCGGTGGGGGGGGGTCTGAGGCCAGGAGGCACTCCAAGGAGAGGAGATGAGACTAGATGTGCTTGGTTGACCACTTCGGATGGTCCTAAGCTGTTTGGAGAGTCGAGGAGTTCGGAGGGTCCTAAGCAGCGAGTCGAGGAGTTCGGAGGGGATCGAATGGTGGCCAGAAGACTTCAGTAATTGAGCTCCAATGGTTGTGCACGAAGTGGTTTGGACTTTGATAAGTTTGGCGCCTTTTCTTTATTTTTTTTCTTCATATATACTGTATCATTATTAATCACTTAGTTATAGTAGCCTTTATAAATTGTACTCATTTAATTGCATATGGTGTACTGTGTTTTTGGGCGAGGCAGGGACATAACACAGCATCCACACTGGCTGATTACCCAGTTTGGCGGGGCCGAAGGCTGCTACCCCTAGACGGAAACGAGCTGAGCGAGCCTGAGGCGACCCAGGGGGTTACATTGTTACATTCAAGCATTCTTGAAATTAAAAAATGTCACTTTTCATATTTTAATTAATGGCTCTAAATTAGATATGGTGGGCATGACTTCAGGATTGAGAGACGTCCATTTAGAACAGAGATGCGGAGAAATTAGTCAGAGAGTGATAAATCTGTGGAATTTGTCGCCTCGAACAGCTGTGGAGGCCATGTCATTGGGTGCATTTAAGGCAGAGATAGATAGATTCTTGATTAGTCAGGGCATCAAAGGGTATGGGGAGAAGGCGGGGAGTGGGGATGACTGGAAGAATTGGATCAGCCCATGATTGAATGGCAGAGGAGACTTGAAAGTCTGAATGGCTAACTTCTGCTCCTATATCTTTTGGTCTAAATTATGGGAGATAGAGAGCTTTTGATACTCCTCTACATGGCTGTGATCTTTGTAGCATTTGGTATATATAGATAGTCACGCACGATCAGTCTTCATAGTTCAACCAA
This sequence comes from Hypanus sabinus, assembly GCF_030144855.1. Taxonomy (NCBI): domain Eukaryota; kingdom Metazoa; phylum Chordata; class Chondrichthyes; order Myliobatiformes; family Dasyatidae; genus Hypanus; species Hypanus sabinus. Next base: position 42,931,770 of record NC_082709.1, read on the forward strand.
ATTAGCATTGAATCAATGAGCAGCCAAACGCGAGGCTCTAGTTTTATGGTCAGCTGACTGGTTAGAGGTGTGAGATATAGCAAAGCAAATAATTCTGATGAGCCTGCACATCAGCTTAACATTGAAGAGTGTAATGGGCATGTAAACAGTTCTATCTAAGTAAAATTAGGTCATATGTTGCAGTGGAGAAAATTTTTACAACTCCTACACCACCAAGTGTCAGAGTAAAGCCTTTAAGAACTGATCCATAGAGCAGACTACAGTAAAGTGGGCACTAGGCATGTTCCCAACTGGTCTTTCCTGCATTGCAGAAACATGGTTCATAGTCAGCTTGAGAAATCAACGGCATAAATGGAGGAAGGGAAGGAATGCAGGAACTACATCTGGGTCTGAACTACATCATCCCTTATTTTCCTACTTTGATGAGACTCTCAGTGTGTTTCCAATAAATATACTTTTAAATCTGATATTCATAGGAAAATCAACTTTAAATAAAAATGGGACACAGCAGGGAAAACAAAATTCCTGCATTGGCCTCCTGTGATTTGCAATGTATATAATAAAGTGAACAAAAATTCATACCGCACAAACTCTTTCTAATGTTGGCATCCATGATGTTGCCAAATGACAGTTTTGTAATACTACCCAGGAACCTTGCTTCACTGCCATCTCAATCATATTCATTGCTATTGGTCCTTGACCCTGTCCAAGGGACAAAGAGCTCAACTTGGATCCGCCAAAGCCCTGTAGAGACATTATATATTAATTGATCATTTAAAAGTAATATTTTCATTTAATATTGATTCAAACAATACAACTGAAGATATGCAGAATAAAGAGAAAGTTCATTTCTCAATGCAATGAAGAGCTATTTAATTCAAAAGAAAAAAATAGATACTATAATAACTATTCATTTTACCAAGTTTTTAATATTAACTTTCCTATCTAAACCTACAAATTTTCAGTGAGGGTGATAATAAATGACATTACTATCTTCAGTGTAGGAAAATGCATGCTTAGACCTATATTGCCATCATTGGTTTGGTTATAATCCTAAACTCCAAATACATTACAATCTAGCCTTGACAGCAGGAGTATCTTTTCAACTGCTTATCATTGTACCAACCTATTCACTTGCATCTCGAAGGAAAATACAGAAAGCACAGTGAAGTGGAAAACTTCTGGGAATTTAATACGATATTGCAGAGAGGAAAGTAATACAGTGGATTCTGGTTAAATGGGAAACATCAGGACCAGCACATTTCAGCCCAATTAAGCACCTAACCCAGTTCGCTGAAGTTTGATGGTAAGTAGTTTAAAAAGTATAAAAAAGACAACTGCCATTTAACTGAGTAATAAATTGTATATTTAAATGAAATACAGAACGAATTAGAACATTATCAATACTACTACAGTACTATCAAACTGTCCATTAATTCCTAATGGTTATCAATGGAGGAATTCATCTAGTGTATGCTGCTGTGTTGTTTTGATTGATCGTAAATGAACAAAATCAGTGCAGACACCTTGTTCAAATAGTGGACTGCATTCAAAACAGTGCTTTCAATGATTACATTCTCCAAATCTTCATTTACATTGTAACATTCAAGATGACTGTAGATATCTTCAAATTCTTGCTAGTTTCTAACTTGTTTAAGTAGTGAAGTCATTTCATTTTCACTCACAGCCAATTCTGGCTTGAAACTGTAATGAGCAAAACAGTTCTGAATTCTCTTACTGCTTACTTCTCATCAAATATTAGTGAGAAAAATCACTGTTTTTTGAACACAAAGGTATGCAACTGGCTCTATTTAAAATTGCTTGTTCTCAGCATAGTTGAGTGTCTAACAGCCACATAAGTGTACACAAACTATGCTAGTTAGAAATTGTTTAGCAACCGTCTCCTATCCCAATTAAGCAGCATGGTGTCCCAAAGTGAATCCTAGCCATTTTCTCAATTAGCTTTCATTCTTTAAGAGTTGTCCTAAAAATGCGCCTGTCCCAATTAACTGATGGCCCATTTAATTGGAATCCACTGTATACCAAAACAAATTAAGAATTAAACCATTGTGCCCAGAGTTCACTATTTAAACAAGGTGCTTTTCCAGGAATTAAACAACACTCAACATATACCGTACTCATCCCAGGTACCAAGAATACACATCCATTGGATTTAACCAGTTCCATAGTGTTTTCTCATTATTTTTAGCAAATAGAATTCTATAAAGTTATCATTTCAGAAACTTGTAAGTTTCATTTGTGGTACAATTTGACTTAAATGCATCAAAACAGTTAATACATTTGGATGTACCTGATCATCAGCAAATTTGAGAAGAGCAGCCATTGGGTCAGCACCAGGTGACAAGATAAATATAAGTGGAGCAGTCGAATTGCTGTCACCAAAAGCACTGCCCAAATCGAATGGAGGGGGTTCAATGAATTGTCGACCAAGAACATCAGTTACATATTCTTGAGCCATTGGAATAAACTGAAGAAAAAGAAATCCTTTGCTTAATAGCTTCATAAAAGACTACAAATGAACAATCATAACAATTAGAAAATAACAGGCTACAAATCATTGTGCTGTTCTATTCAGAAAATCCATATGAATGGAAACCTCTCTTGGAATATTAAATGCTGCAAATACTCCTGAGAATTAAGGCTTATGTAAGTGTTGATTGTACTATAGCTGTGCAAATGAGTCATGCAAAAATAGAAATTGAAAAGTAATAAGGTACTGTTCATGGGTTCAATGTCCATTCAGAAATCGGTTGGCAGAAGGGAAGAAGCTGCTCCTGAAATGTTGAGTGCATGACTTCAGGCAGTTGCACCTCTTTCCTAATGGTAGCAATGAAAACAGGGTATGACATGGGTCCTTAATGATGAATGCCAACTTTTTGAGGCATCGCTTCTTGAAGATATCCTGGATAATATGAAGGCTAGTGCCCATGATGGAGGTGAGTAAATTTACAAGTCTCTGCAGCTTATTTTGATCCTGTGCAGTCGACACACACCCCATATCAGATGCTGATGCAGCCAGTTGGAATGCTCTCTACAGTACATCTATAAAAATTAGTGACTGTGTTTGATGACATACCAAATCTCCTCAAACTCCTAATGAAATATAGCTGTTGTTGTGCCTTGTTTTTATAGCGGCATCGATGTGTTGGGTTCAGGATAGACCCTCAGAGATATTGGCACCCACGAGCTTGAAATTGCTCTCTCTCTACTTCTGATCCCTCTCTGAGGACTGGTGTGTGTTCCTTTGTCTTACCCTTCCTTAAGTCCACAATCAGCATGACAGCATGGTTGTTGCTGTGATACCACTCAACTAGCTGGAATATCTCGCTCCTGTATGTTCTCACACCACCATCTGAAGTTCTGCTAACAATAGCTGTGTTGTTAGCAAATTTTTAAGTGGCATTTGAGCTATGCCTAACCACATAATCATGAGTGTAGAGAGAGTAGAGTTTGGGCTAAGCACACATCCCTGAGGTCCTTGATTGTCCATTTGCAGAGGGAGGTATAGAACTTTTTGATCAAAACTGCAGGAATGATTGAGTTAAATGCTAAGCTGCAAATAAACAGCATCTTGTCACAGATATTTGTATTGCCCAGGTGATCCAGGGCTTCATAAGGAGCCAATGAGATCACATTAGGCATATTGTGGAACCAGTTCCCTGCTGAAACAGGAGATAATTTTAGTCGTAACCGACTTCTCAAAATACTTCATCAGTTTAACCCTCTTGAAGCAGGTGGGAACATCCAACTCTAGCAATGAGAGACTGAAAATGTCTTTGAACACCCCCACCAGTTGGTTGGCACAGCTTGTCAGAGCCCTACCAGGTACTCCATCGTTTCCTTGTGAGGGTTCACACTCTTGAAAGACACAGTGACATCAGACCCCAAGACAGAGATCACAGGGTCACCAGGTGCCAAAGGGATCCTCATATCTGTAGTTTTATTCTCCCTTTCAAAGCATGCGTTAAAGGCACTGAGCTCCTCTAGGAGTGAAGCATCACTGCCATTCATGATGTTAGGTTTCACTTTGTAGGAAGTAATGGCCTAAAACCCTGCCAGAGTTGACGTGCATCCAATTCTGCCTCCAACCTCGTTTAAAATAGTTCCTTTACCCTTGAAATAGCCTTCCGCAAGTCATACCTGGTTTTCTCATATAGTCCTGGGTCTTCAGACATGAATGCCACAGATCTAGCCTTCAGCAGACTCTAACCTCCATGGCTTTTGATTTGGCAATCTACAGTATGGTCTCATAGGCACACACTCATCCACACAAGTTTTAATGAAGTCAGTGACAGCTGTGGTGTACTCATTCAGACTCGAAGATGAATCTCTGAATACAGCCCAGTCCACCAATTCAAAGCAGTCTTGCAAGTGCTTCTGTGCCCCCCTTGTCCAAACCTTCTTGGTCCTCAATGCTGGTGCTGCAGTCTTCAGTCTCTGCCTACACTCACAAGCAGATGCCATAAAGTTTGCACAGATAAGGGTGTAATATTCCAAATTTCCTAGAAATTATATGAAGTAAAGCCAACAGTTGCACATGGAACTTCTGGTCCTGCTTCACAAATATCAACAACCTGCAAAATGTAAATTAGTTTTATTCAAACTTTAACTACAAAAACAAAGTACAGGTATTGACAACTTACTCAATATAACTGATGTGAGGTAATCAGTTTTGTATTTCATTGTTTTGTAACTCCAAAACATAAAACTAATTAAAAGAAAGACAAAACTGGGGATAACCTGTGTACTCTTCATTTTTACTTTAGTGAGGCAGCACTTATAACATTGTGGTGTAATGCCATATGCCATTCCTGTACTTTTACATATAACCAGTAATGAAATATGTAAGCAAAGGATGCTCAATCAATATTTCCCCCTCCAGGTAAGTTTTCATGTTCTGTTGTTTTACAATAGTGAACCACAGTGAATACAATTTGGCTTATTTTTGACACTGATCAACAGAAAAAGACTCTTTCGTGTCAAAGTGAAAACAAATCTCTGCAAAGTGATCTAAATAATTACAAAGATAAAACACAAAATAAATGATTGCATAAGTATTCACCCCTCCTCTTTAATATGCCACACCAAATCATCACCGATGCAGCCAATTGGTTTTAGAAGTCACATAATTAGTTAAACGGAGATCATCTGTGTGCAGTCAAGGTATTTCAATTGATTGTAGTAAAAACACACAGGTATCTGGAAGGTCCAGCGACTGGTGGGTCAGAATCCTGGCAAAAGCTACACTATGAAGACAAAGGAATACTCCCAAGCGATTCCGCGAAAAGGTTATTGAAAAGCACAAGTCAGGAGATGGATACAAGAAAATTTCCAAGTCACTGAATATTCCTTGGAGTACAGTTAAGTCAATCATCAACAAATAGAAAGAATATGGCACAGCTGTAAATCTGCCAACCTCAAGAGCAGGCCAACCTCAAAAATTGAGTGACTAGTGGACTAAAATGGGACTAGTGAGGAAGGACACACGAAGACGGATGACATCTCTGGAGGAGTTACAAGTTTCAGTGGCTGAGATGGGAGAGACTGCGCATACAACTGTTACCTGGGTGCTTAACCAGTTGCAGCTTTATGGGAGAGTGGTAAAGAGAAAGCCAATGTTGGAAAAACTCGCATGAAATCTCAGCTAGAGTTTGCCAGGAGGAATGTGGGAGGCTCTGAAATCAGCTGGAAGAAGGTTCTTTGGTCTGATGAAACCAAAATTGAGCTTTTTCATCATCAGACTAAACACCATGATCAACAAAAACACAACATCCCTACCATTTTGACTTTTGACATAAAAAGTTGCTTTCTGTTGATCAATGTCAAAAAAGCCAAATTAAATCCATTGTGATTTAATATTGTAAAACTATAAAATATGAAAACTTACAAGGTGGATGAATACTTTTTAGAGGCACTGTACATACAAGTACACAAATACATACATAAACCTACTCAACTGATCATTGCATCATCTCCATAACATAGGATAGTTGTCCAGTTCTGTCCTTGACCTTTCCAAGTACCCACTTTTGATCACTTCTGTAGTCCCTCACCAGGACTGCTTCTCCAGGAGTGAAATATCAACCCTCCTTTTTTGAAGTGCCCTCAATTTGTCTCAGCTGTTCTGCGATTTAGTTTGAGGAGATCCAAGCATGAGCACAAGGGACGATCCAGGAACAGTATATCTGCTGAGTTGTTGTTTATGGAGTGTACTGCATTGCGATATACAAGGAGGAAATTGGTGAGCTTCTTATTCAGTGTTAGTGTAGTGTGTTTTGCTAACTCTGGACAAATGTTTCTGATAAGCCATTTGTAGCTGGGTGGTATGGTGCAGATGTAATATGCCTTATTCCATTCATTTTCAGGAATGACTGGAACTGTTCCTGCAACAAACCGAAGTCCATTGTCACTGATTAAGTGTTCTAGGACACCAGTCCTTGAGAAGATGGTTGTTAATACATCAACCAAGCACAAGTTTGTTGTGGAGGCCACTGGGAACACTCAGATCATAGAAATCTACAGCACATTACAGGTCCTTCAGCCCACAATGTTGTGCCGACCATGTAACCCACTCCAGAAACTGCCTAGAATTTCCCTGGCGCATAGCCCTCTATTTTTCTAAGCTCCTTGTCCCTATCTAAGAGTCTCTTAAAAGACCCTATTGTATCTGCAGCCCCTCTGTACCTACTGAAAACTATGCCCCCTCATGTTAGCCATTTCAGCGCTGGGAGAAAGCATCTGACTATCCACACAGTCAATGCCTCACATTATTTTATACACCTCTGTTGTCACCACTCCTCCTCTGTCGCTCTAAGGAGAAAAGGCCAACTTCACTCAACCTATTCTCATAAGGCATGCTCCCCAATCCAGGCAACATCCTTGTAAATCTCCTCTGCAGCCTTTCTATAGTTTCCACATCCTTCCTGTAGTGAGGTGACCAGAACTGATCACAGTACTCCGAATGGGCTCTAACCACGGTCCTATATAGTGAAACATTACCTCTCAGCTCTCAAACTCAGCCCCACAGTTGAAGAAGGCCAACACATCATACACCTTTTTAACAACACTGTCAACATGCACAGCTGCTTTGAGTGTCCTATGGACATGGATCCCAAGATCTCTTTGATTCTCCACACTGCCATTATCAATAAGTATTATATTCTGCCTTCAAATTTGATCTTCTAAAATGAACCACTTCATACTTATCTGGGTTGAACTCCATCTACCTCTTCTCAGTCCAGTTCTGCATCCTATCAATGTCCCACTGTAACCTCTGCCACCTCTCCAGATTATCCACAACACTCCCAACTTTTGTGTCATCAGCAAACTTTCTAACCCACCCTTCTACTTCTTCATCCAGGTCATTTATAAAAATCACAAAGAAGAGGGGTTCCCAGAATAGATCCCTGTGGAACACCACTGGTCACCGATGTCTATGCAGCATATGAACCATCTACAACTACTCTTTGCCTTCTGTAGCTAAGTCAATTCTGGATCCACAAAGCAAGGTCTCCTTGGATCCTATGCATCTTTACTTTTTGAAGGAGCCTTGCATGGGGAACCTTTTCAAATGCCTTACTGAAATCCATATACACTACATCCACTGCTCTACCTTCAGCAACTTATTTTGTTATATCCTCAGTGACTTCTGATCAATTTGTAGTGCCAGGAATCTTGCATCCATGACGGTCCAGCAAAATCTACATGAATCTTCTGCCAGGGCAACGCAAGCCATTTGCAGAGATGGAAAGGAGCTGCTCTTGGCATCCAGAACAATGTATGGCAAGCTGCTAGATCTGCTGATGTATCCCAGGCCACCAGCCAATGCTTTGAGCTGATGCTTTCATTTTGGATACGCTTAGGTAGATGACTGGCATGTAGTTCCTCTAACACTTTAGCTCTCATCTTGGATGGTACAACAACTCTAAATCCCCACATAAGGCAACCCCCACAAAGGGCAAGTTCATCCCAGTGTTGGAAAATAGGGCAACTAGAATTTCTGCTGCATATTCCAGCCATTTTGGATGGACTGAGACAGTGTGGGTCTGTTCTAGTTTCCCTTTGGATCATCTCTGCCATAATAGAAAGACTTTCAATTTGCATTAGGGAGAATACATCGAGAGGAGTGTCCTCTTTTGTAAATTTATTTCCTTTTCCGGGCGAAACGGGACAATGCATCAGCAGTTCCCTGATTAGTTGTCCTCCTGAATGCAATCTTGTAACTGTGTCCTCCCTGAAACAGAGCCCATCTCTGCACTTGTACTGCTGCTGTTAGTAAAACACCCTTCTGTGCATTGAAAATGGACACTAGTGGCTGATGATCAGTCATGAGAATAAACTCTCTCTGGTACAGGTTGAAATGTTTTTCACCCTAAAACAGACTCTGTCAATCTGTGCATAACTTTTCTCTCCGGCAGTAAGGGAACGCATTTGGCATGACATGTCTGCACCGACACCATAAGATGAGGCAACACAGGCAGGTTTCACTGGACGATGTGGATTATAATGTGTGAACACAATATTATTCAAATATTACTGAAATATTAAATAAAAACTGATTTATTCTGTCCAGTTTTCTTTGAATCCCTATTCAGGATCCTAGGTTCAAGAAAGCATTTAAATCCTGTTTCCAAGATCCATTTCGCTCTTATTCCTTCTTTTCTCCAATAAGGATAAAACATCAATAGTTGAATCCAACTCACCCATTTTATCTACTTCTGTCCCATGAAGCCAGACCATTGTTACTACAATTCCATCTCCATTTTCCACTTGGACACTTGTGTGGTATCCTAATCATTATAATGAGCTACAGAGGAGTGTGGGACTGACTGTTCCTGATAATTCATACAAAGGCATTTACCCCCTCATGGGCAAGCCTAATCACATAGCTATTTCACTGCCTTGACTTAGACCTCAGTGTGTCTCTTATTCGCATAGTAAGAACCATCACTTCTCACTGCACTTGAGGCCTTGGATTCCATTAGATATGTGTCTTAGAGTGAACCAAACTGTTTCTAATTTTACAACCAGTTGGCTAGTCAACATATTAGGTCTCCATGATTGTGGACTTTAGGAAGGTGCTGGTGAACCATTCCCCTCTGCGCATACGTACTTCCTCCACAGTGAAAGTTAAGTGCACCAAATTGCTGGGTATTCACATCATGGACGACCTCTCCTAGGATCTTAGGCAGCCATCAATCCCATAGAATCATGAGTTTGCACCTCTGGTGGACTTTGTCTTCTCCAGGGTGCAAGCCTGGGTGGGAAGATTTGAAGAACCAGCTGTTGCCCATGCAGCAGGCTCCCCCTCTCCACGTCACTGATGTAGTCCAAGGGAAGGGCAAGTGCTGATACAGCTTGGCACCAGTGTTGTCACAGACGTTGCGAGAGTGAAGTTGTAAACAACATCAAACTGCCTTAGGGAACCCAGCCCCAGATTTCTTCTTCAGGGTTCACTCCCAAAGCCTTTGTCATGGGTGGGTATGGCCACATGGCAGCAGAGGTTTAAAATCAGAGTTTCCTTCTCCTAGGCGGCTGCCATCCAAGGCTGACGAGCCCCACCTGCCTGAAGCAAATGGCTTTGAGGTGCCAGTGGTCTGCCTTCGTCCCTTCTCTTGTCAGTAGAAACAGTTCCACAGGGCCTAGTGGCTAAGCCACATGTGAAGGCCAAGAGATAGACTTGGTTGTCAGAGGCTGTTAGAGTTGCATGCCATTTGGAGCACTTTATAGACAGTGGGAGCTTACCTTTACTACCCCCCTGGCTAAGACAACCATAGGAACCAAGTCCCACAATATCACCTTCCTGAATAAGAAGGTAGTGTAGCCCCTCTATTTCCTGAGGAGACTGAGGCAAGCAAGGCTCCCCCACCATCTTATCTGAATTTTACAGGAGCATCATCGAGAGCATCCTAACAAGCTGCATCTCCATGTAGCATGGGAGCAGCAAGGCATCAGACCAAAAGTCCATACAAAGGATTATGAGAATGGCCAAGAAGATCACTGGAGTCTCCTGGTCATCCAATGGGGACATTTATCAGGACCGCTGCATACGCAGGGCCCTTAGTATTATCAAGGATCCCACCCACCTATCCAGCATCCTCTTTGACCTTCTATCATCAGGCAGGAGACTCCGATGCATAAGACAAGAATGGTCAGGATGGGAAACAGCTTCTTCCCTCAGGCTATTCGGCTTCTGAACTCCTTGCCACATCACATTCAAAGTGTCACCAGATTCTTTGTACTGTACCCTACAGTATTTAATTTATGCACTTTATCAATGTATAATTCATTTGTAGATTTAATTCTTACTTTCCTAAGCTATTGTGTGATATGCTGTATGCACCTTATGTGAACAAGTGTGCTTACTCTGATGTGGAGAAATGTCATCTCGTTTGGTGGTATACATATATATAGTTAAATGACAATAAACTTGACTTGACTTTGGTCTTACTAAAGCAAGCAAGCTTCGTATTTATTTGCTGCTGCTTAGAGAATGATGTATTAGTGTATTAACCTTTACTTCAGTCTAGTTCATCTTGTGATCAATCAACGACCTAGAGATTCACTACTTCAATTAAGTTTTTATCAGTTTCCTGGCTTATATAGCATTTGATGGCCTGGACCTGATTGAATACTGAAAAGCCTAAATAAAATGGACATAAAAAGATGTTTCCATTAGTGGGGGGGTTTAAAACCAGAGGGCATAGCTTCAGAACAGGAGGATGTTCTTTTAGAGAGGAGATGAAGAGGAAGTTGTTTAGCCGGAGGGTGGTGAATCTATGGAATTCAATGCCGCAGATGGTTGTTGCGGCCAAGTCATTGGGTATACTTAAAGTGAAAGTTGATAGGTTCGTGATTACTAAGGGTGTCAAAGGCTACAGAGAGAAGGCAGGGGAATGGGGTTGAAAGGCATCATAAAAAATATCAATAATCATTCTTGCATGGAGCTGCTGCCAAACGTTGGTTCAAAGCGGTAACATTTTCTGTTTAAAGACAGCTGTATTTTAACTCTTTTCCTACCACATATCCCCACAGATTTTAGACACTATTTCAATAAATTACAACCACACATACTGTAGCTAAATTATAGGGATTGAAATTCAAACCTTGTCAGGCCTCAAACAACGAATTACAAGCATCCTTTGAAAATTCCCCAGTTTATCTTCCCATTGACCAGGAAATATCTCATGATGTGGCTCCTGAAAAACAGAATGTAGATTTGAAATGAAAAGTAGAAAGCATTGGAAACTCAACTGATTCAGCAGAATCTGAGGAAAGAAAAAAAGAGTTAACATTTCACGTTAAGAACCTTTCTTCAGAACTGGTATGGTGGTTTTTATTTAAAGATGTGGGGAAGGATAGTCAGGACAAAGGAAATATTTTTGATAGTTCAAGGTCAAATTGCCCAGGTGTACAAAATGTTTTCAGAGCCAATGGATAGTCCTTGTAAAATTTTGCACAATTCAAGGTCAGATTTTCTCTGTATATCAGTTGCTATTGGTTTACTAAAGAAAAATTAGTGACACTGCTTTTGGCTTTGAGAGCTTGAGTTTCAGACACTGCTCCATCACAATCAAACTTGCTCTACTAGCTCATTTTCAAATAAGGAGACAACCAAACTCCTTGGCCCTTGCCAAATATTGCTCACATCTTCAGAATTCCATTCCTCTTCCAAAGTTAAGACCTCAATTGTGTCATCCTTTGCAAAATAGTGAATTCTTAAACACAAGAGCTTCTGCGGATGCTGGAAATCCACAGCAACATGCACAAAGTATAGGAGGAATACAGCAGGTCAGACAGCATCCATGAACAATTAACAAACAGTCTATGTTTCAGGCCAAGACCCTTCTTCAGGACTGGAAATGAAGGGGAAAGATATCAGAAAGAAAAATAGGGGCGGGGGAAGAAAATGATAGGCAAAGCCAGGTGGATAGGGAAAGTAAAGGTCTGGAGAGGACAGAATCTGATAGCAAAGGAGATTGGATTATAGGAGAAAGGGAAGAAGAAGGGGCACGAGAGGGAGGTAATAAGCAGGTGAGAAGAAATAAGAGGCTGGGGGGGGAATAGAAAGAAAGAGGAGGGAGAGGGAAGAATATTTTTCCAGAAGGAGAAATCAATATTCATGCTATCAGGTTGGAGGCTACCCAGATGAAATATAGGATGTTGCTTCTCCACCATGAGCGTAGCCTTATTGTGGCATAAGAGGTGGCCATGGACCGACATGTTGGAACAGGAATGAGAATCAGAATTAAAATGTTTGGCCACAGGGAAGTTCTGCTTTTGGTGGGTGGAGTGGAAATGTTTGGCAAAGTGGTCTCCCAATTTACAATGGATCTCACCAATGTCAAGGCTGCCACATCAGCACAATAAATGACCCCAGCAGATTTGCCGGTGAAGTATTGCCTCACCAGGAAGGACTGCCTTAGGCCCTGAATGAAAGTGAGGGAGGAAGCAAATGGGCAGGTGTAGTATTTTGGTCACTTGCAAGGATAAGTGCTGGCAGGGAGATTAGTGACGAGGGAATTATGGAGAGAGTGATCCCTGTGGAACGCAGAGAGGGAGGGAAGGTAAAGATGTTTTTGGCGGTAGGATCTCTTTGGAGATGGTGGATGTTACTGAGAATGATGTGTTGGATACAGAGGTTCATGAACAAGAGGAACCCCAAACACAAATATTGCTGGAGGGAACTCAGCAGGTTGGACAGCATCTATGGAAATTAATAAACAGTTCACATTTTAGGCCAAAACCTTTCCTCAGAACTGAAAAGGAAGGGGAAGATGCCAGAATAAAAAGGTGGGGGGAGGGGAAGGAGGACTAGCTAGAAGGTGATAGGTGAAGGCAGGTGGGTGGCAAGGGTAAAGGTCTGGAGCAGAAGGGCTCTGATAGGAGAGTAGAGTGGACCCAGGTGGAGTTGATCGGCAGGTGGAGAAGAGGCAAGAGGTTAGAATGGGAAATAGAAAAAGAGAGATGGAGGAGGGAGAAAAACTATCAGAAAAAGAAATCAATATTCATGCCACCAGGTTAGAGACTACCTAGATGGAATATGAGGTATTGCTCATTCATCCTGACAGTAGGGTCAGTGTGGCCAAAGAGAAGGCTGTGGAATAACATGTTGGAACAGGAATCAGAATTAAAATGGTTGGCCACTGGAAATCCATGCTTCCTGGAGCCTTTATCTCTCCCTAAGATGATCCCTCATGAATTCTTGAAATCTATTTATCATACAGCTGTGACATATTTTCACTGCTTGTATTCAGAACACTATTTCCAGAATCTCAGTATTTACTGCGCGACTCAAAAGGGTGGTTGGCTAATGCTGCAAAGGAGGTGCAGCATTAACAATACAGACCATCAGGCACTGCTTGAGGATCAGGTATTTAAGTGTTGGAATGAAAATACCCAACATTTTTATGCTGGAATGCTTGGCCTCCAAACTCCTTACATAAGCTTTATGCAGGTCAGCAGCAGTCTTCTTCAATTTCAGATATTTTCAGGTAACCCAGTGAATTTCACAAGTCACTTAAATGTAAGATTCCTGCCCTGGTTGATGGAGTATGTGATGAGTATATTCCACATGAAGCAGTTCATGATCCTCCTGTGCAAAGTTAAATTGGTGTTAGTTTCTAAACTGGATAGCTGTTGCTACATCACAATGTTTTGAAATACTGCTTTGTTTTTAAGAGAGGGTCCCCGCTAGGTGAAGTTTCTGGTCACTTCCTGCTTCTTTTCATTATAGTACTTAGCACCTCCTAAATATCCTTCCAGCTCAGTGGAGAGTTTAAGTTCATATAACTCCTGCGGGAGAAGCGACTTGGATCCACTTCAATTTGCCTAATGGAACAACAGGTCCACAACAGACAACATCTCATTGACTCTTCACTCAACCCTCAAACATCTGGATAGTGACAATGTATACATCAGGATGCTCTTTATCGATTACAGCTTGGCATTCAATACCATCATCTCCTCAAAACTAATCAATAAGCTTCAAGACCTAGGCCTCAATACCTCCTTTTGCAATTGGATCCTCCATTTCTAGTCAGTTTGGATTGGCAACATCTCCTCCACAAACTCTATCAGCACAGATGCACAACAAGGCTGTGTGCTTAGCCCCCTTTCTACTCACTTTACACTTATATGACTATGTGTCTAAGTACAGTTCCAATGTCATATTCAAGTTTGCTGATGACACCACTGTCATAGGCCAAATTAAAGGTGGTTACAGATCTGCATATAGGAGGGAGATTGAAAATCTGGTTGACTGGTGCCATAACAACAACCTCTCAATGTCAGCAAGACCAAGGAGCTGATTATTGGCTTCAGGAGGAAATCATAGGTCCATGAGCCAGGGGTGTATCAGGGGTAAATTTCTGGGTGTTATTATTTCGGAGGACCTGCCTGGGCTCAGCATGTAAGTACAATTACATAAAAAGCACAGCAGTGCCTCTACTTCTTTGGAGTGTGCGAAGATTTGGCATGACATCTAAAACTTTGATGAACTTCTAAAGACGTGTAGTAGAGAGTATATTGACTGGCTGTATCACAGCTTGGTATGGAAACACCAATACACCAATGCCCTTGAATAGAAACGCCTACAAAAATACTGGATACCGCCCAGTATATCACAGGTAAAGCCCTCAGCACCATTCAGCATATCTATATGAAGCACTGACGTAGGAAAGCAGCACCACACCACACAGGACACACTCTCTTATCATTGCTGCCATCACGAAGAAGGTACAGGAGCCTCAGGACCCATACCACCAGCTCAGGAACAGTTATTCCCCTGAACCATCAGGCTCTTGAACCAAAGGGTAACTTCACTTAACCTCACATGCCCCATCACTGAAACATTCCCACAAGCTATGGAGTCACTTTCAAGGACTCTTCACCTCATATTCTGAATATTTATGTTCTCAATTGTTTATTTATTTATTACTTCATTCTTTTTGTATTTGCACAGTCTGTTGTCTTTTTCACACCACTTGAATGCTCAAGTTGTTGCAGTCTTCCATTAATTATATTATAGTTATTATTCTATTATGGATTTATTGAGTATGCCTGCAAGAAAATGAATCTCAGAGTTTTATATGGTAACATATACGTACTTTGATAATAAATTTTCTTTGAACTTTGATATAAATACTAACTGACTCGTTGAGCCCAGCTAGCACCACCCACAACTGAGGTCAGAATGCTCCTTTCAAGCTCAAATTAACTAGATGAAACAATTCTTACAGAATTGTAAATAAGAACCAGAGGCTTTTTGTCACTGATGATTTTCACCTATGTACAACATTGCTAAGTACTTGACAAACCCAGTGATAAGCAGCAGAGCTACAAATTTATCACCTGTAAGTTCTAGGAAAAGTAAAATGCTGCTGAGAAGAAATGCTGGTTACAAAAAACAACAGCCTTTTAAATCAGCTTCAAAGTGAAATATTTAGTCAAACTAGATAAACCAGAGAAACTGGATTAACAATAAATTTAAATTGGTAATTTAAAAATGAAACATAACAACTTGTGTCATGATGATCATGTTTTCACAGTTTAACTTTAACTGTGTTAGTTAAAGTTTGGTAAGAAGTTTTACATTAAAGATCTTCTGGAAATGAGTTACACAACACAATGCTGAGCTGCTGTTTCTGAAAATCACTGCCACAGTTACCTACGTATATAAACTCTATAGTTTGTCAAATACCAATCATTTCAGTATGCATGAAAAATCTGCAATACCATACATATGATAATTAATGCAGGTTGATATTAACCTTGATAATTGACATAGTAATTTTATACAATATTAAAATTTTCCCAACCTACCATGCTGTCATACACAGCCTTCCATCCATCTGATAGAACCACAAACTCCTTCCGAATGCCTGAGAACTCTGCAATTTCATCAAGTCGGCAGAACTCATCCCAAGATGTTTTAGGAAGCCACTCTAATGTGTTCTCGTATGGATTATCCAAGCCAATTCCACCTGTCAGCAGAAAGGTCCACTCCTGCTCTTCAATCTGAAGATAAAGTAAGTATTATTAGATGTGTATGCGATGTCCCTGTAAACTTATTGATGTACCAAAAATTATTTATTAAAGAATAAATAAAACTTCACTTCATACTTCAGTGCAAACACTTTAACATGATGACAGAAATGTAGTCAGCTTGTATTGCTAACTCTGAAATGTTAGCATTTATTAGCAAATAAACACTTCCTTGGTAAAAAATGCTGATTAGATGAAAGATAATGTAAGTTTCCCCCCCACTTAGTTTTGCATCATAGGGTCTACTGGACACAAAGTGTACCTGAAGATAAATGAGGCAATAATATGAGGAATAATGATCACCAGAACTTTCTAGCTCTTGAATAGTATTGCTCATGATATACTAAGAGTAGTGGTGATAGTCTTGATATACCTCTCATCTACACTCAAGGGGCAATTTGCAGTGGCCAATTATTCTACCATCTCCTAGTGTTCTTAGGATGTGGGAGGAAACTAGAAAAATCCATTTAAAGCTCACAAACTTCACATATCCTGGAGGTCAGGATTGAAAGCTGGGTCACTGGAGCTGTGAAGCAGTAGATCTAATGACTTTACTACTGTGCTGCCCAGTGACCTTGGTCAATGATCAGTCTTCAGTACTTGCACAAGTGGCCTCAATTCATACATACATTAAATCACTAATGCATTTAACCAAAATTGGCAAGGGAATGGAGACTGGAAGGTAGAAGCAGAAAAGAGGAATAGATGTACAAAGACACAAAATGCTGGAGAAACTCAGCAGGCCAGGCAACATTCATGGAAACAGATGCTGCCTAACCTGCTGAGTTACTCTAGCATTTTGTGTGTGTTGCTAGGATTTCTAGCATCTGCAGATTTTCTCTTGCTTTAGATGCATAAAGAAGTGATTGTGTCAACTCTGGAATGGAAAGTAGAGCAATGTTATCTGGAAGCATACTAAATGAATCTACATGAAAGACAAGGACAAGCTTGGGGTGTAAGTGTATGTGCATTAAATAACACTGTTAAACTGCAGACATAAATCGTTTTTGGGAATATGAGGTGGTGATAACTGGGAAAAAATAATTTTAAAGAAGATAGAATTGGTCAATTAATATTTCCAAATGAGGTGTTCAGCAAAGAAAGAAAGAAAGAAAGCAGGATAGAAGCATGTTTAAAGAAAATATTACTGTGTTAGGATCAAGCACAGAATCCATTTGTCTTAAGTTAAGACACAAGGACAATGAAAGAAACAAAAGGAGTAGAAATGTAGCAAAAGAGCAAGTCTGCAGGAAAATAACAGAAATGGGCAAGAGACGGAGAGTTTAATTTATCTAATACTAGGATAATGTTAGATTAAGGGTCTGAGAAAAAAGAGAAGAATTTATGAATGTGTTCAGAATTTCTTTGAACAGGATGGGTTTTTTTGTCAAACAAGGAAGAAAATATTGCTGGATCTGGTTTGGTAAAATAAGGTGTTCTAAGTGAACCAACGGTCAGTGACAGCAAAGTTGGGGAACAGTGACTACCATGTCACAAGATCTAGCCCGTGAATGAAGAGCAACAAGGAGCAATGGACAATGAATAAAACGGGTACACTTCTGTGTTGTATTCAGTCTAAGACTATAGCTTCAGCAATGTACATTTCTTAGGTGGGAAAAGATAAAAGAACCAGAATTATTGCTCACAGATTGTCAAAGGAGATAGAAAACATAATGCAATAAACTAAATGAGTGGATATGATCCATGTCACAGCAATAATTCATGTGAGAACCAGGCTAAAAAATAACCTAAGATGACAAGTGAATAAAATAATATGGGCAAAGGGAGGATGAGGGAATATAGCGTCAGGTAACATTAGAGGGAACACAGTCTCCCAAAAGCAGGTCAATCATACATAAGATAGTAGCAGGAGGGGAAGAGGCTGATTTGGGAGAGTTATCCAACCAGAAAGCGTGACAGTAAAAATCAATGTTTATGAAAATCACAGCGGAGAGAGAGATGCTGACAACAGTGGGAAGATTGTTGTCTCACATTGTCTCAACATTGTCTCATTGTTGTCTCACATTCTCACAACAATGGTGAGAAGTAGATACGAGAAAGATTAGCTTTGCTTCAGGTAAAGGTCCAGATATGATGCAAATTATATGGTTGAGGCAAACATAGTCTCAGTTCTTCACGAATAATGTGAATGTGCCAGACATGTGTGATGAAAATTTTTTTAAACTGTTCCATCTTTGTTTGGAAGGACATGCTCACCACTTAAGATATATAGCTTACTCTCAATATTGGGGGAAATTTCATAGACACTTGTGAAGGCTGAGTTAATAAAGAGAACCCGACAAGTACTTGTTAATGGTGAGTTGAGTTTGCATAAGGGAAAATAAAAGCAAAAAGCCTTGGTAATTTGTTGTTCTTCAATGTAGCCAGGATGTAGAACTATCGCTTTTATTGATAGCGCTGATGACTTAGATAAGTTAGTTCTGAATAAACCCATATTTTGGGTATAATAATCAATGTATAATTTGAAAATTTTAAGTCATCTTTAGCAATATGTCTATCTGGGTGGCTTTGTTGTCTTTACTTGAATAAACCGGTGAATGAAGGAATCTGTGTCGCAATTGATTACTGTAGGTGTGGAGGGAGGCAGAGTTCACACAACATGTTGAACTACCATCTCTAATCATAAAGGTTACAGCACAGAAGGACCATTTGAGCCATCAAATTGGTGGTGATGCTTTGCAGAGCACTTCAGCTAGTTTCACTCCTCCATCCTCCCCTAAAAATCTTGCTTATTAAGTCTAGGAAATTTTAATTTTTATACATTTACTTTTTCAACCTGCCTTGCTATTTTAAACGAGTTTCTATCTTCTGTCGCGTAATCTTTCCTGCTTTCTATCCTGTCACAGATATTCTCACTCTTGCCTTCACTCGCCTCTTTCAATTAATCTTAAAACACAATTATCCTCAGTTTTGCCAGTTCTGATTAAGAATCATTGACCAAAAGGTTAACTCTTTTCTTCTGATCTGACTTGCTGACTTGTGTACTTCCAGTATACTTTCTTTGATTTGAGGTTTCCAGTTTCTGATATATTTTGCTTCTGTAATGGGGAGTGAGACTGACTGGTTTGCCCTTGGAGAGTGCTAGCTAACCTCAATGGATTAAACAGCCTCCTTCCATGACGTGATGTTTCCCTACTGGTAATAATGCAGAAAAGTCAAATGGGTTTGGTATTTGCATGAGAGTACAATTTGGTGAATTTGTGGTAGCTGAAATGGATGGTGAGGTCATAGAGCCCTTCTGCCCCTTGGGTTATTTTTCCAATTAGCACTGTTTTTGTTTAACTAAACCCATATGACTTGATTCCATTAATAGCTAAACATTTACTGTTTTTGCTTTGAATATAACAGAAATCTGAGGTAAAAATTCCAAGGAAATACAAATGAATGAGGAAATACAAACACAAAAGATATTTTATCATAAGATCACTATGTACTATTTGAATGCAAACTTCCTGTGGAGTAACCAGTCCAGCTCTACTTTATGGTTACATTGAAAAGTTCCAGCACTGAACGTCCTTATGGCTTTAGCTGGCGCCTCTCCAAAGCTCTGGTACTTCAAATAAGAACGTGATCACCCTTTAAAGCAAATTTTATTTGTTATTTTAAATTTATACAAAATTAGGTTTCTGCTGGGATTTTAAATGACAGTCATGAATTTCCAGGTCTTTTCCAAATGCAATGCCACATAAAGCTTAGAATGAAAACCCCTCTACAAGAACTGAAAATAATGTGTGCACTGAATAATTAACAATGTCATAAAGAAATGAGAAACTTGACAGAAAAAAATATAATTTTCTCTAAGATAATTCCCATGCATAACAGACTACTACTAAAGATATTAAAGGACCAACCAGACCATCGTGCTTTAATAGGTTTATAGCCAAGCAAAGAGAAAAGAGCAGCTTGTCCTTTTCAAAGAGCGATCGACACACATTCACATACAATGAGTATGTGAAATATTTCCTGAGTATCTGCAACCTGCAATGTTGAAAGACAAATTAAATATTAAAGTGTGTGCATTTAAAAATTCAATTACAACCCACTTAGGCTCCTGTGATTCTCATAGGCTTTATGGTCAATTACTCATGACAAATCAACAGTTTCATTAAGCATGTACGTCAGTTCATGTAGAAAGCAAGTTCCAAAGATGCTGAAATTTTCCTAATTGATTTTATATTGGAGTAAATACTAGCACTGTATAACTAGATAAGCAATCTAGTATAAAGCAATATGCCACTCCACTATCTTCACTAATATGTTTTTAATGATCAAGAGTGAATAATGATTCATTGGTTCACAGGGCATTCCTTCCCTTGCAATATTCAGTTGTCAATTTGGAGAAAATGTTCTTTCATTTAGAGAAATTACGCTGACAACTAGTTGTTTTATTACATAAAAAGACAGGATTTAAAATAGCAGCCAGTTTGTGGATGTCAGCTCTAACATGTAATTATGCTTTTAAACATCATTGCAATGACAGTTAAAAGAACCAATTTTATAAATTCTATTCACCCAATAAAAAAAATTGTCAAAGTGCAACAAATAGATTTCTTAATGTTGCTGCAAAACAGTTGATCCATGGTGACATATCAAAAAAAGATAATGTTAGAATTACTCTCACTTTGGATAACTGTCTATTTTTGAGTCAGTCCACTTCCATTGATTTTCACCAGATGTTTGACAACAGAATTATTATGGCTAACTTTGGTGTTGTCTTCAAAATACACAAATCATGCTACAGAGGTCAGTAAATAGATGCTGAAGCCTTTCATACTTCTGGATACTGAAATATCCCCAATACTCTCCTGGCTCAGATCAGCCACACAGTACAGACCATGAATTAAAGAATCTTAAAAGAATCTTATTTTGTTCTGTTGACAGCTGCACAACATATATAACATTAAGTTATTAATTTAAGAAAGTGTTCTGCTTTTTTCTATTAGATGATGTGTAGATAAGTTTAATTAGTCACTTGCACAAAATAAGCATTACTCCAAATGTTATGTGATAAAGAAATAGTTATGATCAACTAAAGAAACAACTATTGGTTTTAATACACAAGAATCAACATGAGCTACCAGATCAAATCTTAAAGCAAAGTAACAGTGATCAAATATAAAAAACAGCAAGTGAAAGAACAGAAATTAATTCTAAGTTATTCATTTGGAAATAGAGAAAGCAGAACTCTTTTAGCACCACTGCCAACCCAGAAAGCCCACAGTGTTTGTCAAAGCTGGAGACCAACCACACCCTCAGCCCAGTTCACCAGGCTTGCTCACCAAGCATCTAACTTTGTAACAAAAAGTGTACCTTGGCAAGTAATTAAAGTTCCCTGACTATGTCACATCATCATCACTGAGACCTGATATGGTCATTCTGTCAGAAACCTTGAAGCAGGTGGTCATGGTAGAACTAACAGAGATTTGAGAAGACCAGGTTGAGGAGGTGTTCAAGCGTAAGAAGGGCAACCACCAGGATCTGGTAGACAAGTACCAGAAACAAGGGTGGAGAGCACATTATGAGCCTGTAGAGGTGGGATGCAGAGGTTTTGCTGGTTGCTCACTCTGTTGAACCTACTCTCTCTGTGCATTGCAGGTCTGCAAACAGAAGAGCCATCAGGACCGCCACAGTGGCTGCTGAACATTACTCTAGATGGCTATGGATCAAGAGGCGCAACCCGTGGACCGGTGCTGCTGGGACACAAGCCAGGGCCTCATCCACCCTGGCTGGGTTGCCTGGATAGAGGGTGTCTGATGTTGAAAAACCCGAAAAACCCGATGACCCCATCACTGACGATGTGTGTCAGCACATCCTCAGATGTATCTCTGCATCTGGAAATAGAGAAAACCGTACACTTTAATCAAATATTGGAAGGGATTAAGCTCAGGGTCTGTGATTGTTGTCCATTGAAAATGATGTGAAAGAAAACTAAAATGTCATAAAAGTAGCCTTTTACAAAGCCAATAAACACTCAGAAAAGGTATGCAAAACTGGACTTCTTGATATACACCCAACATTTGAGAAAAGAGGCTTCACCGAGAGAATGAAAGATGGAACTGAAATTCTATAACACGTTTTCAAAACAATATAATTTTCATAAACAATTTAAGGCATGCAGAAGGCAAGATTTATTGCTTATAGGGAAAGTTGACTACACCTACATCAAATATCTGTTAAAGATCATTTATAAAGCCCATTTCACAATATCAATTTGCCTCAAGGTTTTCCTTAACCAAAAAGCAACTTAGAGCTGTGATGGTTGTTGTAATATAGGAAACCAAAGCAGTCTGCACCACAAAAGTAAAATAATCAGAAAACCTCTTTTAGCAAAGTTGCTGGTAATATCCAAATCAGGTAAATATTGGCCAAAACAATGCAAGAACTCCATAGTTCTCCTTTCAATAATACAAAAAAAAGATCTCAGTTTAATATTACTTCCAAAAAGGCAGCAGCTCTGACTGTTCAACACTCCAATAAAATATATTTTTCAACCATTCACTCATGTCCCCGGAGTGTGTGTTAAGTACACAACATTCTGGCACAAGATATAAATATCCAAAGTTAAGAGTTAATGCAAACAAAGAAACATAGAAATAACAAATCTTCAAGGCATATATGTTAAGTGGAAACCCTAAACAACTTAAAAATGCTCAAACAAAAATATCTTAAGGATTTAATGTATTTTTGTCAGAGTAGAGAAGGGAATGAGTAAATTATGTTGTAAAGCACTGGCAACCATTACAAGGAAGTCAAGACAGAATGAATTAAATAAAATGCAAGTGAGCCAAATAATGGCTAATGGTGTTGAGAACAGACGAGTGGACATTGGAAAGAAAAGAAAGCCCAATGCAAGAATCCTGCCAAAATACACTCATTAGACACTTAGTTAGGTACTTCCTAATAAAGTGGCTACTGAATGTATGTTCTTGGTCTTCTGCTGCCATAGCCCATCCACTTCAAAGTTTGATGTGTTGTGCATTCATTATTGATCTGTACACCACTACTGTAACACATGGTTATTAGTGATACTGCCACCTTCCTATCAGCTCAAAACAGTCTGGCCATTCTCCTCCGATATCTCTCATTAGCAACATGAATTGCCGCTCACTGGATTTTTTTTGTTTTCCATGCCATTCTCTATGAACTCTAGAGGCAGATGTGTATGAAAATCCCAGGAGATCAGCAGTTTCTGAGATAGTCAAACCATGCCGTCTGCCACCAACAATCATTCCATGGTCAAGTCACTTAGATCATGCTTCTCTCCCATTCTCATGTTTGATCTGAACAACAATGATCCGCTTGACTATTTCTGCATGCCTTTATGCATTGAGTTGCTGCCACATGATTAGCTGACTAAATATTTGCATTAACAAGCAGGTGTACAGCTGTACCTAATAAAGTCGCCACTGAGCATTGGAGAAAGCTTAACAATCAATGACCAAGATTAAGTTCGTCTAACCAGGAGTTCCAGAAAAATATATAAATTTGCACTACTGTGTTGATGCATCTAGGCCCACACTCTATTCTGATATCATCACTGACTCCAGTGTGAAATTTGTTCTGCTGTACCTAGGGGTCATCTATGCCTTACATCTAGCCTATTAGATTTACAAGTCATTAGTGATATATATCCTCAGGATGGAAGAAAATTATGCAAGGAAGAGAAAAGGATAGTGGGAGAATTTTTCCTTTACTTAAAGGCTTCAACAGATGCCCTTTTAGAAGGACTCCAAATGCAATAGCACTGATACCATTTTTTTTGACAGAAGTAAAACATACACAACATGCTGAAATAAAGACAGAAAATGTTGTAAATACTCAGCAGGATGGACAGTACCTATGCAGAAAGGAATAGAACAGATGTTTCAGACTTGGAGATAAGTGTGAAGTGGTTCATTGTGGTGGGTCCAATCTAAAGACAGAAAATAAATGATAAGGTTCTTAGCACTCTGGAGGATCTAAGAGATCTTGGGGTCCATGTCGATAGGACACTCAAAGCTGCTGCGCAGGTTGACAATGTTGTTAAGAAGGCGTATAGTGTGTTGGCATTCATCAGCCGTGGGATTGAGTTCAAGAGCCATGATGTAAAGTTACAGCGATACAAGACCTTGGTCAGACCCCATGTGGAGTACTGTGATCAGTTCTGGTCACCTTACTACAGGAAGGATGTGGATACTATAGAGAAAGTGCAGAGGAGATTTACAAGGATGTTGCCTGGATTGGAGGGCATACCTTATGACAGTGGTCCCCAACCACTGGGCCGTGGACTGGTACAGGGCCACAAAGCATGTGCTACCGGGCCGCAAGGAACATAGAACATAGAATAGTACAGCACAGTACAGGCCTTTTGGCCCACAATGTTCTGCCGACACTTAAACCCTGCCTCCCATATAATCCTCCACCTTAAATTCCTCCATATAACTGTCTAGTAGTCTCTTAAATTTCACTAGTTTATCTGCCTCCACCACTGACTCAGGCAGTGCATTCCATGCACCAACCACTCTCTGAGTAAAAAACCTTCCTCTAATATCCCTCTTGAACTTCCCTCTCCTTACCTTAAAGCCATGTCCTCTTGTATTGAGCAGTGATGCCCTGGGGAAGAGGTGCTGGCTGTCCACTCTATCTATTCCTCTTAATATCTTGTACACCTCTATCATGTCTCCTCTCATCCTCCTTCTCTTCAAAGAGTAAAGCCCTAGCTCCCTTAATCTCTGATCATAATCCATACTCTCTAAACCAGGCAGCATCCTGGTAAAGCTCCTCTGTACCCTTTCCAATGCTTCCACATCCTTCCTATAGTGAGGCGACCAGAACTGAACACAGTACTCCAAGTTTGGCCTAACCAGAGTTTTATAGAGCTGCATCATTACCTCGCAACTCTTAAACTCTATCCCTTGACTTATGAAAGCTAACACCCCATAAGCTTTCTTAACTACCCTATCCACCTGTGAGGCAACTTTCAGGAATCGGTGGGCATGTACCCCCAGATCCCTCTGCTCCTCCACACTACCAAGTATCCTGCCATTTACTTTGTACTCTGCCTTGGAGTTTGTCCTTCCAAAGTGTACCACCTCACACTTCTCCGGGTTGAACTCCATCTGCCACTTCTCAGCCCACTTCTGCATCCTATCAATGTTTCTCTGCAATCTTCGACAATCCTCTACACTATCTACAAAACCACCAACCTTTGTGTCGTCTGCAAACTTGCCAACCCACCCTTCTACCCCCACATCCAGGTCATTAATAAAAATCACAAAAAGTAGAGGTCCCAGAACAGACCCTTGTGGGACACCACTCATCACAACCCTCCAATCCGAATGTACTCTCTCCACCAAGACCCTCTGCTTTCCGCAGGCAAGCCAATTCTGAATCCACCTGGCCAAACTTCCCTGGATCCCATGCCTTCTGACTTTCTGAATAAGCCTACCGCATGGAACCTTGTACTAAAATCCATGTAGGTCACATCCACTGCACTACCCTCATCTATATGCCTGGTCACCTCCTCAAAGAACTCTATCAGGCTTGTTAGACATGATCTGCCCTTCACAAAGCCATGCTGACTGTCTCTGATCAGACCATGATTCTCTAAATGCCTACAGCTTTCCCACCACAGACGTAAGGCTCACTGGTCTATAATTACCTGGATTATCCCTACTACCTTCTTTGAACAAGGGGATAACATTCGCCTCCCTCCAATCCTCCGGTACCATTCCCGTGGACAACGAGGACATAAAGATCCTAGCCAGAGGCTCAGCAATCTGTTCCCTTGCCTCGTGGAGCAGCCTGGGGAATATTCCGTCAGGTCCCGGGGACTTAACTGTCCTAATGTATTTTAACAACTCCAACACCTCCTCTCCCTTAATATCAACATGCTCTAGAACATCAACCTCACACATATTGTCCTCACCGTCATTAAGTTCCCTCTCATTGGTGAATACCGAAGAGAAATATTATTGAGGACCTCACTCACTTCCACCGCCTCCAGGCACATCTTCTCACCTTTATCTCTAATCTGCCCTATCTTCACTCCTGTCATCCTTTTGTTCTTCACATAATTGAAGCATGCCTTGGGGTTTTCCTTTTTACCCTACTCACCAAGGCCTTCTCATGCCCCCTTCTTGCGCTCCTCAGCCCCTTATTAAGCTTCTTTCTTGCGAACATATATTCCTCGATAGACCCATCTGATCCTTGCTTCCTAAACCTCATGTATGCTGCCTTCTTCAACCTGACTAAATTTTCCACCTCACTTGTCAATCTATGGTCCCTTCACCCTACCATTCTTTATCTTCCTCACCAGGACAAACATCCTGCAAGATATCCCTAAACATCGACCACATGTCCATAATACATTTCCCTGCAAAAACATCATCTGAATTCACACTCACAAGTTTTAGCCTTATAGCCTCATAATTTGCCCTTCCCCAATTAAAAATTTTCCTGTCCTCTCTGATTCTATCTTTTTCCATGATAATGCTAAAGGTCAGGGAGCTGTGACCATTATCCCCCAGATGCTCACCTACTGAGAGATCTGTGACCTGACCCGGTTCATTACCTAATACCGGATCTAGTATGGCATTCCCCCTAGTCGGCCTGTCAACATACTGTGACAGGAATCCATCCTGGACACACTTAACAAACTCTGCCCCATCTAAACCATTGGAACTAATCAGGTGCCAATCAATATTAGGGAAGTTAAAGTCATCCATGATAACAACCCTGTTATTTTTGCACTTTTCCAAAGTCTGCCTCCCAATTCTGTGCTGTAATATTCTATGGTTCTAGTCTGCTCCTTGTTATCTCTGCTGCAACCAGGGGGCCTATAGAATACCCCCAATACAGTAACCGTTCCCTTCCTGTTCCTGACTTCCACCCATTCCGACTCAAAAGATCCTGCTACATTACCCACCCTTTCTATTGCTGTAATAGTATCCCTGATCAGTAATGCAACCCCTCCTCCCCTTCCCCCCCTCTATCTCTTTTAAAATACTGAAATCCAGGAATATGAAACAATAAGATTTGACGGTATGAAGCGATATCGTTTCCTCATACTTTGCGGCCCGGTGGTTGGGGACCATGCCTTATGAGAATAGGTTGAGTGTACTTAGCCTCTTCTTCTTGAAGCGACGGAGGTGACCTGATAGAGTTAAATAAAATGATGAGAGGCATTGATCATGTGGATAGCCAGAGGCTTTTTCCCCAGAGTTGAAATGGCTAACATGAGGGGGCGTAGTTTTAAGGTGCTTGGAAAAAGTTACCAAAGGGATGTCAGGGGTAAGTTTTTCCACACAGAAAGTGGTGAGTGTGTGGAATGCACTGCCAGCAGTAGTGGTGGAAGCGGATACAATAGGGTCTTTTAAGAGCCTCTTAGAAAATTAGTACATGGAGCTTAGAAAAATAGAGAGTTATGCAGTAGAGAGATTCTAGGCAGTCTCTAGAGTAGGTTATATTGGTCGGCACAACATTGTGGGCCGAAGGGCCTGTAATGTGCTGTAGATTTCTATGTTCACTCCATTTCCTTCTATACAACATATTAAAGGGTAGACTAACTTTTCCTCATACTGATGAGAGGTTTACAACCTGAATCAATAACATTATTACTTACTTCATAGATGCTTCCTGACCTGCTGAGCATTTCCAACACCATATTTTTATTTCAGATTTCCTACATCTGCAGTTTCTTTTCTTTTAAACACACCACACCTCTGGGATGCAGACAGGGTAAAGGTGTCATTACCTTCAGACAAAAGCTTCAGTCAATTATGCCAACAGTATAAGCCTAGTAAAGAGACCACTTGACTCAAGCCAGAGATGACTACGTATGATCCTATATTATCCAGTCAAGGAGAAGTTGATTGGAGCTTCTGTTTGTGTTCATCTCATTAATGGTAATTGGGATCAGATAGTGCATAAGAATATTCTTCAACTCTGTGAAATAAGTCATGTAAGCTCAGAATGCACTCCCAGGAAAGACGGCATCAATAGAATCTGCACTTAAAGGAGCAAATATACATACGGAAATGCATTGCTGCCCATGTTCATGTGCTGAGAACTCGGAACAAAACCCTACACTCTCCCACAACTATGCCTGAAATGTAAATCAAACTGCTGCCACAAAGTAGTGCGCTCACAACAATGAATCATCCCACAGATCAGTGTGTGAGGTTGGCTTTGAGTGCTGATATGCACTGCCCAATCAAAATTCCTTTACTGTGTCGTACTGTGTCCATCAGTTCTCCATCCTTGTAACTATTGAATAATTTTCCATTATCTGACTGAACAATACAAAACGAAACCAAGGTTTACTTTACCTTTCTGATAAGACATCAGATTTTTCTGAATTTTCAATCGACATGATGAACAGGTTGATAAACCAGTTAAGGGAATACTGGTACATGGGCTCTATATTGCCAAGATCACCAATTGAGAAAAACAGGATTGAAGAATGTATTGCAATTGGTCTATAGCCCATTCGAGTAGCATCAATTTTCTTTTCTGTCTCCTCAGCTATAGTTTGTTTCTGAGTTATTTCATTAGCAAGTTCTTTTGATGAAGATAAAACCTTTATGGCAGTTTCATCTTCTAAAATATTTCCTTCTGAGGTTGAGAGAATTTCCAGAATTTTATCTTCAATTTCTTTTAGCAACCTAAAATGTTAAAACACTTTGACTTATTATGTGTGTATTTATTGCACAATTATTACTTCATTCAAAAGGAACAGGAAAGTGACTGCAGACAACATATATTATTCTGTAAACAAAATACTGTATATTAGTGTGTAGTTACCTTTGAACATATTTATAATCTAATAATATAATCTTCTAAGTCACAATTAACACAATTACCCTTATTTAAAAGGCTCAGTAAGTCAGGTATTAAAGATTTTAATGACAGCTTCTCATTTTATTGTTTTGATGGAAAATATCATCTAGATGGAATGATCAAGGTATACCACACATGAAAGATTACATACCCACAATGGAGAATACCCAATTTTCCTTCTAATTTTTAAATCAGATTATTCGTAAGACTATAAGATATTGGAGCAGAATTAGGCCACTTGACCCACCGAGTCTTCTCCACCATTTCATCATGGCTGATCCAATTTTCCTCTCAGTCCCTATCTCCTGCCTTCTCTCCATATCCCTTAATGCCCTGACTAATCAAGAATCTATCAAGACATCCTTAAATAAAGTTTGCACTACAAAATAAAAACAGAAAATGCTACTTGTATGATTCAAATGTGCCTCTGTGTATTTAAATGATAAGGAAAATAAAACACAAAAAACTGGATGCTACTGCCCTTACTTTGCAGAGAACTTTGGTTTCCTTTTCTCTGATTTCTTCATGTTTTGTATATAATAACATCTGAGTGCCCTTCTCAATAGACTATAGACAATAGGTGCAGGAGTAGGCCATTCAGCCCTTTGAGCCAGCACCGCCATTCAATGTGATCATGGCTGATCATCCACAATCAGTACTCCGTTCCTGCCTTCTCCCCATATCTCCCAGAATATTCCATGTGCAATTTCTGATGCTCTTCCAGTTCAAACAGGTTCTAATATATTATAAAGTCTCTGATCACATGAATAAAAAAAGCAGGTATCAAATAGTAAAGAGGCTAAATGGGACAGGCCTGAAAAACAGGCATAGAACCATGGTTCACAACTAAGCAACACACACAAAATGCTGGAGGAACTTAGCAGGCCAGGCAGCATCTATGGAAAAGAGTACAGTCGACATTTTGGGCCAAAATCCAGACCGTACTCTTTTCCATAGATGCTGCCTAGCCTGCTGAGATCCTCAGCATTCTGCATGTGTTGCTCGGATTTCCAGCATCTACAGATTTTCTCATGGTTGCGGTTCACAACTAAGCCTAGCTCAGTGTATACAACGCAGGCAATACATCAATTTGGATTTATTTATCAGGGTCAAAACTGCAACATAGTTTATCAAAGTAGTGCACATCAGTTTAGTTGATGCTAATAATCACATAAACCTAGTATATAACTTATTAGGGGGAAATGCATTGTAATTATAGAAGATGCTGGCAAATGTTCTGCAAATCAACTAAATTGAATGATATTCAAGAATCACTAAGCACAAGCAGCTATAGGCGATATCATTTTTCAAACACTGCATTGAAAACATAAGCTGCAGATGTTCAAAAGCAAATTTTCACAGGAGCTAACAGGCCTTTGAGATAAATGCTCAGCAGGCCTTCTGAGGAGACCATAGCTATAGTCAATGGCAACAAAACTAATCACTCCAAGTCTTGTTTCTGGAATGTAGAAAATAAATTTAGAAATTAATAGCAGTAAATGCTAACCAGTTCTCTCTGCCTGATAGGTTATATCTGTGGTTTTCAATAGGTTGCTAACTACATTGGTTAGAGCAATCCTTCAGAACATGCTGCAAAATGACACTTAAAAAAGAGGATGACTGGGCAACATGAAAGTGAAATGAAAATCATGATTAGACTTCTATCATAGTGTAGATAACAGGATACCAGAGGATATAATGAGATATCCAAGAAGGTTTCACACAGGTGATAATTGCACAAAACTAGGTATATTTGTAGGAATTGGACATTGATTAGTAAACATTGTTATTACTATAGCAGATACCGGGAACACCACCACTTGGAAATCCCCCTCCAAGTCACTCACCATCCTGACTTGGAAACATGTTGCCTTTCCTTCATTGTCACTCGGTCAAAATCATGGAATTCCCTCCCTAACAGCACTGTGGGTGTACCTACACCTCAGGGACTGCAGTGTTCAAGAGGGCAGCTCATCACCACCTTCTCAAAAAGGCAACCAGGACTGGTCAATAAATGCTGGCTTAGCTGGCAACGTCTACATCCCATAAATGAATTTTTAAAAATTGCAGACATTTATACTAGCTTAACTGTGAACCCAACCAAAACACCACACCTGATGGACAATATCTTATTTCCATGATGTAGGTACCCCAGTGGAAAATCAGACTTTTGAAATAGGTTTAGAATTTTGCCATCATTACATATCAGAGTTCAAAGAGGCTTACAGGATTCCTCACGCAGTGAGTTTCTGCAGCAGAAAACCAGACAACTTGAGATCCACTAAGCTGACTAATCCAAAGATTTCAGGTGTAGTAGTTCAGCCAGCAGATTCATTCCTCCAGCACATCATTGGCCTGCTCTTTCATTTTTATGTGACAATACAGCATTTATTGTAAGTAGGCCACACATGCATAGATTGTGGACCAGAGCCACAAGTGGATAGCATTTATCATTCTTTTGCTTCCTTTTCAATTTTCCTGGTGGTTCAGATACAAATGGAGGAACAGCCTTCATTCTAAGGCATTGTGCCTGCCAAAAAGAGTCTAGACTGTCCCATAAGTTACATCGTCTATGGTCCCATTGCAACTAACAATGAAGAAATGAAATCCTTTCTTATCGCTGTGCGTCTCTAATTGATAAATTGTAAATGGAAAGCTATGTGTATTGTATTCAATAGCACAGTGCACCATAATAAAGAGTGCAATCCTCTCTTGAGTGTACATTCTCTCTGTTTGCTTCACTCTGGAACGAGGAAGCAAAATTTAGATCATTCACTTTGAACAGATGTCCTCAATTTCCATTTTACAATAGTGTATGGGAAGTAGCACAATGTTTAAAACATTGAATCTAAACAGTTCTGTTTACTTAAGATTTCAAGTACCTATTGCTAACAAGAAGCGAAAAGCAAGAGAGTGGGATTTCTAGCACAGCTGACTATTCTTTTGTATTGGTTATGAGTCATGCTCTCCAATATGAAAACAGGTTAGCATAATATTCTTGACAATCAAGTTGCCCATATATGATAGCTGATCGACCAACCAGCAAATACAGATCAGCTGATGATTTAATAGCTTCCCTCTAATTAAGGAGTACATAGCAAAAAGAAGTAATGTGAAAGAAAATGTGATTGTTATCAAGTGCTAGATGGTGTCAGAAGTATTAGAACATTGGATGGAAGTTATGTTTATTGTAATACAAAATACATTGTACTTGCACTGGTCTGGAAAGATTATCGAATTCTTTCCATATGTCTAGTTGCTGTTGGGAATGGAGTACAGAGTTGATGGATGTGAAAATGAATGCCATGATTTTTCCATCTGCTTTTCACTTATATTAATACATTTCTATATTGATAGTGATTTAGTAGCATAAGTTGGCCTGTTTTTCCAAAAACATTTATACTTTTAATTGCATTGATTTTCTTGTGAAGGCCTCTAAATGTAATACATTATTTCTGGCTAATTTAGTTGAAAATTAGAAAAAAAAGTGTAAGCAGTAAAGAAAAGTGCACATTAGTAATAGAGGTGTTTATCTTTACCTTTTGTTTTCTGCACTTTGTAAAATTAAAGCCTGCTTCTCATCTTCCAAGTCTGGCCTTTCTCTCGCCACTACAATACCCAAAAGTTGGTCTTGCATCCCCTCAGAAGTAATCATGAAGTTTAGCAGTGTCACCTGCAGTTAAGGGAAGATATCAAAAATTCAAGGATTAGTAGCAATTCATTAAAGTCATTTTTAAAGATAAGTATAATATTTATAACTTATTTCATATCACCATATGTGTGACAACCGTTTTATAACGGACTCAGTTGAGCTCACTTCCCATTACAGCTGTTTAAATATTTAACTATGGCTAAATTGTCATCATGTAGAATTAGAGCATAATTATCATTAGCCATTCAATTAAACTTAAAAAGTAAACCACTTTATTGACTCAATTTAACCATCTACTAATCTCAGAATGCTGAAAAAAGTGTTTCATTAATGTTTAAAAAGGTAGTGGGTTTGATAGATTTCAGAAGCTTTATAATAAAAAGATTCAAAGACACTCTAAAACTGTCAAATTTTTGGAAGGGTGGTTTATATATTTGTGATATAATTGCAACATAGAAGTTCCAACATTCTAATGTAATAGTTTATTACTTCCTTAAGGTCAAAGTTCAAAGGAAGTTTATCAAAATCACAATGCATTGCCCTAATATTAATTTTCTTGCAGATATTTACAAAAGAATGACAGTACAATAGAATCAATGAAGAACTGCTCACAAAAGCTGATATATGAACAATGTGCAAATACAAAAGAAGAGAATGAATGAATAAATGAATAGACAGATAGATAGATAAATTAATGAATAAACAATGCTGAGAACATAATTTGCGGAGTTCCAGAGTCCCTGAAAGTGAATACTGCATGGGTTGTTGAATCAGTTCAGAGATGAGGTGAGTGACGCTATCCACACTGGTTCTGGAGCCTGATGGTTGAAGGTTAATAATGGCTCCTGAACCTACTTGTGTGGGACTAGTTCAGGGATTATTTTACTGGTAGTATTTTCAATGTGACGAAACTGATATGTTTGACTTTATTTTGCCATGGATCCATAATTGTAAAATTAAGTGACTGCAATACAGAACTAGTTAAACTTATAATCAGTCATCATTAGACAAAATGTTTTTCAGATTAAGTCAAGAGAAGTGTGTTAGAGGAAAATTAGAATAAGACACACAGATATAATTATATTGACCGTTTAGACATAGTAGTAACATACTTATGTATTAATGCCATCTATATTTTGAATACAAAAAATGCAATACATTGGTAAGTATAGAAGTAGAAATGGTTGGAATCCTAGTATTTCTCTGCATTTTTGGCTGAGGGGAAATGGGTGTTATATAACCTGAAGTGTAACAGTACCTCAGATGAGAGGGCTATAATTTCAACATAACAAATTACATTGGCAATTACTATCAAAATTGTAGATTTCAGAATGAATAATCAATATAGCATGCAGCTGTGATAATTTTATATCATTATCTATAAAACTTTAGGTTATGGTAATATGATGGTGACATTCCTAGATAATTAATATAGAGGCCTGGATTAACAATCAAAAGACACAATTGAACTGCACTTGGCAGCTGGGAATTTAAATTTAGTTGATTAGGTTGCAAAAACCCATGTCACATTCCTTCAAAACAGGAATCTGCCACTCTTGCTCAGACTGATCTAAATGTGATTCATGGCCCAGAACAATGTGGTGACTTTCAGCTGCCTATAAATTGCTCATCAACCTATTCAATTCAACCTTAATTAAATTAGCAATAAGGAGTAAAAGCTCACCTTACCAGCAATGTTTACATTCCACATATTAGTAAAAAAACAAAAACCAAGATAAATAATTCTGATGAAATTTCAGACCTTGACAGATGTTTCTGGGAGGTAATGGGGATTTCTCAATTTAGTTGTGATGTAAAAGCGAAAATCTGGGGCATATTCAATTGTAGAGTCACCTAGTCGAATGCATATGGATCCACCTTGCTTGAATGTTTGTTTAAGTAGCAAAGGTTCCAAGATGGGATCCAGCTCCTCACCAACATTTTCCAACAAAACTGAAAAATCAAATGGTTAAAATAACTTTTATAAATGTCATGACTATTGACCACAAAGTCAGTATCTACTTGCACTGTGAATTTAAATCAGCAAGTTCATCAAAGATAATCATCCTATGATATGTAATAGTTTCATATTAGTTGCTGTTGACACCTTGAATTCTGAAGGATAATATCAAAATATTGAACTTTATCTTTCTCATAACCTTCACAGAATTAGTTTGCAGTACATTCTTAGTTGGAAATGATAAAAAACTGATGCTATCACAACTTAGCTAGTCACTATTATTTACAATCCCCATTTGAGTACAGTGACAAATTCCCAAAACATTATTTCCTTTAAAATGCTACCCAAAAGATATTTAAAATCAATCTCTTGCACCAGCTGAGAAGAACTGGGAAGAACAGTAAACAATTCATCCTTACTTCACTAATATTTGTCTTTAAATTACAATCTTTAAAAATGAAAATCAGCTGATATATATATATGTAAATAATCAGTATTCTAACCTATTTGCTCATCATAGCACCTTATTGCAGATTGGGTATACTCAGTATATGTTATCTAACATAATAACGGGGGGAAATATATATAGTTCTACAGTTTATCTATCTAATCATGACTAGTAAATACCAGATTTCTTTATGGTAAATTGTGCCTCCTTAAGGCACAGTTCACAAACTACATATTTGTGACTTACCAGGTGTGCCAAACTGAATGCAGTTTTCTAAAGTTCTTACAAAGTCAGCATCAGTGAGCTTAATTACATGAAGACTGTTGGCTTTTTCCATATTTTTTACCCACTTATTTGCCTGCCCTTGAGGATCTATCATCAGCGGCCACCTTCGAGAATTACTGCAAGTTAAAAACATTCATGCAACATTAACGATGCAAACATTACTATGATTTTATTTTACATTTGAATATAAGTGGCAAAGATATAAATACAATATTAAGTTAACAATAATCATGTCAAGATAGTTTTATTTTTATTATATAGCAGTTTAATTGTGTAGAACAAATTCCAATCTAACATATTATTTTCAGAGAACTGTTGTTATTTTATTGTTTAGAGTCATAGTGTTATACAACATGGAAACAGGCCATCTGACCTAATTTATCCATGCTGACTGAATACCTACTCAAGTGCATCCTGTTTGCCCCGGATCATCTTTAAATATTCCCCCTATTATACTAAACATCACCGCTCTGATTTTTGACATTCCTGTCCTGGAAAAAAGAACCTACTTATGCCCATCAAGATTTTAAAAACTTCTATAAAGACACTTCACAGCCTTCTTTGCTCTCTTCACCATTGTTCCCACCTCTGTTGCTACTTTCAAGGAATTATGCACCTTATATTCCTAGGTTACTTTGTTCAACTACACTCCCTATGGATCCCATTTGGTAGATGAACAAAATTAAAAATAAGCATTCTAGGATTTAAAAAAAAAACAGAGACAGGTTTCACAATTGTCTTCAGGTATTGTCATCACTATTTGAATGAATGTGTGCTTTACGTAGCAAACTCAAAGTCAAATGTATTGTCATATGTACAAATACATGCATGCCCTGGTGCAATGAAAAGCTTACATGCAGCAGCATCACAAGCACAAAGCATCATATAAGCACTATCCACAAGGAAGACATAAAGAGACGCAAGATAATGTTGCAGCTCTATAAAACTCTTGACATATTTGTTCAGTTCTGGTTGCCTTCTTATAGGAAGGATGTGGAAGCATTAGAGAGGGTGCTGAGAAGATTCACCAGGATTCTGGCTGGATTAGACAGCATGAATTCTACAGAAAGGTTCAGTGAGCTAAGGCTTTAATCTTTGGAGTGAAGGAGGATGGAAGGTGACTTGACAGTGATGTGTAAGTATGCTGCCAGTACATTTATCCACTGTGTAGCTATGGATAATACGAGAGGGCATACTTTTTAAGATGATTGGAGGAAAGTATGAGGAGGGGTAATGTCAGAGTAGGTTTTCTTTTTGCACAGAAGGTGGCAGGTGTTTGGAATGCACTACCAAAGGTGGTGGTAGAGGCAGATACATTAGGGACATTTAAGAAACTCTTAGACGTATGGATGAAAGAAAAATGGGACACAATGTGGGAAGGAAAGGTGAGACAGATCTTAGAGTAGCTTAATAGGTTGGCACAACATCATGAGCCAATGGCCTGAACTCTGATGTACTGCTCTATGTTCTGAACATAAATTATACATAATTATTACATGAAAATGTAACTAAAAATAAAATCATTTTAGTGCAAGGTGGTCAAAGTGTTCTACCTTTCAAGATTAGGTTCATGCCATTTGGTTCAAAAACCAAATGATTTAAGGGAAATAGATGTTCTCTACCCAGGCAATATGGGATTTCAGGTTTCTGTACCTTCTACCTAATAGTGGCTGTGAAAATAAGACATGGCTCAAATGGTGGCAATCTTTGGTGATGGATATTGCCTTCTCGAGGCAGCGCCTCGTGAAGATATTAGAAGTGGTGGGGAGGGATGTGCCAGTGATGAGTTGGTTGGTAAACCTGCTGGTATTCTTTCCTTATGAGTACATCAAGGTGCTGGGCCCAAGACAGGTCATCCAATACATTAATGCCCAAGAAATTAAAACTGCTCACTCTCTCCACCACTCCAAACATAGACTGTGGATATCCTCTCTGCTTCCCTTTCATGGAGTCAACAACTAGCTCATCACTTTTTCTAAGAGCTTGAGCACAGGTAAGTGAAATGTTGCTCGTTATGCCGCAGTCACTAGCCCTCTGGATCTTCATTAGCTAACAATATACAAGGAGTTAATGGACATCTTTGTCACCAGATTAAGACAAAACATTTATCAATATCCACTGCTTCCTTCCCTTCCCTTATTCCACCAAACAATTTTTCTCTTGGGAATATGAGCAGGCTGCCCTATACCGAATTTTACATCTTTCTCTAGTTTTCCCATCTTCCTTCACCAAAGTGAGTCCATGCAGGAATAGCATAGAAACCTATTGTAAACAAAACAAGTAATGACCTGCCATAACTTCAGGCTCATCTTGCACTTGTGGCACCATTTGAGAGTCCCACACTGACTTTGTCTGTCATGTCAGGAATCACAGAAATGAACCGGTAGCAAGTATCATCATTAGCCCTGAGAAACAAGCTTAAACAAGAACCTACTAAACCCTGTGGCCATCCAACTATTGATTGTGTAAGTCTTGTCAAGTCACTTTCAACCATAACTGCAGGTACAGTACACAGTAAAAATGAGACAACATTTTTCAGAACCATGGTGCTACATGAACAATACAAAAACCAAACTGAACTACATAAAACAACACAAAAACTACACTAGACTACAGACCTACCCAGGACTGCAAAAAGTGCACAAAACAGTGCAGACATTACAATAAATAATAAACAAGACAATAGGCACAGTTGAGGGCAGTAAGTTTGTGTCAGTCCAGACTCTGGTTATTGAGGAGTCTGATGGCTTGGGGGAAGAAACTGTTACATAGGCTGGTTGTGCGAGCCCGAATGCTTCGGAGCCTTTTTCCAGATGGCAGGAGGGAGAAGAGTTTGTATGAGGGGTGCGTGGGGTCCTTCATAATGCTGCTTTGCGGATGCAACATGTAGTGTTAATGTCTGTAATGGCGGAAGAGAGACCCCGATGATCTTCTCAGCTGACCTCACTATCCGCTGCAGGCTCTTGTGATCCGAGATGGTGCAATTTTCGAACCAGGCAGTGATGCAGCTGCTCAGGATGCTCTCAATACAGCCCCTGTAGAATGTGGTGAGGATGGGGGGTGGGAGATGGACTTTCCTCAACCTTCACAGGAAGTAAAGACACTGCTGGGCTTTCTTTGCTATGAAGCTGGTGTTGAGGGACCAGGTGAGATTCTCTATCAGGTGAACACAAAGAAATTCCCTGTACTGGCCCCACGCTAAGTTCCACTGTTAATAGTTACAACTCATCAGTACTCCTTGAAGAATTCAATTTTCTTCATTATGGACACGCTGAAAGGATTCAACTCAGTCACTCCATACTCCCACTCTTACCTGTGTGCCTTCAAGCCCATTTTCTACTGAGTTTTCCTGCTTTTCCATGAACTTCCCCACCACTTCAAACATTACCGAAGTTACAAATTGCATTTTAAGTTACATTGGCAAATGTCAACACTCTCTCTGTGGTTATAAGTATCTGAGCAGAAATGTGAAGGAATCACCAGGCCAATCTGATTAAAGCAGATCACGCTTCCATAAGGATAAGTTCCAATAAGCTACACTAACCACCAACTTCATCAAGACCTGCATGGAAGAGTGTATCCACAAAAACATCTTGAATCTTTCCAAAGCAGAAGTCCTCAATGAACCAGCAGATTTGTTGACTGCAGTGGACTGACCTCAACATTCAAGACTGGTGATCCAGAGACATTCCCAAAGTCTAGAATGACCTTGGGAAGACTATTGTGAGAGCAAAGAGACGATTCTCAACAATGTTGGAGTCACAAAAAGATGGTCAACAGCTGCAGTGAGGTTTACATGCTATTGCCTCCAACACAGTGTAAACAAACAGATAAATGGCATCAAGCTTCATTCCTCATGAGCTTATTGTCTTTTACGCATATTTTGATTA
The DNA here is from genome assembly GCF_030144855.1 of Hypanus sabinus. NCBI lineage: Eukaryota > Metazoa > Chordata > Chondrichthyes > Myliobatiformes > Dasyatidae > Hypanus > Hypanus sabinus. Next base: position 42,970,910 of record NC_082709.1, read on the forward strand.
GAAAAAAGTGACACATTTGCATGAGTCCTCACAGCACCTGTCAACCCTGAGGTCTCAGCAGGCTGATATCAGAACATCCTTGGGGAGGGTCAGACCTCATAAAACGTCAGGCCAATGGCATATGTGGTTGAATGCTAAAAACCCATGCTGACAACTGGCTGGAATGATCAAGGACACCTTCAAACCCTTACTTCTGATGTCTGACGTTTCCACCAGTTTAAAGATGGCAACAATTGTGCCAAGCCTGGCTGTACTTGCACCTATCACAATGAAGTGTTTCAAGAATCTGGTTATGACTTAAAGCAACTACTTCTGTAAAGACTTGGACCCAGTCAATTCACCTATTACAGAATAGGTCTATATGAAGCTTTCTCACTGGCTCTTCACTGTGCTCTGGACCACCTAGGCAACTAGATCATGTACATCAGACCATTGTTCATTGACTACAGCTCAGCTTTTAACACCATCATCTGCTGAAAATGTATCATTAAACTCCAAAACTTTGATCTCTATAATTTCCTCTGGATTTTCATCCTTGACTTCCTCACTTGAAGACTACAATCAGTGCAAATCAGAAACACCACCACCTCGTCACTAACCATCAACACAGGTGATGTACAAAAGTTCAAAGTAAATTTAGTGTGAAAATATGTATTATATCACCATATAGTACCGATAGATTCATTTTCTTACAGGCAGCCACAGTATAACAAAGAAATATTATAAAATCAATGAAAAACTACACACAACCAATGATCAAAAGAATACAAACTGTGCAAATTCAAAACAAATAGATAAATAAATAAATAACACTGAGAACACGAGTTGTAGAGTCCTTGAAAGTGAGTCCATACATTGTGGAATCAGTTCAGTGTTGAGATGAGTGAAGTTATCCACGCTGGTTCAGGAGCCTGACGGATGAAGGGTAATAACTGTTCCTGAACCTGGTGGTGTGGGACCTAAGGCTCCTGTAACTCCTTCTCAATGGCAGTAGCAAGAAGTGAGCATGCCATGACTGTTGGGATTCCTTTTCTTGTGGCAGCATTCCTTGTAGATATGCTCAATGCTTTTCCTGTGATTAACTGGGCTCCATCCACCGTTTTTGTGGGTTTTTCCATTCTTGTGCATTGGTATTTCTATACCATGCTATGGTGCAACCAGTCAGGGTAATCTGCACTGAGCATCTATAGAAACATAGAAAACCTACAGCACAATACAGGCCCTTCAGCCCACAAAGTTGTGCCGGACATGACCCTACCTTTGAAATTACTAGGGTTATTCATAGTCCTCTATTTTTCTAAGCTCCAAGTACCTATCCAAAAGTCACTTAGAAGACCCTATTGTATGTGCCTCCACCACTGCTGCTGGCAGCCCATTCCATGCAGTTACCAGTCTCTACGTAAAAAACTTACCCCTGACATCTCCTCTCTACCTACTCCCGAGCACCTTAAACCTGTGCCCTGTTGTGGCAGCCATTTCAGCCCTAGGAAAAAGCCTCTGTCTATCCACATAATCAATGCCACTCATCATCTCTATCAGGTCACCTCTCATCCTCTGTCGCTCCAAAGAGAAAAGGCTTAGTTCACTCAACCTATTTTCATAAGGTATGCTCTGCAATCCAGGCAACATCCTTCTAAATCTCCTCTGCACCCTTTCTATGGTTTCCACATCCTTCCTGTAGTGAGGCAACCAGAACCAAGCACGGTGCTCCAAGTGGGTTCTGACCAGGGTCCTATATAGCTCCAACATTTCCTCTTGGCTCCTAAATTCAATTCCATGATTCATGAAGGCCAATACACCGTATGCCTTCTTAACCACAGAGTCAATCTGCCCAGCTGCTTTGAGCGTCCTATGGACTCAGACCCCAAGATCCCTCTGATCCTCCACACTGCCAAAAGTCTTACCATTAATACTATATTCTGCCATCATCTTTGACCTACCAAAATGAACCACTTCACACTTATCTGGGTTGAACCCCATCGGCCACTTCTCAGCCCAGTTTTGCATCCAATCAATGTCCCACTGTAACCTCTGACAGCCCTCCACACTATCCACAACACCTCCAACCTTTGTGTCATCAGCAGGTTTACTAACCCATCCCTCCACTTCCTCATCCAGGTCATTTATAAAGATCACACAGAGTAAGGGTCCCAGAACAGATCCCTGAGGCACCCCACTGGTCACCAATTTTACACAGAATATGACCTGTCTACAACCACTCTTTGCCTTCTGTGGGCAAGCCAGTTCTGGATCCACAAAGCAATGTCCCCTTGGATCCCATGCCTCCATACTTTCACAATAAGCCTTGCATGGGGTACCTTATCAAATGCCTTGCTGAAATCCATATACACTACATCTACCGCTCTTCCTTCATCAATGTGTTTAGCCAAATCCTCAAAAAATTCAATCAGACTCGTAAGGCACGACCTGCCCTTGACAAAGCTATGCTGGCTATTCTTAATCATGTTATTTATCTCCAGATGTTCATAAGTCCTGCGTCTCAGGATCTTCTCCATCAACTTACCAACCACTGAGGTAAGACTCACTGGTCTATAATTTCCTGGGCTATCTCTACTCCCTTTCTTGAATAACAGAACAACATCTGCAACCCTCAAATCCTCTGGAACCTCTCCCATCCCCCTTGATGATGCAAAGATCATCGTCAGAGGTTCAGGCAATCTCCTCCCTTGCCCCCCCACAGTAGCCAGGGGTACATCTCATCCAGTCCCAGTGACTTATCCAACTTGATGCTTTCCAAAAGCTCCAGCACATCCTCTTTCTTAATATCTACATGCTCAAGCTTTTTAGTCCGCTGTAAGTCATCACTACAATCACCAAGAAGCAAAGTATTCATTAAGTACCTCTGTTATTCCCTCCGGTTCCATACACACTTTCCCACTGTCACATTTGATAGTTCCTATTCTTTCACGTCTTATCCTCTTGCTTTTCACATACTTGTAGAATGCCTTGGGGTTTTCCTTAATTCTGCCCACCAAGGCCTTCTCAAGGCCCCTTCAGGCTCTTCTAATTTCCTTCTTAAGCTCCTTCCTGTTAGCTCTTCCTTCCTTCCTGTTAGATCTTCTAGACCTCTAACATTACCTAGCTCTCTGAACCTTTCGTAAGCTTTTCTTTTCTTCTTGACTAGATTTACTACAGCCTTTGGATACCACGGTTCCTGTATCCTACCGTAACTTCCCTGTCTCATTGGAACATACCTGTGCAGACCTCCACACAAACATCCTCTGAACATTTGTCACATTTCTTCCGTACTTTTCCCTGAGAACATCTGTTCCCAATTTAAGCTTCTAATTTCCTGCCTGATAGCCTCATAATTCCCCTTACTCCAATTAAATGCTTATCTAACGTGTCTGTGCCTATCTCTCTCCAATGCTGTTGTAAAGGAAATAGAATTATGATCACTATCTCCAAAATGCTCTCCCACTGAGAGATCTGACACCTGTACTGGTTCAGTTCCCAATACCAAATCAAGTACAGTCTCTCCTCTTGCAGGCTTATCTACAAATTGTGTCAAGAAACCTTCCTAAACACACCTAACAAACTCCACCCCATCTAAACCCTTTGCTCTGGGGAGATGCCAATCAATATTTGGGAAATTAAAATCTCTAAAACCCGGCACTTGAAGTAACCAATCCTGTCCCTGAGCCATCCAAGTCTCTGTCATGGCCACCACATCACATCTCCAAGTACTGATCCACACTCTAAGCTCATCCGCTTTGTTGACAACACTCCTTGTGTTAAAATAGACACATCTCAAGCCGTCCGTCTGAGTGTGTCCCTTCCCTCTCACCTGACTATCCTCCCTCTCACACTGTCTCCAAGCTTTCTCTATTTGTGAGCTAACCTCCTCTTCTCCAGTCTCTTCAGTTCGGTTCCCACCCCCCAACAATTCTAGTTTAAACTCTCCCCAGTAGCCTTAGCAAACCTCCCCACCAGGATATTGGTCCCGCTGGGATTCAAATGCAACCCATCCTTTTTGTACAGGTCACACCTGCCCCAAAAGAGGTCCTAATGATCCAGAAATCTGAATCCCTGCCCCCTGTTCCAATCCCTCAGCCATGCATTTATCCTCCACCTCACTCTATTCTTATACTCATTGTTGCGTGGCACAGGCAGTAATCCCGAGATTACTACCTTTGTGGTCCTGCTTCTCAACTGCTTTCCTAACTCCCTGTTGTCTTTTTTCAGGATCTCTTCCCTTTTCCTACCTATGTCATTGGTACCCATATGTACCACGACCTCTGGCTTTTCTCCCTCCCACTGCAGGATATCTTGGACACCATCTGAAATATCTTGGATCCTGGCAACTGGGAGGCAAACTACCATCCGAGTTTCTTTCCTGCGTCCACAGAATCGCTTGTCTGACCCCCTAACTATAGAGTCCCCAATCACTACTGCCTTCCTCTTCCTTTCCCTACCCTTCTGAGCCACAGGGCCGGACTCTGTGCCAGAGGTGCGACCACTGTTGCTTCTCCCAGGTAGGCTGTTCCCCGCCCCCCAATAGTACTCAAACCCGAGTACTTATTGTCAAGGAGTACAGCCACAGGGGTCCTCTCTAGTACTGACTCTTCCCCTTCCCCCTCCAGACTGTGACCCAGTTGTCTGTCTCTCGTGGCCCCGGTATGACCACCTGCCTATAACTCCTTTCTATCATCTCTTTGCTCTCCCTGACCACACGAAGGTCATCGACCTGCATCTTCAGTTCCCTAAAGCGGTCCCTTAAGAGCTGCAGCTCGACACACTGGGAGGCTGGGAGACTCCAGGACTTCCTACATCTGACACTGAGCACAGAACATTGGCCTCACACACATACCTCCTTTCCTCGCCTCATCCCGTTACCGCCTAAGCCCGTTGAGCCAAAGCCCTATCACTCTGCTGCCTCTCACTGTGCTGCCTGCTGCATATGGCTGCCTTCTTTTTAAACTTTTCCCACTCTACTGGCTGACGTCACGCACCTGCGCAGTCTTGCCTCTCTTTACCCCAAGTATTAAAATGCCTTGTTTCCGAAAATCCTTAGCCGTTCCACTCACAGCCTTCTTGCTTAGAAGATCGTCAAAGTTTTAGATGACCTGCCAAATCTGCACAAACTTCTAAGGAAATAGAGATGCTGCTGTGCCTTCTTTAAAATGGTGTGAGATAGGTCATCTGGTTGAGTTGTGTCATAACAATAAACTTACACTCAACATCAGCAAAACCAAGAAACTGAATAACTGATTCTTGATTTCAGAAAGAAGACAGCTTTCCTCATTGAAAATATCCAGTGGGCAGGATGAGCAGCTTCATGATCCTGTGTGTCAATATCTTGGAATACTATCCCGGGCCCAGCAAATAAATGCAATCATGAAGAGGGCGCGCCATAGTCTCTACTTTCTCAGGAGTTTGTGCAGATTAGCATGTCATCTTAAACATGTGTGTGAGTGTGCCCTTCACTCCTGGTGGAGTCATCGGGGGCGCCATCGTGACAAGTTTTTTGCACCGATCTTTTTGGGTGATTGCTCATCGTACAGCGTGTCTTGGGCATCTGAAACCTGGTGGAGCCCATCCCTCTCCAGGTTTTTGGAGCCAGCTAGATTCGAACTCGGGAGTCTTCATTCCGAAGTCTGGCGCTGATGCCATTATGCCACCAACTGGCCTATCTTAAACATAGGAACATAGAAAACCTACAACACAATACAGGCCCTTCAGCCCCAAAAGCTGTGCCAAACATGTTCTTACATTAGAAATTACTTAGGATTTCTGATAGCCCTCTATTTTTCTAAGCTCCATGTACCTATCCAGGAGTCTCTTAAAAGACTCTATTGTATCTGCCTCCACCACCGTTGCTGGCAGCCCATTCCGCGCACTCACCACTCTCTGAGTAAAAAACTTAACCTTGACGTCTCCTCTGTACCTACTTCCAAGCACCTTAAACCTGTGCCCTCTCATGCTAGCCATTTCAGCCCTGGGGAAAAGCCTCTGACTATCCACACGATCAATGCCTCTCATTATCTTATACACCTCTATCAGGTCACTTCTCATCCACTGTTGCTGTAAGGAGAAAAGGCTGAGTTCACTTAACCTATTCTCATAAAGCATGCTCCCCAATCCAGGCAACATACTTCTAAATCTCCTCTGCACCCTTTCTATGGTTTCCACATCCTTCCTGTAGTGAGGCAACCAGAACTGAGCACTCCAAGTGGGGTCTGATCAGGGTCCTATATAGCTGCAACATTTCCTTTCGGCTCTTAAACTAAATCCCACAATTGATGAAGGCCAATACACCATACGCCTTCTTAACCACAGCGTCAACCTACCCAGCTGCTTTGAGTGTCCTATGGACTCGAACCCCAAGATCCCTCTGATCCTCCACACTGCCAAGAGTCTTACCATTAATATTATATTCTGAAATCATATTTGATCTACCAAAATGAACCACTTCACAGTTATCTGGGCTGAACTCCATCTGCCACTTCTCAGCCCAGTTTTGCATCCTAACAATGTACCGATGTAACCTCTGACAGCCCTCCACACTTATCCACAACACCCCCACAACCTTTGCGTCATCAGAAAATTTACTAACCCGTCCCTCCACTTCCTCATCCAGGTCATTTATAAAGATCACAAAGAGTAAGGGTCCCAGAACAGATCCCTGAAGCACACCATTGGTCACCAATCTCCATGCAGAATACGACCCGTCTACAACCACTCTTTGCCTTCTGTGGGCAAGCTAGTTCTGGATCTGCAAAAGAATGTGCCCTTGGATCCCATGCCTCCTTACTTTCTCAATAAGCCTTGCATGGGGTACCTTATCAAATGCCTTGCTGAAATCTATATACACTACATCTACTGCTCTACCTTCATCAATGTGTTTAGTCACATCCTCAAAAAATTCAGTCAGGCTCATTAGGCACGATTTGCCTTTGACAAAGCCATGCTGACTGTTCCTAATCATATTATGCTTTGACAAGCTTCTACAGATGTACAATAACAAGCATTCTGTCTGGCTGTATTACAGCCTGGTACAGAATTCCAAAGCACAGCAATGTAAGAGGCTATTGAGAATAGCTGACTCAGCCAAATGCATCAAGGTAAATGTCTTCCCACGATTAAGGACATCTTCAAAAGGTGATATCACAGGAAGGCATCAACCTTCATCAGCGACCCCCAGCATCCTATGCTGCTAAGGCATAAAGATAATTTGCATTGTGTTTATATTCTGTGTATGTTTACCTATCACAATTAACTTGTCAGAGCTCGATGGGCAGTTTGAAATCCAAATTCTAGAATCTGTCAATCACATTAATAAAATCCATTGGTAAATGATAGAAAACATTAATATTGATCATAAATACTCACGATATGATAATGGCATTATCAATGGAAAAGTTATCAGAAGGTAATCCAGCAATATTCCAGGCTCGAATTTTTACAGGGTCGCCCAGAGTTGTTGTCAGAGACAAATCATCGGAACATGGGATGAGCATATCTTTGCACTTCTCAACCCATTTTTCTGCTTGCCACTACAAAATAATAGGCAAATTGATTAGTTAAGGACTATGTGCAGACAAGTAGTAATGATGTAATAGTTTGTCTGTACTTTAGATAATGAAAAATAGATTGGAAATAAAATCTGTTTTGCTTTAAAGTAAGCTAAATTACTGAGATTGTCTGACAAATATATTTATTTTAGAAGCAACAACTGAGGGATTCTTTAATAGCACATCTATGATTCAAAACAATGGAGAGCAAAGTTTCACCTCTTGCTACCAGTTCACATGAAAGAAACAGGACAGTAGTCTTCAAATTTGAACTAACTATTGCAAGATAAGTAGCTGTACAGAATGTTCCAAAATTAATAACCGTAACATATTTATAAAAGCCAATAAAATACTTCTGCAGTTATGAAAGGAGTAATTTATAATGCATTGTAAACTGTTTAGTGAAATGAAAGGGTAATCAATGAACAAGCCAACTGAGAAGCCAATGTGAATAAATGTATACTTATTTCAGATGATCTTATGATGTTACAATCAGACTATTACAACTGGATTGTTAAATTAAGTGTTCTATAGAAATTTGTTTACCTATGGTTGTGGTCAGATCTGTAAAAAACCTAGTTTAAAAAAAAGTATACAATTTTCATATTCCTAACACCAGGCCCATAAACAAAGCTAGAAGGACAATAATTGAGCTGTTTCTACTCTGTGTTCAAAGCCAGCCTACAACTCTTAAAACTGAAACACTTAAAATTTTTAAAACTGTACCCACATCAACATTATTTAAATAATCAGAATCAGAATCAGGTTTAATATCACCCGCATATGTCATGAAATTTGCAAACTTTACAGCAGCAGTACCATGCAATACACGATAAATAAATACAGAGTGGAAAATGAATTACAGTAGGTATGTATCTGTCTATTAAATAGTTAAGTTAAAATAAGTAGTGCAAAAAAAAAGAATAAAAATGTAGTGAGGTAGTGAGCATGGTGTTCATACTATGGAGGGTAGTACCCATGATGGAGCAAACTGATGTTACAAGTATCTGCAACTTACTTTGAACTTGTGCAGTAGCTCCCCCGTATCAGACAATGATGCAGCCAGTCAGAATGCTCTCCACATTTGTAGAATCTTTTGAGTGTTTTAGTTGACAAACCAAATCTCCTCAAACTCCTAATTAAATGTAGCCACCGTCTTGCCTTCTCTGTAGCTTCATCAAAGTGTTGCACCCAGGTTTGGTCCTCAGAGATACTGACACCCAGGAAACTGAAATTGTTCACTCGCTCCATTTCTGATCCTTCTATGAGGATTGATTTGTGTTCACTCATCTTACCCTTTATGAAGTCTGCAATTAGCTCCTTCGTCTTCCTGACATTGAGTGCAAGGTTGTTGCTGCTACACCACTCAACTACCTGGTATATTTAACTCCTTATGCCCTTCCGTCATCATCTGAAATTCTGCCAACAATGGCTGTATCATCAGCAAATTTATAGATGGTATTTGAGCTATGCCTAGCCATGCAGTCATGGGTGTAGACAGAGCAGAGCAGTGGGTTTGGCACACACCCTGTGGTGTGCTAATGTTGATTGTCAGTGACATGGAGCTGTTACTTCCTATCAGCACAGACTATAATCGAGGATCCATTTGCAGAGGACAATACAGAGGCCTAGCTCTGTAATAGACCTTTTGTTAACAGATTAATCACCTAGCCCAATGTGTCTCTGTTACATACAGATTTTAGGTTCAAGTGTCACATTTTCCCAACTATTATAATGGACTAAAATGGTTCCTGCTGTGTATGACATCCTGTTCCTGAAGTATTATTAGTGGATTAATGATGCATAGCTTTACATTTTAGCAGGGTTAAGTAATTAACTCTAGATCATTAGGGATGATTTGGTAATTGTTTTCTGATAAAAGCATTACAACAGGTTTCGGAATTCTGGCACCCAGGTACATCTGTGTGTCACTATATGAACATCTAAATACATAATGTTAACTCTGGCAAATCTTTTCATGAAATTCTCTACCTTACATTAAAACTAATACTGAAAATAAAACACTAATATTCAAATTGAAACATGTTTTAAATGTTACATTTTATAATTGTTGAATCAATTAGACATAACAGAATTTTATATAAAATACAAGGAAGTATAAGAAGTATACATTGCACTGAAAGATAGGTGGAAATTTACAGGTTTGAGCAAATTGAAATTTATTACTTTATTTTAGATTACCTGTCTATAGGTCGATGTAAAGGCCCCAAGATATGCCACAACTCCTGACGAAATCAGGATATCACCAGTCAGGTTAATGTATTGTTGTCCTAGATTTTTGGCTGTCTGATTCCAGCGTGTTTTCTCACCACCAAGTCCACCAATGAGCTGATCAGCACGGTGCAGTTTTTTACTGCACAAATCAACCTGGAAGGTAAGGTACCATTATTGTCACAAGTCAGCAAAAGTTGATAATGGTCACCTGTTAATCTATCAGTCCTAATGGGGTAACAATGATGTTCTCTTCTGCAACAAAAATGTCATTTACAAAAGTATCATTTACAAAATGTTTTTGAGTTAGAAGTATCAATGAAATAAAAATCACTGTACTCTGCAATATGAGAGAGAAAAGCCAAATCTGATGCAACAGTAATAAAGTTGAGTAACGGTAATTACAAGGTGAGAGGGAGAAGCTGACCAGAGTTGATTGGAAGCAGGGAAGATGGTCGATCAGCAATGACAGAATCTTATAGGAGTAATTTGAGAGATATAGAAGGAGTTTAACCCCAAGAAGAAGTAGCTCCCCAAAAGAGAACAAGCAGACCATGGTTGTCAAGGGAAGACAAGGACAACATAAAAGCAAAAGAGAAGGAATACGATATAGCACAAATTATTGGGAAACCTTTATAAACCGACTGAGAACAACTAAAAAAGCTATACAGAAGATGAAATATGGGGAAACCAGCCAATAGCATAAAAGAAAATTGCAGAAGCTTTTTTTGTAGAGAGTCTAGAGTGGACATTAGACTGCTTAAAATGACTCTGGAGAAGTAGTAATGGGAAAGGTAAATAACTACTTTGTGTTAGCCTTCATCTTGGAACATGAACAATTCAAAAGAGTCAGCATGAAGCATGAGTGTTTTTGGCCTGTTACGTATCCCGTAACTGAATAACTTACCAGCAAAGATAGAGAGGTCTGTTGAAGTCTGTTGTCACTATTTTCAAACGTTTTATTCGTAAAGGGACACAAAAGTAGGGTTAATACATACATTCAGATAGTGCACATTGTCAACACTCAATCTAAAGCGCGGGTACAGTAATAATCATCATTAAGAAGTGAGCTCTGCTGGTGTCTAGGGGTTAATAGATTGTCCGTTGGAAATATAAAAGTCACTCTGAAAGTCTGCAGGCCTCAGCCCTTTGAAAATCGCTGGGTTTTGCGTGGGGCGACCGAGAGAGAGAGATTGGGGGAGAAGAGAAAGAACTTGCCGAGTCTTGATGAATCTTCCGTGAAATCGGGGAAGCGTTGGTTCCCTCTCCCCGATGTTAGTTAAAAGCGGTTTCCTGTGATTCCAGCCACAAATTCCAATCCTGGAATCTTACGCACGTGGCTTCCTTCAGAATGGCATCCCGCTACTGCGGGATCACTCTCTCGTGTCTTCTTGGTGCGTCTGAGGGGGCTGTCCCCCTGAGACTCTCCTTTATACTTCCTCACGGGGTCGCAGGAGTCAGTCAGGTTGGGATGATGCAATCTCTCTCTCTACCAGCCCACCTTGCCCGAGGGCTTTTCACGTGGTCTCCATGAGACAATAGTTGCTGGCATCTTATTCTGTATCCCTGGTGGGATGTGCAATTTTTCACGTTTCTCTCTCTCTCTCACTTCCTGGGTCTACTGACCCACCCCCCCCCCACCAACGGGTGCTCTAGCGATTCTCACAAAGGAGGGGGCTGGGATCATAACACCTCCCCTCTTAAAAAGACGTTTTACCAGCGGTTAAAATGGAGTGGTCCACCGTCTTGCAGGAGTTTTGGATCTAACACAATACACAAGATTTTCTTTTCACAAAATACTACCGTTATACATTCAAGTCAGTATCTAAATAGTTAATGATTACAGTGTCCCTTTCTTTCATATCTTAACATTGCGAACCGTACATCAGACTTCAATTCAATAACCACCTATTTAATTTTTTTTCTAAGCAACAAAACTAAGGAGGTGTGACCTTAGCTTAGATGCGTTTACAAAAGTTTACGCGAATACTAATCGTTTCAGTCATTTAACTTAACCGGCAGGTCTCCAAAGGACTGTCTTTATTATTCACAGGCTTTGGCGCAAACCTGTTCAACCTGCCTGGCTGTCTAACAACGGCATCTCCATTAACCGTCTCCTCTTTTCCAGCGAGCCCCCCCCCCCCCCGTGGGGAACTTGAGTAGTTTTGCGTGATGAACTCCCATCCACCCCGCTCATCGGGGTAATTTTAGCAACACCAGGCCCCAGACTTAGACCATTTCCACCCAACTCTTTGATTTTACCCAGGTGGCCCTTTTATCAGTCCCCTTCAGGCTATTGGTGTTTGATCCGAACTCTTCACTCAAGTAGCCTGTTGAAGGCGGCCTCTTCACACCCCATCCTGGCATAACAATAGAGTGGGGGGCCCCGCAATTCCCCGGCTCATTCTGTGAGCAATCTGCCAGGTTTAAGATTTCTTCCTTCGATTTGGAAACTGCAGACTTTTCGTTTCCTTCGCCAACAATCCTCACCCCCCCATTCTTAAATTCTGCATTAACTTTGAACACTCCTTCGAGTACAGACGCTGGGGAACTCACACTTTCCCCGGTTACCAAGGTTAACCCTTTTTCCACTGAACCGAGTCCATCTGACCCACAAGGACGGCCACTGTCCTGTTCCACTGGGTCAGATACCTCAGACTTCTTCTGAGCTCCGTTACTAGGTTCAGCCCCTCGGGCATCCCCATCTCGGACACACTCAAACAGGACATTGGCCTCTTCCAGGCTTTCAACACCCGTACCTTTTTCAAATTCTAACCTCCCCCGATCCTCCCAGTTACTCTCTGGGCAGCTCCCACCCGGGGAAGGCGCAACCCTGCGAGCTGAAACAACCTCCTCGGTCTTTTCAGCAGACTCCTTCGAGGCAAGGGTACCCTTTCCATCTAGGACTGCCCTCCTCTCATTATCAGGAACACCTTTAGAACTCTCAAGTTCTTCAAACAATTCTGCCAAACCAGACAGATCATCCGTGTCCAGCTCTGGACCTTTCAACAGCTTTATCTGTTTCTCATCTTTATTTCCTACCTCTAGGACCTTTCTCTTCGCTAAGGGCAGATCTACCTCCTCTCCCTTACCCCCTTTCACTTTACTACTCTTCGTCTTACCACCCTCGAAACCCTCATGGCACAAGGTCGGCAAAGACGTCTCGGCCAAATCAAAACTGGCCAGATTTAAACTGCTCTCGTTCTCAGCTGCCTCTCTCGACAGGCTGCGAGTGACCGCGCCGGCGAGATGGTCCTTGGGCGCTAGGGGCAGGGCCACCACACTCTCCGGTCGGCAGCATGGCTGACCAAACCTTACCCCCTGCTAAGTCATTTCGCAGCAGGATGTCCACGTCATCTCTCGGGAATTCTGAGGGCACCCCTATTTCAATTGATCCATACACCAGCTCACAATCCAGAATGACCTTATATAAGGGCACCATTTCTATCCGTTTATTTATTCCTTCCACCTTTACCATGCCCGTTTCCTGACCAAATTCTAGTACCTTACGGCTAACCAGGGATAATTCAGAGCCCGTATCCCTCCAGATTCGTACGGAAACTGGGGTGTCTCCCTCCGTCACAGACGCGGTTCCGTGTGACAGACAACTCCCAGAGCCCTCTCGTACTCTGTCTACCCTCGGCTCTCTGGTCGATCTGCTGATTACCACGGCACACCCGATAGGGACTGTGGTTTTCCCTCTTCCTATCTCCTTCCTCGGAGCAAAGCATCGAGATGCAATGTGCCCCTCCTTTCCACAATTAAAACAGGTCAAACCTGGAGCCCTCTGGCCGTCTTGCCTTTCCCCCTCAACCTTACCGCTAGCTCCCGGTGGAACCTCTGCCTCACTCGTTGGACTTTCTCTATCGTTCCCACGGTCTCTCTGGGGACCTTTATTCGAGGGAGTCTTTGTCTTGTGGGTTAGGGCATATTCGTCCGCCAACCTGGCAAATTCTGAAATGGACTTATCCGGCTTCTCATTCAAATACACCCGGATCGCCTCCGGAACACAACTTTTAAATTCCTCAATCAAAAACAACTCCCTGAGACGCCCATAATCCTCGCCCACTCTTTCCGCGGTGCACCAACGGTCCAAGAGCACCCCCTTCTCATGGGCTAGCTCCGTATACGTTTGATTCCACCCTTTTCTTAAATTTCTAGACTTTTGTCTATAGGCCTCAGGTACCAATTCGTAAGTCCGGAGAATTACCTTTTTTACCTCATCATAATTCTCCGTTTCTCCCTCTCCCAGGGACAAAGCCGCATATGCTCATTGGGCCTTCCCCTTTAACACACTTTGTAACAACGCCACCCACTGCTCTTTTGGCCACTTCTGATTTACTGCCACCTTTTCAAAAAGCAAGAAATAGCTATCGACATCTGTCTCCTCGAACGGGGGCACCAATCTCAACTCCCTACTAACATTAAACCGCTCTGCTTGGTCTAACCCTTGATCTCTTCGTTCGTTCTTCATCTTCTCAATTTCCCGGTCATGTTGCCTCTGTTTCTCTTTCTCGGCCCGTTCCTTCTCTTTCTCTGCCCGTTCCCTCTCTTTCTCAGCTGCTTCTAGTTTCTTTAGGTAAATTTCATGCTACTTTGCCTTTCTCTCTCTCTCTCAGGCGCTTCCAGCTCTTTTAGCTTAATTTCCCGTTCCAACTTCAATTTCTCCACCTCTAACTGAACCGTCCCACTTGATGGTATCTCTTCAGGGATATCTCCCAATACCTCAGCTGCAAACACATTCTTCCCAATGTAATACTGGGTTATGGCCCTTCGTACCTCCCGCTTTTTCATGGACAACCTCACTTCTGTGAGGTTCAACCCCTTGGCTAAATTTAACAAGTCTGATTTGGTGGCCACCTCTAGCGCCCCCACCGTCGGGTTTTCCATAAATTCCCCCACGTCCATCTTTGCTGGTTTCCCGTCTGGCTACCCGCGTAACCAGATTCAAGTTTTTGGACTACAAGCCCGATTCACTGGCCTCCCAATTTGGTGTCAAATCCCAAGACGAGAAACCCAAGTTGTTACGTATCCCGTAACTGGATAACTTACCAGCAAAGATAGAGAGGTCTGGTGAAGTCTGTTGTCACTATTTTCAAACGTTTTATTCGTAAAGGGACACAAAAGTAGGGTTAATACATACATTCAGATAGGGCACATTGTCAACAGTCAATCTAAAGCACGGGTATATTAATAATCATCATTAAGAAGTGAGCTCTGCTGGTGTCTAGGGGTTAATAGATTGTCCGTTGGAAATATAAAAGTCGCTCTGAAAGTCTGCGGGCCTTAGCCCTTTGAAAATCGCTGCGTTTTGCGTGGGGTGACTGAGGGAGAGAGATTGGGGGAGAAGAGAAAGAACTTGCCGAGTCTTGATGAATCTTCCGTGAAATCGGGGAAGCGTTGGCTTCCTCTCCCCGATGTTAGTTAAAAGCGGTTTCCTGTGATTCCAGCCACTAATTCCAATCCTGGAACCTAACACACGTGGCTTCCTTCAGAATGGCATCCCGCTGCTGCGGGATCGCTCTCTCGTGTCTTCTGGGTGCATCTGAGGGGCTGTCCCCCTGAGACTCTCCTTTATACTTCCTCACGGTGTCGCAGGTGTCAATCAGGTTTGGATGATGCAATCTCTCTCTCAACCAGCCCACCTTGCCCGAGGGCTTTTCCCGTGGTCTCCATGAGACAATAGATGCTGGCATCTTATTCTGTATCCCTGGTGGGACGTGCAATTTTTCACGTTTCTCTCTCTCTCTCTCTCACTTCCTGGGTCTACTGACCCCCCCCCCCCCACCCCAACGGGTGCTCTAGCGATTCTCACAAAGGAGGGGGCTGGGATCATAACAGGCCACAAGTAAAGAGGAGGCACTGGTGGGAGCTTTAAGATGGATAAATCACCTGGACCAGATGGCCCATACCCAAAAGTTCTGAACTGAAAAAAAAACTGCGGAGGCATCAGTAATGACCTTTCAAGATCACTGGACTCGGAGAGTATCAGAGGACTGAAAAATTATGAATATGACACACCAGTATAAGGAGGAAATGAGGCAAAAGACAGGAAATTACAGGCAAGTTAGCCTGACCTCAGCGGCTGGTAAGATTTTACACTCCATTGTTGGAGATTAAATTTTGGGATACTGAGAAGAATGTGAAAAAGAAACAGGCAAAGTCAGCACTATTAGAATTATTGAAGAGATAACAAGAAAAGCTTAGACAGGTTGGTAGAGTAGGCAGATGGAATACAGTGCAGGTCAATGTGGGGTTAGGTACAATGTGGGATATCAAGGATTCTGGGTATTTTCGGGATCCAAAGGTCAGAAGTGCCAAGAGACTTAGAAATGCTAGTTCAGGATTTCCAAAAGGGTGATGGGGTTAGAGGGGGTGATGGAGGGAGGGTGTGGGGGGGATGATGGAGGGGTGAGAATGGAGGAGGGAGGATGGAGGATGGGGACTAATGGGGAGGGGGGGGATGGAGGATGGTGTCTAATGGTGAGAGGGGGATTGGGGAGAGGGTTAGAGGGTTGTATTGGAGAAGTGGGTACTGGAGAGCAGGGGTAAACGGAGAGCCGGGGGTAAACATAGAGCGGGGGTAATGGAGAGCGGAGAAGGGAGGGAAATGGGGAGACGGGGTGGAATAGGGCAAGGGGCAGACGGGAGGCGGATGTGGGATGGGGGAGAGGCATGGAAGGAGAAGACAGTGGAGAGAAGCCTGTGGAGGGGAGAGACATCTTACAGAGAAAGCAGAATGTGGTGAGGATGGGAAAATGTAGCAGGTGATAGGTATATTTTGCAGTTTGTGGAAGAAAAGTTACAATACATATTTAATCTGATGCTGTGTTGAGTGAAGGGACAAAGACCAAAAAAAGACATGAAAATTGGAGGCTCAAAAGAAAAATAGTCTAAAATAATGGGTAGATTAATGGAACTTTAAATGTAGGAGATTTAAGATGAGAAGATAAACATATTTATAATGATGGTCTGAGGCTATGGAATGCAACAGGTAGAGTAAATTAACCTGAAACAATGAACATTTAAGGACAGGTTAGAGGTGAATTATATATGAGAACTAAATAGGAAATGCTGAAATAAAAACAATTCATTTAAATAATCTGTTTCTGTGATGTTTTTCAGTGTAATTCTATCTAATACATTTCAGGCACTAGGCAAGGAACCAAAGTCCTACTTTTTTCCTTGATTCATTTGAATATGGTGTCGTACTTAGTTTGATGGATAATATCTTCAATGCAATGTATGTATGACATACACTTACTTAATGATACATTTTATTTTTTCTCTATAAATCTAATATAATTTACCTGATTTTCCAGATCTGTTTTCTTTTGTTTATTTGTTTCCAATTGTTCCTGCAATTTTTCAAGCTTGTCTTGCACTTCTTTAAGTGCAGCTTGCTTTTTTCTTAGCCCATCCATTGCTATTTTCAATTCACCTTCAGCCAAAGCTAGCTTTGCTTTCTTGGGAGCCACAACTTTAGCTACTCTGATTAAAATGGAGAAAAAAAAATCCATCTCATACAAATGTAAAACTGAAGCTGGTGAATTCAAGAAGATTTCAATGTTCTATAATCCAATTATATGGACTTACTTATCGTAAGAGTCGATTGCAATGACCCATTTGCAAAGACCCTCAGCTGCAGTGGATGCATTACGAATCTTTTCTGGAACAAATTCTGGATTTGTTATGTATTTATTCCTAATAACGTTTATGTATGCTGGAAGAATATTGTCCTTGTCGTATTCATGGAGAGATTGCAAAAACTTCATGTCACCTAGTACCTTTTTGGCCGGGCCCCAGAAATCTTCAATCTTTTTACCTGACCCAGTAGGATCTGGAATTCTGTCTGGCTTTATTCCTTTCAAAATACAAACTGCCTCCATAACCAGTTTTACACCAGCTGGTGGGCTCTTCATAGATTTCATCACAGTAATATCCTACAAAAAAGGAAAATTCATTGTGGTATCACAACAGCTTAAATACTCAATTACAGACTTTCAGTGTGTTCTCATTTTGACTCAGTGCTCCTTTACCTATGATCTGGGAAATGTCATTTCTGCTTCATATTAATCATACGTTATTTTCCTAGTTGCTCAAGCCACTAGGATTGATTCAATAGACTAAACAAATTCATTCTGTGGCACAAGATGTTATGATTCCACGTGACTGCATGATCTGGGAAAGATTACCTCAACAATAAGATGCAACAGTTTATATAATCAGTTGCGTGATGTGCATTACACAACTTTTTCCATGTTTTAACAAAGGTGAACTGATGAGAAACCTGGCGAGACAAGGCTAATTGTTAGCCAAGTTGTTCTACATGAAATATATACTGTAACTTACCAGAAGGCAACTTTAAGTGAAGTGTTACTGATTTACAATTTGTTACCTCGTATATAATAATAAATTACACTGGACTTAACCATAGAGATGAAATTGGCATTTCTTTTGTGATACTGTCAGGGAGTGTTTTGGCGTTAAGTGAATATGGCAGATACTAATTCAAACAAGAACTAAGCTTCAGTTTGTATATGTAAATAACTTCAGGAAGCTTGGAAACAGCCTTCAGTTTTTTTTTGTAAAACTGCAAACAGTACACTGAAGTTAAAAACACAGGCTGTTCCACAGTCTAAGAGACTGCATATGCAAGAGCCAAACATTAGTCAAAGGTAATTGTATTGATTGCATTACAACAAAGCAGGCAACGTGGCGAAGTTATTTGCTTCATTGTGTTTTGAGAGCAAGCTGGCAGACCAGATGGATGTTGTCAAACATCGTCAGAAGTACGGACAAGCAATAGTTTTTGTGTATTTATCATATTTGTGTACTCAGAGACAAACCTGACAACATTAATTTTGGGTGTCTCAACTCCGTTGTCAAATGGTTTTAGAATATTTGTTTAATTAGTTTCTCCCAAATGTGTTTGAACCTTCAGAGGTGTCTTATCAATTACATTGTACTTCCACTATGCATCTCAAAGGAACCATTTATCAACCCAAAGTATTAAAGTAAACAATGTTATTTTGACTATTGAAATTGTATTGAATCACCTGTAGTTTGATGTTATGGGTATAAAATGTGATCTACCTTTGTGTTTGTGGGCTTCTGCCACAATGTCTCCATGCTTATTGTGATGAATAAAGAGTTCTCTATCACCAGCTCCAGTGTCTCTCTGGTGACTTAAATCACAGTCACAACAACACTTCTTTATTCCATCTGCTTCAGCCCACACATGGATGACTAATACCCAAGTTAAAGTTTAAGTTTGAGATATGGGATGTCTAATACCATAATATAAATTAGCTCAGAAATATCAAGCACAAGAGAGTGGCTCTGAATTTTGAAAATATACGCTTGCTCTGAATCTAGAAATTTATAATTTTTTTTCTACAAATGTTCCAGAAAACTACAGGCAAATTCTTTCCTTACCTGTGTAGTAAGAGTGTCCAGGGCAGCAAGTGCAGCCTCCAAAACTGGTAATGCTTTTGCCAGATCAGCATCACATTCATCTTTAATCGCCTTTGCTGCCATGGCTTGATCATTTGCAATGATTTCATCAGCTTTTACAATTTCCTCTGTTCTTGAGACCTCAATGGATTCTTTTTCAATAACTATCATCATGTTATCCACTGCTGCACTGGCAACTATCAGTTCGGGCTGCAGGGCTGCCAATTCCGACTGCATGGAGGCAACCTGAGAAGCAGCCGAGTTTAGTTTCTCTAGACCAACTTCATATCTTCTCTTCATCTTCAGTACATCACTAAAGACAAAATATTCAAAACATTATGCATGACTTTTAAGTTGATTGCTTTGCTGATGAGAACATTCCAATATACACTGGTTTTCTCGGTACTCATCAGAATAGACAAAACAGATGTGATCATCTCTAGGTTTGAGCACAAAATGAAAATTGGTGGAGACACTAGAAACCACAGATGCTGGAATCTGGAGCAACAAACAATCTGCTGGAGGAACCCAGTGGGTCAAGCATCATGTGTTGGGGTAAGAACTGTTGACATTTTGGGTCAAATCTCTGCAACAGCTGTAAAATTGGTACATCGGTGATAACAAGATGGATAGTCTGGCCACAGGATGAAAGCAATTAGTTGACAAATTGTTTATTATGCCAAGATACAGTGAAAAACTTGTTTCAAACAGATTATTTTTGAGCATTAGTACATTGAGATGGTAGAAGGGGAAGAACTACAACAAAATACAGAATAGATTGTTACAGTTACAGAGAAAGCACAGTACAGGTAGATAATAAGGTGTAAAGGCCATAACACAGTAAATTGTTAGTTTCAGAGTTCATCTTTATTATACAAGAGGTCTGCTCAAGCGTGCTACAACAATAAGATAAAAGCTGTCCTTAAGAATGGTATTGCATGTTTGAAGATTTGTATCTTCTGCCCAGAAGAGAGAATGCCCAGGGTGGGTGGGGCCTTAAAATATGCTGGCTGCTTTCCCAAGGCAGTGGGAAATGCAGACAGGCTGGTTTCTGTGATGGACTGTCCATAACTCTCTGCATTGAGATGGGGGAGGATGATGGCAGATAGAATTTAATTGCCATAAGTGGAAGGTAAGCCAGAGGGAAGACTCCTATAGGCCAAGCAATTAATGGTAGGTAGGTCACAGAGGGGCCAGGGTCTACATTTCCAGAAATTCCTGAAGGTGGCAACATGGTCAAGAAGGCTTATGGGATATTTGCCTTGTGGTATAATTTTGTAGAACGTTAGTTAAATGTACAGTTTTGATATCACACAGAAGGGCATGATTGCTCTGGAAAGAGTAGAAAGCAGAATCAACAGGATGTTGCCTGGGTTGGTGCATTTCAATTAAGAGGAAATACAGGAAAGACACTGTTTATCTTGGAGAGTTCAGATAAAAATTTACAAAATTATAAGCAGCACAGATAGGGCAGATGGTAGGTAATTTTCCTTCAAAGCAGAGTTGTCTAAAATTAGAGTTCAGAGGTTCAGAGGGATAGGGGTTTGGAGGGGATCTGAGGAATAATGTTTTCTCCCAGACAGTGATTGGAGTCTAGAATGCACTGTCTGAGTGCGTAATGAGGACTCATATTCTCAAACATTTAAGAAATATTTAGATCAGCACTTCCAACCTCCAAGGTATAGAAGGATATAGAGCAAGACAGTAAATGGTATTAATAAAGATGGTACCAGATGGCCAGCATAGACACAATAGGCTAATGGACATATTTCTGTGTTGTATGACTCTGATTCTGACACAAAAATATCCTGCTCCTGTACATCTGATTGATATAAAGCCTCCTGTGCCTGTTTGCATCTCTGCCATTTCATCTCTTCCTAACGTGGAACCCTTAATGTTAACATTCAGCAACATCTTTGATCACAATTTTAGAACGAGCAATTTGTGAGATTCATCTCACCTTCCATAAACTCATTCTCCTGGTGCATTACATTTAAAAAAATTGCTTTAAATAAGCAGAGTTTAAACCAAAGCAATTGAGATCATCTTAAAGGCGAGTAACAATTTTTGTTTGTCCATGATACCAGCTCATCAACTGTTCCTGTCATGATTGCTGAGCAGGTCACTGATGTGGCATTTGAGGCAACTTAGTATCAGAATTAGTCACAGGATTATTATCATAATATTTAAATAGCTGCTATTATCAAGAAAATCTTCCTCAAAATGCCAAACTCATAACATACACTGTTAATAAATAACTGACAATTCAAGGGAAGGAGAGTTACTCTGGAAACTGTAAATCTCTTCACATCTCTGCTTTATCTAATCTGTTATTTTTAATTAACTTGCTGGATTTGCAAGATACTGCATAAAGGCAGAACTTGATAGTTATGTACAGTTTGAATATTATAATGTTTTAAATATTTTAATTACATGATACATACATTATGAAAAAAGAACAATTTAAACTGTTCAAAATATTTCAAGTATCAAATCATTAACATTTGAACATTTTAAAACCACTGATCATTAAATTATTTTTACTTTCCCTTTATCTCTGCTCATTGTGTTTCTCCAGTTCTTAGCTGCATTGATTTTCACTCTGAGCTTAGTTTAATGCTAATTCACCACTACACTTCTGTTTCTTTCATAATGTTTACACTTTATCAGCTGATTAAATATCGTTCAGATTAAATATTGTTGTCCTTGCTGCACTAATACTGGCTTTATTTATATCGACAAAAAGGAATGTAATTTTTGTATGGCAACTACTCTGTCCAGGACTGAAAAAAATTGGAATGAATTATGAACACTTCCCAGTCTATCACATTCTCCCCTCTGTTGACTTTGTCTACACTTCCTGCTGCTTCAGGAAAGCAGCCAACATAATCAAAGAGTTCTTCCACCCGAGAGAGGTGCTGCAGCAAGAATTTGGCACATTTTTCTTTTAATGATCCCTGTGATTATTGCTGGCGATGACTGTAGACAACTGTCGAATAGCTGTAAGACAATCAAATTCTCAATTTTCTTTGTCCTCTTGGAAAAAAGTAAGTGTTAAAGGATTTACCAGATTTGATCCCTTTTCTATGCAACATATCATAATCTAAAAAAATACAGAGCACCTCTCAGTATCTATCCTACAAAAACACTCAGAGCAGGGTAGACACCCCTCAGTAAGTAAAGCTCCGTTCTAAGACACTCTGCTCATCGAAAGAATAGATACAGTGCAACAATTTTGCATAGACTCGAAGGCAACTAATTTAGAAATGGAGCTGGAGCTGTAAACAATTCTCCACAGTTGGTCTAGACCAAGGGTGGGCAAACTTTTTGATTTGTGGGCCACAAAGGGTTCTAAAATTTGACAGGGGGGCCGGACCAGGAGCAGATGGACGGAGTGTTTTGGTAATACACCTCATAAGAGAAAATAAAATATCATGGGATATGTAGAAAACATGTGCTTTAATTTCAATTGAAAATGAACAAATGCATTACAACAAAATATCTGTCTTTGAAGTCCCATGGTATTTAGCTATTTATTGAAATGACTTTTAAAACACTGAAAATTAAATGAATAAAATACAGCTTTTTTAATAGTAACAGTTATTTTTTTAATAGTAACAGTTATTATTTTAAAGCACTGAAAATTCTGTTATCCTTCAAGCTATTATCATCATCACTCTCCTCCTGACTGTCTTTATTTCAAAAACGGTAGGAGATGCAGGTCTACTTGTCCTGCTCCTTCTTTTTCAATTGTCCCCTGTGCCAAAACTCAACAACGACCAGTACAAAGATAGAACAGTGACAGCGCGCCAGTATGCGGAGCGCGTTATTTGATCTGGAGCACATTTTTTATTTTGAGAACATACGTGCACCTGCGCACTACTCATGTCCATCACTTAACAGAAATGACATGTAACATGTAAGGCTTATTGAAAAAAATATTTTCAAATGTATTTTTACATAACACAATGAAGAAACTTATTTCTAATTTCAGTGGGAACAGTGTTGTTGGTCTCCCTTTTTAGCCAGCGCATCAAAGTCTGGATTTAGTTTTGTTGTGGCGATTCTCAGGATGGATCTGAGGTGTTGGTCAGTTAACTTGGATCTGTGGCTGGCTTTGTTGATGTTCATGACGCTGAACACCTGTTCACACAAATAAGTCGAGCTGAACAAAGAGAAAAGCGCAAATGTGGAGTAATACACTGCACCTCAACAAATGTCAATGTTTATAGAGTGTGCCATCTATTGGGAAAATGCCAGAATTGCGGGAAAAAATGTTAACAAGGTTTATTAATATAATTTCATCAAGTTCTGCAGGCCGGATTAAAAAGCTTAACGGGCCGTAGTTTGCCCATGCCTGGTATAGACAGATTCCTATACAACTCAGTAAAGCTCCTTTATTCTTATATTCCTACCATTTTATGCTAAGACCAAAATAACTTTTGTCATCCTAATTGCCTGTTAACTTTCAGTATTGCTTGTGCAAAAGTCCATAAGAACATGGGCAAAATACCTGTTTTTGTGTAGAACATGTCTAACTTTCCTTGCATGAACCCTGCTTGGGCCATTTCCCTCAACTCAGTATATCAACAACTGTACTGGTGCCGCTTCATGAACTCAAATATATCATTACTTTTTCTAAAATTTCCCCCTCTGAATTCCTCTTTTTCTATTTCAGGGGGTTAGCAAGTGACAAGCATCCACTACCAACCCATAGGCTACCATGCCTATCTTTACCATACTTCCTTCACTTTGTCTCCTTAATTAACTCCATGCCACTTACTCAGTTTCTCTGTCTCAGGCATATCTGCTTCAGAGCTGCCTCTGAAATGTCTGCCTTCTTCCCCCTCACCATAGTTGAAAGAGTCCTTGACTGTGTTCAACTCTTTCCGACATCAAACCTCTTCTCCAGAGCAGGCTAAGGATACTTTGGTCAACTTCAAAATAACCTATCTTTATACCCAACAGATTATCTTTCAGAATTTCCACCACCTTTAATGAGAGACATCTACCAGACATATTTTCTCTTCCCTCCCTTCCCAACCATACAGCCACAGTATTGTCATGAATGGCATTAAAAGTATATTATACTTGTAAGTAAGAAACATTACGATATTGGGGGGAGGGAGAGGAGAGAGGGGGCAGAGAGGGGAGGGTGAGGGGGAGGGTTGAGGGGACGAGATAAACTGTTTGCCATTTGTAAAAATACACATACATACAAATGTCAGACTTTTGAATTTAATACTATTATGGGAGCTGGTCCAGATGGTCAAAATATCCAATTAAACAAGCATTAATAACCCAATGATAGCCTAGAACTTGTATTCTCGATTTCCATTTTCTTCAGTTCAATTGTAAATTGTCACTGTGTAATACTGATAGCTTTTCCATCCACTGGCATGACTTGTCCTAAAGGCCATTTCCTACATTTATACCTTTTACAGCATTTACTTGTTCTTCTGTGTTCTCTCTCTCTAACTGTCCCTTCCTGCATTAACCTATGGCCATCAAGTGCAGGTCACTTGGGCAACTCTGGCCTCACAGATATTTGTCTCACAGATATTTATCTCACAGTTAACTGTTTCACAGATATTTGTTTCATACTATTCTTTCTATTCTCCCCCTCCTCCCCCCCCCCCACACACACACCCTCTTTAATCCTTTTAATTTGTGCTTACGTTCGTTTTGTTTCAAGAAGAGCTTGAAATGTGGAGATCAGTTCCAGGTAGGAGGTGGGAGTCACATAGTTGTACCGCTGAAGCTCTGTGTGGAATGTTTCAGACAACTCGATCGTTGAGGTATGAAAACTCTTGCACATTTCAATGCAGCACATACGTATCTTTTCTGACATTTCAATGTCTCCCAATGAGCGTTTTGCTACAGCCTCCAGAGCATCTTCTGGCCAAGACTATATTAAATAAAGTGGTAGCAAATAAATAGGTAACCGAAAATCCCAAATGATAAAAGCAATTGTCATTAAATCAAACTGGTAATTTAAAAAATACTCTGCTCATTGCTAACAACTAATTGTTAAATATGTCATAAATGACGTTTGATTCTGCAAAATGGTGGAGAGCACATTGGCAGAGCTACACAGCTCCAGGAACCCAGGTTCAAACCTGATCTTCCATGCTGTCTGTGTGATATTTACATGTCTTTTGTGAATTCCCGTTAGGTATCTGGTTTCCTTCCAAATTCTAAACAAGTCTTGGTTATTCAGTTAATTGGCCACTATAAGTTTCCTTTTGTGTAGTGTAGCAGTTAGAAATGATGAGAATGACGTGGTAGAGAAAATTAGTAGGGATATGGGATTGTTCTGAGGTCTTTATCTCTGTTGCAAGAAAATACAGAAATAACAAATGATTAAATGGCCTAGAAAGTTATTGGTATCTGAACTATCGTAAAATTAGTACCCACATGTTAGTGAATGTACACACATATCTATTCCATGAAATCAGCCCTCTGCCATTGTGTTGGTTTAGACTTATTTTAGTCCATAACTTGTGCTATTGATAGAGAGCAAAGATCTTTCACCAATACAATTAAACATGTTATATCCAATTGAAACCTATTGAAAGCTGAAAGGCCTTGATAGAGTAGATGTGGAAAAGATGTTTCTTATGGTGGGAAAGTTGAAGATCAGAGGACAAAGCCTCAGAATAGAGGGGTGTCCTTTTAGGATGGAGATGAGGAGGAATTTCTTTAGCTAGAGAGTGGTGAATTTGTGGAATTCTTTGCAACAGGTAGCTGTGGAGGCCAAATCTTCATATATACTTAGGGCAGAGTTTGATAGGCTCTTGATTGGTCAGGGCATGAAGGGATACGGGGAGAAGGCAGGAGATTGGAGCTGAGAGGAAAATTAGATCAGTCATGATGAAACGGTGGAGCAGACTCAATGGGCCAAATAGTCTAATACTACCCCTATACGTTGTGGTCTTATTACGCCACAATATTACATATAGGTTTAGTAGCTGGCTTGCCTTTATAACTCTTCCAGTTTGGCTGATTCAGGACTCAGTTTAAGGCTATGTCCACACTAGACTGGATAACTTTGAAAACGCTGGTTTTGCATAAAAAAGATAGGCGTCCACACTAATCATTTTTGAAAATACTTCTGTCCACATTAAAACAGACATTTCAGCGAATCTCCTCCTACTGCGCATGCGCAGGACATATCTAACGAAAACAAGCGACATGTTTGGTGTCGAATCTCGCTGTGAAAGTGTGCATTTGTTCAGTTACAGACTAGAAAAACTTAAACGATGGACAGCTGTTGGCCCTTGCACAGGAGGACTTAAAAGTAAAAAAAACTGATACTGGAGCATATGGAGGCAACCAACAGGGAGTTCACGGACAGTATGACCCAGCTGATGACAAATATTGAAAAACTAAACTTGTTAAATGTATAAAACATGTCTGCATCAGTGTTATCTTGTATTTCCATACAATGTTACATTAGGCTGTTGCACATCTATTGTCAGAGAAGTACTTGCATAAATAGGTAAACCACCTTCATACGAGCAAGGACAGAAAACAGGGCAAAGGGAGTATACTTATTTATTCAATAAGTTATGGGTCAAAGTATTTGGTGAGTACATTTCTAACTCTTCTGGTTTCAGTCTCGTTGCCGTCTGTCCTGAAATTGTTAGATTGCATTCAAGAAAACAATGAAATGGTGCGCTGTCGTCACCATCTGTTCCGGCACATCATGACAGCGTTTTTAGATTTCTCCGGTTACCCCATCCACACTGCTCCAGCCAATCCGGCGTTTTCAAAATTACACACTCTGGGGAGTGTTTCTGAAAATCTCTGGTTTTGGGGGACAAAAACGCTGTTTTAATGTGGATGGAGGGTAAAAACAAAGAGAAACAGCTTTGGTTACTGATTTATCTGGTGTAGTGTGGACGTAGCCTAAGTTTCCATTGTTACTTTACTTTTTTTGCCGCTTAGTTGCAGGTAAAGTTGATTTGGCAGTCTACTTTTGGAACTTCAGGTAGAATGGAAGACAATGAATGAGGAGGAGGAGGCCATTGCACAGAACACCAGATCCCCAGCAAGTCTCCAAAGGTTATCTGGGACAAGAAAAGCTACATACTCAAATGGTTTCAGAAGTACTTATTCTGACTGAACTGCACTGAGGATCAGAGCCTCAAATTATTCAGAGTTTCAACGGCTTTAGTGTTATTAGATCAGGCCAGGGTTTTTAAATCAAATTTTAGTTTTGAATTAGAACCTCTCAACCTTTGATTTAATTACACTTCAGTGCGATTAAATGAAATTTCTACAACAGGCCTCAGTAGATACAAGCCAAGGGTTCATATTTAAAGTGGCTTTATCTGAGGACTCCTCAAGTAATGTTCACTATTTAAAATACTGACCAACTTCATAATATGTACACTATATGTATTCAGTAATATGTACGTAATGAAGGGCAGGTCACCCCTGATGAACCCAATTGAATCATTATGAAAAAATATGATTAACATGGTAAACAGCAAAAGTTTCTATAAGTACTATTTACTGTACATGCACTTTCAAAAGACGAAAATAATGTTATCTAAAGATGAAATTTAAAGAATCGAAGGTAAATAATTGATCAGGTAGGAAACCATCTGAATGGCAACTGACAGAAAGAAGGAGGAAGGTGCAGGCACGCTAAAGTTCAAAGTTCAAAGAAAAATTTATTATCAGAGTACATACACATCACTACATACAACAAAGAGATTCTTTTTCTGCGGGCATACTCAGCAATTTATAGAACAGTGTAAACAAGATCAATGGACAACAAACTGCAAATTTCACAAATGGCAGTATTTTCTCAAATTGTTGACAATTTCAATACTGCAGTGATATGCCACAAATACTAATTCCAAGTTCAAAGTAAATTTATTATCAAAGTACATATATGTCACCATATACAATGCTGAGATGTGTTTTCTTGTGGGCATACACAGTCAATCCAAGAAACACAACAGAATCAATGAAAGATCATACCCAACAAGACAGACAAAAAACCAATCTACAAAGGACAACAAACTGTGCAAATACAAATAAATGAATGAACGAACAAATAAATAAGCAATAAATATTGAGAACGTGAGATGAAAAGTCCTTGAAAATGCATCCCTAGGTTGTAGGGACAGTTCAGTTATAAGGCAAGTGAAGTTCAGTGAAGTTAGCTCCCCTGGTCCAAGAGCCTGATGGTTGAGGGGTAATAACTGTTCCTGAACCTAATGGTGTGGGTCTTGAGGCTCCTGTGCCTTCTTCCTGATGGCAGCAGTGAGGAGAGAGCATTGCCTAGGTTGCGGGCGTCCTTGACGATGGACGCTGCATTTCTGCGACTGGACTTTGAGTAGCTAATGGCATTAAGTAAGCAGCATCTTAAACAGTGGTGATGCATACAAAAAATTACAAATTCATATTAGTGGACAATGGAGTGGGGAAACCTATTGCTAGTGTGGTGGGTTGTCATAGTTTGCAGAAGGCATTGCTAGAATGCAGAGTGGGACTGAGAAGTAGCAGGTTGAATTCAACTCAGGAAAGTGTGAAATGATTCACTTTGGAAGGTTGAATTTGAAGGTAGAATACAGAGTTAATGACAGGATTCTTAGTAGTGTAGAGGAACAGAGGGGTCCATGTCCAGCGATCCCTCAAAGTTGCTGTGCAAGTTGGTAGGGTTGTTAAGGAAGCATATGGTGTGTTGCTTTCATTAGTCCAGAGACTGAATTCAAGAGCTACAAGGATAATATTTCAGCTCTATAAAGTTCTGTTTGAACTATACTTGGAATATTGTATTCACTTTGGGTTGCCTCATTTCAGGAAGGACATTGAAGGGTGCAGAAGAGATTTACCAGGATGCTACCTAGACTAGGGACCTTGTCTGATGAGGATTGGTGAATGAGTTGGGATTTTCTCTTTGGAGCAAAGGAGATTAAGATTGAGAGAGATGTACAAGATGATAAGAGACATAGTTTGAATGGATACCCAGAGACTTTTTTCTCAGGGCAGAAATGGCCAATACGAGTGGGCATAATTTTAAGGTGGATTGGTGAAGAGTATGGAGTGGGGGGTGGGAATTGTCAGCGGTACATATTTTTTTTAAATATAGAGAGTAGTGGATGCATGGAATGCCCTGCCAGAGGCAGAAACATTAGAGGCACTTAAGAAACTTAAGTATGATAGAAAAGTGGACGGCCATGTAGGAGGGAAGGGTTAAACTGATCTTCCAGTTGGCTAAAGGTTTGGCACAACATCTTGGACCAAAGGGCCTACTGTGTACCGTAATGCTCTCTGTTCGAGTCGACTGCAATAAGCCCAAACTAGATTGCACATGGAATATTCAAAAGCAAAATGCTGCTTTTCCTGGAAATCTGAAATGATAACAGGAATTATTGGAAAATATAGATCAAACAGAATTTATGGAAAGACAAACAAGGTTTATATCAAAGACCTATCATCACACCTGAAGGACCATATTTATTTTGTGACGTGACACCTTTGGAAGGCACACTGATCTTGGAAGAGTGCACTAAGAGTTTACTAGAATAACACAAGATAATCCAGCAATTTGAGACGCAACTTTTATGGTAAAGTTAGGAAAAAAATCTTTAAGATAGGTGTAGCACAGGTTTGAAACCATCTTCAGCAAAAGGTTAGTTGCTAATTTTACAAATTTTTAGTTTTGCATCTAAGATCGATAGTCTTAGTTAACCAAAAGAATTAAGACACAGGGCAGAGACTGGTTTAGGAAATTAGGTGACATATCACTTATGATTTCTTTGAACAAACAAACTTTAGGACTACATTGTCTACTATCCATAATTTGTCAAAACAACATGTGAGCACTTACCTGAAACCAATTTATGGTACAACAATTGACAAGCGCGGGGAACTTCCTCAGCCTGTTGCGGAAAGCATCTCCAATTGGGCTCATTGCTAAAACCACATGTAACTGATTACGACAGCGCTCAATAAACATGTTGAAAAGTGCCAATGGACTCCCATCAGTCTGTTTTGACTTATCTCTTTGACGATCAATTAAACGCATGCGTTCACAAACCTCCTGCTTCTCATCTACTGCAAAGAGATTTGGCACTTCTCCTGCATTCAATAAATTGTTGATGTCTTCTAGAAATGACTCTTGTTTAATCTGAGTGTCAGTAAATAAAAAGACGCCTTGCATTTCACCTTCTGTAGCTTTACGGAATATTTGTTTTAAATCTTCACGCCATTCATAAGAACCATAACTCTTGGAAATTTCCACTTGAAACAGTATATAGTCAGCCATATGTGCTGCAAGCCGGGTTAGTGACTGACGGCCACTGCCTCCAACTCCCACTAAAAGAGCATGACTATGTGGCTGCTTTAGAATACGGGAAATTCGACAGACATGCTCGATTGCAAATCTGAATATAACCAGACTCATTGGCTTTTTACTCATATTATTAAATTCATCCAAATGAGCCTCAACCACTTTCCTTAAACTGGTGAAATCAAGGACTTCCCTATATCCCTTGTCTTCACCTTTAGGGTCACTGAAATCACAAAACATGAGACTGCGAAGTTCATCTTCCATCACTTTGCCATCACCATTAAAGTCCAGGTGTTTGAACAGTTCATCAAAGTTCTCCTTCAGCTGACTTCCCATCACGGACTGGAGACATTCAACAAGCCAAGCTCGATCCCCATCATCCACCAAGCGATCATAATAGACTCGTAAAATCTGAATTTGGTTGCAAAATAATTGCAATTAATCTTAATTAAAGAAAGGAAAAATATTTACATATAAATAGCTGCTTTTGGACTTTTCAGACCACCCAAATCAAATTAAATTAAACGTAGTAGATATATGGAGGGCTATGGACCTGGTGCAGGTCGATGAGAGTAGGCAGTTTAAATGGTTTGGAACATACTAGGTGGGCTGAAGGGCCTATTTCTATGCTGTACTTTTCTATGCCTATGACTCAAAGGCATGCCAACATGCTCTGCTTCATTAAGAATTAGAGAGGATTCAGAAAGTTGCTATAGATATATATTCTGACTGGTTGCACCACAGACTGGCATGGAGACTCCAATGCACAAGGTTACACGAGGCTGCAGAGTGTTTTAGACTCAGCTATCATTTAAGATCCTCACCATCTGAGCTATGCCCTCTTTTAACTAACATCAGAGTGGAAGTATAGGAGCCCGAACATCCACACTCAGTGATTCAGAAACAGCTTCTTTACCTCCTCCATCAGATTTTGAACAATCCATGAACACTGCCTCTTTATTCCTTTTTTGCAGTTTATTTTTGTAATTTATAATAATTTTATTTCTTTGTATCCTACTACAAACAACACATTTTACATCTAATTTTGATGCATATTATTTTCAAAAAACTTCAAACTGTAAAATATGATTTTCTTTCACAAACTATATTGATCTTACTTTGAATTTTGTAGGCGCCCTACTATAATGTCTCTAATAATACCAAATAAAATGTTAGCCTTTTTGGCTCAAGAGAGCTGGAGTTTCTTGAACTGGCCTGAATCCCTAACACCATCTCAAACTATATTTCTTGTTCTCTCTCTCAGCTTGCACTAGGATTACGTTTATTTCAACCGAGAAAAGTCAGTGACACTGGAAAGATGGGTGACCCCCAGGAAAGACTGGCACAGGCACACAAGGCTAGCAAGCCTATGTGCAGCACTCGCAAGAGGGCACCATATAAGCTACGGATGAACTAAATACACAATACCCCAGGAGTCTCCCTGTGGTGCAGTGGGAGGGTGAGAGACTCAATAGGACGGACATAACAGCAATGGCCAGGACTGGAAATGTGACAATGAGAAGGCTCAAGCAACAACACTGACCAGGGAGGCATTCATTGCAAAGTGCCATTGCAGCAAAATCCAAAATCTGCAAAAACATCGAAGGCCTCAAGTCCAGCTGCAGAATGAAGGCGACTCAAGTGCAACACACAGACAACAGTGTTTCCTCCTGGATAGGTACATGGAGCTTAGAAAAATACAGGACTATGGGTAAGCCTAGGTAGTTCTAAGGTAAGGACATGTTTGGCACAGCTTTGTGGGCTGAAGGGCCTGTGTCATGCTGTAGGTTTTCTATGTTTCTAACAGCCGGTGAGATGATGGAGAACTCCAGCCAGAGAGCACCCAACAGAGCTGAAGATCTCTCTGCACCTGAGCCGCCCCAGTGCCAAAGAAGAGACCAAGTGAGTGCCCCCAATGACACCCTAATCCATTCATCAAGGAAAGATGGCCCAGATCATCAGACAATGCATCATGGAAGCAGTTCGCTCATACTCTGGATGCATATTGGAAGCTACATTGACAGGACCAAGTCTACAGAAAAGTTGACTCCCTCACAGCCATTGTGTTCAACTTTGCTAAAGAGCGATTCGGCCCAATAGAGAAGAAAGCAGATCTTAAACTGTCATGGCAACCAAACAGGAGGGAAAGGGAAATTCACCACCTGAGAAACGAGGTAAAGACGCTGAACAAACAATTCAAAAACAGTTCACCTGACACTAAAAATGGTGTCAATGATCTAACCAGCAAACTGCGGGAACAGCTGCACAAGCTCAGGAGGGTGGAGCGGCTGCAAAAGTGAAGGGAGAAAGAGAGAAGGAGAGCGCAATTTGTTAAAAACCTATTCAGGTCCACCAGGGCTCTTCTCAGCCAGCGGAAATCTGACATCCTAACCAGCTCAAAGCGTGGAAGAATTTCTACAGGCATCACATTCAATCCCCGTCAGAATCAGGGACTAGAATTCAATCCAGAAGTCCCCCAACCAAGAAGCCCAGCAACTGAGCTGAATGTGGTGAAGCCCACGTGGTAGGAGGTCCAGGATATCATCAAGAGAGCAAAATCATCTGCTGCCAAGATGATTGGTATACCACCAAGTGATCCCAGCCCCCTCCTTTGTGAGAATCGCAAGAGCACCCGTCGAAAGGGGGGTGGTCAGTAGACCCAGTCGGAGAGAGAGAGAGAGAGAGAGACATGCCAAATTGCAGGTACCACCAGCGATACAGAATAAAGACAACAGCGACTATTGTCTCATGGAGACCACATGAAAAGCCCTTGGGCAAGGTGGGCTGGTTGAGAGAGAGATTGCATCATCCCAACCTGATTAACACCTGCGACCCCGTGAGGAAGTATAAAGGAGAGTCTCAGGGGGACAGCCCCTCAGACGCACCAAGAAGACACGAGAGTGTTCCCGCAGCAGCGGGAAGTCATTCTGAAGGAAGCCATGTGTGTTAGATTCCGGGATTGGAATCTGTGGCTGGAATCACAGAAAACCGCTTTAACTAACATCGGGGAGAGGAAACCAATGCTCCCCCGATTTCACGGAAGATTCATCGAGACTCGGCAAGTTCTTTCTCTTCTCCCCCCAATCTCTCTCTCTCGGTCGCCCCACGTGAAACCCAGCGATTTTCAAAGGGCTGAGGCCGACAGCCTTCTGAGTGACTTTTATATTTCCAACGGACAATCTATTAACCCCTAGACATCAGCAGAGCTCACTTAATAATGATGATTATTAATATACCCGCGCTTTAGATTGAGTGTTGACAATGTGCCCTGTCTGAATGTATGTATTAACCCTACTTTTGTGTCCCTTTATGAATAAAACGTTTGAAAATAGTGACAACAGACTTCAACAGACCTCTCTATCTTTGCTGGTAAGTTATCCAGTTACGGGATACGTAACATATATAAGAAATACCCAAAACTCCTCTGGTGGCTATGGAAGATAATGGCAAAGATTTAGACCAAAGGCTCTATTCCAATAAGCTGGAAAATGGCTGAAGGATGCTTTGTTCCCAAGGAAGAAGATTCCTCCACAATCACCCAGTTTAGGACAATCTCCTTCCTTAGCATAGAGTGCAAAATATTCTTCTCAGTGCTTGCGAGAAGACTGGCTTCATACTTAATTGAAAAACACTATATTAACACATCCATCCAGAATCCCAGCTTTTCCTGGGTGCCTTGAACAACCTCAATAATTAGCCAATTGATCCGCGAGGCTAGGCAGAAGAAAGGCAACCTAACACTCACCTAGTTAGCCCTAGTCAACACCTATGGATAAAGTCCACACATCCTCATCTATATTGGCCTGGAACACTACCATAACCTGCCAGTAACACAACACATGATCACCTAGGAGGATTTAAGCTACACTTCACTTCATCCCACTTCACAACGAGGTGGCAAGACCTCTACAAAGGGATTCCAACCAGCTCTACAATCTCCCCCATCTTGTTTGTCATGGGTATGAACCTTCTCATGTTAACAGTAGCAGACATAACCCAAAGCCCAGTGTTGGAACCCGGCATCCAACAACTTGCAATACAGGGGTTCATGGATGATATCACAGTAACTCATGTTCAAGCAAGAGGGTATTGGAAACCCTGGACAATGTAGCTACCTGTGCTAGAATGACCTTCAATGGCAGGAAGTCCAGATGTATGGTGTTCAAAAAGGGCAAGGTTACTAGCAAGTTCAGTCTTCAAGTACAGGGAGAAGTCATTCCATCCATAGAGGACAACCCAGTAAGGTGTCTTGGAAAGTCGATTATTACAGCAGTGATGGACAGTGCCAACATCACCAACACTGTAAAGCAGACTGAAAAGTGGCTGAAGAAGATTGACAAAACCTACTCCCTGGTAAACTTAAAACTTGGCTGTACCAATAGGATCTTCTGCCAAGACTGCTCTGGCTTTTCACGGTGCACGAGTTCCCAATGGCCACTGTGGAAGGAATTGGGAGGAAAGTCAACAAGCACCTGCAGTGGTGGCTAGGGATCCTCCCCAAGTTTTTCCTCAGTTGGGCTCTACCTAAGATCAGGCCAGCTACAGCTTCCGTTGTCATTGGTAACGGAGGAGTTTAAGGTGGCAAAGTGTAGAGTTGTGTTAACTCTGAGAGGCTCCGATGACAAGGTAACAAACCAAGCAGGAGTCACTAGAAGATCGGGATGAAAGTGAGCTGCCAATTCGGCCATACATCAGGCAGTGAGCCCCCTGAGACATCATCAGCGTCCCATGCCTGGGACAGCAAGGACTCTGCGCTGCACACTTCCCACGCTGGGGGAGTGCAAATGCAAGGGATGGGCTAGGCGTGACATGGCCCAGGCAGAGGTATGGAACTATAAGGATGAAAGGTGGGTATCGAAGGCAGTGGAGTTGGGGTCACAGGGTGTTTGGACAAAATGGGATCTTCCCAAGCACAAAATCACTTGGGCAGAGACTGGAGCCCTTCCATATTTCTTTCATCCTACAATCCATGTATGACACTGTCCCTGCACTATTACAGCTACACACATGGACTCTGAGAGAGGCCCCTAACTGCAAGCTTAGTGGTCAGTGGGGTTCAATGCACACTACTGTCAGGATGCAAAACAGCTTTAACACAAGGGCAACATAAATGACACCACAACAGTTCCTGCCAGCTCCTTGCTGACTCACTGGAGCAGGAGAAGTGTAAAAAGAGACTAGCTGGCAGAGAGGCAAACAGAGCAGACATTTAATCCAGCCTGCTGCAAACTACCAAATCATGGGAGATAAGGGTTGATGTGGGGAGAAAGCTGCAGTTCACAGAGGTGGTGCAAACTACACTTCGACCAGACATTGTACTGTGGTTCACCAAAGGCAAAAAAAATCATCCTGGTGGATCTCACAGTACCATGGGAGGAAGGATGCGAGGAGGCTCACGAGAGGAAGGCCCTGAAGTACCAGTCCTTACTCCAGGTGTGCAAGGACAAAAGATGGCAGACATGGCTATTCCCCATGGAGACCAGTACCAAAGAGGCTTCCTGACAAGATTGGATGGAGGTTGCTGTCCAAGAAACCTCTTGGACAGCAAGAACCAAGCAGCACGCAAGATGAGGGAGGAAGCTTCTTGCTGGATATGGAGCAGGCAAGTGGAGTTGAGCTGGAAGTCAAGAACAGATGGGCAGTGACTTGGCCACCACTGCTGATCCACCAACTGGAGAGTGCAGTGGTTAATGGTCGAAACAATGGTGTAGGAAGGTTGGGCACCACCTGACAATATTTGCTCCTGACCAAAGGCTATGGTTACCTCATCAGGTAAAGGAAGAGAACACCCGATGTAAGAAGAAAGCAAGTATATAATTTATGTTAAGTTTATGCTAATTTATGTTTGTAAACATTGGCTGCAAAAAAAAAATTCATACCATTTAAACCCTGTGTATGTATGCCTATGACAATAAATTTGAACTTGAGCAAAATGTGATATAACTCGTGCTACGGTTGCAAAAGTGAATGGGACCAAAAGGAGCAGATGAAAAAAGGTCTCGGCCCAATACATCAACTGTACATTTTTCCATATGTGCTGCCTGGCTTCTGAGTTCCTCCAGCATTTTGTGTACGTTGCTTGGATTTCCAGAGTCTGCAGATTCTCTCTTGTTTGGAATTTTTTAAAAAAAATCCTAAATAGTCTAATGTTCAAAAGATCAAAATGACAAATTATATTGCCATTATGTCAAAGGGCAACCTAATTGAAGTAATTAACTTCATAGAATTTAATATGGTAGGTGGAACCAATTTCTTCCAATGAAAGACATAAAATAAAAGGTCATAGCAACTTTAAATCTTGTCACTCAGATGGTATTTCTTCACACAGAGTGAAGAAATCTTCCTTTCCAAAAGTTTTTGTAGATATGTCAATTAAAAATTTCAAAACTAAGACAGATCATTGTTAGTTAGGTAATGGTATTTGGGAACAAATTTAAGTAAAATTGAGATATATTCAACAAGGATTTCATAAATAAATGATACTGATTTGAGTGGCTGACCAGCTTACCATATTGAAACAATAAATTATTTCCAGAAGCAATAGTATTTCAATTTTCATATTTATCAGCATAACTTTCATTTGACCAGCAAGGACACTAATTTTACTGAAATTTAATCAACAATTTTCAGAACTTGCTCTATTTAAAAAAAAGAATTCACCTCATGAACCCAAAGGCGCTTAATTGCAGCTGGAGTTTCTGCTGTCTGAGGACTGGAAAGGCACACCCCTTGAATAACACGGGAGAAATCCCGCAGATTAAAGAGATAGTGAGACTTGGCTGGAGTTGGCAGAAGATTTTTCATTGCTTCTTTGTAAACATACAAAGTGGCATGAATGACTTGTTTAGTCAGAGTTTCAAATTCAGGTGGGAAAGTAAACCTAACAAAGACAAATGCAAAATAGGTATATAATTAAACTGTTGTTATTGACCAGCTCCTCTTCAATACTATAATTCCAAGCAACTCATTTCCAAACTATTAGATATGGAACTCAATACCTCCATTTACAAATGGATCCTTGGATTCCTGAGCAATCAGTAAGGACAGGCAGCAATACTTCTATCACAATTATTTTAAACACAGGTGCTCCATAAGGCTGCATCCTCAGACCCTATTTTATTTATTATACATTCATTTTACTCACTACATAAACAGATTAAACTCAAATTTATCTGATCAATGTTTTCGATGTAATCAAGGAATTTGTACTTTTTTACACTCTACTTGGTCTTGTTCTAAAATTCAACCTTTTTGGGCGAATTTAAGAGTTTTACTGGAACAAATTATTGGAATACAACTTCCACATAATCCAATATTATTTTTACTAGATGATATTGAAGGGATAAAATCAAAATCCAAATTGAATAAATATCAGAAAGAATTCATAAAAATTGCATTGGCAGTAACCAAAAAGACTATTGCAGTTACTTGGAAATCGAATTCATACTTAAGTATAGATCGTTGGAAGAATGAAATTTTCAGCTGCATTCCACTTGAAAAAATTACTTATAATTTAAGAGATAAATATGAAATATTTCTGAAAATTTGGCGCCCTTATTTACAAAAAAAAAGATTAAGTATATAGGTACATACCAAATTCTGATCTAACTCCATCTACAAGTTTGCAGATGATATCTCTGAAGTGGCCTATATCTCAAATATCAATAAGTCAGAATGACAGAGAGGACATAAGGAGTCTAATGACATGCTGACATGACAACAGGAATGCGAGCAGTGCACATGATCTTGTATATATCAATGGTTCTGATTGAGAGCTTTAAATTCCTGGAAGTGAACATCACCAATAGCCTGTACTAGTCCAACCAATTTGATGACATAGGCAAAAAAGCTCCCCAGCACTTTAGCTTCCTCAGAAGGTTAAAGAAATTTGGTACGTCTCTTTGACACTCACAAATTTGTAGCAAAGAGACCTTTAATTCAAAATAAACTTATCCCTTTTACAATGGATAATCAACTTTTATATAACTGGTTTCACAAAGGGATTAGATATATAGGAGACTGTTTTGAAGGAGGTATATTAATGTCATTTGACCAATTAAAGAATAAATATAAATTATCAAATAACACTCTTTTCTGTTATTTCCAATTAAGGACTTATTCAAGAGATAAACTGAGTCAAACAATGTTATTGCCAAAACCTAATGAAATAGAAACTTTAATTCATAAAGGAAAAATTAAAAGATTTATTTCTGGTATGTATAATTTGATTCAAAAACAGGCAATTAAACAAGGAATTCATAAGCCAAGACAAAAATGGGAAACTGATTTGAATATTAAAATTGATGAAACAAGTTGATCAAGATTATGTCTTGACAGTATGACAAATACAATAAATGTTCGACTAAGATTAGTACAATATAACTTTTTACATCAAATATATATTACACCACAAAAAATAAATAGAAAAAGAATCTCAAAGATATATGACAGAAGAGAAACAAAGACAACTTGTTAATAAGAAGCTACAATATAATACACTTCGGACATATCAAACAGAAAAAGCAATTATGAGAACTAAACAGGGATATTATGAACTAGGTGAAAGATCACACAAGATTCCTGCTTGGCAGTTAAAAACAGACCAGGCTTCCAAAACGATAAATGCAATTAGCACAAGTGTAAATAACATTTCAAGATTTAAGCCTTAAAATAGCATAACATACCTTATGAGAAACTGCCAGTTAAGGATCCGAGAGAAAATGACATACATAGTCTTGTCATCAAACTCGTTAATAGTCACAGTGTTAAAGTGCCTCATGAATCGTGGTGTAATTGGGTTTCGACCACCACCTAAGGAGAAAATCATTTAATTAATAACACTGAAAAATTCATACTAATATAACAAGGGTGATAACTTAGACTACTTTTCTGGGATTTTGCTGAATGTCCCTTTTCACTTGATACAAAGTTTTCCAGAAGATGACTTTCTTATCCACAGACATGGTTTGCCAGTTCAGAATCAGAATCAGAATCAGGTTTGTTATCACTGGTATGTGACGTGAAATTTGTTAACTTAGCAGCAGCAGTTCAATGCAATACATAATCTAGCAGACAGAGTAAAAAATAATAATAATGAATAAAATAAAACATAATAATAAATAAACAAGTAAATCAATTACATATATTGAATAGATTTGTTAAAATGTGCAAAAACAGAAATACTGTATATTTTTTAAAAAGTGAGAGCGTGTCCAATGTCCATTTAGGAATTTGATGGTGGAGGGAAAGAAGCTGTTCCTGAATCGCTGAGTGTGTACCTTCAGGCTTCTGTACCTCTTACCTGATGGTAACAGTGAGAAAAGGGCATGCCCAGGGTGCTGGAGGTCCATAATATTGGACGCTGCCTTTCTGAGACACTGCTCCCTAAAGGTGTCCTCGGTACTTTGTAGG
Source organism: Hypanus sabinus (assembly GCF_030144855.1). Classification (NCBI taxonomy): domain Eukaryota; kingdom Metazoa; phylum Chordata; class Chondrichthyes; order Myliobatiformes; family Dasyatidae; genus Hypanus; species Hypanus sabinus. The sequence goes on from NC_082709.1 coordinate 43,010,855, forward strand.
CTAGTACCCAAGATGGAACTGACTAGATTTACAACCTTCTGCAGCTTCTTTCGGTCCTCTGCAATAGCCCCTCCATACCAGACAGTGATGCAGGCTGTCAGAATGCTCTCCATGGTACAACTATAGAAGTATTTGAGTGTATTTGTTGACATGCCAAATCTCTTCAAATCCTAGAAAGTATAGCCACTGTCTTGCCTTCTTTATGACTACATCAATATGTTGGGATCAAGTTAGATCCTCAGAGATCTCGACACCCAGGAACTTGAAGCTGCTCACTCTCTCTACTCCTGATCCCTCTCTGAGGATTGTTGTGTGCTCCTTTGTCTTACTCTTCCTGAAGTCCACAATCAGCCCTTTCATCTTAGTTACGTTGACTGCCAGTTCTGTGCAAACCTGGTATACTAATGGTGTGTGGAATGGAAGCAAACCCAACTGTAACACAAAAGGGTGACAAGAGGATCGCAACATATCTGTGGTTATACGGGCTCTCTTACACTTATATTTTGTTCGGGATAAATGTGTGCTGTTGGTATTACGATCTTATTAAGTCAACTGCAGAGTGCCACTCATCATCCACATACTGTACCTTAATCCATCTGTCTACATTACAATCAGTCCAGGTACCTCTGACATTCATTTTCCCCTGAAGTGCAGCAGTACATCTCTCTCTCACAATCACCAACAAAAAATGCTTCCCAGACATCATGAAATATCAAAGCATCAGGTTAACTATAGTCAAAGGAGGTCGATTGCTACCAACTTCCAATCATTTTGTGCTGAATTGGTAATTTGCCTTTTTGGCCATTATTTGAGAAAGGTGCTCAGGGTAATAAGGCCACAGAATGGATGGATGACTCTAAGATTCATCACCAAGAGAGATTCAGCAGCACCAGAACTAACTGAGCAGGTCAAATACTAACCTGCAGAACATAGTTGCCATACTAGACTGGATGCTCTATGAGTGGAAAATAGGAAGTCCCCATTTGCTCAAAAAAAGTACATAGACATAAATGAGCCCAGTAATGAGAAAGATGTAAAAACAATAAATTACAGTCACCTAGACAAATGTAGATTAATTAGAAAATGCTATCATTGATTTGTTTAAGATAAACTTGTTTAACTTACTTTGTAAAGAACTTTTAAGAAATAGTGAGTTAATGTAGTTTATATGAATTGTGAAAGTCTGATTAAATCACAAGTCTGTCATTAAGACTGAAGACCACGGAATGAAGAGAGATGCAACAAAAATCAGTCTGCAACAAAAGAAAGTAAATAACTTTTTTTTGACCAGTAGTGAGATGTACAATGAAATTCCTCAGAGGCTGGTAAAGGTTGAGTACCCCTTATCTGAAAATCCAAAATGTGGAAACCTCTGAAATACAAATTTTTTTGAGCACTGAGATGAAGATTCCACAATGTGCTGGGAAGATTCCTGCGTGATCCATAGGTCTCTGCACACCACAGTCCTCAGAAGTGACCTCACATATGTAATGAACAGAAGTTAATGAAAAATAGAAAAATACTGCAAAAAAAATCTCAATTGTATATTGAAAGAATGTATTCATCAGTGTTTTGAGTGAACTATGCCGCTTAATGGTCTACTGATCATGAAAGAAGCAAAGATCAATCACGACAAGCCGAAAATTGAAAGTAATTGTGAATATTCAGCAAGCTGGTTGCAGAAGTTTAACAAAAAGCACAGCATTAAACTTGCAAATATTTGTGCTGATAATGTGTTTGTTGATCATTAACCAGCAGAGAAACTATTGATGAGTTTTTGAAGATTGTTGCTGATGAAAATCTAACACCAGAACAAGTCTATTTTGCTGATTGTTATTATAAAACCACCAAAAACAGCACAATACAAATACTTTAATCAAACTACTGTAATCTTTTAATCAAAACACACGTGAAGACTGAAAGCCCACCTTTGTTATTTGTTGTTCAACAGCTAATTCAGGTATTCTCCCAAGGCTAATTTGCTGTTTTTGTTATTCTGTACACATTATATAGTCATTATATCAGTGGTATGTAATAATTTTTTACTGTAAGTACGTGTATGTTAAACAACTGTAAGACAAAGACTGCTTACCAGAAGCACACAGAGTCAGAAATGATGGCAATTCTAAGCTATATCTCATTAAATATTCCAAAATCGCAAAAAAGTCTGAAATCCAAAACACTTCCCGTTCCAAGCATTTTGGATAAGGAGTACTCAACCTGTGCTATGGATCTGGTTTTTCTTAATGAACATTAATAACTTAGAACCAGGTGTACAGGGCATAATTTCTATACTGCACGTGACTTAAAACCTGGCAATATCATGAACTTCATAATAATCCAGACAGGTCAGTGGAATGGGCAAATGGGTGATAGAGTTAATTTAATGTTGATAAAAGTGTTATCATTTGGTAGGAAGAATGGAGAAGAATAATGTAAATCTGAGAATCAGTTCTGAAGGGGATAGAAGGACAGAAGGATCTAATGACATCTCTGCAAAGCTCAATGAAAGATAGAGAAATTGTTATAAAATTATCCAGGATCCATGAATGGCAATACAGGTAAATTGGTTTACCTGCACCGAGGTACAGTGAAAAATCAGTTTTGCAAACTGACCATGCAGATAACTTCATGGTAATAGTGCATCAAGTTAATACAATGGAAAACAATAACAGAATGAAGAATATGTGTTACAGTTACAAAGAAAGTTTAATTCAGCCAGACAATAACATGTAAAATGCCATAGTGAGGTAGAGTCCATTTTATTGTTCTTGGGGACTACTCAATACTGTTACAGCAGGAAAGGAGTTTTCCTTGGGTCTGGAGGTACATACTTTCAGCCTGTTGTATCTCCTATGTAATGGGAGATGAAGAGAGGGTGGGTGAGGTCTCTGAATACTTTGGCTGCTTTACCAGAATGGCAAGAAGTATAGACATTTTCCATGAAAGTGGAGGTTGGTTTCCAAGAATGTTGGCCGTGTCCACAACTCTAACATTATGCATCCTGATAGGATGGTGCATGAATAAATATAGTGAGAGTCAAAGGGGACATGCCAAATTCCTTTAACCCCCTGAGGAAGCAGAAGCACTGTTAAGTTTTCCTGAAAAGACCAACTATGTGATTGAATCTGGACAGGCTATTGTTGATGTTCACTCCTAGGAACATGGAAGCTTTCAACCTTCCCAACCTCCATACCTTTGGTGTAAACAGGAGTGTGTGAAAAAGTGCTTTGACCAGCGGCTAATCCAGACATCGGATGTTTTGAGAGGAGGGGACTTCAATCAGGTCCGGCCCGAGTACAAAAGGCAGCAGTCAGTTTCTACAGCAACAAAGAGCTTTGACCAGTGACTAATCTGCATTTGGGATTGATTAGCAAGAACAAATTAAAGCAATGAAGGAGCAAGCGCAGCGGCCGTTGTCCGATTGGACAGAGTCAAAGTGGTGATCTTGTGGTTTAAGCTCTTCAAGGCTACCATGAAGAGAGTCTTCAGTCAGCGAAAGCAAAGTAAAGAAAAGCACAAAGTACTTCTTTCCTTCCCTTCTTTACATCTGCTCAGGTAGGACAGTAGAGATGCCAGACAAGATAGTGGAATGCTCCTCTTGTGGGATGTGGGAAGGCAGGGAGACCTCCAGTGTCCCTGACAACTACAACTGTGAGAAGTGCATCCAGTGGCAGCTTCTAACATTCTGCATTAGGGAATTGGTGCTGGAACTGGATGAAGTCCAGATCATTCAGGAAGCTGACTGGGTGAGAGATAGGACATATATAGAGGTATTTACATCCAAGGTGCAGGACACAGGAAATGGGTGACAGTCAAAAGGGGAAAGGGGTTAAGGAGCCAGTGCAGAGTATCCCTGTGGCCATTCCCTGAACAACTGGTATACCACTTTGGATACTGTCTGGGGGAGGGGGGTGGGGTTGGCCTAAAAGAGGAAAGTCACAGTGGTGGGTTTCTGGCACTGAGTTTGCCTCTGTGAGTCAGAAGGGAAGGAGGAATAAGAGGCATGTTGTGGTGACAGGGGATTCGTTAGGGGAATAGACAGGAGGTTTTGTGGGCGAGAACCAGATTGCCATTTGGTATGAAGCCTCCCAGGTGTCAGGATCCAGGACATCTTGGATTGAGTCCTCAGCATTCTTAAGTGGGTGGATAAAAGCTGAAAGTCGTGGTCCACATAGGTGGGAATTGTGCAGACCCCCCTCTCCCCAAACTGTGGTAAGGATGTGGCCAACAAATTACAATGGCAGGTAGAAAATGCATGCCAAAAGGGCACTATTACAATACCATGACGGACCTCAATATGCAGTTAGATTGGGAAAATCAGATTGCTGCTGGATTACAGGAGAGTGCATTTCTAGAGTGCCTACAAAATGGCTTTTTAGAGCAGCTCATCGTTCAGCCCACGAGGGGATCAGCTAATCTGAATTGGGTGCTGTGCAATGAACCAGAATTGATTTAGTGACCTTAAGGTAAAAGAGTCCTTCAGGGCAAGTGATCATTTGATTGGATTCATCCTGAAATTTGAGAAGGAGAAGCTAAAGGGAGTTGTACAAGTATTACAATGGAGTGAAGGGAATTACAGAGCTATGAGAGAGGAGTTGGCCAGAACTGATTGGAAGCGAATACTGACAGGAATAATTTTAGAACAGCAATGGCTGGAGTTTATGGCAGCAATTCAGAAGGCTCAGGATACATCATCCCAAAGAGGAAGTTGTATTCTAAAGGCAAGATGACAGAACCGTGGCCTACAAGAGAAGTCAAAGCCAACATAAACGCCAAAGAGAGGGCATATAATACAGCAAAAATGAGTGGAAAGTTAGAGGACTGGGAAGCTTTTAAAAATGAAAAGAAGGCAATTAAAAAAGTCATTAAAAAGGTAAAGATGGAATATGAAAGTAATCTAGCCAACGATATTATATGAGGATAGCTAAAGTTTCTTCAGATATATGAAGTGTAAAACAGAGGCAAAAGTGGATATTAAACTGCTGGAAAATTATGCTGGAGAGGTAGTAGTGGGGGAACAATGACATGGTGGACTAGCTGAATAAGTATTTTGCATCAATCTTCACTGTGGAATACATTAGCAGTATGATGGATGTTCCAGGTGTCAGGAGGCATGAAATGTGTGAAGTTACCATAACTAGAGAGAAGGATCTTGGGAAACTGAAGGGCTGAAGGTGGATAAGTCACCTGGACCAGATGGTGTACACTCCAGAGTTCTGAAAGAGGTGGCTGTAAGGATTGTGGAGACATTAGTAATAATCTTTCAAGAATCACTAAATTCTGGAATGGTTCAGGAAGACTGAAAAATTACAAATGGCACTCCACTCTTCAAAAAGGGACAGAGGCAGAAGAAAGGAAACTATAGGCCAGCTAGTCTGACCTCAGTGGTTGGGAAGATGTTGGAGTCAATTATTAAGGATGAAGTCTCAGGGTATTTGGATGCACGTGATAAAGTAGCCCATAGTCAGCATGGTTTCCTCAAGGGAAAATCTTGCCTGACAGATCTGTTGGAATTCTTTGAAGAAATATCTAAGCAGAATAGACAAAGGGGAATCGGTTGATATTGTGTACTTGGATTTTCAGAAGGCCTTTGGCAAGGTGCCACGCATGAGGTGCTTAACAAGTCATGAGCCTATGGTATTACAGGAAAGATTCTAGCATGGATAAAGCAGTGGCTGATTGGCAGGAGGAAAGAGTGGGAATACAGGGAGCCTTTTCTGACTGGCTGTCAGTGACTAGTGGTGTTCCACAGGGGTCTGTGTTGGGACCAATTCTTTGTGTATTATATGACAATGATTTGGATGATGGAATTGATGGCTTTGTTGCAAAGTTTGGAGACAGTATTTAGATAGGTGGAGGGCAGGTAGTTTTGAGAAAGTAGAGAGGCCACAGAAGGACTTAGACAGATTTGGAGAATGGGCAAAGAAATGGCAGATGGAATACAGAGTCAGAAAGTGCATGGTCATGCACTTTGGTAGAAGAAATGAAAGGGTTGACTATTTTTTAAATGAACAGAAAATACAAAGAACTTAAATGGGAAGGGACTTGGAAATCCTTGTACAGTATTCCCTAAAGGTTAATTTGCAGGTTGAGTCTGTGATGAGGAAGGAAAATGCAATCCATTTCAAGAGGACTTGAAGATAAAAGTAAGGATGTCATGTTGAGACTTTATAAAGCAATGGTGAAGCCTCACTTAGGTTATTGTGAGCAGTTTTGGGCCCCTTATCTTAGAAAAAGTGCACTAATACTGGAGAGGGTTCAAAGGAGATTCATGAAAATGATTCAAGGATTGAATGACTTGTCATATAAAGAGCATTTGATGGGCCTAGGCCTGTATTCACAAGAATTCAGAAGAATGAGAGGTGACCTAATTGAAACCTGTTGAATGGTGAAAGGTCTTCATAGACTGGATGTGGAAAGGATGGTGGGAGTGTCTAAGACTAGGGGACGCAGCCTCAGAGATAAGGAGGTATTTCTTTAGCTAGAGAGTGGTGATTGTGTGGAATTCTTTGTTACAGATAGCTGTGGAAGTCAAGTTTTTAAGTATATTTAAGGCAGAGGTTGATATATTCTTGATTGGTCAGGGCATGAAGGCACATGGGAAGAAAGTAGAAAATTGGGGCTGAGAGAAAAATTGGATCAGCCATGATGAAATGGCAGAGAAGACTCGATGGGCTAAATAGCCTAATTCTCCTGCTATACTTTATGGTCTTAACTGCCCCCTTTGCTGAAGTCAATGTCTAGCTCTTTTGTTGGGTTGTCATTGAGCAAAGCTTGTGGTCATGACACCATATGACTAGACTCTATCTCCTAACTGTACTCCGAATGATCATTATTTGAGATTTGGCCAAGTACAGTGGTATCATCTGCAAATTAGGCCAGAAGCTAGCCACTCAATCACGACTGTACAGATAACGTAGTCTGGGGACTGATTTCACAGCCTTATGGAGCAACGGTGTTGTGAATAATTATGATGGGGGTGTTGCTGCCCTTGCTTACTGACAAATGCCATCTAAATTTAAATGACTGACAAACTGAGAAATGACAATCTAAAATAATTCATGGGATGAGTAACTTTTGCAGGTGAAGTTGGTGTTGCTCTCCTTGAAAATGAAGAATTTTGTCAGGGTATTTAAGGTCATGAAGACATTGACAAAAAATTTTCTTATAGGCAAAAGTGGCAAAAGGCAAGGGCCATTGTCTGAATCTTATTGATAGGAGAACCAGAAGTGCTGCAAGGAAATACTATTTTGTGCAACATTTGATTAGGATGTGGAATGCATTCCAGTGGCCAGAGTGGAGACATATCAAAACTGCATGAACCTGGTAAGTATTCAAAAGGAACAAAATTGTAAGAATATTGAGAAAGGACAAGGTGTGAGATTAATTTAATTACACTCCAAACTTTTCATGCCGTGATCATTCTGGGATTATACGGTGAATTAACTAATGTACAAGATGATTCCATTTAAATTTATCCTCAAAGGCCAACCAGTTAGAGAAGTATCAGTGCATAACAAGGTACAGTTGAAGGGATAATTGAAGGTACAGGTAGGTACCACCGCACACCCCATCTTCAAAGTGAATACATCTTATATTGTGATGTAGGGATTAAGTCATGCTTGACTCCAAATACTTTTCCATCATATTTAAAGCACAAATCAGAAATGAGATTGGATATTTTGGCTTTTCCTGGAGGAGCACAGCTCTAGTACACACAAAAAAAAAACTTTACATCACCGGGGATAAACCAGTTTGCATGATATGCACTCAGTTACCCGCTCTGGTACTACTCTATCATGTGTACTGTGTTGCACACAATTTCCAGCACCTGCAGGATCTCTTCAGTCTAGCATATACAATGTGGCTGATCTTACTCACAGCCTCCACTATCATAAACTACATGGCTATCAAGCATAGCAACATATCGGTAACTATATGTTTCCTATCTAGACAATACATTATAATAGTTCAGGCATACATGATGCAGCACAATCTACAGTATGTCTTAAAACCGTATGGGAATATTTTTACCAAGTGAATTCCTGAACTTCAAAAGAAAAACAAACTATCATCTCCTCAAGGGTAATACAGTGCCATCTATTTGTCTCCTTGCCACATATTTCATATTCTGTATGTATGAAAATTTAAACACTACGTTTCTCTTTGAGCAAGACCAGAACTTGAGCAAATTGCCTATGGAGATATGCTTTTAACCTTGGACTTTCCAGTTTTGGTTTACTGCTGCAAAAATTATTCCTCTATAGTTGGTAATGACACCCAATAATTAATCAATGTTAGTCCAGATTTTTCAGATTAAACCAATAACATTCTTCTAACCAATTTCCATAAGACCATAAGACATAGGAGCAGAATTAGGCGATTCAGCACATCAGATCTTAGCACCATTGATCATAGTTAATTTATTATTCCCTCTTAACCTCATTCACCTGCCTTTTCCCCATAACTTTTGACATCCACAAAATCAAGAACCCATCAGCCTCCACTTTAAATGTTTACCCAATGATTTGGTCTCTACAGCCATCTGTGATGATGAATTCCACAGATTCACTACCTTTGGCTAAAGAGATTCCTCCTCACCTTTGTCATATAAGGACACCCTTTCATTCCAAGGCTGTGCCCTCTGGTCCTGGACTCTCCACTATTGGAAACATCCTCTTCTTATACCCTCTTTAGAATGCTTCTTCTACTTTGGGATGAACTGATCCTGAATCTCCCAAATGACCCCTCAAAACTCTATTGTTATCCCTGCCAACATACCCCCAATCAACTTTGGTCAGCTCCTCTCTCTTGCCTCTATAGTTCACGTTACTCAACTGTAACTCCTATATATCTGATTCTAGCTTCTTCCTTTCAAACACATGAGAATTCTATTACATTATCACCACTGCCTCCAAAGGGTTCCTTTATTTTAAGTTCCCTAATCAAATCTGGTTTCAGCTAAAACAATAGCTAATACAAAAGGACATATTTGTTAAGTGATTGGAGGAAAGTATGGGGGGATATCAAAAGCAGGCTTTTCTTTTCACAGAAAGTGCCAAATGAATGGAATGGACTGCTGCGGGTGGTGGTAGCGACAGATATATTAGCGACATTTAAGTGATTCTTAGATAGGTACATGGATTAAAGAAAAGTGGAGGACTATGTGGGAAAGAAGGGTTGGTTTGAGCTTGGAGTATGTTAAAACATCAGCATAACATCATAGGCCAAGGGGCCTGTACTGTTCAATACCCCTGGAACACCTATATCCTGACATTAACTCACCAGGTGGTCCCATTGCACATATAATTTGTATGTCCACAAGTTTAATCATACTGCAGTCCTTTAAATCATACCAGTTCCTATGATCTAACCACTGACGGAGAAGTTCAACTGGTGGCTGAGCACCATAGACTTCTCGCTGTGGCATGTTCACATCATCCACAAATACAACCTGAAAAAAAGCATAGAATTACCATGAAAAGCAACTTGTAAAAACTTTCACAAAGAACATCCATCATGTAGTATCTTATTCTGATGAGTAAATGGAAGGAATCTGAACTAAAACCTTATCACTAAATGCCACTGGATAGCCTATAAATATATATATAAGAAATTATAGACAGTTTTCTCTATACACGTTATGCTTAAGACCAGTGACCGATGGAACTCTCAATTTTCTAACACAAATAAGTTAATCAAAAACAGTAGTACTGGCCACAGTGGCAGTCTGTGCTGAGAATGTGAAATCATCCTGCTTCATTACTTGAAAGCCTCATGAAGTGACAATAATCCTGAACTTGTTTCTAAAAAGCAAAGGCAAATTTCACTTTTGGTGTTCCCTCATCATCACTATCCATGCTCTCAATCCCTAGCTTCAGTAACAATGGAGCTCTGAGATACATACTTAGTCACAATTCATAGGTAATCCACCTCCAAGCAGCTCCAGTAAGTAACTCAATGCATCAGTTTCAAAGATTTACTACACTGGGTAAACAAACTTCTTTTCATCACTGCACAGAGCAGCCAACACCTTACGTTCACACATGACTCCTTATTCCATATACTGCAGTCAGAGAAACAAGCATAAAACGTTAACAGCAACTTTTTCTATATACCTGTTTTTGATTTTGGCATGTCACTTTGAGTGTGATAAAAATACCTGCAAAAGGACTTTATAAATTCATCAAAAATTCTGCAATTTACTACTGTTGTTAGATAATTTGTAAATGTGATAATATTTTAATGCAGTACCATTTTTTTGCCTAAAGGGGGACCAAAAACTCCTTTTCTTCTTTTGTCCAGTTTAGACATGATAATATTCTGAGTCTGAGCCGCAGTGGTTTGAGCTGAAAAGTTAATCAGCAATGGCGTGTAAATGTCTTTGTTCAGATGATGTAACAGGAAATCCTGAAAAAATTACAAACCATTAATTAATTTAATGATTTTAGCTTAAGGGAATAAGTAACAGTTGAAATGCTTTGCCAAAAGTATTGCCATTTTCTTTTGATTCTTCGGATGTCAACGTGCTTCAATTTTGATTGGTAATGACAAGCAAATACTGTTAGCATGTCTTGTAAAACTTAATGTATGCATTATAGTAGCAGTCCAGAGTTAAGGTAATTTGATGAAAGTGTTCAAAAACATTATGTACTCTGTCAAGATGCTTAAGGAGAAGTTTATCCATTGAGAGATGAACCAGAACAAGAGGACAAAGAATGGCAAAACAAGCAGTGAGGAGATGAAGATTAATTTTTAAACACAACTAATTAATACAATTTGAAACTTTCAGTATGAGTACAGGAAAGCAGGTTTAATAATTTTCAAAAGGCATTATAAGTAAGCATTTGAGAGGTGTAGAAAAACTGCAGATGTGTCAAGGAAGAGCAGGAGAGTGTGACTAGTCAGATGACAATTCCCAAGCGTTAAAACAAGTTTAAATGGGTCAAAAGACCCCCATCTCTATTCTGTAAAATTTTGTTATTTTATGAATTCAAAAATACATACAAGAATAGAAATGGCCCAGTTAAATACTATGGCTTTATTATTGTTGACTATGCACAGCTATCTGAGAACTGCTAAGATCTGCTGTTAAAATATATTTTTAAAACTGTTAGATATTATATGGAAGAGATTTGAGTAACTAGTTTCAACGTATTTACTACTTAACCCTGTCCAGTTTCCTCTGTATTTGAAGCCAGTGTCTGTCCTGACTGCCAGTAGCAATTACTCTACGTTCCCAGGATTTCCTCTATCTATAAACATTGTTGTTAATTTTATATATATTCATCCAAAACAAATTAGTTGTGTGAGCATTTACAATTCTTTGTTGATGGCTTAATTGCCCACAGGACTGCACTTCTCCTCTCCTTTCCAATGAAGCAACTGAAGCTTAATTTCCTTTAAAAGCATGACTATGACCCAATAATAACCTTTTCTAACAAAAATGAATTTTATGCTTTCATCTTAAGGTTATTAGCAACAGCTCAAAATAATTTACTAAGTGCTTCAACTGATTAACTTCCTTTTAAAGTATGAACTATAATGAACTTACAATGATATAGACACTTTTCCCTGTTCCAGTTGGACCCACAAATATTGAAGGCTTCTGATTTGTTGTCAAAAGTTTCATCAGTTGCATGTAACGAACTGTATCCTTGGTTGGTACTATAATTTCATTGAATTCTACATCCTTTGGAATGGGAGGAACAGAATTCAATGATTCAGCCCATGGTTCCCATCTCCCTGATCCCTAAAAATGAAAATTAAGCAAAACTAAATTAAGTGCATTCAATAAGTAATTAACCAATAAAAGAACACACGTCAGATGCAAATAACCTTGTCCCCCCACACCCCCACCACAAAGACAAAGTAATGGGATACTATGGTTTTGTAATTCCAGGTAAAACTTCAAAAAAAATCTACTTCACCAGTGGAAGCACAGCTGAACGGTTCTGCCATTTGCCCTAAAATCCAGAGTTTAGAACATGATTTATAACATGGAGGCTCATCCTTGTAATTCCAACAGTAGCAAGAATAAGTGGAGCAGAATAAGGTCAGGGTTAAGATGAACCTCAGGAAGTGCTGCAAGAAAAATATGTTAAAAAATACTCCTAAAGGAGAACATTTTAAAGACAATGTGTCTATTCCAACCTTGCCTAGTGCTGTTAAAGGCTTTTACTTGGTCCTTTAAGAAAAATCCTATTTTCTGTCAGTTAATGAAACATCCCTTGAGCCTAATGGGGATTAAAGCAATGAATATCCTAAGGTAATACACAAGATTTTTCAGTGAAATTTCATGTAGAAGTCAAAGTTAAATAAGAAAGAAACCATGGCAGAAAGAGATGGCAAAAATAAAATTGCTTTCCAATTAGAAGAACCAGGCACTTAGATCCAAATCTCCTCAATACTGCATTGTGAATTTCACACCTTACACACATCAGTGTACTCAACCAGGGCATTTGAATGAGGTACCTGCAAACCCAGTCCATCCCTGCATTATCAGTTGCAGTTACCATTATGTAGTTACGCCATTACCTGCCAAGGGGGAAGTTCCGAAAAGGTCTGACTCCCTTTCCAGTGATCAGCGTAGCAAAGAAGCATAATTTGCAAAGTTATCATACAGTTCCCGTCAGGAACACTAGAAGTCCCATTTTAATGCACACACCATAAAATTGTTCAAGCCACACATTGTTTTTAATACATTTTAGGGCAATTTCACTATATTTTTCCTGGGGTTGACATTGCTATGTTTCATGCATGAAAGGAAGTTGAAATCCAATTTCCATGCTCATCTTCTTTTGCATTCAAGATCAAGTACTGTACTCATAATTAGACAAATCTTATTTCAGTAAAGTGTTTCTTTTTGGCTTATGTAAAACCTTCTCTAACATTTCTAATTCACACCAAAGTACAACTTTATGTTGCATTTACCTACCTTGGCAACCATGACAACCGAAGTAAAACATTCCTCCTAGTGACCATTATGTACTGCTGGATAACTACCTATAAACTGTCACTAGCTACAGAATATCAGTTCCTCAGCAACTAGCAATATTAGAAAAGACCGTTTTTTTAAAAATCTATCAAAAATGTAATGATTTAACTCAATAATTTCTCCCTCACATATCCTCTCTCCCCAACCCAGAATCACACTCAAGTTTCCTTTGTTTAATCTTCTGCCTAACCAGCATTGATATTTATTAGATCACTCTCTCTCATTTCCACAATCCAGCCTTCACTCCTCTCCCCACATTTTCCCATGCAAACATAGCAAATAGACCAGCTCCATTTAATCACCTGACACGTGATTATTTAATCACCTTAAGATTCGTTAAGGTTGTCACAGCCAGTTGAGGTAGTGGGGATAAGCTCCCACTACCTATTAAATGCTCCCTATGGCATCCATCTCAAAATAGGCTCTGACAACCATGTCCAGCTTCTGGCCTTCATGTGTGGCTTAGCTATTGAGACTAGCAGAACCATTTCTACTAAGAGGAGAAGAGGTAATGAGTCACTCCAGGTATATAGGGCTTGACAGCCATGGTAGGCTGTTCATCTAGAAGGAAAACTCTGATCTCAAACCTTCACTGACTTGCAACCATACCCACTCACAGGAAGGCTTTGGGAATAAACTGCGGAAAAACCCAGAGCTGGAGTCTCTCAGGCAGTCTTACTTTGAGTTCTACACTGATTGGCAACTCCTGCAACACCAGTGGTGCCAAACTTCATTGGTCTTTGTTGCATGGGCAACAGCTTGTTCTCAATATCGTACTGCCCTAGCTTGTGAAAAACAGCTAGGGCGCAACATCCATGGTCAACTTCAACTAACAGAGGGCCTCAGTACGTTATCCTCCCGAGTTTCAAACATTTTCTGCAGGTATAATAGTATAATGCAGATATTAAGCACACTGTGATCTCCTCTCTACTGAACATCCAATATAAATTAGATGATGAATTTGATGATTATCTGCATTTAGTCATTAGAAGTCCTCCAAGATTTTACTTATCCATCTCCATCCCACTTCAATTTCAACCTCATTTATGTATTCTGATTAATAGTCCCAACATTCTGTTTATATTCATGTGCTCCTATTTTTTTGATTGTATCACCATCCTTTTTCATATTAATAACCACTGTATATAATTTAATCTCCTCTGCTTTGCTCCCCTATTATAGGCTTCAAATTCTCAGAATAAATGCTTTAAAACTGAGAAGCGTAGGATATTATTTTCAGTCAGAGGTAGCGAATTCATGGAACTTATGCTAAAGAGAGCTGTGGCAGCCAAGTCATTAGATATATTTAAGACAGGGATTAATAAGTTCTTGATTGGTAAGGGAGTTAAAGGTTACAAAGAGAAGGCAGTGGAATAGGGATGAAAAAACACTAGTCATGATTGATTGGCAGCGAAATTGTATGAGCCAAATAGCCTGTCTGGGTTCCCATATCTTATGATCCAAATGTTCTTTCATTTGGCAACTTCTCTCAACAACAATCACTGCATCTTAAAACTTCTATCAACAACTCTTTATAAAACTGATAATCTGAAACGTTAATGCTTTTCTTTCACCAGGACTTCTTGAATATTTCCATCATTTTCTCCTTTCTTCAAGCAGTTCTTAGCATATTCTCAGTACATTCATATCATGTAACCCACTTTAAATGCATCTTTTTATAGGTCTCTCATACAAAATGCCAGTATTTTAAAACTGTAGAAAGGAGTGCAGACCAAAAATAATAATTAATTGATATTTGGTAACCAATACCAAAAAATAATAATTCATTGTGGACATGAAGGCTGCAATGCACTAAAATTAATGGAAATTACAGACTGCATTGGCATCTTCCCCAGTAATGAGACACAAGGGGCTGCACATGTTGTAATCAGGAGCAAAAAAACAAACTGTTGAAAGGACTCAGTGGGTTAGGCAGCAACTGTGAAAGCCTCTTTCTGGCCTCTTACTTGCCAATTGGATGTTGTCCATTTGGACTTTAGCAAGGCTTTGACAAGGTCCCATTTGGTAGCCTGTACTAGAAGCTTTGGTCCCATAGGATTCAGGGACAGCTAGATAGGTTGATTCAAATTTGGCTTAGAAGTAGGAAATAGAGAGTAGTGAAGGTTAATTCTTGGAAAGGAGGCTGGTGACTAGTGGTGTGCAGCAGAGGTCAGTGTTGGACCTTCGTTATGTGTCATTTATATTAATAATTTGAATTCAAATGCTCAGCTTGATTTGTAAGTTTGTGGATGACGTGAAATTAGGAGGTGTAGCTTATAGTGAAGGTGATTACCGTAGATAACAGGGGATCTTTATCAGTTAGGGAAATGGGCCAATGAGTGGCAAACAGATGTCAATACAGCTAAATGTGAGTTGGTGCATTTTGGAAAGTCAAACCAACAAAGGGCCCAAAGTATATTATGAATGGTAATACAATAGAGAGTGTAATAGAAGAGGGACCTAGAAGTAAGCACATATTTCATTGAAAATAGCATCACAGATAGACATGATGGTGAAAAAGGCATTTAGCATGTTGGCCTTCATTAGTCAAGGCACTGAGTATTAGAGTTGGAATACTCTGTTCCTGCTCCTGTCGTACAACAGTGAAGCCACATTTGGAATATTGTACTCAGTTTTGGCCAGGTGCCGTCGGAAAAAATGCCATTGAGTTGTTAAGAGTGCAGAGAAGATATACAAGAATGTTGCCAGGACTACAGGGCCTGAATTGTAGGGAGGCTGGGTCTTCATTCCTTGGAGCAAAGAATGCATGTTTGAAATTATAAAATGAAAATAGCCTTTTCACCCAGGTAGGGGAGTCCAAACTTAGGGACACAAATTTATAGTGAAAGTGAAAGATTTGAAAGGGACCTGTGGGGCATACATGGAGGATGGTGAGTACATTAAACGAGCTGTCAGTGGAAATAGTTGAGGCAAGTATGATAGTGCCATTTAAGAAGCACTTTGATGGGAACATGGACAGGTGGAACTTAGAAGGATAAGGACCAAAAGCCTGAAACTTGGGCACTCTGATCAGCATCAACTTTTTGGCGCAACGGGCTTGCACCCATCCTGTTTTGCTCTGTGACTCTGATAGTGCTCCAGTTCTGCAGGGTACACTTCTGCCTCTTAACCAAGATCCACAAAGAGGACTCTCCAGGCAGGCCAATTGCTTCTATCTGCCCCTGCTCCATTGAACTTACCTCCTCATACCTCGACTCTATCCTGTCTCCCTTTCCACCTACATTTGGACACCTTGTAGCATCTGTGTACAAAATGGTGGAAGGTGGACTTCCTCCAGCAGTTTCTTTTATTTTTGCTCTCTATTTCTATACTTAGCTTATTTTTTCCCCACAGATTCCTGCATTATTTGGTAAAATTATAAAGTTATTGCAATTTTAATTACATTATCTCCTTTATTATTATCTAATGGAGCAAACAATAATATGTATAATATACAAAGCCAATTTGGTGAGAAAAAGAGACTTTTAAAAAAGTGGAGTAAATGAAAACAAGGGTAATCACCCCTAAAAGCAAGACAACTTAATTTGTCTGGATACATACAGCTATTGGGGAATAGTTAAAATTAATTATGTGTATGAAGTTTATTATTGTCACTTACAATACCATAATCATCAAATGATTGAAGGAAAATAGCCCAATCATCCCCAGCTTAGCTGACTACAGTATTAGCATTACATACAGCTTATTAAGTTATTGATACACAGGTGCTTTCTCCTTCCAATCTACTACTTTTTCAATCATTGGTCATTAAGTAATTGAAGATAAGTTAGAAATCTATCTGCACACTTATTTCTCTCAAATTACATAATAGAAGAAATTATTATTGTAGAAAGGAAATAATAATACTGTACATTTCCAGTTGGAAATGTACTGTTCACCATTATAGTTAAAGGCACTAAAAATGGCTGAAGTGGGCACCAGGCAAAGGTGACAGCTGTACTAAAGAAAACCAGTCCTTGGGATCACCCAGAATACAGATGGTAAGCATTTTAACTGGGTCCAGTACAAACAGATGTGATTCTTTGACTGATGCACTATCAATAACTCCAAAAGAATGGAAGTAGAGTAAATACTGAAAGGCTTTTATTAGCAATAAAACTGAAGAGTAAAATGGAGCACGTCCATGCCAGATGGCTGCCCTGGACTGAGGGAGGAGCAGTGACACAATCACCTTTATCCAGGGGTCTGTGGGAGGAGCCACAGAAGCAGTCAGCGGAGGGGCGTGTCCAGACAGGTATACATGGTTTACCACAATGACTCCTTAACACTCTTTGCCTTGACCATCCCCCACCCCATTACTGCAACTTTCAGTCTGTAATCCCACCTCATTTATTACTGCTGCTCCCAGAAAGCGAACAAAACAATTGCCAGGGACACATTATCTCTCTACTCTTCTGACTTCCAGAAGCATTTTGGCATAACAAGAATGAAAAAGCAAGAACAGTGAGGAAAACGAGGAGGTCCCATTTGTAGGTGTTAGTGAACGTGATTTTAATTTGCAACCTGTCTATACATACCTCTTTAATGAACATATAGTCATAAATAGTTCCCTCGCTGGGAATTGGAACAGTGGGAAGTTTTGCTGGAGAATCAACCTGGATAAATAAATTGAATAGCGTTCTTGTGTCTTCAGTAAGAGGTCCATCAGTTATCTCGCGTACAAGTTTATCAAACTTCAATCTATCTTCCTCCATGGAGGTAGCACCAATGGACCAAATTAATGAAAACAGGAAAATTCCCTATAAGCATAAAAGCAACAGTGAGAAGAAACTAACTAGCATGTAAAATTCACTTTGACATCAATCACATGAAATTACTTTTCATGAACAGCTACCCCAGCAGAAAAGAAGCTAGCCTTCACAAAGTAGCTGAGACCTGTAATCAATATCCCATGATCCCAAACTTACATATATTAATTAATGCTTCATTACCTTCACAATTACAAATCTAGGGAAGTCTTTTGTGTGTATTTTTCACATAAGACCTGTTTGTTGCATTACACTAAATATCTTGCACCTCGTCTACCAGGGACAGCCGCAGAGCAGGAAAAGGCGTTGGTTTCATGCACATAGTTGATTTAATGATCTTTTAATAATCTTCCTGAAGTATAGGATAATTTTGAGGTCACATTAAATTTCAGTTTGTGAAATTAATGATAGTTTCTAATTCTGTGTTAATCTGATATTACTGTTTTTCACTTATTGATAATTTTTTGGGCATTGATAGAGCAAATAGAATGGAAGTGGTTATCTTGCTACCTTATCAATTGAGACAGGACAAGTAATATATTAAGTAAACCAAAAATAGTAACAGGTCTTTCATTCAACTATAAACCTCAATATAGCACAGTGGTTCTTAGTGTCAAATGATTATTTGGAACAAAGGACTGAGATAATGAACTGAAAATTGTATAGAGTCCGCAAAAATCTAACATGCAAGATCACCAGAGGGTGACCCAAGAATTATGAGTCTTTGAATTATAATACATTTTTAACTTTTAAATAGAGAAATGATGCATTTAAAGAGGCCGTTTAGTATATGACTATGTACTTTGCAATTGAGCAAAAGCAGTCAAATTACAGAAAATTTATACCATTTTTAGGCATATGAAATTAAAATATTTTAAAAGTACAACAGGAGAATCTAGCTCTGACACCTGAACTGCTGTTTTTCCTTCATTACATTCCTGGAGGCCACTTCATTGATCCACCTGTATGCCTGCTCATTAATGCAAATATCTAATCAGCCAATCATGCTGCAGCAAGTCAGAGCATAAAAGCATGCACACTTGGTCAAGCTGTTCAGTTATTGTTCAGACCAAACATCAGAGTGGGGAAGAAATGCGATCTAAGTGACTGACTGTGGAATGATTGTCGGTGCCAGACTTGGTGGGTTGAGTATCTTAGAAATTGCTATATCTCTTGCCATTGTCAACAGACTCTAAAGTTTACAAAGAAAAGATGCAAAAAAAACATCAAGTGAGCAGCAGTTCTGTGGGCAAAACTGCTCTTCACTCAATGTTCAGAGAGGTCAGAGGAGAATGGCCAGGCTGGTTCAAGCTGGCAGGGAGACAATAGTAACTCAAATAACCACATGGAATGCAGAAGAGCATCTCTGAATGCACAGCATATCAAACCCTGAAGTAGATAGGTTACAGCAACAGAAGAACAAGAGCTTGCACTCAGTGGCCACTTTATTAGGTACAGGAGTTACCTAATAAAGTGAGAGCACTGAGTGCATCAGTGAGATACAGACTAACATCAGGGTAAGAAAGTGGTTCAAACATATTGAATACAATTACCTTAAAATTAACCATTAAATGCCTGAAACATAACTATACATAAAAAGAGAACAAAATAAATAATATAAATGTGCATATTTCTCTGTTATTTTTCTTATGTATTTTTTGTTATATTACATTAAGTCCCTGTAGAAATTGCAGGGTAAACTTCAAAGAGCTGTAGACAAGACGGGCAGTATTGTAGAGAAGAACTATATACTACTCACTTATTGCAATGATTTGCCAAAATTGGAAAACTTAGAAAAACACTTAAATTATGTATATAGAGCATTTTAACAGAATAAACTATTTTAAACCAATACACATCCGCTAGTGCAGGACACGTACTGATCTGGTACAGTTATGTAATTGATTTGGTCTGCTACAGCATCTATTGCAGGATAAGCTTGTCTGGGTGGCTGGGCAGACAGCAATTCTATGAGTGGCTGGGAGGGAGATCAGAACCCTTGAGAAAGCCAAAATGAAAGGCAAAGACCTTTGGACCCATACAGGCTTGACACTGTGAAATGTAATTCCTTCACTAAATTGCTTTTTAGGTAAGCTGTATTTTTATCCTTTTCTACTTGTCTTATCCATAGTCTAACATTTACAGCACTTCTAGCAGTCAGCTTGCCCAAATCACAGTCTCAGCACTTTAGTTAGGAACAGGAGAATAAGGGGAGTGGAGTTGCCCATGAATTCACAAATCTGTAAAGGAAAACGATCAGGATTAAGTCCAGAAGTTAAGAATGCGAAGTTAGTGAGGTCAAACTGGGGAGGCAGCAAAGCATGACTAACAGTGAAAGTCTGCAATAGTAGGGTAGGAATTTACATTTGGAATTTTCCATTATAGTATTCGGTGAATTTTTCTGCAAACATTTACATAAATACATCCCCAAATCTTTCCATAAATTATACTTCAGAAAGATGCAATACTTATTCACGGGGAAATTAGCCCCTACCTCAAGCCATGAGCAAATATCCCGTTCATTCATTTGTTTGATTTTGGCTGCATCTGTAAATTCTTCCATCAGACAGTCCATTAGGTTCATTAGTGAACGCACTAAACCTATGTCAGCAGTAGGAGCTAGCTCCTATATGATGGAAGGAAACATTTAAAACATTGTTATTCATATTAGCACGTGTATTGCACAACTTAAAATTACACAGTTTAATTCATCTACCTTATTATGAATGCTTCATGACATAAAGCTTGTCTTTTTGCTATTTTTAATTACCTTCTCTTTTTAGTAGTCTATTTGCCCTTGTTTGCCCCAGCTTCTGCTTTTGTACTCTTTCAGTTCTGCCCTTGAATTTCTACCCTGCTTAGGTTCCCATTAGCTCTGAAATTCTAGCTTAATTCCTCCCCAACAGCAATCATTCCCAAAAAATTTCAGTCCCAGTCCATTGAAATTGCAAATCAGTAAGGGAATCACAAGTTTTAGGGAAAAGGCAGGAAAAGGGATAGGAGTATCAAATTATCTCTGATCATATTAAATCATGAAAAAGGCTTGAAGGGCTGAATAGAAAGCAAATAAAATTGCAGATGCTACAAACAGAAACAAAAACAGAAATACTGGAAGAACTCAGCCTGTCAAACAGATTCTGTATAAAGATAAACCAGTTAACTTTCAAGACACTTCATTACAATTGAGAAAGAAACAAAGCACACTGCTCTAAGTAACTGGGAAAGTGGATAGGGCAGTGGATAGAAGAAAGGGAATAGATTGAAATTATGTTCAATTATTGAATAGATGGTTAATATCCTGAATGGCCCATTCCCTATCTCTATAGTCTCAGGGAGCCTGCTGGGTGAAATGGGCTCTCTACTGAAAAATGATTGATTAATCCCAGTGTGCAGCCTCCATATTGAGCAACTTCAACACTATCAACATCATGTATTTACAGAAAATTGAAGGAATGATAAAAACTGCATTTCCTTTCTTTTGACTGTTCTGAATCAGTATCAGCAGGGTCCGTCTCTAGACTTATGACGGTACACCACGAGGCCACAACCCCCACACCATGCAGCAAAACATTTCAAGCCAGTTGGTTGAAAAGGTAAGTTTCAATTAATATCTGAAAGGTAGGAAGAGGTATAGAGAAGTGGAGAGGTTCAGAATCAGGTTTAATATCAGTGGAACATGTTGTGAAATTTGTTGTCTTGAGGCAGCAGTACATTCCAATGCATAATAATTAAAAAATATATATAATTAAAAATTACAATAAGAAATATATATATATATATATAAAATATTAAATTAAGTAAGTAATACAATAAGAGAGCAAAAAAAGGATAGTGAGGTAGTTTTCATAGGCTCATTCTCCATTCAAGAATCTGATGTAGGAGGGGAAGCAGCTATTTTTGAAACATTGAGTGTGTGCCTTCATGCTCCTGTACACCCTTCCTTGATGCTACCAATGAGAAGAGAACACGTCCTGAGTGATGGGGTTCCTCAATGATAGCTGGATCATTCTTAAGGCATCACCTTTTGAAGATGCCCTCGATACTGTGGGGTGGGGGGGGGGGGGGTGTAGCTAGTGTCCATGTTGGACTTGGCTGAGTTTCAACATTCTGCAGCTTTTTTTGATCCATTCAGAGATGGTGACACCCAGAAACTTAAAACTGTTTACCCTTTCCACAGCTGGTCCCTCAACTTCCCCTTCCCGAAGTCCACAATCAATTCCTTGGTCTTACTGACATTGAATACAAGGTTGTTATTGCGACACCACTCAACCAGATAATCTATCTCACTCCTGTATGCCTCCTTGTCACCTTCTGAAATTCTGCCAACAATAGTTGTGTCATCAGCAAAATTATACATGGTATTTGAGCTGTGCCTAACAACACAGTCATGGGTGTGAAGAGAGTAGAGCAGTGGGCTAAGCATACATCCTTGAGATGCATCAGTGTTGATCATCTGTGAGGAGAACACGTTATTTCCAACCCTCACTGACTGTGGTTCCTGATGAGAAAGTCAAGGGTCCAGTTGTAGAGAGAGGTACAGAGGCCCAGGTTTTGAAGCTTGTTGTTTGGAATGGAGGGTATGATTGTGTTTAATGCTGGGCTGTAATCGATAAACAGCAGCTGGATACGGGTATTGCTATTGATAATGTGATCCAAGGCCAAGTGAAGAGCCAGTGAGATGGTATCTGCTATAGACCTGTTGAGACAATAGGAAAATTGCAGTGGGTATAGGTCCTTGCTTAGGCAGGAGTTAATTCTGGTCTTGACCAACCCCTCAAAGCATTTCATCACAGTAGATGTGAGTGCAGCTGGGCGATAGTCATTGAGGAAGCTCACCCTGCTCTTCTTGGACACTGGTATGATCACTACCCTTTTGAAGCAGGCAGGAACCTCCGACTGCAGAGTGAGAGATTGAAGATATCCTTGAACACTCCTGCAAGTCAGTTGACTCAGGTTTACAATGCCCTACCAGGTACACCATCTGGGTTTGACACCTTGCAAAGGTCAATTTCTTGAAAGATGTTATGACGTCAGCCTCCAAAACAGATCACAGGATCACCAGACGCTGCAGGGATTTGCACAGGCATAGTTTTAGTCTTCCTTTCAAGGCATGTATAAAAGACATTCAGCTCATTTGGGAGTGAGGCACCATGGCCATTCCATAAGACTACAAGATATAGGAGAAGAATTAGGCCATTTGATGCAACTGAGTCTGCTCCATCATTTCATCATGGCTGATCCATTTTCCCTCTCAGCTCCAATCTCCTGCCTTCTTCCTGGAAGCCCTTTAAACCCTGACTAATGAAGAATCTATTAACCTCTGCCTTAAATCTACCCAGTGACATGGCTTCCACAGTGGTCTGTGGCAACAAATTCCACAGATTCACCACTTTCTGGCTAAAGAAATTCCTCCTCATCTTCATTCTAAAAAGATGCCCCTCTATTCTGAGGCTGTGCTCTCTTGGTCTTAGACTCCCCCATCACAGAAAACATCCTTTCCACATCCATTCTATCAAGGCCACTCATGATGTTACATTTCACCTGGTAAGACATAAAGGCCTGCAAGCCCTGTCAGAGTTGATTTGCATCTGATTCCATTTCTAACTTCTACCAGAATTGTTTTATCTCGCTCTTAAAATAGCCTTCCGTAGGTCGCACCTGGGCTTCTTGTATGGTTTTGGATCATTGATCCTGAGTGCCACAGGTCTGACCCTCATCAGACTACAAATCTCCTGGTTCATCCACTACTTTTAGTTTGGATATACCTGGTATGTTTTCATTCACATAGTCTCAGTGAAGTTGCTGACATCTGTGGCATATTCATTCAAATTCTAAGACAAGTCCCTGAATAGCATCCAGTCTACCAACTCAAAGCAGTCCTGTAAGTGCTCCTCTGCTTCTCTTGATGTTATTGTACTCTCTAGGTCCTCATCTCTAGTGCTGTAATCTTTAGTCTCTGCTCACACGCCGGGAGTAGAAGTACAGCCAGGTGATCACAGTTTCCAAAGTGTGGGCATGAGATGGCACAATAAGCATCCTTGATGGTGGTATAACAGTGGTCAAGTGTTGGCTGCTCTGGTTGCAAAGGTGATGTGTTGACTGTAGCTGTTCAGAGACTTCTTCAAGCTGGCCTGGTGGAAATCCCTCACAATGATAGGGAAGGAATCTGGGTGTACTGTTTCGTGACTATTGATTATGGTGCTCAGCTCCTCCAATGCATGCCTGACCTAAGGTGGAATGTATACTGCTACCAGGATGATGGCAGAAAACTCCCTCGGCAAATAAAATGGACAAAATTTGATCACTAGATGTTCCGGGTCGGGTGAACAGGACTGAGACAGAACTGCCACATCTGTCCACCATGATGAGTTAATCATAAAGCATACTCCACTCCCTCTACCTTTAAAAGACTGAGCTGTCTTGTCTTTGTGAAGAACGAAGAAGCCAC
This sequence comes from Hypanus sabinus, assembly GCF_030144855.1. Taxonomy (NCBI): domain Eukaryota; kingdom Metazoa; phylum Chordata; class Chondrichthyes; order Myliobatiformes; family Dasyatidae; genus Hypanus; species Hypanus sabinus. The sequence continues at coordinate 43,035,072 of NC_082709.1, forward strand.
CAGGCTGCAGTGCTGTGTCCAAAGAGGCAGGAGTAGGCCATGTTCCCATAAAGCAAAACAGTGTCCGATGTCCCTCTGTACTGCAACCTTGCTCTAACATCATGAATTTTATTTTCCAGAGACTGTACATTTGCCAGCAGAATAGTCAGAAGTGGGGGTCTAAAGCCTCTGAAATTCAGAAGAAGTATTCCAGAGCTTGGAGCCTTGGCAGCTGAATACACAACTGCTAATGCAGACTGATTAAGTCTTGGAATTATAGTAGAATGGAGTATCCACCCGAGATTGTCCTGCATACAGTATCAGTGCACGCACCTCTCATACTAAAGTCTCTAGATGCACTTCAAACTCATTGTTTGTTAACTTGGTTATATCAAGCATAATCAATTTGCAGCTATTCCAGTTTATAAGCTTCCTTGAAGTTTGATTGAAATCTTGTTTGTGCTACATTTACCGCAGCTTTCCACATTAATTCCACTGGTACATTTTGTTTACTCTTTCACAAATTCCTGTGGAAACTTTGCCTAGTTGTCATAGATCAGGCTTAACTATAAAGTAGATACACAAATTGAAGATGGCAAAATTTGCACTGGATATTGATTATTAATTAGCTTGTTACCTTAGCTGCTTTTCGAATAAATTGGAGACAAACTGGCACCATTCTGTCAAACAATCCTTCAATTAATTCCTTGTGCATGGGCCTAACACCAGCGGGCATTTTATTCATCCAAGATACCATTATTGGCTTCCACCCCATCATAAGAGGTTCCATGTAGACCATGCCACATCTTGAAACCTGCAATTTAACATGCAGAAATTTTATTTCAAAAAATATATAGAATGCAATTTAGCACATAATCGCAGTACATATCCAGAAATATTCTCAATCTACTATCATCCCTTTTCCTGCATTGGTCAGAAACCCATAGAAATGTATCCTGAACTTCACTTCAAACAAAGTGAAACTAGGAAAGGCGTAGAGGAAATTCCTTACTAATAATTGTCATTCATGTAAAGAAATTATTACAAAAGAATATTTATAATTTATTTCAAAAATATGCAAAATGAGTTATTTGGTCATTAGCATTAAATAGGAGTGGCAGCAATAAGGACCCTTTGATTGTAAGGTTTCACTAGTGGCCAATGCTCATGTGCCTATTTAACGTTAGTGAACAAAGATAACATTTTCCACCAAATATTTTTAGCCTCTAAATATTTCTACCTTCTATCCATAGCAATGCGACTGAAGTGATAATTCTGATACAATGTGTTATGCTAAAAGTGAGTTCCATATCTGGGTCGATGAAGGAAGGTGCCCACAGGATTTGAAGGCTAGGAAATAGCTTCCTGCAAACTGCATTTTTTGAATATGTAAATTTAACTTATTGAATAGAATGTACTAGACACAAGTCCCAAGCATTCTAGTTCTGGAAGGCACACTTTCTTAAAGCATGAGATTATGGAATCCAGCTTATAGTTCCATTTAAATCTGATCAATGGTTACTTACAGTAGCAGGTGAAGCAACCTCCAGATCCATTGGTTCAAACAGAAGGCTCATCTGGGGAGACATCTGAATAATTTCTCCACTCATCAGGCATAATTTCTTGTTATCATCCAACACGGTGTTCATATTCTCAATCCAGACTGCATCAACTGGCCCATCAAAGATTAACCATTTTCTGTCTGGGGTCTATTGAATAAAAGTCATACTTTATGTAAGAAACTTAAATAAACTATTTAACTACAGCTGCTTTGAGAAAGTGCTGCAGGGCATTCTGAATGAAGATGAAGAGACATGGATGATAGTCCGTATTCATTACCAACGATACAAATAGGAGGAGGAATCAGGTACTGAATGGATTTTAGAGAACTAAGAAATGGGTTAAAAAGGAGGGCTCCAAAAGTACTATCTCCAAATTACTATCAATGCCATATGTTATTGACTACAGAAAGAAATCATGACATGACTGATGTATAGAAATTATCTGAGAGGGACGGCTTTATATTCCTGAGCAACTGAGGCCATTTCTGGTGCAAATGGGAACTCTACAGGCAATACAGGTTCTACCTCCACCATTACCCATCCACTTGTCTCCTTGTTCCTCTCTCATGTTATCTCCTTTCCCACCCATCACCTCCCTCTGGTGCTCCTCCCCCCTTTTTCCCTTTCTCCCATCCTTCTGTCTCTTTCACCAACTTCCTAGCTCTTTGCTTCATCCCTCCCCCTCCAAGTTTCACCTATCGCCTAGCGTTTCTCTCTCCCCTCCCCCCACCTTTCAAATTCACTCCTCAGCTTTTTTTCTCCAGTCCTGCCGAAGGGTTTCAGCCCGAAACGTCAACTGCGCTTTTTTCTGTAGATGCTGCCTGGCCTGCTGAGTTCCTCCAGCATTTTGTGTGTGTTGCTTTGATTTCCAGCAGCTACAGATTTTCTCTTGTTACAGGTTCTACCTCAATGTGTGCATGACCTTGGGAAGTGGGAGAGGGGATAGAATTCTGAAAGTAGAATCATAAGCAGGAAAAGGAAGATTGAAATAGATGTTAAGGTTCAGAGGGTAGAACACTTTGGAAGGGGAAAAGGTGGCAATGAGAAAGGGCAGCAATAAGAGTATTGCAAACAAACTATATCAGAAAGGGCTCACTAGCAAATGCAAAAGTTGTAATGTAACTGCAAATCTTCAAAATAGAAAACAATAACATAAAATTAAAGGTTCCTTACATGAGTGAAAACAGCATTCATAACAAAACATATGAGTCAGCAACACAAATAGAAATATGTTTCAATGGCTATGATAGAAACTTAGTTGCAAGATAACCAAAGCTGAAAACTAGACACTCACAAGCATTTGAAGTTTCCAAAGGATAAACATAAAGGGAAAGGAGGTGGGAGAACTCTGTTAATAATGGTTGATATCACTGTGCTAATTAGGTATGATATCATTTCAGAAGCTCAAGATTCAGAAACAGTTGACCATAAGACATAAAAGCAGATTTAGGTTATTCGGCCCATAGACTCTGCTCTACCAGTCTATCATGGCTGATATGTCTATCAGTCTATCACCCCTCTCAACACCATTTGCCTGCCTCCTCCTCATCAAGAACTTATCAACTTCCACTTCAAATATACCCAATGAATTGGCCTCCACAGTGGTCGAAGTAATGATTTCCATAGATTCACCACTCTTTGGAAAATGAAATTCTGCCTCATCTCTGTTCCAAGTTCTTGTATTCTGCGGCTGTGCTCTCTGGTCCTAGACTCTCCCACTATGCAAAACGTCCTCTCCATGTCCACTCTATCTAAGTCCTTCAATACTCAATAGGTTTCAATAAGATTCCCCCACCTATTCTTCCAAATTCCAGCGAGTGCAGGCCCAGTACCATCAAACACTCCTCATATATTCATTACTTCATTCCCAGGATCATTCTCATGAACATCTGGACACTCTTCAATGACAGCATATCTTTTTTATATAAGGGGTCCAAAACTGCTCACAATACTTCAAGTGTATTCTAACTTATACCTTATAAAGTTACAGCATTACATCCTTGCTTTTATATACTAGTCCTCTCAAAATGAATGCTAACATTGCATTTGCTTTGCTCACCACCAACTCAATCTGCAAAGTAACATTAAGGGAATCCCGTACAAGGACTCCAAGTCCCTTTGCACCTCTGATTTCTGAATTTGCTCCCCATTTATAAAATTGTCTCCAACCTATTCCTTCTACCAATGTGCATAACCATAAATCACCCAACGCTATATTCAATCTCACAAACATGAGGAAATCTGCAGATGCTGGAAATTCAAGCAACACACACAAAATGCTGGTGGAACGCAGCAGGCCAGGCAACATTTCTAGGAAGAAGTACAGTTGATGTTTCGGGCCGAGACCCTTCGTCAGGACTAACTGAAAGAAAAGATGGTAAGAGATTTGAAAGTGGAAGGGGGAGGGGGAAATCCAAAATGACAGGAGAAGACAGGAGGAGGAGGGGTGAAGTTGATTGGCAAAAGTGATACAGAGCTGGAGAAGGGAAAGGATCATGGGACGGGAGGCTAGGAAGAAAGAAAGGGGGAGGGAGCACCAGTGGGGGATGGAGAATGGGCATGGAGTGATTGTGAGAGGGGCAGAGAGAGAAAATAATGGGGGAGAGAGAGAAAAAAGGAGGGGAAATAAATAAGGGATGGGGTAAGAAGGGGAGGAGGGGTATTATCATAAGTCAGAGAAATCAATGTTCATGCCTTCAGGTTGGAGGCTACCCAGACAGAATATAAGGTGTTGTTCCTCCAACCTGAGTTTTGCTTCATCTTGACAGTAGAGCAGGCCATGGATAGACATTTCCATGGCGAGACCCGACACAGACTGGGAGACTGTTTTGCTGAACACCTACGCTCTGTCTGCCAGAGAAAGCAGGTTCCCCCAGTGGCCACACATTTTAATTCCATGTCCCATTCTCATTCTGATGTCTGTCCATGGCCTCCTCTACTGTCAAGATGAAGCCACACTCAAGTTGGAGGAACAACACCTAATATTCTGTCTGTGTAGCCTCCAACCTGATGGCATGAACATTGATTCCTCTAACTTCCGTTAATGTCCCTCCTCCCCTTCTTACCTCATCCCTTATTTATTTATTTATCCCCCCTTTTTTTTCTGTCTCCCTTTTTTTCTCTCTCTCTGTCGCTCTCACAATCACTCTTTGCCTGTTCTCCATCTCCCTCTGGTGCTCCCCTCCCCCTTCCTTTCTTCCTAGGCCTCCCATCCCATGATCCTTTCCCTTCTCCAGCTGTGTATCCCTTTTGCGAATCACCTTTTCAGCTCTTAGCTTCACCCCTCCCCCTCTGGTCTTCTCCTATCATTTTGGATTTCCCCCTCCCCCTCCCATTTTCAAATCTCTTACTATCTTTTCTTTCAGTTAGTCCTGATGAAGGGCCTTGGCCCGAAACGTCCACTGTACTTCTTCCTATAGATGCTGCTTGACCTGCTGTGTCCACCAGCATTTTGTGTGTGTTACTATATTCAATCTGTCATTTCTTTGCCTTTTCTTCTAATCCATCTCCTTCTGCAGAATCCCTGCTTCCTCAACACTACCATCTGTAAAACTTGGAGAAAAGAAATAGTAAAAATAAAAGGAGTAGTGGGGGTGACAAATAAGTCAGCTAACAGTGACTACACAAGATGATAATAACCCTATGCAACTTTAATCATGATATAGTTGAACAAATTAAATAAACAAAGGTAATTTTAAGATATGGGATGCTTCAAAGCAGCATATCCAGGAAACAATCAGAAAGCAAGCCATTTTAGATCTTGTATTATCTAACAATACAGGGATAATTAATGATGTAACAGTAAAGGAAAGAGTACCTTTTAGCATGGCAAAATTTCAGACATAATTAGAGAATGAGAAATTTGTGACAGACTAAAGAAGTTAACAATGGTATCAAAGTGAAAACAAAATCATTCAATGTTTCAAAAACAACAGAGGATTAGAAATACTCTTAGAAAACAGGAAAGAATGAGAAACAAATTAAACATGATGAGAGTAAACTAGCAAATAGCACATAAACAGTAAAAGTTTCTTCAGGTACTTAAAAAAGGACTTGTTAAAGTAAATATTGGTCCTCTAGAGGATGTGACTGGTGAAAGAGTAATGGGAAACAGAGAAACAATTAGATTCTAAATAATGGGGTTAAAATGCCGACAAAACCCTAAACCAGATGACCTCCAAACTAGAATTTCAAAGGAAGTGACTAAAATTCCCAGGATACTGGAAAATTGGAAAAGTACAAAATCACTATTCAAGGAAAGAACACAGAAAGCAGAAAACCATTGGCCAGGACACAACAAACCTCCAAAGGAATAACCATGGGTTAAATTAATAGGCAAGAAGTTGGCAGATGGAAAAGTGTGAGGTTATCCACTTTGAAGGAAGAGTGAAAATGTAAATCATTATTCAAATTAAAAGGAGTGAAACAACAAAATAACTTGGTACAAACAGATCTGGGCTTTACTCTGTTCACACAGAATCATTGGGCAGCATGACTCAAAGGGCCAGAAGGGCCTATTCTGCACTGTCTCTCAATAAGTAGAGAGGTAAAGAGGTTAATAATAGATAGATAGATAGATAAATACATACAATACATGCATAATATAGAGCACACCCAGCAACTTGACTTCAACAAGTCTCCATTAATAAATTCAACAGGTTCATCACATTCTGCATGAATATAACTCTTCTCATCCCATTGCTATATCTCCTGCCCTGTAACCTGAGGTTCATTTTGAACAATTCTGGTAAAAGTCAATTAGATCACCTTTCATTCTTCTAAGCTCTTTAAGCCCAAACCTAACCAGCCTAATACTTTCTCAGATGGCAGAAGAAACGCCACAATAATCTGTGCTGCATTTATTCTCCATAATACTCCAGGTATAATTTCACCAAGGCCCAGTGTAACTGCAACAAGATAACCTTGTTATTTAACTCAAATCTTCTATTTAGGCCAACATGCCCTTTGCCTTAAATGCTAGCAGCACCTACATGTTTACTTTCAACAAGAATTTTGGGTATGCACCAACCTTTACTAATTTAACATAATTGAGATAACATATTGTTGATGTCTTTCCAAGTATGTAACTTCCACCCACATTATGCATCTGCTTTGTCTTGCTTTCTAACTTAATTTGAGTCACCTTAATACCTCTGCAAGCTCAATTTCATATCACACCTAATCTAATGCTGATAAAAATTTTTAAAAGAATTGCATTCTATTCCCTCATCTAGATATTTGATATATATTGTGAATAGTTGAGGCTCAAGCACTGATCAATGTCATACCAAACTAGTTATTACCTGCCACCAAAAAAACCACTTATTCCTACTACTTGCTTCCTGCTTGTTAACCAACTTTCAATCCAATTCTACCCATTCCAATATATTACACCAATATCATGATCTTTCATTTTCATATTGAAGATTTTTCCTCATTTGGTCTACTAGTAACAGCCTCAAAGAGCACCAATAGATCTGACAGGTTCTATTGCCCTTTCAGAAATCCATGTTGACTTTAGCTCATCCCATAGATATTTTCCAAATTTTCTGTAATTTCATTCTTTATAATTGATTTGAGTATATTTCTCACTATTGACATTAAACTAATCAATCTGCAGTTTCTTATTTTCTCTCTTGCTCATATTTTAAATGGTGGTGTATATGTGCCATTGTCCAAATGACTGGTAATTTTTAATGATCTATAGACATCTGGAAAATGATAACCAATGCATCCAATATTTCCCAGCATCCTCCTTTCGTATTCAGGGTTGCAAGTTATCAGGCTTTGGTAATTTTTTTAAGCTTAAAATATCTTTAACTATACAAGCACTATTTTCTTACCAACACTATTTCCTTTGGTTCTTTAACTTCATTAGATTGTTGGCTCCCTAAGAATTAAGAAAATTAGTTCTCAGTGAGGCTTTTTCGGTGAGACAGAGCCGAAATGCCCACTTAATTGCTCCTGCTTTTAAAAATTCTCCTGCTTTTGACATACACTTGACTTCACTAATCTTTTTCTAATTTCAGATTTGTATTAGAGTTTACATTTATGTTCCCTGCAAGTTTATTCTCATATTGTATTTCTACTGGCATTGTCAACTTCTTTGTTCTTTTTGGCTGATATCGGAACCATTTCCAATGATCTAGTTTGCTACTTTGTCTTGTAATCTAATTACTTATCTTTGGATGTAATTCTATCCTTCATTTTTGTTAGCTATGGTTTCAATGGCTTTCATTCTGTATTTTCATGCCAGGCAGTTGTCATATATTCAAACAAAGTCCGCCTGTCAGTGGTCATTATGTAAAGGTACACAGCCAAGAGTATAAAAATACAAATACCAGAATATTTTTACTTGAAATACTCAGAGGGATAGCATATGGGTTGAAACTGGTAAAGGGCTCATTTCAGACATCAAACAACTTTTCTTCACATAAAGAGCAATCAACAAATAGAGACCTAGAGTTGGACACTGGGCAGACAAACCATGAACTCATTTAAGAAATAACTACCAATAAATTAGTACACACTGTAGAACAGTACAGCACAATATAGGCCATTCAGTCCACAGAGTTGAGCTAACCTTTTAACCTACTCTAAGACGAATCTAACACTTCCCTCCCATGTAGCTGTTGATTTTTCTTTCACCCATGGACTGAAATAAAAGTCTCTTAAATGTCCCTAACCACTACTCTACCACCACCCCTGGTAGCACTTTCCAGACTTCCACCACTATGTAAAAAAATAGTTCTGACAACCCCCACCCCCATATACATTCCTTCAATCACCTAAAAATTATGCCTCCAAATTATTTTGGGAAGTGCTGTTCTTGTAAAACTTGCTAAATCTGTGCAACACACACAAAATGCTGGTGGAACGCAGCAGGCCAGGCAACATCTATAGGAAGAAGTACAGTCAATGTTTTGGGCCGAGACCCTTTCGGACCTCAGCCCGAAATGTCGACTGTGCTTCTTCCTATAGATGCTGCCTGGCCCGCTGCGTTTCACCAGCATTTTATATGTGTTGCTTGAATTTCCAGCATCTGCAGATTTCCTCATGTTTGCTAAATCTGTATAAGTTTACATATTTATCTGTGTAACAGGAGGACTCATGGAATGTAAATTCTCCATCAAGAGCACTACTGGTTGGTCATTTCATTTGGAATAGATCGGTTGAGTGGTTTTCATCAGCTATAGGTAAATTTTATAATTCTGTTTGAACAATGAAGAACAAACATTATCTGATTCATTGATGGTGTCAAATGGTTGTTGTGGAATATCAATGATCAGTCTCACTGCAGTTTTCAATAATATTGTTTGACATATTTTCCAGAGAAATATGTCTACATGTAATTTCAGCAACAAAGATACTTCCAGTCTAGGTCAGATGGTTGTAGGTTTGTCTTACTTCAAAAACTTTCATGACCAGACTGAGAAATTATATTGCTAATTTTGTGTGTTCGTTCTTTGTTTTGTTTTGAATGAGGTGGTTTATCTGAGGCTCCAGCTGTGTTCTCAAATAGATGTAAATTATATCATTAGTCTATTGAAAGAACTGCAGAAAAATCACATCAGCAACCTCTCATATTTATTTCTCAACTAATGTTTCTCAAATACCAAATCTAATCATTAACATTTTGCTGTTTAAGGTATTAGGCCAGGCTTTCTCAACTTTCTAGCCCTGGAGGGACCCTTGAAATAATTTTCAGGTCTCAGGAAACCCATGCATAAAATTATTATATCTACAGCTCACAGTACGTTAGCACGATCAGTCAGTTGTAGATATAATAATCCAAAAATAATTGTCAATGCTCTTTTGAGTAGAGAATGAATTTTTGGCCAACCTTTCTTGAAAAAAAAACAGATAGTTAAGCTTAGCTTACCTTTCTTGAAATTAGTCTCTTTCTTTCCCTTTTACGAATTTTAGAAACTCATAATACATTTCTGAATTCTGGGTTAAACTTGAGATAAACACACAGGGATTTCAACTTCAACTGAAATGAGCGATTTCTATCCTTGCTCGAGGCTTGTTAAACAAAAAAAAGTTTACACATGTATGCAAGAAGTTGAAAGCTGCAACATAATGTTAATTGCTTTCTGATGAATGGCAGGATACTCTTCTTTCATAGAAATCCAGAACTAGTGCAGGGGCAGGTCAGTAAATCTCATTGTGAGTGCACGATCAGAGTGCAGCTCACAAAGATCTTCCTCTTTTCTCAAAGTCAAGTTCTCAGGCTGAGCAGAAGATTCTGAGAAAGCGTCCCTCACCCAGTCATATACTTGTGTTGAAAGAGAGAAAAAATACCCTTCAATTTTCTTCTGCAGTTCTTCCCGGTGGTTTTCAATAAGACTTAAGACTTTCTGATACCATTCTCAAGCCAAGCAGTAGTGGAAACATTTCAAGACTTCCTTTTGTAACATGGTTTTTCCAAAAATTCAGTTTTCTTTACATCTAAGAATCTTGTCACCTGAAGTCAAAACTAGTTCTCCAGGGCCTTACAGAGACTTGGTCAACTGGTTCACATGATAAAAATGTCTGTTAAGTAGATTAATTTCTGTAGCCGTTCTTGATCTTCAAAGCTACTATTTTCTGGAAAGTACACCTTTCAGCTCAAACACCCTGTTGAGAACTCTTCCTCTTTTTGTGTCCGTTGTTGTCGTAATGCAGTAAAATGACCAGAAAATTGTAGTTCTTCATTATTAACCTTATTAGAACTGTCTACTGGCCTAGGCCTAGAATCCTCTTCCATCTCACAACTCCTCTTCAAAAATCAGCACTCTGGGCCATCTTTAGAATGAAAATTTTCCTCCAATTTTCTACTACTTTGGTAGTTTGTTCACTTCCATAAGTTAGTCGGTGATGCGTAAAGGGAAGTTAGGGGAGATAATTCAGAAGGGAGAGGCTTGGGTCACAACCCAAGCCGAGCAAGCCCATTCAAAGCTCAGAAAACGGACTTCATGCTTCTCATTAGCCTACCACCCTCCCCTTTGTGCAATACAACATTCACCAATTATCAACGGGCTCCCCCATCTTACATCAAAAACTGAAAATGGTCTCAATAAACACGGTCCTAATGTGCATTGCCATACTGGGCTGAGAGACCTCTAATGAGGTTGCTAACGGGGCTGCTTGGTCAATGCTCACCAATGCGAACGCCAGCGCCGCACATTGCGCAAAATTCAAAAAGAGCTTTTTTTAAATTGCGTTCTCTCATGGAACACCTAATGACCTCTCATGGAACTCTAGGGTTCTGCAGAACTCTGGCTGAAAGACCCTGTACTAGGCAATGTGCAAAGTGCTACTCCACTTCCTTCATGATATCAACGGATACATTTAAAAAAATGAATCATTGGCTGCACAGTGCTTGGGGTGTTCCATGAGTTGTTAAAGGAAACTAGAGAAATACAAGTAATATTTTACTCTTCTATATAAAAGAAACTATCTGCGCGCAAGCCAAATATGGTATTTCTAATCTTTTGTCAAGGAATTTTGTGTGTTTCTCCATGTCATGGTATGTGTAATATTTTTGTATAGCTGAAAATTAACATAATTCACAAATACTTCAAATACTTACAGAAGAAACTGCAAAGGCTCTGTAGCTAACAGCCAGAATTCCATCTGACCATTCATGCGAGACTTTATCAAATTGCCCATACAGTTGACCCATGGTAATGGCTTTAGGATTAATCACCGTAATCTGAACTTTGTTTTCCTCCATTAGTCCCTAGGCAAAAAATAATTAACACATTTTATGGAATATTTGATTGAAATAATTATAAAGAGCAGCATTTCTAAATAAATAATTAATTGTGTGCTAGTTAAAAAGGTATGAAGTGGCTTGACTGGATATGCAGTGCATTACTGAGATGTTAATGAAAGAAAGTGTAACCACACAAAAAAAACACCAAGCCCCTGCCATCCAAGAACTTTTCACTTCTTAGCTCTTGGTCTGTAGCCCATGGACTAAGGCATATCAAGTACTCTCCCAGATATTTTTTCAAATGATAATGGTTTCTGCCTGCCCCTCCCCTTTAGGCAATGAGTCCCAGAACACAAGCACCCCGATAAAAATGTTTTCTCCCCTCTCATAATTAACTTCCTTTGAATTTAAGCCCCTTGATTAGTGACCTCTCTGATCAGGCCTCTCATCATTTTGTCCACAAGTCTAATCTTCACATACATTTGATTAAATCAATCCTTGGCCTTCTTTGTTCCAAATAAAGCAAAATTAACCCTCTCTCATTAAGAATAATATTCTCCCTCATAGTAACTTCCAAATATCACCATTGTATCCTCTCTTCACAGTCATGCTTCCCAAAAATGTAACAACAGGAAATATGCAATGCGGTGTAACAAATAAACCTGTATTTGCCATGAGATCCCTGCTGTTAGATTGTGCACCTTGGCAATAGAGGGAAGCATTTGGTATGTTTCCTTAACCATTTACCAAGGTACTTCAAGAATATGTTAAAATGCTTTACAACATACCTCACTCTCTCATCACCTGCTGAAACAGTATCTGATCACTTACTGAACATTTCTTTGCCATATTTTCCTTTTCTAAATGCATCACTCTTTTCTGGATTGAATTCTATTTGCCATATCTGCCTCAGTCCAATTGATAACTTCCTATAACTTTCTTCTTCTGTAATAACCATATGAACAATTTTAGTACTTCTGTCTCCAATATTTATGTCCATGCCATTAATAGATTCCATAAATAGAAAGGGATCTAGCTTCAAGCCTTATAAAACCTCAATGCAAAGAGCCTCCTTGTCACTAAATACTTGTTGATTTTGTTATCATCTGAGCTGATTTTGATGACTTTGCCACTTTCCTTTAATTCTATTTTATTTTATTTTTCTGAGCATTCTTCTATGTGAGATCTCATCAAGTGTTTTCCTAAAGTTCACAGCAACAAGATGAAACGTGCTGCCTTTACTGATCATTATGTTAATTCCACTACAAATTCAAATGCATCAGGCATTACATTGATTTACCCACCACTAATGTTGGGGTACCTAACTTGTAAATACTTAATGCATTTTTTCTTACACTGAATCGTTCCAGTCTATAGCACCATATCTATAGCCAAAGATGATTGGAAATGATGGTCTCAGTCTGTTCTTTCTTTGTTTCTCTTAACAGCATAGAATTCACTTTATCCGTTTACTTAGGAAGCCAAATTAATGAATACAACAATCAATGGTTTCCTTGGACTGAACTACAATGTATTGTTCCTCTATTTTAAGAAGTTGATAAGGTTTGCATTATGCCATCCCATTTGCTTGATGCTAATATTCTTAACAAAATATTACGACTCTGCTCCATCAATCATCATAGCAATATCCCTATATTCCTTGATTCTCTTACTATCCAGGTATGTATAGATTTCTGTTCCAAATAAACTAAGTAAGTAATCCTACACAGCCCTTTGGGACAGAATTTCAAAGATTCCCCACCATCTATCAGTCCAAGATGACATTTCCCTTACTCTGAGATTCTAAGAACCTAAGGCTTGGTTCTAGATTCCTCCCTGATTCTATGCTACCAAGCCCCTAAGGAATCTTCTAAGTCTCAATGAGATAACTTTTCATTCTTTATAACTCTAGAGAATATAAGCACAGTCTGCACAATTTTTCCTTCAATGGAAAACTTATCATCTCAGGAATCAGACCAGTCAATCATTGTTGTTCTTTTTTCTATGACAACTTTTTTTTTGATGTTAGATGAGGAGAACAAAACTGAGTATTTCAAGTCTCACTAAGGTCCTATATAACTGCAGTAAGAACTCCCAAATCTTGTATTAAAGTCCCTTTCTAATAAAAGCCAAAATACAATTTAAGCTTCTAAATGATAGTTACTATAAATGTTATATTTCAGTGACTTGCGCACAAGGACATCTAAGTTCCATTGAACCTCAACAATTCCCAGTCTGTCATTATTATAAAAAAAACTCTGCTTTCATATTTTGTTTATTAAGGTGCATAACCTCACCTTATTCCCACTTCATTCCATCTGCCACTTATTCACCCATGCACTTAGTTTGCCTATAATCTTTTGAAGTCTCTTTAAATACTCCTTACTGTTCTCAATTCTACCTAATTTTATCAAATTCATTTGTCAATGCTTAAACTTCTAAGTTAATGGATACTGTCATTCTAATTTCTTTTTATGTGTTATATAAAGTCAAACATATAAAATAAGATAATTGATAGATAAGTTGGACAGATGAAAGCCTAGAAATTCATCCCTGTCCATTATACTTAGACATGTTATGCTCTCTCTGAAATTAATTAAACTAATTAATCTCCAAAGCAAAGCACAATATGCTGACACATCTAAAAAGTGCACTTAACATTTCTGACTGGGGATGTTCTAGTCAAAATGTCGCTTCTTAATAATGTCTTTTTATTTACAATGTACGAGTTTATTTATGAAACTGAGAAGTTAAATTGACCATTGGTCTGCCCAAAGATTCCAATTTATGCCCAGAACAGTCTGATGGTAGAATAATTGAAGATTCAGCAGATGATGATTTTGTTTTTATCTCTACCTTCTCACAAATATCGTGTAAAGCAGCTGCCAGAACTCTGTATGCTGATGTTTTTCCACCAAATGGCTCTCCAACAATCATAAAGCCATGACGCACAATCATCATTTCATAGATTTGTAAGATCTTCTGTGAGAAGAAGTCAGTCATTTGTAGATTCATGCGTTCACAATTCTCTTTGATTGCTTCCAGCAAGATACGATAGTCAGGTTTTGGCAATTTTATTCCGGGAAACAAATCTGAAGTGATTCCCTGATAAAATTAAAAAAATGCTCAAGGTGTCTATTACTCAAGGAACAGCCAAAACATCAAAATATGTAGTACAATGACAAACTATTAATCTTTAATCTGAGTGAATGTTAAGGCTTCAATAGTTATAAAAATAATTTTAATTGACTTCAAAATGCGATGAAATATGATTTAATTCAAACCGTTGCCTCAAACATGCCTACAGGAGACCAATAGTCAACGGAGTAAATTGCTTTCATAAGTTCAGTTCCCAGGGTGCATGATATTGGCAATCTTATTCAGGAGAAACAGAACTATAATACTTCCATTCATTCAAAGACAGCTGCAATACATAAAACACACAGGGATACAAATGTGTAGTTTCAACTAATATTTAGACAGTGCCCTTCATGGAAGAAGTTTTCATTTAAAAAGAAACCTTGGTGGTCATTAAACACCAAATCAAAATCTTAGACACAGGTACTAAAATAAGAAAAATGGTTATATTCCATCAAAATAGTTTAAAGGTAGTTAGAAGCTCAGAAGGATAACATGCAGTATGACTTACAGAAGGACTTGGCCTTCGATATAAGGTGTCAGCAAACAAGTAATACTGCAGAATCAGAATGTAAATTGAGTGCTGAAGAGCATAACTAGATAAGGATGAGTATTCATGTGCATTTATTATAAAATGCATATTTTAGTAAATATGAATAACAGTGCATGAAAGCAGAGCATGCAGCGCACAAGGTTTGTAAAGAATGGATGTGTACAAGCTGGCAAGAAAAGCATCAGAACTACTGAACCCTGAGTAAAAATGTGAAACAGGGTTAGCAGAAGAACAATGACAAACAGCAACTAGTTGCTGAAAATAGAAGTTCAAAGGAGGATGTAGTATGGTCATAGACTTGAAGACGTAAAAGGTATCAGTGAGCAGTTATTATTATTCAACTGACCAGAGTGATGAGTGATATGACCAGGCAAAACAGAGACCAGAAAACCATGAATAAATAGAAGTTGAATGGAAACTGGAAAAGCAAGTTTTGAAAACAGACCAAAGTTCAAAGTAAATTTATTATCAAAGTCAATAAATGTCACCATCCACAACTCTGAGATTCATTTTCCTGAGGGCATACACAGTAAATCCAAGAAACACAATATGGCGCTCAACACAATGGACAAACAACCCAATGTGCAAAGGAAAATAAACTGTGCAAATACAAAAAAGAAAAATAATAATAATAAATAAATAAACAATAAATATTGAGAACATGAGATGAAGAGTTCTTAAATGTCAGTCCATAGGTTGTGGGAATAGTTCAGTGATAAGGTGAGTTGAAGTTCAATGAAGTTATTCCCTCTGGTTCAAGAGCCCTATAGTTGAGGGGTAATATCTGTTCTTGAACCTGATGGTACTGAAACCATGTAATGAACCATGTATGGAAAGAAAACTGAGTCAGCTTGTAAACAAGTGAGCAAGATGGGAAAAACAGTAAATTTGGAGTATGAAGCTTGCTAATAATAATAAGATAATGTTGATTTAGATAAAGGTAAGTTACAAAGAAGTTCTAGTGGTAGACAGGCAATTAAACAGAGTAGGATTTAAGACAGTAACAGTGGTAGAAGAGAAATAAAATTATGATTCATGCAGAAGATCACACAATGTATAGCATGCAACTGATAAATAAGAGGGGAACTAAGAAAGCAAACTACAAATATTCCAAAAGTGATAGGATAAAGATAGGGACATAAATAGTTTGTTGGGAGGTAGTTGCATGTGAGCAAGAAAGGGCATTTGGGGTTGTTATTGTTGTTGTTGTTGGTCCTTTGGAATCGAAGACGACCACGACTTCTATCAGATGGAGGGTTTGTGACTGTGGGTCCGGAGGTGACTGGTGAGGCCAATCCGGGCTCAACATTTGAGGTGATAAGGTGGGCACAGGCAAAGTTAGCTGAAGAACAATGATGAACAACAATTAGTTGCTAATAATTGAAGTTCAAAGGAGGATATGATATGGTCATTGAGTGCAGTTAAGTTGAAGACACAAAAGGCAACAGTGAGCAGTTATTACCTAACTGACCCGAGTGATGAGTGATCTGATCAGGCAAAACAGAGACCAGAAAACCATGAATAAGAACTGATAATAGTCCAGAGAATTTTGAGAGAAACAACTGATTTGAAATAAAGTGGTAATATGAGGAGCCAAAAGACCTTCTTTATACTGAAATAAAATACTTCAAATTGCATTCTGTTCTTGGAATCAGAGGTTTTTCATAGCTTGGTGCCAGAGCTGGAAAAACACATCTTGCACCAACAAAACAGACTCAAATCCTATTTACAATTTATTGAGAGAAAGAAGTATTTGATTTCCACTAAAGTCTTAGAGCATGTAGTCAGTAAAGTTAATTAACCACAAGTAAGTGGTCTTTCAAAAGAATCGTCCTTAAATACAGGTAGTAGATGTCAAATAAACAGAAACACGGTTAACATCAGCAGAGTGAAAAGGAGTTCAATCTTTGCTTATTCTTCAGAACTAAAGAGCTGCTGCAAACAAAACACTTGTCATTTCCAAAAAAACTTACAGAAAAGTTTACTCTTTTCAAATTTTGTAACTGAAAATATAAACCTTAAGTACGTCAAATAATTCAAATAGATTTCAATTAAATACCTCTGAGAATATGCAGTATCATGATACAGATTTTTTAAATAATCTTTTTTCCAACATAATTTCTTTTTAGTTTTCCACCACCCTTCAATAACCTTATTTCCTGTAAAAATTGAATATTCATCTTTGTATCACAGTAACATTCCCAAAATATCCTGTAGTATAATCAACTGAACTGTACACAGTTCTTCAGAGGCACTCAAACTAATGACCCACGAGCTCAAGAGTTTTCCAGGTAATATGTTCTAATCACTTTTAAACATGCACTTGTTTAATCACAGATCGAATGCACTGTTGATAAATTAATTGTAATTATATTTTGATAAGCTATTAAACAGTGTTAATTTAACCGTAATGGAAATCAAAATTAAAAAAAAATGCAGAGAAGGTAAGGTGATTTTACCTCAAAGAGTGGCAAATCATGAGATAAGAATTTGGGGAGGTTAACATCAATAATCGATCGTAGGAGTAAAATCTCTTCATTTTCTGTTGGGTACTTAAGCTAAAAGGAACAAAAAATACCATCATTCATTTATTTTCAAATCACATTTCATTATATATGTAGCACAATCAACTTCCATTAGAAAAAAAGTCATTTTAGACTAACTATGCATCATATACTATATTACCTTAATATTTCCTGCAGCAGTTAAGACGGATTTCACTGCACGCATACCGTAATCATAATGATGCTGTGATGATAATTGCTCTGAACAAAGTCGATAGGTGGCTACAATTTTAACCGATAGTGGTCGAGCGTTGACAAAACCACAAGAGTACAGTACAATCTCTGCAATCATGGCATAGTCTGGTACCATCATAGCCACTGTTCTAAAGAGAGCCTGCAATATCACAATAACAAAAAAACAGATATATTAAAAATAAACTTATGTTCACAGTTTTAACACCAGGAAAGATTCCCAAGGATGCTGGCTCAGCTTCTGACTCCAGGTTACAATAGTAATATGCAACCAAAAGAATCAGGAAGTGAACAGAAAGCATTTTTTTTTCTGTGAGCTAAAATTCTATGAGTAGTTCTATGGAAATTCTAACATTAGGGAGACTTAAATCCTCCAGGTGAGGTCTAGAAATGTCTTCTTTGTTCTCCCCAAAAACAGAAGAAATTCTCACTGCACTGTCTTTTATATACAGTACCTGTAGAACTGCACTGTTTTTGCAGCTCAGATAAGACTAAGTTCACAGCTAGCACCCTTTGGCATAATTGAGTTTCAAATAGCACACGTAAATAAATGTCCCATTAACTGCTAATAAGAACTGCTTCTCTTTACTTGAAGGGGCAGGTTAAAACAAATCATTAAATCTAGCTAAGAACTCACATTCAATTTAGATAAAAAATGAGCCCAATAAATAAAAGCTAAAATCTTATTTGTTATTATTTATCAACTGAATTTTATTTAAATATTCTATTCTCTAACAGCAAAATATCATTTTTCTCAAAAATTAAATTGAATTGGATGGCATGCAGTTTCAAACTCTTAGGAGTGCACATCTTGGACAGCCTATCATGGTCCCACAACACATTCTCCACAGTCAAGAAAGCTCACCAATACCTCTACTTTTTGAGAAAGCTGAAGAGAACTGGAGTATGAACATCCATACAGATTGCCAATGGAGAGCATCCTAATATGCTACATCATTTGGGGTATGGAAGTAGTGTTGTGGCAGACAGGAGCGCTTCAGAATGGGTTGTTAAAATTACCCAACATATCATTGGTATCAGCCTAACCACCAACAAGGACGTAAATAAAGAAAGGTGCCAAAAAAGCCCAGAAATATCATGAAGGATCTCATCCACCCTGCTCTCGAACTGCTTGACTCACTCCCATCACGGGAGAGGCCACACAGCATCCATGCTAAGACTAACAGACTCAAAAACAATTACTTCCCCCTAGCTATTGTCCACCGATTAACCCCACTCACTCCCCACCACCATTATTTTTCATTTCCTGTCAGAGTCACCTTACATATACTCCTGTACCTCATGTATTTTTATATACATACAATCACTCTGTGTATATATGTCAATCATTTGTATTTATATTTATCATGCTCTTTATGCTTATTGTGTTCATTTATATGCTGCATATAACATTTCATTCTCCTTTACACTTGTGTACTGAGAATGACTGTAAACAATCTTGAATCTTGAAGCCTATCTCAATTCTTTATCTATGTATCTAATTGCAGCTAAGTACTTTAAGATATTATGGATGACCAATTGATGCTTAAATATTAATCATATGACAAACAATAACATTCATATAATTGTCATCTGATTCATATATTGCAAGGAATCAGGAATATTACCTTAAGGTTGTCTGGTAACTCTGAACGACCAGCATAACCTGGATTCATAGTGATGAAGACAGCACAGGTTGGGTTAAGTTTCAGTTCTGTTCCTTCAAACACCAGTGTAGTTGAACCAGCTCCAATCCCTGCAGCAAAGCAACAGAAAAATCAATATATAAACAAAACAAGTAATGATGATATCATGTGTGTGTGTCTGTGTGTCTGTCCATTTTGTCTGTGCATCTGAGTATGTGTATGCGTGTCTTTATGAAATTGCCTCTGTGATCATAAATATCAAATTAATGTATGTTTAATCTGATAGCCCAAAATTGTGTGTTAAAATAGCAATGAAACTTATTGTGAACAGACACCACAGGAATTTCAAACCAGGCAAAGGAGCACAATTAAACACAACACTAAAAAGATGCAGTCCACTGATGTTGCTCCACTATCAACTATGTAGAATACAGTATCGTGCTGTAGAGTTTCTCATTGAAATATATTAAACTAGTGAAGCTGTGCATTAAGCTGCATGACCTTCCCTTTTTGCACAGCAAGTATTAAGTGATCATACAACAGAGGTCAAGTTATTTTTTTATTAAATAATCTTTTAAAACCATAACAAGTGTTATTTAATGCCTATCTGCTTATTGTCAAACTCTTTAAATTGTAAGTGCAAGTTCTCATTTCCAGATTTTATTCATTGCATGTGATCTACATAAAGAATTCCTACTTTCTTCTCTCATAACTCATTGTTCTTTCCTTTTTGTGTTTATCTCTTTCTGTACCTGCTTTGACCTCAGTCATCCATTCCAAATCATACACCATTCTTTTTTTTTCACTTATTCATTTATGAGATGTGGGCATCATCAGGTAAGCCAGAATTTACTTACAGTGCTGTTAGAGGGAGGAATTCCATGATTTTGACCCAGCAACAATGAAGGAATGGCAACATGTTTCCAAGTCAGGAAGGTGAGTAACTTGGAGGGGGAGTTACAAGTTATGGTGTTCTCAGGTATCTGCTGTTTTCACCCTTCTAGGTGGTAGTGGTCGTGGGTCTGGAAGGTGCTGCCTTAGGAACTTTGGTGTGTTGTTGCAGTGCATCTTGCAAATAGTACATACTGCTACAATTGTTCTTTGATGGTGAAAGGAGTGGATGCTTATGGAAGGGTACCAATCAAGTGGGCTGCCTCGTACTGGATGGTGTCAAGCTTCTTGAGCATTGATGGAGCTGCACTCATCCAGGCGAGTGGAGTGTATTCCATTACAGTCCTGACCTGAGCCTTGTAGATGGTGGGCAGGCTTTGGGGAGTCAGGAAGTGAGATACATACCGCAGGATTCCTCACCTTTGACCTGCTCTGGTGGCCATGGTGTTTATATGGCTAGACCAATTCAGTTTCTTGTCAGGATGTTGATAGTAGGGGATTCAGTGATAGTGATGCCACTGAATGTCAAGGGACGATGGTTACAGCCTCTCCCTGTTGAGAGCCTCAACATCCTCTACCCTACCCTCAGTCTCTCTCATCACCTTGTCAAAAAACTGAATCAAGTTGGTAAAGCCGTGCTGGCTCTCCTTAATTTGGCCATGGTCATATTGCTCATATATCCTATCCTTAAGAATTTTCTCCACCAATTTCCCTACAACTGACATGAAACTCACTGGTCTATAGTTCCCAGGATTTTCCCTTGTTCCCTTCTTAAATAAAGGTACTAGCATTAGCCACTCGACTGTCCCCAGGATCTCGCCTGTGGCTAGAGAAGAGAAAAGATACTGGTCAAGGACCCAGCAATTTCATCACTTGCATCCTTCAATAGTCTGGGGTAAATCCCTTCAAGCCCTAGGTCCTTATCTGATGCACCATCAATAACTCACTCTGAGACGTAAAGGCGAGATATCGGCTTTTATTGACTGGAAGAAGGAACAAACAGTGGTTGACCACCATACTACATCCTGGAGACAGAGAGGCCGGGCTCAGACCTCAATTGCCTTTATACAGTGGTCTGTGGGAGGAGCCACACGAGCAGTCAGCAGGGGGCGTGTCCAGACAGGTATATTTAGTTCACCACATTATCCACCTTAATACTCATGAGGAGGCTCAACATTTCCACTTCCTTGACCTCTAAACGTCCTAACATATTTATACACTCAGCACTGATCTCCTGGTCCTCCATGTCCTTTCCTTGGTAAATACTGAAGTACTCATTAAGTATCTCATTTATATTCTCTGCATTCAAGCAATTATTCCCCTCTTAGTCCTTGAATGGTCCCACCCTCCCCCTAGTTATCCTCTTTCTCTTGATGTACATATAAAATGCCTTGGGATTCACCATAATCCTACTTACCAAGGGATTTTTATGGCCCTTCCTGGCCTTCCTAATTCCCTTCTTTAGGCTTCTTTATAATCCTCATGTCCTAACTTTTGAAGCTTTACATTTTTTTCTTGACTGTATTCATATCAAAGGTTCTCAAATCTTTCCATCCCCGTCCTAACTTTTAACAGAAACATACTGTTCCTCTGCTATGTTCAGTTGATCCTTGAACACCCTCCAATTGTTTGATGTGCACTTGCCAGAGAAAATGTGTTTCCAATTAACTCTTCTTAGTTCCTGCCTAATGCCCTCGTAATTTGTCCTACTTCAACTTACTCCCACAAGGATCATACCTATCCTTATCTAATGCTATCCTGAAAATTAAGTAGTTGTGGTCACTGTTCCGTAACTGTTCATCCACTTGAAGGTCAGTCACCTGGCCTGGCTCATTACCCAACAAGTCCAGTAGGGCTTGCTGGACCGTCCACATGGTCATTTAAGAAACCCTCACAGACAACATCTTTTCACAAATAAAACCTAAATGATTGGCTGCACAAATCATTAAATATTGTTATCACAGAGGTAAATAAAATCAAGTCCCCTGCTCTTAAGTCTCAACCATTTTGAGAACTTTGTATTGAGAACGATGTTTGAATGCTTGTTGCTGCACACAGAAGTCAAATGGCTTTCAAAAGGAAGCTGCCTGAAATACTTCTATGAGCTTTTTGAAATTATGATAAAATTATTTGAAGACTCAAATGCTTCATTCAGTAAAACAACTCAAAAATAATAGGAATGGCATTGCTAATTTGTCAGAATTATTTGCAAAGTTTCATGAAATCAATCTTCATTTGCAAAGAAATGATATGAATCTTATCAAAGTCAAATCAGACATATCCACATTTCTTTCCAAATAAACCCTATTTAAGTGAAACATTGTTCATCATGACTTTTTCCAATTTCCCAGCCTCTCTGTGTTGCAAGAGGAAGAAAGAATACCAGATAATAATCTTCAAGAATACTGTGCATACCTGGGTGAGTTGCAGAAAGACATGTCAGAGAGATTTCAGGATCTTCTCTTGATCCAAATTTCACATTGGGTAATAAATCTATTTCAGAACACTTATAATGGGAGATTTACAGCAAAGGTGGAGGAAGAATTGATTTCACTACAGAATGAACCTGAGCTGAAGCTAAGGTTCAAAAATATCATATCAAGACTTTTGGTTGCAGAATTTCTGAATGCTATCCTGGACTGCTGAAAAAGGTCCAGATGTTCCTTATTGCATTTCCAACATTATATTTAGTGGAATGCAGTTTCAGTGCAGTCACCCAACTTTTTTCAAAGCAATGAAACAGACTGCAAATTACTAACCGTGGGGATCTGGGATCCCCAAGCGACATTCAGCCTGATGTTGAGAAGCTGATATCACTGCACCAAGCCCATCCTCTCACTGAAATTTGAAAAAGTAAATAGTGAATAGTTGGACTACTAATGTACACTGTAAAATTGTTGAAGAATATTGATCTTACTTAAATTAAAGAAATATTTTTATTTGTAGCTATGAAAAGACATGAACACTTTTCCAATTAATTGTCACTGCTTTGTATTTGCAGTTCCTATTTTCTTTGACTGTACATCATAAATCAAAATTCTTTATGGTTATCATGTAAATGCCAAGAAAGGGAAAGGAGGGTGCTGAAGATGTGGTCTGGGAGCTGATGGGGCGTGGGGGGTAAAACACAAAACAATTTGAGAATCACTGGTACAACCCAATGTGGAATTGCTAACAACCCTCAAATTCCTTCATAAAGCTCTCAAGTGTTGTATTCACATTTCATTCAGAAGGTGTAAATAAAACTATATTTTAGGAAGTGAATCATCCATCCTTCCACTCCTTGACAGCCTTTCCTAGTCGCCCATGGGAGGAGAGCTATCAAATTACTATGCCTAACAAGATGGCCCAAACATAACTGTAAGCATTTTCCACCTGCATGGCAGTAATCATGGTGAGTGCACTTCTCTGATTTCAGATTGGTGGGAATCCAAATCCAGAGCTAGCTTATCTGTTGCAAGGAAACAAGCTATTGTCAAGTACCACTAGCAGGCACAACTAATGATAGAAATGGTAAACCTTAAACCTACCCCATTCTCCTTTAAGACCTGTTAAAATATTGGACTTTAGAAATACTGTAGTGAAGTAATAATCAAGGCCATTCTTTTCACAGCCGTCTTATGCAACACTATTGCCATTTCAATAACAATCAAACAGTTGACTGAATGCTTCAATTCAAATCTGATTCCCATGGCACAGGCATTTTAGGTTTATGGCTATTGTTGAGAGTCTGCAAGTCAGAGACTTTCAGGCATCTGCAGTCAAATGTCAGAAGTCCTGAACTCACCTAACAGTAATTGATACCATACATTTCAATAGGATTTGCTGTTAAATGGATGGAGGTCCATCTTGTCATAGATTCACAGAATCATGGAGTGATAGAAAAGTACAGAACAGAATCAGGCCATTCAGCCCATCTAGTCTGTGCCAACCCACTTAAACTGCCTACTCTTATCAACCTGCACAGGGACCATAACCCGCTATACCCCTACCATCCATGTACCTATCCAAGCTCCTCTTAAATGCTGAAGTCGATCTTGCATACACCACTTGAGCTAGCAGCTCATTCCACACTCTCACAAGCCTTTGAGTAAAGAAGTTTCAGCTCATGTCCCCCTTAAACTTTTTTTTTCTCCTTTCACCCTTAACCCATGACCTCTAGTTGTAGTTCCACCCAGTCTCAGTGGAAAAAGCCTGCTTGCATTTATCTATACACCTCATAATTTTGTATACATCTATCAAATCTCCTCTCTATCTTCTACATTCCAAGGAATAAAGTCCTAAACTGTTCAATCTTCCCATATTACTCGGGTCCTCCAGTCTCAGCAACAGCCTTGTAAATTTTCTCTGTACTCTTTCATTCTTATTTACATCTTTGCTGTAGGTGGGTGACCAAAACTGAATACAATACTCCAAATTGGACCTCACCAATGGCTTATACAACTTCAAAATAACATCCCATCTCCTGTATTCAATACTTTCATTTATGAAGGCCAAAATGCCAGAAGTTTTCTTTACAACCCTATCAACCTGTGACACCACCTTCAATTAATTATAGATGTGTATTCCCAGATTCTTTGTTCTACTGCACTTCTCAGTGCCCTATCACTACCCAATATTCTACCTCACCTTGAATGCCAAGTGATTGAACTTTCTTGACCAACCTCCCAAGCAGGACCTTGTCAAATGACTTGTTTATGTCCATGCAGCCAACATCTACTGTCTTGGCTTCATCAACTTTCCTGGTAACTTTTAATTTAGTTAGGGGAACAGATGGGCGGTTCTGTGGGCAAGAAAGAGATTCCCAAATGGTATGTTCCCTCCCAGGTGCTAGGGCCCAGGACATCTCAGATTAACTCATCTAAATTCTTAATGGGGATTGTGAATAGCCAGAGGTCGTGGTCCATGTAGGTTCCAATGACATGGGTAAAAGAAGTGGCAAGTTCTACATGCGGTGTTCTGGGAGTTAAATCCAACCCTCAGGATTGCTACTCATGCCACATGCAAGTGAGGCCAGAACTAAGAAGATTATACAGTTTAGTATGTGGCGTAGGAGTTGATGTAGGAGGGAGAGTATAAGATTTCTGAATCATTGGGCTCTCTTCTAGGAAAGATGGAACCTGTACAGAAGGGACAGTTTGCACCTGAACTGGAGAGGGGCTAATATCCTAGCAGGAAAATTTGTTAATGCTGCATGGTATGGTTTAAACTAGAGTGGCAAGGGGATGGAAACCAAAGTTCCAGTGCAGATTGTGGAGAGGTTGTGGAGACAGAGGTTGGTAAAACAAAGTTTTAGGCGAAGTTCGGAATCAAAAGGTTGAGCATCGTGTGACTAGTGTCCTGAGCCGTGTATATTTCGATGGAAGAAGTATTGTGGGAAAGATGGATAATAGTGCTGAAGATGAGGAAGCTGGTTTACAAATCGAGGCAATGGGTGGAAAGGAGAAGCTGTTGATAGGGCAAAGTTGCAGTCAACAGGATGAGTTGCAACACAAGAGGCAGACAAAATCGAAAAGGGTGATTACAGTACTGAAGGTATTATATTTGAATGTGTGCAGTATACAAAATAAGGTAGATGAACTTGTAGCTTAATCATAGATTAGTATGTATGATGTTCTAAGCATCACTGAGTCATGGCTGAAAGAAGATTATAGGTGGGAAGTTAACGTCAAGGATCCACATTGTATCAAAAGGACAGGCAGGAAGGCAGAGTGGGCAGCGTTGCTCTGCAATAACTTTCCCATGACTGAGGTCAGGTTCACCGGCCTATAATCTCCTGGTTTATTTTCAGAGACTTTCTTAAACAGCAGAACAACATTGGCTATCCAGCACCTCGCTGTCATAAGGATGTTTTAACTATTTCTGTTAGGGCTTCGGCAATTTTTGCAGTTGCCTCCTGCAGGGTCCACAGGACCACTTTGTCAGGCCCCGGTTTAGCCACCCTAATTTGCCTCAAGACAGCAACCACCTCCTCTTTTGTAATCTGTATAAAGTCCATGAAGTTGATGCTGTTTTGCCTTACCCTTATAGATCCTGTGTCCACCTCCTGAGTAAATACAGAGGCAAAAATCCATTTAAGATTGCCCCCATCTCTTTTGATTCCTCACATGAATTACTATTCTGATCTTCCAGAGGACCAATTTTGTCCCTTGCTTTCATTTTCCTATTAACATATTTGCAGAACCTCTTAGGATTCTCCATCACCTTGTCTGCTAAGACAACTTCATGCCTTCTTTTAGCCCTCCTGATTTCTTTCTTAAGCGTTCTCTTGCATTTCTTATCCTCCATAAGCATGTTTGTTTCTACCTGCCTATACCTGCTAAGCATCTCCTTTCTTTTATCTTAACAAGGGCCTCAATATCTCTCAAAAACCAAGATTCCCGACACCTGTTATCTTTATCTTTTATTCTGACTGGCACATGCAAGTTTTGTACTCTCAAAATTTCACTTTTGAAGGCTTCCCACCTATTGAGTACATCTTTGCCAGAAAACAGCCTGTCCCAATCCACACTGGCCAGATACTTTCTGAGACCAACAAAATTGTCCTTCCTCCAAATTAGAATCTCAACCCATGGACCAGAACTTTTTTTTTGCATACTTACTGAGATTTCCAGGCATTCCACAGTTTAAGAATCAGCTTTTGGATTGTGTATCCATTTAAACCCAACAAAACATCCACATTAATATTAATGGTACTTTAATGACTGTAGGGAACAAAGAATAGAGGCTAATTTCATTCTTATAAAATTAATTGTACTCCTTTAGATTTTTAAAATTAGTTTCAAAATAATTTTCTTTTTAATAATCTTTGAAATGTGACAACTTAAATATCTGGCAGCGCAATTGGGGCAATTTCAAGAGGAACTTTTCTCCAGTGTTCTAACTCTATTCAGACCTAGATGCAGAAGTCAGTGACACTTCAGGCTACCTGAATAGATACTCCCCTTCCGAATAATCTGGCCATGATGTGAAAATGGAATATGGCCCCATATCAACAAGATCTAACAAATTAAATAGTAAACAAATATCCATTTAAAGACATTCCCAATTCTCCTCACGATCGACAGCACTCTACCTGTACTTATATCAGCAGGTGTATAATTTACATAGCAAAGTAGTAAAGTTTAATCATCATGCTTTATCTGTCTTCATGAAAATTAAATTTCTCAAGTAAAAACATATCAGAGAAATTTTAATACAGTCATGCAAATAGCATAGGCACTTAGTTTATTTTGTATAAATGGGTCCCAGCTGTCACTTCATGGGTAGCTCTCTGTTTTGTGCCTGAAAGCCAACCGTCAATCCAAAAGTATTTACACATTGTAACATTACTGTTTGTGAACTTGCTGCATACATGAAAAAGGAACTAGTGTTTTCCAGATAAATAAACTCTTCTCAGGCTTTCAGCCAGATACAAGTATCGATTTTAACAAATGCTTTAATGACAAATTCTTCCATTGACAAACTCTACCAGATGGCAGAGTTTGTCTTTGAAACATCGGTTAAAATCGATATCTGTACATGTTGATTACTGCTTTCCTACATTGTTGAAATGCATCATTACCCATCTAGCAGGCTGGGATGTCAAATACAGCAATACATAAATGCAAATCCTTTTGCAGTACTTTATCTATAAAGCATGGGAAGTTCACTTTATAAAATAGAAATGAGTCTCTCTGACAAGATAGATAAAATTCAAGAGGCGAAGAGTACAGTACACACCTAGATACTAATAGGTTTGGCCAGTCAAATTTTGATGCTGCAAAGCATTTCAAAGATAAAAGAGGATTAACAGAAGCCAGAAATCAAGGTGCCTGGAAGCCATCACAACTTCTCCATAAAAATGTTGTACTTTTCTTAATAAGGTTTCTACCAATTTTCCATCAAAATTATGAACTAAAACACAACAATTCACATTCAACTTCCATCTAGCCAGCTTTTCAGTCAAGTTACACTAAACTGAGGAATGGAGAAGACATTATTATTTTACAACCTGCTATAATTTTTCCCTGTACCTTATAGCACACATCTGTACTTTTAACACTTCTTACATATTCAGTTGACAATAACATTTGTCATTTAGTAAGTCATCTTTATGAGGACAAAGTAAATAATAAAATTGAGACCAGAAGTGAATGCAGAATTAATTTTCCATTTCATCAACCAGATAAAAGTTTTTGTATAAAATACATAAAAATTGAAGATCAGAAAACTTTCTACTAACTAAAGAGAGATTAGGTACCACAAATCATGCTGTTATATCAACATGATAAAGCAAACGTCCATTGACAAAAATGATAGCAGTTCAATGCGCCAATTTTAAAGGATTTACTAGTAATGAATACATGACGAATACCAAATTAACGTACCTCTTTGGATCGTTAGAATTTGCTGGGCAACAACAGAAAGTACTTCCAGGTCAATTCTGTTGAATTCATCAAAGCATGCCCAAGCACCACAGGACAGCAATCCCTGAAAACATAATCAAGTTTGGAATTAAAAATACAGTGAACTTTCCATATTGAATATTAGGAATTTGTAAAAATTTGTATTATACACACCTTGAAAAATTTTCCAAGAGCAATATAGTCCAATCCGTCTGAGCAATTGAAAACCACGCACTGCTTGGCTACAGCTTTTGCCAGATCTTTAGTTGTCTCAGTCTTACCAGTGCCAGCTGGTCCCTCTGGTGCCCCTCCAAGATGGAGATTTAATGCACCAAACAATGTTCTGTTCATTTATTCAAGATCGACAAAGATAGATGACAGAGTTTACAATTACTGCGATAGTAATAGTTTTGATTTTGTTATATTTACAAATAAAATTTCTGCATAGTATCTACTATCTTAACTTGTAAAATTTCAGCGCCACAGAAAAATAGATATATTTTCTATGGTTCATTTTTCTGTTCAGATACCAGTTAATATAATGGGGTTTTTTTAATACTAATTCTGACTCCAAATATATACATTACTCATTGTACATTCTGTCCACGAGATAATGAATACTTAAAGGTATCTGAATTTAATTGGAAAATATTAACTTGCTGAAATTATTTGTAAGCTAAAACACAGAATAAACAGTTTTTCAGCATAATGAGGAGTAATGATGCACATTGGGTCAGATGAAGAAGTAATTTACATGTATGCCCATCATAAAAAAAAGACTCCAAGAGACTAATGTTGAAATTTACAGCATACCAAAATAAGATTTAAACTTAATATATTAAAAGACAAAATAGACTCACACAAATGCAATGGTAATCTGAAAAATGGGTTAACTATCAGATGGAATTTATTATATTGTACAAAAAATGCAGTAATTTTACTCTGAGTTGAAGGAGGTTGAGGGCAGCGGAAAAGCAGAAGGACCCAAGGCTACATTTACCATACGTTACAGGAAACTCAAGTCTGTATCATTTTCCATTTTAAAAATCGGGTTGTAATTTTAAATTTTAATGCAAGCTACAGAAAATGAAAGGACACAAAAATAGCTACAAATCTAAATAAAACCTTTATGGATACTATGTTCACAAATCAGAAAGGATGTTGAGACTTTAAAAGAGATTTGAGGTGAATTCACTAGATTGCATCAAGCCTTGATAAATATGAAAGTATTAAATATAGAGGGTCTTTCAGTAGCACATCAACCATCATTTTATAGGCATGTAAAATGCTTATAATTATGGAAGAATGTCATAATATGGTTTGAAGAAGTTTGATTACAGTGATTAAGTATAGAACATGAACAATAATTAAATCCAAAAAAAAAAGAAAATCTGATTTACACAGAGATGTAAAAGTAGACAACTGATTTGCATTAATTTTGGCTGAGGCAGACACTATGTCAAGATTCAAGGTTAAAAGGGTGAGTAGATAAAAGAGAAGGAGATAAAGGGATTCACCAAGAGGGAAGTTGAAATGTCAAAAGCAGTTGGCTTGCTATCAGAATAAATGCCAACAAAATTGTTCCAAAAATGTCAGTTGACAAATTGGAATTTATAGAAATATATTTCTGTCCCTACGAATTTGCAATCCATCTTTTCAAAGAGCATGCATGAACATTAAAAAAATTAGAACAAACTGTGTGGCATTTGGACAACATAACGTTTCTTTCCATTTCCTCACTAGCTAATCTAAATGTCTGTAACTTGTTATATAAAGTGTTTGAAATAGCCACAACAAAAAGTACACATCATCTTGCATTTACCTTATACCTCTGATTGAAGTCAAACATATGCACAAGATGCTTTGCTTTATAGAAGTGTATACAGAAAAATACCCGAAACATATTAGGCGGAATTCCAAAAACTTGCTCAGGATTGGGGTGGGGGGTGGAAAAATAGAGGGATTTATCGCAGGAATTCTGGATATGATGGCCTAGTCTATGATAAAATAATGAAACTAGTTGATTCAAATTATTACAGTGAATTATTACCAGACCAGTTGATCAATGTGTCTCAACAAGCAAAGGGGTGGTGGATGAATGGGACATGACGTAAGAACATGAAATGATATGAACTTGGATCAGGCTGTTTACATAGCCTTAAATGTTTTTAACCCCACAAAAGGGCCAGAAAATCATCGAAGTAATTTTGTCTAATGGTAACAAATGTGACAATAAATATCTTAATAAGCTACAAGCAGAGACAGGGATGGAGATAGATGGTGTTTTGGAAATGGAAAGTCGGCAGTTCTGATAATGAAGGGGATATTGGGTTGGATGCTCAGTTCAAGATCAAATCAGATGGCAGCAAGTTTCTGTTTCAGTTAATCAGTTTAATTCATTCAACTTATTATGCCATTGATCACTGACATCTTTGTTTAAATATGTACTGGGCTACATACCTACTAAGTAATCATGTATTTATTTGAAAATGAGTTTATTACTCAATATGTTAATTTCTTTTAATAAAACACAAACATTTTTCGGTAACTTTCAATTTTTTGAAAAAAAAAGTTTGGAAATCTAAAATTTGCTCTTTTCTACTGACACACTAATGCAGAAGACAAAAATAAACATCTAAAACAAGATATACTGTGTACACTGTGAAGAAAATGAATCAACTGGAGAAGTCAGTCTAAAAAGCAATCTCTAAACCAAAGGTTACTAATACTCTGGCCTAACTTTAATGCAGTGAGGGGGGTCTTTGTTTTTAGTTAGTCCCAATTCATAATCAGGAGGCATCCTAGTCTGGATAACTCAGATTCCAATCATGAAGACGTTTTCTAATCCTGGATGCTTCTCTTATTGGGACTTGATGCACCATCAATAACTCTGAGATGTGGGTTAAAGTAGGCTTTTATTGGCTGGAAGAAAGCACAAGCAGCAAGTGACCACCACACAACATCCTGAAGACTGAGGAAGGGTCTGTGCCTCCAATCGCCTTTATACCGGGGTCTGTGGGAGGAGCCACGGTCTGTGGAAGGAGCCACAGGAGCAGTCAGCAGGGGGGGAGGGGGGGGCGTGTCCAGACAGGTATATGTAGTTCACCACAGGACTGATGATTCCAAGTGGTATGGGAAGCTATGGAACCCTCTGCACCACAAATGAATAACAGTTCTTTGGATCATGCAGCTATCTCGTCTGTCCAAATATCACTTCAGAAGCAAAGGTGTATGATGTGAGTTTTAGACCATCAGTTTTTTGATCCAAGCCCATACCATTTCATTTCTTGTTCATGTCATATCATTGCTTGTTATTACATCACGTCGAATTCATCCACCACCCCTTTGCTAGTTGAGATTTTGCTAGATATTTAGACAGTCTAGTTGGGAACAGTAATTAAGAACATTTCATTAACTAATTCATGCATTAGGCAGAAACAATTACTCTTGTGACTTTGCAAACCGGAGGAAATCTGCAGATGCTAGAAATTCAAACAACACACACAAAATGCTGGTGGAACGCAGCAGGCCGGGCAGCATCTATAGGGAGAAGTACAGTTGACGTTTCGGGCCGAGACCTTTCATTAGTCCGGCATTATGTGTGTGTTGCTTGAGACTTGTGGCTTCATTCCTTTTGGATATTTCTTGATAATCTATTTTTCAGATTCCATTCAGTTGTTAGAAATACAGAACTTTGCTTTATTTTTCTATAGTTTGTGGCCTCCAAGCAAGCTTTATTTTATGATTCTCTCCCTCAATCAAAAGGAAAGTAAGGAAAAAATGCCACTTGCTTGATATTTTTGCTCATTATTAGTACATGGCTACACATTCTGTTGACAAAAATGAAATTGTTGTACAATCTTATTTATACAACATTACTTAATGGACTGTGTTCCCTATTCCCCTGATTTAGCTCATTTGGCAATAAACACACTTTGTAATTCTGAATTCTCTTCATATTCTTATTTAGTTATTGTATTCACCTGTAGCATCTGTCTGTAAGTGGAGTGATAACAAGTCTGGGGGTGTTTCCAAGATATTCGTAGCCATAGGGTAAACCTGCATTGATCATTTTTGTCTGAAGTTCATTTTCCTATGAAAATAAGACCATATTGGAGCTGAAAAAACCTTTATACTGTATTTGTGAAGGAACTAATAATAGAACATTGTTGGCACATTTCAATTAGCATCAAATTTTATTTACCAACAATAACAACAAATCGTGTTTATATAGATAATAAAATATCCTAAGAAACTCCATGGAAACATTAACAGAAAAAAATTAATACCCAGATGTAATCCAAATGTGGATTTGCACCTGTAGTACGGAACACTAGATGAAAATGGAGATGGACAGTAGGGAGCAATGATCTATTCAAGGTATTGCCTAGATATACAGCTTAGGAGGCATACATTCAAAATGATGCTCTAACTATCAATATGTAAGAAAAAGAAGAATAACCCAAATAAGTTCCTCAGCCCTACAATAGAATGTTGGTTAATTCTATGCATTGTCCTCATTCCCACCCAGTGCCATTTGCCTCAATTCTCTTAATGTTCAAAGATCTGTTAATACCAACCTTGATTCTGAAGACTGAAAATCATCCAAGTTGCGAATTGTCTCACCATACAGTCACAGAACACTGCAGCACAGAAACAGACCCTTTGGCCCATCTAGCCAGTGCTGAACTATTAATCTGCCTAATCCTATTGATCTGCATTCAGACCACAGCCTTCCATTCTGCTTCCATTCATGTAGCTATACTCAGTTAGGTACACCTGGCTGCTCATTAATGCAAATATCCAATCCTCCAATTATGTGACAGCAACTCAAAGCACAAGAGTATACAGACATGGTTAAGAGGTGCAATTCTTCAGACCAACTATCAGAATGGGGAAGAAATGTGATCAAAGTGATCTTGATTGCAGAATGGTTATTGGTACCAGATGGGGTGGTTTAAGTAAAAGATGCCTTGCTCACCAGGATGTTGTACATCAACGTCAGCTCAATGTTTAACATGATCGTCCCTCAGAGGCTGGTGGGTAAACTGTTCTCATTGTGACTCAACACCCCTTTCTGCATCTAGATCTTGGACTTCATAATGGAAAGATGCCAGTCAGTCTCAGTTGGCAGCAACATCTCAAGCTCCATCAGGCAGAACACTGGTGCCCCCTCAGGCTTCGTAAGTCTGATCACCTGGCTATTCTTCTACTCCCTGAGTACAGACTGAGGCTGCAAACTACAGTACCAGTAGTGAGGGCCAAGAAGGTATAGACAAAGGAAGCACAGGGGTGCTTAGGGAACTGCTTTGAATTGGTGGACTGGACTGTATTCAGGGAATCATCTTTGAACCTGGATGAGCATGCTGCATTTGTTGCTGTCTCCATTAAAACCTCTGTGGATAAGTGGATAAGAGGATAAGCCTATGGAAACTTGCTGTACATTCCCAAGTCAAAAGCAGTGGATGAACCAGGAGGTTCATCGGCTGCTGAGGGCTAGAACTGTGGCATTTAAGTTTGGTGACCCAGGTCTGCACACGAAAACCAGGTATGATTGGCAGAGGGCTAGTTCAAGGGCGAAGAAACAATTCTGAGCGAGGTTGGAGGCAACATCAGATGCATGGCAACTCTGGCAGGGTTTGCAGGACATATACTTCCTACAAAGCAAAACCCAATTGCATGAATGACAACAATGCTTCACTACCAGATGTACTCAATGCCTTCTATGCCTACTTTGAAAGGGAGAACATAACTACGCTGTGAAGATCCATGATGGACCTGGTGACTCTGATCTCAGAGGCCAATGTCAGGCTGTCTTTCAGGATGGTGAACCTTTGCAAGGCAGCAGGCTCCAACTGAATACCTGGTAAGGCTCTGGAAACCAGTGGTAACCAATTGGTGGGAGTATTCAAGGACATTTTCAACCTCTCACTGCTACTGTTAGAAGTTCCCACCTGCTTCAAAAAGGCAACAATTATACCAGTGCCTAAAAAGAATAACGTGAGCTGCCTTAATGATCATCACCAAGTAGTACTCACATCTATGCTGATGAAATGCTTTGAGAGGTTGGTCATGGCAAGAATAAACCTGCCTCAGCAAGGACCTGGCCCCTCTGCAATTTGCCTATCTCCACAATAGGTCTACAGCAGATGCAATCTCAATGGCTTAGATCACCTGGACAATATGAACTCCTATATCAGGAAGCAGTTTGTTGACGATAGCTCAGCATTTAACATGATCATTCCCACAGTCCCGATCGATAAACTACAGAATCTGGGCCTGTGTGCCTCCCTCTGCAAAAGGATCCTTAAGTTCCTAACCAGAAGACCATAATCTGTGCTGTTTGATGATAATATCTCCTACTCGCTGATGATCAACACTGTCACACCTCAGGGATGTGTGCTTAGCCCTCTGCTCTACACCCTGTATACCCATAACTGTGTGGCTAGGTATTGCTCAAATGCTATCTATAAATCTGCTGATGATACAGCCATTGTTGTAGAGTGGTGTCACAGCAACAACCTTGCACTCAATGTCAGAAAGATGAAAGAGCTGATCGTGGACTTCAGGAAGGGCACTACAAGGGAACACAAACCAATCCTCAGAAGGATCAGAAATGGATAGAGTGAGCAATCTCAAGTTTCTGGGTGTCAAGATCTCTGAG
Source organism: Hypanus sabinus (assembly GCF_030144855.1). Classification (NCBI taxonomy): domain Eukaryota; kingdom Metazoa; phylum Chordata; class Chondrichthyes; order Myliobatiformes; family Dasyatidae; genus Hypanus; species Hypanus sabinus. Next base: position 43,070,348 of record NC_082709.1, read on the forward strand.
GATCTAACCTAGTCCCAACATATCAATGCGGCTATAAAGAAGGCAAGACAGAGTCTATGTTTCAATAGGAGTTTGAAGAGATTTGGTTTATCACTAAAACACTTGAAAACTTGAAAACTGTGGGGAGCATTCTGACAGGCTGCATCACTGTCTGGTATGGGGAGTGGCACTACTGCACTACAAGGAAAGCAGCTGCTGAAGGATACTAAATTAGTCAGCTCCATCTTGGGTATCAGCCTCCAGAGTATTCAAGACTTCTTCAAGTTTCGGTACCTCAGAAGGGCGATGTCCATTATTTGGGACCTCCACCACCATCACCCAGGACATGTCCTCTTCTCATTGTTACAGTCAGGAAGGAGGTACAGAAGCCTGAAGGCACACACTCAGTGATTCAGAAACAGCTTCTTCCACTCTGCAATTCCATTCCCAAATGAACATTGAGCCCATGAACACTACCTGACTTTTAAAATCATATATATTTCTGTTTTGCACTGTTTTCAATCTAACTATTATATATACACCCACAATGCTGTTAGGGAGAGAATTCCATGATTTTGATCCAGCGATAATGAAGGAATGGTGGTATGCTTCCAAGTCAGGATGGTGAGTGACTTGGATGGGGAATTCCAAGTGGTGATGTTCCCAGGTATCTGCTGTTCTCGTCCTTCGAGATGGTCGTGGTTGTGGGTTTGTAAGGTGCTGCCTTAGGAACTGTGAGGTGTTGTTGTAGTGCGTCTTGTAGACAGTATACACTGCTGCAACTGTTCCGATAGTGGAGGGCTTGAACATTTGTGGAAGGGTTCCAACCAAGTGGGCTGCCTTGTACTGGATGGTGTCGAGCTTCTTGAGTGTTGATGGAGCTGCATTCATCCAGGTGAGTGGTGTTACGTCCGTAGCCCCCTCCTTTGTGAGAATCGCAAGATCACTGTTGGGTTGGGTCAAGGGGCCCAGGAAATGAGAGAGAGAGAGAGACGTGCAGAATGTCTCGTTTCCCCGGCGATGTAAAGCTATGGGACATGGCCATTGTCTCCGGAAGGCAAAGTGTGGATTGAAGACTATGCTACGTGAACGCCCTCAGGCAAAGTGGGCTGGTTGAGGGAGAGATTGCACACCCCCAACCTGATTGACATCTACGACCCTGCGAGTCAGGATAACAGAGGGTCTGTAGGAACAGCCCCTCAGACACACCAGAAGAAACGTTAAGCAACCACGTAATAGCAGGAAATCATCTGAAGGAAGCCACGTGCATTCAGTTCCGTTGCTGGAACTGGTGGCTGGAACCACGGAAAACGGCTTTTAGGTAACAACGGGGAAACCCACTCCCCTGACGCAATGGATTGGCATCATAAAAACCTGGGCAAGTTTAAACCGCCTCGCTCTTAAACCCAAAAATGCTGCAGCTTGAACGAACTAACAGTGACTGTTATACTTCCATTGGAAAATACATTATCCCCTAGACAATGATAGAGCTATTTCTTATTGGTTATTATTATACCCACGCTTTAGATTTAGTATTGATGACGTATATTATCTGTATGTTTGCATTAATCTTATTTTTGTGCCCCTTTATCAATAAATACTTTTAAAAATAGTACCATCAGACTTCAACGGACCTCTCTATCTTTGCTGGTAAGTGACCCAGTTACGGGGTTTCGTAACAGTGGCAAGTATTCCTTTACACTCCTGAACCTTGTAGATGGTGGAAGGTATTGAGGAGTCAGGAGGTGAGTTACATGCTGCAGGATTCCTAGCCTTTGACCTGCTCTGGTAGCCACAGTACTTATATGGATAGACATGCTTAGTTTCCTGTCAATGGTAACTGTCAGGCTGTTGATAGTAGGGGATTCTGAGATGGTGATGCCACTGAATGTCAAGGGACGATGGTTAGAGCCTCCCTTGTTGAGATGGTCATTGCCTGGCATTTATGTGGCTCGAATGTTACTTGTCAGCCCAAGCCTGGATATTGTCCAGGTCCAGTTGCATTTGGGTATGAACTGCTTCACTATCTGAGGAGTCACAAATGGTGCAGAACATTGTATAGTCATCTGCGAACATCTCCACTTCTGTCCTCATGACAGAGCAAGGTCATTGATGAAGCAGCTGAAGATGGTTGGCCCAAGGACACTTCCCTGAGGATGTTCTGAGAATAAGTTGATTGACCTCCAACCATCACAACCATCTTCCTTTGTCTCAGGTATGATTCCAAGCAATGGAGAGTTCCCCCCCAATTCCCATTGACTCCATTTTAGCTAGGGCACCTTGATGTCGAGGGCTATCACTCTCACCTCACCTCTGGTACTTAGCTCTTTGGTCCATGTTTACTGTAATTTACTTTTTTTTAATATATTATTGTGTACTGCATTGTACTGCTGCTAAGTTAACAAATTTCATGACACATACTGGTAATAATAAACCACCATTCTTACTGTATGTTTACTGTTTACCTGTGCTGCACTTTACTACATGCATTTGAATTACATCTATTGATTTATTTATAGTGTAATATTTTGGTTTATGTGCTCTGTGTATTATGTTGTGTAGGTACACTGTGGTCCAATGGAACATTGTTTCATTTGGCTGTATACATGGACAGTCAGGTGACAATGAACTTGAACTCAGAAACTCCAGATCTGGGATTTTCTCCCACAACAGTCTCTAGAGATTACAAACAATGGTGGGAAAACAAAACAACATCTAATGAACGGCAGTTCTGTGGATGAAAATGCTTTGGTAATGCAAGCAGTCAGAGGCGACAATAACACAAATAATGATGCGTTACAACAATGGTGTGTAGAAGAGCATCGCCATGTGCACAACACTGCGAACCTTGAAGTGGATGTGCTACAGCAACTGAAGACCAATAACATACATTCAGTGGCCACTTTAATAGGTACAGGAGAGACCAAATAAAGTGGCCACAGAATGTATCCACAATTAATTCCATGGTCTTATTTATGTTGAGTGCAAGACTGTTGTAGTGACACCATTCAATCTCTATCTCATTCCTGTATGCATCAGTGCTGATCATCAACGAGGAGGAGATGTTACTTCTGATCCACACTGATTAAGGTCTCCCAATGTAAAAGACAAGCATCCAGTTGCAGAGGAAGATACCGAGGCACAGGTTTTTGGATCTATTTGATTAGTACTGAGGGTATGATGGTGTTGAACGCTGAGCTGTAATCAACAAACAGTAGCCTAACGTAGGTATTGCTCTTGTCCAGGTGATCCAGGCCAAGTGGAGAGCTAGAGAGTCTGAATTCACTCTAGACACACTGTGGTGATAGGCAAATTGCAGCAGGTCCAGTCCTGGCTTAGGCAGGAGTTGATTCTGGCCATGGCCAACCTCTCAAAGCAGTTTACTTCATCACAAGTAGATATGAGTGCAACTGGATGAATCATTGAGGCAGCTCACCCTGCTCTTCTTAGGCATAAATATGGTTGTTGCCCTTTTAAAGGGGGTGGGAACCTCTGACTGCAGCATTGAGAGACTGAAGATATCCCTCTTTGAGGCACATCCAAAGCTTTACCATTGCCTGAAACCTCCACTGACTTCTTGTTCCTTTCTCAACCCTAACAGAATTGCAATTAATTCACCACCAATTCATTATCTGAGTACTCACTCCAATCCACCCCTAATAAGACCATAAGATATAGGAACAGAAGTAGGCCATTCAGCCCATTGAGTCTGCTCCGCCATTCAATCGTGGGCTGATCCAATTCTTCCAGTCATTCCCAACCCCTTGCTTTTTCCCCTTTGATGCCCTGGCTAATCAAGAACCTATCTATTTCTGCCTTAAATGCACCCAATGACTTGAACTCCACAGCTGCTCGTGACAACAAATTCCACAGATTTACCACCCTCTGAGTAAAGTAATTTCTCTGCAACTCTGCTCTAAATGGACATCCTTCAATCCTGAAGTTGTGCCCTCTTGTCCTAGACTCCCCTACCATGGAAAATAACTTTGCCATATCTATTCTGTTCAGGCCTTTTAGGATCCGGAATATTTCAATGAGATCCCCCTCATTCTCCTGAACTCCAGGGAAGACATCAAAAAGGTGCCAGACATTCCTCATACAGTAACCCTTTCATTCCTGCAATCATTCTCTAATCTATCATTCTACCTCCCCCATCAAATCTTTGCACCCATCTTTCTTTATGGATCTCATGCATGACTTAGCCTGGATCTTTGAACAAAGTATTCAATGAAGTAGGGAATGATTCTATTACAGGGAGAGGCTATTTACTCCATGGATTCTATACATTGTTCTATACATGCAATTCAGCGGATCCCACCCCACATAATTTCTCCAAAGACCTACATATTCTTTGCTTTCATATCCTTACCCAGCTTTTTAGCATTTATGGCATTAAAAAAGTTGAAGAAAAACAATTGGCCACAGTCAGTTATGTATATTTCATTCTTTACATTGCTAATACTTCAATGTTCAGTCTGGTTGATCAACGAGATATGGGATTGCTTGTCCTGTGAAGTTGGGTTTCAGAAGTACTATTTCAAACACTGCAGGAGCTATTTTGCTACCTTAGCAAACTGCTACATAATATAAGTAAAAGTCAAGATACAACGGGGGTGTCTCTATCTATAGATAACTTTAGATTCTCTCCTCCAGCAAATTGAAGAGTTTGACAATGCAAAGCATGAAATATTTTTGTCCTTCCTTGAAGATATTTACTGCTTATTTATGTATTTATTTGCAGAAGAAATGTAAATAAAAGTATTGAAACTGTTACAAATTTTCCAATAGAAACCTACTAAAATTCCTTTGGTGTTCCCAGTTACAGTTTTGGTGGGAAATAGTATAACTGCCAAACTCTGACAACATATGCTTAATCAAATCTTAGTGTCAAGATAATATAACAAATTGGTTGATGCATATAGCAGACCCTGATGTTTTTCTATTTACAATTAATTCAAGCTATTTGATCCCTATTTACAATTTATTGGATCCTTTTTAGGACCAATTATTTCTCATTTTTTAAATCCATATTTTAAATTGCAAAAACACTAAACAAATACTAAAGTTTAGGCCATTGCAACAATCATATCTTTGTAATGACTGTCAGATCATATTTTAAAGATAATGTAGTATATTTGCAGTCTCATTTCACTCGTGCAGGTACAGGAGCCCGAAGTCTTACATTCAATGATTCAGGAGCAAATTGCTCCCCATTGTCATCAAATTTCTGAATGGTCCATGAAACCCAAGGACACTACCCCGTATTCCTTTTTTATTGTACTATTTAATGTTATTTATAGTAACTTTTTATGCTTGCACTGTACTGCTGCCACAAAACAATTAATTTTATGGCACAGTTTCAAGGCAGTGATAATAAATAGGATTTTGATTCTGTTGATATGAATGTTACATATATTAAGGTACAGAATATTTAGTCTTGTACATTTATTCATTTCTTTTTATCTCATTTATTCTTCCCTTGTGCTCTTCCGTCCCTTCCACAATCTATAATTTCCTGTATTGAAACCTTTCTCTTTTGCTTCTACTTTTGATGTACCTCATCTTTACAATTTAAATCCCTTACCCAACTCTTTACTTCAAAATCCTCACTACTTCCCAAGTTATGTGGCCCAATAGAACATTGTCTCAGTACCATTCAAGAAGAGACAGCCCCTACTATCTACATACATACAGCTCCTAGTTTCGACGATTTTTGTGCCAGTGCTTCATGAAAATCCATTCATCATTTGTTATGCCAGAATTCAATAGTGAAATCAGAATATTCAGTTCCAAAATTTCTAAAACTTCAAGGCAGCAAAGCTCTTTCTGAAAATCTTCTGCATTATTTCTACATATTTAACAAACCAACTTTTTATCTAAACTAGAAAATTATTTTTTAGCCACAGACATAATTTATACACCATTAGGTGTATCAAGAACAGTCACTACCCCTCAACCATCAGGCTCTTGAACAACAAAGGATAACTACACTCATTTAAGGACTCTTGTTATTTTATGCTCATTATTTAATGCTATTTATTTATATCTGCATTTGCAGTTGCTGTTCATTGATTCTGCTTACAGTTAATGTTCTGTAGATTTGCTGAGTATACCTGCAGGAAAAGAATCTCAGAGTTGTATGTGGTGACATGTATGTACTCTGACAATAAATTTTACTTTCAACTTTGATGAGGTGACTAATATTATAAATTAATAAAAAAAAATGCTCTGTTGGATATTTTAACCAACGCAGAGCATTATAAGTATTCACTCACCTCCCAATAGTACCTCAGCTGGCTCAACCATTCAAAATCATTTTCATTATTGATTTTTTTCTTTACCAGAACTGCCAAGACATCTCTGGCATGTACGTCCAACACAACCAAAGCACCAAGAGTAGTACGATTCTGCTTGGATAGTTTTCCCCGGACCAAGGTCACAATATCATCAATTTGCTTATTATTCTGATCCAGATAACTCTCAAGAGCCTTTGAAGCAAATGTGATGGATTATTTAACTGTATGTAGTCAGTCATACTGAATCCACTAGATCTTGAGATTTTTTTTCTAATGACTATGAATGAGAAAAATTTCTAATTATACCTTTTTAACATTGCCGTTCTTTTCTTTTGAAAATACGTTACTTTTTATATTGAAAATATTTTAAGAAATTAAATAAACTGGCTGAAGAGCTTAACAAAGACCTGAAGAGCATAACAAAGTCACAATGATTTTAATCAGAAAAATTAATTCATTTTACATTGCTGAAAGTCTTCTACTGGGATTAACAGAACTAAATTATATGAACTATTTGAAAATTTATTCTACTTTAAGTTAAACAAGTTAAAAGATGACATTTAAAAAAATCTGTATTTCTGAATCTTTAGTTAAAAATGGATTACATATGGATTTGTAAATACAAATTTTGCATTAAGTCATTTTGTTTAAAAAAATTATTCCACTTACCTTTTGGCCTGCTTTAATAGAATGTTGAACCTCTTGTGTCCAAAACAACTGTGAGACGCACAGCACTGTCTGACCAGGCCAGTTTCTCACCCAATCCATGCGTGGAGTATTTGGATAAGCTTCAATCGCTTGACCAATAACCTTGGTATTAGCCACAAAGCAAACACTGTAAAATCTGCTTTTACAAGTTTAAAATTCATTAATGGACCTATCATGAGCTTAATTCAGAACAGAGTTTGTACATACGGATTTAGGATGAAAGTTTTTGTCTTTCTGAACACAAATCGATATGGTGGTAAAGAAAACATACTGCACACTTGCCTTCATTGATCAAAGTGTTGAGTAAGTATGATGGGAAGTTTATTGCAGGTGTATAAAACATTGGTTATACCATGGTTGCCCTTTCTTGTACAGTTCTGATCGGTGAATTACAGGAAGGGTGTGAAGGCTTTGGAGAGGGTACAGAAGAGGTTCACCAAGATGTTGCCAGGAGAGTAAAGTATTAGGTATAAGAGGACGTTGGGCAAACCAGGATTGTTTTCTCTAGAGTGTCAAAGGCTGAGAGGCAACTTATTAGAAGTATAGATGATTATGTGAGATACAGGTTAGGTTAGATAGAGCTTTTGTTCAGTAATTAAATTAACAGTTGTTCAAGATAATGAGAAATTCTGTGGCTAAATTAGTACATTCTTCTTAATCTTGTATTAACAGTAAAGCATTTCAATTTAACAAAATTAGGAAGGGCTTATCCAGGTAATTACCAAGACCTTATTACCTCTGTTTTAGAGACATAAAATGAGTGCATTGAAGGCCAAAATTTAGACCAGACATTCTAAATTGCTGAATCATTTTCCACACAAAGTTGAGTTTAATCTTCTTTTAAGCCCAAAGAGGATACGAGGTTACAAGCATGCAAGTTGGGGTGGAAAAATAAGAATGTTCTGAGAACCAGCATTTACTTTATATCCTCAGTGAAAAAAAAATATAAAACATGAAGCCAATAAATAAAAGGGCACAAGTATTAGCAGTCAATAATTTCCTCTTTTCCATCACATTTTTCACTATCAGTCACAGAGGATTACTTTAGCAGCTCCCCAAATATGGTCATTTTTTACCAAACATTTTAGGAATGGCTTCGTCCCCTCCACCATCAGATTTCTAAACAGTTCATGAACACTACCTCACTAACACACTGCCCTTCAGCTTGACCTGATAAAGTGACTAAAACTGTAGTCTCACAGAGCTGCAGGGGTTTTTATCTTGCTTTGTAGGACATTTGGCCAATCAATAAACAAAACATATACAAAACATACCTCTACTGCTTTTTCCTTGTTTTCTATTCTTCCCACATCCTATCAATCCCATTCTTAGCCCCACTCCTCCACCACCCAGATGCTGCTATTAAACCACCAACAATAATAGCATACATAAAAAAATTTAGCTTAATCAGGGTAAGTGAAATAAAAGTCTCAGAAAAAAGCAAGGTGAAAACTAGTGATCTAACTAGCTACAAGTGCATGCACCCTTCATTTGGCCCAGAGGAATTTTCCCTGATAGGTGTTGCTGGAAGGTTAGATTTTGAATGCAATTACAGAATTTCACGTTATATTTTATTAAGGTAGGACCTCCAGTGTAACACATTTATGAAACAAAAGCCCCAATCCCCAGCACTGATTTCCAATGGCTGGATAATAAAAATGATGGAGACGGTTTGGTAATTAAACTACACCATCTGCCTTGGGATGAACATGGAGTATGATATGTTACTTATTCTGAACACATTTAACACACATATGCCATTTTAATTATTTTTTGTTCATCAAGTTACAGAATAAAAAGATTGCCAATATATTTGATACCTAATCATAAAATAGCAATATATTACCTTGTGAATGGATCTTGTCATGGCTGACTCAAGTTCTAGAAGCCATTTTTCCACTTGACCTCTAGCTTTTGCAGTTGAAATTACGTCAACAAGTTCCACCACTTCATCTTCACTGCTCTTCATGTGTGTTATTTCCAAGATATCAGTAAACTGAACTTTTGCAATACCCTCAAAGCACTTCTTCAAATGAGGTTGTACTCTGTAAAAATGCAAAGTTTTACAACTTCAACAATCTCCTTTCAAATACCATAAGACCATAAGATGTAGGAGCAGAGGTAGGCCATTCGGCCTATCAAGTCTGCTCTGCCATTCAATCATGGGCTGGTCCAATTCTTCCAGTCATTCCCACTCCCTGCCTTCTCCCCATACCCTTTGATGCCCTGACTACCATACATACATTCCATACATTTCATTTTCTGTCTCTTGAGATAATTAACCAGCATCTTTTCTTTATAACCTCAATGGAACAGTTGAGCCAATGCATTTATGAACTGCAAGTTCATAAAGCTCACCCCCACCCAATACCATTTTTCTGGGAGAAATCTGATCTACTAAGTCTTAATTTTGATAGGCAAAATGTACTATATCTGAACATTTCCAGGCAGAAGTGTGATGGTGATAATCCTAGATGGTGTGATGACAGAATAAAATAGGCTACTTCATTCATAGTTTAGGTGAGTCTTGGTTTTTAGCATTTGCAAAAAGGTCTTAATGTATGCTTGAGGCTGACTCATGTATCTCAATGGCTTGGCCTGAGACAGCCGATAGTTAGGGTTCATAAGTAATCAAAGTGGTAAATAACAGCTGAATCTGGACCGTAAAGGAATCAAGTACATCTTTGCCACTCATCCCATTCACCAAGCCCCAAAATACAACCGTTGGGTTATAAATTTCTTCCATTCCCATCAGCTCCCTAATCTCTGCTACTCCCAATCTCGCAACCTCTTCTCAATTGTCCACCTCCACTGTCTTCTCTGAATCACAAAACTTCTGATCTGATTACCAAATTCCTAGTCAAGAAAGCACATGAAATCTGATTCAGTTGTGGAGACAAAGGAGACTGCAGATACTGGGACCTAGAGCAACAACCTGCTGGAAGGAATCATCAGGTAAAGCAGCATCTATATACTGTTAGTATATAAGAATGATGCAAGTCACCATGATGCTGCTCAACCTAATATGTTCTTTCAGTTGGTTGTTTAATTCCATTGTGGACCCAAATCCAGTTCCTTGCTTTTTCGTATTATACAATTCTTTGCCATAAAACTTCATTATATTAATCCACGTGTTTATATCATTTTCTTTTAAAAAAAAAGTACAACACAATTTGTTTCTAATCAGTTCACCAGCAATTCTTATCCAGCAATCTCAATCCCATAAACAGGTTCCATTTAAAAAGACCTCAAAAGGAATGTTGAATTTATTTCAGTGCTTATACACAAGTTACTTTCAAAAACTCATAGCAGCACCACACAAAGTATCAGACAGACTGTATACCAAGTTAAATCATACCTGGTAGGATCTTTGGTTTCCGAAAGGATCTCTAACAACTCATCATTAGATAGGAAGAAAAATCGTGGGAAAAAAAGGCGCTTCTTTTCCAAGTAATTATTAAGTCCTTTTAGAATCAAATCCAGCAGTTCATTTGATTTTTTCAGCTTTTCTAACATTTTATCGATGGATACCACTGCCAGGACATGTGTATCCTGAAGAGACAACAATTTACTTATTATAGCTGCTTTCTCAATATACACAAATGGTGTTTTGTGTTACATTCATTGCTTAAGATTTTTCAGCCACAGCAACAAGAATTGCCCTTAGAATACAGTGTCCTTTCAACAGTTAGGCAGTGATCACTGCCTTCAACTAAATTTACAGCCATTGTTCAATAAGCAATTTCAGCTTTAGTCAATGAAAGATGTTTGATTTTGGACCATCAAGTTATTATCCACACTGACATGAGACAAGATATTGAGGATCTTCACTCCAGGCATACCAGAATTATGTTCTTGAAGATCACTGACAGGAACTTTGTTTAGTGCCATCATATAGACCGCAACATAGACGAATTAGCTTCACTGTGCATCAACAGTAGTAGAAATTAAAGGTGATATATATATAGTCTTCGAAACAGCCAGTGAGTTTATTGTATATGATTTATGTTTTAAAAAAAACGTTTTTTGTTGGCTTGTAAGGGCTCATGATCCAAGTAGCTAAAAGCCACACATAAAATAAAGGTAGGCTGAGGCTCATATTTACTACTCATAGTATTGTACATAAGAATACTTGCTGCCTGATAACAGAAAACAGTTTATTTCACAAGTTTTAACTTTTGCTTGTGAGAAAATTTGGTATTCACTCAGCCCACCATGTAACCTATGTTAAACACTGCAGCTGAAAGGGCAGCAAGGGTAGTTAACAACTTAAAAATGCAAATGTTTTAAGGCTGAATGAATCTTACATAAGTAACATTCCAACAAAGAATGTGTGCTGGCATTTATTCCTGGGTGATACTTAAAAACTGAAGACATCAAATGAGAGTCTGCAATTCTAGAACCACTCCACTATATTTGACCATAAGGTAAATACTATCTGAACTCTTCATTCTTAGTCCAAATTCAGTAGAAATGGAGACCTTCTATTATTAGAGTGTCACCCAGCAATAAATGCTGGCAGACATTCTTAGTTGGAATGCTATTGTGAAGAGTCCAAGAAAGGAAGAGCAGAAATTGGTGCGTTTGAAGACTTAGAAAGGTGGATCTATAACAGTGCTCTGAACGACTCACAAATTGCACACAGTCTGGGAAGCTAAGAGTTACTTAGAACTTCAGCAGCTTAATGATGGTGGTTCATTAAACCACCATCATTTATTAGTAGTTCAAATCAATTTCTGTTGAAGATAATCTCGTTGTTTTTACCTGAAAAGTTAAGTCCATGCTAAACAGATTTTATCATAAACCAATGAAATTAATTGAAAAAGGCATTCACATTTATTTGTGATAAAATCATGAACATTTGTACACTTGCTACGTAAGGAGTTAAAATTACACATGCCAAAAAATGTTTTAAAATAGTAAGATCTTGGTTTCAATCAGTTTCGATCCATGTAATATATAAGCACATACAACATACAAATTACAACTGTATAGGAAATACAGAATGACCTCTCAATCAAGATACTTAACCACATATATATCTGCAGATAAACAAAAATCAAAACAAGTATCAATACATCAATACAAACTTCTGTAAAGCTGTTGTAATTCAAGACATACATTTCTTCTGAACTATATTTACAAATCTGTTTGTCTTCTTCAATATGCTTCGAGTATGAACTAACCTCAGTAAAGATTATAAATAAAAGGTGATCCAATGATCTCAACAGGGAGTTGTATCAATTGGATTTCCAGCAATGGAATGGAACGAGTTTTTTTAAAAATATAATTTAAAACATACTCTGTTAAGCACTTCAAATAAAAAGAATTCCTACAATAACTACCTGACAAAAAGATAATTTTCATGCAATAGCTCAGACAGATAATATAGTAAAAACCACCATGGGGTACCTAGTCTGTATTGAGTTAGTTACTCTTCATTGAAGCAGTAGTAATAGTGTCCAAACTTATTTCAAGAATCTTTATGCTGAATCAGAATTACTGAAGCATCTCTTCGTTTGATTAATGTCCAACAACAACATGTCAAAGTGTATCAGACAAGAATAAGTTCAAATTCAACCATAATACTGAATTTCACATATTTCAAATGGCATCACAATGGACATGAATGTAAATAATGTCTAATTACTGATGTTATAAAAATGCACCTTAACAGAAGTTCAATAACTGTAAAAGGGTTATGAAAATCAATAGAAAAATTAAGTAATTCAATTTTTGTAAAAATTAAAGAATATTTGTAACAAACCAATTTTAATGTATGTAGATGAATGACATATTTGCATGGTGCATGTGCATGATCAAGCTATTAAGAGAGACAAATAACTCAGTTACACTTGTTTCAATAAGTTTCCTAGTATTTCCTTCTTCTCTTCCTCCACTTATAGACTTCATGTTTTTCAACATGCTCCCTGTTGTCCAAAAGCAAGGCAGGCTTGTAAGTAACCATAGTGGATTCCAGTTCATTGGGACAAGTAGATTTTGGCCCAATGAACAGGTTGCCCCAATCAGTGGAAGTTTCATGAAAATAATAAAAAAGGTATTAAAAAAAAGATAAACAACTGTTAACTAACAACACACACAACATGCTGGAGGAACTCAGCAGGCCAGGCAGCATCTACGGAAAAGAGTAAGGAGTCGACATTTCCAACCAAGCGTTTTGTGTATGTTGCTTGGATTTCCAGCATCTTGTTTAACATTTAACTAAGTAACTTATTATGTATTTAAATGAAATACAGAACAAGTTAGAACACTATCAATACCACTACAGTACTATAATACTGTGTATGAGTTCCAAATAGTTATCAGAGGAATTCATCCAGTGTACACTGCTGCATTCTGTCTGTAAATCAACAAAATCAATGCAGCCACTGAGTGCAGATAACAGACAGCCCTCATGCAATCTTTTTGATGATTACATCCTCCAAGTCTTCATTTTCATTCTAACATTCAAGATGATTGTTGATACCTTCAATTTCGTCATAGTCACTAACTTGAATTAGTGAAATCATGTCGTTTTAACTCCTGGTTGTTATTGGCATCTCCAATCCTGAATGCTTGACACTACAGTGAGCAAAACGGTTCTGTATTGCCATACTGCTTATTTCTCACCAGCTATCAGTGACAAAAATCACTGCTTTTTGAATACAAATGCACATATCTTGACACTATTTTAAAAACTGTTCACTCTAAGCACAATATAGTGTCTAACAGCCAGACAAATGCACACAATTGATGCTAGTTAGAAACTATTCAGCAATAGTCTCCTGTCTATAGTGGCCCAAATAAACAAAGCAAATTCTGGCTATTTTCTTGACTAATTTTTGAGTTTAACAGTTGTCCCAAGGAAGCGGGGGCTTCGATTAACCAAAGGCCCAATTAACTGGAATCCAGTGGATATAATTACAAAGATGGGAAGGGATACTATCTTTGAAGACTAAACAGATTGTGGGACTAAAACTAGTTGTTGCAACTATGACCTTGTGCAAGAATTAGTTCATGACAAACACAGCATTTTCAGAAAGAGTGGTAATCAGTTAAAAAAGTATTAGAGAATTAACAACATAGAGCACTGTTCTCCAGCAGAAATTGCACCATTTTAAAAGCAGTAGAGATCTAAGGAATTACTTGTATTCAAAATGGCTACATCTGGATTCAACATTGAAGATGAGTTTGAACATTTCAGTTCATACACAGAATGAATGAAATTATATTTTGAACAATAGAGGAAATTGATGGTAAATGTGTCTGCCCAAAACAAAGGTTCGTAGGAACACAATAAAACCATCTTCTAACAGAAATGGCATATGTCCTTAATTTGCAAGTCTGAAATCAAGGTAGTCAACCAAAATTATTCTTGTAATGTTATTTCTTCATTGAAGAAAAGTTTTCACAATGATAATCCATCAAAAGAAATTAAAGATGAAGCTAAGTTGAAAAATAGGGAATTGGGCTGAACAGTGCTCACATTGCCTAGAGCAATAATGAAAAGCACAGCAATGTAGGGAGTTGGATTCATACAGTATAGAATTGGTCCATGTCAAAATTCCTGTTATCACCCTGTTTACTTGTGATGTCACTTTCAAGGAACCATATACTTGTTTAATCCTTTGACCCTCTATTCTACAGCATTTCTCAAGGCCCTACCATTCACTGAGGAAGTCCTACTCTCATTTGTCTTCCCAAATTACAACACTTTGCACTAATCCAAATTAAATTCAATTTACCATTTCTCAGCCCACTTATTCAGATGATTAAGATTTCCTTTATGAATCCTGATAACCATTTTTTTCTGTTTACAGCACCATCTAATTTGATGTTATCTGTAAACCTATCAACCATGCCTTGTACATTCTGTTCCAAATCATTGACATAAATGACAAATATTAATGGGCCTAACGTGGACCCCAGTGGAACACCACTAGTAATGAGGCCACAGTCCAAACCCTCTGCATTCTACTATCAAGTCAAATGTGTATTTTCTTGCACTCCATACAATCTAAATTTCCGTAGCAGTCCACAATGCAAAAGGCTATCAAAGGCCTCAGTGAAGTCCACCACATCTACCACTCTGACCCTATTGACTTACTTGATTAATTCTTCAAAAAACTCATTAAGATCAAGAAGCACAATCCCCCACACAAAAAGCCATGCTGACTATCTCTAATCAATCCCTGCATTTCCAAATGCCCATACGCTAACATCCAAACAAAAGTACAATTAAACGGTACTAAATTTACTTAACACAGGCACAGAGATTTCAGCAGATCCCTCAATAATGTGTAAGAATATATATTTATTTAGACATACAGTCAATGAAAGGCCCTTCTGGCCCAGTGAACCCACACAGTCCAATTACATCCATGAAATTGTGTCTTTGATGTGGGAGGAAACGGAAGCTTCCAGAGAAAGGTACAAACTCCTTACACTCAGATAATGACGGAATTGAACTCAGGTCACTGGCACTGTAATAGCGTTACAAGAATTGCTACGTTACCATTCCACAGCACAGTTCAAATAGAGTGGGGCCCGATCAAGGGCAAGCCTGAAGATTGATCAATTGTTTTTTGTAGTAAAACCTAAAGCAGTTAACCATATGATTCTTAAGGTAATCATGAACTAAAGAGTTGACAAAACTTGGTAGCTAATGCCTTCTTGACATAATTTATGCAGTTCAGAGACATCAAAGTTTTTAGCAAGCTAGATGTGTCACAAACACATTCAGTTGAAAGTGAATAAGGAGCAACATTGGACATGTAATGGAAAATGTGTACAGTAAGTAACCTATAGACACGAAGACATTTTATGTTACCATGAATTAGGTTTTAAACAGAATAAGCTGCTATTTATACAATCACAATGATATACTAGTAGTTATTCAAATCTTTGAATGTTATAAGAAATGTTCAAGTAGACTTATAAACCTAATACTGATTCAAAAGAAACAAGATATTGATTAGATTGGGCTAAAAATAGATATACTGCAAATCAATTGTAATCAGCCAAAAGAAAAGTAGAAGCAACTATTAAGGCAGGGAAATCTTAAAACATTGAAGAATTAATAGTCTTTGCACATTACTATTTAAGCACTTTATGAAAATATTAAGTCTATAATTATTTCCTCAGCATCAAATAGTACAACTAAATATTGGAGGGAATGGTCAGAATAACTTCAGAAATAGGTTTTACAAGTTTAATTATGAGACAATGATTAGCAAACTTTTTGTTAAAACTCAAAACAGCACCATATTTCCTAATAGCCCTGTGTATTATCACAGCTGGGTTTATCATAGTTAAATCTTGAATGGAGAGTGGAAGAGATACAATTAAGACAGAATTGAAATTATGACTCAAGCTAAAGAGGGAAACAATTCAAAAGACTCATTGGAATTAGTGCGTAAATACTACCTGGCAATGTTGACATTTGGAAATGAAATGTTAGAATGATAATTGAAGTTCGCTAACAATGAGATATTGTGCGGAAAAAAATCTTTTAAATCCTGTAGGAGGGAAAATGGAGTATCTTGAAATTATGTAATTATTAATGTCCTTTAGTTGATCCTGTGGAAACTATTGAAGAGAAGATACAGTGTCCTTCTGAATTGATTCATGATTCAGTTTTCTCAGGTCAAGAAGTAAATACAAAGTCAGTAACACAATTTCTTTTGAAAATATCAGTACTGTAACTCAAAACATTTGAACAGATTAAATGTGTAAATATTGTGTATACATTAATCTATCTTTTATTTGCAAACAAGGAAAGCAGCTTAGTTTGAGTAAACGTATGAAGTATGTATGCAATGCAGTACAGTTAAAATGTGGAACAAGCTAACTGGAAATGACTTGGCATCTCTCTCTCTGCTCCTCTGCATACATTGCAGTATTTAAATTAGGATAATAAATGTGTGCATACAGAGATTTTGCCTTTAATTAATTTAAAACAAACATTAGGATAGGTCACATGATGTCCAACTATAAATACAGGCTGTGTCTTCAATTCAGCTGCAGTTAATTATTATTTTCTTGGCTGATAATAATAATAGGATTCAAATGTTAATTTACCATTAAAACGTGTTTCATAAGTTCTTTCCAGGTCTTATCTACAGTGGTAAATCGTCTTCCCTCTTCGGGCATCTGGGCCATGATGTCAGGGGAACTGAAAATTGGTTCCAGGTAAAGCCAAGTTGCTTGCACTTTTAAACATTCATCCATTATTTCCTGCAGTAGCAACAGCTTACTTTCCCACGATCTGTGTTACACAAACAGAGATATCAACATCCAATTTTTTTGGTTATGCCATTTTCTAACTACAGTGTTATTTTTCCAGATTTGTGATATTTGCACAAATATTGAACCTCCTTTCAAAGCAGACCCAACTTCATGCCTTGATAGAACTACCAGCTGCCATTGCCTAAAAATGCAACCGGGAATGGAAAATGTAATTGCTAACTCAGTGATACACCACATTGGTGCTACAATGCAGACAACCACTATGCTTTAAGGCCTGTATTCCCCCCCATACAGATTTATATGTATGTTGGTGTACAGACATGGGAGAAAATAATATCTGAAGCAGTGTATGTACATTTATTGGTTGGCAATCAAGAAAAAAAAAGCATAGCACTATTTTACATTCAGCTTTATGGAACTAAAACCCTATGAGACTATCAAATAGTTCAACTTTTTAAGTCTTCACTGATTGCAAAATTCTCCAAGATCCTCAGACTTCTGACCATTCCAAGCACTTCTGACACCATGACCAAGGCCCCCAGATGTTCTGATCCTTCAAGCAATGATCCATTCCAATCATGTTTTCTGTCTTTTTAATCCCTAATCAATATTCCACAAAGATCTCAACAGAAATCTCACCTTCTCCAGGTCCTAATTCTCAGTGAAGGTCCCCTTTCCAGATCCAGATCATTGAAACTCCCCGCCTTCCTCCAAGATATTATCCTCAGCAAAGATTCCTTCTGGTCCCCAGACTCAGATCCTATCAATGATGAAGATTCATTCCTCTCCATATTCATTGAGGATGCATGTTTCATCATTCCAGGAATTATCCTTTCAACATTCCACATCCACCTGATCAAGCTTTAATCAATGGTGAACATCCACTACATGTTCCTCTATACTTGTGTAGGAAGAATCCCCTTCCTTCTTTCATGCTCCATATTGGACATTCCTTATTTTTGGTTACGTCACTTTACAATTAAAGTCATATTTCTCCTGCTTTGTAATTTTTTTTGCATATCCAGAGCCCCATTCCACTGAAGCCAAGCTCTGATCAGTAGTGAAGGGTACTTCATGTCTCCAACCCAGGCCCGCCCTGATTATTGTTGAAGATTTTACCTTTCCATCCTACAAGCCCCATTCATTGTTTATCCACATTTTTCTCTTCATGCCTCTTTCATTGACATTCTACCTATTTCCCTCTACTCCAGGCTTTAATCAACAGTGAATATCCTAACCGAATGCCTTGATAATTATTGAAGAACTTCCCACGATATCCCCCACTTTCCAACCCCAATCATTCCAATTCCAGGTGACTGCCATTCACAAAGGACTCTCCTTACAGCACTCCACCCCCACTGATAAGCATCTTAAGACCTTGATCTTGGTCAACTAGCCAATGGTCCTCTTGCCCCACCTCAACTCTACCAGCATTACTGCAGTACTGAAGAGCACAGACTCTATTTTGGGAAACCCAACAGACCTTCAATAGTACTCAAGGTCTTGGCTATGGACACTGAATTGTGAATTACTGAATTGTGCAATGGCCATTAGCATCCCACTGTAATATCCATCACAAGCACCTGCTTGCACTAAAATGTTCGTCCAGAAGTCAAATCAAAACAAAATAATCAATTCCAACATTTTAAACAGAAGTAACTGTGGGAATGGAAAGAGATATTTTAGTGATACTTGTACTAACAAACTGGGCTGCTTAGACATATTTTGGACCTTTCCTATACACAACCTTTTCATTTGAAGATTTCACTGAAGACCACAAGTGAAGCACCCTTCTAGACTTAACAAATATCACCTACAAAAGATGCAGTTAACTAAAAACTTTTTGTAAAACAATAATAACCAACAAATTTTGAGGTATATTGACAGAAGGGATCCAAAACTACTTTAATGTATTAATTAAAATATGGTATTTTGACTGGAACAGTACATGACTTCAAAACAAATGCATTTGACATTTTGCTGAAATACAGTAACCAAAGTTTTCAGAACACATTTATGACATTATTTGGTGGGAAAAAATTTTCATAGCCTTTCAATGTCCAAAACCACCCCACACTCAATGAAATACTTTTGCAGTATTGGCATCATTGCTCTGCATGAAATACACCATACAAGTTACAAATAGAAGGCTCCCAAAGTTGCTATATGTATTATCTAAATATAATTGATGCAATACTGGAACTTACAGTACTTCACACCTCCAATAGAACAGCAGTCTATCAGTACATCAGCCTGAATTTTGCACTGAAGTTACCCAAGCTGTCCTGCATTCTCTCTCCACAAATAAATTAGAAGAGGGTATTTATACTTCATAAGAAACTGCTGTGAATGCAGTGGTTTTGTAACAGCTGAAGAACTAAAGAAATACTGTGTAGATAGTTTGATTTGATAGTTACTTCACACAAAAATTGTCAACGTGGAGAATGATTCTACTATTAATTCTACTTCAGCACTCTACCAAGTGTTACAATCCTGACTGGTCTCCTTTACTGTCTGTATACCCATGACATTGATGCCACCCACTGCTCTAATCTGTTAACTAAATTTATTGATGATACTACATTGATTGGCCTAATCTCAAGTAATAATGAGGCAACTACAGAGAAGTCATCACCCTGACACAGTGGTGTCAAGAAGATAACCTCTCCCTCAATGTCACAAAAACAAAAGAGCTAGTTGTGGACTACAGGAGGAATGGAGACAAGCTAACTCCTACTTACATCAATAAATCTGGGGTTGAGAGGGTGAACAGCTTTAAGTTCCTCAGCCTACTCATTATCTAGGATCTCACATGGTCTGTACATACATGGTGAAAAAGCACAACATCACCTTTTTCACCTCAGACAGTTTAAGAAGTTTGGTGTGGACCCCCAAATCCTAAGACCTTTCTACAATTGAGAGCATCCTGACTGGTTGCATGAATGTCTGGTATGGGAATTGTACACCCCTTAATCACAGGACTCTGCAGAAAGTGGTGAGGACAGCGTATCTGTAGATGTGAACTTCCCACTATTCAGGACATATACAAAGACACATGTGTAAAAGGGACCCGAGTAACTCCAACCACAACTGTTCCAGCTGCTACCATCTGGGAAACATTACCACAGCATAAAAGCCAGGACCAACAGGCTCTGGGACAGCCTCTTCCACGGGGAACAGACCGATTAATTCATGCTGATACAATTGTATTTCTATGTTATATTGACTGTCCTGTTACACATACTATTTATAACAAATCACTATAAATTGCACATTTAGACAAAGACGTAACATAAAAACGTTCACTCCTCATGTATATGAAGGATGTAAGTAATAAAGTCAATTCAATTCTTATACATCAACCATATGATGTTACAGCTAATGAAAAAGAGCTATTGGTGACCATGTTAAGCAGAATCTTGTCATATTTTTGTTAGTAGATGTTGCCACAGTCAATTTAAAAAACTTCCTTCCAGAAATTGATTTCTCAATTGTATGGTTTAAATTATTTACAAACACTGATAAATTGAGAAATGTTACCTCACCTTATTATTTACATCAAATTTGCTCAAAATTATTAAGCATTTTGCAAAGATCTATTGCATTCAAACTTGAAACTGTCTTTAAAAACACCATGAGAAAAACTAAGAACAAAATTACCTGATTTCTTTTTCAAATGGCTGTATATAAGGAGATCCACGCATTGTCTGGGTCTTCACAATGTGATCATCTAGCAACATCTGGATATCATCAACAGCTGAAAGTATGTATGTTCCTGTTTCTCGGTATGGAAGGAGAGTAAATTCCATTGTGTCCCACTCATTTATCATCTTTTTCATGGCTTTTTCCAGTGAATATTCTTTAGCAGCAGCCTCACTTATGCCCTCAAACTGAGCTAAGAAAGGTTCAAGATTCATTGTGAGAAGTTTGGTAACTGTTGTGTCTGGAGCAGGTTTTAGCGGGAAGCCTGTAATTTCAGATAAGGCATCCCAGTGTCGATCACGCAAACCAGGGTTACAAAGGACTTGAACTAGGGGAATATGTTCTTTAAATTCCTCAACCTTTTTCCTAACAGCATGGGCAATTTTTAATGCATTTGGTGAGTCTGAGAAAGTCCGTTCCAACTTGTATAGACCACGCCAGTAGTTTCCTGCATCTGCTTCTACCTCATCTGGGTTGACCTCTGTAAACGGTCCTTCCATCCAACTATTATATTTGTTATTGAACTCTACAATGATTTCATACAACCTTAAATATGGTTGAAGGACATCGCTAGCTTGTTTCCGCTGAGGATACTGAGATTCAGGCCATCCAAATGCTTGCTCTTCTGCATTAATCTGATCAATCTGGCACAACAAAAAAAATCATAGAATTTAATTACCTCGTAACATGACCATAGACGTATATGTTGATTGGATTAAAACACATCAAATATCACTCAATGAGAAACATGGATATCAAAAAACTGGATTAGGCCCCACAAGCCTACAAGATTCCCTCCCTGACTCCTTGACTTTGGTAAGACTATTTTCATACTTCAAACCTGCTACAATTAAGACTAACATACCATCTGGCATCTAATGTCTTACTTTATTAGTACTAGTTTCCAAGTTTCATGAACTAATGCAACAAGGTTTCTCAGCACACCAGCATTTTCAAGTTTCCCACTGTTTAAAATCACTCTGCTTTCCTACTCTTCCTATGAAGTAAATAACCACATATTTTACTGCTTTACTCCACCTGTTATATTCCTTTTACAGAACTAGCTAGATCTTTCCCATACTTCCCATTTCCTCTTTACAGTTCACTTCCAAAACTAGCTTTGTCTGGTCATTAAACCAATACCCAACATTCTTCTTTTGTGTCCAAGTTCCTGGCTTGTACAGTTTCCGGCGCTCTAGGTGCTTCTAACTAAACTTCAGGAACTGTTTGGGAGAAATTTCGCTTTCCTCCATTTCCAGAATACTTTGAGCTTTACAGAACACAAACACTCATTCATTCTTTTTTTCCCGATGATTCTTCAAGATGTATTAAGAAGAAGCATCTGGTCACCTTCCACGTGCTTCAATGGGTGCAGCCAAACACTGGGTGCTGAATTTTTATGTGGTGGACTGGACAGCAATAAATAGGATGCATTGTGCTCTGTGATATTAAACTGCTTGAGTTTTGTTGGAGCTGTACGCAACCTCATTTATGTCAACTAGATACTGGAATGTTTTTTGAAGAGTGAGGAGCTGAGTCATCCACTTCACTCACAGTGCTTCAATAAGAACATAAGAATTGGAAGCAGAAGGAAGCTCTTTGGTTCTTTGAGCCTGCTCTATAATTTTTAAAGATCATGGCTGGTCTTCTGTCTCCATTCCATTTTCCTTTACTGTTCCCAAATCCCTTAATTTTTTTAATATCCAGGAATCTATCCGTTTCTATTTTGAATGAAATCAAAGACTGAACCATCTAACTCTCCAGGTTTAAAACTCCAAAGATTTTCCACTTTTTGGATGAAGAGCTTTCCCCTTATTTCAAATCCTAAATGGCTGATCCCTTATTCTGAGACCTGTAATCCAGGGAAATTACCTTGATTTCATCCACTTATCAAGGCCTGATAAGAATTTTTAAAGTTTAATTGAGAGTGTCTTTCATTCTTCTAAACTCTAGACAATGCAACACTGGTTACTCAATTGCTCTTCAAATGAAAAATCTATATTACAAGAACTATTCTAGCCAATCTTTGCTGAACATTTTCTATGACATATACATCCTCTGGGCCTGTATTCACTGGAATTCAGAAAAATGAGGGATGACCTGACTGAAAACCATTAAATGTTGAAAGGCCTAGATAGAGTGGACGTGAAGAGGATGTTTCCCATGGTGAGAGAGTCTAGGACAGGGGTTCCCAACCTTTTTTATACCATGGACCAATACCATTAAGCAAGGGGCTTGTGGACTCCAGGTTGGGAACCACCGGTCTAGGACCAGAGAACACAGCTTCAGAATAAAGGGGCATCCTTTTAGAATGGAGATGAAGAGAAATTTCTTTAGTCAGAGAGTGGCAGATCTGTGGAAGTCCTTGCCACTGATGGCTGTGGAGGATAGTCATAGGATATATTTAAGGCAGAGGTTGATAGATTCTTGATTAGTCAAGGCATGAAGGGATATGGGGAGAAGGTAGGATCTTGAGGCTGAGAGGAAAACTGGATCAGCCATGATGAAATGGCAGAGAAGACTTGAAGGGCCAAATGACCGAATTCTGCTCCTATATCTTATGATCTTATGAACTTTTTACAAAATTCACAGAAACCAAAACTCTGCACAATACTCCAGATGCTACTTCACCAAGGCCCTTACATAAATGTAGCAAAATTCAAATCCTCTTGTTAAAAACGTCAACATACTATTTGCATTTATAAATGCTTGCTCCACCCACAATGTTCATTTTTTGTGACTTGCTTCCAGCAATACTCAGGTTATAGGATATACAACACTGGCTCTTTGATCTACCTAGTCCATTCTGACCAAGCAAGTTCCACCCTGTTTATTACCCACATCCCTCTAAAAATTTTCTATGTACTTATCCAATGTTTTTTTAAATGATGAACCTGCCTCAACCACTTTGCTGGCAACTCTTTGCATATCATAATACTATCCCCATATCTACCAAATATTGAATGGCCCAAACAGAGTGGATATGGAGAGGATATGGAGGAGGGTCTAGGTCCAGAAGACACAGCCTCAGAATTGAAGGATGTCCTTTCAGAACAGTCTTGAGGAGGAATTTCTTTAGCCAGAGGGTGCTGAATTTGTGGAATTAATTGCTTTAAATATATCAAATGTGTGGCAGAGGTTAATAAGTTCTTGGTTAGTAAGGGTGTCGAAGGTTATGCGGATAAAGCAAGAGAACAGCGTTGAGAGGGAAAATAAATCAGTCATGGCAGAGCAGAATTGATGGGCCAAATTCAGCTCCTTTATCTTGTGGTCATAAATGCACAACCCACATTTGAATGATTTAAAAGGCTCCCTCTCATCTTAAATTGGTGCCCCCTCCTACTTAGATTCCCTTTCTCCAGGATTAGAGTGCATTCACCCTATCTATGACCTCATTATTACATACACCTCTATAATGTCTAAAACAGTTTTTCTTCAGTCTCCTATACTTCCATGAGTAAAGTTCTAGCCTGCTCTACCTCTTCATTTAACTCAGGCCCTCTAGTCCTGATAACATTCCATAAATCTAATTACACTTTTTACGGCTTAATTACATCTTTCCTATACCAGGGTAACCAAAACTATACACAACACACCAGGTTCAACCTCACCAACAACTCTTCAACCACTTCCACCCTGAGAAAGAGACTCTAACCATCTACCTATCTATGCCTCTCAAAAGTATACAGTATCAACTCCAGTCAGGTTTCCGCTCAGTCTCTAGCGCTCCAGAGGAAGCAATTCAAGTTTGCCTGCCTCTCCTTACAGCTAATACACTCCTATCCAGGTGAATCCCCAGTGAATTTCTTCCACACATTCTCCAAAGCCTCCATGTCCTTCGTGTACTGTCGTGACTACATTTGTAGACATTACTCCAAAAGTAACGTAATTAAATTTTTATGCAGCTGGACATGACTTCCCAACTCTTATACGGAATACCTAAATTGACATCAGCAAGCATGCTGCATGCCTTTACTAACAACCTTTATACTTATATTGTTACTTCCAGAGAGCTATAGCTTTCTCTCCAAGACCCATAGATTCACTACATAATATCCTCTTGTAACTGATCTCCCAACATTCCGTCTGCTATTTTCATCTCAATCTCAACATTTCCCAAAGTCTGCTTTTGTATACGTACAGTAAGGTGGACAACTTCACATTTTTCAGCATTGTATTCCATCCGCTACGTTCTTATCCACTCACTCTTCAAGGAAAGTTACACATTTCCCAACCCTTTGACTCTAGGAAATCTCTTCTCTACAACTTGTTTATACCAACATGTTGAAATATTCAGTCCAGCCATTTCCATAATCTTTCAGATGTCAACAACAATATCCTTCCCAATTTCTAGAAATACATATTAATAAAGCTTATGTTAAAATAGGCAAAATATCAAAATGTTACTCAGAGTGTATTTTTCAATTGGGCTTTACATCTTTTTGAAAGGTCATATACTGTATTTTTCAAGGCATTTGCATTTTAAATGCAAATACAGCATTTTAACTCTGTATTCTGTAGGATAGCACTTTGAGCACTATAGTACTTCAATTTAACTCAAGCTTTGCAATAACTGATACAACACCATAAGACATAGGAGCAAAATTAGGCCATTTGGCCTATCGAGTCTGCTCTGCCATCTAATCATGCCTGATCCTTTCTTTTCCCCCCTCAGCCCCACACCCCAGCTTTATCCACATAAGCTTTGATGCCGTGTCCAATCAAGACCCTTTCAAGCTCTGTCTTAAATGCACCCAATGACCTGGCCTCCACAGCTGCCTATGGTAACAGATTCCACAAATTCTCCACCCTCTGGCTAAAGAAATTTCTCCACATCTGTTTTAAATGGACACCCCTCCATCCTGAGGCTGTGCCTTCTTATCCTAGACTCCCTCACCATGGGAAATACCCTTTCTGTCTAATCTGTCTAGGCCTTTCAACATTCGAAAGGTTTCAATGAGATCCCCTCTCATCCTTCTAAATTCCAGCGAGTACAGACCCAGCACTGTCAAACGTTCCTTGTATGATATTACAAGGAATGATATTACAAGGAATATTCATTCCTGGATCCATCTTTGTGAACCTATTTTGAACCCTCTCCAACATCAGCACATCTTCACTTAGCCCAAAACTGTTCGCAATACTCAAGGTGAGGTCTCACCAGTGCTCTATAAAGGCCCAGCATCACATCCCTGCTCTTGCATTCTAATCCTCTTGAAATGAATGCTGACATTGCATTTGCCTTTCTCACCACGACTCTACCTGCAAGTTAACCTTTAGGGTGTTCTGCACAAGGACTCCCAAGACCCTTTGCACCTCAGATTTATGGATGTTTTCCCCATTTAGAAAATAGTCTGCACATTTACTTCTTCTACCAAAGTACATGACCATGCATCCTCCAACATTGTATTTCATTTGCCACTTTCTTGCTCATTCTCCTAACTTACAATACTTTTTAAAAATATTTATGGTTTTTATACCAATGTGATATTATAGTAACTATGTGACTCAGTACCTTCTCTAAGGCTTGATTCAGCTTTGCACTTAATGTTTGAGCCTTTCTTAAGTAGCGACCAACATCTGACAATTCTGAAAAACTGGCAAATTCTTCTGCTTGCTTGGCATAGGTTTCAACTTCTTCTTCAAATCTCTCAATACGAAGCTGAAAATTAAATAAATTGCAAGATTCAGGTAAATTTGATAAAACAACAATAATTATTATTTACCAATTACAATCCACTGAACTCAAAAGCCAAAGTAAGCCCAAGGATAGAGAACAGTGTATGTCTCTCCCACAGCCAGATTCTTATCCTGAACCTGGCTCTGCTGTGATTCTTTCTTCTATAGGCAATGAAGGGTTTTGCCGAATTTTCTGCTCTAAAACTGTTGGATTTGGACTGTTCCCTCACTGCTGTCCATGAAATCCAAGCTACCATGCTCATTCCAAAGTAGTAAAGTTATCAGAATGTGATTGCAATGCATAATTTAGTGTATATTTATATTACAGATCTAAACTGAATATAAGGTTTTGCTGTGATGTTAGATTTAGTCCTGACTCTAACTTAAAGCTACCTGTGCATTACAAATCTGTTAAAAGATTTTAAACAAATTTAAGAAAATCATAAATAATATCTCACCTTGAGTCCTTGTTGATACTGTTCTTCTTTTTCTGAAGCCATCCTTTTGTGCTCCTCAAAAATCTCTGTCATTCGTCCACTCCACTGAAATGTTTGATTGTTTAATCGTATGTCACTTGGGGAAAGTGTAACATAATCGACCAGAAAAGCCAGACGATTTTTTGCTTCAATCAGCTTCAGCTCAAGTTCAGCCATGTCTTTCACTTCAACTTTTTGCACATAAGCCTAGCATAAAATGCACTGATTAATACAAATATATGCAATCAGAGCACCAAAGTAAAACAACATTTTAGCACTGGATTTTTGTTGTCAATAGTGGCCTTCAGGTTGTTATCTTCAAGAGACAAAGTCATGGCATTATGTTGAACGTAAATTAAAATATCTTGTTGGAGACAACTGCCCAGCCTATTTCTGGTGTAATTGTTCCTTGCCAGTTGTATAAAAATTATTGTTTATTGTTTATATTTTAACCAAGCTCTACTGCAAAACTGCACTGAAATATCATGGATTTAAACCATTTGCTTTCTTGGAATGCTATTTGTTTTACATGCCATATTGACAAGGATTGCCTAGGTCCTTTTATACAGATCAATTATGTCACAATTTTGAGGGATTGCGTCCAGGTAAGAATTTATTTAAAAATAAAAATACAAAAGTAAAGATTAAGATTTTCAACATAATTAAATGCTTAATTGTAATGTAAAAGGAATTTTATGTAGAATTACAGATTGCCGAGAGAACTGTCAATTATAGTATAATCAATTTTATAAAACAATTTTATAAAAGTAGTCCACTATACTTTGGCATTTATTATTTTCTTTCATAGTAATATGTTAATTTACACACATAATTCTTATGTACACTTAATCCTTCAAAGTAAAACAGAAAAAAAGACCTTCAATTGCATTAGTGCTTCTGTGTTTGGAGGTGTCGTTAAGGCTTTCTCTGCTATTTTCTCAAATTCAAGACATAACCTATAAAAAAAGTACAATTAGTTAACTATTCAACTATCAGAGAAGTGTAGTGGAGAAACTTCAATGGAGAAGAAAGATAGTATCAAAGGTAACTACGTACAAGAATGAATAGTCAGGACACATGTGAATTGGTAATGTTGGGAGGTTAGTCATGAGGTTTTAATGAACACATCGCATTATATGAAATTATACACAGGTAGGAACATATGGTTAACATATCTGTAAATACATGAAGATAGAGGATCACTATGAAGCTGTAGTGATTAACCGAAATTGGAAGGGCGGGTGTCAATCACATTAGCAAACCATTAGGGGTTAAACTAACTTCCAGAGATGGTTGGGAGGATAGATAAATATTGTAGGCAGATCTATCAAGCTGAAAGACAGTGTTTGCTAATATAATGCTTTAAGTGCCTGTGGAAGTGATCATCTCTCAAGCTAACTGATGGTGTTTGCAGATGCAATATTCTAGGTGCCTTTGCAGGTGAGGTGAGGGCAGGTTGTGATCATTTGTCAGAGAAAACAATTTATTGCAAGCTTGTACAGGATGTGGGGTTAATTGGTGACAGATAAATCATGAGTGGAATCAAAGAGTGCAAAAGAAAATAGGGAAAATTGGGAGCAACCCATAAGATTTTAAGCTGGAGAAGCAGCACTTCCACAGCTCCATATTCAGTTAAATATATTATTAAATCTTAAGTTGTTGGTCCTTTTGAGAACTACCTATTCAGCTAAATACTTGCCCAATTTTCTGGAGTAACTAAGAGCAGCAACTGCTGTCTCCAACCAAGTAACCAGAAGTACAGATCTCAGCTTGACATTGTTTCCTTTTGAAAGTATGATATACTTTCATTTTCACAGGTAACATCTATTATCCTCAATTTGCAAGATTTTGTTTAAAAGTTGTTTTATATACAGTATATAATCCCTGTGAGCCACCTTCTTGAACTGCTGCAAGGTCTGGGGCACATAAAGGGCCAAATACTTACACTGGAGGTTTAGAGACTATGTAGTTCCTAGATTTATAGCCCATAATGCTACAGAGCACATAGAAACAATTAACAGGAGATAGTATGTCAGATCATGCTTTAGGTTATGAGCCAATAGGAGTTCCAGGACATGAGAAGAGTAATGCAAGGGTTGAGTTGTCAAATACAAGAGCACCACAAGGAATTGCTGAATATGACAGCATTAAAGGTGCTTAAAAGCATTTTCAAGGGGAATGCTTGGGAGTTCGTGGCAAGAAATCTTCAGAGTAACTCATCCAATGAGGGCAGAAGAAGGGAGTTTGTTTATAGATTTCCCAGCAGAACTATATAAAATGATTATTATTTTAAAACAAGGTATTTAAAATAACCTATCAATGGTGGCCCTCACCTCCCAGAATTTCACTGGCCATTGACGTATTCCCTCTAAAAATGAACCTTTTGCCTCATTTGAACATTTCCAAAGAATATCAAATAAATGTAAGGATCAGGGAAAGGCCAAAAATTAATATCATGAGAAAAAAGCATACTCAACAGGCTGTATGGTCCAATTCTGCTCCTGAAACCTATGGTTTTTACTCTGCATTCTGTATTTTTTCTTTGTACTGCCTTGTTGCACTGAATAATAATCTATATGAACAGTAATGCAGAAAGAAGCTTTTCATGATACATGTGACAATAATAAACCCATTCCAGTTCCAAGATTAGGGTAGTTAGTTTGAGGAGCAATAGACTTGATGATACAGGATGAAGTTGCCTCAATGTCAAGTCTTAACAATACATGATACGCAGAAAGTGAAAATTTTTATGGGTAGAAAGATTTTAAGAGCACAACG
Organism: Hypanus sabinus; assembly: GCF_030144855.1. Classification (NCBI taxonomy): domain Eukaryota; kingdom Metazoa; phylum Chordata; class Chondrichthyes; order Myliobatiformes; family Dasyatidae; genus Hypanus; species Hypanus sabinus. The sequence goes on from NC_082709.1 coordinate 43,100,214, forward strand.
TAAGTAGTTAATGTAGTTGTTAAAACTTTGTACAATGAATACGTTTTTAGCAATTCACATGGGTGCCAATACAGAGCCCGTTTTGCAATCTTAAGGAATGTCCTATTTCTTTTTATTGTTTCATGTAAATTCCAGTAATTTCAAATCTTTATGACCACACTACTCAAATAGAATCTTACTCTAAGCCAGCTCAGGTAGTTTCCACAACAGCAGATCAAATTCTTCCTATCAGTATTATCAGAGGATTACAAAAATGAAACCCTTCTTTCTCACACCATTCATTTAGTAATTTGTTTATCTAACTAACTTGCCTATTTTATCTCAATTTGCACATTCCTTCATAATAGGCCAGAGCTTAAAATTTGAAAGAAATATTTGCTCCCGAACCCTGCTACTCCTGCTACAGGATTTAACAGGAGCAAATACAGTGCTGTGGGGTTTTAATAGCCTAAAGAAGGAAAACAGAATAGATTAGCAGAGATGAATGATCTTCAACATTCCCTCTAATTTGTAATGACCAATATGTGCAAAAATCTTATGCTGTGCAATCTTTTGCCCAGTGACACCATGTGCACACTGAATAATTTCTTCAATAAAAACAGTACAAATAAGCCTGTTCTAAAATCTGCAGACAAATCATCGCAAACTCCACGTTGTCAACACCATTCACATCAGAAACCAGAAAAAGAAATAAATTATCTATGATCGAAAAATATACTTAACATGCCAATGAGGTAGAGGATAACAGTCATTTGTGTGGAGGTTAAATTCCTTTGTGCGCTAGAAGCAAAAGATGTGTGCTTGCACATGCCACCAATTATGGGTGAGCTTAAAAAGTTTTGAAACTTTCTGAAACTTTCATCAATATAAATTGGAGAAATACTAACGCTTTATTTGCATCCGAATGATACTTGCTTATCCTCGTCAGAAGTTTCTCAAACAATGTTTCTGCTCGTCTCACAAGAGCCCTTATAAGTTCATCACAGTGCACCTCAAACATTCCCAGACGAACAACCTGAACCAAAAATTGAGACAATTTCATAAAATAATATAAACCACAAATGATAAACAACTGTGCCAGCAATAGCAGTTTTTTACTGTATGATCACAAGAATCTGTATTTCATACAGCAATATTAAGACAGATAAACGATATATACAGTATCTATCTAATCCATATGACAGAAAGCTTTCAGAAATGATTAATAGATCTAATTGCTACAAATAACGTATACTGAAATATAATTTCTACATTATAAATAAAAAAAATTATGTAATTCATCTTGTGAACTTCTGTTAGTACGTACCTTTCGAGAGTTGTACTGAATTTCTTCTTTCAGTTTCTGATACTTAATTATTTCCTGTGCTGTCTCTTCAAATGTATGTTCTTCATTTAGAAATTGTTCCACATCTAAGTCAGCTTGCCTATTTATCAGCATGGAATACTTATCATATAGTTTTGTATGTTCTTGGGGCCCCAAACTTTCTTTGGCAACAACCTCTATAACTTTTCTTTTGTTTTCCTCTAAGATTTCATCTAAGATTATTGGTCTTAGGGTGCTCTTAACATTAGTCTGTAACAAAAGAGAAAAAGGTAAATGAATTACTTTCAAGTACACAAGAAGAATTCTTTGAAAAAGTTTACTTTCTCAGCAGGGAATATTAATGTGCAGGGAATTTAAGAATATGATCATATGCAAAGCCGAAGGGACTAGTCTAACTTGGCATCATGTGTGGCACTGTCATCATGGGCCAAAGGGCTTATGCATGGTGTACTCTTCCATGTTCTAATGAGCTCAGCAGAATGGTAGGGAGATGAAGCATATGGCAGGACAATGAAGATATCATGACTGGCTAAAGAATCCTCACACCGTAATGAATTATGTCAGTAGAACAAGGTCTGTCCATACAATGGCTTTTTCATTCAAATGATTTCCTGCACAAATTTTTCTCCAGATCTCATTCCATCAGCTGTTCATTAGTTCAAGCTCTGTGTTAATGAACAAGATATGAAGCAAAGGTGTTGATGACAAATGACAGTCATACAGATAGCCTGGGGGTTAGCAATCATTCTTCTCAAACTCAAAGGCCACAGAGAAGGTTCACAGCACCTACATAATGAGGCAAGCCTTTCTAGAATAACACAACTTGGCACTATTAAGCACTAAAGTAGAAAGATGATCATACATCTTGTATGCCCTGGTCATCTGACCAGACTATCATAGCCAATAGATGACACTTACAACAGTTAAAGCATAAGCAACATTTCAAAATTACAAAAAAACTATCATTTATTAAGAATAAAAGGTTCTCCTACCCCAATATTGAATTTGCAAGATTGACCAGAGAAAGTTCCTTTCAAAGGCTTGGTAATAACCACACTTGCCTCTGGAAAATGCATGTCTCAGAGCCACAGATTACATCTGCCATCAAAATAGCTGTCTCTAGAAAACGTCCTGATTTTACTTTTGGCTTGAGGTTCTGATCCATAAGGCTAAGATGCTCTCTGAAATTCTCAGTTAGCACTTTCATTGGTGCTCAAGTGCCTACACCAGACAGTACAGAGAAAAGAAAATAGTGCTTTTAGAATTTCAATTCTGAGCAGATTCCCTTACAATTCTTAAGTTAGGAAACACCTCTCTTCATTGTCTTTAAACTTAATTAACAGACCATCATGTCAAAAGTTCTTCTCACCCCCTCACTGAACAAACCTCTCCCTTGCACACCAGCACACCACCATCCACATCCTGAAGGAGCAGATTCAATAGGATTGACCATATAATTAACACACCTGCATGAAAAGTTCAGAGGCTGAGTACTTCACAGGAAGTAACTGGAGGATATCTGCTGACATGTAAAAGGCAAATGGAATACCGTCCATTTACTCGGATGAATGCAGCTCAGGAAGCTTCAAGCCATTCTGAACAGAGAAGCCCATTACATCTGTGCTCATAATCCCTCAACATTAATTCCTCCACCACCAGCACAGAGTGACTACATTATATGTATATCATCTACAAAATTACTAAGTTGCTCACTAAAGCTACTCTGGCAATAGCCTGCAACCTCCAACACAAAGGATGACAAAGAGAGCAAGCAAAATCTATCACCTTCAAATTCCCCTCCAAGCTACATGTCATCCTAACATGGAAACAAATCATTGTTTTTTTTTATTTTTTTACTGGATCTAAGCAGTGAAACTTTCCACCCTTCAACACTGTGAGAATGCCCTTCATAAGAGGAATTACACATGAACATTAAATCCTGGACTTATTATCAACATCTAGATCTCAAAAATGAATAATACATGAAAAAGTGGTGACAAAAATGTGTCTTTATTTATACTTGTGATGGACATTCACTGTCCAGGGCCAGGCAGCCATTTTGCCAAGCTCAACTTTCTAACTCAGTAGCTGACATTTCTAGAGATCAGAGAGATACTTTTCAGTGAAACTCCTATCTCCTTTACCATAGGGTGATCACAATTCTATCTCCTTTACCACAGCATTGGAGAGGGATAGGAACAGACAAGTTAGGAAAGCCTTTAATTGAAGTAAGGGGAAATGTGAGGCTATCAGGCAGGAACTTGGAAGCATAAATTGGAGACAGATGTTCTCAGAGAAACATAACCGAAGAAAAGTGGCAAATGTTCAGGAGGTATTTGCGTGGAGTTCTGCAGAGGCACGTTCCAATGAGACAGGTAAAGGATGGTAGGGTACAGGAATCATGGTGTACAAAAGCTGTTGTAAATCTAGTCAAGAAGAAAAGAAGAGCTTATCAAAGGTTCAATAAAGTAGGTAATGATAGAGATCTAGAAGATTATAAGGCTAGCAGGAAGGAGCTTAAGAAAGAAATTAGGAGAGCCAGAAGGAGCCATGAGAAGGCCTTGGCAGACAGGATTAAGGAAAACCCCAAGGCATTCTACATCTGAAGAGCAAGAGGATAAGATGTGAAGGAATAGGACCAATCAAGTTTGACAGTGGAAAAATGTGTATGGAACCAGAGGAGATAACAGTGGTACTTAATGAATACTTTGCTTCAGTATTCACTATGGAAAAGGATCTTGGTGATTGTAGGGATGATTTACAGCTGACTGAAAAGCTTAGGCATGTAGATGTTAAGAAAAAGGATGTGCTGGAGCTTTTGGAAAGCATCAAGTTGGATAAGTCACTGGGACCGGACAAGATGTACCCCAGGCTACTGTGGGAGGCAAGGGAGGAGATTGCTGAGCCTCTGCCAATTATCTTTGCATCATCAACAGGGATGGGAGAGGTTCCAGAGGATTGGAGGGTTGTTCATGTTGTTCCCTTATTCATGAAAGGGCGTAGAGACAGCCCAGGAAATTATAGACCAGTGAGTCTTACTTCAGTGGTTGGTAAGTTGATGGAGAAGATCCTGAGAGGCAGGATTTATGAACATTTGGCAAGGCATAATATGATTAGGAATAGCCAGCATGACTGTGCCTTACAAGTCTGATTGAATTTTTTGAGGATGTGACTAAACACATTGATGAGGGTAGAGCAGTAGATGTAGTGTATATGGATTTCAGTAAGGCATTTGATAAGGTACCTCATGCAAGGCTTATTGAGTACGTAAGGAGGTATAGGATCCAAGGGGACATTGCTTTGTGGATCCAGAACTGGCTTGCCCACAGAAGGCAAAGAGTAGTTGTAGACGGGTCATTTCTGCATGGAGGTCAGTCACCAGTGGAGTGGTTCAGGGATCTGTTCTGGGACCCTTATTCTTCATGCTTTTTGTAAATGACCTGGATGAGAAAGTGGAGGGATGGGTTCATAAGTTTTCTGATGACACAAAGGTTGAGGGTGTTGTGGATAGTGTGGAGGGCTGTCAGAGGTTACAGCGGGACATTGATAGGATGCAAAATTGGGCTGAGAAGTGGCAGATGGAGTTCAACCCAGATAAGTGTGAGGTGGTTCATTTTGGTAGGTCAAATATGATGGCAGAATATAGTATTAATGATAAGACTCTTGGCAGTGTGGAGGATCAGAGAGATTTTGGGGTCTGAGTCCATAGGACACTCAAAGCTGCTATGCAGGTTGACTCTGTGATTAAGAAGGCATATGGTGCATTGGCCTTCATTAATTGTGGGATTGAGTTTAAGAGCCAAGAGGTAATGTTGCAGCTATATAAGACCCTGGTCAGACCCCACTTGGAGTACTGTGCTCAGTTCTGGTTGCCTCACTACAGGAAGGATGTGGAAACCATTGAAAGGGTGCAGAGGAGATTTTAATTTAGGGGAGCAAACTCTCCTAGTTTGGGGAGCATACCTTACGAATACAGGTTGAGTGAGCCTTACTGAAATCCATATACACTACATCTACTGCTCTACCTTCATCAATGTGTTTAGTCACATCCTCCAAGAATTCAATCAGACTCGTAAGGCACAACCTGCCTTTGACAAAGCCATGCTGGCTATTCATAATCATATTATGCCTCACCAAATGTTCATAAATCCTGCCTCGCAGGATCTTCTCCATCAACTTACCAACCACTGAAGTAAGGCTCAAAGACTCACTTTGGAGTGACGGAGGGTGACCTGATGGAGGTGTATAAGATAATGAGAGGCATTGATCGTGTGGATAGTAAGAGGCTTTTTCCCAGGGCTGAAATGGCTAGCATGAGAGGGCACAGTTTTAAGGTGCTTTGCAGAAGGTACAGAGGAGATGACAGGGGTAAGCTTTTTTATGCTGAGAGTGGTGAATGCATGGAATGGGCTGCCGGCAGCAGCAGTGGAAGCGGAAATTATAGGGTCTTTTAAGAGACTCCTGGATAGGTACATGGAGCTTAGAAAAATAGAGTGCTATGGGTAACCTTAGGTAATTTCTAAGGTAAGGACATGATTGGTACAGCTTTGTGGGGTGAAGGGCCTGTACTGTGCTGTAGGTTTTCTATGTTTCTAATTAGTATTCCTTGATCAGCTTCCTGTTATAAACAAGAACCAGTCTTCAGTTAATGTAAGAGTCTTAAGTTAAAAGGACAGCTTTGCAAACAAACAGCACTGCTTACAGAACACAGACTGTTGGCCCACAGCACTGGGCTGGCTGCTCAAGAGATGTAGTGTAAGACAATTTGGGTTATGTTAATTGACCTGTATCAAACCAGCTAACAACTTGCTAAGTTATTTTGGAAGATTTATGTACTCAGAGGGTCAGCCTTTGGGATTTCTGCCACCAGAAGCTTTTAGACCATATGTGTGAAGTCACCAAGTGGCAGAAAAATAGTATAAATATTAGAGAACAGTCAAGCTTGCTAGAAATGGTCAAGAGATGGCAGGAAGCATGACAAAAAGAGGGTGACTGTAATCCATTCCTCTGTCTTTGATTTCTGTGACAGACGACCTGTTTGTCCACAACTCATCAGTACGCTTATAAAAATTACACTTGTTCTGAAAATAGTTTGTGTTTCAAAAATAGTTTATAATTTGGAAATCTTTTATAAGCTAAAACCTGTTGCTTGAATTTCCAGCATCTGCAAATTTCCTTATATAAGCTAAAACCTCTGAGTTTTAAATATGTTTTTAAAATTTTATCTAAATTTCTCACTACAAATAAATGAACTGTATTTAAACTGATTTGTTAGTTGGAAATATCCTCCTTGGTAGGGAGAGGGGACCCATCACTCAAATAGTAGGTATGGGCAGTTAAACTCCCTATGGAGGATAAACAGGGTTGTGATTTATACTTTGAATAGTAGGTGGTTACAGTATAACCTCACTTTCATGAGGGTACCCTTAGCTGACAATATGGTATAGAGCTTAAGATCTTCATCTGAGTTCAGAATACCTGACTAAGTAAACTCAATACCATTACATACTGAAGAGTTCCAATAATGCAAACTGTATCTATTTGATTAATGACATACGATCAAAGAATAACAAACGTTATTTGAAAGAGCTGTCTGTTAAATTGCATAATTTTGTTTTGACATAACTGGAAATTTACATGTCTAATCATCTTCTGAAAGTTCAAAAGAATTTGCTTTCTCTACCCTTCAGAGATAGTGTTCCTGATCATGAGAAATACTTGCATAAAATAATTTGATTTATTTTTCCCAATTATTTAAAATGAATAATTTTTGGCTGCTGACCTCCCTTGCTCTATCAACTTCTCTCAAATTTTGAAGAGCTCTCCCATCTCTCTTCTTTAATATGCTCCAGCATATTGGGAAAAATCTAAACCTCTCCAATCTTTGCAACTTGCATTGCCATTAAGAAATCCTAAATATACAGCCCCAGGTCTCTGCAAATACCTAGAGTGGCAAAATCGCCAATCTGCTGTGAATTGTACCACATGGAATTTATTTTAAGCAATGTTTATACATGTACATTGTATTGCCTTTTCATTGTGTTTTTCCAAATCACATCATTTCACAAGTCCATATTAAATTCTATCTACCAGTTCAACTCTGCCTTTATCCACCTGAATTGTAAAGTACCTTCCTACTGTTTCATATGGTGGAAAGTTCCATCAGCAGCAACCTTCAAAACTATACCCCCTAACTCCAGGTCATATTAAGGTCATTTCAATCATAAGGGCTTGAACAGTTTGGCCTTTTGCAAAAAAAAACATTGAATGCTTGCTTGGATTTCCTTATTCCAGCAATAAAACTCCTTGCTGGCCATAACTTTTTATCATTTACATTTCACTTTCAAGATGTAGCACAATTACATCAAAACACATCTGTATATAGCCACATGTGAAACATTATAGAGTGACCCAAAGACAGTGAAAGTTACCAGATAAGTAAGACAACAAAGTGAGACAAGGCTCAAAATGAGTATAAATGAAGGAAATTATTTTTTCCCTGAGAAATTAGTAAAGGAAAACCTGAAATAGTTGCAAATACCTAAAGCGGCAAAATCACCCATCTGCTGTGAATAGTACCACATGGAATTTATGTTAAGCAATATATATACATATACATATACATTGTTTTGGTTGTCAATTCTCAATTTGGAATAAAACAAATACTCAGTTAAACTATTTGTAAATTCTTTATAAAACATAAGGAAATGAAAATCACTTTTGAAATTCTGAAGAAAGATTTTATTCCATTATAATTGTGAAAGAATTCACATTCCCATCAATAAAATAAGTTATGGATGTAAATTCTATATTACTTTCAAGGTAAATATTCTATGACTTAATATGAAACCTGCTTACCCATTCAGTGTACAGTTTTGTCTCAACTCTTGGCACTAGATTCATTGTTTTGAGCATGACATCATAAACGCTCAAGAACAGTAGTTCAAAATCCTTGAACTCTGGCTCAAATTGGATAGTATTACTTTTTAGGATTAGACGCATAATAAAGCCTGGATGCTCATAAACACGAATAGAATCCTAAGTAGAAAAATATAAATACAATTTACAAAAATAAATCTATATCCATTCTTTCAATTCTATGTAAATATATTATGGTAAATCAAAACTGATTGAATAATAAACATAAATACAAAGATTTATAAATGAGGAACATACTAAGAAATTTTATAGAAAACAGTATGTAACATTGTTCTTATAAATTATTAAAGATAATGTTATGTAACATTACAGTTCCTTTCTCATTCTACAAATACTTTTATACTTGTGAGTACATAGCAGCAATACAAGGATGCATCAGTACTCCATTGCATTTTAGAATTCTGTCTAATTATTTATAATATCACACTATACAAGATGGCCATTTTACAATTTTCTGAATACAACAAGATTTAAAGTTCAAAGTAAATTTATTATCTAAGTATATGTACGTCACCCTATACTGTACAACACCAAGATTCATTTTCTTATGAGCAGACACTGTAAATTAAAGAAACAATAGAATCAATGAAAAGATCACACCCAACAAGACAAACAACAAATATACAAAGGATAACAAACTGTGCAAATATAAAAGAAAATATTATAATAATAAAACAATAAACAATAAATATTGAGAACATGAGATGAAGAATTCTTGAAAGTGAGTCCTCACATTATGGGAACAGTTCAGTGATGGGGCAAGTGAGGTAGAGCAAAGTTATCCCCTCCAGTTCAATGCCTGACGGTTGAAGAGGAATAACTGTTCCTGAACCTGGTGGTGTGGGTCCAGAGCCTCCTATATCTTCTTCCTGATGGCAGCAGTTTAAAGAGAGCATGGATTAAGTGGTGGAAATTCATGATGATGGGTGCTACTTTCTTGCAACAGCACATCATGTGGATGTGCTCAATGGTGGGGATGGCTTCACCCATGATGGACTAGGCCATATTCACTACTTTTTTGTAGGATCTTCCATTCAAGTGCATTGGTTTATCTTTGCCAGGCCATGATGCAACCAGTCAATAAACTCCCCACCATACATCTATAGATGTTTGTCAAAGATTTAGAAAGCATGCCAATCTTCACAAAATTCTGCGGAAATAGACATTCTGCTGTGCTTTCTTCGTAATTGTACCAGTTCCAGAACAGGTCCTCTGAAATGATAACACCAAGGAATTTAAAGTTATTGACTCTCTCCACCTCTGATTCCCCTATTGAGGACTAGCTCATGGACTTTTGGTTTCCTCCTGAAGTTCCTTGGTTTTGCTGACATTGAGTGAGAGGTTGCTGCTGTGGCACCAATGAGCCAGATTTTCAACCTCCCTCCTATATGCTGATTCACCACCACCTTTGATTCGGCCAATGACCGTGGTTTCATCAGCAAACTTAAATATAGCATTGAAAATGTTTTTAGTCTCACATTCGTACATATTAAAGCAAGTAAAGCAGGGGTCTTAGTAGACTGTGCAGATTGTGGAGGAAGTGCTGTTGCCAATCTAAACTGACTGTGGTCTGCAAGTGAGGAAATCAAGAATCCAATTGCACAAACAAGTATTGAGGCCAAGGTCTTGAAGCTTATTAATTAGTCTTAAGGGGATGATAGTGGTGAATGCCAAGCTGTATTCAATAAAGAGCATCATTTTGTAAGCATATTTGCTGTCCAGGTGCTCCAGGGTTGAGAGAAGGGCCAATGAAATGATATCTGCTGTGCACCTGTTGTGCTGATAGGCAAATTGGAGTGGATCCAAGTTGCTTCTCAGGCAGGAGTTGATGTGTTTCTTCACCAACCTCTCAAAACACTTCATCACAATGAATGTAAGTACTACTGGACGATAGTCAATGAGGTAAGTTACCATGTTCTTCTTTGGCAACAGTGTAATTGAAGCCTGCTTGAAACAGTTAGGTATCTCAGACTGCCAAAGTGAGAGGTTAAAGATCTCAGTGAGCACTCCAGCCAGTTGATCAACACGGGTTTTTAGTACTTAGCTAGATATCCCATCTGTACCAGAGGCTTCCATGGGTTCATACTCCTGAAAGATGCTCTCACATCAGCCTCAGATACTGAAATCATAGGGTCATTGGGGGCTGTGGGAATTTGTGAAGCTTCCCCCATATTTTGAAAGTCGAAGTCAGTATAGAACCCATTGAGCTCAAATGGGAGCAAAGCCATGTTGTTACCTTTACACTTGGTTTCACTTTGTAAGCAGTAATAGCATTCAAGCTCTATCACTGCTGTCAAGATCCTTCACTGAGTTAAGTTTGGTCTGGAATTGCCACTTTGCACATGATGGCTTTCCAGAGATCATACCTGGACTCTTGTATCTTATTTAGTCATCAGACCCAAATGCCACTGATCTGGCCTGCAACAGATTACATGGTTCATCCAGGACAAGCTAGGTGTGTGTATTCATTCAAATCCTCCATTGAGTCATTGAACAGGGTCCTGGCCATTGACTCGAGGTAATCCTGTTGCTCCACCTCTGCCTCCTGCCACCACCCCTTTGCTGTCATCATCTCTGGAGCCTTATTCTTTAGCCTCTGCCTGTATGCAGGTAGGAGAAGGACAGCCAGGAGATCATATTTCCCAAAATGCAGTCTAGGTATGGAAAAATAGGCATTACTAATCATAGTATAGCAGTAGTCAAGTGCATTGGGACCCCTGGTGCTGTAGCTTATATGCTGATGATAACTAGACAAAGATTCCTTCAAGCGAGTCTGATTGAAATCCCAGACTATGATTAGAAATGCATCAGGGTGGGCTGTTTGTTTGGTGATGGCAGCATTCAATATTTTGAGTGCCTGATTAGCATCAGCTTTTGGCAGTATGCAAACGGAGGTCAGGAGCCTGGAAGAGAATTCTCTTGGCAAGTAGTACTGTCAGCACTTAATCATTAGATGGTTAAAGTCTGGGTAAAAGGAGTTCGACAAGATGAAGCCCACTACATCCAAACACCACAGAGACTTCACCATGAAAAACAGATCCCCATCTTCTCCGAATCAGCAGTTCGGCCCAACCTGTGTATTGAGAAGCCCTTAAGTCTGATCACTGAATCCAGAATGTTCGAAGTGAGCCATAACTCTGTGAAACAGAACACAGCAATTCCTCATTTTCAGGCTACAGATTACAGTGCGGGTAATTCAGAAGTATATTTAAACGTTTTGTAAGCTGCCAGCAACAAGTCAATACCTCATTGTGGTTCACTGGTGCCATCTTGGTCCCTCTGTAAAAGTCTATCTGTATTCTGTTTATTTAGCAGGAACAAATTAGTTGAAACCCAAAAAATGTGTAGCACAGTTGGCTGTTGTTGAATTTTGTAATCACCTAATAAATGTTCTATTTATCACTGAAACTTTCTGTTTTGTGCACCACGGAAGTTTACTCAGGTACAAAATTGGACTCTGATTCAAGCCCAGCTTGGTGCTTATTTATATTTTCCCATGCTGGACCTAATATGTCAATACACCATTTCCTAGCATAAGATTACAATCTAAACTAAGATATAATGGCTTGGTCACAGTACACACTTGATCTGGCACAGACCCGACACACAGCATGGATAGCCAGGATCTAGGAGAGTGGAAGGGAACTTTACATCAGTGAATTCATTGGAACTATTCCCCATGCTCTGGGCAAAACAATACATATAATTATTGAAAAATTTCTATTTCAGAAAAAATGTATTTATTTTAAAAATTATGAAAAATGTCCGGCAATTTCTTTCTTTTGGGTAAATTTTAACAGCTCCAAAATATGTACAAAAATTAGCTAAGTATACATGATATATGGTAGATTATTCTGATAAAACTTTTAGACATCTGAATTCTATTTTTCAAGCAAAATCATCAATAAATCTACCACTTGTACATATAACTACTGTATGTACTGTGGAGAGCATTCTAACTGGTTGCATCACCATTTGGTATGGAGTCACTGCACAGGATTGGGAAAAGCTGCAGAACGTTATGAACTCAGACAGCTCTATCATAGGCTCTAGTCTCTCCAGCATCAAGGACACCTTCAAAAGGCAATGCCTCAAAAGGACGGTATCCATCATTAAGGACCTCCATCACCCAGGACATGCCCTCCTCTCATTGCTACCTTCAAGGAGGTAGTACTGGAGCCCAATGGGACACACTCAACATTTCAGGAACAGCTTCTTTTCCTACTGCCATCAGTTATTTAAGTGGATAATGAACCCATGTACCTCACTATTTTTTGCTCCCTTTTTGAACTACTTTTATTTATATTTCTTATTGTAATTTATAGATTTTTTCATTATGTATTGCAATGTACTGCTGCCGCAAAGCACCAAACTTCACAGCATATTCTAGTGATAACTGAGCCTGATTTGGAACTATCAGTCATTAACATTAATCATAATCAGGATTGTAATTAGAATCTGAAAAACTGAAATGAAGAAGCATCCATTAAGGTCTATATAAACTGCACCATATAAAGCATGTTAGTGTTCTGGAGTGTAATTAGCAGCACACTGTATGGAGCAGATACACATACCGGCCGTTGCACAATTAAATCCGTATAATCCTGAATGGAATTTAATGCTAAACTTTGCAGTTGTGAAGTCATCAGAGTCGCAGCACAATTAAAAAAAGACTGTAGCTTGGCTCTGTCAGTACCACTGGGAACTTGACTCCGCTTATTTCCCAGGTAATAAATATTCTGAACTTCAGGAAACCATCTAAAAGACATTACAAGAAAAAGGTTTAAAAATTGACTAAGAAAACCTCTAAAATTTACTACAATTTTTTCCATTTGTAGTTCAATTTATTGGAATGGTTTCTAGTACTCATTGATGACAAATCCTTAAAATATTGTAATTATGTAATATTTTAATCAGATAAATAAAACAACAATAGTTCAAAAATAAAATAATGTGGATACTGGAAGTTTAAAGTTAATAGAAAATGCAGGAAATAATCAGCAGATCAAGCAGCAAATAGAGAGGGAGAAACAGAATTAACGTTTCAGATCAATGATTTGCAGCAGAACAGAATATAAATGTATTTCTAGGGCAAATATTAGGTATAAACATCTCTAATACTACTTGACGTAAGAATTCTTCTGTTTTTAATTTTAAGTACTGTACAGCTAAGCATTGGTATTATTTTAAGTTGGTCATACTTTTTAAGGAGTTGCTCTTTTGCTGATTCAATATGCCTCATAAATAAGACCTGGAATGTAGTTAGCTCCATTGATTCCTTACGATTACGAAATTCTTCAACGTCAATGAACCTTAAATCTCTGCAAAACAGAAAGAGTTGTTTTCTGTTAAAGTGCACTATTTCACTACATTTCAAAAGCAAAGCAAATACCCTAAAGTTTCAAGCTGAATGCTAAATTTCTTATTGCTAAGCTACAGAGCATTTCACTATAGATCCAAACTGCAACACTGGAGAAAATGCAACTATAATCCATAATACAAACATAAAATGTTGGGAACATTTTTTAGGTCAGTTGGCATCTGTGGCAAGAGAACTAGTTGATATTACATGTTATGGGTCCTTCAGTAGAGGTACAGTTTCATAAAGGCATTATTTTTGTTAATCTCTGAAATGACTTGGTCATAACTTTGAAAGTGTAGGAGATAAAGAATTATAATAAAATTGATCAATTCACAGACTGGTAAGTAACATTAAGTGAGGAGAAATCTGCACAGTGACAGGTAATTGCAATTTTAAAAAAATTCTTTTTTATTTGGCAATATATGTTCACAAAAGTGGTATGGCTGTCCCACTCTTCTCCTGGTTAAAAGTTAAAAATGAAACCAACTCTCCCAAAAACATACTGTATATGCTTGGGTAATATGCTCCACACAGTTCCAAAATCAGTCTCTCTGTGAAACAACATATCATTAGATATTCTGAACAAAGTTGCTCCTTGGACAAGCCTTCAAAGTATTGTCCAGTAGCTGCCTAGAATTAAAATAATTGATTTATTTACTTCTTGACTGGAATATACATAAATTGTTTAAAATAACTATTACTTATCTATGCTCATCATAAACCTCATCATCCAGCTTATTGCATACAGAATGTGAAATAAAACTTTGAAAACCAAGAAAACAATCAGAACTTAAAAATACTAGCTTATAACAAGCTCATGATCAAATTTTAATTGCCAGGCCTTAACAGATTAATACTGTGCTGTATCCACTTAATATATGATTCTGCCATGATAAAACACCAGTTCTCTGCAGAACCACTAAAATTCCATTAAGACATTATTTCATGGATTATGCATTTTCTGTTAAATTTTGATTTCATTAACCTCATTATTCATCATTGTTCCATCTCACTCTTCCATTCTACATCAAATGACTATGTTAAATTTATTTTTTTAACATATTGAATGGATGTTTATATTTCTCAGTGCAATACTTTGATTACTGTGGCAAATGAAATCAAACTGAACCTTTCTCAAATCAAAAGTGAAGTATGTTTAATTATTAAATTAGCAACGGTATAATAAAAAATTATAACTATATTGTGTTGATGGTTTTTATCACTTCAATGAGTTAGCACCTTTCTTAAAATTGTGTTAAACATAAATATCAAAGAAATAAAAATGGATGAGTGCTGAGATCAGCACTTGGATTTGCAAATGAGAAAATAGAAGTCTAAGCAAACATAGGAATGGATTTTGCATACTGCATAACTAGCATTTCGTGGCGAGATTACCCACCTTTTTAAAGGCCAAGCAATCTGACACAGGGTTAAAAAAATAACAGTAACCAAGAAACAATGCTGACTTTAGCTAGAGCATAATTAGAGCAATTGTAGATGGCTAAACACAAGAACTCACTTAAAAGAACATTGCCAGAGATCCAAGACAGCCAACATGGTGGGATTTATTGAATTTAGGTTTGCCTTGATGAATTTTTGTGCTGACAAAAATGACTTGTTCCATGGTTTTGGTACTATTTCCATCCTTAAAAGCAATAGACATAGATTATGAAATATTTTGTTCAGGATTAGATCATTAGTGCAAATTTTCATAGATACTAATCATAAGATCATTAAAACATTCAAGGACTCATTGAATATCACAGGTTAAGACTTGCAGACATCAAAGCATTATTTTTTGGACAAGGGATTGAGATTTTCAGGATGGCCCATAAAATATTTCAAATGATCAGTGAATTATAAATTCATCAGAAAACTGTTTAATTAACTTCTATTATCAAATCTTACATTTGTAAGGTTCATGAATGAGATAATATTTCTAGAAATTTAAATTCACAGCTAAGTATAGAGCAACAATGCACACTGCTTCAAACAAGACTCAAAGAATTTTGGTGTAAAAAAATGCCTGGCTGAACAGACTTTTGAGAATGATTTTAAGAAATTAAGTTCAAAATTAATGTTACACCAGATTAGAAACTGCTTATTTAAGCAACCAGTTACCTTATAAAGGAGAATTAAAAAGATATATTAATATATCAGTTAGACTTTGAATAATGTGTTACAGGAATAAATGTTTTTCTAATTGCTTTTGTGAAAATTATTGAGTAGATTTGATAGATTAATGGTCCCAACAGTTGAAATGTTACTTGATGTTACACAAGCATGTGAAAACTTGTCTCAGCAACATAGAATCACAGATTCATAGAGAAGTACATTCAGCCCATCTAGTCCTTGCTGAACCATTTAAAACTGCCTACTCGCATCAATCTGCACAGGGATCATAGTCCTCCGTACCCCTACCATCCATGTACCTATCCAAACTTCTCTTAGACGTTGACTAGCTCGCATGCACCATTTGTGCTGGCAGCTTGTTCCACACTCTCACAACCCTCTGAGTAAAGGTCCCATCATGGTCCCCTTAAACTTTTCACATTTCACCCACATCTTCTATGTTCCAAGGAATAAAGTCCTAACCTATTCAATCTTTCCACATAACCAAGGTTCTTCAGACCCAGCAACATCCTTGTAAGTTTTCTCTGTGCTCTTTCAATCTTATTTACATCTTTCCTGTAGGGAAGTGATGAAAACTGCATACAATACTCCAAGTTGTAGGCCTCACCAATATTTTATACAACTTCAACTAACATCCATCTCTTGTACTCAGTACTTAGATTTATGAAGGCAAATGTACCAAAGGCTTTCTTTATGACCCTATCTACCCTATCTTTATGACACCACTTTCAGTAAAATATTGACCTGTATTCCCAGATTCCTTTGTTCTACCGCACTCCTCAGTACCCTTCCATTCACTGTGTAAGACTGAACCAGCTTAGTCCTACCAAAGAGCAACAACTTGCAGTTGTCTACATTATATTCCTTCTGCCATTTTTCAGCTCATTTTTCCCACTGCAAATCGTGTTAGCCTTCCTCGCTGTCTACTACATCCCCAGATTTGTATCATCCACAAATTTGCTGACCCGATTAACTACATTATCATCCAAGTCATTGATATAGATGTCAAACACCAAAGGACCCAGCACCGATGCCTGCAGCACTCCAGTAGTCACAGGCCTCCACTCAGAAAGGCAACCATCTACTACCACTCTCTGGCTTCTCGTACAAAGCCAATGTCTCATCAATTTACTACATCTTAAATGCAGAGTAACTGAACATTCTTGACCAGCTTCCCCTGCGGGACCTTGCAAATGCCGTGCAAAACCCCATGTAGACAACATCCGCTGCCTTACCTTCATCAACATTCCTAGTAACTTCTTTGAAAAACTGTAAGATTGGTTGGGCATGTCCTACCACATACAAAGCCATGCTGACTATCCTTAATGAGTCCCTGTCTATCTAAATACTTATATATCCAGACCCTTAATATTCTGGAAACCAAAAATATTGAGCTGCCAGTCCTGCCACTCCTACAACCAAGTCTTACAAATAGCGACAATATTATAATTCCATCTGCCTATCCTATGATTCTACTTGCAGTGAAGTATATGCATCTCACAACACTGGTTGCATCATGTTCAACCTTTTACACATTTCTTTAGCAGCAGAACAAAACTGGTTATCCTCCAATCCTCCAGTACCTCACCTGACACTACGGATGATTTCAATATCTCTACTAGGGTCCAGCAGTTTGTACACTTGCCTCCCACAGGGTCCAAGGGAATATTTTGTCAGGCCATGATGATTTACCCACCCTAATTTGCCTCAGGACAGCAAACACCCCCTCCACTGTTATCTGGATAGGGTCCATGAAGTTGATGCCATTTTGCCTCACTTCTACAGACTCTGCATCTGTTTCCTGAGTAAATACAGATGCAAAAACATCATTCGTGATCTCCTCCATCTCTTTTGGCTCCACACATAGATGACCATTCTGATCTTCCAGAGAACCAATTTTGTCCCTTGCAACCCTTTTTCTCTTAACATATCGGTAGAATGCCTTAGGATTCTCCTTCACAATGTCTGCTAAGACAACCTTATGCCTTCTTTTAGCCTTCCTGATTTCTTTCTTATGTAACACGAGTGAATCTGCAGATGCTGAAAATAAATAAAAACACAAAATGCAGGCAGAACTCAGCAGGCCAGACAGCATCTATGGGAGGAGGTAGTGACGAGTTCTGCCAGCATTTTGTGTTCTTTCTTATGTGTTCTTTTCCATTTCTTATACTCCACAAGCACATTTATTTCTACCTGTCTATACCTGCTTTGCACCATTTTTTCCTTAAGCAGGGCCTCAATATCTCTTGAAACTAAGGTTCACCTATATTCTGACAAGCTTTTTACTCTCAAAATATCACTTTTGAAGACCTTCCATTTTCCATGTACACTTTTGCCAGAAAACAGCCCGTCCAACTCCTCACTTGACAGATCCTTTATGATACCATCAAAATTGGCTTTTCTCTAATTTAGAATTTCTTCCCACAGACCAGAAAAAATCTTTTTGCATATTTACTTTGAAACGAATGGCTTTTTGCTCATTAAATGCAAAGCGTTCCCCTACACAAACTTCTGTCACCTGACCTGTCTCATTCCCTAACAGCAGTTCAAGTATCGCACATTCTCCTGTTGGGACTTCTATGTATTGATTAGGAAAGCCTTCCTGAACACATTTGATGTGTTCATGAAGTGTTTAACTGCATCCCATCTGGTCCTTTTACAGTATGGGAGTCCCAGTCAATTTGTGGTAAGTTAAAATCACCTACTATAACAACCTCATGTTTCTTGCAACAGTCAGTAATCTCTGCAAATTTGTTCTTCTAAATCCCTCGGACTGTTGCATGAACTGTAATATTGCCCCAGTAATTTGGTCTTATCTTTCTTAAATTTCAGCTCCACCTATAACGGCCTCACTAGGCAAAATTTGCCAGTCTGTCCTGACTTGGCACTGCCATGATATTTTCCCTGACAGGCAACGTGATCCCTCCTCATTTAATCCCACCCATTCTGTCGCATCTAAAACAACAGAATCCCAGAATATTGAGCTGCCAGTCCTGCCCCTCCTGCAACAAAGTCTTACTAATGGCTACAACATCATAATTACGTGTTGATTCATTCCCTGAGCACATCTGCCTTTCCCATGATATTTATTGAATTGAAATATACACTTCTCACAACAGTCATACCACGTTCAACCTTTTGATTCTTGACTTTGTCTGAAGTCTTAACATCTGCCTCCACAATCTCTCTACTATCTGTTCTGCCATTTTGATTCCCATCCTCCTCCAACTCCAGTTTAAATCCCATTGTGCAGCACTGGAAAATCTTTAACTACCACTTAATTCCCTGAACTTCCTTTGCAAAACTTCATCACTCTTCCTACCTATGTCATTGGTATGTCACCACAACCTCTGACCTCTTAAGTAGTGTCCTTCTACTTAAGAACGCTGAGAACTCCATCCAAGATGCCCTGAACCCTGGTACCTGGAAGGCAACATACCATCTGGGAATCTCATTCTCACCCACTAACAAATCCTCTATCACCACAGTTGTCCTATTCTCCCCCCTTCTATCCTGAGCCAAATAGAATAGAATATTCTATAGAACATAGAATAGCAATTTCCCCAAGTAATCTTCAATCCAGCAAGCTATAAAGTCTTAAGATCTGTATCAACTTATTTTGATCATAAGTTAAAGTAGAACTATTGAACCTTCACACCCTTAAGTAAGATCACAGTTCACAGAGTTGGATGGTAAAATTATGGTACACAAAGAATGTTTTGCATGAAAAAGTCATACAAGAGATCTAACCTCTCTCTCATTTTCATTCAGCACAACATACACAGCAGAAAACATGAAGGAAGAGATTTATAGGTTTTTGTTGTTTAACATAGACTTGGTACTATTATTCTAGCATGCACCATTTACAAACACCATTCACAGGTGCATGTGACGAAATATCTCTGGTACAATATCAATTGATAAACCACACATTTCCTATGATCACAAGATATATAGTGAGCATAAGGAGTACTTAACATGCAAAAAACACCATTGCTGTGTGACAAAAATTCTTTCTTTGTTCTCCCATATTTCATATTTTCAATAACATCACTTCATAGCATCCTTCTTACTCTGCACGATGACTAGGGAGTTCTTTCTTTTCTTCCTCTTTCTCTCTGGGGTCTCTTAATACAAAGTCCACTGAAAGTATGAAGAAATACACATTCATAAGTGCAAATATTCCAAGTCCTATTCAAATATTGACACAATCACGTGGTCAGCCTCTATACATTGTTTGGTTACATATTCTTGCAATGTTTCTAACCACTTCCAGAAGTCAGAAAATATTCTCAAATAGTACACAATTGTTGAAATGTACACCATCTGTTAGAAAGCACGGAAAATGGGGTCCAAATCTTCAAGTACACTACATGTAATAAGAAATTAAATATAGGTTAATTTTCAGACAATAGTCATCATATTTTTCATAATCTGTATTGCTGGGTAAGGATATATTTGATTTACCAGAAATGTTCCAAGCTTGTGAATTTTGTACTGAGGCTTTCCAGATTTGTAATCACAAATCAACCCATGCAAAGTATTTTTCCCTTAACTATTTTCAAAAATAAAGTGGCATTTTTTCTTATAATTTACTTCAAGGTAGATAGATCTGACCATCTTGACCTTAATTTCTTAACAATGCTGATTTAAAGTACAATACATACTTTCCTTGAACCTGCAGTACAGTGAGAAGCTGTGGGCTCATCAGGCTGTTTTTGAAAGAATATTAATTCTTATTTCCCCCCAAAATATATTAAAATCAATTATTTGCAACATATCAGTTAACTATTTTCAGATACATTACAAGTAAATATGCAAGCACTTGGTTATAAATTCAATTAAACATAAATTAGTCTCCTTGTCTTCTCAATTGCAAACCTCTTCAACTAGCTGTACCTAACACCTCTGATGTACAGATGTTGCCTGACCTGCTGAGTTCTGCCAGAATTTTGTGTGTATTAATCTGAATTTCCAACATCTACAGGATCTCTTGTGTTTATGGTGGAGAATCATTGCTTTTTTGACATGAATGTATAATAAATGCATAGTTTTGTCGTTTCCCCTGACTGGAGTATCTAGAATAAAGTGTCAGTGTCTAAAGGGATAACCCATTCAGTACAGAAGAGATTTATTTAACCAGAGGGTATTGAGCATTTGGAATGTTTTACCCAAGAACAGTGGCAATTCCATTGCTGAGCATATTCAAATGAGCTAAAAATCTATAGATCATTGAGGGAGTGAATAAATATTGGGGAGGAGCTAGAGAAGGAAACTGGCACTGAGTTAAACATAAACATGAGAAACTGAGGTAAACAGTCTGACATGATCTTTTTGATTGGCAGATCAGGCACAAGGGCTGCTTCTATTTATTTTATTATGCTCATAGGCTAAATATGGAATCTGGTACATTAGTAAATATACACTACTCAAGGGCTTTTACCTATTGCCTTCTTTACACTTAGAAGATAATCTTCTTTCATCTCATCTGAAAGCGATTCAATAACTTCAGTGTATGCTTTGAGACGTAATGGCACCAAGGACAAAACAACGTTCAACCAACTGTCCTCCAAAGGAGCTACATGTTCTGTGTCTATTCCATGGTTAATGTAGTAGTAATACCTCTGTAAAGTTTAAAAAAAAACAAAAGGTTAACAAATAATTGTTAAATAACCTTTCTTACAAGAACATTAATGCAGTTGAAGCCATTGACGTTTAGAGCAGTACCGTGATTCTACAGAAAATGTAGCTATGTCACAGCCCCAGTGATTGGGTCCAAGGTTGACTTCTGGTGCAGTTTATGTGGAATGTGTACATTCATGTGATTATGTGTGTTTTTAACCAAGTGCTCTGCTTTCCTCCCATATTCCAATGTCAGCCCGAAATATCAGATCTGTTTTCTCTCCTACAGATGCAGCCTGACCTACTGAGTATTTCCAGCATTTTCTGTTTTTATTATAGTTAGAAAGTATTATATTTCTATTATTCTATTTATATCCCATTAGTGATAGAAGGATGAA
Source organism: Hypanus sabinus (assembly GCF_030144855.1). NCBI lineage: Eukaryota > Metazoa > Chordata > Chondrichthyes > Myliobatiformes > Dasyatidae > Hypanus > Hypanus sabinus. The sequence continues at coordinate 43,121,992 of NC_082709.1, forward strand.
GCCACCTTTTCTATGGAGCTCTCCAGTTCTGAAAGCAACACTCACTTGCAGGAGACCCTTTCAACATTCATAGGTTAAACAGCAGTGATAATAAGTTTTGCATATATTCTATTTTGAATCAACGATTCCAATATTTTAATCTGCTACTATGCCATCATCTGATGTCTGGTGATTTTGAATAATTTAATATTAATCTCCCAATTGCTATTAAAAAATAGAGTAGTGTTTCAGTCATGCTAAAGTAGATCAAGACATTCTTTCAAACAATATCAGGGTAAGACCTTCAATTTAAGTAATATCGGTATAAAAACTCAAATGATTTATATGAATTAATTCAACATTTAATTTAAATGGAACTTTACATTTTGGAAAGCAACAATTAAAGTTTATTGTTCAATATAATTTTTTATTATTTTTTTGTTAAATGGCCAATAATAGATTATCTATTTTAAAAGACCTTTTCGGGTTGGTAATTTCTTTTACCTTCTCAATTTCCCCTTTATCTAAACTTATGATGGACAATTGCTTTAACTAGACAATAACAATTTTCTATTCTGGCAATCAACAAGAATGCATTACATGTGACATTTTGGCCATTCAGAAAGATGCAATTACCTGATATATGTATTTGGTCAAAGTTTTAGTTTAATACAAATAAATTAACTGTAAAGACCAGTTTATTTGCCAATTGAATTCTGAACTTGCACATTAAAGCCACCATGATTGCAATGCTTCCTAAAAATGTATGCAGATCGAATTCAGGGTCTTTGAACTGCTGCTGCAACTGCCATTGAAGCGGAGATATTCTGAGGAACATTTGAAAAGGCCATAAAAAAATATACTGGTGCAGATCTGCTGGGAGGTAGCTCATCAACAAAGCCCAGGGCCACTCCTGCATAGTGGCTGGTTAAATTGATGGAACTGCAATGACTGGAGGTGAAGGGGTGGACAAGGCTTGTTGAGTTAAAAACCAACAGCCTACGTCCACTTAAGAACAATTAAAGCCAGGCTGATTCTGAACCCAAAAGCAGGGAGAGCACAGATCTATGATGCTTAGACAAACACAGTGCAAGTAACCCACAGAAGGTTGCAGGCTGTAGTACAGTCTTCCGTGCAGTGGTTCTGTGATAGGTATTCACTTCCTGGCTTATGTTTGCTAAATTTGGCTTTCTAAACACTGCAGCTGCAACTATAAGATCACAAACAAAATTTAAGTAAACTCCCAATCAACAATTGGTTTTGTTTTTGGGCTTAAAATTTAAATGGAAAGCAGTAGTCAGTTTGAAGTTAAAAGAAAGTAGTGTCTTTGGAGCAGGTTTTCAAACAAGCTCTTATGGAACCTCAGACTCATACCATAAGACTAACTGCTGAAGAGTAGAATATAAAACAATGGGTTGCTTAATTTCAAACAGACGAGTTGACTTTTATGTTGCTTTGCTCAAAGAAGCTTGCAGACCAGGTGGATAATATCATTTGGCATATCAATAACTGATATGTTTATAATTAGGGATTTTATGTACTCAAAGAATTTAGCTTTACAGCATTAATTATGAACTGTGAACATAAAGCTAAGAACTGTATTTCCAAGGTGCTTTTAAACCATTTGTGTAAAGAGAATATCTGAGTAATACCATACGTGTTTGAAGTCACCCAAGTGGAGAAAAAGGGTATAGATGTAGAGAGCGGTTCAGGCTTATCAGCAATGGGGTAAGGAGCATCAAGAATCATGAAAGAATCATGGGTTGAACTAAAATCCATTTCTCTAGCTTCCATGTCTGCGACAGGCAACTTGTAGATATGCCTTTTGAGTTTATAGGGATTGTACTTGTATTTTGGAAATCCTTTGTCCTTTAAGAAATACTTTGTGTTTTGGAAATGGGTTGTGTTTTAGAAATGATTTGTAATTTGTAAGTGTTTAAGATAGAAATACTCTGAGTTTTAAACATGTTTTAAGAGTGTTGTTTGGATTTAAGTGTGTGTATCATTGAAAATAAATGAACTGTGTTTTAATCTACCTTATTAGCCAAAAGTAAATTCTCCTTGGTAATAGGGAGGGGAACCCACTATTTGAATAATGGCTATTGGCAGCTAAATTTGCCATGAAGAACATACAGGGAAGTGAACTAGTTTTCTAAGATCGGGTAGTTACAGTATAATCTTCCTTTAGTATGAGTACTCATGGCTATTTATAACCAACTGGGCTTAAGGTCTTCATTTGAGTTAAGAACTTAGCAGTCAGCAAACCCAATACCATCACAGTGGCCAAGTACTTTCAATGGGCAGTAAGCTCAACACTGACTTCCAAAAGTTTACTTTACATGATCGATGCAATTGTAAACTGGGGTAGAGGAATAACTGTATCTTTCACATGGAAAGCCTGAAGCCAAAGGTGCCTTCCTCAAAGTAAGATGATCAACTTCACGGGCAAGGGTGTGTGGCAAAATCAAGCCTCAGAGGATACGCAGAAAACTGCATTCTGAACTGCTCTCAGAAACACTTAAGAAATATATACTTTTCTAATTGCAAGCATTATTTTCTCACAAGAATGTCTTTCTCCACTGCAAAAGGATGTCCAGCTGTTGAAGGTTCTGTTTCATCCAAAGGAGGAGGCTGTCTAGCTGCACATTCTTGCTGCCTATTATTTAAAATGGTCAAAGGCAAATTAAACTATTGGAAGTAAACGTAGGAAATCCAGGCATAAAAATATAGGCCAACAACAATTTTATCTGTCTTGAAAATGCATCATTTTAAACATTTAGTGAAATAGCATACTTAGTTGTTAAGAAGCCGTACGGTGTGTTGGCCTTCATCAACCGTGGGAATTGAGTTTAAAGGCCGTGAGGTAATGTTACATCTACATAAGACTTTAATTAGACCCCATTTGGATACTGTGTTCAGCTCTGATCACCTCATTACAGGAAGGATGTGGATGCTATAGAGAGAGTGCATTGGAGATTTACAAGGATATTGCCTGGATTAGAGAGCATGCCTTATGAGAATAGATTGAGTGAACTTGGCCTTTTCTCCTTGGAGCGATGAAGGATGATAAGTGATTTGATACAGGTGTATAAGATGATGAGAGGCATTGAACATGTGGACAGCCAGAGGCTTTTTCCCATGGCTAACATGAGAGGGGGTAGTTTTAAGGTGCTTGGAAGCAGGTACAGAGGATGTCAGAGGTAAGTTTTTTCACAGAGAGTGATGGGTGCATAGAATGCACTGCCAGCGAAGGTGGTAGATACAGACACAACAGAGTCTTTTAAGAGACTCTTAGATAGGTTCATGGAGCTTAGGAAAATAGAGGGCTATGTGGTAGGGTAATTCTAGGCAGTCTCCAGAGTAGGTTATATGGTTGGCACAACATTGTGGGCCGAAGGGCCTGTAATGCGCTGTAGATTTCGATGTTTCTATATATAGCAATCCCCAGCTATCTGTAATGCACAATGTAACCAGTGCAGATTACTGTTCAAATGTGAGATACAAGTCAGCAGTTCCAACTGCACAAACATATAGCAATTTGACCTCCAAGGATAAAGTGAAATCTGAGAGCTGGTTTATAATTTTTGTGGCACTTTGTATGTTTCTCAGCCTGCAGTCTCCAAGAATCTACCATTAACTTCTTAAGAATTTTGTTTCAATGAGATTGCCTCTGATTCTTCTAAGCTCAGGCAAATATAAACATATTGCAATTAATTCTTTCCCCAACACAATTCCAACATTAATGAAATCTATCTGATCTACCTTCTTTGTATTCAAATCACATTTTACAATAAAATTAATTATAACAAGATGAGAAGAACATTCACCTACGTAATAATATTAACTAGAGCACTTCTAAACTGCTCACGGTCCTTTTTTGGCTGGGAAGCTCCATCATGGACTGATCGATTTGTGCTGCTAACAGAAGCTCCTGAGTCCCAAGCTTTGTTTCGTTTGCGTTTTTGGGGTAGAGAAACCCCTGTAAACAAGAAGTTATTATTTTAATATTTGAATGCACAAAAACAACTTGTAATGATTCACTCTGTACAGAGAATAAGATGTATCCTCTGTGTTAAACTTGATCTTACGTAACCAAAGGTTAATGTTATGAATACAAAAAACATTCCAACTGTAGGAAGTGCTGAGCCAACACAGCCAAGACTGAAATGTCCAGTTAGATTAATCAACCACATTTCATCACTCAAGACAAATGACACATAACTGAATGCAGCAGAAGGCAAGTAAAGGGGCACAGGCATTTCTGCACATCTCAACACCCTTTGCAGAGGCTGCAGTGTCCAGGCTAAAATCCTATGTCCATTAACAAATTATTTTAAGATTCTTGGATGCAATTTATTCTAGTTTTCCTCACATAATCAAATTACATTACACAAGACTCTGTCAAAGTCATACAACACAAAAATGGGCACTTTAGCCCACTACATTCTCACCAACCTTTTTGCCTAACTCCACCAATCTCTTTTACCCTTATTACAGACATATCTTTTCATGCCTTGCCTATTCAAGTGCACGCTTAAATGTCTCTTAAACATACTGATTATATTTAATTTTACCATCTCCTCTGGTTGATATTTTGAACATACTGCCACTCTCCGTATAAACGTTCCCTCCATAGCTATTTTTAAAAATACTTCCTCTCACCTTAAACCAAGGCCATTATTTTTATTCCCTGCTATGAGAAAAAGATTTTGACTATCCACCCTATCTATGTCTCTTAAAATTGTAAATACCTCTAGCAGGTTATCCTTCAGCCTTCTTTATTCCAAGGAAAACAAGCCTTTCCAATTTCTCCTGATGAATAAATCCTCCAAACCAGGCAACATCCTGAATCCCCTCTAATCTACCCAGAACAACTATATTTTTCTGTAATATGGCAATAGGAACTGCACACAACACTAAGTGCAATCTCAAATATAGGTCCTGTCTTCTTGGGCAGTCCCTTGGGAAGAATGATTTTCTTTCCTGTTTTGCAGTGTCTTAAGAGGCCAAAGTGGGAATCTGAGGCTCCTCCACAGCAGGGTCAGAAGGAACCTAACAAGACAGGCTTGTTAAAGGGGCAAGCTCAGAACACTATCTATGCTGAACTTCCATGTGCTTCCAATGCATTAGGTCCCATGCCACCAGGCACAGGAACAGTTATTACTCTACAACCACAAGACCTTCGAACCAGTGTGGATAACTTCAATCAGCTGTACTGATTCTATGACTGACCAGACTCACTTTCAAGAATTCTTTACAAGTCTTCTTTTCAGTCTTTTTTTTTAATCATTTGAGGTCTGTCTTCTTTTACACATTGGTTGTTTGTCAAGTTTATATATAGATTTTCGTGAAATTCTACTGTATTTATTTCTCTGCAAATGCCCACAAGAAAATGAAGCTCAAGGTAGTATATGGTAACACATACAGTTAAGTACTTTGATAATAAATTTACTTTGAACTTTGTTCTTAATATATTACAAAACACTCCAACTTGAGGAGTTAAAGCCCAAAGATTCCCAAAATCAATGGGGATATTGTTCAAAGTAAATTTATTATCAAAGTTCATAAATAATCACCACATAAAACCCAGAGGTTCATGTTCATGTGGGCATACCCAACAAATCATAATACAATCAATGAAAGATCACACCAACTTGGGCTTTCAACCAATCTGCAAAAGACAATAAACTGTGCAAATACAAAAAGAAAGAAATAATAATAAATAAATAGATAGATAGATAGATAGATAAATAAATAAATGGATGGATAAATAAATAAATAGATAGATAAATAAATAGATAGATAGATAGATAGATAGATAAATAAGCGATAAATATTGAGAACATAAGATGAAGAGTCCTTGACAGTGAGTCCATAAGTGTGGAAATATTTCAATCATGGGGCAAGTGAAGTTATCGCCTTAGGTTCAAGAGCCTGCTGACTGAGGGGTAACAACTGTTCCTGCACCTGGTAGTGTGAGGCCTGAGGCTCCTTGCACAACTTTAAACAAAAAAGGAGGCTTTGAGCATATACTTGAATCATTTCCACTGTCAACCTGGTAATCTTTTTCACGTTTCACCTCAGAATAGTGTTCCTGTTTCAAAAGTTGGGTATCAGATATGGAAATGACATTGTTTATTCAGTTAGGGCTCCACTGTTGGAATGTTGGTTCACTCATCCTTCTGGGGCATTTGGAAGATTTAGCAGGACACATGGTGGGTGCTATCTTTCCAGTGCCCTGAGTTGTCCGCCATTGGTAGCTCTAACAATCTGAAGCAAATTGGAAGACAGGGATTACTACTGTTCATTAGACAATGAGTTTTGCGGCAGATTTAATGGCTTCAACTTTAAACATCCTTTAATACATGTAACCAAAAGGTCTAGTAGGCCCCTGAAGGCAGAGGTGTGCTCACTGACTGGCATTTCATGAGACAGGAAAAGCAATCCATATTTTCCAGGATTTTGCTGTAAACCTATATAGTCAGGGGACAGTATTGTACAATAGAGCAGGTTGGTGGAGAACCTTTACCTTGTGGATATTGACTGCAAGCCCACTGTGTTGTATGTTTGAGTGATCAATGATAGCATGTACCTTAACCCTTGAGCACAAGCATCCTTGACAAATTGTTATCCGATTAGGAAAATTGGGATTACCTTGGTTTTCAAATGCAATGTTGTAGGTTGAACAGTTTCCACTAATTCTGAGGACTAGCTCTACTCCAGTGAGATGTTTGCTTGAGATGAGGTGCAAAAATAAGGTAATGAAACTGAAAAAGTGTCAGGGTAATGTCACAATTCACTTTCATTTTCATATTACACAGAAGATTATAAAATTTCCAGTGAACATGGAAGGGCAGCACAGGAACCAGGGACTTCTGACTTTCAAGGGAGCGTGGGGATCAGCACCCAGTGAACCAGATAGCAACATTGCAATTTCTAAATACTCAAGTAGTGAATTGTTTTTGTGTAGTCATTGACGCTGCTCCCTGCAGTTCTCGCCAAGTTGTGTAGCAAAAATTATGACCACCACATCTCTGGAAAGGCAAAATACACACCACAGTTTGGAAAACAACAGACACAATCTCAACCTTGGCCAGCAGGTGAGTTTCTTTCTCAGCAACACACAGGGGGTTATGTGGATAAATTGCATGTCTCATTGATGAGTATGGACCACAACCTATCCAGCAAAATCCTGGCCAATACATCTCCCTATTCTGATTTATTTGATTTACAACTCATATCCACCTAATCTTTCTCACTGAAATACTAAAGCAAAATAACCAGTTGATACTTCTCTCATTTTGTGTTTGTTGTTAGGATTTTACACTTTCTATCCCTTTATGATGGTATTGGTTTGTTGACTGTGGTTCTAAACTCAAACTAAGGCCTTTAATCCCTACATGATATACTGTAGATAGCCATGGGTACCCTCACTAAAGGGAGATTATACTGTATACACCCAATTTTAAAAGATTAGCTTACTTCCCTGTTACCCTCCATGGTGAATTTATTTGTGAATATCCACTATTTGAGCAGTAGATTCCCCCTCCCTAACAAAGGGGAGCTATATGCAGCTAACAGAATATTTTAAAAATGGTTCATTTATTTTTAGTGATACACATTTAAATCCAAACATTCTTAAAACATATCTAAAACTCACAGAGGATTTCTATCTTACAGAAGACTCGTAAAATACAAACCATTTCTAGAACACAAATAATTTCCAAAGCACAGGTTCAATTCCTATAAGCTAAAATGACATACCCACGTTACTCTCAAAAACTGAAGGCAGAGGAATGGATTTTGGTTTCCCCCGGTGATTCTGTCATTCTTCTTGATGTTCCTTAACCATTCCTAAAAAGCCTGGACTGCTCGATAGATGTATACTGTTTCTCTGCCACTTGGGTGACTTCATACACGTGATTGTTTTTCAGATTCCTTTTAACACAAGTGGTCTAAAAGCTTCTGGAGACAGAGTTTCCAAGTACCCACAATCTATGCTGGGAAGCTGACTCGAATACACAAATCTTCCAACTATTAACAGAACAGCTACTTGATATGCTAAGTGATAATATCAATCTGGCCTGCAAGCTTTCTTGAACTAAATAATTTAGCCAACGTTGTCGAGTTTGATACAAGCCAATTAACATGATCCATTGTCTTATACTTTTCCATTTACGTTAAGAACTCAAGACAGCCTCTTGGAAGTTTAACTTAGTCAAGAACACACAAGATCTTTAGAAGCTCACAGCTGCTCTATGAAAGCTGGGTTTGGCAAAAAAAGAAAAAGTCCTGACCAAAGACAGTAAATAGCCATCACACCTTAATGTTATTATCACCACATGAGTTTTTTTAATGTTTGCTCTATGATAAGTTTTTAAAACTTTGCTCCTTAAGTTAATTTCATGGAAACCTGTATCTTCCTAATCATTAGATTTCTTTCCTATTTTCTTTAGATTCCCCATTCTCTCTCTTATGGATACTGTGTCCCTCTTACTAATTTCCCTTTCAATGTGCTTCCTCATCTGTGGTGTGTCATTAATGTTTATTCCTTTTTTAAACAAGTGTTTTTTTCTTTGAATTCTGTTAAACAACATTTTAAATATGTCATTGATGCACACTACCATTTCTCAATACTGATGTTAGTCTTGATTTCCCAGCTTTTAGCCTGTACTCCTCCCTGCTGCAATCAACTTTTCTCCACACTATTACCAAGGTATTTGTTATACTTATGCCATTTTCAATTGTTTACTGGAATTTATTACAAAACTATTGCCTTAATATACTCCATAAATAATGAGCATTTCTTTGATGCACCTTTCACTTCAGGATCTAGAGAGAAAAAAAATCACAGAGCTTGTTTCGCGATTTAAGTAGGAGTTTTGCACAGGCTGCAGGAACTCCATTTCCTCACTCCCTTTATTCAATTCTAGACAACCAATTCATAATAAATATTATTCACTGTTTTACACTCGTTTTTTACAAATAAAGTTGTATGTTGTTCCTCCTTTTCATAATATTAGTGCAACCTTGCTTAGTTATTATCCCTTATTGATATTGAACCATTTTATTAAGTCAGCACCATTTAGAATATTTTTAACTCCCACTATGATACTGTATCTTATGGAGCTACTTTACTCTTCCTTTTCCATTCTTTTCATTTAATTAAGTTATGCCTTGTAATCTATAACTCTCAGTATTAATCTTTTGGTAGCCATGTCTTAGAAAATCTGATGACACATGGGCCCTTACACCATATTATTGTCTCCATTTTCTCTGTTTACTTATGAACACAATTTGCATTGTTTGTGAAGTTTAACTCATTTTCAATCATTGTTCTCCCAATTTAATTTTAACCACCTTTTCCCATTCCTATAACTTCATTTATTCATTGACTCAATTAGACCTCCCTACGTTTAGTTTCTCCTATGTTCTCCTTTTCTAATAAATGTAAGCTCATTGTGTTTCCAGTTTAGAACTAGTTTCTGTTTTTTTCTCCATTTGCTTCAGCAACAGACTCAGTCCTACTCAAGTAGAGGCTCCTGAACTGTTGCATCTCTTTCCTTTTCCTATATTAATGCAATGGCTCTGAAAGTGAAGGGATCATCTCTTAATTATAAACTGTGAAACTATCAAAACTGATCCAATCTATTACTATCCACAAAAAAAGTGGAGAAATCCGCCACAATTGAAAATATTTCTATAATGGATTATAAACATTTTGCCCCTGAGGATTCAAACTTACTTAGTGAGTCACATTTTTCATCCTCATCCTCTGCCTGTAGAAAGAACGAGGGCGAGGCTGATTGCCACAATGGCTTGGACCGGCTCTGAAAAGTTGTACAGACAAACACACAGTCACTTTATTTGGAAAATATCTATTCAACAAAACAATATAGTGTTCTTTGATTATTTTAAATAATTTGCTGGACATATTTAAGCAGTTAGTAAAATCCCTTAATAAAATTTCTAGTCTACTTATAAACCCTTTGCATTGAAACACTAAACAAAGACTATACCACTATATATACTGCTTTATGTAATCTACAATTAGATAGATAGATAGATAGATTGATACTTTATTCATCCCCAAGGGGAAATTCAACATTTTTCCAGTGTCCCATACACTTATTGTAGCAAAACTAATTACATACAGTATTTAACTCAGTATAAATATGATATGCATCTAAAATCACCCTCCCAAAAACCATTAATAAATAGCTTTTAAAAAGTTCTTAAAAAGTTTACTAAAGTGCATTGAGTGGTAACTTAAGCTCAGTCCTAACCCCGGCACTTTAACATGTGTTGCCCCTGGTGGTTGAATTGTAGAGCCGAATGGCGTTGGGGAGTAATGATCTCTTCATCCTGTCTGAGGAGCATTGCATTGACAGCAACCTGCCGCTGAAGCTGCTTCTCTGTCTCTGGATGGTGCTGTGCAGAGGATGTTCAGGGTTTTCCGTGATTGACCGTAGCCTACTCAGCGCCCTCCGCTCTGCCGCCGATGTCATACTCTCCAGTTCTGTGCCCACGACAGAGCCCGCCTTCCTTACCAGCTTATTAAGACGTGAGGCGTCCCTCTTCTTAATGCTGCCTCCCCAGCACGCCACCACAAAGAAGAGGGCGCTCTCCACAACTGACCGATAGAACATCTGTAGCATCTCACTACAAACATTGAATGACGCCAGCCTTCTGAGGAAGTACAGTCGACTCTGTGCTTTCCTGCACAGGGCATCTGTGTTGGCAGTCCAGTCCAGCTTCTCGTCTAACTGCACTCCCAGATACTTGTAGGTCTTAACCTGCTCCACACATTCTCCAATAATGATCACTGGCTCCATATGAGGCCTAGGTCTCCTAAAGTCCACCACCATCTCCTTGGTCTTGGTGATATTGAGACGCAGGTAGTTTGAGTTGCACCATATCACAAAGTCCTGTATCATTCCTATACTCTTCCTCCTGACCATTCCTGACACATCCCTTTGTTCCAACATACTTTGTTCCAAATTATTCATAAATTCAAATTATTTATTTATTCACAAGGATATGTATGTAGTAACTGATTTTCAAACTGTTAATCTACCAATTATTATTCTATTAACAACAACTATTTCTTGTAAAAAGAGAATAGGTCAGATCCTGCAAAAAAAAAAAGACAAAATAAGCCATAAAATGGCCATAAGTCGAGAACCCCAAGACTGTTTGACTTCCCTGGCTGCCTGCTTCATGACAGGAACATATTGCCTTCAATTTCAGCATTATTTTTAACAATTTGGTGGATTTTCATATTAATTACTCATTCAATGCGTTAGAGAAAATGTGAATTCACACTTCCTGCAAGTGATGGTGAAATTATTCGCCCCCCCCAAAGCTAAATCATCCAATACAATATTTAACTAATGGCCCAAGAAAAAAGATGCCCTGCTTCAGCAAAATTTGGCCAATTAACATGAAAATACATCACAGCTATTTTTTTAAATATTCTAGTGCATTCCTCCCAACTGAAATCACCCTAGTTTTGTTTTTAAACCTTGGTGATAATTTTGCTTCACTTTTCTCTGCTGTTTTAAAGCAGAAAGCAAACTAATCCATGCTTATACAGTCTCAGTACTCCTGGTAATTTACACAGGACAACAATCACACTGAATAGCTGAATGCAATTTGATAAATTGTCCTAATAATCCACATCCAGAATCCATTTTGATTTAAACTTTATTTCTGGTAACATACCGCTGGTAACTGGGGTAAAAATGTTATTCCACTCCTTGGTAGCTTTCCTTTATTCTGTGTCTGAAAAAAGAGAGAAAAAAAATTAATGATGAAAGAAGGACAAAATTGTGGCATTGCAGGAGTATAGTATGTATTGCAGCAACTGTACTAAAATAATGCTGTAACATCATGTCAAAACAGTCTTACTCAATGTGAATTTAAGGATTGATTCCAAATAACATTGATCTGCCCTGGGAAGTAATATCCAGTTTCTGTGGGCTAAAAAAAATAAGGACCCCAACCCTGCGGCTTCTTCTAATAAACAAGATTTGATTATAGTTTGGCAAACTGAGCTAATATGCATTCTAAGAAGAAAGCCTTACATAATTTGCTAGCAATTTCCACAAAAAAAGAGAAAGAGATGGAATAAAGACATTAGCACTGATTTCATATTTTCACATAAGATAGAGATGAATCCTACAAGTCATCTGAACATGATGAACTAGATTCTGGTATTTCAAAAGCAGATAAAGATGTTAAATGTTTCATGCATTACCTTTGATCTTTGAGAAATTGCTTACTTTTAAATGGAACCTGTGACACAGGATGGTAACATAACCCTGCTGTTCAAAGAAAGACGGCATGAGAAAACAATGAACATAGCTTGCCCAGATGAAGGATCTTGACCCAGAATTTTGACTGTCCGTTTCCCTCCATAGATACTGTTCATTTTGCTGATTCCTTCCAGTAGCTTATTTCTTTTTTCACTATAGTTTTAGTAACTGGGATGAGGAGATTGTATACTCAGTTGTTCCTAACAGGACAAAGCTTTCACTCCTTAGTTTTGAAAGTACTGGAAGTTTTTAATATGACATAAAATTCTTAGGAGGCTTGATTGTAGATGTTGGGAAGCTGCTCCATGTCTCAGAATAAGGAGATGACCCAATGACGACCGACTTGAGAAATGTTCTGCCTCATAAGGTTGCAATGCTACAATTTCTGTGTACATTAAATAACAGCAATAAATATTTGGATCAATAAAAGATTGAGGAATAGGAAATTATAGGAAGATAGAGTTGAATGCAAGATCAGCATGATCTTATTTAATGGCTGAGTAATTCAGAGGACTGAATAGCCTTCTGCTTCTCTTTCCTTGTATTTTGAACTGAATGCAGCACATTATGTTCTTTCTAAAACCACATATTTCTAAAAACACTTATCTGTTCCAAATAGCCTCCAAAATCAGATTCCTCCTGCAAATGGCACTGCCACTTTTCTAATCAAAGTTACTTTTCCTACAGAGCAATTTTCTCCATCCAAGTTGACCATCAACCATTCAATCTCATACACCATGAAAGCACAGAAAACAGGAGCAAGAATAGGCCTTTCAACCCTTTAATCCTATTCCATCTTCTTGCATAACTCCATTACCAACTTTTCTGCTGGGTCACTGGCAGCAGCCAAGCCTTCAAGCTTTCTTCTCCAGCAAACTGAGGCGCCAAAAAAAGTCTAAATAATAATTGCCCCATTCCCAGTGTGCACCAGCAGACTACCGCAATCTTTTGATCAGACTCGCTATTCAAGATCGTTCTTACATAACAGTCAAATACATATTGCATAAATGGAGTGTTTGTTGGCAAGTCAGTTGCAAGAATGAATTTGAATTGAATTAAATTGACTTATTTCTTACAACCTTTATATACATGAGTAAAAATATTTACATTACATCTCCACCTAAATGTGCAATGTATAGTAATTTCTAATAAATAGTATGTACAACGGGTCAGTCAATAAAGCGTAGAAATATAATTGTATCAGGGTGAATTACTCAGTCTGATGGCCTGGTAAAAGAATTTGCCCCAGAGCCTGCTGTCCCAAATCCAAAAGGCTTTTAAGCTGCGGTACCGTTTCCCGAATGGTAACAGCTGGAACAGTTTGTGGTTGGGGTGACTCAGGTTCCCAATGATCCTTCTGGCCCTTTTTAGCATCTGTCTCTGTAAATGTCCTGAATAGTGGGAAGTTCACACCTACAGATATGCTAGACTGTCCACACCACTCTCGGCAGAGTACCATACCAGGCAGTGATGCAGCCAGTTCGGATGTTCTCAATTGTGCCCCTGTAGAAAGTCCTTAGGATTTGGGGACTCATACCAAACTTGAGGTGAAGAGGCACTGCTGTACTTTTTTCACCACACAGCCAGTATGTACAGACCATGTGAGATCCTCGGTGATGTATATGCCAAGGAACTTAAAGCTGTTCACTCTCTCAATCCCAGATCCGTTGACGTCAATAGGGGTTAACCTGTCTCCATTCCTCATGTAGTCCACAACCAGCTCCTTTATTTTAGCAACGTTGAGGGAGAGGTTGTTTTCTTGACACCACTGTGTCACGGTGATGACTTCTTCTCTGTTTAAGAGTGTCAAAGATATTTTTCAGATTTATTTCATTGGCAAACTGCAGCAAAAGCTACCATTTTGCAAAGAAAAGGTAAAATTAACAAGAGGTGATTTCTGAATTAACAAAGTAAAAATCAGCCATCATTCTTACATGAAAAAATAATTAATTAAAAAACAAAGTAGTAACATTTAGTGGCCACATAAAATTCAGAAAAGTATCAATTTCCTTCTATATAATTACAACAGATAAAGATTTCCATCTCAGTATGCCCAACAAAGCACTTTTGAAGAACATTTCAGTTATGTGTTAACGCATGAAATATGGCTGCTTCTTTGCAAACAGGTTCCAACAAAATCCAAAGAGAATTATGACCTCAAACAAGAGAAAATCTGTAGATGCTGGTAATCCGAGCAACACATGCAAAAATGCTTGAGAAACTCAGCAAGTCAGGCAGCATCTATGGAAAAAAAATACAGTATACCTTTCGGGCGAAAGCCTTCGGCAGGATACTGGTTATTTTTTCAAGTGAGGAATAAAATTTGACAGGACATAACTACTTGAGGTTCACCTAAAAGTGCAACGGAAGCTTTCATGGCTTCTCAATTTCACTACACACCCCAAAGATGACACTTCCATCAATGAGGAACCTTCTCATTTATCCTGAATAAAAATCAACCCAAGCACACACATGCAACCTTAGCCCTGTGAACGCCCATCAATTCATGCAGAAAACAAGCAACAGTAACCATGCAAAATGTTTACGATATTCCAAAGTTGCTTATTACAGTTTTAGGAAAAAAGAAATGCAGTTTTGATTGCTAAATTGAGGGTGATCTGCGTATTCTCAGTTATACTAAATAATAATGATTAAAATCAACATTTCGATTGCGCCTCGTCGCTCATTCTTGCTATGAAAATCACATTCAATGGCTATTAAAAAAAAACACAAAACACTTAGTAAAATTTCCTGAACATCCCAAAGAACTTCTCCCAACAATTAAGTTCTTTCCAACTGCTGAAATGTAGGCGAAATAACGACCGGAAAATCTGCAGCCTAAAACTTCCTTCGTACATTCGGAACCGTGCCACTTCCATCCGATAGAGTGAGTCTGCAGACCCAAGATCGGACACCTGCAACAGACCCGAGCCACAGACACAGCCAGGGCGCTTGGTCGGTATCCCGGACCGAGAGTCGAACCCAAAGCTGACCGCTGACAGAAGAGGCACCGTTCCATCCAACCATGTAAGGTGTTAATGCCACATTTCTAATGTCTGCAGGTATTACCTTCCTCCCTGCCTCTGGGTCCGGGCTGTCCTTGAGGCACTGGCACAGGAAAGAATCCTCCATCCTCGATTAATTCTTCAAAATTCCTTGGCAGGATGGCTTTGCGGAGCAATGGCACCCCATTCGGCGCTTGGAGCTACGAGATACCGCACGGCAATTAACTTTATTTGACTTTGGGGTTGCAACTTCGCCAGACGGGGAGCTCAGTCAATCCTCACTCCGTCACGGGGCTGCGCACAGCTCTGTTTAAAAATGGCTCCGTGGTTTCCAGGGTAACGATTACCAACAAAGCCCTAGGGAGACAAGAGGCAACTTGCTGCAGCATTCCAGCCGGTCGTCGTCGCCTTTCGCCGACTCTGGCAGGACCAGGTGGATTTCGTTCACTTAACTCTGGAAAGATAGTTCGGTTGTCGCGGTTATTTGTACCTACATCCTTTTCTCCAGTGCCGTTTTTGGACAGTATGAGAAATTATGCGTTGTTTTTTTTTCTTTCAGGTGCTATACGGTAGGGAGGAAGCTTCAAGCTCAAAACTCCACGCAGTTCTCACATCCTACCTCTTCTTCCCCCAGGCAGTTGTCCATTTTCAGCTGAGCGATCCTGGGAAGAAGATTTTCCTATAAAAATCAAAAGCTTTATTTTTGTGATTTTATAATCGTTTAAAAACCATATGAATATACACACACACACAATTCCGGTTAACTGAGCCATTAGTTAATCAGGGCAGCCGCTTACTAAAGAACTAAACCTAAATCGAGAAAATAGCTGGAATTCCCTTCGTTTATTTGGGACACTCTGCCGCTTAATAGGGGCAGGAGACTTGACCAGCAGTTTCTAACAAGCGTCAGTCGCATGCACTTGCACTGTTAAATGCTCCTCAGCACTTAGTTTTTAAATAGCTTTGGTTGTGTTCGAAGATTTTTGACACTGGTAGTTGGCGAGAAATAAGCAGGGAGACAACTCAGAACAGTGTAGTGTTTGCTCACAGTGTTTCAAGTGTTCAGGCTTGTAGTTGCCAGAAGCCGCCAGGAGTGAAAATGAAATGATTTCACTATTTCAACAAGTTATGAATTACGAACGATTTGAAGGTATCAACAATAGTCTTGAATGTTACAATGAAAATGAAGATTTGGAGGATGCACTCACATTGTATGAAGGCAGTCTATTATCTGCACTAGGTGTCTGCACTGATTTTGTTCATCAAAAGAACATGACAGATGAATTGATCAAACTTGAGAAATTCTGCAGATGCTGGAAATGATGAATTGTTGCATCATTAACTATTAGGAACTAATACATTGTTTGGTATTACTGAAGAGGTGTTTATAGTGTTCTGATTTGTTTTGTATTTCATTTAAATACATAAATTATTACGCAGTTAAACTGCTAAATGTTTTTTTTTAATAACTTTTAACTAATTCCATGATACTTCATCTAACCGGGGAGCCATTCAATTGGGCCAAAATGTCTTGGCCCCGATGTGTCCCAATTAACATAACCACTATATATAAATGTAAAACCCCTTCCCAGCTAAAATGATAACGCTGTTTCGCTTTCCATCGATGCTGCCTAATCTGAGCATAACCAGCAAGGTATGCTTTATATTTAAGATTTTATATTATATTAACTTTATATTAAGAACTGCTTCTGCAGAGTGTGATAAATTTTAAAATGCAAAATGCAGAATTTTGCTCAAAATTGCCTCAGTGATGACTCTGCCTTTTACAGTTGTTACATATACAAAACTGGCAGTGTTATTTCTCATTGCTCCATGAAAATGATAGAAGCTTCTGAAGAACTAAAATAACACTAGGAGCACAGATTAATGATCTAGTTCCTTTAGCTTTCTCTGTGGCATTTCTTTCTCCAGAAAATAAGCAACAGGCTTACCAAAACAGGGAAAGTACCAGAGGACTGGAGAATAGAAAATGTTGCACTTTGTTCAGGCGAAATGGGGATAATCCAGGTCAGCAAGTCTCAGATCAGTGATGAGGAAGATATTGAAGAGGTGTTGCTCCTCCAACCTGTGTCCGGTTTGAACATGGTAGTAAAGGAGGACATGGACAGATATGTCAGCACAGGAATTGGAAGCCGAAGTAAAATGGGTGGCCACTGGAAGATCTGACTGTTGTGGCAGAAGGAGCAAGGTACTCAACAAAGCAGTTCTCAATCTAAGTCACATCTCACTGACATAGAAGATGCCCTGGGAACACCAGATACAATGAGTGGCACTGATGGATTTGCATGTAATGTGCTACTTCACGTGGAAAGACTGTTCAGAGCATTGAACGGTGGTGATGGAGAAGGTGTAGACACAGATGTAGCACAGTATCACAGTATCACCTATCACAGTAGCAGGAGATAGAATTGTGATAGTATTATCGGGAGACCACAGTCAGTACAGATCGGTAATAACCCCACTCCTTGCTGACTGTCAATACAGATGAACCTTAAGGATATATGTGTGCTTTGCCCACTGTTCTTTTCTCTGTACATTCATGACTCTGTGGCTAGGCACAGCTAACATCGATAAATTTGCAGATAGCCCCATTGTTGTTGGTAAGATGTCAGATGGCGGCAAGGAGGTGAACTGGGCAGAGACAGATTCTCTGTTGAGTGGTGTCACAGCAGCAACAACAACCTGACATTCGGTGTTAACAAGAGCAAAGAATTGGCTGTAGACTTCAAGAAGGAAAAGTCAGAAGAACACATACCAGTCTTCATTGAGGGGTCAGCAGTGGAAAGGGTGAGCAGCTTTTCTTTCCTGGCTGTCAATGTCCTGTAGGATCTATCCTGGGCCCAACACAATGATGAAAACATGAAGGCATGCCAAAGGTTCTACTTTGTTAGAGGTTTGAGGAGATTTGGTATGTCCCCAAAAACTCTTGCAAATTTTTATGGATGTACAATGAAGACCATTCTGACTGGTTGCATCACAGACTGGTATGGAGGCTCCAATGCACAGGACCGCAAGAGACGGCAGAGGGTTATGGATTCATTGAGCTCCATCATGGGCACACCCCTCCTCAGTATCAAAGACTTCTTCAAGAGGCTGTGCCTCAAGAAAGCAGCATCCATCACTATTGATCCTCACCATCTGAAACTTGTGACTGCCCTCAGTGAGGAGGTATAGTAGCCTGAAGACCCACACTCACTGAACTGGAAATAGCTTCTTCCCCTTTACCACTAGATCTCTGAACAGTCCATGAACACTGATAAGAGTCCAGCCTGAACATCAACTGTTTACTTCCCTCGGAGATGTTGTCCCACCCGCTAAGTTTCTTCTGTATTTTGTGTTTCTTGCTCGTTTTTTTTGTACTATTAATTTTGAAATGTGTGGTAAATTTGTCTTTCCACAGTACTACTTTCACAAAGCAACAAATTTCATGTCATAAAAGACAGTGACAATAAACTCTGATACTCTGATTGACCAGACAATTTTTCTTATGGATTAAATTAAAACTAAGGAAAGAGAAATCACTGACAATGTTGTCAGTGCCTACAATACAATAGAGTTGACAAGTTTATAAGTAACCAAGATGAGGATTGGTGAAGTGGTTAAATAAAGCTTGGTTCAAGCAGAGATCATGGCTTTTCAAATAAAAATAATAAATGGTTGAGACAGTTTTATAGAGAAGGTTAGAAGATGGTATTTTCTTTCAATTGCTGTAGCAACATGTTGGCAATGACACAATGAAAATATTTGTGCTGGTTACCTGTTGCTATAAGGAAGGTAAGTGAGAACAAGGTTAATTGCAGGCAGAGGATTTTTTTTTCTGGCAAAGCATACTTAGGACATAGAAAATATGGAAACTTTGCCTTGGCACTTTGGTCAAGTTAATTTCTTCTTATTGATTACATGCTGGCTAGCCAAAGTATGCAAATTTGACTATCAATGTATACAGTACTTCAATGTTTGGTAAACCAAATACGTTTTTACTTGGGTGTCTCTTTTTACTTATTTCAAGATTGAGGAACCCTGGTGCTTAACCATTAAATATATTTTAATGCTCTTCTCTGCTTAAAATATTCCTGATGTTCCATTGGAGATATCATTGTAGAATTTTCCATGAGAATAGAGTATTAGTTGTTAGAATTTCACTGTCACACGTATCAGATTCTGTAATGTCTCTGTTTCCTATTGATGCTTGTTTGATTTGAACAGAAAGTTCCTCTGACTAAAACTAATACTCTTGGTCCCATCTGCTGGATAGAGAAATTACTCCTCATCTCTGTTCTAAAGGGAGCTGTGCCTTTGGTCCTAGACTCTCTCACTATTGGAAACATCCC
Organism: Hypanus sabinus; assembly: GCF_030144855.1. Lineage (NCBI taxonomy): Eukaryota > Metazoa > Chordata > Chondrichthyes > Myliobatiformes > Dasyatidae > Hypanus > Hypanus sabinus. The sequence continues at coordinate 43,141,645 of NC_082709.1, forward strand.
TCTCTGTCCACTCTATCAAGATCTTTCAGTATTTAGAAACATAGGAAACCTACAGCACAATACAGGCTCTTCAGCCCACAAAGTTGTGCCGAACATGTTCTTATAAATCCCTCCACTTCCTCATCCAGGTCATTTATAAAAATCACAAAGAGTCGGGGTCCCAGAACAGGCCCCTGAGGCACACAACTGGTGAATGACCTCCATGCAGAATATGACCTGTCTACAACCACTATCTGCCTTCTGTGGGCAAGCCAGTTCTGGATACACAAAGCAATGTCCCCTTGGATCCCATGCCTCTTTACTTTCTCAATAAGCCTTGCATGGGGTACCTTGTCAAATGCCTTGCTGAAATCCCTTGTCAAATGCCTTGCTGAAATCCCTTGTCAAATGCCTTGCTGAAATCCATATACACTACACCTACTGCTCTACCTTCATCGATGTGTTTAGTCACATCCTCAAAAAATTCAATCAGGCTCATAAGGCCTGCCTTTGACAAAGCCATGCTGACTAATCCTGATATTATACCTCTCCAAATGTTCATAAATCCTGCCTCTCAGAATCTTCTCCATCAACTTACCAACCACTGAAGTAAGAATTTGATAGGTTTCAATGAGATACCCTCTTCATTCTTCTGGGCTTCAGCGAGTACAGACACAAAGCCACCAAACACTCCTCATATGTTAACTTTTTCATTCCTGCAATCTTTCTCGTGAACTTCCGCTGTACCCTCCGCAATGTTAGCACATCCTTTCTTAGATATGGAGCACAAAACTGCTCACAATACTCCAAATATGATCTGATCAATGACTTATATAGTCTCACCTTGTTTATTAAAGTATCTATTCTTGTTTTCACATCAGTCCATGGCCTTACAGTAGTGACTCTGTGGAATTCATTGTTACAGACTGCTGTGAAGGCCAAGTCATTTGGAGGTTTATAGGTTCTCTGTTAGTAAGGATGTCAAAGGTTACAGGGAGAAAGCAGGAGAATTGGGTTGAGACCATCAGACATGGGAGCAGAATTAGGCCATCCAGCTCATCGAAGTTGTTCTGCCATTCCATCAAGGCTGATTTATGATTCCTCTCAACCCCATCCTCCTGCCTTTTTCCCATAATCTTAGACACCCTGACTAATCAAGAACCTCTCAACCTCCACTTTAAATATACCCAATGACTTGGGTTCCACAGCTGTCTTTGGCAATGAATTCCACAAATAGATACACCACCATCTGGCAAGTTGAGGGGGATAATAAATCAGCAATGATCCAATGATGGAGCTGACTCAACGGGCTGGAAAGCCCAATTCTGTTCCTCTGTCTTATTGTCTTCATGCTGTAATCTCCAGTTTATCTCCAGTTTTAGATTTGTCTGTAGCCCCAGTTTTAATTCACCTTTAGCAACACGGTTTCAGTTGTCAAGCCCCGAGGCTCAGATTCCCTTTCTAAACCTCATCGCCTTCTAAGTCACTTTCTTTCTCCTGCTGAAATGCTTCTGAAATCTACATGGGCTAATCTTTCCTTGTGCGGTTTGGCAACAAATTACATTTGAGAAAACTCTTGTGAAGTGACTTGGAACATTATAATGCATTATAAACTCAGCTAGCTACAAGATTTTCTTTAGTAGAAATTGCAGAATCTAGAAATTTTACCAACTTGTATATGACCTTCAATAGACAGTGCCCTTAAAATAAATTACTTCAGGCTATTCCAAAACAGATGTTTTTTCTTTCCTCTTAAACTTTTGTTGAGAGGGTTGGGAGAAGAATTAGGTCCTTCTAAACCTATACAAATATTTCATCTGACTCTCAGTCTCTTGGACTCCCATAGAATTCCCTTTCACATAATTCCATAGTGGTGGTTGGTTCGGCATAGGAGACACATGACTTTAGAGTTAGTCATAATGGCTGCACAGTGAAATAGCACAGGAAAACCAAACCTACATCTGCAATTAGTGTGCCATTCTGTTCAACTGCCGAGCAGCTATTCTCACCATTACATTTCCAGGGGTGCCAAGACACTCCAGAGACTTGACAACAAATATCTAAGCTGATTTCCAAAACAAAGCAGAGGGAGTACTGTGGTGTCTGAGATGCTACTGAGATCGGACAGTAAATCGAGGACACCTGCTCTCTCACTTGGCCATAAAGGCTCCTGCAGCACAATATTTGTCCTTCAATAGTTTTCACTAAAACAGATTAAAACAGTATCGCAAAAATGTTATGCAGGTTTGCTGTGAACAAATTGAATGCCATCTTTCCTCCATAGCCACACGACTGCTTTTCAGAAATAGTTTATTGGCTATAAAATACCTCGGCCCTTTCTGAAGTCATGAAAACATCTTAGAAATGCAGGTCTTCCTTTCTTTCTCTTTTTGCAGCCTACCAAAGTTAGTCTGAAGCTTGCTAACTGAAAATTGGATTCCCATGAAACTATAAATGCAGCAATTTCAAGGAATAAGCAAGCAGGCTTTGAGTCATTTTCACTAAGCAGTGAAAAGGAAAGCGCCCTGCTGAACTACAATTGATAAACTTTGAGTACTGCCTCAGTTTTTAAAGTTCTTATCCAGCAGAACCATGACATTGGTTTCATCCACATTCATTCCAACACATTCAAGATTGTTTAAGGACAAGAACACTTGCAGATACTGAAAATACAAGCAACACACACAAAATGCAGGAGAAGCTCAGCAGGCCAGGCAGCATCTATGCAGAAGAGTAAACAGTCGACATCTCGGTTCGAGACCCTTCATCAGAACCAGCTGAGGGTCTCAACCCAAAATGTTTACTCTTTTCCATAGATGCTGCCTGGCCTGCTGAGGGCCTCGGCTCAAAACGTCGACAGTTTGCGCTTTTCCATGGACATTGCCTGGCGTGCTGAGTTCCTCCAGCATTTTGTGTGTATTGCCAAGATTGTTTAATGTCATTTCTAGTCCACAAGTGTAAAAGAGAACAAAATAATTGTTAATCCAGATTCAATAGAGCACAAAAACAAAAAGATAAAAAATACAATAAATATAAATGTATAAGATAGGTTATATAGATGGATTGATTGTATGCACGTAAAGTAACACATGGTGACCCTGAGAGGAAGTGATAAAATAGTGGTGCTGAGCTGGGTTAATGGGTGGAGGTGTTGATCAGCCTTAGTGCTTGGGGAAGGTAACTGTTTTTGAGTCTGGTGGTCCTGGGTGTGGATGCTACATAACTTCCTCCCTAATGGGAGTGGGACAATCAGTCCCTGAGCAGGGTAGGTGAGACCCTTTATGTCCTTTTCCCGGCACCTTTCTGTATATATGTCTTTGATGGTAGGTAGGTTGATGCCAGTGATATGTTGGGCAGTTTTGACTCCCCATTGTAGAGATGTCCTGTCTACCGCAGTGCAGTTTTCATACCATGCAGTGATGAAGCATGTTTGGATGCTCTCCACTTGTGGTGAACTATGTGCCTGTCGGGACACGCCCCTGCTGACTGCTCCTGTGGCTCCTCCCACAGGCCCCTGTATAAAGGAGACCTGCGGCCTGACGCTCGGCCTCAGTCTCCAGGACCTTGTATGATAGACACTCACTCCTGGTTCCTTCTTCCAGTCAATAAAAGCCGATATCTCGCCTACGTCTCAGTGTGAGTTATTGATGGTGCATCACCACTGCACATCTTTAGTAGATTGCGAATACTGATGTACATGTAAGTGGCAGGAATGGAGAGGTGTGTGCACCCTGAGTTCTATATATGGACTGATACCAGCCTGGACAACTATCGACCTGGAATGCACCAACAATGATGACTATTTATCCTTTCTGATATTAATATACAAAAGAGTAAAAACTGTGTCGTAGATTTATAACAGTGAACTGACCAGTAAAGCAAGCTCTTTTTCATTGATAGAAACCAATTGCAACTATGCAAATGAGGTGGTATAATTTGGATGTGAAGTTTAATTTTGCAGACTATAACAAATAACCTTTCACACTATTTCAGTTTAACATCCTTTACAGAATAATTCTAACTGGTCAGGGAAAATCTTAAGAAGTTCACAGATTAAAATTTGTTTTTATTATTTTTGAGTTTAATGATCTTCTGGATCTTTGTTGCATCAAAATATAATACACAGGGGCATCACAGTAGCACTGTGGTTAACACAACGCCTTACAGTATCAGGGACCCAAGTTCAATTCCTGCCACTGCCTGTAAAGAGTTTGTACATTCTCCCCATAACCGCATGGATCTCCTCCAGGTGCTCCAGTTTCCTTCCACTGTCCAAAGACACACCGGTTGGTAGTTTAACTGGTCATTGTAAATTAGCCCAAGATTAGGCTCAGGCGAAATTGGGAAATTGCTGGGCGGCAAGGCTCAGAGGGAGGGAAGGGCCTATTCCACGCTGCATCTCAATAAATAAATTAATTAAATAGACGTTCATATGCTAGTGAAGGCAAACTTGACTATTGAGATCTCCATTTACCCTGCATAGGCACGAACATAGTTAACAATGCAATTATGCTTTATGGATCAATGCAGCTTTGAATAAATTCATTTGTAGCAATTAGACCCAATTATTGACATGTTTTGATTAGTAGATGTGGCTTCAATTAGCAAATAACTTGTTTCTGATTGTATGTCACACAAGCACATGGAGTAGAGATTGTGATTCCAATGATTGACATTGTGAATGAATGCATTCCTGAAAGTCTCACTGTATGACCACGTCTCTTGACTCCTCCCAAAAAGTCAAATAAATTCCAACCCCAAACTCCCTGCATCCAGAATTTTCAGAATTTTAATAGCTTATGTTTTTCCAGATTGATCTTTAATTCCTAGACATTCCAGATAAATCTGGAGATTTTGTCACGGGGAAATAGGTGAAGTCAGTGAATGACTCACTTTGGCAGGCATTGGCAAGTGTTTCTTTTTTACGTAATTAGAAAGTGGTATGTGACAGAGAAACTAAATTTGATTCAAGGAACAAAACAAATAACATGACCAGTCCGTCAAACTGTATCAGGCCTTAAAATTATTTCTATGTATTTAAAATTCTTCTTGCATTTCAATGAAGGTATTATCTCATTAAATAGGGCCAGTTAAAGCCTTAAATAATTCAGGATTATCACATGTATTTTTTATAGATTCTTATTCATTTATTTAGTGTAAGTAAAGCAAGATATGAAATGCTATGCAACCCTAAATTCAGATAGGACAACAATAATATTTTTATAGCACCTTCTACACAGCAAGCATCTCATGGTGCTTCATAGAAGCACTATCAATCATAAGAACATAATATAATAGGAGCAGGAGTAGGCCATGCGGCTCATTGAGCCAGCCCTGCCATTCAATAAAATCATGACTGATCTGTCCATAAACTCACATCCATCTACCTGCCTTTTCCCGATAACCCTTAATTCCCCTGCTATGTAAAAATCTAACTAACTGTATCGTAAATATATTTAGTGAAGAAGCCGCAACTGCTTCCCTGGACAGAGAATTCCAGAGATTCACCACTCTCTGGGAAAAACAGTTTTTCCTCATGTCTGTTCTAAATCTTCTCCCCTGAATCTTGAGGCAATGTCCACTGGTTCTAGTCTCACCTACCAATGGAAACAACTTTCCTACTTCTATCTTATCTATCCCTTCCAAAATTTTGTATGTTTCTATAAGATCCTCTCTCATTCTTCTGAATTCCAGAGAGTATAGTCCCAGCCAACTCAAACTCTCCTCATTGGTTAACCCCTTCAGCTCTGGAATCAACCTGGTGAACCTCCTCTGCACTGCCTCCAAAGCCAGTATATCCTTCCTCAAGTATGGAGACCAGAACTGCACACAGTACTCCAGGTGCGGCCTCACCAGTACCCTGTACAGTTGCAGCCTGACCTCCTTGCTCTTGAACTCAATCCCTCTAGCAATGAAGACCAACATTCTGTTTGCCTTCTTAATAACCTGTTGTACCTGCAGCCAACTTTCTGCGATTCGTGCACAAGCACTCCCAAGTGCCTCTGCACAACAGCATGCTGCAATCTTTCACCATTTAAATAATAATCTGCTCTTCTATTATTCCTTCCAAAGTGGATGATCTCGCATTTACTGACTTTGTATTCCATCTACCAGACCTTGGCCCACTCACTTACCCTGTCTATATCCCTCTGCAGACTCTCCACATCCTCTGTACAATTTCCTTTTCCACTCAGTTTAGTGTCATCAGCAAATTTTGATACACTACACTCAGTCCCCGCTTCCAAATCATCAATGTAAATGGTAAACAGCTGCAGGCCTAACACCAACCCCTGCGGCACCCCACTCACCACCAACTGCCAACTGGAGAAATACCCATTTATACCAACTCTCTGCCTGCTACAGTATTGTTTAACCAATCCACTATCCATGCCAATACACTTCCTCTGACTCCATGCATCCATATCTTATTTATAAGTCTCTTGTGCAGCACCTTATTGAACACCTCTGGAAATCCAAGTATATGACGTCCACCTGTTCCCCTCTATCCACTGCACTCATTATGTCCTCAAAGAACTCCAGTAAGTTCGTCAAACAGGACCTGCCCTTTCTGAATCCATGCTGCGTCTGTCTAATGGAGCCACTCCTTTTTAAATGTTTCACTATTTCTTCCTTAATGACAGCTTCAGGCATTTTCCTGACTACAGATGTTAAGCTAACTGGCCTATAGTTGCCTGTCTTTTGCCTACATCCTTTTTTAAAAAGTGGCGTGACATTTGCTATCTTCCAATCCGCCGGGACCTGCCCAGAGTCTAGAGAGTTTTGGTAAATAATTACCAACGTGTCTACTATAAACTCTGCCAATTCCCTCAGCACCCTGGGATGCATCCCATCAGGACCAGGGGACTTACCTACCTTCAGGCCCTTTAGTTTGCTCATCACTATCTCTTTAGTGACAGTGATTTCATTGAGGTCTTCACCTCCCATTTCATCCATAACATCATTCTTTGGCATATTAGACATAAGCTCTACCGTGAAGACTGACACAAAATAGTCGTTCAATGCCTCAGCTATTTCCTTATCACCCAATATCAATTTCCCTTTCTCTTCTTCCAAGGGACCTACATTTAGCCACCCTCTTCAGCTTTATATATTTTTAAAAACTTTTGCTATCTACTTTTATATTTTGTGTTCATTTACTTTCATACTCTATCTTCCATTTCCTTATTTCTCGTTCTCATTTCATCTGTAACTGATAAACATGCAGAGAGGTTATAGACCAGATAACCAAAAGCTGGGTCAAAGAGGAAGATTTAACAGAGCACTTTACAGAAGGAAAGAGGCAACAAGGTTTGGGGAATGAATTTCAGAACTTAAGGCCTTGGGAGCTGAAGGCATGGTTGCCAGTGAACCCCAGGGAAGATTGCAATTCCAGAACTGAAGGTGAGCAAGTATTTCTTTTAAAGAGTTATAGTACTACAGGAGATTATAGAGGGGGAAAATGTTAAAATCATTAAAGATTTTAAAGCTAGGATAAAAGGTTTAAAGTTAGGGCATTGTTTCAAATTGATTAGTCTGTTAGATACTGTCGTTGGAAACCCAGGAGAAATGTTATTTATATAAATATTACAAAAACCTAATAAAATATAAAGAATTTTGTTTCCTTTGCCCTTCTCTTTCCATGTAATGACTGCAAACGAAGGGTTGGATATTTTTCCAGGTAAGACTGGTGGGCGGATGTATTATTATGTTCGCACCACTCTCTGCAGTCCTGTGATTAAGGGAAGTACAGTTCCCATACCAGGCAGTGATGCAGCCAGTTAGGATGCTCACAATTGTGCCCCTGTAGAAAGTTCTTAGGATATGGGGCCCCATACCAATTCTGAGGTGAAAGAGACGCTGTTGTGCCTTTTTCACCATACAGCTGGTGTGCACAGATCACGTGAGTTCCTTGGTGGACACCAAGGAACTTGAAGCTGTTTATCCTCTTACCCCAGATCCATTGATGTCAATAGGGGTTAGCCGATCTCCATTCCTCCTGTAGTCCACAACCAGCTACTTTGTTTTTGCGACATTGAGGGAGAGATTGTTTTCTTGACACTATTGTGTCAGAGAGATTACTTCTTCCCTGTAGGCCACCTTGTTATTGTTTGAGATAAGGCCAATCAAGGTAGTGTCATCAGCAAATTTGATTAGCAGATTGGAGCTGTGGGTATATACAGTCATGGCTATAAGGAAGTAAAGGAGAGGACTCAGTACGGACTAAAGGATTATGCAAATTTTAAGGTCTTTTTTGCCAAATGAGAATCCCTAAGACACTTTACTAGGTTAAAGGTAGTTGTTTGTGACTTCAACAGACCTTTGATTAAGGAAATGAACTATTAATTGATTTTATATTCTTGCCCTTAAGTTTAAGTTGACAATTACAATGCCTTGTAAAAGCATTCAGCACCCAACCCTGTGTTCACATAAATGAGTATTACAACCAGGGATTTTGATCAATTTAACTGAGAATTTTTATTTTTAAATTACATGCTTCTTTTTCTTTTCACAGTAGAGCACAATAAAATAGTAAAGAATGAAAAACTAAACATTCAAAAGCTGAAATGTCAGCAGGTCAAAATCATTTATCACCCTTTCCTCGGTGCTTAGTTGAACCACCTCTCATAGCTATTACAGCCAGTTGTCTTTATGGGTAAGTTAATTATATTTGCACAATGTGATAGAGCAAGGTTTGTTTATGCCTCCTTGTAAAATTGCTCAATCTGTGCCAGGTTAGTTGGGGAGCAGCAGTGGAGAGCAATCTTGAGGTCTTGTCAGAAATGTTCAATGGGGTTAAGGTCAGAACTCTGACTGGGCCAGTAAAGGACAAATTTTCTACTGAGAGATGAACATTCTTCCAGTTTAAGCTTTCTGGAAGAGGCTAGCATGTTTTTATTCATCTTCCCATCAATGCTCACCAGATTTTCAGACCTGCTGCTGAAAAGCATCCACACAACATGCTGTTACTTCTGCCATACTTTACAGAAGGGATGGTGTTACCTGACTAATGCGCAGTATTAGATTAAAGCCACACTTACCACTTAGTGTAGAGGCTAAAATGTTCCACTTTAGACTCAGCTGACCACAACACCTTATTCCACATCTTTACAGTATATTCTAAGGCATGGATATGCTACTTTTTTTTTAAAGCCAGGACTTCCTACTTCCTCCTTGCTTCTCTGCTACACACACACACACACACACACACACACACACACACACACACACACACACACACACACACACACACACACACACACACACACACACACACACTCACTCACTCACTCACTCATGGAGCCATGAAATTCTTCTCCAGTTGCAGACATTGAATTCTGAAGCTCATTCAGACAGACTACTGGCATCACAGCAGCCTCTCTTACAAGTGCCAGTCTTCTCTGGCAACTACATTTAGAGGGGCGACCTGATCTAGGTAGTTTGGCAACACACACAAAATGCTGGTGGAACACAGCAGGTCAGGCAGCATCTATACGGAGATGTTTCGGGCCGAGACACTTCGTCAGGACTAACTGAAAGGAACGATACTAATTGGAAGTAGTGGGGGAAAGGGGGAAATGCGAAATGATAGGAGAAGACCGCAGGGGGTGGGATGAAGCTAAGAGCTGGAAAGGTGTTTGGCAAAAGTGATACAGAGCTGGAGAAGAGAAAGGATCATGGGACGGGAGGAAGAAAGGGGGAGGGGGGAGCACCAGAGGGAGATGGAGAACAGACAGAGTGATGGGCAGAGAGAGAGAAAAAAACAAACAACTAAATATTGTCAGGGATGGGGTAAGAAGGGGAGGAGGGGCATTAACGGAAGTTAGAGAAGTCAATGTTCATGCCATCAGGTTGGAGGCTACCCAGCCGGTATATAAGGTTGGAGGATAGATGCTGCCTGGCCTGTATTTTGTGTGTGTTGTTTGAATTTCCAGCATCTGCAGATTTCCTCGTGTTAGGTAGTTTGGCAGTGGTTTCATTTTTTTTTCACTTTTTAATTACAAAGGGGATGAATACATCTTCAGCCTCATAACTTTGGTTTTTAATTTTTAGTAAATTGTTGACATGTTTTGGAATTTTTGTTTGGATTTGGCATGATGCACAATGTTTTGTAGATAAACAAAAAAATCCCACTTGAATATATTTTCTATTTAGAAAATGAGACAGTAAATGTGAAAGTAGTTGTGGGCTAATTACTTCTTCAAGGCACTGTAATAGCTTTTGCCTGCATTTAGTATTAAAGACTGGCAACTAACAGTTATTTGAAGGCATAAAATTGGTTTAGGATCTGCTCTGCAAGGGTAAAAGGACCCTGATGGCAGTTATATACAGGCCTCCAACAGTAGCTGGAATGTGGACTAAGATTACAATGGGAAATAGAAAAGGTGTATCAAGAGGGCAGTGTTATAGTCCTGGGAGATTTTAACGTGCAGGTAGATTGGGAAAATCAGGTTTGTAATGGATTTCATCTTAGTGAATTTGTTGGATGCCTATGAGATGGCTTTTTAGAGCAGTGTTTTGAGCCCACTAAGGGATCAGCTATACTGGATTGGGTGTTATGTAATGAACTGGATGTGAATAGGGAGCTTAAAGGAAAGGAACCCCTAGGAGGCAGTGATCACATTATGACTACATTCAATTTGAAATTTGGCAGGGAGAAAGTAAAGAATGATGTAGCAGTATTTCAGTGGAGTGAAGGAAATTACAGTGGTATGAGAGAGGAATTGGCCGAAGTAAATTTAAAGGAGATGCTGGCAGGGATGACATCAATGACTTGAGTTTCTGGGGAAAATGAGGAAAGTGCAGGATAGATGTATTCCAAAAATGAAGAAATATTCAAATGGCAAAATAGTGCAATCATGGCTAACAAAGGAAGTCAATGCTAATGTAAAAGCAAAAAAGAGGGCATACAACAGATCAAAAATTAGTGGGAAGATAGAGGGTTGAGAAGCTTTTAAAACCCTACAGGCAGCACCTAAAAGAATCATTAGAAGAGAAAAGATTAAATATGAAAGCAAGCTAGTAAACAATATCAAGATGGATAGAAAATTTTTTTCAAGTATATAAAAAATAAAAGAGAGACGCGAGTGGATATAGGACTGCTAGAAAATGAGACCAGAGAAATAATAATAGGGTCAAGGAGATGGCAGATGAACTAAATGAGTATTTTGCATCAAACTTCACTGTGGAAGACACTAGCAGTGTGCTGGGTGTTGAAGGGTTTAAGGGAAGAAAAGTGAAAGCAGTGGCTATTACAAAGGAGAAGGTGCTCAAAAAGCTGAAAGGCCTAAAGGTGCATAAGTCATCCAGACCAGATGAACTGCAAGCTAGTGCTGAAAGAGGTAGTGGTAGAGATTGTGGTGGCATTAGTAACGATCTTTCAAGAATCATGGTGCCAAAGGACCGGAAAATTGCATATGTCACTTCACTCTTTAAGAAAGGAGAGAGGCAGCAGAAATAAGATTTTAGACCAGTTAGCCTGACCTCAGTGGTTGGGAAGAAGTTAGAGTCAATACAACCTGAAATCCTTACTTTTCACAGACATCCACGAAACAAAAAAAAACCATAAGAATGAATGACAGAAACATCAGGAAACTGAAGTCCCCCTCCCCCTCCCACGCACAAGCAGCAGCAGAAGCTTTGACCTTCCCCCTCTCCCCACTTGCCCCAGCAAAAGCACCCCCCACCATGAAAACAAGAGTGAAAGTCCCCAAAGAGACCTCGATCTACAGTCCATCAAAAACTATGGTCCACAACCCAACGCTTAGGTATCTCAAAGCAGGCTGTCCCTCACCAGCGAGGGAGAGGAAGGTTGCTCTTGCAACAACAAGAGCGGGAGACCAGCAGCTCACCGTTCTGATGTTACAGTCTCCAAGACCCCAACTCAAGGACCAACAGGCTCTCATTCACCATCAAAAGAGAGAGAGTATCACCTGAGTACTGAGGCCTTCTTGGGATGCCAGTGACCACCGCCTGCTGTCTTGATGTTTCAGTCTCCCACGACACTTCAGCTGGTAACACTGGTGAGGAACCGAGTCATCTATGGGGCTGCACGTCTTCCAGGCCACAACTTAAGATACAGAAATGCCAAGCCACACAGTTGGTACAAAAGCCCACCACTCACGAAGAACCATAGTTTGAAGTGTAGCTGTAGATCACGGATTCTGACAGAATCCCAGCCACCTTGAAAAGAATGACATGAGATAAGAAGAAATAGCTCCCCCTCCCCTCTTCTTATGTTCCCCACTCTTGCCTCTTTTCACCTGCCTATCCCCTCCCCCTGGGTCCTCTCCTCCTTCCCTTTCCCCAAGGTCTGCTCTTCTCTCCTATCAGATTCCTTCTTCTCTAGCCCTTTATCTTTCCAACCCACCTATCACTTTCTAGCTATCTTCCTTCCCCTCCCCCCATCTTTTTATTCTAGCATCTTTCCCCTTCCTTTTCAGTACTGAAGAAGGGTCTCGGCCCGAAACATCAACTTCATTTCCATAGGTGCTGCCTGACCAGCTGAGATTCTCCAGTGTGTTTGTTGGATTTACAGCATCTGCGGACTTTCTTGTGTTTAGAGTTCTCCTTCTATTCCCCCAGACGAGCTGCTAACCATGAAGGATGAACCCTATCTGCCTGGAGCAACTGGTTTTAAGGTGCCAGTAACTGGCCTTTGCCTCTTCTCCTGTCAGTAGAAATGATTCCACCAGGCTTAGTAGCTAAGCCACATGTAAAGGCCAGGAGCTGGACTTGGTTGTCAGTGGCTATTTGAGACACACACCATTGGATCCTCTTTACCCCATCCCAGCTATGACAACCTTAAAATACCATCAGTTGATTAATATTAACACCAAATATAATTTCACCCATACAATCTTCATACTAATGCATAGCTACCAGTGACAAAATTATTTAGAGTTAAAGGGCTGAGACCCTAAACAAACATGCCACTAATAAGCTGTCCTTTATTTATACTGATAAAATGTAAATGATCATTATATGATCATTACAGCTGTTTAGGTGACATCTGAAATATAATGCATTCTCGAAAGGAATACTATTGGCCTTGGAAAGAAATTCAGTTCAAATATGCAACATTTCCTCAATAGTTCATGATTTAACATAGGCTTACTGTATATTCCCTGGAATTTAGAAGTTGGGATGATTTTGGTTGGAATTGATCGGGTGGAGCAGAGTAAATTGATTGATCAATTTACTCTGCGGTTCAGAGTATTTGGGGGTAAGTGGAAGGCAATAAAAATCAAAGCCAGGAAAGGAAGAAGGAAACATCATTACCTTGCAAAGAGTGGCCATTGTCAGTACCACATAAAACACTAGATGCTGATTCAGGTAAAAATTTTAGAAATGAAATTAATTAATTTTTGTTAGATGTTATTTATTGGGGCAAAGGGTGGAAGTGCAAGTGTGGGAGTATTTTCTGGGTAGCAATCATAACCCTGCAAGGTCAAGGTCATCATGGAAAGAGATGAAGATCATCAGGAGTTAAGGTGCTGAACTGGGGAAAACCAGTAAGACAGGACCTGGAAAAAAAGACTGGGGGCATCTGGGTGAAGGTAGAACAGCATTTAATATGAATCTTTTAAAAGTAAAATAATAGAAGTTCCCATGTTCCCAAAATGTTCCCATAAGGCTAAAGTTCAAGATTAGGAAACTTTGGAAGATGAAAGCTTTGATGAAGCAAAAAAGCAAAGCATAAAAGGGGAGAGATCGTTGAGAAGTACAGAGCATGTTGGAGAGTACTTAAAAAAAATTAGGAAAGTGAAGAGGGGCTAAGAAATAGCTCTGGCAGACAAGAAAAATCTCAAGGCATTATATCAAAATATTTGGAGCAACAAGGTAAGCAATGAAACAGTAGGTCCCCTTGGGACCAAAGGAACTATTTGTGTGTGGAGGCAGGAGATGTCAGTTATTTTTATATGATTATATCTCATCTGTATTCACTAAAAAGAAAAACATAGTAGGTGGATAATTCAGGGAGAGGTAATCTGGAGCATATTAACCTGAAGGAGGAGGAGTGCCAAATGTCTTGGAGCACACAAGGGTGGATAAATTCTCAAAGCCATGATATCTGGCTTTGATAACTTATCCACCTTTATAGCAGATGAGATCTATCCCTGGCTGCTATGGGAATTAAGGGAGGAGACTACTGAGACTGCTGGAGATATTTGCATCTTTGGTAGCCACAGGCAAGGTACCAGATGAATGAAGAATAACAAATGTGATTCCTTTAATTAGGAAGGGCAGCAGGGATAAAGCAAAATCAGCGAGTCTTACATCAGAAGAAGGGCCATTATTAAAAAAATTCTAAGGGCAGGATTTACTTACTCTTCAAAAGGCAAGGGCTGATTTGGAAATGTGAGCATTTCTTCATGAAAAGTCCTGTCTTTTTTATTCTAAAGAGATAACAGTATAAACGACCGTAAGTTATAGGAGCAGAATTAGGCCATTTGACCCATTGAGTCTGCTGGACTATTTCATCTTGGCTAATCCAATTTTCCTTTCAGTCCCAGCCTCCTGTCTTCTCCCCTTATCCAGTCATGCCCTGACCAATTAAGAATCTATCAACATCTGCCAAAGATATACATAAAGACTTGACCTCCACAGCTGCCTGTGGCAAAGAATTCCACAGATTCGCCACTCTTTGGCTAAAGAAATTCCTCCTCATCTCTGTTCTAAAAGGACATCCCTGTATTCTGAGGCTGTGTCCTCTGGTCTTAGAGTCTCTCACATCCACTCTATCAAGGCCTTTCACCATTTGGTAGGTTTCAATTAGGTCACCCATCATTCTTCTGAATTCTTGTGAATACAGGGCCAGAGCCATCAAATACTCTTTATTTGACAAGCCATGCAATCCTGGAATCATTTCTGTGAATCTCCTTTGAACCCTTTTCAGTATTAGCACATTCTTTCCAAGATAGGGGGCCTCAAACTTGCTCACAATTCTCCAAGTGATGCCTCACCAGTGCTTTATAAAGTTTCAACATTACATCCTTGCTTTTATATTCTAGTCCTCTTAAAATGAATGCTAAAATGTCTTCCTCACAAAAGACTCAACCTGCAAATTAACCTTTAGGGAATCCTGCACAAAGACTCCCAAAGTCCTTTGCATCTCAGTTTTTTTTTGTATTTTCTCTCCATTTAGAAAATAATCAATCCTTCCATTTCTTCTACCAAAGTGCATGTCTATACACTTCCCAACACTGTATTCCATCTGTCTTTTCTTTGCCCATTCTCCTAATCTGTCTAAGTCCTCCTGTGGCCTCTCTACTTCCTCAAAACTACCTGCCCCTCCACCTATCTTCATATCATCTGCAAACTTTGCAACAAAGCCATTAATTCCATTATCCAAATCATTAATATATAATGTAAAAAGAATCGCTCCCAACATAGCCCCCTGTGGAACACCTCTAATCACTGGCAGCCAGCAAGAAAAGGCTCCCTTTATTCCCACTCTTTGCCTCTTGCCAGTCAGCCACTGCTTTATCCATGCTAGAATCTTTCCTGTAATGACATGGGCTCTTAAGTAGACTCTTGTGTAGCACCTTGTAAAAGGCCTTCTGAAAATCCAAGTATGCAACATCCAAGTACTACTCTATTTCGAGGCTGTGTTGTGTCCTCTGGTCTTAGACTCTCCCACCATAGGAAACATCCATTTCACATCCACTCTATGAAGACCTTTCACCATTCAATAGGTTTCAATGAAATCACCCCTAATTCTACTGAATTCTAGTTAATACAGGCCCAGAGCTATCAAATGCTCTTCATATGACAAGCCGTTCAAACCTGGAATTATTTCCGTGAACCTCCTTTGAAACCTCTCCAGTTTCAGCACATCTTTTCTAAGATAAGGGGCCCACAATTGCTCACAGTACTCCAAGTGAGGCTTCACCAGTACTTTATAAAGTCTCAACACTACATCATTGCTTTTATACTTTATTGTCACCAAACAATTGATACTAGAGCGTACAATCATCACAGTGATATTTGTTTCTGCGCTTCGCGCCCCCTGAAGTACAAATCAAAGTAAATATATTAAAAATTTAAGTTATAAATCATAATTAGAAAATAGAAAAGGGAAAGTAGGGTAGTGCAAGTTAGGTCCAGATATTTGGAAGGTACGGCCCAGATCCGGGTCAGGATCTGTTCAGCAGTCTTATCACAGTTGGAAAGAAGCTGTTCCCAAATCTGGCCGTACATATCTTCATGTTCCTGAACCTTCTCCCAGAGGGAAGTGGGACAAAAAGTGTGTTGGCTGGGTGGGTCTTGTCCTTGAGTATCCTGGCAGCACTGCTCCGACAGCGTGTGGTGTAAAGTGAGTGGTTTGTGTGATGTGCTGGGCTATGTTCATGATCTTCTGCAGCTTCTTCCAGTCTTGGACAGGACAGCTTCCATACCAGGTTGTGATGCACCCTAGAAGAATGTTTTCTATGGTGCACCTATAAAAATTAGTGAGGGTTTTAGGGGACAGGCCAAATTTCTTCAGCTTTCTCAGGAAGTAAAGGAGCTGGTGGGCCTTCTTGGCAGTGGACTCTGCTTGGATAGACCAAGTCAGGTCATTTGTGATATTCACCCTGAGGAACTTAAAGCTTTTGACCTGTTCACCTGCACACCACCGATGTAGATGGGGTAGTGCGGTCCGCTACTCCTTCTGAAGTCAACAATCAATTCCTTCGTCTTGCTGACGTTGAGGGATAGGTTATTGTCTTCACACCATGCCACCAGGTTCTTAATTTCCTCTCTGTACTCAGACTCAGCATTACCCAAGATACAGCCTACAATTTTATATTCTAGTCCTCTTGAAATGAATGTTAACATTACATTTGCCTTCCTCACCACAGACTCAACCTGCAAATTAACATTAAGGGAATCCTGCACAAGCACTCCCAAGTCCCTTTATGGCTTATGTTTTTGTATTTTCTCTCTATTTAGAAAATACGAGAGGTGATTGATAAGATTGTGGCCTAAGTTTTAGAAGGGGGCTATTTTAGAAAACCTAGTACATTTATTTTTCAATATAGTCCCTTCCTACATTTACACACTTAGTCCAGCGGTCGTGGCACATACAGTTCTTGGACTTCCAGAAAGTGTCCACAGCATGGGTGATTGATAAGTTTGTGGCCTAAGGTAGAAGGAGATGAGTTATACAGCTCTCATTATGTGCACATGCAGTTCCAACTCTTTGAGTGATTATGCAGAAAGTTTAAAGTTAATAACTCATCTCCTTCTACTCTAGGCTTCAAATTTATCAATCACCCCTGCTGTGGACACTTTCTGGAGGTTCAAGATCCGTATGCTCCATGACGGCTGGACTAAGTGTGTAAATGTAGAAGGGGACTATGTTGAAAAATAAATGTGCTAGGTTTTGTAAAATTGACTCCTTCTACCTTAGGCCACAAACTTATCAATCAACCCTTGTAGTCAACACTTTCATCTCTTCTACCAAAGTACATGACCATACACTTCCCGCACTGGATTCCATCTGCAACTTCTTTGCCTATTCTGCTAATCATGTGTCTAAGTGCTTCTGTAGCCTCTCTACTTCCTCAAAACTACCTGTCCCTCCACCTATCTTCATATTGTCTGCAAACTTCACAAGAAAGCCATCAATTCCCTCATCAAAATCATTAATATATAACGTAAAAACAATCAGTCACAACACAGACACCTGTGGAATACCACTCCTCATCAGCAGCCAACCAGAAAAATGCTCCCTTTATTCCCACTCTTTGCCTCCTGTTAGTCAGCCACTGCTTTATCCATACTAGAATCTTTCCCGTAATGCCATGGGCTCTTAAGTAGCCTCATGTGTGGCATCTTGTCAAAGGCCTTCTGAAAATCCAAGTATGCAATATCAACCAATTCTCCTTCATCTATCCTGCTTGTTACTTCTTCAAAGAATTCCAAAAGATTTGTCAGGCAAGATTTTCCCTTGAGGAAACCTTGCTGACTATGGCCTATTTTATCATGTGCCTTCAAGTAGCCTGAAATCTCATCCTTAATAACATCTTCCCAACAACTGGGACCATCTGGGACTGGGTCTAACTGGCCTATAGTTTCCTTTCTTCTGCCTCTTCCTCTTCTTGAAGAGTGTAGTGACATTTGCAATTTTCCAGTCTTCTGTAACCATTCCAGAACCTAGTGATTTTTGAAAGTTCATTAGTAATGCCTCCACAATCGCCTCTTTCAGAACTCTGGGGTGGTACACACCATCTGGTCCAGGTGACTATCTACCTTCAGGCCTTTCAGATTCCCAATAATCTTCTCTTTAGTTAAGGTAACTTCATCCGCTTCATGCCCCCTGACACCTAGAACTTCCATCATATTGCTAGTGACTTCCACAATAACAATATACAACACAATATACTTATTCAGTTCATCCACTATTTTGTTGTCCCCATAACCTCCTCTCCTGTATCATTTTCCAGCAGTCCAATATCCACTCTCACCTCTTTTAAATTTTCTGTATCCATAGAAACTTCTGGTATCCCCTTTAATATTATTGGCTAGCTTACTTTCATATTCCATCTTTACCTTCTTAATTACTTTTTTTAGTTGCCTTCTGTTGGTTTTTAAAGGCTTCCCAATCCTCTAACATCCCACTATATTTTTGTCCATTATATGCACTCTCTTTGGCTTTTATGGTGGCCTTGACTTCTCTTATTAGCCATAGTTGTGTCATCTTTCCTTTTGAATATTTATTCCTTCTTGGGACGTATATATCCTGTGCCTTGCAAATTGCTTGTTCCAGAAATCCCAGCCATTGCTGCTCTGCCGTCACCCCTGCCAGTGTTCTTTTCCAATTAATTCTAGCCAACTCCTCTCTTATACCTCTGTAATTCCCTTTACTTCACTGTAATAATGATACATCTGACGTGTTGATGAAGGATGGTTATTAGATGTTCATATGGACTTTACTAAGGCATTGGACAAGGTACATTGATCCAAATGTTTAGACCATATGGGACCAAATGCGAAGTGTTCCAAAATTGGCTTGGTAATTGAAGGCAGAAGGTAGTGGTGGCTGAAGGTTACGATTTCTAATTGGGAGTCTGTGGCTAGTAGTGTTTTACAGGGACCAGTGCTGGTACACTTGGTATTATATACATCAGTTTCTTGAATGTGAATGGAGGATGTATGATTAGAAATTTTTCAAATAGCATAAAAATTTGTGTTGAAGATATCAAGGATTGTCTTAGACTGCAGTTTGATATTGATAGCTGGATAGTGGGGTATAGCAATATATGTTCAAAGTTAGTCCTGTTAAGCACTGTTTTGAATGTACCATGGCTCTGAGGGGCCCCTCCTTTGTGAGAATCACAAGATCACTATTGAATCAGTTCGGGAGACCCAGGAAATGAGAGAAAGACGTTTGGAATGTCTTGAGCCCTCCGGCGATATAAGCTACGGGAAACGGCCATTGTCTCTTGGAGATGGAATTGTGTATTAAAATACTGTGCTTCGTGGAAGCCCTCAGGCAAAGTGGGCTGGTTGGTGGAGGGATTGCATCATCCCAACCTGATTGACATCTGAGACCCTGTGAGTAAGGATAAAAGAGGGTCTGTGGGAACAGCCCCTCAGACGCACCAGAAGAAACGCTAGCGATCCCGTAATAGCGGAAGCCGATAGGGAGGAGGTCATGTGCGTTCGGTTACATTTGCTCCGGAACCGGTGGCTTTTACCACGGAAAAACGGCTTTTAGCTAACAACGGGGAAACCAACTCCCAACGACTCGAAGGATTAACATCATAAAAGGACTGGGCAAGTTTTAAACCCGTCTTTTTCTAAAACCAAAACCCTGCAGCTTGAACAAACTAACAGTGACTTTTATATTTCCATCGGACAATACATTATCCCCTAGACAACGATAGAGCTATTTCTTATTGATCATTATTATTATACCTTTGCTTTTAGATTTAGTATTGACGACGTATATTATCTGTATGTTTGCATTGATATTATTTTGTGTATTTTTATCAATAAATACTGTTAAAATAGTACCATCAGACTTCAACGGACCTCTCTATCTTTGCTGGTAAGTGACCCAGTTATGGGGTACATAACAGCACAAAGTGATGCATTTTGTAAGGTAAAATAAGGGTGGCATGTACGTAGTAAAGGCAAGGCCCTAAGGCATATTCATGCACAGAAGGACAAGTCAGCAGATCCCTGCAAGTGACAGTACAGGTAGGTTGAATTTTCATTTCTAGATCTCTGGGTCTTATGGTTTAGTCCAAATTCTCCTGAATCTTAATTTATAAGGTTATCTATTATGCTCTTATAGCTGTGCCTCAAAGCATGAGATTAAGGTCGCCTTTGAAATCCATACACCCAACATAAAAGAATGATGTGTCATTAAAAGGTTATTAAATTTGACATCTAAAAATCTGTGTTGCCACAGCTTTGAAATTTCTATCATTAAGTAATTACGCTCATTCCAAATAGAAGTTCATGATAAACAATGAAACTTCATCTTAATTACACAGTATATATTCTTGAATTATTTTTCATGAATCTTATTGAAATTTGTTATATCTTTTATGGATCTGACAGGATAAAGGTGGACAAGCAGACATGTAAGGTCCCCATTAATTCAGAATTTTAAAACACATTTACAATAAACAATTTACAAGAGGACAAAACATATATCCCTCTAAACCTCACCCCTTCATGTATCCTATCCAGGTGCTTCTTAAATGAACTTATTGTACCTGTCCATTTACACATTCCTCTTTACACAAGAGGAATGTATAAATGGTAATGAATAATAAGTAGGCTTCACTCCTGAAGCAACTGCCAGCAAGATGGTATTTGTTTAACTTCACACTGCATTAAGAATTTAAAATGGGAACAGGTTCATTGGTCCACAATGCTGTGCCAGACTAATTATATTAGCAACCAAATACCCAACTAAACGAATTCTTTCTGCCTATATAATGTTCATATCCTTACATTTCCTGTACAATCATATGCCTATTCAAGAGCACACCCCTCTTGTACTTGTCTCTACTATCACCCTCCCCACCCTGAGTCCATTGCAGGTACCTGCTATTCTTGACCCCACAACATCTCCTTTGAACTTACTCCCTTCATCTTAAATGCATGCCCTCTGGTTTTAGTCATTTCAACCCTGGGGAATAGTTAACAGCTGTCTTTCCTAACTATGCCTCTCATAATCTTAAAAACCTCTATCAGGTTTCCCCTTAGCATCCAATGCTCCAGCAAAAACAACCCAAATTTGTCCAGACTTACCTCATAGCACTTGCCCTCGAATCCAGGTAAACTACTTCTCCAAACTCTCCAAAACCTCAACATTCTTCCTGTAATGGGGTGACTAGAAATAGATTTGTGGTGCAAATCCATAGAAAATCTTAGAGGAATAGTAAGAGGATATACTGTACTTAAGTCTTTTATATGATACTGAAGACAGCATTCCGTTGTCTAAAACTTTATCCAAATGAATATTGATCAGTTCCAATTTAACACACCAAATTTTTTTTAATATTTTGTAATGAAGGTAATGCTCAGTAATCCAAGGACTTTTAGTCAAGTATGATGTTGACTGTCAGTCGCAATCGCAGATTAAACTGAGTCACATTAGTTTACATAAGAATTCACAACACCTGATGAAAACTGAATCTTCTATCTTGAAACAAGGAAGATGTAACATTGGATATCTCATGTTGCCACAAAAGCACTTATTATTTGTTGTCAAAGTAGTTTCGTAATGATGAATCTGAGGTTTAAAACAAATCGAAATATTCCAGAAGAAATACACATTTTACAAGATCTGGAAAATGAAGTAACTCACCAGCTTGTCATTTTCTGTCAGAGATGTCCAGTTCTGGTGCAAGGTCATTGCCCTATAATATTAATTCAGTTTTAATTTCTCTGCATAATCTGCCTAATATTCCTAGCATTCTCTTTTATTTCTGTAGATTTTGTGTTCTGCATCTCACAGTTCCAGCAATTCTTTTTTCTTTTTTTTTTGTTTTTTTGAAAACTTTTTTTATTGCATTTTTAAGTAGTTACAAAGTAAAGTATGAAAAAAAAATGTATATAACCCTTCCCCCCTCCCCTTAACCCCTCCCCCCTAACTGCCCTATAGAAAAAAAAAGAGAAAGAAAGAAAAAAAAAGAAAGAAAGAATGCCTGGTTGTTGGAAGATCTCCACATGCTCCATGGAATTCGTAATAACTTTAATATGTATATTTACTTCTTTCCCCAAATAACCAATTGTTTCATCTATACAAATACAATACAATAAATGTTCGTTTAAGATTAGTGCAGTATAATTTTCTACATCAATTATATATTACACCACAAAAAATAAATAAATTAAATCCAAATTTATCGGATCAGTGTTTCCGATGTAACCAGGAAACTGGTACTTTTTTTACATTCTACATGGTCTTGCTCTAAAATTCAACCTTTTTGGACAAATTTAAGACTTTTACTGGAACAAATTACAGGAACACAATTTCCTCATAATTCCTCTTACTAGGTGATATTGAAGGGATAAAACCGAAACTCAAACTAAATAAATATCAGAAAGAATTTATAAAAATTGCACTGGCAGTAGCCAAAAAAGCTATTGCAGTTACTTGGAAATCGGATACATATTTAAGTATAGACTCTTGGAAGAAAGAAATCTATGGCTGTATTCCATTAGAAAAAATTACTTATAATGTAAGAGATAAATATGAAACATTTCTGAAAATTTGGAGCCCTTATTTACAAAAGACAGGATTAAATATATAGATGCTCAGCAATTCTTTTTTCTATCAACTTTCTTTTTGCTTGCATCATCAGAGATCAGTATGATTAACAAGCCTTCACCACAGCTCTGAGAGAGCACCATTTGCATTTGTGTTATCTACAGTAGATTCCCTTGGTCACCACTTTATAGATATTAACTCTCTCCACCTCCTGCCTTCTCTGAAATTTCAAACATGCCTGCTTTTTCACTTTGCCTAGTTCCTTGGAATGGAAACGTAATTTCTATTTCTCTCTCCACAGATGCTGCTCAACTTAAAATTTATTTCCTGTATTTTCTGTCTTACCAATGTTTCAGTAGAGGAAGTTTTTTCCTCTTTATCAAAAAATCTGACAAATTAACGACAGTATAATCATCAGGAGAATGGAGATAAGTTAACTCTGGATAGATTCATACTGCCCCAAAATCGCTGCTTGCAAGCTTGTGTGTCCAGACAGCTAGGATACAACATCCATGACAGACGGAGGTCTCACTCTCTCACGAGCAATTAGACCACACTACTTCCTCAGGCATGACCACGGACACTGGGAACATGGTTGTCAAAGCTGTCAGTGTTATGAATGTTAATGCATTTGCATCCATAAAATTACACAAGTCTATCAAAAATAGAAATAATATTGAAAAATTATTTGTAAAGAGCACATACACAGACTAAATACAATTAAAAAAAACCTCCAATAAATTTCTCTCAGCAGCCAACTTTTCCCATTCAGTTGAATGGGACTGTTATGGTAGCACGAACTTTAATATGTCATTGTTTCTTTGGAGTTCATGTGCAACACAGGTCAGAAAACCCATGAACTTTGGGGACTTCTACTGAGAAACGTATAGCTAAGTGTTCCATTCAAAGCATAACAGCATGATGTTGTTGACAGGCACCTTATCAATGAAAAATATCAGAGCTCAAATGATAGTTTCTAGTGGAGCTTCAGAAATGGAAGTAGGTAAAGTAGCCATTACAATTGATTCTCTATTAGGTCAGTCACTGTATCACCAACCTTCACTCCCATAACTTCATTCAATGTGGAAGAGGCTTTTTCCAGCAGTACCCAGCCCTGGAGGGGTGAAGAGAAGTAACAAGCTGTCTTGTGATCCCTGTGAAGTTCTTATTTTGTGATTGCAAGAATGAAAAAATAAAACCTCAAAGACTTATCGACTCAGATTCTCCTCACTGCAGCTGACCAAAAAGTGTTGTGACCAATAATTTTAGAATGGTTACATTAACTCTGTCCTCTGTTAATGGAAATAAATCCTTCACATTCATGTTATTTTTTTTATAGTAGTGCAATCACTTGAGTCAAGTATAATGTTCTGTTGATGGGTCCTCACATGGTTACATCACAGAGTCGATCCAGTATCCACATATCCTGGTGCCACGTGGGCAAAAATAAGTATTACTAATTCTTTAAAAATCCTTTATCAGTTGGTTACAAACAATGCAAAGACACAATAGAATTTAGCAAATCAGAAACTTCTCCAATGCCTACAGGACACTTTGTAATAAATCTTCACATGCCAAAGAGTTTATGAGCATACTGTGGCTTTGGCAGCTGTTTTATGTTACGCTACAAATTTAGACTTAGATTGGTGGTGTTATTTATGACGGTTACAAATCCAAACACTGCATTTCATTTTGCGTTTTTGTTGGTGCTTCTGTAAGTTCCAGAGAAATTGTATTATCACCAATGTGACTAGCAGGTTTCTTTTCACACGCTTCAATCTCATGACAAACTTCCTCATTTCACTTTTAATTGACTGATTGAGAATTATGGTAAAAATGATTTGTTGTCAGAAATTCTTTTAGCAGCACAAGTTAGCCAGCTCAAAAAGAATGCACTAGGCAGACATCATGGAATTCCTCATCTGGACACCAGTAGAATTTCATGTGTTACATGATGAATAACAAAACTGCCTCAGAGATATACATGAGAGTTAACTGGTGTGTTGCTCTTCCCCCACTTTCTGCTCCCAGATCATTCATGTGACCTTTCTTCATTTCTGACATGCTTCAAGTTATCCTTCTCAGGTTCCTAAATCACAGATGATCACAATGCAGAAATCCAGACTGAGCCATATACTCGATGGATCGGTGCAGTAGCACTTAGTCCAGCTGGACTAACAATCTAGAGATGCAAGTTAAAAGTTCACAGTTTTGGGATTCAAATTAAGTTAAAAGTGTGAAACACAAGCAGAAAATAACTGGTCTTAGCAATGATGATCATTAAAAATACCAGATTGTTCTAAACACTAACGTTTATTGGTTGACCCTTAAATGCCCTCTTAAGTTAATCAGTTGTACCATTACCACTATATTGAAAACAAAGGGGGAATAAAACTAGATGGACCACCAGGCATCGACTCAAACATTGAATTTGGCAAAGTTGCTTCCTGCCAGTCAACATTGCCAAGTTCTGCTCACAGAAATCTAGGGATTGCTGTCTAAATTAAAGTGCTGTACCATTAACTGGTCAAGTAAAAGCTTAACAATGTCATAGTCACAGAATCATACCTTACAGACAATGTAGCAACTTCTCCATTGCAATTTCTAGGAATATTTGTTCTACTGACAAGACGTACACCAGATATATACAAGTGGGAAAAAGTAGCCACTGAACTCCTCAATATTGATTCCTATAGCTCCAAACCTAAAGCAAAAACCTGAACAATCCCTTGACTACTCGCAATTAATTAAAGAAGAAAATTTAAGGCAAAAATTTACAATTGAAGGAAGGAATAGATTTCAAAGTCTAGAAATAGAATCTGTTGAAGATTATAGTAATCATGTAGAAATGAAGTTTAGCTCTCTAAGGGATGCCTTGGTAGAATCAGCAAAGTCAGTGATTCCTAAAAAAGAAAAAACCACAAAGAATAAATGGATGACAGATGAAATCAAAAACCTAATGGAAGAAAGCAAATCCCATAGAATATAAATCCTTAGATAAAAAGTTAAAAGCTTATGTCAAAAATCCAAAGAAGAATGGTTAAAACAGGAATGTGAGTAATTGTAAAGAATCCCTATTACTGATCCAAAAAGGTTACATCAGCAAATCAAGAATATCACTGGTAAAAAGCTCCACTGTTCTTCAGGTGGATGTTTGAAAGCAAAGGACAGTACCATTATCAAGGAAAAGGATGAGATTATGAACAGATGGACTGAGTATATTCAGGAACTGTTTGAAGATGATTGAAGCGAAAAACCAGGAATTAAGAACATTGAAGGTCCAAGTACTTTAAAATCTGAAATTCGTAATGCAATAAATAAGATGAAGAAAGGAAAGGCAGCAGGTCCTGATGAATTATTATTAGAACAAATTATTGCTCTTGAAGATTATGGAATTGAAAAACTTACTGATTTAAACAATGACATTTATGAGACTGGAATATTACCAGAAGAGATGAAAAAAATCAGTATTTATCACTCTGCCTAAGAAACCTGGAGCAATAGAATGTGAATTACATAAGACCATAAGTTTAATGAGCCATATCACCAAGATATTTCTAAGAATTTTGATGACAAGAGCTAAAAGTATGATACAAGCTGAAATAGGTAAAGGACAATGTGGTTTTGTGCAAGACAAAAATACATATTGATGTTAAGGTGTTATGATCCCAGCCACCCGTTGAAGGGGGGGGGGGGGTCAGTCGACCCAGTCGGAGAGAGAGAGACGTGCCAAATTGCAGGTACCACCAGCAATACAGAATAAAGACAACAGCGACTATTGTCTCATGGAGACCACGTGAAAAGCCTTTGGGCAAGGTGGGCTGGTTGAGAGAGAGAGATTGCATCATCCCAACCTGATTGAGACCTGCGACCCCGTGAGGAAGTATAAAGGAGAGTCTCGGGGGGACAGCCCCCTCAGACGCACCAAGAAGACACGAGAGTGTTCCCATGTTGGGAAGCCATTCTGAAGGAAGCCACGTGCGTTAGATTCCGGGATTGGAATCTGTGGCTGGAATCACAGGAAACCGCTTTTAACTAACATCGGGGAGAGGAAGCCAACGCTCCCCCGATTTCACGGAAGATTCATCAAGACTCGGCAAGTTCTTTCTCTTCTCCCCCCAATCTCTCTCTCTCGGTCACCCCACGTGAAACCCAGCGATTTTCAAAGGGCTGAGGCCGACAGCCTTCTGAGTGACTTTTAAATTTCCAACGGACAATCTATTAACCCCTAGACATCAGCAGAGCTCACTTAATAATGATGATTATTAATATACCCGCGCTTTAGATTGAGTGTTGACAATGTGCCCTATCTGAATGTATGTATTAACCCTACTTTTGTGTCCCTTTACGAATAAAACGTTTGAAAATAGTGACAACAGACTTCAACAGACCTCTCTATCTTTGCTGGTAAGTTATCCAGTTACGGGATACGTAACAAAGGATACTATCAGAATGAGCTATTCAAGTGCAAAAAGATTTGTTTGTTTAATCGACTACACAAAAGCATTTGATAAAGTGAAGCACAATAAGTTATTTGAAATATTATAGGAAACTCTAGATCTAGATTCGAAAGACCTCTGCCTAATCAGAAATCTGTACTGGGAACAAACTGCCACAGTAAGAATAGATGGTGAAGTGAGTCAGTTCACAAAACTCAAGAGAGGCGTTAGACAAAGGTGTGTTTTCTCCCGATTTGTTTAATGTGTACAGTGAAACAATATTACAAAAAATAAGAGACATCTTTGGAATCAAAGTTGGCAGTGAAAACATCAATAATTTCAGATATGCAGATGACATTGTGTTAATTGCAAGTACTGAGGAAGAATTACAAAACTTAATTGATATAATAGTTGAAGAAAGTGCAAAATTGGGTCTATATATCAATTGCAAAAAGACAATGTATGGTGATATCCAAAAAGGAGAATCCTACCTGCAGGCTGAGAATAAACGGGGAAGACATAAAACAAGTACAGAACATTTGCTACTTAGGAAGCTGGGTGACATCAGATGGCAGGTGCGTCATGGACATCAAAAGAAGAATAGGGATGGCAAAAGACACCTTTACGAGAATGAAGAGTTTACTGACCAACACTAAACTGGGCATGACAACCCGCTTCAGAGTACTGAAATGTTACATTTATCCAGTTATGTTATATGGGTCAGAATGTTGAACAATATCTAGTAACATGAGGAAATGAACTGAAGCAGCAGAGATGTGGTTTTTTGAGGATGATGCAAATATCATGGACAAAACAAATATCTAACCAGGATGCCGTGAACAGAACAAGCACAAAAAGAGAAATAATGCATGAGATCATGAAAAGGCAATGTAATTTAATTGAACATATGATTAGAAGAGTTAGAATGCACGGTAATTATGGGAAAGATGAAGGGAAGAAAGCAAGAGGAAGGCAACGACAAATGATGATGGAGACAGTAGCCAGAGAACTGGAAATGAATACCAATGAATTGATCCACTTGACCCGAAACAGGAGTGTGTGGGCCATGGCAGTCAAAGTTCAAACTGGGCATAGCACCTGATGATGATGATGATAGCTCCAAAGAAACTTCCTTCAGGTTACTACTTCCCATCCTCCCTCAGATGGTGAATGACGGCTTCTCCATCTTGAGCCACACTTGGGAAAAGCACTAAAGGTATCAAGCATGAAGGACTCACTGTATTCTTTTATGCACAGTAGAAATATCAAATGTATTTTGGATCTATTTTGTTGTAACTTGTAGATTTTCTTCTTAAAAAAACCAGAACTGTATAAAAAGATTCAGAGAACCACTTCATGGAGTACCATTGTTCCATTTGCCACAAAATGCAGGATCTCCATGTGGGCACTCACTTCAATTTGACATGTTTTTCTGCAGTGTCCTCTATGACCACAATGAGGCCAAATTCAGATCGGGAGAGTAACATGTCATACTCTGGCTGGTTAGCCTACAACCTACACACACAAAATGCTGGTGGAACACAGCAGGCCAGGCAACATTTATAGGAAGAAGCACTGTTGATGTTTCGAGCCGAGACCCTTCATCAGAATTTCCAGCATCTGCAGATTTCACACCCTCTTATGATTTCTTTGTGTTAACCTACAACCTGATGGCATGTTCATTATTGATTTCTCCCTCCCCCCCACCAATTCTCTTATTTTCCATTGCTCTTCTGGTCCCCCTCTCACTCTTTCTCTACTCCACACATGCCCTCACCTTTGGTGCCCTTCCCTTTCTTCCATGGTCCACTGTCCTCACCTATCAGATTCCTTCTATTTTCAGCCCTTTACCTCTTCCATCTATAACTCCCCAGCTTCTTAATTCACTCCTGTCTCCCACTCACCCATCACCTATCAATTTCTACTCCTTCCCCTCCTTCACCTTCTTATTCTGGTTTCTGCCTCCTTTCTTTCCAGTCCTGATGAAGGATCTCGGCTCAAAACATCGACTGTTTATTCCCCTCTATAGATGCTGTCTGAGCTCTTCCAGCATGTTGTTTGTGTTGTGCTTGATTTCAGTCTCCAACTTCTTAAACATCAAATTTAAAATCAGGCTTTCGAAAGAAAAAATCAAATTAATTCTATTAATTCAAGATTACTTGCCACATGAATTTTGTAAACATTCATAAAGCTAACAGGCTTTTTGGAAATTAAAAACATAATTTAATGCCTATTGGGCTTGCTACATCCACTATTGTGACTTTGATCTTTTTAAAGATATGATCTTTATCTTAAGCGTAAATTTTAGATTAAAATTTTCCAAGATAAGGGTTGACAACTGAGCTTCTTAAGTAATAGATACTTGATTCTCTAGGCACAAGAACAAAAGTAACCATGACATAATTCTAATGAAGGTTTCATTGAAGTGCTATTTGTTTCACTGTTCAGATACTGCTCACTCTGCTGGGTATTCCAACATTCTTTTATTATTTTAAATTATTACATATGACTATTATGGAGATTATTGGCCGGCTCTTTAAATGCTTTTGCTTTTAAAACCACGATGTAATACAGAAAATTGCTGCAGAAAAACCTGAAGTAACACTTCAAAAGGAAAAGAAATGTTATAAACTGGAAATATGTTGTTTGAAAACTGTTGTAAATAAATAAATTACAAAATGATTCTCAAGGAACTGATTTTATTACAATTTTCAACACTTTAAGAAAATAAATAATTTCCAACCATGGGTATCAATAGTTAATCACCAGATTACAACACATTAAGAAAATATTTTTTCTAAGGTTACAGAAACGTCATGGCCGCTAATAGCAGCCATTAAAAAAGTGTTTTCCCATTCATTCTGTACTTTAAGCTAGATTCTGGCTTCCTGAATATTTATATGAAATTTTGATAGGATATTTAAAAACATAAAAATCTTATCTCTGTAATTAAAATTTCCATTTATAAATATGAAAGTAATATTCCCAAATAATTTTAATATTTGTTACAGATTACTTAAAATGTCATTATTACTTCAAAAAATATTTAATGTCATACACCTCCAGGATAAAACCAAGTAAAAATTGATGTAAATACATGTAAAAAAAAGGGTCTAAATATTTTTAACATTTATTCTTCCAGTTTAATCATCATGTGGTGAATCATCACATGCAACAAAAATTAGGATAACAATTTCAAGACTTCCTTTGGAAATAGCTGAGAGTTATTCTGAACAGATGGATATGGATGCCAGGGATTTTTACCTCTGCATTCAGTCTACGTAATTTCTCTTATACAGCACAGCAGACTGAACATCCTGAGTGGACAAGTATAAAACCCTAGCCATGGAACTGGTTAAATAACGTCGTAATTTATATTGCATTTTATGCAAATTTTCATGACCTGTTATAAAGGTCAAATATGTACAGTTTACAACACCAATTCTATCTACAGAGAATCACTATATTTTGCCTCAAATTCTACTCCTTGAAGAACTTAAACTTTAAACACATAGCTAACAGCTTCCAACATATTTAAGTTTTCAATCAACCTGTGAAAATACTTAAACATTAAGTTTCTAAATTATATCTTTAACAATTACCTCTTCTTAGTGCAGATGCATCTATAAATTTTCTGGATAACTATTTGTATATAAGGATTCACTAATATTCACTGGACCTTGTCACATTTCTTTAATGCATGAAAACACCCCCGGTAGTATTGATACCTAGGTACTATATGAATTATTAAAGCACAATGAATTAAGTTAACATTTAACTTCCAAAACATTACTTTTTTTGGTCCTTATTATCCCAAGCATAACTGCAATTGTAGCTCATTTTATTAAAATATATTTTTTTTTAATTTTTGAGCCATTGAGATTAGTGCAAATCAATAATTACTGCCCCATATAAATGCCTTTAAAAAAAAGATTGAACATGCTAGCTAGGCAATGGCCATCAAGAGTCACAGATGGAATTCAACATTGAGGCATTTGAACCAACATGTTATATGTATCAGAATCACTTTTATAAAGGGTTAAGACCAATGCATAAATGCAAATGTTTTCCCCAAAGTGCCCTACACCTCAACTGTCTATACACCAGTTTCAGAATACCAATTCTCTGTAATATCATGACAATTTTTGTAAGAATCATCAAACCGGAAGCGTTTGGGAACAATTGATGATTCTTCAGAAATATTTTCTTTGTTCAAATGTCTGCCTGACCCAAACGTGGGTGATCGAATAGGATTCTTCTCCTCTGAAGACTTAATGGACTGCATCCCCAACAGTGAAACACATGGTGCAATTTCTGGTATAGGGTTATTCATCATCTCCTCTGTTTGCAGCCAAGGATGAAAAAGACATGCTTCAGCACTTGTTCGGTGCCTTCAAGATAAACAGAATGTTGTTATTTATTAATTAGTATCTTTAGTATGCAGAAATTATAAATTCACCTTGAGTAGCTTTTAGGGTTATGTTAAAAATAAACTATTTTACATATACGCCTTAAACTAGTTGAGCAATTCCAGGGCAGATTAATTAACTAAACTAGTTAAATAAAGTAATTAGCAATATAAATGATTTTTAAATGCACAACTCTACATTGATTACACAGATTACTTAACCTGTAGTTGGGTACTTTTCCTATGCTTTAAAAAACAAATAATCCACCAAATTCACAAACTGAACTGAAAATAAACACAATTCCTTTAAATTGTCAGAGGTTTAACATAATGGTAACAATGTAATTTCTTTGAATTCTATAAATGCATCTCCTCAAACCAGAACCACTTATTTATCTTGAGCAATAAGTATATATGACCAAAAAAAAGGAGCAACACTAAGGAAGATGAACTGGATGAATTGGTTTGAAATATTACAGATGACTTTTTTTTAAAGAGAGGAAATCCATCTTCCTTGTTACATCCTCCACAAGTCATAAAGATAATCCAGCAATAATGGAAGATCCTATTGCAGTCTCAAGGGGCTGAATAGACCATTCCCATTTAATGATCTTATGTTCTTACACTGTATGTTGTTGAATTTGTCATGATGGCACAGGTGAACCACACCAATGTTCTGTGAGCTGCGGACAATGCTTCCAAATATATTTTTAAGTATCCCTCTTTCGAATTACTCACTGCAATCTGCGGCATGTACTCTCCCTCGAACCAATGTACTTTTAAATCAACTTAATGATCTACAGATTTCATGATCATCTGAAGGTCTCAGCAGACCAGAAGATATGGCACCTATAAGCAAACAAAGGTTCATCGCCATGGCTGGAAGTGAGACAGAAAAAAAGAACATCAAGCCAGGCTTAAATGCAGAGGGATGAGGCTTCTTTACCCAGCATCTTGTTAGCAAATAACAAAATTGAGGGCCTGAGGGCAAGATTGCTGTATCAGAGGGTAATGAGGGACTGTTGTATTCTATGTCTGAGAGAAACTCAGCGGACAAACCAATTTACTAAATGATTCAATTTACTAACTGCTGATTCAGAAAAGGGAAAAGGCAATGTGTGTGTTTCATGATAAACTCTCAGCAGTGCTCCGATGCAGTGTTTTTGTCGAACTTATGGTCCCCACAATCTTAAGTACCCAACAGTCAAATACTGTCCATTCTACTTACCCAAGGGTAAATTACTCCATAATCCATAATTACTCCATAGTTCTATTACTCCATAATCCTGACCACAATTTACATACCACCGGCAGCTCACCATAATCAAGCACTTGAGATTTGACATGATGCTGTCTCCAAACAAGAAAAAGTCCACCATGACACAATTCAAATCATAGTTGGGGACTTCAACTAGGTTTGTTTGAAGAAAACCCTGCCCAATTACCATCAGCATAAAACATGCAGCACCACAGGTCCCAACACACTAGACCACTGCTATACTAAGGTAAAGAACACCTACTGTTCTATGCTCAGACTGCATTTTAGTAAATTGGATCACTTGGCTATCCTTCTACTACCTGCAGAGAGTCAGTGGCTAAAGAGAAAAGCTCCAGAGATTAGGATAACAAAGAGGTGAGCACAGGAGCAGCTATGGAATTTCTTCAAGTCAGAGGACTGGGCTGTGTTCAAGAACTCTTCTGTAGGTCTGAATGAATACACCATGGCTGTAACAGCTTTTAGTAAAACAGATGTAGATGAGTGTGTCCCCACAGAATCATTCAGTGTTCCTCACTCAAAAACCCTAAATGAATCACGAGATCCACAATCTGCTGAGAGCCAGATCAGATACATTCAAGTCTGGTGACCAAGGAAGTTACAAGAGGTCCAGGTACGATCTCCAGAAAGCTATCTCATGGGGAAAGTAGCAATTCCAGATGAAACTAGAATCAAAGAAGGATGCTCAACAGTTGTGGCAGGGCTTCACTTCCAGATGAGCTTAATGTCTTGTATGCTTGCTTTGACCCTCAAAACATGGAGGAACCATCATAAACTCCCACAGCCCCCAATGATCCTACAATATCAGTCTCTGTGGCTGATATGCAAGAAGCCTTCAGGAAGCCAAACCCACAAAAAGCATCCAGCCCAGATGAGGTACGAAGTACTAAAGACCCAGTGCTGGAATGTTCACTGAGAACTTTAATCTTTCACTTCAGCCGTCTGAGGTACCCACCTGCTTCAAGCTAGCTTCAAATCACCCAAGAAAAACATGGTGACCTGCCTCAATAACTCTCATGCAGTAGCACTTAAGTCCACAGTGAAGCGGTGTTTTGAGAGGCTGGTGATGAAACATATCAACTCCTGCTTAAGAAGCAACTTAAATCCACTCCACGAGTGAATCTGCAGATGCTGGAAATAAATAAAAAACACAAAATGCTGGCAGAACTCAGCAGGCCAGACAGCATCTATGGGAGGAGGTAGTGACAACGTTTTGGGCCGAAACTCTTCATCGGGAGATCCACTCCAATTTGCCGACAAGAGCAACAGATCCACAGCAGATGCCATCTAATTTGATTTTCACTCAATCCTGGCTCTTCACATCTCAACAGCATAGATGCATACATCAAGATGCTCTTTACCAACTACAGCTCAACATTTAATACCATCATCCCCTCAAAAACAATCAATAAGCTCCAAGACCTTGGTCTCAATACCACCTCATGTAATTGGATCCTTGATTTCCTCACTTGTAGAACCCAGTAAGTTCCGATTGGCAACAACATCTCCTCCACGATCTCCATCTGCACAGGTACACCACAAGGTTGGGTGCTTGACCCCTGCTCTACTCTGTTTATGCTTATGACTGCGTGGCTAAGCACTGCTCCAATGGCATATTCAAGTTTGCTAATGACACCACTGTCGTAGGCTGAATCAAAGGTGGTGATAATCAACATATAGGAGGGAGATTGAAAATTTGGCAATAACCTCTTCCTCAATATCAGCAAAACCAAGGAGATAATATTGACTTCAAGAGAAGAAACCAGAGGTCCATGACCCAGTCCTCAATGGAGAACAGAAACAGAGGGTCAGCAACTTTAAACTGCTGGGTGTTATTATTTCAGAGGGCTTCTCCTGGGCCGAGCACACAAGTGCAATCAAGAAGAAAGCACGGCAGTACCTTTACTTCCAGAGTTTTTGGAGATTCAGCATGATATTTGAATCTTTGACAAACTTCTATAGATACATAGCAGTGAGGATATTGACTGGCTGCATCAAAGCCTGGTATGGAAACACCAATGCCCTCGAGTGGAAAATCCTAAAAAAAGTAGTGTATATGGCCCAGTCCATCACGAGTAAAGCCCTCACTACCATTAAGCACATCTATATGAAACCCTATTGTAGGAAAGCAGCATCCATTCATCAGGGACCCCCACCACCCTGGGTATGCTCTCCTCTCACTGCTGCATCTGGAAGGTGGCACAGGAGCCTCAGGACTCACACAACCAGGATCAGGAACAGATATTAACCCTCAACTATCAGGCTCTTGAACCAAAGGGGATAACTTCATTCAACTTCACTTACCCCATCACTGAACCGTTCCCATAAGCAATGGACTTACTTTCAAGGATTCTTCATCTCATGTTTTCGATATTAATCTATTATTATTATTTCTTTCTTTTTGTATTTGCAGTTTGTTATCTTCTACACTCTGGTTGAACGTCCAAGCTGGGCAGTCTTTCACTGATTTTGTTATTTTTATTATTCTATAGATTAAGTATGCCTCCAAGACCAGGAATCTCAGGGTTGTATATGGTGACATATATTTACTTTGAAATTGACTTTAAGTTCAGAAATTCTGGCAAACTGAATCGTGATCACAGTTCAATGAGAAATGCAAGTGAGAACACCTGGTTGCATGACTGGCAAAATTGCAATGCAAATATTTAACCTAGCTTAAGTAGGCAAGAGGAATACAACTGAACAACCCATCACTGATTAGTTAGAAATTTGCTAGTAATCAAAAGGTATCATTTGCTTAGAAGTATCTTCAGGCATAACAAAGGATATATATCTTATAAGAAGATTCAACCTTTTATTCAGATAGGGATAAAAAAAATGTCACCACAACCCCCCTCCCAAAATGAAAATCAACAATTCCAATTAATGCAGAATTAAATGGAATGAAAAAAGAAAGGAAATCATTCCTCTATTCTCCACTCCGACTTTCTACTTCTTCTCACCTGCCTGTTACTTCCCCCTGGATCCTCTCTCCTTCCCTTACTCCTATGGTCCACTCTCCTCTCCTATCAGATTCTTCCTTCTCCACCCCTTGACCTTTCCTACCCACTTGGCTTCACATATCACCTTCCAGCTAGTATCTTTCTCCTCCCCCACATTTTTATTCTGGCATCTTCCCCCTTCTTTCACAGTCCTGAAGAAAGGTATCAGCCTGAAACGTCGACCGCTTATCTATTTCTATAGAAGCTTCCTGTCCTGCTGAGTTCCTCCAGCATTTTCTGTATGTTGATTAGGAAATTCTTAGTCAGGTAAATGTAGACTCTATACTGAAAGTGAACCAATAACTCTCACCCGAGATTCTGCTTTCAATTCTTCCCCCCATCCCCCGATGCAAACTTTCACTAACTACCATTAACTCTAGAATAGCCTCGATCCACTTTCAAATCTCCAAAATTACCAACACTCATTACATCCAATGCTGTCTCCACAGGTTTCTTGATCCTTTGAAACTCAAAATTCCATATTTAGATATACACATCTCCCTACACCAATACATTTGTGATGCTCCCAGAAAATCTCAAGTTGTACTTTCATTTCTAAGTAATGTTCTGTCATAAACAATGACTCACAAAATGTATCCCTAGTGTTCCCCCTCTCTTCCACACTAAAACATATCTCAGTGATGAAATGCTCACCTGTAACAAGAACTGACCTCCAAATTTTGCCAGGCACAACCAGAAGATCCTTGCTTTCAAATGCCACCATATAACCTCTATCTCAAATCCATATGATTTAATTTTGGTGTACTCTAGGACCAGTATCCACCCTCACCTTCTCAGAAACTCAGAACATGTAATTCCTCACTGTTCCATAGGTTTAGACTATTCCTGCAAATGCTGTCCAGCTGTACACTATAGATTATTTCTATTAAACCCTAGTATTCACATAATTCAACTACCCTTCTACAGATTTAGCTGAGTATTATCAAAAAAATCAAGCATAAAATCAAAAGAAACTATTATTAGAAAATGTACCTTTCCTATAGACACCAATAGTAAAGCATGAACTTCTGGTAAGAAAACATTGAAAAGCAGAAAAACCTACAGATTCTAGAAAGCTAAAATGCAACAAAATAGTACTAATGCCAAAATATAACATTCTCAGCTTCTTGAAAATCTGTAAGTGGCAAAAGATGTCCTAAGCGAAATTTAAATTCTTCCACAAAAATGTTCTCTCTCACTAATGGTACTGCTTGAAATGCAGATCATGATGGAACATTTAATATGATTTAATAAATGAAACAAAACAGCGATTCATTGCTAATATTCCTTTATGAAGGTTGTTAAAATGTTTAAATTAAAAAGTTAGTTTTGCTAGGGAAAAAGAAACCAAAATAATTGACCACTTCCTTTATTCAAATTACATACTCACTCAGGTTTCTTGACTAGAAGCTGTTGAATAAATTCAATTGCAGTTTTGGAGATGCCTTCAAATATTTTATCCGAATAATCAACATTAACTTGCGAGATATTAAGAAAAGTTTCTTGTTTATCTTTGCCCTGAAATGGTGACTCCCCTGTCAGCATCATGTATACCAACACTCCTATGCTCCTGTAAATCATAAGAGAATGTTCATCAATCAGAATCCACAGCCATTTATGGCCCATCTTAATGCAAACTGAAATTTTATGCATTGTTTAACTCCTGGTATTGACATCTCACTGAAATACCACAATTAAAAGAACTTCAAAATAATTGCTTCCAGTTTTAAACAGAGACAGCATATTTGTTTATTGACCTGTACTATCTTACATTACAATGCTAGATGAGCAAATACATTAATGAACAAATGTTCAATTAAGGTTTAATAAAAATCAGTTCTCTAAATAAATTAACTAGGGGCTGTTGCATAGTCATAACTACAAACTAGTTGGACATTATGCATCTCAGGGAATGATGGCTGGATTTACAGCATTTGCTTCAGACTATTTGCTCACTATTATTCTGAACATTTATGTAACCTATCAAAGGCTTGATGAATCACTGATTATTATTAACAAAGATTGAAAATGGTAAAAACTCATAAATCCTGCAAGGAAACTAGCAGAATTTTTAGGAAACAAAAATCTTTGGTAGGCTCTCTACGCACATTTAAAAACAGAGCTATCAAGCTTCTTATTAAATAGAACATACACAAAACAAGAAACACTAGATTCTGGCATTGTTCTGGAGAAATTGAAAGTTGCAAATGTCACCCTACTCTTCAAGAAAGGAGAGGCAGAAGAAAGGAAATTACAGGCCAGTTAGTCTGACCTCAATGTTAGGAAGATGTTGGAGTCAATTGTTAAGGATGTGGTTTCAGGGTACATGGAGGCACATGATAAAATAAGCCATAGTCAGCAAAATTTCCTTAAGAAAAAATCTTGCCTGACAAATCTGTTGGACTTCATTGAAGAAATAACAAGCAGGATACACAAAGGAGAATTGGTGGATTTTCAGAAGGCTTTTGATAAGGTTCCATACATGAGGTTGCTTAACAAATTAAGAGACCATGGTATTACAGGAAAGATACCAGCATGGATTTTGGCTGACAGTGACTAGTGATGTTCCGGAGATGTCTGTGTTCAGACCACTTCTTTTTCCATAATATGTCAATGACTTGGATGATGGAATTGATTGCTTTGTGGCCAAGTTTGCA
This sequence comes from Hypanus sabinus, assembly GCF_030144855.1. NCBI lineage: Eukaryota > Metazoa > Chordata > Chondrichthyes > Myliobatiformes > Dasyatidae > Hypanus > Hypanus sabinus. Next base: position 43,180,123 of record NC_082709.1, read on the forward strand.
GATGATACAAAGATAGGAGGAGGAGGAGCAGGTAGCTTTGAGGAACTAGAGAGACAGATCAGAAAAATAGGCAAATAAATGACAGATGGAATACAGTGTCAGGAAGTGTATGGCCATGCAGTTTGGTAGAAGAAACAAGGGGGTTGACTATTTTTTAAATGGAGAGAAAATTCAAAAATCTGAGATGCCACGGGTCTTGGGAGTCTCTGTGTAGGATTCACTAAAGGTTAATTTGCAGGTTGAGTCTGTAGTGAGAAGGCAAATGTGATGTAGAATTCATTTCGAGAGGACTAGAATATAAAAGCAAGGCTTTATAAAGCAATGGTGATGTTTCACTTTGAGTATTGTGAGCAGTTCTGGTCCCCTTTTCTAAGAAAGAATATGCTGACATTGGAGAGGGTTAAAAGGTTCACAAAAGTTATTCCGGGATTCAATGGCTTGTCATATGAAGAGCGTATGATGGCTCTGGGCCTGTATTCACTGTAATTTAGAAGAATGAGAGGTGACCTCATTGAAAACTATCGAATGTTGAAAGGTGTCGATAGACTGGATGTGAAGAGGATGCTTCCTATGGTGGGCAAGTCTAAGACCAGAGAGCACAGCCTCAGAATAGAGGGGTGTCCTTTTAGAACAGAGATGAGCAGGAGTTTCTTTAGCCAGAGAGTGCTGAATCTGTGAAAGTCATTGCCACAGGTGGCTGTGGAGGCCAAGAGATAGGGTAAATTTAAGGCAGAAGTTGATAGATTCTTGATTAGTCGGAGCATGAAGGGATATAGGGAGAAGAGAGGAGACTGGGGCTGAGAAGGAAAATGGATCAGCCATGATGAAATGGCTGAGCAGATTTAATGGGCCAAAATGGCCTAATTCTGTTCCTATATCTTAATGGTCTTACAGTTACGAGTAAACAATAAAATAAATGAAAGGCAGATATACGGAACAGTTAAAGAGCAATACTACAGTTAATTCTTGAGAAAATCTGAGTGGTAAACAAACAGCACTCTTAAATTCAAGCACTAATGACTTTCAAGTTATAGTTCCATGCCAGTGTGGAGGTAAAAGTTTAGAAATGGAAGAACTGATGTCAATATTGGACCTTCAAGAGATCACTTGAGGTTAGTGATACTGAAATGTCTGCCATTTTTTGGCTTGGATAGCTATAAGTGCAGACATTTACCATACATAAAATTTAGCTCACTTCTTTTTTGAATACAAGGCAAACAATTTACCCCATGTTACTATTAACGTACCACATGTCTGTTTCTGTAGAGATTGGTTCATAGCTCAAGATTTCAGGGGCTGCCAAAGAAAAAGAAGTTTATGAGCAGGTTATAAAATGGTTTAGAATACAAAGTCAAAACCAGAAAAAAAAATCTTCTCTTTATATAAATATCCGATTGATAGAAGTTTGTTTTAACCCTCTTTTCATTAAAAATAATTTAATGTCTCAATATAAGATGCCTCAAAACATCAGTTCTTCTCTAGCTTTGAGTGCTAGTTGCTGCTGCAATGTTAAATAGGGACTGCAAAGAGGAATTTTTGCTTAGACAGCAATGGCTAAGAAAAGTGGTGATCTGCTGGCAAGAGAAGCAGTAAAGGGGTTTATGAAGCCCCAAGACTCCTACAATGAACAAGTTTGCTGACATAAATCAACAAACTGCAAAATCACTGCATCTCAAGGATTCAGAGCAAAAAAGATTAGCAAAATAAAACCATCCAATACACCAATGCTAGTTTGTTGCTGAGATAGTTCAAACTGTGTTTGCTTCTATCTTCTCAGCACCACCAGTGACTAGATATTTGAAACAGATACACAAGATTCATTACCTCAGCTTAATTAAGGAAAAACATACTCTCTGAAGGAGGTATTTCCAAATCTAGAGGATACTAATTAGAAAACCAGAATTGCAGAAGCTGGAAATCTAAAGTAAAAACAAAGAGTGTTGGAAATACTCTCTATATCAGATAGCACCTGTGAAAGTAAACTGAATTACGTTTCAGGTTAATGACCCTGCATCAGAACACATTCATTTCCACCCTGCAGTATTTTAGTATCTTAACACTAACTTGAAGAAGAGAAAATAGTACTTGTCATTTACATCAAAATCTTTTTTGCAAGAATAACACCATGAATTCTATGATAGTGGGGTGGAGTTTCAAGATGGCGACGTAAGCATCTGCCTTTTAGGCGCTCTTTATTTTTTTAACTATAATCACCCTTTAATTAGACCTTTTCGAACTTAATCATATGAGTTGCTACCTTTGATTGACCCTTTTTTCCTAAAATAATAGTTGATCTAATCTTGTCAAACCTAAAATGGCTACAAGTAAGAAATCGGCTAAGGATCCTTTATCCATCGACGCAATTGTTGGTCTTTTGGACACTAAACTGGATGTTAAATTTGCGGTTATGGAAAGTAAATTGGACAATAAACTGGATGCTAAATTTGCGGCTCTGGAAGGCAGACTAGAAGGTAAATTGGACAGTAAACTGTTAAGTTTGGAAAGGAGGATTACTTCGAAAATATCCGATCTTGAAGGAGTTGTTAAATCGCTTGAAACTAAGTTTCAGTCGCAGGCGTTAGAGGTTCAACAGCATGGAAATAAGATCACGACTCTTGAACAATCAATTTGTGAAAAAGCACGTACAATTGAAGTGTTAGAGAAGAAGATAGAGTCGACTGCTAAAACTTTAGATCAGTACAAGTTTAAAATTACTGATCTTGAAAATCGTTCTCGCAGACAGAATTTGCGCATCATCGGAATTCCCGAAAAAGTTGAGTCCGGTGATTTAACTGAATTTTTCTCTAAATTACTGTGGGAAATTTTCGGTGGTGAAGGTTTGAAAAATGAACCTGTTATTGACCGCGCTCATAGAGTTGCGAGGCTTTCGTCTGTGTCTGATAAACCACGAGCGGTGATTGTTCGCCTTCATTATCCTCGTGAGAAAGAGCTTCTAATTCGATTAGCTCGTAAAAAAGGTATGATCTCCTACAGAAATTATTCATTTCGAATAGTTGAAGACTATTCGTATGAAGTTATGAAAGCCAGGATCGCTTTTAAACCAGTGATGGCAGAGATTCATTCGTTTGGTTTTAAACAAGCTTTAATGTATCCAGCGAAGCTTAGAATGGTGCTGCCCGACAACAGTCTACACTTTTTTATCACTCCTGAAGAAGCGAAGAAATTTGTTGAAGAACATCGATCCTCTAGTGCAACTTGAACTATGAGTTACATTGAAGGTTTTTTTTTTTGGAGAGAGGATGTTATTTCATTTTAAGTTTTAACCCTGGAAGTTGGGTTATAACTTCTTATTTTGAACTATGGGTCTGGGTCTTTTTTTTTTACTATTATTATTGCTTATAGATGCTGTTTTAATCTTTATAATATCCTTTTTTTATATACGTTTGTATTTTGTAATAATGAATTATTTTTTTCAAAATGTCGTTTCTTCTTCCCATAAGTCTTTACTTTTTATAAGCGTTTATTTGCTTGCCTGTATTTAGAAATGGAACAAAGGTTTTGAATTCTTTTTCTTTAGTTTTTTTTTAAATATGTTGTAGTGTCTATTAAATCTTTTTTTTTTATAAAAATATTCTATTTTGATAACTTTTTTTTACTATATTTTCTCATTAGATTGCTGAATTTATATTCATATTTTGTAATATGGCTTTCTCAAAATGTCGTTTCTTCTTCCCATAAGTCTTGGCTTGTGAAACGTCATCTTTGTATCTGAATATGGAATTCCTTTTTTAAAGGTGTATCACATTTTTAAACTTTAATGTGCATTTTTTTTTATTAATGATCTTTCTGGTTTTACTATTTTAGTTTTTTTTTTGATTTGTCTGATATGGGTGTGTATGTGTATGTGTATGTATATATATATATATATATATGTAGGTATATATATATGTATATATATTTTTTTTTTTGCAACTCTATATTTTAATTGGGGTGTTATATAGTTTTTTCTTAAAAAATTTTCTTATGGAGCTGCCATCTTGAAATGGGGGTAATATTAGTATTAGTTTATGCGCCTGCCGCTTGGCTTTCTTTCAAAGGGTGGGGGGAGGGGGGAGGGATCTTTTTTCATGCTTTTGCTTTTTATTTTTTTGCTTTTAGTTTATGGGCTGACTTTAAATTGTTAATATTGTTGAGGTGTCAGGATCTCCGGTTGCTCCTGAATCAATTTTCCTTCTTCCTAAATTGTGGGTTATGTGTCTTTTTAACCTTTTATGATACACACAATTAATATTGGTATGATGGATAAATCTATTAACTTTATCTCGTGGAATACTAATGGTTTAAATCATCCGATTAAACGTAAAAAAATATTTAAAGTATTCCATAGATTGAACGCTAATATTATTTTTGCACAGGAGACCCACATTAGGAGGGAGGATAATCAACGTTTTTTTAGGTTCTGGAAAGGTCAACAATTTCACTCAAATTGTACCGCTAAAATTAGGGGTGTGTCTATTTTTATAGACGCCTCAATTTCGTTTACACATTATGAAATTATTTCTGATCCACAGGGTAGATTTTTGTTGATAACTGGTTCACTTTTTAATCGGAAAGTTGTTTTAGTTAATATTTATGCTCCAAACTTTGATTGTCCTGAATTTTTTAAACGTTTATTTACTTCTCTTCCTAATTTGAATGAATATATGTTGATTATGGGTGGAGACTTTAATTGTTGTTTGAATCCTTCGATGGATAGATCTAAACCTATTCGAACTCTTCCGAATAGATCAGCTTTACTTATTAATTCTTTTATGGTTGATTCTGGAATTACTGAAATATGGCGGTTTTTGAACCCTAAAGGTAAAGAATTTTCATTTTTTTCACATGTATATCATAGTTATTCTAGAATTGATTACTTTCTTATTGATCATCGTTTATTAACAGATGTTATTGATTGTAAATACGATTCTATTGCTATTTCGGATCATGCGCCTTTGAAGTTATCTATCAAGATTTCGGATTCTTCTATCAATACTAGATCTTGGAGACTTAATGCTACTTTACTTCAAGATCCAGAATTTATTACCTTCATAAAACAACAAATTGACTTATTTTTTTCAACAAACTATAATGAAGAGATTGATAAAGGAATACTTTGGGACTCTTTCAAGGCTTTTATTCGTGGACAAATTATTTCATATTCCGCTGGTAAAAGAAAACAAAGATATTCAGATATAGCTTTATTGGTGGATAAAATTAAAGAAATTGATAAGATTTATTCCGTTACTCCTACCAAAGAACTTTATAAGAAGAGAGTTGAGCTTCAAATGGAACATAGTTTATTATTATCTTCTTCAATTGAGAATCAATTAATTAAGACTAGGGCTCAATTTTATATTCATAGTGATCGAACTGGTAAATTGTTAGCTAATCAATTAAAAGCTATTTCGACTAAGCGACAAATTATTAAAATTCGTAAACAAGACGGTAATTTAACTACTGATTATAAAGAAATCAATAACACTTTTCAAGATTTTTATAAATCTTTATATCAATCAGAATTTGACGGTGACCGGTTTACGATGGATAATTTTTTTAATAATTTGAATATTTCTAAACTGATAGATGAAGATTGTAGCTTGCTTGATGCTCCTATTTCTATGGATGAAATAAGAGAGGCTATCTCATCAATGAATTCAGGGAAAGCTCCTGGTCCTGATGGTTTTATTGTAGAATTTTTTAAAACTTTTTCTTTATTGCTTTCTCCTTGGCTATGTGAAATCTTCAAATGATGCGTTTGTTAAGAAGAGATTACCTCAATCGTTTTATGAAGCTACTATCTCTTTAATTCTTAAAAAAGATAAAGATCCTACCTTATGTGCATCTTATCGCCCTATATCATTATTAAATGTAGACTCTAAGATTCTTACAAAAATTTTAGCCATTAGATTAGAAAAGGTATTACCACAGATTATTTCAGAAGATCAAACTGGTTTTATTAGGAATCGATATTCCTTTTTTAATATTAGAAAATTGATTAACATAATTTATACTTCATCACCTACAACCCCAGAATGTGTTATCTCATTAGATGCTGAAAAAGCCTTTGATAGAGTTGAATGGACATATTTATTTAATGCATTGAGAAACTTTAATTTTAGTCCTAATTTTATATCATGGATTAAATTAATATATTATAAACCTGTTGCTTCTGTTCTTACAAATAATTATAGATCCTCTTTTTTTCAATTATCTCGTGGTACGAGACAAGGTTGTCCTTTAAGTCCTTTATTATTTAATATTGCATTAGAACCTTTAGCTATTGCTATTCGTGAGTCTCCTAATATTTTTGGTATTACCCGTAATGAGAAGTTATACAAATTATCGCTTTATGCTGATGATTTGTTGTTATATATTTCTAATCCTAGTAGGTCTATTCCTGCTATTTTATCCTTGTTGGCTCAATTTGGTAGTTTTTCTGGTTATAAGTTAAACTTAGATAAGAGTGAGTTATTCCCTTTAAACGCGCAAACTTTATTGAGTGATAGGATGCCATTTAAAGTTGTTACTGATAACTTTATCTATTTAGGTATAAAAATCACCAAGAAATATAAAGATTTATTTGGACTGAATTTTTTACCTATGCTTCATCAAATTCAGCAACTTACTACTAGATGGTCTCCCTTATTTTTATCATTAGTTGGTCGGATTAATGCTATTAAAATGATGATTTTACCGAAATTTTTATATTTATTCCAAGCTTTACCAATTTTTATTCCTAAATCTTTTTTTGATAATATTGATTCAAAGATTTCCTCATTTGTTTGGCAAAATAAAAATCCTAGGTTAAGCAAAAGGCAATTACAAAAGTCTAAAAAAGATGGTGGTCTAGCTTTACCTAACTTTAGATTTTATTATTGGGCGAATAATATTCGTAACCTAATGTACTGGAAACTAGATTTGGATTCACCTGTGTGCCCACAGTGGGTAAATTTGGAATGTAGTGAGGTTAAGGGATATTCTATATTTTCCGTTCTTGGTTCTTTTCTTCCTATTGATTTAGCCAAATTCAATAAACAGATATCTAACCCTGTTGTTAAACATACACTACGAATTTGGTTTCAATTTCGCAAATTCTTTAATCTGAAAAACTTTGCTTTGGACAGCCCTATTTTATGTAATTTTTTTTTTAAACCTTCATTGACAGATCAAGCTTTTAGTATATGGAAAAGGAAAGGTATAAAATGTTTTCGTGATCTTTTTTTTGAAGGTACTTTGATGTCTTTTGATCAACTATCCAACAAATTTGAATTACCTAAATCTAATTTTTTTAGATACTTACAAATTAGAAATTTCTTACATAAAATTCTTCCATCTTTTCCTAATTCAACTCCATCGGATTTTTCAGATTTGATTTTTACTTTTAATCCTTGTCAGAAGGGATTAGTAGCTTTTATTTATAACATGATTATGAAGATACAGCCAGAAATATCGGATAGAATTAGACAAGAATGGGAAAAAGAACTTCGATGTAATATATCAACAGATAAATGGGAAAAAATTTTACAAATGGTTAATTCCTCCTCTATTTGTGCTAAACATGCTTTAATACAATTTAAAATTGTACATAGAGCTTATATGTCTAAAGATAAACTTGCCCGATTTTATTCGCATATCAATCCTCAATGTGACAGATGTCACTTAGAAGTGGCTTCATTGACTCATATGTTTTGGACATGTCCCACTTTACATAACTATTGGAAGGACATTTTTGATGTCATTTCCTCAGTATGGAATATCGATTTACAACCCCATTTTATTACTGCAATTTTCGGTATACCAAATGAAGATGGCAATCAACTTTCCCCTTCAATCAGACGAATGATTGCCTTTGTAACATTAATTGCCAGAAGGTCTATATTACAAAACTGGAAAGAAGTAAATCCTCCTACTACATTTCAGTGGTTCTCCCAAACTATTTCTTATTTGAGTTTGGAAAAAATCAGAAGCACTATCTTTGATTCTTCAATTAAATTTGAAGAAACCTGGGGACCATTTATTCGACACTTTCATATGAATTAATTTGGCTTATCTCAGATCCTTTTCTCTACTTATACTTGTTCAGGTATGGAGTTCTGGAGTTCTTTTCTTGACACCTTTATATATTTATAAAGTGTTATTATTGCCCATGTTAGTGTTAGTTTAGTATTTTTTTTCATTATATATTTTTTCTCATATATAATTTCAATTTTTTTTTTTTTTCTTTTTTTGACGATTATTTTTGTTTTTCATATATATTTACATAGACTTGATTGATTTATGCACCTTTTGTTGATGGATGTTTTAATAGGATATTATTATCCTATTACTAATGTAATCTCAAGTTTATTGAATCTGTAATCTATTCATTATTTTGTGTTGTTTTTTTTATATATGAAATTTAATAAAAAGATTGAAAAAGAAAAGAAAGAATTCTATGATAGTTTTCACAGCTGAAGACAGAGAATTAAAAAAAGGATTGTATAAAAAAGCAACACAACAAATTTGGTTTTTGGTCACAATATTTGAAATATGAACCATACCGGATTATACTTCCTGTGGTGCTTAAGAATAACTAATTTGCCCCAAAAATTGCTAGCCAACTTTTGTTGATGTGCGATGATAACATATGTAATGAAATGTGGCCTCACGCCGCAACAAGACAGATCACAAAGCACTCCAGTGGGTGATTAGGATGGCTCAGCACATCACTGGAACTCAACTACCAAAGCCGGAGACAATCTACAACCCTCAATGCCTACAACACATTAAAGATCCCAGATGCTCTCTATTCAATTTCCTGACATCCAGTAGGAGAAACAGATACAAGACAGCAAGACTGAATAACAGCATCTTCCTGAGGGTTGTTGTGCAACTGAATAATGCTACACCCTGGCTTGCCAATGGCCTTTGAATGTTATGGACTATTGAAGTCACTTGCTGCATGTGAATATGGGTATTTTTTTTTAATTATTAAGGTGTACCACATGCATTGGAACATCTGTTTTTCACGGACTGGAGTGGCACTGCAATCTTGTTGTCTTGAGCAATGACAATAACCTTCTATTCTCTTTTTCAGTGTTTGGATAGCAATAAATTTTATTTATGATATTATACCCAGAAAAGCTTTAAACAATTTCAGTTTACAAAAAGGTAGCATTTTCTAGATTACCTGTATTTTGACCACATTTGAATATATGCTGTCCAAGTGACCATTCAAAGATTAACACACACAAAATGCTGGTGGAAGGGTCTCGGCCCGAAACGTAAATAGTGCTTCTCCCTATAGATGCTGCCTGGCCTGCTGTGTTCCACCAACATTTTGTGTGTGTTGTTCAAATTTCCAGCATCTGCAGATTTCCTTGTGTTTGCTATTCAAAGATTAAGACAGGTTGATTGTGGCATTAATGTTTTCTATCAGAAGCTTTCAATTCTTTGGAAGAAAATGGTCTAGTTATAAGAGCCCCCCGGGGACTGAGCCCAACTATCTTATACCTAGCCATCTCTAGCAACATGATCAATGCCCTTTCTCCATTAATGTCAAAAGCTGAATATTTGCTGACAACTGTCCAGCTAATTTCAACCTATAATTCAACAAATGAATACCACATGCAGCAAGACCTTGGCAAAATTGAGACTTGATTTAATAAATGTACTAGACAATAACCATCTCCAACCAAGATGGAATCTAATTAGCTTCATGCGAATTTAGGTGAAATATTGCTGAATCACTTTCTACCTTTATTTAACCTTGGGATCTGTATTGGTCAGAAATATTTGAATCAGACAGAAGCTGGTTATTCTGTGGTGATATCACTCAATTCCTTGAATGTATTTCATCATTGACAAGCATGGGATATACTAAATTACACTTTCAACCTCACTTAGGGAGCTTAATATGAATGGTACCTAGATGCTATCTGCATTCACCTGGAAGTTTAAATGATTAGACCTCCACTACTGACATAATTGCATACAGCCAAGGATTTCTCAACAGCAACTCAAGTCAGCAGACTCACAAGGGCATTAAGCATATATGGCCAAACCATCTGCAAGATACCTCCCACTCCCCATCAAATATGCATGCCATTATATCTTGGGAATATAAATAATCTTTCAACATGGTGGGTTAAAATCCTGGAACACCATAAGTAGCTTTGGAGTTCCTTCAGAGGGTGGCGCAAAGGCAATCAGGACTGGTCAATGAATAGCGTTCCTGCCAGCAGTGCCTGCAACCCACAAAAGAATATTAAAAATGTAATCAAATATGCACTCTTGGAAATAAATTTTTAAGTGTAGCAGGGAGCCATACTCAAAAGAATATGCAGACTGGATATAGCACTGCAACACTTTAGTTCAAAGTGGGCACTTGCACACCCCACTAAGAGGAAAGAATTGGTTCAATACATCTTAAAGTGATACACAAAAAAACATTTTAAAAAACTTACCAATGTACTCTGGTGTTCCTGTGATTTCTCTTAATTCACCAACACTTCCAATTCTCCTTGACAAACCAAAGTCTACTATCTTTATATCACCCAATGGCGATGAGCTAGTTAGCAAGATATTCTGTGGCTGTATATGAAAAACAAAATTAACATTTTACTATTTTGATGCTTCATATTAACTTATGAATATGTGCCAAATTATAAACCACATATCAGAGAGGTTTACTTGTACTATACAACTTGCTTTCTTTATGTGCTGTACCACATGATGTGGATGATCATGGTCTCCACGATCATGTTAGTTCTTGGCATATCTTTCTACAAAAGTAGTTTGCCATTGTCTTCTTCTGGGCAGTGTCTTTACTAGACAGATGATCCCAGCCATTATCAATATTCTTCAGAGATTGTCTCCCTGGTATCAGTTGTCGCATAACCAAGACTAGTCATACGTACCAGCTGCTCATACGACCATCCACCACCTGCTCCCATAGCTTCATATGACCCTGATCAGGGGGCTAAGCAAGTACTACACCTTTCCCAAGTGTGACCTGCAAGCTAGTGAAAGGTGGGAACACCTTATACCTCCTTTGGTAGAGACATATCTCTACCCTACCACCTATATTTTTGTACACATTTGTAAGATTCCCAGTAAAATTTCACATCAAGCAAGTCAGTGATAATAAATTTGATTCCTATTTAATAATAGATAGAAGAGCTAAATAACATTGCATTAAAAGGTCACATCACCACCATAAAGCTTCTCACTTCAAATTTAGAGGCTTCATAACTTGAGGCTTGTAAAATCATCCAATTATCCTTAGCTGAAATGCTAAGTCCAAGCATATAAATCAAAACAAGCAAGACAAAAGAAACTACTTTCTGGACATTTAGTAGCAAGTTCATAAAACTAGCATCCACTCCATTTGTTATGCTTCAATGGCAAACTGCCATCCAGTATTCAGAGTACTTTAAAGAAATGCCATACAAGTTTTTATACACAGGTCCTTCAATTTCCTTTCCTTACAATCCATTGTTCAACTAAGAATATTCAGTAAACTACCACAGGATCTCATGTTCTTACATTATAGAAGTTTTGATAAAGATCACTGTTGTAAACACATTTAAAACAGTTTTGAATATAGATGCAAAGACATCAAGAGTGGAGAATAAAAATATCCAGCAAGAAGACTCACAAGAACTGATAATCCTTGCACACCTGGACATTGCCTGAAAATATGATGATATCCTAATATATCCTACACAGTTTTGAAAAATTGTGAAATATTCTCAATTATACAAAGTCATAACAGAGCAACAGCCTTGTTTAAATGGCTTGGTAAAGAATTTCAAAATCCAGGCTAAAAACACATAATTATTTCTAACCTGGATATTGAATTGTGTAAGGTAAGGGAAACAAGTAGGGTAGTTATGGAAACTATGATGATTAAAGAAGAGGAAGTACTGGCGCTTTTAAAGAATATAAAAGTGGATAAGTCTCTGGGTCCTGACAGGATATTCCCTAGGACCTTGAGGGAAGGTAGTGTAGAAATAGCAAGGGCCCTCACAGAACTACTTCAAATGTCATTAGAAACGGGGATGGTGCCGGAGAATTGGCATATTGCTCATGTGGTTCCATTGTTTAAAAAGGGTTCTAAGAGTAAACCTAACAATTATTGGCCTCTAAGTTTGACATCGGTGGTGGGTAAATCAATGGAAAGTATTTTTAGAGATGGTATATATAATTATTTGGATAGACAGGGTCTGATTAGGAACAGTCAACATGGATTTGTGCGTGGAAGGTCATGTTTGACAAATCTTATAGAATTTTTTGAAGAGGTTACTAAAAAATTGACAAGGGTAAAGCAGTGGATGTTGTCTATATGGACTTCAGTAAGGCTTTGACAAGGTTCTGCTTGGAAGGTTAGTTAGGAAGGTTCAATTGTTAGGTATTAATATTGAAGTAGTAAAATAGATTCAACAGTGGCTGAATGGGAGATGCCAGTGAGTAATGGTGGATAACTGTTTGTCAGGTTAGAGGCCGGTGACTAGTGTTGTGCCTCAGGGATCTGTATTGTTGTTTGTCATATACATTAATGATCTGGATGTTAGCGTGGTAAATTGGATTAGTAAGTATGCAGATGATACCAAGATAGGTGGTGTTGTGGATAATGAAGTAGGTTTTCAAAGCTTGCAGAGAGATTTAGGCTAGTTAGAAGAGTGGGCTGAAAGATGCCAGATGGAGTTTAATGCTGATAAGTGTGAGGTGCTACATTTTGGTAGGATTAATCAAAATAGGACATACATGGTAAATGGTAGAGCATTGAGGAATGCAGTAGAACAGAGTGATCTAGGAATAATGGTGCATAGTTCCCTGAAGATAGTATCTCATGTAGATAGGGTGGTGAAGAAAGCTTTTGGTATGCTATCCTTTATAAATCAGAGCATTGAGTATAGGAATTGGGATGTAATGCTAAAATTGTACAAGGCATTGGTGAGGCCAAATTTGTAGTATTGTGCACAGTTCTGGTCACCAAATTATAGGAAAGATGTCAACAAAATAGAGAGAGTACAGAGATTTACTAGAATGTTACCTGGGTTTCAGCACTTAAGTTACAGAGAAAGGTTGAACAAGATAGATCTTTATTTGTTGGTTGAGGGGGGACTTGATAAAAATTATGAGGGGGATAGATAGAGTTGATGTGGATAGGCTTTTTCCATTGAGAGTAGGGGAGATTCAAACAAGAGGACATGAGTTGAGAGTTGGGGGCAAAAGTTTAGGGGTAACACAAGGGAGAACTTCTTTACTCAGAGAGTGGTAGCTGTGTGGAACGAGCTTCCAGTAGAAGTGGTAGAGGCAGGTTCGATATTGTCATTTAAAAAAAAAATTGGATAGGTATATGGACAGGAAAGGAATGGAGGGTTATGGGCTGAGTGAAGGTTGGCGGGACTAGGTGAGAGTAAGCATTCGGCATGGACTAAAAGGGCCGAGATGGCCTGTTTCCGTGCTGTCATTTTTATATGGTTATATTAAACATTTTAGCAATATATGTTATAGTAATCTATTTTAGAGGTCTGTTACCCATACCCAACAGTTACTTATACTTAATCAGCAACAGTGCACAACGACAAACCTCTAAATTACATGAATGATTCTGATCAAGTTTACCAGTTACTCATTTTGATTTACAATTATTACACATGCAAATACAACCCAATAATTATGTCAACAAGGAATACATTTAACTCACGATGCCAAAAGTAATAGGGCAAAAAAGAATTTAGCATTCTTTGTAAATTGGGTAACCTTGCCTAAATAACCAGCTTTTGTCTAAATAAATAGAATTTATTAGTGCCTCAAAGCAAAATCCTCTTGATCTACAGACATCATTTTATATTACTTACTTACTGTAAGAACCCAGCATCCTTACAGCTTCACAGTTGCCAGACCAACAGACTTTACAGACTACTTGGATATCATTCCTAGTAATACCCAAATCCACTTTAATTTTACATATACACTCAGTGGCCACTTTATAAGGTACATCTGCTCATTAATGCAAATAGCTAATCAGTGAATCATGTAGCAGAAACTTAATGCATAAAACCATGTAAACGTGGTCAAGAGGTTCAGGTGTTGCAGATCAAACATCAGAACGGGGAAGAAATGTGACTTTGACCATGGAATGATTGTCTGTACCTACTGGGGTGTCTTGAGTATCCCAGAAACTGCTGATCTAGGACTTTCACACACACCAGTCTTTAGAGTTTACAAAGAATGGCACAACAAACAAAAAACATCCTGTGAGCAGCAGCTCTGTGAGCAAAAACATCTTATTAATGAGAGAGGTCCGAGGAGAATGGCCAGCCAGACTGGTTCAAGCTGACAAGAAGGCGACAGTAGCTCAAATAATCACACGTTACAACAGTGGTGTGCAGACCTGAATGTACAATATGTCAAACTTTGAAGTGAATGGGCTACTGCAGAAGAAAACCACGAGCATACACTCAGTGGCCATTTTATTAGATATAGGAAATACCTAATAAAGTCACTACTCAATGTATGTTGCACGGTAATAGAGTTTGACCACCACAAATCCAGAATAATTGGGACCTGTGCAGTACCAGATTAGTGATTTTGCCAAATCACAGGTGGTTAGGTTAGGATTAAATAAACACCTCTAACCCACTTGATGATCACCTCACCCTTGGATAATAAAGAAAAATGAAACAACAAATGAAAGCAATTCTTTCACAAATTCCTCTACTGGTCTGCCAGAGTCAACTTCACTCAGTAGCCATTTCATAAATGGAGCGCTATTTAGTCTTCAAAGAGCATAATATGTCATTGTCCAGTGGGTGAATTAATGATGTAGTTAGGTGGCATGTAGGTACCATAAACAATATTCTTTACTAAGAGTTCTGCTTTTGGATGCACAAAGCAGTTATCTAAAATCAGCATTACCATTGTTGTCCAGACTAACAAAGTTGCAATGAGCTCTTGCTTCCAGAACAAAGTAATATTCAAACCATTCCAATGTAATATCAGTTACAATCCATCCTTTTTTGTTGGCATAGTAAATTACTGGAAACTGCTTCATATCTTTGAAAGCTCTGGGATGTAAACTTTTGTTGAAGACTAATGATTTAGTCCTGCAGCATTAAAGCAACCCAACACAATAACACAACCTTTTGATGCTTTATAACTGGTTGACGATTCTGCATCCTCTGAGGTCAGTGCTTGTTTTGGAGTACAACGCCAAAACAAAGCGGTTTCGTCCACATTGTAGCCTACTTGGCACTTTATTTTCAACCGAAACTGACTTGGCAAACTCACCCACAAAAACTCAGCAGCTGTTTCTTTGTCTGCTGACTGTTTTTCACCACACACTGCACGAAATTTTATGCTATGCTGCTGCTTGAAATGCCACCCTTTATTGTAATCATAATCACAATCCAGTCTTAAGTCTTCATGAAATAATTTCACTTGTTCTTTCACTGTCTCCTGACAGTTCAGCAAGTTCACTAATGCAGAGTTTAAACCATTTTATCTAGTTGTTTTCCATCTGCACATCTATTTTTTTGTTTCACTGTCAGCAAAGAACTGGAGTAACTTTTCTCTGTTTCTTTATATCATAACCTGTGGAAGAGCCAATGTTATACAAGTCGCATATGCTTTTCACAGGTACACCACTATCGAGTTTTTCAGAACTTCCACCTTACCTTGTATAGATAACATATGGAGTTTGCATTTTAGACTACAAGAAGCACTTCCTTTATTCAATGAAGACATGACTGAGGCTAGATAAGCACAGGATAAAAATAAATGCAGAACAACACAGAGGAACGACTTGCTGATTTTCAAGACCACACCAACAGCTGATTCTGCTAATGGCACGGCAACAAAAGAAATGTTAAATTAGGCTGGCGAAAATTATGTCCAAACCAGTGGTGGAACCAGATTACTGACTGCCAGATTTGAGGTGGTTGATCTATATATGTTTCAACGGAGCAGGAAATGGACAAGCATTCCAGACTCCAGCTCTCAATGTTTCTGATCCCCGGAGTTCTGGATTCCAACTCCAGCTCCTACAGCCACACACCTGACTCACAGTCTGGATCTACAGCTCTGACCATACAACCTGCTTCCACCTAGACTTCCTGCTCTAATTCAGACTAACAAGAGAACCAGATGCCACGCATTCAGGATATCTAAACAACCGGATGCCAGATATCTTTTAAAAAGAATTTTAGTGGTATTCCTCCTACGCTATCACCCTTTTCTGCACAACTAACTTTTATGAAAAACCACTAAAATTAAAGCAAATGTAAACATAATAATAGCAAAATATCAAAAAGACGCCACTTATTGATAGTGAATATTTTAAAACAGATCCTTCCGACAAGCATAGGTATAATGGAAACAAAATACACAACAATACTTGTACATCTTTAAAGGTCTTGAAGCATTAAACATCTTTTGAAAATGCTTTCACTAGGAAATTGGTTGCCAATGCTACAATCAAAGCACATTTTCCAGAATAAGACCTCGCATCAAAAAATATTATATCCTACCTTTAAGTCTAGATGTACAATATTGTTCTGGTGGAGAAAAGCTACTCCTTCAAGAATCTGTTGAAGAAGCCTGATCACTTCCTTTTCTGTGGGAGCTTCGTCTCGGTCAGCTGCACAAAGATTAAAGATTTCCCCTCCAGCAGCACTGGAAGAGAGAATTATAACAATGTAATTTTTTTTTTGCAAATCAAGACAATTCTGGTCACTGAGGATCATCTCAATGAATATGGTTTACTAATAACAATAAAACAATTCAAATTATTTTTATAGTGAAGGGTCAGCAACACTAAGTTTGCCAATCTTTTAACATAACTTCATCACTTTCACAAGGTCTCATTGTCATTCATTAAGTATGACACCAAGAAGCGTATAGATTTCTAGCAAATATTACAAATGATTTTAAAAATTAGCACAACTTTTTAAAAATTATACTAAGTTCATTCATTTGTGTGATTAAAATAGCTTTGATAAATGTCCTTTTGTGGCGACCCATTTCCTGGCGCATCCGAACCGACTCACAATTAGATAGCCTACGGGGGTTTGCGAGCACAGAGCTTTGGAGCCTCTGCGCCATGGGGGGCCGGTTGAGGGAGGCTTAAAAGTGAGGCTGAAGTTTTCGAATAAAGTTTTTTCCTTCGACTGCAGTTACCGAATCCATGTCGTAATTTTAGCACTGCGTGTAGCACACCGCTACAATTGGTGACCCCGACGGTCCAAACGATTTTTGGACCAGAAATGACCGACGCCGCCTCTGTTCATGCGGTTTCGTTGAAACTGCCGGGTTTCTGGACACAGCGCCCGGACCTATGGTTCCAGCAAGCCGAAGCCCAATTCCACGTTCGCCAGATCACCTCAGAAGACACCCGCTACTACTACGTGGTGAGCTCCCTCGACCAGGACACAGCGGCCCAGGTCGCGGAGTTTGTACAGTCGCCCCCGGTAGACGGCAAGTACACGGAATTCAAAGCCCTGCTCCTCAGGACTTTCGGACTCTCACGGCGCGAGCGGGCTGCCCGTTTACTGCACCTGGATGGCTTGGGCGACAGACCTCCATCGGCTTTAATGAATGAGATGTTGTCTCTGGCCGACGGACACACATGCCTCATGTTTGAGCAGGCATTCCTGGAGCAGCTGCCCGAGGACATACGCCTGCTGCTATCCAACGCGGATTTCAGTGACCCCCGGAAGGTGGCAGCCCGGGCGGACTTGCTGTGGAACGCCAAAAAGGTGAGATCTGTCCATCGCACAGATCTCCCAGCCACGCTCCCGGCAGCAAACCAGTCCAGGCCCGGCCGCAGAGCCCGCCAACCCCTGGCCCAATGAACACTGGTGCTTCTACCACCAGCGGTGGGGCGCAGAAGCCCGCCGTTGTCGCCCGCCCTGCAAGTTCCCGGGAAACGCCAGGGCCAGCCGCCGCTGATGGCTACGGCGGCTGGCCATCGGGATAGCCTCCTGTATGTGTGGGATAGAAGGTCGGGACGCCGGTTTTTGGTCGATACTGGGGCTGAGATCAGCGTTTTACCTCCGACGAGTTACGACACCCGCAGCAGGGCACCGGGTCCCCCCCTGAGGGCCGTGAATGGCAGCACAGTAAGGACCTATGGCACCCGTCAGGTGCAGCTACAGTTCGGCTCCAGCCAGTTCACGTGGGACTTCACACTGGCCGCCGTAGCCCAACCGCTTCTGGGTGCAGATTTTTTGCGGGCTCACAGCCTACTGGTCGACCTGCCCAGGAAGAGTCTGGTACACGCCGAGACCTTTCAGACGTTCTCCCTGGGTGCAGCCCAGTTGCCAGCCCCTCACCTTGGCTCAATCACGCTGTCCGACAACGACTTCACCAGGGTCCTGGCGGAGTTCCCATCGGTTCTGGCACCTCAGTTCACAGCGGCCATGCCCAGGCACGGCGTACAGCACCACATCACGACCCAGGGACCACCCCTCCACGCCCGCGCTCGGCGGCTTCCCCCGGACAAGCTCCGACTGGCGAAGGAGGAGTTCCAGAGGATGGAAGAATTGGGGATCATCCGGCGATCCGACAGCCCATGGGCCTCCCCCCTGCACATGGTGCCCAAAGCGACGGGGGGCTGGAGACCGTGCGGCAACTACCGCAGGCTGAACGAGGCTACCACACCGGACCGCTACCCTGTGCCGCACATTCAGGACTTTGCAGCAAACCTGCACGGCGCACGGATTTTCTCCAAGGTAGATCTCGTCCGAGGGTACCATCAAATCCCGATGCATCCTGACGACGTCCCCAAAACGGCTCTCATCATCCCTTTCGGCCTTTTCGAGTTCCTCCGCATGCCATTCGGCCTGAAGAATGCTGCACAGACGTTCCAGCGGTTAATGGACTCGGTGGGACGGGACCTGGACTTCGCGTTCATCTATTTGGATGACATCCTCATAGCCAGCAGCAGTCGTCAGGAGCATCTGTCCCACCTCCGTCAACTCTGCGCCCGACTGAGTGAGTACGGTCTTACAATCAACCCCGCCAAATGCCAGTTCAGACTTGATACCATTGACTTCCTGGGCCACAGGATTACTAAAGACGGGGCAACCCCTCTGCCCGCTAAGGTAGATGCGGTCTGCCTCTTTCCCCGACCCACCACGATCAAAGGCCTTCAGGAATTCGTAGGTATGGTCAATTTCTACCGCCGCTTCCTCCCTTCAGCTGCCCGGATCATGCGCCCCCTGTTCGCCCTGATGTCGGGTCCGAGCAAAGACATTACCTGGGACGAGGAGTCCGCCGCCGCTTTCGTTCAAACGAAGGAAGCTTTGGCGGACGCCGCAATGCTAGTACATCCCAGAATGGACGCCCCTACCGCCCTCACAGTGGACGCATCAAACACGGCAGTCGGTGGGGTGCTGGAGCAACTCATCGCAGGTCGCTGGCAACCCCTGGCGTTTTTCAGCAAACACCTGCGACCGCCCGAGCTTAAGTACAGTGCTTTCGACCGGGAACTGTTGGCGCTCTACCTGGCAATCCGGCATTTCAGGTACTTCCTAGAAGGTCGGCCCTTCACTGCGTTCACGGACCACAAACCGCTTACTTTTGCGTTTACAAAAGCGTCCGACCCCTGGTCGTCCCGCCAGCAACGCCACCTGTCCTACATCTCTGAATACACGACGGCTGTCCGGCACGTCTCAGGTAAGGACAATGTCGTGGCGGATGCGCTCTCTCGCCCTACCGTTCATGCCCTTTCCCAAGGGGTAGACTTTGAGGCACTGGCAGAGGCGCAGCAGGCGGATGAGGAGATTCCGAGTTACAGAACCGCAGTCTCCGGTTTGCAGCTCCAGGACCTCCCCGTGGGCCCAGGTGAGAGGACCATACTCTGTGACGTCGCCACCGGCCAGCCCCGTCCAGTCGTCCCGACAGCATGGCGGCGCCGCGTTTTCGACTCCATTCATAACTTGGCGCATCCCTCCATCCGGACGACTGTCCGGATGGTTTCCAGCAGGTTCGTTTGGCACGGACTCCGCAAACAGGTCAGTGAATGGGCCAAAACGTGCATGCACTGCCAGACGGCCAAGGTGCAGCGGCACACCAAAGCCCCACCGCAGCAGTTCCATCCCGCCCACCGGCGTCTCGACCACATTCATGTGGATATCATGGGCCCCCTGCCAGTGTCGCGCGGAGCGCGGCACCTCCTGACTATCGTGGACCGGTTCACAAGATGGCCAGAGGCGGTCCCGCTCACCGACACCACCTCCGAATCTTGCGCCCGAGCCCTGATCGCCACCTGGATATCTCGCTTTGGTGTACCAGCCCACATTACCTCCGACAGAGGCGCCCAGTTCACCTCCAGCCTGTGGTCAGCTATGGCCAGCCTTTTGGGGACTCAGCTGCACCACACAACTGCCTACCACCCACAGTCGAACGGGCTAGTGGAGCATTTCCACCGTCACCTGAAGTCGGCCCTCATGGCCCGCCTGTGAGGAGCCAACTGGGCGGACGAGCTTCCCTGGGTCCTACTCGGCATCCGCACAGCGCCCAAGGATGACCTGCACGCCTCGTCGGCCGAGTTGGTATACGGCGCGCCCCTGGTCGTCCCCGGGGAGTTCCTACCAGCCCCAAGGGGGCAAGAGGAAGAACCCGCAGCAGTCCTGGGCAGACTACATGAGAAGCTCGGTAACCTGGCCCCCGTACCCACTTCACAGCACGGGCGGCACCCAACCTGCGTACCCAAAGACCTACAGAACTGTAAGTTTGTGTTTGTACGAAGGGGCAGGCATCGGCCGCCGCTGCAGCGGCCATACGAGGGGCCGTTTATGGTGCTCCGGAACAACGGGTCCACGTTCGTGCTGGACGTTGGGGGGAAAGAGGAGGTTTTCACGGTGGACCGCCTCAAACCGGCCCATGTGGACCTGGCGCAACCGGCCGAGTTTCCGGCGCCTCGGCGCAGAGGCCGACCTCCCAAGCAGGTTCTGGCCCAGACTGTGGACATTGGGGGGTGTATCGCCGGTTCTGGGGGGGGGGGGGTTATGTGGCGACCCATTTCCTGGCGCATCCGAACCGACTCACAATTAGATAGCCTACGGGGGTTTGCGAGCACAGAGCTTTGGAGCCTCTGCGCCATGGGGGGCCGGTTGAGGGAGGCTTAAAAGTGAGGCTGAAGTTTTCGAATAAAGTTTTTTCCTTCGACTGCAGTTACCGACTCCGTGTCGTAATTTTAGCGCTGCATGTAGCACACCGCTACACTTTGACCATTTACCTGGAGTTGTGTATGAAACCCCTCATTGCTTCTGCACAGTTTAAAACAGAACAATGTCATACACGTTGCTTTTCCCCAATGCTTCTAAAACCCAGTATTTCAGAATTCATTGCCTTATCATCAGCTTCTCTTAACCTTTGTAGAAATGCACGTACTCTTGAAGTTTGACACTACAGTATATTAATATTCAAGTGTCACATTGTCTGCTAATTTTGAGATGCCTTCGTCCACCCATCTCAGTATCATTAAAAACCTGGGGGAAATTTTGGCCAACTTGCATTCTGAAAAGTAACTAACCATTCATGACTACTTTTACATAAAATATAGCACAGTACATGCTCTTTGGCCCATGATGTTGTGTCAACCATTTAACCTACTCAAGATCAATCTAACCCTTCCTTCTCACAAAGCCCTCCACTTTACTTTCATCCATGTGCCTAAGAGTCTCTTAAATGTTCCTAACATATCTGCCTCTACCACCAGCCCCGCAATGCATTCCATGCACTTACAGTCTGAGTTTAAAAAGAAGTCTACCTCTGACTTTCTTCTGATTACCTTAAAATTATGCTCTCTATTCCACTGCCACCCTTGGAAAATGGCACTGGCTGTTCACTCGATCTATGCCACTCATCATCTTCTACATTTCTAAAAAAAAACATCCTCCCACATTCTAAAGAGAAAAGCCCAACCTTTCCACATAAGACATATCCCTTAATCCAGGCAGCTTCCTGGAAAATCTCCTCTACACTGTCTCTAAAGCTTCAAAATCCTTCCGATAATGAGGCGACCAGAACTAAACACAATACTCCAAGTGTGGTCTAACCACAGCTACATAGAGCTGCAACATTAACTTGCAGCTCTTGAACTCAATCTCCTGACCAAACATCATACACGTTCTTAACCATTCTATCAATTTGTGCAGCAATTCTGAGGGATCTATGAATGTGGACCCCAAGACTCTCCGCACTGCTAAGAATGCTGTCATCAATCTCTATTCTGCCTTCACGTTTGATCTTCCAAAATGTATCACTTCACTTTTTTCATATCGAACTCCATCAGCGACTTCTCAGCCCAGCTCTGCATCTTATCAATTGTAACCTATAAAAAACATCTACACTATCCACAACACCATTAAACTTAGTGTCATCTGCAACCATACTAACCCACCCTTCTACTTCCACACAGATCACTGCAGAACACCACTGGTGACTGACTTCCAGGCAGAATATGCTCTTCTGGCTTATGTGGGAAAGCCAATTCTGAAACTATATAACCAAGTTTCATTGGATCCCATGCCTCCTGATTATTTGAATGAGGCAACTTATCAAATGCCTTACTAAAATCCATACATACCACATGCACTACTCTATCTTCATCAATTTGTTTCATCGTGTCCTTGAAGAATTTAATCAGGTTCATGAGGCACGACCTGCTGCTCACAATGCCAAACTGACTACCTCAAATCAGACTATACTTTTTCAAATATCATAAACCCTATCTTTAAGTATCCTCTCCAACAGACTCACAGGTCCCTAATTCCCAGTGTTATGCCTGCTTTCTTTCTTAAACAAAAGAATAACATTTGCTGCCCTCCAATCTTATGGTACTACTTCTGTGGCAAGTGAGTCTGTAAAGATCATTGTCATAAGCACAACAATCTCTCCCCTCACTTCCTGTAGTAACTTGGGGTTTATCCAACTGACATCAGGGACTTACCCATCCTAATATTTTTCAAAAGTTCCAGCACATTTGCTTTCTTATCTTCAAGATACTTCAGCATATGAGGCTGCTCTATGCGGACTCACATTTGGCAGGTTCCCCTTCATCAGTAAATACTGAAGCAAAGTATTCATTAAGGATCTCCTGTCCGAGACCATGTTACAGTCAGGGAGTTGTGGTCAATCTGTCTAAAATGATCACCCACTGAGAGATCTGTCACCTGACCAAATTCATTGGCTAATACTATATCCACCATGGCCTCTCCTTTAGTCTGTCTGTCCACATATTGTGTCAGGAATCCTTCCTGGACACACCTAACAAATTCTGCTCCTTCTAAACCTTTCGCACTAAGGAGGTACCAATCAATATGAGGGAAGCTGAAGTCACCCATACAAAATAACTATTAGTTTTACACCTTTCCAAAGTCTGCCTCCAGATCTGCTCCTCAGTGTCTGTTGCTTCTGGGGATTCAATAGCATACTTCCAAGAATTCTTGCTCCTTTCCCATTTCTGACTTTACCCACACTGACTCAGCAGATAATCCTTCCACAACTTTGTCCCTTCCTTCAGTCATGCCAACTGTTCCCACCTTTTACCGTTCTTCTTTTTCCTTATGAACCATTTAAACCCTGGAACATCCAGCAGCCATCTCTGCCCTTGTAACAGCCAAGCCTCTAGTGACCATTACTTCGTGGGTCCACATACTGATCCATGCTCTGTCATGAACCTTTGTTCATGATCGTTCTTGCATTAAAATAGACATGCTTCCTACCTAGCTTCCTATATTCTCTCTGTAGGTCCGCATCCTTTTTCCTACCGATGCCTTTGGTACCAATGTGTGTCAAATTACTGGCTACTTATCACACCCTCTTATGAATTCTGCAGACCTGATCTGAGATGCCCCTGACTCTAGCACCTAGGAGGCAACATACCACCCAGTAGTTTCTTTCATGTCTATGGAATCTCCTGTCTGATCCTCTAACTATCGAATCCCCTGTCACTACTGCTCTCCTCTTCTTACCCTTTCCCTTCTGAACCACAGAGTCAGACTCATGTCAGAGAACCGGTCACTGCAGCTTTCTAGTGATTAGTCATACACACCAACGGTATCTGAAGCGATATACTTATTGTGGAACAGGTAGACCCTGCACTGTCTGCCAATTCCCTTTCCCTCTTTTGACAGTCACCCAACTACCTGCCTCCTACAAATTAGTTGTGACTTCCTCTCCATAGCCATCTATCAACTCCTTATTTTCCCCACAAAATGTGAATCCATTTTGCCACTGTCACGTTAATTCCACACACCTTAATTTTGCTGCCCAGTCCATTCCACATGATAAAAAAGTCATATTACACCTTAACAGTCAACACAAGGAGAGAAAATAAAAGCCACTCAACCTTTCTCTTTACCACTGACCTGTGTTTCTCTCAGTTCCCTACCACATTGCATTAAATTCCCCATTCCAAATTCTGCAATAGGTTTAAAGTGGGTTGTTTTACATAAACTTAATATTCTTTTAGCAAATCTAATGGTGATGTGAACATGAGGAAATCTGCAGATGCTGGAAATTCAAGCAACACACACAAAATGCTGGTGGAACGCAGCAGGCTAGGCAGCATCTATAAGTAGAAGTACAGTTGACGTTTCGGGCTGAGACCCTTTGTGATGTGTATAGTTTTATTGACTTTTATATTTGTGCTTCAGCAAAAGTAGAATACTTACTATTCTAATACGAGGATGATATCATTATTCGTTTCATATACTTCATACAGGTCTATAACATGTGGACTCGACTTGGCCATTTCAAGTACAGCAATTTCATGAATGATATCAGATTTGCAATCCAGGCCACGACGCCTCTTCTTCAGAAACTTAGCTGCATATTCTTTCCCAGTTGCCTTCTCCACACATTTTCTCACTACAGCAAATTTGCCTCTGCAAAAACAAACGGTCACAATTGAACTAGGTAAATATGCAATTGGTCTTAAACACCTAGTTGTAAAGTCTTCTGATATAAAAATCAATGTTACTTTTGCACTTCTTAAGCTTCATTTATCATTCCCAACTCTGAGAAAGAAGTTTGCTTTAAACTGAAGTGAAACAATTAGATTAAAAATGGTCAACAAGTGGTAAGGATGGGCCTCCTCACCTCTCCCCCACTGACCCTAAACACAGGTGCCGCCCAGATTTGTATCCTGAGTCCCCTCCTCTACTCCCTTTGCACCCATGACTGTGCTGCCACACACAGCTCCAAACTAATCAAATTTGCAGATGGCAAACACTGACCAACATTATTTCTAGTAGTGACATACAGATTACACCCTGACACGATAGTGCCAAGATCTCTCCTTCAATTTCCAAAATGAACAAAAGAGCTGATCATGGTTTACAGGAAGAATGGGGTGACATGCTCACCCACATCAACATCAAAGGGCCTGCAGTTGACAGGGCGAGTAGTTTCAAGTTCCTTGGTATATAAATCACCCACGATTTCACCTGGACTGTACACACCAGCTGTGTGGCAAAAAAAATGCACAACAAGCATCTCTTCCACCTCAGGCAACTGAAGAAGTTTGGCATGAGCCTCCAAATCCTCAAGACCTTCTTCAGGGCACCATTGAGAGCATCCTGACTGGCTGTATCACTGCCTGGTATGGGAACTGCACCAACCTTGATTGCTGGGCACTACAGAGGGTGGTACGGACAGTCCAGTATATCTGTGGATGTGAATTTCTCTCCACTAAAGAAGGCCTGGAAAATCATCAGGGACACATGTCACCACAACCATTAACTATTTTAGCTGCTTCCGTCTGGTACACAGTACTGCAGCATTAAAGCCAGGACCAACAGGAACAGCTTCTTCTACAAGCCATTTGACTTTGTCTATACATTGCGACAGAGTCATAAACAAAGATTTTTATTACTTCATGTTGTGGGACAGATGTAAGATTATATAAATTCAAATACATCACATCAAAGGAAGTTCAATGTTTGGAAAACTGTATTAAACTGATAGTAAGATGATTGGCAAAGAAACTATCTCAATCACATTATTAGATGAAGATGTTTATTTCAAAGCTCTCTTAAAAGGGTGAGAAATGTCTTTTGTCATATATGTCTATAATTAACATTTCCAGTTCTGCTTCCTCATTTTGAGCCAATGCAAATTACTTCCCTTCATCTCTTAACAAGTGCGAAATCTACTTTTACAGAGTTTGGAGTTTTTAAACTCAGATATTTTACATCAAGAACTAAAGGTTTAAAATAAAACTTGCTACAGAATAATTTAGACTATATTAAGAATGGTGGAATAATAGAATTGAGTTGATATATAATCACATTTATTTTCCAGTACTATCCCATTTGGTTAATCTACTCAATATTCAATTTTACCAAAATTAAAATGGGAGCAGTCAATATTTAAAAGCAACAACTAAAATATCCAAAAATCTTTCTCAGACAGTAAAACTTTAAACCTCTCTTGCCCAACTTTATTGGTATTTGTTTATTATTGTCACATGCACCATGATGCAGTGTAAAGCTTGGCTTGGACACTGCTTATACTGATCAAATCATCACACAGCATATTGTGCTGGAATAAAGAAAAACATAATAGATTAAAAAATTGAAAAGTACAGTGCACGTAAATAATAAAGTGCAAGATCATAAATGAGACAGATACATCTTTTTATGCTATTTTTATGCTTTTTATCTATTTTTTGTGGTATTGCAAAATGTTTAGATCATCAAATAAGTTCATCACTTAAAATCTGTTCTTGATGTGAAGCTGAACTTCTGAATCAATCACTCTCCATTTAATTTTGCTGCAAATATGAGATGACTAGAAGTGTGACACCAACTTTCACATTGTGAAATATCCCATATCACTTCACAGAATATTCCACAAAACAGAATATCAACTCAAATAAGCAGGTAGGTTTACCAGAGTAACTAAAAGGAACAAGATGGTTCAGAAGGGGAAATTCACAACTACTGACAATGGAGTAATTGAGTAACAAAATTGCAGCTATCTTGGTTATTTGGACAAGAGAGATATGGGAGGAGAGATCGTGATAAATGGGACTTGGGGCAAGTCTGAACAGCAAAGTTTTGAATATTATCTACTGTAATATGACCAAATGAATTGCAGTGGAACAATTAATTCTAGATATAACAAGTGAATAGATTAAGTATTCCAAGATTATTCTGAAACAGTGGAAGAATGTTGTCAAATTATAATACAGCCAACTGGCAGTGTAAGCAGCCCAGCCAACTAAGATTGGTAAATTGAAAGGCTTGCAACATCATATTAAATAGCTGTAGATGCAAAAGCTTGTGAATCAAATGACTAAAAAAAGTTGCAATAAACAATGAAGAATAAGTAACTGCAAGAACTCTAAGTATACAAAATGAGGAGGGAACTAAACAAAAGTGAACATGATCCCTCAGAAATAGTCAATAACAAGAAAAAGGTCAAAACATTAAAGAATATATACTACCATCCTTCATAGAAGTCACTGTAGAGCAACTAAAAGGTTTAAGAAATTACATCCTAAAAAAATCCAAGATTCATTAGTTTATAAAAGTCCCAAAAGTGATGGGTCCAAAGAAAACAGTTTTCTTCAAATAGTCAAATCTTATTGTTTCACATAAAAAGTTCCTTACAAGTGTAGTTTAACTTCAACATTTTTGTACTTCAACCAATTAAGGCCAACAAATCAACCATCTTTCCAACACCTTCAAGCAATCTGCACGTCAACTGCCAACACATCCAGATGACTGCATGCCAATGTTTACTCCCCGCAGGCGACCTTCCCTTCTAGTTCTGATGATTCATGAAGGTTACCTCACACTCCAAAGTCCCCGAATAGTTAATATCAAGAACTGAACTTTCCCAGCATACAGCCGAACACCCAAAGACTAGCAACAGGCTAAATCAATAGAGAATGACACCACGGGTCTTAAATGGGAGTGCCAGATCATCTTGCACGATTCCCACCAGAAAGACTTCTCGGGGGCGCGTTAATGTGAAAGGCACTAAATGACAGCCCACTTACCTACATAATCCACGACTCACACCGAGACGACCAAGCCCAGAATTTACTTGCCAGCAGGCCAGCCAAGCATTCACCACGAAATAATTTCATCGATAAAGCCCTCGAAAAGTACAGGCTGGCAGCGACGGGCACAGGCGGCAAGATTCGCCAAAACAGTTAGTTTATTTAACGTCAAAAGTAACGTCACTTACCTGCCCAGCTCTTTCTGTGTCACCAGATAGTTGTCGTAGAAGGAGGAGGTGGCGAAAGCGGTCTGGATGTGATCGAACAGGACGGGCCGCTTGCCCCTGTCCACCATCCGCCTACACCGATTCTCACACATGCTGGCGGCCGCTCCAACTTTTCCCTGACCCGGGCTCCAACTTCAGTCCGATGTGTGTGTGGGGAGGTGGGGAGAGAAGTTGCCCGCAGCCACCGCCTTTCAGAGTTTAGAAGCGACCCTCCTCAAGACGCACGGAAGAGCCGGTCCTCCCCTCACCGGCCATCAGCGCTCGCGCTCTACCGGGCGGCACGGGGCGGCACGGGGCGATCCGGCGCGCAGGCGCACCAGCCGCCACTTCCCCCTGCTCTCGATGCAACGGTTTTCCCCCGCCCCGCCTGCGCGGGCAAGTGGCCAGGCCGGCCGGCCGGCCAAAATTTAAAACACGCGTAAAATGCTAGAAACACTCAGCAGGTTGGCCGCTGTCGGAGACCCTTCGCAAGAACTTCCTCACTGCCCGCTGCCGAAAGTTTCGTCCCGCTCGCCGGGAGGGAAGAGGGTGGGCCCTTGGGGCGTGTTCAATGCCATGAGCTGCCGAAGGAAAGAAATGAGTGCTACTGAGAAAAATTCAAATTCAAAATCTCAGGCATGGAAATTGCTGCAGTGTGCAGGCTCAGACTCGGGCGACACGGTCAGCTCTGACTGTCCAGCGACATATGCCAGTGATATTAAACCTGTGTTCTGCTTTGAAGCCAGCATTTAGATCTAGAAGAATTAGAACTATGACTCTATTGGCATCGGTGATGAACCTAAGCACTGACAATTCTGGTAAAAGGCATCTCTGTGCTGTGGTTTGCTTTGAAACTTGTCTAAAACTTCCTGAGAATATTGTTCTCATTCAGAAAGTCGTTGAGTTGGCTGAAAATGACTTGCTCAAGAATCTTGCCCAGGAAAGGAAAATTTGATACAAGCCTGTAGTTAACTGGTACCTTACTATCAAGATTTTTTTAGTAGGGGTTTTACTGTAGTTTTGAAGGCATCTGAAGAAACTCCAGTTTCAAGAGATGTGTTAATGGCCCTAAAAGAATTGAAAACACTATTTTAAAAAGTTCTTTTAAAAATGTGGTAAGAACAGGGGCAAGACAGCAAGTTGGCTTTTTGTCACAATCTTACAAGTTCTGAATCAGAAATACTTGTAAATTTTGACATGGTTGCTGTCTTGTTAAGAGGTTGGCTGTAGAGGTCACCAGTATCTAGCTATACTCTCCCTAATTGGAGAAATTTTGTTGTTTTTTAAATATGGATTTTTCACTTTCTGGCAGATGCTTGACTGAGAATTTCAATAGGTTGGCACAGGGTTCAGCAGTTGGTTCATAGTTGAGAACAATAGTCTTGAATCACCACTATTCTCTGCAATAATCTTGCGGAGCGAAAAGCAGTGTTAAAGGGGCCTAGTGTATCCTTGAAAATATTATGGTGGTCTTCTAGTCATATTAATGTGCTTATGCAGTTGCAAGAGATTCAACCATTTCCTTTTAACCAAAACCAGGTGCTATACACTCAGTGGCCTCTTTATTAGGTACACCTGTACATCTGCTTGTTAATGCAAATAGCTAATTAGCCAATCATTTCAATGCATAAAAGCAAGCAGATGTGGTCAAGTGGTTTAGTTGTTACTCAGGTCAAACATTAGAATGCAGGGAAAAGTGTGATCTACGTGACTTTGACTATGGAATGAATGTTGATGCCAGATGGGACTATTTGCTTATCTCAGAAACTGCTTGGATTTTCACACACAACAGTCTTGAGAGTTTACAGAGATTGGTGTGATTAAAACAAAAAGTGAGCAGCAGTTCTGTGGGTGAAAATGTGTTAATGTGGAGGTCAGAGGAGAATGAACAGGCTGGTTCAAGCTGACAAGAAAGTGACACTAACTCAAATAACCACGCCTCACAACAATGGTGTGTAGAAGATCATTTCTGAATGCACAACACATCAGACCTTGAAGTGGATGAACCACAACAGTAGAAGACCATGAACATACAATCACTTAAAACTTTATTAACTACAGGACATATCTAATTAAGTTGCTACTGAATGTACATTCATGAAAAGCAAGTTTGCTTGTACTGCAACCAATATATAGTACAGTATTGCATACAGTGCTGACAATGTAGTCTCATATATTGGAGGAAACATTTAGATTGAGTGATCACTTTGCAGAACATCTCAATTCAGTTCTGAGCCTTTGTTGCCAGTTTAAAGCAATCCATCCAACTCCCTCTCTTTTAGTTGCCAGTCTTAATTCTCCATTCTGCACCTACTCTGTTTTCTTACATTGTACCTAGCAGCACAAAGTAAATTCAAGTGAATCACATGGGCTTTATTACTTGCATTACAAAATGGTCTAGGTTTTGAAAACATTAGATTATTAATTGAAATTAAATTACACAACTGTCATGGTGGGACTTGAAAGTGCACTAAGGATTGTTAGTGCAAGTATCCAGGTTTCTTGTTTGATAATCTATATGTTGAGTAGACCACTGGTTCTCAATCTTCTGACCAACTGTTTTACTTCACACACCATTATGTACAATTTCATATGCCATTCAACTTTTAATTTTATCATTGTATCCTCTCATGTATATAACCTCAATACCTCAATCTTGACTTTTAAAATCATCTACAAACGTTGAACATAATAACAGGAACATAAGAAGTAGGGGCAGGAGTAGGCCATTTGGCCTGCCAAGCCTGCTCTGCTATTCAATAAGATCATAGCTGATCGGTTTGTGGACTCAGCTTGACCTCTCTGCCTTTCCTCGTAACCTGTAATTCCCCTGCTTTGCAAAAATCTATCTGTGTTTTAAATGTATTTTATGAGGTAGCCTCCATGAAGTTTAGAAGTGGAAATTCCACAGATTCCTTGCTCTCTGGGAAAATCCTTTCTCCTCATCTCTATCCTAAATCTAACCTCCACCTCCTGCCCAAATCTTGAGGCTATATTTGTTAACTCTAGTCTCACCTACCAGTGGAAACAACTTTCCTGTCTCTATCTTGTCTATCTAGTTCAAAATATGATCTGCTTCTATAAGTTCCCCTTTATACATATGCTTCCTGGTCATGTGATTATCCAGGCTGTGTGGTATTTGAATTACAGCTAATCAAGTGTGGCATCTCTTGCTAAGATGAACTCTTTGATATTTAATTCTCCTTAATATGTATTTACAAATGACCCTTTGTGCAGAAATTCAACATCTTGAAATTTCAAAACACAGTACTTAAAATACAGATTTTCTTCCATACACAGTTTACCACATTTTCTCAAAATAATATGCTACTAAACAAAAAGCTTAATTGTAATGTAGTTTAATTCATATATCTAGATGCCTGAAGCAGCTAAAACAGTATTTCCCATCCATTTTTAGCCCAATCCCCCCCCCCAAAGCACTCTATACATGCCAACACCCGACTAAAGCACCTTCATAATTGCCAATAGGTTTCAATAGGTACATTTAATGTCAGAGAAATGTATACAATATACATCATGAAATTCTTCTTCTTCTTCACAAGCATCCACAAAAACAGAGTGCCCCAAAGAATGAATGACAGTTAAATGTTAGAACCCCAAAGCTCCCCCTCCCACGCATAAGTAGCAGCAAAGCAACAGCCCCCTCCCCACCAGCAAAAAAGCATCAGCACCCTCATCGTGCACACAAGCGTGCAGCAAAGCATCAATAAACACACAGACTTGAAATGTCCCAAAGACTACTTGTCCACCCAGTATTTGATATACCACAAGCTCTCTCCCTCCCTAATAAAGGAAAGAGAGGTGTCCCCATTTCACAGTGAGAGGGGAGACATAACAAAAGAACTTACCAATTTATGGTGTTAAAAGTCTGTTGCGTCACTTTTCCGAGCTTTGTGCCCAAAGAACTTGGGACTCTGGGCATACAGCCAGCAGCCAGCTCGCTGCTTTCGGTCTTCCATCTCCCATGACGTCAGCACTAACCTTGAATCTGCCTGCCTTCAGAGCCATGAAGGGGCGCTAGTCTTCCAGGCCACATCCTTGGCATATTGAAAAGTGGCCAGTTACCAGGCCCCGAGAGCAGGTACCATTTCTGCAAAGAACCAAAGTCAGCATGTAACTCCAGGTCAGGGTCTTCAAAAGAACCCTGAGAAGGAAAAGAGGAGATATCAAAGATAGAAATAGAGCTGCTTCTAAAGATGCAAGCAAAGGAGTACCCATTAGGTGCCATTGACCTCCTAAGCTCCATCCAAGTGTTAGGCACAATGTTGTTTCTGCATCTCCATAGTATAAAAACATGTCTACCATATAGTAACATGAGAAAAATGATTCTGTTTTAAATTCTTATTTGTCTTTAAACCTAGCTCACACAGTATCTGTGCATGTACAGCAGCTTCAATATCAACTTGATCCTTGAGCTTTATGGTATTTAGCAAGAGATGAAATATTTGGTTCAAGTTGTGACAGCAAAAACCTTAAGTCCTCACGCGTAACATTCGCCAAGTAATTTCTGTTTTTTGTGAGTATGTGGTTCACTGCACTGAAGCCTGTTTCAACAGAGTAGGAGGATGGAAATGCAATGAAGAGCACTTTGGCTCTTCTTCAAAGACCAGGAAACTACATATGACAGTGTAACCACATTCTACAAAAGCCAACTTTATTGTTTCTTTATCATTCTGAATTTTGATCAGTTCTTCTTGCAAGCTCTGTTCCTGTTCTTCCATCTTGCAAAGAAATGGGTTAGTTACCCAGTCCAGAATTTCCAGATTCTGAAAATCCTTTTTCATTGACTGCAGGTGTTAGCAGTACTCTTGGAAATCACCATCTGTAAAAGAGAGTGCCAAACTTTCCACGCAATGAAACTGTGAGAACATTCTTCTCCCAATGTTTTGCTTACATATTTCCAATTTTCTAAATAAAGTGGTCACTGTAATTTTTGCCTGGATTAAATTGAAATTCTCACCCTGCAGTTTCATATTTAGAATGTTTGTTTTGACATACAGATTGGCTAGAAATGCAAATTTCAATGTAGAAGTTCAATCCTGTTTCCCAAGCTCTTGTTGACTGGCAAAAATTGAAACAGTGTCAAAAGGAACATTTTAAACAGCAACCTTTTGACAGCCAATGCACCTCAGTGTGAAGAAGCAAGCATACAAACTCTTCATCATTACCTTGCATAACTGGCAAAATATTCTGCTATTAATGGATAAGCTTTAATTTTGTTGATAGCAGATATTACAAAAATCATGCTTGAAAAAAAGCCACTGGCTGAGATTTCTGGCTGGTAGATATTGACGATGAGTTACAGAAAGGATTGCAACCAGACTTGGAATTTTTCTCTTCATAAGTACCACAAAACCAGCATGGCGACCTGCCATATATGCTGCTCCATCTGTTGAACAAGAAATCATGTTCCTAATCAGAATTCTTTTATCCTTAATATACATTATGAGCTCATTGTAGATTGATTCTCTGTTTGTATTTGTTTTTAACTTTTTACAAAAGAGAATCTCTTTAAACACCACATGAGGAATCCTAAGGATCAGCAGGTTCACTGATTGGCTCTATTTCACTGTTTGGTTCTGGCCAGTGCCGTATCATTGCACGGCCTGTTTTCCGTAGATCTGTAGAGAAAGTTGAGAGGGTGTAATTGACTTACCAGCTGTTAACTTGCATGAATTTGTTCCGTGCTGTGAGTGAAGGTTGAACTGTTGGGCGCCCTGTCTGCTAATTTATGCATCCAGAATAATGTCTGTTTGGTTGGTAAGGTCGGATTAGATTGCTGAGTTTCTGACGCATTGTGATGATGAGTGCTCACTGCCTGCAGAGTATGGTTCTTCCTATGTTCCAGTGCTTCATCCTCTTTTTTTGGAAGTGCTTGTTTCACTAACTGTCAGTCAGGTCTCATGCCTCAGTTAGGGAAACGCTTACCACCCCCCATGAAACTTGAATGCTCCCAGTTGACTTCTGTTTCCCCTAATGCCCCCTTAGGGCACATTACTACCCCCATTGGGATTTACTGAGTTAAAACCATGCCTCTTAAAATCACTAATGACTGGCACTTTCTGGGGAAATGCCGAAGAAAGTTTGTTTCAATACTTGTGCTTTCAGAAACCTGTATTTCTGGGTTATACTAAAAGAGACTAAATAAAAACAAAGCAGGAACTGGAAGATTTCTAATTTATTTTATCTGTTATGTCTCACCAATCAAATTTCTTACCTTACAGTGCCCAATACACTGCAATATTTTTCCCAACCAGTTGAGTAACTGAGCCTGGAGTTTTTAATTATTTTCATGTGAATGATCTCATCATCCGATACCTACCAGTTGTGAAAAAATTCCCTTCCACTACTATTTAACATTATGCATTTTCATTTCAACTCTGCCCAGCATTATGCTCTGAAGATGCAACTTATTTTAATATCTAAGGTTAAGCATGGAGATTCAGGAATAGTAAGTCATTGAAGTGTTAAGGGTTTAAAAAAAGTTTGAATATTTGTTCTGAAAATCTCTTAAATACTGGAAATTTTCTCATCTACCAAATTTAACTTTAGTCCTTGTTTTTATTTTTATCCACAGTTTTTAACAAAGATGCATCTTTTTCAGATTTACTGGAAACATCCAAATAGAAGTGAAACTCATACTTACTGGCATGCTTTCTGAGCAGTAGCAACATGATTTTCATTGAGCTGAGAATTTATGACTCATTCCTGAGGTGATGTGTTTTGATTGAGATGGAACTTTGATACATTTTGTGACTATAAAATTTATACTCCACTGAATCACAGGAGAATTACAATGTGGAAGGAAGCCATTTAGTCCGTCAGGTCTGTGTCAGCTGTACGCAAGAGCAAACCAGCTAGTTTCACTTCCCTCTTCTCCCCTTGTATCTTTGCATTTTTTTTCTCTTCAAGTATATCCAGTTCCTTTTGAATGCCACAAATGAATCTGTTACACATCCCCCTCAACCCATCCACTTCTTTCCTTATACTGGAAATGTATTCCTAATAACAGAATTAAAACACTTTGCTTTCCTCATTTCACTTTTGGTTTTTCTGCCAATTGGCTTCATTCTATGTCCTTTGATTTCTATCCCTTCCACTAACAGGAAGTTTCTCTCTATTTATTCTATCTATAACTCTGTTTTCATCTATCATAGCTTTAAATAAATACTTGTCAGGTGCCCTCCCAACTACCTCTTTTCTAAGGAGAACAACCCCAGTTTCTCTGGTCCATTTTTGTAACTGAAGTCCTTTGCCTTGGAATAATTTTGACAGATTTTTCATTTCTTTTGTAAAATGTGTCCAAAACTAAGTACTATACTCCAAATGTGGCCAAAACAATACTTTGTTAAGATTTATCATAATTTGTTCTTTTACTCAATTCAAAGTAAACATGCAAGTACTTTTTTTTAGATTTAAAGATGGCTTCAGCCTCTATCACCCCTTCAAGTAGTGGATTCTAGTCGCTTCTGAATGGGGGAAAATGCTGCTGATAACTTTGTTGTGCAAAAGGTCTTAGGCACATCTATTTCATTTAGCCTAGGGTGCCTAAGACTTTTGCACAGTACTGCATTTGACAATGTGGAGCAGAGATTGAGTTTGTAAATCTGGTGGGAGCAAAAGATATTGGGAATGGCGAGGGTGAGTCCCACAGGAGAGATGTGAAACAGGTGGCAGAGGATTAGTGCTGGGGGGAGGGGGTTGGCACAGGTGCAGACACACCCAGCCCTGAGACACCAGACAAGGTCACTTGATTACAAACTATTGGTTTATTGATTCAGACAGAATGTCTCTGGTGCTTCCTGCTCCCTCCCCTCTCCCTACACCATTCCCATTCTCAGTCCACAATAGATAGACCATATCAGAATCAGGTTTATCATCACTCACTTATGTCAGTAAATTTGTTTTTTTCCCAGCAGAAGTATAATGCAATACATATTTATTATAGTACGATGCAAAAGTCTCAGGCACCCTAGTTTTTATATAAATAAATAAAAACCTAAGACATTTTGCACAATACTGTATGCCCTCTCATTTCTGATCTTTCTGCTAAAGGAATTAGGTTCTTCCTTTTGACTCTGCTGAGACCATTCAATTTTATACAGATCAATTCAATTTCCCCCTCCAAACCAAATATCAAACCATTCTTTCCTGTGATCAGTAACCAACACTGTACAAGCATTCAAGCTGCGACCCAACTAATGTTGCGTGGCCAACAATCGTTCAGCGCATCAAGTCTGCTCCACCATTCCATCATGGCTGATTTATTATCCCTCTCAACCCTATTCTTCTGCTTCTCCTCCAAACATTTGATGCCCTTACTAATCAAGAACCTGTCAGCCTCCACTTAAAATATACCAATGACTTGGCCTCTACAGTCAACTGTGGCAATGAATTCCGAAGATTTACCACCCTCTGGCTAAAGAAATTCCTCTTCGTATTCATTCTAAAGCAGGAATTCCCAATCTTTTTTATGCCATGGACCAATAGATCCATGAATCTCAAGTTGGTAATTCCTGTTCTAAAGGGAAGTCCTTGTATCCTAAATACACACTTCATGGTCCAAACATTATCCAGGATGTGGGATGCAAATTACAACAGGAGATAGAAAAGTAATTTAAGAAGGGCAATGTTGCGATAATCATGGGGGATTTTAATGTGTATCTAGATTGGGAAACTCAGGTTGGTGCAGGGTCACAAGAAAGGAAATTTGTAGAATCCTATGATATAGCCTTTTAGAGCAGTTTGTGGTTGGGCCCACTAGGAGAACAGCAAATCTAGTTTGGATGTTATGTAATGACCTAGATTTGATTTAGGGATCTTAAGGTGAAGGAACCCTTAAGGACATAGTGACTACTACACTCAGTGTCTGATCAATGAAAACAAGTAGGCCAGAAGCCTTATTTACCATCCTGTCTAATTGCGTTACCACATTCAGGGAACTATACCCTTGTACCCCCTAGGCCTCTATTTTGCAACACTCTCCAGGACTCTGCCATTCACTGCATATCCTGCTACTTGCATAAGTGTGAGTTTGCACTTTTTTCAAGTTGATCTATTTGTAACCTTTGACAGTCTTCCTCACTGTCCAATATACTATCAATTTTGATGTAATTTGCAAATGACCAAACATTGCCACATAGATTGTCATTTCATATTAATAGATTGGATGGGAAAGGATCTAGCATAGACCCAGATGCACAGCACTGGTCACAAGCCTCCAACCAGAAAAACAATATTCTACTACAATGCTATACCTCCAACCACCAAGCTAACTTTGTATATAATTGGCTCGGGCATCATTGATTCAATGTGATCAAACCAATCGGAGTGGTCTCATCAAATGTCTTGCTAAAGTCCATGGAGGGATCATCCACCTCCTTGCAATTGGCAATCTACTTGGTCTTTTCTTCAATAAAACAATAAAATTCATGAAACAATTCCTGCACACAAATCCGTGCTGACTATTTCTTATCAATAAATACCTTTCCAAAAGTCTTTCAGAACCCACTGAGGGTTCCCTGTCTTGTCCTTTCAGCTCTTCTGGTACCACACCCACCTACCGTATCGTCCTGCATTATAAAAGCTATCAGGGTAAATGAATGAAAGCATATTCTATAAGTTTCTGTTTGAATAAAAATTATCAGTGGATAATCATAATATAAATTGACGAGAATGTAGCTAGAAGCTGATATTTAATGTAACAGTTCCAGCTTGTAATAAAGACAACCTTCCATTCATTGATGTTTCTAGGAATTTTTATTTTCAATTAATTTTAAATGAGACAGCATGGTTTCAAATAAAATATATATACATTATGAAAATAAAGCAAAGTAATTCATATTTTGGTACATTAAAAACATTTTCATTAAATCATAGTTGACAACAATAAGTATTTTCAGTATATTCAAAGAGCAACTGTGTACAAATTTCTGCTTAATTCCAACAAACTGATTTAAAATGTGAGATTTGTGATCTTGAAAATGTGACTGACATTATTTCCATTGGTTGTATATGATTATAGCACATATGAACTGAAATAACAAACAAAATATAATATTCGACACCATATAAAACTGGTGAATGAGTACCAGAAATGTCAGTCCGAATGCTGTGTCCAGAGTGAAATGCTGTATTTTCATGAAAAAACGGTTTCCTCTAAGTCTTTTTACATGATTTTATTATGTAATATTTCAGCACCACCCCCATTGTCTCCACCAGTGTCAATGAATAGCTCAGTGGATAAGAAAAACAGTTACTGAGTTTTATATATCGGCAAGGAATTCTTAAAAGATACATCACTGAAATTAAAATTTGAACTGCTTCACCATTGCCATAATCGTCCAATGCAATACTATGTGCAATAATATGGAGCAATATCAATTCAGAGATCCAAAATTCAGATCCAAAGAGAGCAGGAATTGAATTTAATCAAGTTTGTTTTCAGATAATGCGACAAACAATGGAAATTTAAAACAATTTTATTATATTCTTTTAGGCTGAAACCAATTCTTCCTCACATCAGTGTAATGCATATAGACTGAGCTGCTGAAGGTTAAATATTTTATTTTTGAATCAATTTGAGCACTGTTGATCTGTTGCAGCACAAGTTAATTGCATGCATTATTTCCAGATGCTAATAATGACAAAAACCTGGAAGTTTTACGTACACATTAAGTACCAGAAAACAGAGTATTTTTGCATCAGTAAAGTTTCATTTGAGCTCTATAATTAAGTAATCATGCAAGTTCATTGTTAATGGCGTACCATATAATACACAAATCTCTTCATGTAAAACAAACTATCCTCACTTATATACTTTTAAATACTCTGTTTCAAAGTAGCTTGAATTCCATTTATAAAATGTTGTTATTTTACATAGAACAGATTTCTGATCTACTGCTGTGAAGTTATTTTACGTTGGGAGAAAATGTTTTTGAAAGCTAAGACATTTGTTTATACAGTCCTCACAACACAGTAAAATATCTGAAAATTTGCTTTGATAATTCTGCATATTATTACCATGCACCCAACTTATGTGAACAGAATAATTTATTCTTTCTTACTTTGGTATGTCCAGTGCAATTATTTTTTTTAAAAAGTCTAGTTTTTGAAAACTTATGTATAAATAAAAAAAATCAGGTTTTCCAAATTCCCTGGAGCAGTTCAACTAAACAACTTTGATTAGAATAAGCAGACAGTGTTCACTGCTAGACATCTCCCTGATGCCCAGTTTTGATAATTAAAAGATCATACAACACTTGTACAGAATCTATTAAAAGATTAAATAAAACTAAATTTCATAAATGATGGGTTTAGTATGCCGGACTGACAATGGAGCTAGGATTGTATTTTCCATATTTTTCAATTGTATACCATGCAATAACAGTTATATGAAGACAAATATTTTAT
The DNA here is from genome assembly GCF_030144855.1 of Hypanus sabinus. Lineage (NCBI taxonomy): Eukaryota > Metazoa > Chordata > Chondrichthyes > Myliobatiformes > Dasyatidae > Hypanus > Hypanus sabinus. The sequence continues at coordinate 43,219,774 of NC_082709.1, forward strand.
TAACAAGTACATTGTCTTATTTGGACGGTATAGGCATATCGCAGTTTAAAAAAAAACAAACCACTTCAAAACAGGGATTGAAGTAAATCGCATAAAAAATCATTCACTTTCAAAGGATCATCAGTTATTCAGAGAAGCATTAACTCACTTCTATATAAGTCTTTGTCATTTAAGTGCTTTTCTTCACAAAAAATAGTCACTTTATACTCAACAGCAGTAGTAATAGTAAGATACTGTATGTAAGAGTTTTAGTTTCATCCCTTTATTTCTCAGAAAAGACACACAATAATTCAGGAGAATGTGTACCATAATTATCTGGATTCAATAATCTTCATCTTCTATAATGTAGGCTCTCTCTTCACTAGGTCTAGTAAAGCTAAAATCAATTCTTTGTTAATCCATATCTAAAGTGAGTCTGCAAATTCAATCACTTCCTTCATTTCAAGCAGGTCCGTGAGAGAAGTCAAGGAAGTGTGCTTATATTTCAAAACATCTTGTTACTCCAGTCCAAAAGTGCTCGTCTCTTCCACAGCTGTCAACATCTTTTCGTACAACATTGAGAAGGATGGGTATGGAGGGAGATCTAACCGATTGAAACAGGTATGAGCCCTGCAAAACAAATATAAATTACTGTCCAACAATGCTAAATAAAACAATACTAAATCCTGTCATAAGAGCATCTCTGGAAACAAGGTTAAAAGGAATAATTTTATCTGGTTCACATAATCTGATTCTGTTATTGTAAGTACTAATATCCCCTTGGAACTAATGTGAAATCTAGATAAACTAAGCCACTAAATATTTAAGTATTGAAGAAAAAATATTTTTAAAAGGAATCAAAGACTATTTACATAGATCCATCCAATGACTTCAGATTGACCTGAAGGGCATTACATTTAAAGTATAATAGCAGTATAATACTCAAAATTATCTGATAACAATTACCTGTTTATATTTTAAGTAGCCTTTATATACATAACAGTTTAATGTGCCTCTAGTGCTTATACAAACTATAATTCTGAAGCTTCTTTGTTCTTTCATTAAGTGGCTAGTATTTTCTAATTGGTCAATTTTACCACAGTATTAAGTATTTTCTAATTGTATTATTGTTATCTATGGAATTTTCTTATCTTTTTGATATAAAAGTAGCTGTTTAATGCTAGGCACTATCTTTAGATTTTCTCTTCTTCACATTGTAAGACTACTGTCACTGTTCTTTCCTGTTCTCTCAACTCTTGATAAAAACGAATGTGGAGCAATAAGCTTTATGTCTCGCTCTCGACTTTTCAAAGACCCTTGGATTTAAACACCAGAATCTAACTATGCTGACGTGATCAACAGGATATTCCAGAGTTTAAAATTTGTTACACAAAGAAAAAAAAAGAGGGATTTTTCACATGCAACAGAAAGAGTAAGAACTTCTGATCTTCTGCTGTCTGAGAGAAGTTCAGAAAAGAAGATCTGGCTTGAAATATCGCATGGCAATCAGGATTGAGACTCTAACATGGCTATTCAAAAGAGAAACAGCTGTGGAAATATTGTAACACACACAAAATGCTGGAGGAACTCAGCAGGCCAAGCAGCATCTATGGAAAAGAGTACAGTCAATGTTTCTGGCCAAGACCCTTCAAAAGGCCTGGAGAAAAAAGATGAGTTGGAGTAAGAAGATGGGGACAAAATGGGAGGAAGGAACACAAGGTGATAGGTGAAGCCAGGAGGGTGAAGGATGAAGTAAAGAGTGAAGCTGATTGGTGAAAGATGGCTGGGGAAATGGTAAGTCTAATAGGAGAGGACAAAAGGCCATGGAAGAAAGAAAAGAGGGGAGGAGCACCAGAGGGAGGCGATGGGCAGGCAAGGAGATAAGGTGAGAGAGGGAAAAAGGGATGGGGAATGGTGAAGGGGGGGCGCATTTACTGGAAGTTTAAGAAATCGAAGTTCATGTCATTAGGTTGGAGGCTACCTATGCAGAATATAAGGTATTGTTCTTCCAACCTGAGTGTGGCCTCTTCACAACAGTGGATGAGGCCACGGATAGACATACTAGAATGGAATCGGTGTAGAATTAAAATAGGTGGCCAATGGGAGATCCTGTTTTTCTCTGCCAGATGGAGTGTAGGTCTCCCCATCTCTGTGAACATATTGGTTGCAATCAATTTGGTCCTAACCTATTCGGTTATGATCTATTCACAAACAAGAGAAAATCTACAGATGTTGGAAATCCAAGCAGCACACACAAAATGCTGGAGGAACTCAGCAGGCCAGGCAACATCTACGGAAAAGTGTACAGTTGAAGTTTTGGGCCGAGTCCTGCCAAAGGATCTTGGTCCAAAATGTCAACTGTACTTTTTCCATAGATGTCACCTGGCCTGCTGAGTTCCTACAGTACTTTGTGTGTGTTGCTGGTTACAATCTGTTTTGGTCACACAACAATCTATTTTGGTACTTGTAAATAGTGGCCGAACAATCTATTTGGTTGTAATCTACGTGTCACAATCTATATGGCTACTGGAACAATCTATTTGCTATTGGGTTACAATCTATTAATATTTCAAGATGTTGGTTAAAGTGATAAAAGTACGCATGAATTACAAACTTATGAAACTTACTAAGAACTCTTAACTGAATGAAACAACCCAGTTGGATAAAATTAATTAAAAATTCTGAAAGAAAATATCAACACAAGAACAAGAAAGCAAGTATCATTCAAGAAAACAGCTGTTACTTAGTTAGAGATAATACTACATGGTCAGTTTAATTGAATGTGTGAGTGATTGAAAGAGTTAACAGGATGAGTAAAGTCTTTTACTAATCGAAAGAAATGTGAAACTTGCAATAAACTACAAAAACAGCATGATAAAGACAGTAAAAAGTCTAAAGAGCAAATCTTTGAAATAACTGAGCGAAAGAACATAGTATTTCAATTGATGTATGAGTTTCAAGGCGAACTAAAACAAAAATCGAAAAGTGCAGTTGTGACTTCAAGAGGGCTGTCCCACTAATGACGCTATTGCTAGTGCCCTGGGAAACACCTAGTTCTGAAGCTCTGCCCACAGAATTACAGCTCACATTGAACAGTCTCCCTATACAGCGTCATCATCCAAACACTGGAGAATTACAGCCTCCAAGATGGTGACACCATCTGAACTCTGAGGAATTACAGAATGGACATGACATGGACTCTGCAGCAACCCATAGTAACCCAAGTGAGAATGACAGCTTGCTCCATCAAAGACCAATGGAGTGAAGACACACAGGACTGAAGATAAAACCATTATTAATCAATGTATTGCCAAGCTAGTGGCAGATCCATCAACTATTGCTCAACCACTCAACAATCTGCTGAAGGACATCAAGTGGTCAGATGGTCAGATGATCCAATGACTCCCAACGAAGAACAACTGAAAGCATTTCAAAACTTAAAGGTGACATTTTGTACTGCATCTGCATTAAGAATCCTTGATACAGACAAGTCATTTACTCTTATGTTAATGAGTGTCCTAAATCAAGAACATGGAGACCGCCAGTGTCCTGTGGTTATTACTCTGCGAAAGATCTGATTCTACACGTTGATGGCTCCTCTATGATTGAGAAAGGAATTTGAATGGTTGTTTCGGGAATTGAAATGCTGTCATCTGGAAGCATGGCTCTTGTACCTTTGTACAACAGGCAGAATTAAAAGCTTTAAAAGCCTGCAAGTTAGCAGAAGGAAGATCAGCTAATATCTACACTGATTATTAATGCTTTTGGAGTTGGTCATGATTTTGGAAACTTATGGAGACAAGGAGAATTTCTTATGGCTGTAGGTACCCCAATCAAGAATGGATGCCTAGTACAAGAACTTATGGATGTCATACAACTGCCTATCAGAGGTTTCTGTATTAAAATGTAAAGATTACTCCAAAACGATTACAATGGAAAGCCATGCAAATGCATTTGCAGATGACATTGCCAAAAAAAAAGGCAGCATGGGAAGGAGTAAATGAAATACCAAGAACATTTGCAGTGAACAACTGTAATTATGGAAATGAAGTTCAACTCTGTATCACAGATGAACATACAAGATATCTGAGAGATGCAAATTCCAATGCTCTCCACAGAAAAAGTGGTCTGGACACAGGATGGTGGTAAGTTAAAAAGTGATGGAGTATGGAGATATGACACTAGTCATAGACTAGTAGTCCCAACTACGCTGCTTCCTTGTCTGCCACATCCCACAGGGCACAATGGAGTGCAAAAGATGACCAAGAGATTTTCCCAGTGGTGGTGGAATTCAAAGTTCAGAGTACAAGTTCAACAAACGTTTGAAAGATGCCTGACATGCCAGTAAATGAATCCCGGAGCAACGGAACAGCTGCCACAATTAAGTGCTCCTGCCCCACCTGGTCCATTTTTACATTCACAAGTGAACTACATTTCTTTACCAAAGTTTCAAGGATATTCAAACATACTGTAAATGGTGGACAAGTTTTCAAGATGGGTGGAAGCTTTTCCAATAAGGAAAGCCATTGCTACACACAAAGAAAAAATCAGAGGACTACATCCCTCGATGGAGATTGCCATATCACATTGACTCGGACCAAGGAACACATTTCAATGGGAGTGTTTGCCAGGAATTATGTCAACTGATGAATATTGGAAGGTCATTTCATTGTCCACATCACCTGAAGCCATAAAGACAAGTTGAACAAATGAATGAAAACAATTGTCTAAGTATCATGAGGAAGGCATACCATGGCCTATGGCTCTTCCTATGGTCTTATGTAGCATCTGAACAACCCCGAACGAGAAAACTAAATCCATTTGAGGTGGTAACAGGACATCCTATCTCACTGCCAGTAGCCCTCAATCTCAGAGAAGCTGATGTACAAATTATGGCAGACAGTTTGGTTAACTATTGTGTGAAATCAACCCAAGTTGTATAGTTTGTTTCTCAATAGGTTTCTGCCACTTGGGAAGACCCAGCAGGAGGAGGACACACCCTGATACCCGGTGAGTGGCTCTTGATTAAGAAACCACACAATGAACTATTGGGAAGGTCCTTAACAAGTGCTGTTAATTACGAACTCAGCAGTGAAAGTAGAAGATAAAAGTGAGTGAATACTGGACAGCCACTGTAAGCAAGTTAAAGTGGTATCTGATGAGGACAATAACCGGTGTGGTTAATGCACTATTAATCTCTGTCACCTTGCCCATGTTGCCGGGTTACAGTGAGCAAATCACCAACCAGTTAGAAGACTTCAAGCAAAGCAAGTTGACAAATGCTGGAGAAAATGAAATTTATTCTAATGTTATTTGTTATTGTTACACTTTTACCAATTTTCCCTACTATTACACTCTACATTGTCCTAAATGGAGTAATGGCTCTGGAATTTTCACTGATGATCACAATAATATTACAATTCAACAAATTTCTATCAAGCCTGAAGAAATGGTCTAGATTCATGGAACAATATGTACTTTATGTGCAGAAAAAGAGCCTGCACCTCTCTTCCAAGTAATTGGTTAAGGTCTTGTTATTTAGGTTATGTTTTTCCTGCTATGAGACATACACACACTTTACCTTTGCCTTCCTAGTCTAAAAGTAAAAGAAACATTTCAGAAGGTAATTCTGCAAAAATTTTATCCCTATTTTATGGTGCTGCAAGGAGATGAGAAACATTACTGCAACCTTAGAAAGAGCAAGCAATGACACTGCTGAAGGCAACAAAAATATTTGTCATGGTTCTTCTATGGTATTAGATCTTCTCTTAGCAGTTAAGGGAGAAACATTTGCAGTTGTAGGCAAGGAGTGTTATATTTACATACCTGACAAGTTTGAAGACATAACTAATTTGGCTGAACATATTCATCAACAAGCTGCTAAAATTCATCAACCTGGTAGATATGTTTTCTTTGATTGGATTCATTCAAGTCTTGGAAGCTGGAATTACTCAATACTGGGAGTCACATTATTCATACGCCTTTTCAAAATTTACATCTTTTTTACTCGCTGAAAGGTGATCATTAATAGAATAGCTCAAAGTCACGTAAGTGTGCCTATTAATATGCCTAACCATGACATAATCTTATGAATACTTTGAAGAATACATATTGATATTTCATAACCTATGTAGTTTTTGATAATTTTATGTTATGTAGAGACCACAAGTTTTCTGCCTCTGAATTTTCAGATGTAATGATTCTAAACGTGTAATTTAGATCAAAGGGGAGATTGTTCAATTTGACTGTTTAATTTTAATTGTCATTTTCATTGTAATTTAACAATCAATTATTTACTTGCATTTACAGTAGCCTTTATATACGTAACAGTTTAATATGCCTCTAAAGGAGATAAAAAGTATAATTCTGAACTGCTTTCTTTCTTCATCAAGTGGCTAGTATTTTCTCATTGGTCAATTTTACAACAGTATTAAAGAAGTATTCTCTATTTGGATTATTGCTATCTATGGAATTTACTTTTGTATATAAAAATAACAGTCTTAAGCTAGGAACCATCCTTAGGTCCTCCGTACTTCATGTAATAAGACCCTAACCCTATCAGTGTTCTGTTTCTGTTCTTTTTTATCAACTCATTATAAAACATTTGGGAAGCAACAAGTTTCACACCTTGTTCTTGACTTCTAAAAGAACCTTGGATTTAAACACCATCCACAACACTTTTCTGGATTGAACTCCATCTGCCACTTCTGCATTCTGTTGCAACCTACAACTACCTACATCTCTATAAACCTTTGTGCCATCTACAAACTTACTAATCTACCCTTCCACTTTCACATCAAAATTATTTATAAAAATTACAAAGAGCAGGATCCCCAGAACAGATTCCCATGGAACACCATTGGTCAATGATCTACAGGTAGAATATAATCCATCTTCTGCCACCCTCTGTTTTCTATGGGTAAGCCAATTCTGTATCTACACAGTAAAGTTTCCCTGGATTCATTAACTCCTGACATTCTGAATAAGCCTACCATAGGGAACCTGAACAACAGTTCTACTCAACTCCATCGATACCACAAAGCACCTGGGGGAAACCTATACGATCACACAAAGAATATGCAAATTCCATACCAAGAGATCAGAATCAGTCCAGATTGCCAGAGCAGTGAGACAACTGTCTACTGTAGCACTATTTTGGCTCCTTAAAACAAGACAGATGATAAGATTGTAGGGATTCATATATGTAAAACTGGTGGATACAGTTTTAAAAAAAACAACTTGGATATCATTCACTGCAGAGAAAAGAAGTTATGCTCTAAAGCTCTTGTTAAACTCCACAAAGTACTACATTCAAGTTCTTGCCACTAAACAGTCAAAGATGTAATGCTCTTTTATGAGAATTGGTTGCACTGGTTTAGAGTCATAGAGAAGTACAGCACAGAAAAAGGCCCATTGACCCATCTAGTTCATGCCAAAAACATTTAAACTGCCTACTCCTTTTGACCTGCACTGGGACCATATCCGACTATCCATGTCCAGTCTATCCAACCTATCCAATCTTCTCTTAAACATTGAAATCAAGCTTGCATGTACCACTAGTGCTGGCAATTCATTCCATACTCTGCCCAACCCTCTGAGGGAAGAAATTTCCCCTCATGTTCTCCTTAAACTTCTCACCTTTCACCCTTTACCCATGACCTTTAGTTGTAGTCCCATAAACCTCAGGGGAAAAAGCCTGCTTGCATTTACCCTATCTATACCCCTCATAATGTTGTATACCTCTATCAAATCTCCTTTCAATCTTTTACATTCTAAAGAACACAGACCTATCTTCTCTTATAACTCAGGTCCTCCAAACCTGGCAACACCCTTGTAAATTTTCTCTGCACTCTTTCAGCCTTGTTTACATCTTTCTTGTAAGTAGCTGACCAGAACTGCATACAATACTCCAAGTCAGGCCTCACCAACGTCTTATATAACTTCAACTGAAAAAGAGACAAAGTGAAGTGAGTTGAAGCAGAAAAAAGTGTGTAACCCAGTTTGAATTGGGATATGCTGAACTGGTTCTTGTGCACAGCAGGATTAGTGAGCAAAAGGTGAAAATGTTGCAAACACAATGTGTTAGAACAAGTGTTCTGCTCCATTACAACTATGAACAGTGGAACACTTGGTGAAACATTGCACTAATTTCATGGAACATAAGAAATTCTAGATGACTAAAAGGGATCTTAGGTCCATTAGGTGCATCTTCTTCCATTACTAGAAATCGCAGTTTATATTAATATAATTGCACTAATCACGGTAATGAATTGTAATCAAAACTAGACATGACAGATTGGACATATCAGAGTTGAAAATCTTATGAGCCATAGCCTCAAAGTCACCTTTCTGCTCACAAACATACTATAATTTTAATGTTACAATGCTGTTTCAAACACGCATCAAATTTATTCTAAAATGTTACATTTTGAAAGCCCTATTACCTAATTTGCAGTTGTATGAGTGGTATTATTCCAAACACCAAGTATTCCAAAATCCATTGCCTTTCAGCATTAAGAGTATGGGTGATAAGACCAGTACAAAATTCCAGCTAAAATGTACTAAAGATAAAATGTATTAAAACCCTTAATCAACTTACAGCCAACAGGAGTGAGAATTTAGCTTTATTGTTCCTTTTTGTTAATTTTTAACATCAGTTCTTGATTAAGTTCATAAATGCTATCATTCATAAGGAATACTACAACATAAATTGACAGCCCAAAATTTACAATGAAAAGAAACTTCTAAACCAAAAAGGCAATGAAAACAGAGGGTCATTGCATATTGTTTTTAGTTTATAAAGACCATAAGATATAGGAGCAGAATTAGGCCATTCAGCCCATTGAGTCTGCTCCACCATGCTGTCATGGCTGACCCAATTTTCCTCTCACACCCAGTCTCCTGTCTTCTCCCCGTATCCCTTCATGCCCCAACCAACCAAGACTCTATCAACCTCTGCCTTAAATATACATAAAGACTTAGCCTCCACAGCTGCATGTGGCCAAGAATTCCACAGATTCACCGTTCACTGACCAAAAAAATTCTTCTTCATCTCCATTCTAAAAGGCCGCCCCTCTATTCTAGGGCTGTATCCTCTGGTCTTAGATTCTCCCACCATAGGAAACATCCTCTCCACATCCACTCAATCAACATTTTTCATCATTCGATAGGTTTCAATGAGATCAGCCTTATTCTTCTGAATACCAGTAAAAACAGGCCCAGAGCCATCAAATGCTCTTCATATGATAAGCCATCCAATCCTGGAATCATTTTTATCAACCCCCATTGAATCCTCTTTAATTTCAGCACATCTTTTGAAAGATAAAGGGCCCAAAACTGTTCACAATACTCCAAGGTGGCCTCACCAGTGCTTTATAAAGTCTCAGCATTAGATCCTTGCTTTTATATTCTAGTCCTCTTGAAGTAAATGCTAACATCACACTTGCCTCCCTCAACACAGGCTCAACCTGCAAATTACCTTTAAGGAATCCTGCACATGATCTCCCAAGTCCCTTTGCACCTCAGTTTTTTTTTCTTATATTCTCTTCATTTAGAAATTTTACAATGTTCAAATTTGCTGCTTGGACTGTTGCATGCATATTGCTTTTTTTTCAAGCAAATCCTGTATTGGGGGTGTTGGTTTGTGTTTCCAGTAAACAATCCAATTCACTATTTCCTGTAGTACAAAATTGCATAATCTATGCATGCATTGAGAATGCAAGCTGAAAATAAAGTTAAAATTGACATTTTTTGTTCTGTATCTGAGATATTTTTGGTAGTGATTTGTGAGTTCTGAAAGGGTGTATTTTCATAACTTGACCTGTTGTAACACATGGCTCACCAGTAGACATACTACAGCCAAATGGCTCAACACATAGGCTCAACCACTAAATAAACCTTTAGGGAATCCTGCAGATGGACTCCCTAGTCCCTTTGAAACTCAGTTTTTTGTATTCCTCTCCATTTAGAAAACAGTCTTCCCTTTCATTTCTTCTACCAAAGTGCACGACCATACATTTCCTGACACTGTATTTCAGCTGCCATTTCTTTGCCCATTTTTTTACTCTGTTTAAGTCCTCCGTAGCTTCTCTACATCCTCAAAACTACTTGCCTGTCCACTTATCTTCATATTGTATGCAAGCTTTGCAACAAGGCCATCAATTCCATCTTCCAAATCATTGACATATAACGCAAGCAGTATCAGTCCCAACACGGACCACAATGGAATGCCACTAGTTACCGGCAGCCAAACAAAAAAGCCTCCCTTTATTCCCACTGTTCACCTCTTGCCAATCAGTCACCGTTTTATCCACGCTAGAATTGTTCCTGTAGTACCATGTAATACCGTAGCTTATGTGTGTCATCTTGTCAAGGGCCTTCTGAAAATTGAAGTACACATCAAACAATTCTCCTTTGTCTATCCTGCTTGTTATTTCTTCAAAGAATTCCAACTGATTTGTCAGGCAAGATTTTCCCTTGAGGAAACCATGCTGACTATGGCCTATTTTATCATGTGCTTCCAAGTAGCCTAAAACCACGTCCAACATTTTACCAACCACTGAGGTCAGACTAACTGGCCTATAGTTTCCTTCTCTCTGCATCTCTTCTTGGAGTGTAGAGACATTTACAATTTTCCAGTCTTCCAGAATCTAGTAATTCTTGAAAGATCATTACTATTGCCTCCACAATCTCTTCATCTATCTCTTTTAGAACCCTGGGGTGTACACCATTTGGTCCAGCTGACTTATATACCTTCAGACTTTTCAGTTTCCCAAGAACCTTCTCTCTAGTAATGGTAATTTCACAGACTACATGACCCCTGACACCTGGAACTTCCTCCATTCTGCTATTATCTTCCACAGTGAAGACTAATGCACAATTCTTATTCAGTTCATCCACTATTTCATTGTCCCCATTACTATTTCTCCAGAATTGTTTTCCAGCAGTCTGATATCCACTCTCACCTCTTTTATACTTAATATATCTGAATAAACTTCTGGTATCCTCTTTAATATTGTTGGCTAGCTTACTTTTGTATTCCATCTTTACCTCCTTAATGACTTTTTATAGTTGCCTTCTGTTGTTTTATAAAGGTTTCTAGATCTTCTAAATTTCCACTAATTTTTGCTCAATTATATGCCCTCTCTTCAGCTTTTATGTTGGCTTTGACTTCTCTTGTTAGTCACGGTTGTGTCCTCTTGCCTTTAGAATACTTCTTCCTCTTTGGGATGTACATATTCTGTGCCTTTTGAGTTCTTCCAGAAATTCCAGCCATTGCTGCTCTACCATCATCCCTCCTAGTGTTCTTTCCAATCAATTCTGGCCAACTCCTCTCTCATGCCTCTAATTCCATTTACTCCACTGTAATAATGATACATCTGACTTTCATGGTGAATTGAATCACTATGATCACTTGCCCCTAAGGGTTCTTTTACCTTAAGTTCACAAATCAAGTCTGGTTCTTTGCACAACATCCAATCCAGAAAAGCAGATCCCTTAGTGGGCTTAACCACAAGCTTCCCTAAACAACCATCTTGTAGGCAATGTAGAAAACCCCCTCCTGGAATTCAGCAACAACCTGATTTTCCCAATCTACCTGCATATTCAAATCTCCCATGACTATTGTAACATTGCCCTTTTAGCATGCATTTTGTATCTCCCATTTTAATTTGTAGACCACATCCTTACTACTGTTTGGGGGCCTGTATACAACTCCCATCAAGGTTTTTTTCTGCTCTTGCAGTTCCTTAGCTCTACCCACAATAATTCAACAGCCTCTGATCCTATGTCACCTCCTTCTAATGATTTGATTTCATTTTTTACCAACAGAGCAACACCACTCCCTCCGCCTTCTTGCCTGTCCTCTTGTTACAATGTGTATTCTTGGACATTAAGCTCCCAGCTATAATCTTCTTTCAGCTTTGATTCAGTGATTAGAATCAGAACTGGTGACACATCTCCTTTATTCCATAACCTCCTGGATTTCTATTTGTGTATTATTAGGATGAACACTTTATTCATTTTTCTTCCCAGCAAATCTTGGCCTACAGCCTCACGGATTGTGATTGTCTTAAGATCAAAATTATAAATAATTAAGAAATTAATTTATTTAAAACAACATCAAGGTACTCTTAATAGAAATAAATTAAAAAATTGAACATATTTCCTTTTAAATGAAGGTCAATGACCTTGTTCAAATGGATGGCCAGAGTTTGATAAACCAGCTATGGCTGTCAGAAAGCTGAGGGCCAGTTGTGAAGTATATCTAGCCGCTTGGTTCAGTGGCTTACCAAATATTCCCACTTTCAATGAAAAGTCCAGGGATAGAGCACAAGATTACCAAAATATTCCAAGATGCTCTGCTGCTAGATCCACACACTAGTTATTGATGCATTCAGGAATATTATCATTTGCAAACTAGGTTACATGATAAACGTGAAGCTCCACATTTTCAAACTGAAAGAAGCACAAACAATGCAAAGAAAGCATTATAATCCTTAAAATCTCTCACCAAGTTTTGTGTAGAGGAATAAATTATGTTAAGACTATGAGGAACTGTGTGACTTATGCTAAAGAGATGTTATTCACTAGCTAGCTTCAATATTGCATATGCCAATCATCTTAAAATTAGAAAATTGAATCAGCAGATTACAAATGAAATTGACAAGAAGCTACAGAGATGTAATGGTTGTTTAAGTAGCAGATTATTTTAAAATTACACTTCAAATTAAAATTAAGTGACTAGATTTTTTTGCATCAATATCAGTCTGTGTATATAGCCAATTAATGTTCTCATGTACTCAACATTTTAATTTTAATTGATTAATCATGTCAATACACTGCCATCAAATTGCTTAAATAATACTATCATAAATTCAGACTAGTACATTATAATTTTCTCTTTAGGATGAATTACTGTCAATATGCTGACAGAAGAAATGTTAATTTTATTATTTACAATAGTACACAAATTTGGTAAAATATTCTAAATCAAGAAATATTAACAACAGAATTCTATTTTCGGCAATTATAAATAAGGGCATAGCAGACAAAACTGACAAACTTGTGCTGATTTTTTGTGGAACTTTAGCTTAGCCACAAATGGAGTACTGTATTCAATTCTGGTCACTGCATTCTAGGAAGGATATAAAAGCCTTTGAAAATAAATGTATAAAATATTTATTAAAACAGTAAAACTCTCATCATCCTCTATCTGATTGTCCGCAAATCCCAATGGTTTGGCATTTGTTTCACTGGATATTGTTTCCCATATTCCAATGGTGCCATCCAAGTCACTGGGCCCTCAGTTCCCACTGTCTTCCAACATACTAGGCCCACAGTTCTCACTTTGCCTGCTAACAAACCAGGTATCTGCTTGCCTTGCTGCCTTCCTACTCACTGGGACCCCAGTTCGTGCACTGTCTTCCAACTCACCACATTCGTGGCTGCTGCACTGCCTTCCAATTTATTAGGGGCCTGATTCCCACACCGCTTTGAAAATCATCTGCTTTCTTGTAAGTTTACTGAGTTCTTGGGAAATTTATTATACTGCTGTGCCTCATAACATCTAAAAAGTGAATTAAAAGTGTATTGCTGCATTAATTGAAACAACATCCAAGAATTTGGATAAGTCCATTTGCTGGATTAACAGTTTTTCTACATGTTTCCATGGAACTTCTGTTTCACAGCAAAGTTGAATGATCAGGAAGTGTTCTCCATAGTGTAAAGACAGTAAGGAAGAAATGTTTAAATACCTTGTAGCTTCAGTTAAAGTATATTTTAAGTATTTCAACATAAATAATTCATTTGTTTAATTATTCCTTTTTTCCATAGACTTGCAGAATGTCCAAGAAAATTTTGAATTCATGATGTTGAAATACTGTCATATCACATTCACCATGTGAAATTTATTGGGCATTAGGTTAAATACCAACAAATAAAAATAAATCTGTGTGCTTTCATTTTGGCAATGTTTTTTCAGGAAAATTCACATGGGATTTAAACATTTTCATTACAGTAAACTGTGATAATTTGGAATCCATCCTTATTCAATGCAATTCTACTTTTTAACTTTCTATATGCATGTACTTATATAAATCGTATAGTATATTTAAAGTTGGGCATCCTTTAGGCTTAACTGAATGAAATTATTTTGTCCTTGTGAAGGATATGAGGAATACTCAACCCCCCTGCCCCCAGAGAAAAGAAGTTAGCTCTAAAAATAACACACACAAAATGCTGCAGGAACTCAGCAGGCCAGGCAACATCTACGGAAAAAAGTATGGTTGACGTTTCAGGCCAAGACCCTTTGGCAGGACTTGGCCCCAAACACTGACTGTACTTTTTTCCCATGGATGCTACCTGGTCTGCTGAGTTCTTCCAGCATTTTGAGCGTATTGCTCAAATTTCCAGCATCTGCATATTTTCTTTTGTTTTAGCTCTAAAATTAGTTGGGGAGGAGGGAATGTGCCAGGAGAGGGGAAAGGACTGATTCATGTCTACATAACTTCCTCCAGCAGGATTATGCTTAAGTAATTTCAATATTCAAATAAGACATATGGGATTTAACATAGTTGGCAACACTGCCTCATTTAGGTGTTTAGGGATTTGATGCTCATCCTTTGGCTCCTTACTTAAGACACAAAAGAATATGTAAGAGTACACTAAGTGCCATTATTTGCTGAATGAAAGGCAATGAATTTATGGTCTCCACTACACACTTCATTTTTCAATGTTCTAATACCAACGCAGTTCTGTGGTGTAGGATGCAGCTCTGTGTAGGACTCAAGGCATTGTCTGCCAGTTTAATCTAATATCAAAGATTGCATGACACCAGTTAAGGGACAACCAAGATGTTCCACCTTTGTCCCAGTCATCATTTATCACCTCATCTAAAACCGCTAACGAAGCTAAACCTAGGGTCTCTCTCTGTGCTGTTTACAAGACCTGGCATGAACATATTGACTATTTTATGTCCCAAAATTATAATCTTGACCAACATTTCAAAACATTTTATTGAAATACTCTGGGATGTATCAAGTACATAAAATGTTCCAGATAAAAAAAATGCTTTCCTTACTCCTGGGTCCAGTAAAATCACAGACTTGCCCATAGAGTATGACATTCCATTTTGTATATCAGCTCTCATGGTAATCACAGTTTTCTCCCTATTCACCAATAGCTGTGTTGTTAGTGGCGATATAATCAGTTATCAAATCTAATCCTAACCCTGCTTCTTCTCCCAAACAAAAAAGATAAAGTAGTCTTGGACCCATCGATAACTTCAATCATCAACACCAGTTATTGCTTGACAGCAGGGTAATTAAGAGGGCATGATGCAGCATAATCCTATCACTTAAAGACCTCAAAGCTTGAGGCCTTGTAGGAGTGGTGCAAGGAAAATCAATTAGGGCTTCAAGAGGGGTAGAATTATGATGTAATCATCTGATTGGTAAGAGCAGTAGGGTTGATTCACAATCAATTATGATATGGGCACTCTTGTTTAGAATGGAGATGGTAGCATAGCAGACATCCCACCCTGCAAAAGCTCATTTCAGCAAGGTAGCACCCCCGCCCCCGGTCGACCTCCAAGGGTGTATGTGATATTTTGTTTAGTGATTTTGTCTAATCTGTAAACCAAGTTGGGTATATGCAGAAAATGTGACATTAAAATGTGTTCTTATATTATATTACCATGGAGTTATTTTTTTGTTCTATTACAACTTTAAGCAAGTCTACAGGGAGTTTGGCTTCATCACATAGGACATCAATAGAGTAGTTCCTTAGCAGCTAGCCAGCTAGTTTAAATAATGTTAGCTATGCTAGTGAATGAACGACACCTGTTAAACTCACCTCAACATGTCTTTTACATTTTAACCCACCATGGGCAATAGAAAAGTCACTGTTGAAAACAGTGTCACGAGCAACACTGTCATTATTTTTGAGGTCGACAGTAAAGCCCGCCCACAGAAAAAACTGATAGGTCTACTTAGCACGATGAGAGACCAATCAGGATGCTCCCTCTCATTCTTCCTCTCCCTCTCTAAAAAAAAATCTATTTCCGGGATATTGTATATAATTTGCGGGCGTCAGGGAGCCACTATCAATATGCGGGAGACACCCGGAACTTCCAGGAGAGGCGGGTTGTCTGGCATAGAGAGGGTTGTTATTAGTACAAATTTCATTTTAAACTTAATGTACACTTATTTGAAGTCTGTTTCCAGCACTGGAATCCAAAGGCAGGCTTCTTTCAGTGAGAGCAAAGCAAAATTCACATCTTGTGAAGGCCTCATTCTGTACTGATGTCAGTTCAATTATATTCCAGAAAGAGGAAGAAAGAAAAGTGCAGACACTAAGATTAGAATTCCAGAATTTAGGGCCCTCCTGTTTGAAAGAACAACCCTGAGGAGAGATCATGATGCCAGAATGGCCTACAGGAAGCGCAGCCTTAAGGCGGCAAAATCCATTATCATAGATCCCCCAAAATCTGGGCCATGCCACCTTAAGACCATAAGACATAGGAACAGATTTAGGCCATTTGGCCTATTGAGTAGGCACCACCATTCCATCACGGCTGATTTATTATCCCTCTCAACCCCATTTTCCTGTCTTTTCCCTGTATCCTTTGATGCCCTGACTAATCAAGAATTTGTGAAACTCCACTTTAAATATATCCAATGACAGCCTCCACAGCCATCTGTGGCAATGAATTCTGGACCCACCACTCTCTGGCTAAGGAAATTCCTCATCTCTTCTAAATAAATGTCCCTCTATCTTGAGGCTGCGTACTCTGATCCTCGACTCCCCTACTATAGGACACATGCTGTCCTACTCTATCTGGATCTTTCAATATTCATTAGGATTCAATGAGATCCCCCTCTCCCCCACCATTCTTCTAAATTCCAGCAAGGACAGGTCCAGAGCCAAACACTCCTCATAAGTTAACTTGTTCACTCCCAGAATCATTCTTGAGAACCTCCCCTGGTTCCTCTCCAGAGCCAGCACATCTTTTCTTAGATAAGGGCCTAAAACTGTTCACAATATTGCAAGTGCAAATGCAATAAGTTATAACCTTTTGAAGAGAAAGAAGGAATTTAACCCAGCGAAAAAAGCCTTATGGGAAAAAGGTTATAAATTTATAATGCGTCACCCAGCAACATTGATAATTTTTTTGAAGGAGGGAAAAAGAAGATTTTTTTCCGACTATCGAGAAGCGGAGGTGTTCGCACAAAAACTTCCATCTAGTGGCTAATTATACATAGAGACTTCCAAACGTAATAGATTAAAGATGAAGATAGAGACAGTGAACAGAAGTGATGAACATTTAAGAATAATATAGGGGAGAAAAGCAAAATTTTAGAAATACTAATTGAGAATAGTATTTTTTTCTTCTTATGTATATACTTTTTTATGTTGCGGGGGTGCTGGGGAGCTTTGGACCGGTTTCTGCGGGATTCACGTGTGTAATCATGGCGATCGCCATGACCCGTACAACAGAGGGGGGTAATGTTGTGTTTATTTTTTCACAACATTAGTAGGGGGGTATTTTATTTTTTTCTTTATATTCTATTTTTCTTCTATCTTTTTGCCTGGATGTTTGGTGGGACACACATAGCAACATGGAGACTTTTAGAAAGATTTCCCAGGATACCACGAAAGTTGAAAGATTAGGTATTATTATAGATTGGAGTAATATAATTTAAAAAAATAATGACTAATTTACTGAATTTTTTAAGTTTTAATGTTAATGGGCTTAATGGGCCGGTAAAAAGAAAAAGAATTTTAACATACATTAAAAAAATGATAACAGACATAGAACATCAGAAATTAAAAAGAGACTGGGTAGGAAACGTTATTGCAGCTTCATTTAACTCAAAGGCGAGAGGAGTTGCAATTTTGGTTAATAAAAATTTACCAATTAAAATACAAAATGTATTAATTGATTCAGCGGGGAGATATCTAATTATACATTGTCAAATTTTTTCAGAACTATGGACCCTTATGAATATTTATGCACCAAACGAAAATGATGTAAAATTTATTCAGGAGGTCTTTTTGAATTTGGCTAATGCACATACTGGTAGGTGGAGATTTTAACTTTTGTCTAGATCCAGTTTTAGATAGATCAACAAAGGTTGTCACAAAATCAAAACCAGTAAAATTAACTCTATTATTGATGAAAGACTTAAAGTTGATTGATATATGGAGAAGAATTGAGAAGAATTAATCCAAAAGAAAGAGATTATTCATTTTATTCAAATAGACATAAAACATATTCAAGGATAGATTTTTTCCTATTATCAACGAACATTCAAGCTCGAGTGAAAAATGTGGAATATAAAGCAAGAATATTATCAGATCATTCTCCTTTAATAATGACAATGATAATGATAGATAAAGAAGAATCAATTTATAGGTGGAGATTTAATTCAATATTACTAAAACGTCAAGATTTTTGTGATTTTATGAAAAAGCAGACTCAGTTCTTTTTAGATACAAATTCACATTCAGTTGATGATAAATTTATATTGTGGTAAGCAATGAAGGCATATTTGAGAGGTCAGATAATAAGTTATACTTCTAAAATTAAGAAGGAATATATAATAGAAATAGATCAATTGGAAAAAGAGATTATAAAATTAGAAAAAGAATCTCAAAGAAATAAGACAGAAGAAAAAAGAAGACAACTTATTAATAAGAAGTTACAATATAATACACTCCAAACATATCAAACAGAAAAAATTAATTATGAAAACTAAACAGAGATATTACGAACTAGGTGAAAGATCACATAAGGTCCTTGCATGGCAGTTAAAAACAGACCAGACTTCTAAAACGATAAATGCAATTCGAACAAGAGTAAATAAAATTACTTATAAACCTTTAGAAATTAATGAAGCTTTTAAGAATTTTTATTCTGAGTTGTATTAATCAGAATCACAAAATGATAATGTCAAGATAGAAAGGTTTTTATCACAAATAACTCTTCCAAAACTAAATTCGGAAGAACAGAAGGGATTAGATATGCCTTTTACATTGAAAGAGGTCGAAGAAGCCTTAGGATCACTTCAAAGTAATAAATCTCCAGGAGAAGATGGTTTTCTGCCCGAATTCTATAAAAAGTTTAAAGATTTATTAATTCCTCCTTTTATGGAGTTAATACACCAAGCGGAAAGAACGCATAAACTTCCAGAATCCTTTTCGACAGCTATTTTAATAGTATTGCCAAAAAAAGATAGAGATCTTTTAAAACCAGCATCATATAGACCTATTTCTTTATTAAACACTGATTATAAAATAACAGCAAAAATTTTATCTAACAGATTATCTAAATGCTTACCAAAATTAGTACATATGGATTAAACAGGATTTATTAAAAATAGACAATCGGCAGATAATGTAACTCGGTTATTTAGCAGAATTCATTTAGCTCAAAAGAGGGAGGAAATGAGCGTGGCAGTTGCTTTAGATGCAGAAAAAGCATTTGATAGATTGGAATGGGATTTTTTATTTAAGGTATTGGAAAAATATGGATTAGGAGTATCTTTTATAAAATGGATTAAAACCTTAAATACTAATCCCAAAGCTAAAGTAGTGACAAATGGTCAAATTTCAACACCATTTCAGTTCACAAGGTCAACTAGGCAAGGTTGTCCATTATCACCTGCTTTATTTGTGTTGCTGATAGAGCCATTAGCTGAATTAATTAAGGGTATTAGATATTAAGGGTTTTAGAGTTAATCAGGAAGAATACAAGATTAACTTATTTGCTGATGATGTTCTGCTTCATCTAACAAACCCATTACACTTGTTGCGTAAATTATCCTATAGATTAGAAGAATATGGGAAAATATCAGGTTATAAAATAAATTGGGATAAAAGTGAAATTTTACCTCTTACTAAAGGAGATTATAGTCAATGTCGATTAATAACCGAATTTAGATGGCCGGCAAATGGTATAAAATATTTAGGTATAAGAGTTGATAATGATATAAAGAATTTATATAAATTAAATTACTTACCACTATTGAAAAAAATTCAAGAAGATCTTGATAAATGGATGGTATTACCAATAACATTAGTAGGTAGAGTAAATACCATAAAAATGAATATATTCCCTAGATTACAATACTTATTTCAATCACTACCAATACAAATACCCCAGAAGTTTTTTCAAGAGTTAAATAAATATGTGAGGAAGTTTCTTTGGAAAGGTAAGATGTCAAGAATATCATTGGAAAAATTGACATGGAAATTTGATCTAGGAGGGTTACAACTTCCAAATTTTAAGAATTATTATAAAGCAAATCAACTTGGATTTATTGCATCTTTTTTTTGAGAAAGATAAACCGGCATGGATTAGAATAGAACTAGATAAAATAGGAGAAAATATACCAGAAGATTTTATATATAAATGGGAATCTAAATGGATACGGGAAAAGAAAGAATCTCCTATATTAAAACATGTGATTGATTTATGGAATAAGATAAATGTTGACGATGAGATAAAGAAATCCTTATTAGCAAAGAGATCTTTAATTCAAAATAGACTTATTCCTTTTACAATGGATAATCAACTTTTATATAATTGGTTTCAAAAAGGGATTAGATATATAGGAGATTGTTTTGAAGGAGTATACAACACTCTGTTTTGTTACTTTCAACTAAGGGCTTATTTAAGAGAAAAATTAGGTCAAACAATATTATTGCCGAAATCTAATGAAATAGAAACTTTAATTCAAAAAGGAAAGATTAAAAAATTCATTTCTTGTATGTATAATTTGATTCAAAAACAGGCAATTAAACAAGGAGTCCATAAGTTAAGACAAAAATGGGAAAGTGACTTGAATATTAAAATTGAAGAAAAAAATTGGTCAAGACTATGTCTTGAGAGTATGACAAATACAATAAATGTCCGGTTAAGATTAGTGCAATATAACTTTTTACATCAATTATATATTACACCACAAAAAATAAATAAATTAAACCCAAATTTATCCGATCAATGTTTCCAATGTAACCAAGAAATTGGTACTTTTTTACATTCTACTTGGTCTTGTTCTAAAATTCAACCTTTTTGGACAAATTTAAGAGTTTTATTGGAATAAATTATTGGAATACAACTTCCACATAATCCAATATTATTTTTACTAGGTGATATTGAAGGGATAAAACCGATACCCAAATTGAATAAATATCAGAAAGAATTTATAAAAATTGCATTGGCAGTAGCCAAAAAGGCTATTGCAGTTACTTGGAAATTGGATACATATTTAAGTATAGATTGTTGGAAGAAAGAAATTTATAGCTGTATTCCATTTGAAAAAATTACTTATAATTTAGGAGATAAATATGAAACATTTTTGAAAATTTGGCACCCTTATTTACAAAAGACAGGATTAAATATATAGGTGCTCTGAAGATGAAATAATTGTTTATTTGGAGAAAGAAAGAAATATATATACTAAAGTTATTACGAACTCCATGGAGCATGTGGGGATCTTCCAATATCCAGGCACTCTTTCTTTCTTATTTTTTCTTTCTTTCTTCTGTTTTTTCTATAGGGATGCTAGGGGGAAGGGGTTAAGGGGAGGGGGGATGGGTACTATACATTTTTTTGCATACTTTCATTTTGTAACTACTTGAAATACAATAAAAAAAGTTTTAAAAAAATTGCAAGTGCAGTCTGATGAATCCCTTTTAATTCCTCAGCATTACATCCTTGCTTTTATATTCTAGTTCTCTTGAAATAAATGTTAAGCTTGTGTTTTCCTTTCTTACCACTGAATCAACCTACAAGTTAACCTTTATGGAACCCTTCATAGTGACTCCCAAGTCCTTTTGACCTCTGATTTTTAAATTTTCTTCTTGTTTAGAAAATAGTCTATGCTTTTATTCCTTCGGGCAATATGCATGACCATTTTCTTCCCTACATGATATTCCATCTGCCACTTCTTTGCCCATTCTCCCAATCTGTCCACATCCTTCTGCAGACTCCCTGCTTCCTCAACACTACTTGCCACTACACTTGTATTTGTATGGTTTGCAAACGTGGCCACAAAACATCAATTCCATCATCCAAATCATTAACATTTAATGTGAAAAGAAGTGGTCCCAACACCAAACCTTACAGAACACCATAGTCACTGGCAGCCAACCAGAAAACACCAGTCAATCCTCTATCCGTGCTAGTATAGGATAAAGGAACTAGGGCAAAGGATGAACTGAAGGAAATTTATATTGGGCAAGCCTTTGACAAAGTTCCACGTGGAAGGTTAGTTAAGAAGGTTCAGTCGTTAGGTATTAATGCTAGAGTAATAAAATGGATTCAACAGTGGCTAGATGGGAGATGCCAGAGAGTAGTGGTGGATAATTGTTTATCGGGAAGGAGGCCGGTGACTAGCGGGGTGCCTCAGGGATCTGTTTTGGGCCCAATGTTGTTTGTAATATACATAAATGATCTGGATGATGGGGTGGTAAATTGGATTAGTAAGTATGCCGATGATACTAAGGTAGGAGGTGTTGTGGATAATGAGGTGGGTTTTCAAAGCTTGCAGGGAGATTTATGCCGGTTAGAAGAATGGGCTGAACATTGGCAGATGGAGTTTAATGCTGAGAAGCGTGAGGTTCTACATTTTGGCAGGAATAATCCAAATAGAACATACAGGGTAAATGGTAGGGCATTGAGGAATGCAGAGGAACAGAGAGATCTAGGAATAACAGTGCATAGTTCCCTGAAGGTGGAGTATCATGTAGATAGGGTGGTGAAGAAGGCTTTTGGAATGCTGGCCTTTATAAATCAAAGCATTGAGTACAGAAGTTGGAATGTAATGTTAAAATTGTACAAGGCATTGGTAAGGCCAAATTTAGAATATTGTGTGCAGTTCTGGTCACTGAATTATAGGAAAGATATCAATAAATTAGAGAGAGTGCAGAGACGATTTACTAGGATGTTACCTGGGTTTCAGCACTTAAGTTACAGAGAAAGGTTGAACAAGTTAGGTCTCTATTCATTGGAGTGTAGAAGGTTGAGGGGGGATTTGATCGAGGTATTTAAAATTTTGAGAGGGATAGATAGAGTTGACGTGAATAGGCTGTTTCCATTGAGAGTAGGGGAGATTCAAACGAGAGGACATGATTTGAGAGTTAGGGAGCAGAAGTTTAAGGGAAACACGAGGGGGTATTTCTTTACTCAGAGAGTGATAGCTGTGTGTAATGAGCTTCCTGTAGAAGTAGTAGAGGCCAGTTCAGTTGTGTCATTTAAGGTAAAATTGGATAGGTATATGGACAGGAAAGGAGTGGAGGGTTATGGGCGGGTAGGTGGGACTAGGTGAGATTAAGAGTTCGGCACGGTCTAGGAGGGCCGAGATGGCCTGTTTCCGTGCTGTGATTGTTATATGGTTATATGGTTAAACGGTGTTGGATAGACTGTTGAGTCTGAAGGCTGATTAAGTCCCCGGGACCTGATGGTCTGCATCTCAGGGTACTTAAAGAGGTGGCTCTAGAAATCGTGGACGCATTGGGAATCATTTTCCAATGTTCTATAGATTCAAGAACAGTTCCTGCTGATTGGAGGGTGGCTAATGTTGTCCCACTTTTCAAGAAAGGAGGGAGAGAGAAAACAGGGAATTATAGACCGGTTAGCCTGACATCAGTGGTGTGAAAGATGCTAGAGTCAATTGTAAAAGAGGAAATTACGACACATTTGGATAGCAGTAGAAGGATCAATCCGAGTCAGCATGGATTTATGAAGGGAAAATCATGCTTGACTAATCTTCTGGAGTTTTTTTGAGGATGTAACTATGAAAATGGACAAGGGAGAGCCAGTGGATGTAGTGTACCTGGACTTCTAAAAAGCTTTTGATAAAGTCACACATAGGAGATTAGTGGGCAAAATTAGGGCACATGGTATTGGGGGCAGAGTACTGACATGGATTGAAATTGGCTGGCTGACAGGAAACAAAGAGTAGTGATTAACAGGTCCCTTTCGGAATGGCAGACTGTGACCAGTGGGGTACCGCAAGATTCGGTGCTGGGACTGCAGCTGTTCACAATATACATTAATGATTTAGATGAAGGGATTAAAAGTAACATTAGCAGATTTGCTGATGACACAAAGCTGGGTGGCAATGTGAAATGTCAGGAGGATGTTATGAGAATGCAGGGTGACTTGGACAGGTTGGGTGAGTGGGCAAATGTATGGCAGATGCAGTTTAATGTGGATAAATGTGAGTTTATCCACTTTGGTGGCAAGAACAGGAAGGCAGATTACTATCTAAATGGAGTCCAGTGAGAAAAAGGGGAAGTACAACGAGATCTAGGTGTTCTTGTACATCAGACAACGAAAGCAAGCATGCAGGTACAGCAGGCAGTGAAGAAAGCAAATCGCATGCTGGCTTTTATAACAAGAGGAATTGAGTATAGGAGTAAAGAGGTCCTTCTGCAGCTTTACAGGGCCCTGCTGAGACCCCACCTGGAGTATTGTGTGCAGTTTTGGTCTCCAAATTTGAGGGAGTGCAGCGTAGGTTCACAAGGTTAATTCCTGGAATGGCAGGACTGTCATATGTTGAAAGATTGGAGCAACTGGGCTTGTATACACTGGAATTTAGAAGGATGAGAGGGGATCTGATTGAAACAAATAAGATTATTAAGGGATTGGACACACTGGAGGCAGGAACCATGTTCCCGCTGATGGGTGAGTCCAAAATTAGAGGGCACAGTTTAAGAATACAGGGTAGGCCATTTAGAACAGAGATGCAGAAAAACTTTTTCACCCAGAGAGTGGTGGATATGTGGAATGCTCTGCCCCAGTAGGCAGTGGAGGCCAAGTCTCTGGATGCATTCAAGAGAGAGTTAGATAGAGCTCTTATAGATAGCGGGGTCAAGGGATATGGGGAGAGGGCAGGAACGGGCTACTGATTGTGTAAATCAGCCATGATCACAGTGAATGGTGGTGCTGGCTAGAAGGGCTGAATGGCCAACTCCTGCACCTACTGTCTATTGTCTATTATATTTCCTACAATATTTACCTTGTTAAGTAGCCTCACGTGTGGCACCTTATCAAAGGCCTTTTGAAACTCTAAGTAAACATCATTCACTGACTCCTTTGTCTATTCCTACCTATTATTTCCTCAAAGAATTACAACAAATTTGTCAGGCAAGATTTCCCCGAGGGGAACCTTACTGACTTTGGCCTATTTTATCATGTGCCTCCATGTACCTTGTAACATCATCCTTAATAATGGACTTCAACATCTTCTCTACCAATGAAGAGTTTGTAATTTCCTTTTTTCTGCCTCCTTTCCTTCTTAAAGATTGGAATAACATTTGCTGCTTTTGAGGACCCCAGAACCATTATAGAATCTAGTGATTCTAAATGCCTCCACAATCTCTTCAGCTACCTCTTTCAGAATCCTGGGGTGCAGTCCATCTGGTCCAAGTGACCTACCTACCTTGAGACCTTTCAGCTTCTCGAGCACCTTCTCCTTAGGAATAGCAACTACACTCACTTCTGCCTCCTGACACTCTCAAACTTCTGGCATACAGCTAATGTCTTCCACGGTGACCTGTTATTAAGCTTGTCTGACATTTCTTTGTCCCACATTACTACCTCTCCAGTATCATTTTCCAGTAGTCCAATATATATCTTCACCTCTCTTTTACTCTGTATATAACTGAAAAAACTTCCTTTTATATTATTGACTAGCTTACCTTCATATTTCATTTTTTCTCTCCTAATGAGTTCTTAGTTACCTTCTGTTGGTTTTTAAAAGCTTCCCAATCCTCAAACTTCCAGTTATTTTTTGCTATATTATATGCCCTCTCTTTTGATTTTATTTGTCTGTGACTTCCCTATCAGCCACGTTTGCATCATCCTCCCTTTAGAATTCTTATTATTTGAGATGCATCTATCCTGTGCTTTCCAATTATTCTGAGGAACTCCAGTCATTGCTCTTCTGCCATCATTCCTGCTACCGTCCCTTTCCATTCTATCATATTACGATCACTGCCTCCTAAGAGTTTCTTTACCTTCAGCTCCTTAATCAAATCTGTTTCATTACATAACACCCAATCCAGAATACCTTTCCCTTAGTGGGCTCAACTGCAAGCTGCTCTAAAAAGTTATCTTGTAGGCATTCTACAAATTTCATCTTTTGGGATCCAGCGCCAATCTGATTTTACCAATCTCCCTGCATATTGAAGTCCCCCATGACTATCGTAACTTTACCCTTTTTATGTGCCTTTTCTATCTCCCATTATAATTTGTACCCCACCTCCTGACTACAATTCGTGGTCCTGTGTATAACTTCCATCAGTGTCTTTTTAATTTGACCCACAAGGATTCTGCATCTTCTGACCCTATGTCATCTCTTTCTAAGACTTTTACTTCATTTTTAACAAACAAAGCCACACCACATCCTCTACCTACCTGCCTCTCCTTTCGACACAATGTGTATCCTTGGATGTTAAGCTCCCAATTATGATCTTCTTTCAGCCACGACATAGCGATGCCCACAATGCCATACCTGTCAATCTCATCTGCCTTATTCCATATACTGAGTGCATTCAAATGTAACACCTTCAGTCCTTCATCATCCTTCATCACCTTCATCATCCTTTTTGATTTTGCCCCCATGTTACTCTTCAACTCATCCCACTGACTGCAATTCTGCCCTACCATCTGCCTGTCCTTCCTGACAAGGCATCTACTGTATAACAATTGCCCCATCCTCAGCCCTGTCACTCTAATTCCCATCTCCTGCCAAAATTATTTTAAACTCTCCCCAACAGCACTTGCAAAATTGCTTGCAAGGATATTGGTGTCCCTCAAGTTCAAGTGTAACCCATACTTTTTGTACAGGGCATACCTTCCCCAGAAGAGATCCCAGTAATCCAGAAATCTGAAACCCTGCCCTTTACAATCAGTTCCTCAGCCATGCATTCACCTGCCAAATCATCCTACGCTTATCCTTACTGGTGTGTGGCATAGGCAGCAATCAAGAACTTACTACCTTTGCCATGCTGCTTTTCAGCTTTTTAACTGAACTCCCCATATTCTCCCTTCAGGACCTCATCCCTTTTCCTACCTATGTCATAAGCACCAATATGTACCAGGACTTTTGGCTGTTGACCCTCCCCTTTTAGAATATGCACCTGATACAAGACATCTCTGACCCTGGCATTCTTCCATACGCGTCAAAGGTCATCCAGCTACAGCTCTGGTTCCTTAATACTCTCTCAAGGAGCTTCAGCTTGATGTACTTCATGCAGAGGTAGCTACCAGGGAGCCTGGAGGGTTCCCACATCTCACGTAAAGAACATAACCCAACCAATCCTCTCAGAACTACCATCATGCAGTTAGTATGCACAAAGTACACAGCAGATGCTGTGGTCAAATCAAGATGTACAAAAAAGCTGGATGAACTCAGCAGGTCGGGCAGCATCTGTTGAAAGCAGCAATCAACGTTTCGGGTCGAGACCCTTCGTCAGGACGAAGCATGAAGACCCACTCCATAGGCCCCATGGTGGTGTAGTGGTTATGGTGACGTTATTACAGCTCAGGGCATTCTGGAGTTCAGAGTTCAATTCTGGCCCCATTCGTACGGAATCTGTATTTTCCTCCCAGTGTAAAGATACACCAGTTAGTAAAGTTAACTGCTCAGCATAAATTGGCCTGTGATAAAGCTAGTATTAAACAGATGGGTTGCTGGGGGTGGTGGGGTGCAGTTCATTGGCCTGTTCTGTGCTGTATCTCTAAATAAACAGAAAGACAGATAAATAAAGAATGAAGAAAAGAATGAAAGAAAGAAAAAAACAGTTGCTTTTCTTCAAGCATTTGGATACGATGATCATTTTGATCACTAAAATGAACTTTTGGTTTTAATTGTACTTTTTCTTGTAAACATCAGATCTCATTTACATTTAAGTACAGGTAGTCCCCGAGTTACGAATGCCCGACTTACAGACAACTCGTACTTACGAACTGAGGAAGGAGAACGCCGTCCACCATTTTAAGTCGGATCGTGATGCCGTCCGCCATTTTAAGTCGTTGCCATTGACACTGTGTTGAGTGTTTAACTTTGTATTTGGCTTAAATTTTTCTTAGTAAGATTCGCCCTAATCCCGCCACTCCCCGTTTTGGTCGGCTGGTGGCGCAGCGAGATCAGCACTGGGCTGGAGAACGGAGGTTCCCGAGTTTGATTTAGAGACAAACCGCTCCTGTGCTGGGTTGATGTCGATCCAGTGACTCCCGTACCATCCATGCCAGGTTGATGTCGAGCTCACAACTCGACCTCACAAAAAAAACTACCACATCCAGTTTAAATTCCCACACGGAATATTGTGGCGGATCAAATACCCAAACACAGCACAAGCCCCACTTGTCCCATTTAACCTGTCTCAGTGCGGACCCGGGGAATTCAGTGCGGTGGCCCTTAGGACCCAGCGGACCTCGGGACCCGCTGCCCACAGTGTTTCTGTTTCATTGACGGGAAGCGATCGAGATTGAAAATAAAGTGGAAATAATAAAGCATTTGGAAAGAGGTGAAACACCATTGGTCATTGGAAAAGTGTTAGACTACAGTTGGTCAACGATCGGAACAATTTTAAAGGATAACGAATAAAATAAGAATAATGGAGCATGCGAAAGGTCCTGCCCCGGTGAAAGCTACGATTATTACTGAGCAACGCAGTGCTTTAATTATTGGAATACATACGTTCTTTAAGTGTTTTATATGCATTGAAAGGTAAAATAAATACTATATACTAAGACAAACATTTGACTAACTGACACTAAATAATACCGGATATACCTGTTCTGACTTATGTACAAGTCCGACTTAAAGACGGACTCAGGAACGGAACTCGTACATAACCCGGGGACTGCCTGTATGCTTTCCTTGTGAATATTACTTATAAGATTCTGTGTGCCTGTGATGCTGTTGCAAGTAAGTTTTTTTTACTGCAACTGTGCACACACGTACACGTGGCAATATACTCACCTCTGACTTCCCCAAAGCAAGAAGTGTCTTATTTCAGTTACAATATCAAAAGGTGATAAATGATTTCAGAAAGCACATCAGTAAAAGCAAATGAAAAATGCAAGAACCTTTTTTCAACAAGGGTGAAGTCACTCAGCCCCTTGACTCACTTCAGAATATAATGCAATATCTATTAAAATAGTTCAAGATATAGTGTAATCAAAACACTTGATCTGTACTACCCTGTATCAAAACAAACCAATTTATATCTTGTATTATTGTCATTGTCATTCTACAGCAGTGATGAATAAGAACACAACAGATTGTACAGCTGCTGGAAATCCTGAGCAACACACACAAAATGCTTGAGGAACTCAGCAGATCAGGCTACGGAAACAAATAAACTGATAACATTTGGGCTGAGACCTCTCATTAGGGCTGGAATGGAAGAGGGGAAAAGCCCCTTCCCCTTTGTCTTTCCATTCCCCCCACTCTCCACTTTCTGCTAGGATCACTTCCTCTATGATTCCCTTGTCCATTCATCCCTCTCCATTGATCTCCCTCCTAGCACTTATCCCTACAAGCAGAAGAAATGCTGTAATTGCCCATTCATCTCCCCCCTCACCTCCATTCAGGGCCCCAATTAAACTTTTCAGGTGAGACAACATTGGTCCTCAACATTGGTGAAACCTGAAGTAGATTGGGAAACCGCATTGTTGAGCACATGCGTTCCATCCATAAAAAGCACAATTTCCCGATGGCCAGCTATTTTAATTCCAATCCCCATTTCCATTCTGACATGTCAGCCAATGGCCTCCTCTACTGCCTTGATGAGGTTTCTCAGGTTGAAGGAGCAACACTTCATATCCCAGGCTGGGTAGCCTCCAACCTGATGACCTGAACATCAATTTCTACATTTTCACCCCTCTCCCCTCTTCAGTTACCCACTCTGCCCCCATCTGTATCTCTTCTCCTCTCCTCACCTGCTTACCACCTCCCCATAGTGCTACTGCTCCTTCCGCTTCCCCTATGGTCCACTCTCCTCTCCAATTGGATTCCTCCTTCTCCAGCCCTTTACCTTTTACAGCCATCACCTCCCAGTTTATCTTGGCCCTACCTTGGAAGTGAAGTGATTTTGCCCCACTTTTCAATACAAAATCTCCGTGGTCCGTTGCTGCCACGTAGTGATGCAAAACCTTCATAGGGTATACTTGAAGTACCTGTGACAAACTAACAAAGGAATAAAATTTGTTAGTAGCATAAGTGGGTAACACAGATGCCTATGATGGTGGTTAGAGTAATTGATTTTTTTTATACCTGCAGTAATCTTAGTCTCTGCTCATTGTTAAATCTTTCCACCGCAGCCCAAAACCACCTGATCACAATGTGGTTATCATGGTATCCTTTGGGAAAATAAATGAATATTTACTAGATGGTGTTTCCAAATATTAAGCCATTACTGTGTTTAATTAAATTCAAATAATCTCACCTCCCCTGTACTCCGTATTGTTCCTCCAATCACTTAAATCAATTTCTGCAGTACCTGCGATCACTAATTCTAATTCCCTTGCATCAAACACAGATACAAGCCGAGCATCCACCACCTGGAACAAGTAATTGTCATTGAACAACTGTATTTAACACCAATTAACAAATGAACATTTTCTCAAGATAATAGTGAGAGCTTGCTTTATAATATTAGGAATCTATGAGTTTTAATTTGTCCAGAAATAGAGTGAACATAAAGCAGATTATTTGCAACACTTCCATTTACTCCATCATCATATTTGATTATATTTTATTATCAAGGATGATTTTGGTTTTATTAGAAGTAACTGTTCATACTAAATTTTAACATGGAAAATAATTAGCAATAATATCTAACTCTGAAACACAAATTCCTACTTTCTCCATTTCCTCTGATTCTTAAGAATCTTCTCATTTTGGAAAATAGGACAGCAGTTAGGAAAACTATCCCATATTTTAACACCAAATATTTAAAGGTAGCAAACATGATTTCACTGAATACTGAATACAACCCACTGTATAACAATAATATAATAAAATCTACAAAAAAACTTTTAAGTTCCGAAGTGTACTTACCTCATAGAAGCCTCGGACTAAGCTCTCTGTTTGTTGCACAACACCTCTCTCAATACGCCATTTTACCATCTTTTCAATGTATTCCTTTTTATTTTTTTCTACAACAGGAATGTTTGCTCCACCTGGTTTCAGTTCTCTCTCTGTAATCTACTCCAAAACAAAATTAAATAATTTCCACCCTTAGAACAATAAAATTTCAGTTCAATTCGAATAGTGTTTAAAATAGTGTTTAACAGTTCTAAAAATAGACAGTAGCACATATAAAGCATTCATAGCAATAAGTCATGAACATACAAGGTTTTTCTGACTGAAGGCATCAACTGAACAACTGAATTTTGCTAACCAATACTGTTTAACTACTATGCACAGAATTTTGTAGACCAAAATTGTCTGATTACCATTGCTGTAATCCAATGAACATGTTACAAGGAATTAATTATAAAGATTTGGGCTATCAGGCTGTTACTTACAAATCCCAAAAAGAGTAGATAAAGCTATTTATATTTGATGAAACTATTTGTTTGGCTCATCAGCTTTGTTTTATATTTTAGATAGTGAGATTAAAATTATATCTTGTAATTGTGACAGGTTTATGATTGTAATTGTAGTTTCTGATACTGAAAACTACAAACAATAAAGCTAAAAGAGCAGAATATGAGGTTTACTATAATGGTAAACAAGGCATGTTTAGACTACAAATTTTATTTTTATAACTTAAGCAAAAAATAAATGGTTCAACAGTGAGTTGCAATGGGTAGAATTTATTCGGATAGCAAGGAGCATTTTAAACAGTGCCCTCAACAGTTTACTTTAAGAATGGTACTTTGTACTCTTATTTCCTTGGCACTGGTCTCATATGTTAGATCAAAAATTAATCACAATTGTGAACATTATAAACAAATACAATCCAGATTTAATTTAAATATTTGTCTTATTTTTGGCAATTCATATATTGACTGAATTTTAAGATGACATTTTTTATATGGTATGAAATTTCTGAAATCCCAATGTTAAGAAAATTGTAGCTTTGTTTTAACTTAATATCATTCTCAACTAAATTTCCACATCTAAGTTATGAGGTAGTTGGTGTTTCAGAACATGCATCTCAATAATGTGGCATTCCATGAGGACAAAGTTGTCAACCAGATTAAAATATAGAATGAAAAGGAAGAAATTAATTGCAGAAGAGATTGTTTCAGGCAAACTACATGTTGAAGGAATTAAATATCAGAGCACATTCATTATTATTAGAAAGTAAGGGTAAAAAAAATAGAGTTGTGGAAAAGATATACCACAAAGATATAGCAGAGATAGTCAACTAGAGAAATTATATAAGCTCCATGTACAAAAGAAGAAAATAAATTAGGGATACAAAATAAAAAGCAGCAATTCACCTTGCAGGTAATAACATTTATTTTTTCTCTTAATGAGCTATTAATTTCACCCACCTAGCAAAAATGCCATCATACATTTCAATGTCACTGGTATTCAAAACGATTATATAAAAGCCTCACTGATCCACCCACCTGACCAAAGACTTCTTCATTCACAGTAAATGTTAAGTCTAAGATATCACTGATATCATTATCTTTCATCCACTGCAGACTCTGGTGAAATTCTTCATCCAAATATTCCAGATCACTAAGATCACAAGATCTAAAAAGAAAACACAACCATGAAGGGTGTTGCCATAGTTGCTTCAATTACCTCATTGCTAACCAGCCCAGGCATATTTATTCTGAAAATGTCAAAGAAAAAAAAGTTACAATATTCTAAAGCTTCCAAATATAACAGTTATGTTTCACACAGACCCATGTGAAGTCCATTTTAAAGGATTTTCTGCAACAAGAATTTGTAAAGAGATATTGTACCAGTAGAATTTCAAATATTAAAGCCTTACACATATAAAACCACCTGAAACCTTAGAGGTAACTTCCTTGTAATGATTCAGATAAAAATATGCCTCCTTATTCCTTTTAGAATACTTACCACCATGCTGCTAACCCTGGTGAATCTGTCCTCCTGGTGGGATGGAACATACACAGGGGTTGAGAAAGTTACGTTCCGGGATACTGACTATAATTCTCTGAATACATACATTTCTAGGCCGTCAATTGACAAATCTGTAAAAAAGCTCCCCAATTAAATAAAATCATTATTCAAGGATCAACTTTATTTACACTTTCCCTCACCTCAGGTACCAAACCACTCTTCTTCAAATCATGAGAGCCTATCATGATTCTCTAGTCCTTGCAAACTACTGCTTATCCTACCTCCAAACTGCCTTCCTTCCCAAAGACTTCAAGCATGTTTCAATCACCCAAGTTCATATGCATCCCAGGCCGAACTCTTTGCTTTAAGCCTTCCAATTCATAGTTCTGAAATAACTCCAATCAATAACATGCTAGTAAATGGAAATCAGATAATCCCTTACAAACCCCCCCCCCCCAATCCCTTACAGCCTTATTGCAACTGTTGCTAAGTTTGACACACAATTCACATACAACACTTAGAGTCATAAGGGTACTGCACAGAAACAGGCCTTTCAGCCCATCTAGTCCATGCCAAAGACTATTTAAACTGCCTATTCCCGTCAATCTGCACTAGGACCATAGTCCTCCATATCCCTACTATCCATGTTCCACCAAACTTCTCTTAAGTGTTGAAATCAAGCTCACATGCACTACATGCTGGCAGCCCCTTCCACACTCACGACCCTCTGAGTGAAGAAGTTTTCCCTCATGTTCCCCTTAAACTTTTTACCTTTTCACCCTTAACCCATGACTTCTGGTTGTAGTCCCACCCAAGCTCAGTGGCAAAAGCTTGTTTGCTTACATTTGCCCTATCTATACCCCTCATAATTTTGTATACTTCTATCAAATCCCCTCTCAATCTTCTATGTTCTAAAGAATACAGTCCTAACTTATTCAATCTTTCCTTATAACTCAGGTCCTTCAGACCTGGCAACAACCCTGTAAGTGCCTGCTTGGCTGATTGTTCTCTGGTGAAATGTAGTATCTCTCTCTGCGAATAAAGAACACAGGCAACCTTTCTTATTGTAACAATGGAGGGAAAACCAGAAGATTTTGCAAGCTCCATTTTGGAAGAAAATCATTGTACATTGTTTACAACCATCATCATCTCAACCATCATTTTCATTGTGGTTCTTTTCCTGCTTTTGATGTAGCAGAAGATAAATATCATGATGTTCTTCTTAATAAAGTGCAAATACTGTGTCCCAAGCTAAAATTAAGCTGGAGGGTCGTTTCCTGAACACACCCCAGTGGATACAGCATCATGTAGGAAGCCCATCTCCAGGAGCTTATCATATTTCTGGATGACATCTGCTCATTCTCTGAATCATACCATATTATAAAGTGGACAACATCTGATTTGTACAAAAATTCAAGGTACATTTATTATCAAAGAATGTATACTATAGACAGCCTTGAGATCCGTCTCCCTACAGGCAGCCACTAAACAAAGAAACCCAACAGAACCCATTAGGAAAAGACAAACATCCATTGTGCAGAAAAAAATGTTCAAACAACAAAAATAAGCAAATAACATTCAGGACTGAAGTTCATAAAAGTGAGTCCACAGCCATTAAGCCAGTCATCCCTGCAGAAGACCTAGCAGCCTATCAGTTGCAGACCATAGCCTCAGTTCAGTGCAGAGATGAGTAAAGCTCACAGAGCAGTGAGCTGGACACTGGCTCATCCCTCGCCTCTGGCCCTGACACCCTGACCTTTTCAATCTGACGTAGTGCTTAAATCAGCCAACCCTCAGATCATTCGCACTCTCAGACCCGGGCCTGGGAGCTGGCCCAGTCACCTTGGCTCTGTCTCATCTCCACTCACCTTGCCTCATCAAATCACCCCCAAGTTCACTCCAGTAGTAGCCAAACGTTGCTCATTGCCCACTCTCGGGTTCAGGCCCTACTGCCTCAGTTTGGCCTGTACCCACCACAACACAACATTCTTGCACATTTCAAAACCTCTGTTCACACCGCAAAAAATGACAGGTCATACAGGCAGTTCAAAAGCTCAACTTCGAAAGGGAAGTTACAGTCTTTTCATTGCAGAGATCGCATCCCAGGAAAAAGTGTGATTAATACAGAAATGTATAGTTTTGTTTGCTATCAGCAAGCTGTCACTGTGCTTCACCAGTGCCATCATAAAACATAAAACTTTAAAGTCAGAACGAAGTCCATTGGTACCTGCTCATTATTCATGTAGTCTTCAGCAACTTTAATGAAGTCCAAGAGCTTCCAAATACTTGTAAAATTATAGCCAAAGCTAAAAAGTCACCAAGCAAGCAGCATGAAGCTAGTTGGTGATCTCTTTAAATACTTAGGTTCAGCTGTGTGAGGTCAAGAGGTGGTATAAACTTAATAATAAAATTGAAGCAATACAGTTTTGTCATGCGTAATGATCTACCAACCCAGCACAATCAGCAGGCGTGCTCTATGCACGACTTCACTCTCACCAATGGCACCCAGCATGCCACTCAATGTAGACCTAAATACCATACTGGAGTCAAAGCAGCACGTTGCAACAGATATGGCATATAATGGATTTAAATTCTGAGCCCATTTTCCAAATGCTGCTATAATTTCATGGAATACATCAAGTACAAATTATTTCCAATACCACTGAAACCATTGTTTTGGCAGATGTTGTTTGGGTGACCTAGAAGTAAAATAAGAGACAAGCTGGAAGATATAACACCTAAAGTGAAATACAGTTTAATACTTTCATTAGTCATTGAACAATGCAGTAATAAGCATTTGTTTCTGTTTGCTTTCCCATTTTGATGTCACAAAATCTCAACAAGCCCCAAAGCTAAAGTAGCCCAAGAATTGCTGTTATTGCGAATTTGCTGCTTAGATGGGATTCTCCCTACAATAAATGTTAAAAGCTCTTTCTGTTGCAATCATTTACAGGCAGAGTAGATCTTGATCAATAAACTATTATTTTCAAGTATGGTTACCACTTTACCCATTCAGGGTGAGTGACAATGACTCCATTACACTTCTGACTCTGATTTTAAAAATGTTGGTTAAGTTTTCAGAGGTCAGAAAGGCTGCACAATCCAAAGAACCCAAGCATTATTGTCTTTTTGCTTTAGTGTTGTTGCAACTTGTCCTGACCAGTGATGTGCCCCAGGTGTTAATGGCAGTGAAATCAGTGGCAGGGACATCACAGAAGCTCAAAGGAAGATAGAAGCGTCTCTTTCATTCTCAGCACTTTAATTGTGTTGTACATAGTGGCTGAAAATGTTGGCTTTCGCTTATCATACTATCATGCATGCTGTATAGGATCTGCCTGAGGCTGGCAGGTGCAGTTTCAGTTTCAGTTTCAGAAGCAAATTTAATATCACCAGCATGTGTTGTGAAATTTGTTAAATTAGCAGCGGTAGTACAATGCAATACATGATAATATAGAAAAAAAAAGCAAATAAATTATTATATAGTTACATTAAAAATACTGCAAAAACAGAAATAATAAAAAAGTGAGGCTGTGTTCATGATTTCAATTTGCATTTAGGAACCGGATGGCAGAGAGAAAGAAACTGTTCCTGAATTGCCGAGTGTTCCTTCAGGCTTCTGTATCTCTTCCCTGATGGTAACAAAAAGAAGAGGGCATGTCCTGGGTGATGGGGGTCCTGAGTAATGGATGCCACCTTTCTAAGGCACTGCTCCTTGAAAATGCCTTGTATACTGCAGAGCTAGTACCTATGATAGAGCTGACTAACTTTAAAACTTTCTGTAGCTTTTTTCAATTCTATGTGATAGACCCCTCCACCCTCACAGCAGACAGTGATGCAGCCTGTCAGAATGCTCTCCACAGTACATCCATAGAGGTTTTTGAGTGTTTTAGGTGACAAACCAAATCTACTCAAAATCAGAATAAAATATACAAAGAAATATATGAGTGTGTATGAAACATAATATATAATGAACCATATTGAATTAGAAATGACCACTAAACATTAGTGAAGGCTTCCTTTTGATCTCATAACGAGGAAAAGTTACTGATGGCACAGTTGAAAATGCTCGGACTGAGAAAAAATCCACAAGGAAACCTCCCTTGAGCTTCATTGATCAATTTTACTGGGATTCCTTTGCACAAGCATGTGTGGAATCTTGCGTGGAGACTAGTTTGTTTGTTGTTCTCATGACCTGGTTTCCAACATGATTAAAGATTAAAATTTCAAGGAGCCTGACCCCTTGTTAATTGCTTGGTTGTGGGCCATTATGTTTAAATTAATCTTGGAGAGCCTCAGCCTTCTGATATAATAGTTGCAGCACCGATTAGCTTTCCATTTTGCCTACATTTGATCATGGTTAGAGTGTAAACATCCCCGAGAAGCAATTTCATTAAGTTCATACCCAATGTCTAGTACTGCTTCCAGAAGACCAGGTTTGGTCTCTTGGTATAATAGTGACAATGATAATATTGTTTTTGCTGCAGGTCATTGAGAAACACACATAACTTTGGATGGTAGGTTTCAGACATGACAAGCACTACGATCTCTTCCATCAATCTTACTACAGTCAGATCTGTTTGCTACATTTACATGTGCCCTTCTTCCCTCTAAACTTCTGCTAAGTGTTGTAAAAAAAACACAACAGGTGAGGATACTTCCTATGGTGGGTGTATCCAGAACTAGAAGACCCTTTAGAACAGAAGTATTGAGGTATTTTTTTTAGCCAGAGAACAGTGAATCTGTGGAATACTCTGCACAGATTCAGGGGAGACCAAGTCCGTGGGTATACTTAAGGCAGAAGTTTTATAGTTACCCGATCAGTCAGGGCATCAAAGGATATGACAAGTAGGCAAGTGTATGGGATTGAGTGGGATCCAGGATCAGCCATGATAGAATGACGCAGCAGACTCAATGGGCTGAATGGCCTTATTCTGCTCCTATATCTTATGGTCTAGGAGGAGACTAGTAAGGCATGCATTTCAAGTGAGAGGAATAAGTTCAGATGAGATGCGTAGGACAACACAGAGCGGAATGCTCTGTCAGGGTTGGTCAAGGAGGCAAATATGACAGAGGCATTTGAGTGGCTCTTAGATCTGCAAAGGATAGAGAGATATGGACATGTAGGCAGAAAAGATTAGTTCAGTAGGCCTGTTCCTATGCTGTTCTAAACGTATTGATCAATAACATCTCAGAATCTGTAGTCAGTTCTGATATTCATCAGGTTCATTTCTACCTAAATGTACTTCACTACATCCTACTCCTTCCACACGAATGGTGCAACGATCCTGTGGAGTGGAGCAGTCTGAGGTTCCCACCCGAATCAAAATGGCAGCACTCACTCCAGCGCCCAAGATAAGCAGTGTGACGATCACCCAGTAGCACCCACACCTATGACCATGAAGTGCTTTTGACAGTTTACTAATGACCAGAATTACCTCCTGCCGGAACAAGGACCTGGACCCACGGCGACAGGTCTACAGCAAATGCAATCTGCTTTGGAACACCTAGACAATCCCAAGACATACATTAGGCTACAGTTTATTGATTAAATTGGAAGAGGCTGCAGAGGGCTGTAAACTCAACCAGCTCTGTGACGAGCACAATCACCCACCCCCATCATTAAGAACATCTTCAAAAGGCAGTGCCTCAAAAATTTAACATCCATCATTAAGGACCCTTACCATGCAGGACATGCCTCTTCTCATTCCTACTATCACAGAAGAGATACAGGAGCCTGAGGACACAAACCCAACCTTTTAGGGAGATCTTCTTCCCTTCTGTCTGCTTTCTGGATAGTGCATGATCTCATGAACACTACCTCACTAATTTTATTTCACACTATGTAGGTATTTATTTATTATAATTTATGGTGATTTTTTAATGTCTTGCACTGTACTGCTGCCACAGAACAATAAATTTCATGACATGTGTCAGTGATAATAAACCTGATTCCGATTATAACTCAGTATTCAATACCATTATTCCCTCAATACTAACTACCACGCTTCAAAACCTGGTCATCTGCACTTCACTCTGCAACTGGATCCTCATAGACCACAAGCTGTTCAGTTCAGTAATCAATTCTGCTCCTTACTGACCATCAACACAGGCACACCTTAAAGATGCATGCTTTGCCTACTGCTCTACCTACTCTGCAGTCGTGACTGTGTAGCTAAGCATAGGTCAAATGTGATCTATAAATTTGCTGATCACACAACTGTTGGTAGAATCTCAGATGATAAGGAGGAGGAACATAGGACTGAGAATGATCTGCTAGTTGAGTAGTGTCACAACAACCTCGACTTCAACAGCCGAAAGACGAAGGAACCAATTACGGACTTCAGGAAAAAGAAGTTAGGGGAACATGTCCTCAGTCAAGGGGGTAGCAGCGGAAAGGATGAGCAGTTTCAAGTTCTTGAGCATCAACATCTCAGAACTTCTCAGGCCCAATATTTTGATGGAGTCATGATGGAGGTATAGCGGCTATGCTTCATTAGCAGTTTGAGGAGATTTGGTATGTCAAAGACTGTTGCTGTTTTCTATAGATACATTCTGACTGGGGCATCACATATGACTGGTATGGAGCCTCCAATACACAGAATCACAAGAGGCTGCAGAGGATTATCGTCTCGGAAACTCCATCACTAAAGACCATCACCTTCTGGGGCATGCCCTTTTCATATTACTACCATCAGGATGAGGTACAAGACCCACAGTCAATACTTTAGGAACAGCTTCTTCCCTTCCGCCATCAGATTTCCTCACGGAGTGTATTGCAGTTCATTAGACTGCTGTTAACCCAGTCATACTTGCTACCTGCTTATCAATTGATTGAGGGAGAGGCAGAGTCATTCACAGGTGTATGATGTCATGAGATCAAATGTTTATTAGACTAAATGTATGTTCGGGTTTTATGAAATTAATAAAATGTTAAAGTCTGCTTTATGCCAGTTTTTGTCTTTCTCTAATGACAATCAATTTGTAGCTTTCAAAGATGGTTTCTCTTGAATCTTCAAAGGAGACAGTCAAAATGGATACTTGTATTGTTGGCAAGATAAGAAGAATGAACCACACTGGTACCCCATTAGTACTGTTCCACAGAGAACTGATTCACTACAACAATCTTGGCCTGTCAATCCAAACACCTACAGCTACAAACCCGTACACTAAAACATCTGCTTGGTCTGTATGCGACTGTACTGGGAGCCTGGTGATCCCTTGCCCTCCACTGACACTCCCACAGCATTGAACACAAGGGCAGATTGTCCGTGGGCTTGTGTGAGTGCAGCAGTCACTTAAGCGTTAAGGTATAGAGTTAGGGTCAGTGCAGCGAGTGTGAGCTATTGCTGGGGACTTTGGTTCCGTAGCTGACCCGGATGGTGGTGGGTAGCAAACACAAACCTCTGGACTGTACAGAGATGTGCAGCTAAACAAAAAGGAGTGAAGGTGGTAGCATTAATCTGTTGCGACAGATCTGATGAGAGAGACTGTAGAATCTAGGTGCTGTCTGCTGCCAACAATGGCCTGTGTGGCTCAGAACCCCATATCTCCAAGCAGCTACGCCACTCTCCCTGAGCAAACACAGCATCCGTCCTGAGTTGCTGCAAGGTCACCAGTTGAGGGCAGGGGGTTTAGCAATAGGGAGGGCTGGAGTTCACAGTGACCATTCAGTAACTCATCTGCAACATTTAACAATTTGACCATTCTGCACTAAAATGGACTTCTTTTACTCTAATAGTGTTTTTCTTGTAAAAATGGTGTATAATCTATTACTAATTTATGTTCTTCTTGTGAATGCTACTTACACAATTCATGTCATGAAGAAGCAAATAAGTTTTTCATTGCATCTTCTCATACATATAACAATAAACAACTTTGACTTTAATAATATAAATGGTGGTTTAAACATGTTAAACATGGAAATTAAACATGGAATGATAATACACAAAAGACCATAAGACATAGGAGCAGAATTAGGCTATTCAGCCCATCGAGTCTGCACTGCCATTTCATCATGGCTGATCCCGGATCCTATTCAAACCCATACACCTGCCCTCTCACCATATCCCTTGTTGCCCCAACCAATCAGGAACCTATCAACTTCCACTTTCGGTTTTTCATTAGTCTATATGTTGGCAAATAAGTTTCTCATTACACCTTTTCATACTTGTACTTTTACATATGACAATAAACTTGACTTTGATTTTAATATAATTGGTAGAAAAACTGTTGTCATATTAAATGTGGAATTATCATACTCAAAAGCTATTGTTTTATCATTGCTCTGTCTAGTGATGCTAACAGGCCTTTGGACAATCTTAAAGCAGCCATTATTCTGCTGTTGGCTTTAAAGGTACCGTTAATTCATCTTGACAGCCTTTGCTGGCTTTGACATGCTCTCACTTGCAGAGGAGGTCATTGGGTAATGAACTTCTACTCATTCTCCAGATTCAGAAGCTAATCAAGCATAACGGTGGCCACTGGTCATTATGGCAGGGACAAGATTCAAAGTAAATTTATTATCAAAGTATATAAATGTCACTATATGCTACCTTAAGATATGTTTTCTTGCAGACGTTTGTAGTAGACTAACAGTGGAACTAAAACAAGAACCTTGTGTTTGGACATAGGCTAAGGGAACTAATTGGGCAAAATACCCACTTTATGGAAAATACACAGCATTTTTTAAGTGAAACAGATTCTGAGGATTTTCATTATTTAATCTCATACTGTTTTGATGTATTTGTATGATTTATGCTGCCTGAACTGCTGATACTTTAGGATTCCTTTGTATTTATTCTCCATTTAATCTATTGCAGGTGCCTCCCTGCACATACACATACACATATACATACACATACATATATGTATACACATATACATACACATACATATATGTATATGTATGTGTATATGTGTATAACAGTGAAAGAATCAAAAGGAAAGTTGATATGCATGTGACAGAGAATAAGTTGCATGGCTGCAGGGAACCAGGGGTCGGGTAGGGCTGGGGGTGATGGGGGAAAGGAGGTGATGGGATTGCTCTGCTGGCCTGACAGTCTCCTTCTGTGTCACAATAATTAAGAATTTCTCTTACAAAAAAGGCATACGGAAAACCTGTGAGATCATACTTAGATTATGAGTCAATCTGTGTTTCATTTGAAGAAATGAGCCTCAAGTCATGAAAATTAAACTAATTAAAACATATTTTACACTTCTACAATACCTATGCTATAAATAGATTCAAAATAATTGAAGCAGCGTTAAGTATTATTTGATGAAGCAGTTGATTATAATGATAGTCCTGTCTGCTACCACATTATCATTTTTCATTCTCTGAGATTAGGTGAAACAGAGTGAAGAGTGATATAGTTATTGACACAACTGGTTCATTGTTCCAGAATAAATTTCCACAAATTGTTCACACCGACCTATTGAAAAATCTTATCTTTAAAAATGATTTTTATTCAATTCCCTCTTATTAAACACGTTATTATTCATCTGACCAGACCTACCATTCCTATTGAAATTTCTGTGTCAAAAATTTCTTTTTTTTTAGTCATTATTTCACCTGCGTTAAGCAGAGGAATTTAACAGAACTGAAAGACAGGACAAAAATGCTCCAGTGTGTCACTCATCTGAAAGTAATAGAAATTCCATGTTTAAAATACAGAAAAAATAGCATCTTCATGATTTGTTTTGAAAAATCTACATTTATATTCAACCACAGCATGTAGATGTCTGCATTTGCTAAAGATGTCTACATTCACTTATAAATGTTTATTTAATGGGTTCTACAGAAGTGTGTTTGGTATATTTAAATTTATTGGCCAAAACATTGAAGCAGTTTAAAACCGAAACAAACAAGCAACGACAAACTTTGAAAAGACAGTGATTTTGTTTCCAACTTGGTTGACATGAAATACACAGTACAAAGGTAGCAAATAATTTAAAATATGTATAAATGTGAAAGGAAATTAAGAGATAAAAATTAACTATAACAGAAATTACTGTGAATTAAATAAAATGAGGACAAGTACAAAAGACCAGTGACAGGCAATCTAATGACTGAATGGTGAGGAATGATGAGAGAGAGAAAAAAAAAGTATTTACTCAGTCTATAGAGAAGTCAGACAAGTAAATGTCAGGTGTGATCCACAATTCGGATTTGCTACTTTTAAATTGGAGAGGCTGGCTGTCAATAGCCATACTTCTTGGGGTTTAGAAGGACAAGCGGTGACTGCACTGAAACATACAAGATCCTAATGGGGTGTGACAGGGTACTTGCTAGGATGTTTTCACTAGTCAGAGACTCACAAACAGGGTGACATAGTTGTAAAATAACAGGCCTGCCATTTGAGATGCCTTAAGTTTTCTTCTCTCAGAGAAGATAGCGAACCTCTAGAATTCTGGAAACGATGGAGGAGAATAGTTCAATAGATATACTTAAAATAGAGATAGGTAAAATATTTTAAGGTTACGGGGAACTGTCACGGAAGAGTAGTGGAGACCA
The DNA here is from genome assembly GCF_030144855.1 of Hypanus sabinus. Classification (NCBI taxonomy): domain Eukaryota; kingdom Metazoa; phylum Chordata; class Chondrichthyes; order Myliobatiformes; family Dasyatidae; genus Hypanus; species Hypanus sabinus. Next base: position 43,263,340 of record NC_082709.1, read on the forward strand.
GCATAAATTAGCCATGATTGTACTGAGTGCTGGGGCAGGCAGCCTACTCCTTTTGTTCCTGTGTAGTCAATGGAACATAGAACTATAGGAGGCTCTATCTATGCCTCCCATCATTTTATATACGTCTATCAGATATTACCCCTCAGTCTCTGGACATTCAAATTTGTCCAACCTCTCCTTCTAGTTAACACCCTCTAATCCAGCCAACATTCTGATAAATCTCTTTTGCAACCTATTCAAACCTCTATATTCTTTCCTACAATGTCGTGACCAGAAATGAACTCAATACTTTAAATTTGTCCTAACTAAAACCTCCTATAGTTGCAATATGACTTCCAGACTTTAGACTTAGTGCTTCAACTAATGAAGGTAAGAATACTGTATGCCTTCTTTACCACCTGTTCTCTTGTGCTGGTGCTTTCGGGGAGCTATGGGCTTCCAATCCAGATCTCTCTGTACATCAATGCTCCCAAGGCTCGTGCCATTTACTGTATATTTTTCTCATCCATTTCTCCTTTCAAAACACAATAGCACAATTCAAAACCTCAATCTTTGGCTTATACCCAATGATAAATGGCAATCAAATTGGTAACATCCAACATTATCTGGCCAACTACTCGATGAGCTGGATAGTGTTTTATGGCCATGCTTTCCAAACTAAATGCTGAGTTGCGTGTATATTTTGGTGCTTTGCCAGTACTTTTGTTTCAGTGCTTGACAGTAATTTTTGTAACTCATGTATCAAAAGAATCAATTATTTTAAGCTATCATGGTTTATGTGTCCCACACACAAAAAAGAACCAACAGAATGTCAACAGGGCATGAAATGTGAAGGTGGGGTTGCAATTAATTCCCATTCACTGCACTGAGACAATGCCTCAAGAGGATGTTAATAATAATGGCATTTTCTCTCTTTATGGTCCACTGTGTATAATGTTGAACAGTCTACTGAGAGGCTGAATTGGTTGTGAATTATCCTCACCTGAGGGATCAAGAGTCACACTGTCATATCATGAACTGGGAATAAATCTCAGCAATCAGCATCACTGGCAATGACCAAGAGTACAAATTTATTGGAATGAAACAAATAGAATCAATTCACTCATGTTATGTAAATAATATATCAAATGTCAGTAGTGCAGTATATGTTAATGATTTCAATTCTAATGTGTAGATTTGAAGAACATAACAGATTTTCCTATCTTAGCATTTTATTCTATTGGTCATCTTCTCTCTTCCAAGAACAGTTATAATTTCTGACATTAGTGGATCTATTTGCTCGAGGGAAGTAAGTTACATTAAATGATTCTTGTAGCCTCAGTGTGGTTGTGACTAATAATCAGGAATAATTTTAAGAATCCTGCTAGGAGACAAACTCTTCTGCATGACGGGAATCTTTAAGGGGTTACTCCTCAATAGGAAATAACCACTTCAAATATTGGGCTTCTCAAAGTACTGTCTCTTTACATTTACATCCCACACCTCATAACCACAATGGCTGCCATTGTTCTACTCTGTTTCCAGACACCCTGTTGCTACCTAGAAGAGTTCCTCTTGCCAACAGCTACTTTATTTCTTGTCAGAGTCACTTTTTGTACAGAAACCCAATCACCTAGCGCTACCTAATGAACATAAAATAGTCTGTGTATATAAGCTCATCTTTTGTATGTACGACCATACTCAGTTACTTGTACATTATGTTTTATATGATCGCTATTATATTTATATTTATCATCTTTGTTACACTTATTGTGTTTTTTTATGCTGCATAGGTTCAGTAACAATCATTTCATTTTCCTTTACACTTGTATATTGAAGAACGAAAATAAACAATCTTGAATCTTGAAAACTCAAAGCAGGAATGACAACTAAAGATGGAAGCAAATACCTTTACTTCAAAAAGACGAGTGCAAACTCCAATATTTGGGGCAGGCGCCACCCAAAGAAAGGCAGTAGTCTTACTTTGACTGCAGAGACATTACTCAATCACTGAAGATTTACTGGCTGCTTTCAGTAGCAGACATCTGACAGCATGTATGGTCAAGGAGAGACACTTAAATTTAGATTTTTTTCCTTAAGGCCAGCACGGTGGTCAAGCCACAAACACCATCTCTGTGTTTTCCAGTCTTGGATTGCAGACTGATGCTCAAAAATCCAGTGAATCGATTTTCATATGGTATTTTAAAATAATCTCAACATGTAACTAAGTATCTAGACCCTTCAGGATAACTGAAGGATTAATTATTGGGATTCAGAACAAAGGAGCAAAATCATTACACTATAGCTCGTCTATATAGACCTGAAACCAAGGCTTGCTTCCCCCTTAATATGAAAGATGACAGAAAAGCAAAATTTTTCTCCCCCGGACCACTATATTTTTAAAGATTAACATCCAATTTTTCTGTCAGGCAATGACAATGCGACTGTACAAGGAAGACAAAAGATTGGAATAAATAGAGGAAAGTTGTTGCTACATCAAAAGTGCTTGAACAGCTAGTTCAGCCTCAAAATTGACTTAGAGAATACTAAATGATAAGGTAACAGTTATTAAATGGAGATGAGATAGAATCACTCTCAATATGATTTATTCAGCAAGCAGGCTCAAGTGGTTAAAAGTCTATTTCCGTTTCCATGAAACTAAGCTATAGAGTCCCAACCCCTCAAATCAATTCCATCTTGTAACAATATCACCAGATCCTTACTTCAGCAACAATCATTGTCTGTTTAAGATTAAAAATGGCAATGAAATGGAAAAGCCAGCTTAATTTTGTACAAAAACACACACAAACCACACAAGGCAAAATCTAGTCTCACTTTTGAAGAAGCACATTCTTCATATCAATTAAACTGGAGGCAACCGAATAGAAATTATAGAAATCAGTATTTCCCCATAACTTGGTGGAGTATTTGAGCTTGCATTTTCTCTATAATGTGGCAAGCTTTTCATCTGAAACTCTTAATATTATGCATGAAATCAACACACTCCATCTTCAGCAAGACGATGTCAAATCTCACCAGCTCTGAAAAAAATACTGTTCAATTCTGACTTGCAGTGATGACTGCATACAGTCTGCATATTTTCCATGACCACTTGGCTTTCCCCTGGGTGGTCAGGTTTACTTCCATACCTGCTGATTGGTCAATGAATTGGTCATTGTAAATTGCTCCTTCTGTGATGGGTTACAGGAGATGGATGGATGATGGGAGTGAAGTGGGGTTAGATGATATTGCAAGAGGGAAAATGATCTTAGCACAGTTGAGTGCCTCATTATTGGCTTGGATGTGATGAGTCAAAGGGTCTATTTCTACATTGTCTGGTTACAGGCCCAATTATCAGAGGGAAAGTCCATTCCTAATCTGCTCTATCAAAGCTCACAGTATTTTGAAATACTCTCTCACAATAATTCCTTGACTTTCTTGGATCTCAACTTTGATAATATCCTGGTAATACTTACTTTTTAAAGCCTTTACACCTTTACTGAAATTTAATGCCAAATGATGCTTAACCCATTTGGTACAACCTTTTAATTTTACTTTATTTTTACACACACACACGTAAGATATCACGAGTATCTACAAGGTGCATATATACACCCAACCAATAATATCGATATACTGTACACACACAAGTTACCACCTAGATCTTGTTGCAAAATTAATACTTATTAAAAATTGTGCTACTTATTGCACATATAAATGCATAGTTTCTCCCTGTGAGCTCCAAATTGATTGCTTCTGTTTATTTCATCCTATCTGTTATCATGAAGGCTAAAGCTACCCTCATCATTATCTTCTATATTTAAAGTTCAAAGTTAATTTATTATCAAAGTACATATATGTCACCATTTATAACCTTGAGATTCATACAAATCCATAACAGAATAATAGCCACCATAGAATCAATAAAAGATGGAACCAACTTGGACATTCAGCTAGTGTGCAAAAGACAACCAACTCTGCAAATACAAAAAAGAAGTAATAAATAAACAATAAATATCAAGAACATGAGATGAAGAGTCCTTGAAAGTGAGTCCATAGGTTGTGGGAACATCTCAACAATGGGACAAGCGAAACTGGGTTAAGTTATCCCCTTTGGTTCGTGTGCCTGATGTGCAACAACTGTTCCTGAATCTGGTGGTGTGACTGCTCAGGCTCCTGTACCTTCATCCTGATGGCAGCAGTGAGAGGAGAGCATAACCTGGCTGGTGGGGGCCCCTGATGTGTTCAGTATTATCTGCAAACTTGAAAATAATGCTCCCTGTACTCAAAGCTATATCATTTATAAATATAAATATTTATAAAATATAAATATAAAAATGTCCTGACGAAGGGTCTCGGCCCGAAACGTCAACAGCGCTTCTCCCTGTAGATGCTGCCTGGCCTGCTGTGTTCCACCAGCACTTTGGGTGTGTTGTTGTTTGAATTTCCAGCATCTGCAGATTTCCTCATGTTTGCTCATTTATAAATAGTGATGGTTTTATCAGGTTAAGGGATAGTAGAAGGCTTCTAAAAGTGAGATAGGAAGAGCTCAGCATCAATATGTTCCTGGCAGTGTGAAGGGTAAGGCTGGCAGGACTAAGGAACCCTTGTCGATGAACATTAAAGGTTTTGTCAAGTACAAGCCACTGAGATCAAGTGAATCCCTTGAGTATAACAGACATAGGAGCAGACTTGAAAAGGTTATCAGGAGGGGAAAAGAAGGGGATATGCGATATCCTTGGCAGACAAGACAACAGAGAATGCTAAACAATTCTATATTAAAATCAAAAAGGTAACTAGATAGAGAATAGATCTCATTCAGGATCAGTATGGCTGTCTGTGTGTGGAGCACAGGGATAGGCGAGGCCTTAAATGAATACCTTCCATCTGCATTTACCATGGAAGCTAACAAATTCAGGGAAGAATATAGTGATCTCTTGAAACCCTGACATTGGTTGTTTTGAGAGCCCTGAGGCACATAAAGGTGGATAAATCTCTGGGACCTGACCAAATGTATCTTAGGATTTTGCGGGAAGCAAGGGAAGAAGTTGCTGGTGCTATGATGAAAGAATTTTATACACAAAATGCTGGAGGAACTCAGCAGGCCAGGCAGCATCTATGGGAAAGAGTAAACAGTTGACATTTCATGCCAAGACCCTTCATCAGACTGGATTTCCAGCATATACAGATTTTCTCTTGTTAAAGATTTTTATATCTTCATTATCTTCGTAAAGTACTAGAGGGTAGCTAGTGTTGCATCTTTATTTAAGAAAAGCTACAAAGACAAACCAGGGAACTACAGGCCAGTGAGCCTAATGTCAATGGTGGGAAATTTACAGGACGGGATTCCAACACGATCTATGTGCATTTGGAAAGACAAGGAATGATTAAAATAGTCAGCATGGCTTTGTGAATGAGAAATATCACCTCACAAATTTCAGGGTTTTTTTTAAATTCAAACTGCAATGTCCCAAAAGGTTTAACAATTATTTATAAAATAACCATGGTATTGATATGCTAAGACAGAATCATACATCAACCTCTTCTGCAGAAGTTATTAAGAGATGCAGGTAGAACCTTGTAGGAGATTAAGTTCAATTCATTAACTTCCAAACAAAATTTGTCCGCTGTTGTCATGGCTGTTATTCATTGACCGGATGACAAACTGTCAGCTGGGTAAATCAATGGGAAGTTGACAGGCATGATAAAATAAATGATTGATTGATTCTGAAAATGGATGTCACCGCAGGAAAATAACCCTTCTTTCCATCTTCTCTTTTGCAGTCATTGGGTGGCAGGGTGAATTATTCTCTACCAAAGGAGCTGCAAGGTGTTCCTTCCTTCCACTAGCCTGCAGGTCACCCTTGGGAAAGGTGTACTCAGCCCCCAGATCAGCACCACATGAAGCTGATGGAGCAGGTGGTGAATGGTCGTATGAGCAACTAATGCACATCACAAGCCCTGGTTGTGCAACCACTGACACCAGGCAGACAATTTCTGAAGAGTATTCATAATGGCTGGAGTCACTCATCTTGAAAATGCACTGCCCAGAAGAAGGCAATAGCAAACCACTTCTGCAGAAAAATTTGCCAAGAACAATCATTGCTATGAGATCATGATCACCTATGTCATTTGATGATGATGATCATTGCAACCATTTGAACAAATTAGTTATTTTTAAAATATAAAACTCTTCTATTTGTTTCCCCATATTAAAAAGGTACAAGAGAGCAATATTATTATATTTGAAAGATAGAATCTCTGATACATTATTTTAGGATTGTATTTGAGTACCAGTCTAAATTATGGGCTCACCTCACAATCTTCTAACTTAAGAGGCAAAAAAATTACAATGCTGATGTACTGGTTTATATATATCTCATCCACAAGTAAACTCAATGTTGGAGAAGTTAAGGCTGTTTGTTAATGAAGTACCAATTGATCATGGGCTTCAGTTTTGATTGCTTCTGCAACACTCAGATTTTGTAAAAATCCAGAGTCCAACCCAATCAAAAATAATAAAGCAATATTGTGCATCACTTATGATTCTCTACATCTTCCCACCCCCCATTTATTGATTATGAACAAGTTAAATTTTAAGTGCCACACATGTCCAGGTTTAAAACTTTGCCTTTCATGGAAAGTTAAAAATAAGCCCTCTGTTTAAAATCAAGCATTTAGTAATACAGTCAGCCGTCCTTATCTGCAGGTTCCGCATGCGCGGATTCAACCAACCGTGGATCGGGAAAACCCGGAAGTTCTCTTTTCAGCACTCGTTGTTTGAGCGCACGTACAGACTTTTTTCCCTCGAGATTATTCCCTAAACAATACAGTGTAACAACTATTTATATAGCACTTACATTGTATTAGGTATTATAAGTAATCTAGAGATGATTTAAAAGTACAGGCAGTCCCCAGGTTATGAAAGCGTTCGGTTCCTGAGTCCATCTTTAAGTCAGATTTGAAGTCGGAACAGGTATATCCGGTATTATTTAGCATCAGTTAGTCAAATGTTTGTCTTAGTACATAGTATATATTTTACCTTTCTATGCATATAAACCACTTAAGAAACACATATATTTCAATAATTAAACCACTGCGTTGCTTAGTAATAATTGTAGCTTTCATCGGGGCAGGGCCTTTCATGTGCTCCATTAAAATTGTTCCAAACGTTGACCGACTGTAGCCTAACGCTTTTCCAATGGCCGATGGCGTTTCACCTCTTCCCGATCGCTTTATTATTTCCACTTTATTTTCAATCGTGATTACTTTCGTGAACAGAAACACTGCAAATTCAGAGCTGCGCCGGGTCCTAAAGACAGGTTAAATAAGGTCCGGGGTTCCGCTGGGTCCTAAAGACCACCACACTAAGACAGGTTAAATAAGGGACTTGAGCATCCGTGTTTTTTGGTATCTGCAGGGGGTCTCGGAACTAATCCTCGCGGATAAGGAGGGTCAACAGTACTTACGCTTTTATCACTTTCTCTGTGTTGTCTCCTCCTATTGACATTTGGTGGGGTGTGGGGTCACTTTAGATCATAACACCAACTATTAAAGTACATTTATCAGGTTACTTCTTTTTCCAATTTTCCAAAATTTACACCCTCTATCACCAAAACAGTTTTCCTTTATTTATACTCTCAGAATCCTCCATGGTTTAAAATAAATCTGCTTAATCTTCTTTTAACCTCAAAGCCTTACAGCCATCATCAGCCAGAACAATGCATGGATTAGACATCTTAGCATCACCACAGGTCATCATTAATGTGAATCTAAGAAAGTGGTAATCCACAATTCAATACAACAAAATGGAAAATGGAGCAAATGTATCATGCCAATAAGCAGCAAGATCAGTCCAAATGAGTTGAATATTGCTTCTTCATTCTTCTATCAATCACAGTAGTGTTGGGTAGTCTGCTCAGCAGTTCTCTGTTTGGGTTCATCAGGGCTGTACCTGGATTTTTCAGCTCCTGGAATTAGTCCAAATGTGGACAAATAGTTCAGTTCCAAAGGTGGGGTTTGAATGTCCTGTCTTTGCCAATATTTCATTGGCTCTGTCAACAAAAACTCATTGTACAATGATAGGCACTGAGGAAAAACATGTCTCATTCTCATCAAAAGATGAGTAGGAAGTGGGTTCCCCCTTGCCTAACACACCAAGACACAAGAAATTCTCTTGATGCTAGAAATCTTAACACAAATGAGGAACTCAGCAAGTCAGGCAGCGCCTATTGTATAAAGGGAAATAAACAGTCAGCATTTCAAACCAAACCCCTTCATCAGTATTGTTAAGGAAGAGGGCAGAAGCCAGAATAAGGAGTAGTTATACATCATTCCCTCCTCCTCCACGCACCCACCTTTTCCCTCATCTGTTCTCACATATCCCCTGCCAGCTTATACTCTTGCTCCTCTTCTCCAACCTCTCCCTACCTTCTTATTCCACCTTCTGCCCCATTCCTTTCCAGTCCTGGTGAATGGTCTCTGCCCGAAATGTTGACTGTTTATTCCCCTCCATAAATACTGCCTCACCTTCTTTGTTCCTCCAGCATTTTATGTGTGTTACATAACAGATCAGGAGATCTTCAGGTCAAATCTTCGATGTTTTGATTGTGCAGTGTTCTGTCCCAACCATATCCTCAGTTTGTGAAGAGCCTGCATACAGTACTCTGAGAAGAGTTAACGATGTGTAGCTATTGACCTCTCCAACAAGGAGCAGAAGTATCTTTCCTTGACATTGTTATTATTGAATTTCCTACAGTTAAAGAGCATAGCAGACAATGTTGCTATATGGGATTGGTATAGCTAGGTACATGATGATGGCGTAGATATGGTGTGCCAAAGTATTTGCTCCTGTGCAGCACTTTCTTATGCATAATTCTAATAAGTCTGTTTAGAAAGGCACCATCAGCTGTGATACCAGCATCTCATCTCCTTGTTATTTCTACAAAGAGGTCACTTGAGTTCCTTGAATACAACATGCTGCAGCCCGGGCGCTGCTGAGAGTTGGCACTGGAATCCTGCCAACTCAGACACAAGTGTCTGCGATTAGCTCAGGTACCACTCAATCATTTCAAAAAAGGGTGCTTAAAAATTTATAGATATAAATTTCCCCTCATTACATGGAGCAAGAATCATGAAAGGCCACATTTCAAATAATTTATATTTGATTAAAAAATTAAAACCCTGCCTTGGGTTACCTGGTAAACAAACCCAATGAAGTATTATCTGTTGGTTCTGGAATGATAAAATAAACACTAAACCAATACAAAGGATTAAGATGAAGCAAATATTCTTGATAAATCACTTACCATTAAAAAGGACTAAATCTACCTCACTAAGTTAAAAGGGATCATGCAAATCTGGCAATAATGTTGATTTAGCAGAATGACTCCAAGGAAATTTACTTCAGAAAAATTGAGGCTAAAATGCTTATGAACACTGAAACAAATGAACAAGTTTTATCCCATGAACCAGCAGAATTAAATGCAGTCTTGCTGATCATCACACAACATTGAACTGCTAAGATGCTACGGGCGAACCTGTAACATAATTTAACCAACCTATGCAACCTTTGAGATGCTTCCACAGTATTTCAACGGTTTTCATAATTCCTCTCTGGATTCTAATGCAAAACATTCTTATGACAGATGTGGACCTACAAAGTTTTTCCTTGCCAATTACATGTGAGAATCCCTATAGAAATATTACTTTCGGTCATAAAGCCCACAACATGGCAGCACTAGTACTGACCTCACACAGACAAAACCAATCAGAAGATTGTTTGTAGAGTTGCTTGCCAAGCCTGAAGGTTAGGTTGCAAGCGTTTCGTCACCAATCAAAGTGATACCATCAGGGCGCAGCTGAGTGTTGTTTCTGCTGAGTGCACACAACTGCAGAAACAATCCGACTCAATGTTCTGATTGTTCGGCTGTCACCCTGCCCGCTGATCTCCGCTGAACCCCAGCCAACCAGATAACTGAGTTATCTCCACTGGCCCCTGGCCCCGGTTATTAGTCTTTGAGACTGATGGTTCCTTGGGCATCTGCAGCTCACCCCTCTGTCCTCACCCCACAAATGCATAGGTTTGGAAAATGCGTCCAGCTCAATATGCTTGTTAATAGAGTTTTCCATTGAGAACCAAGCTTCTAAGAATTCTCTTGATTTCTTTTGTGTTTCTGCCAGGATGTCACCTCGATTGGTGATCAAACATTAATGCTTGCGACCTAACCTCCAGGCTCGGTGAACAACCCTATGAAGAAGCAGCCAACCCGGCTGCCAATCCTCTCTTTCATTTCAGACAATCAGAAGTCTTTCATCTGCTAAATTTCCCCTTGAGCAACAAAGAGGTGCTTGGAGGAAGGTGAAGTCAGTCTTGAAGATATACAGAAGGGCCCAAGGGTCATTAGAAAATATCCTGTAAATAGTTTTCAAGGTTTCTCAAGTGAAAAACATGAAAACAAAAAAACAATCAATGTACAGGTCCTTGCTAGGTTATGAATGCCCAACTTGCATATTAGAACAAGTGTTTTGGTGACCAATGGATTAGATGGAGAGATTAGCTGGCTATTGCAAGGCTGCATCTTCTGCCAAGCAGGAATGGGACATTTGTATGTGCCTTTGTTCCCCAAGCACCACCCTGTCCCACCACCCCACACTCATCCACTGAGCTGCAACACTGAGGGACCATTGAAAGCCAGCAGATCAATCATTCACTCACTGAGATGGTGAGGCCAGCTTGTGGCGGCTTGCTCTCCAATCACAGCCATTTCCATCATCCTCTCCCAAACTAATGAATGAAGAGTTCAGGCTACAGAGAACTCCAAGGAACAACCTTTGCTGGGACCTAGGGAACTGCTTGTATGATGAAATTATGTGGAAAAAATCCAGACCTGAAAATCTTCAAGTAAACAACAATGAATTTGTTAGACCTGGCCACCAATTTTAAAGGAGGATAGCACAGACAATTTTGGTGATGGCGGCCATGCAGGAACTAAAAGTGGAGAGTGAGGTCGCAGACAACACGAGTGAATCTGCAGATGCTGGAAATAAATAAAAACACAAAATGCTGGCAGAACTCAGCAGGCCAGACAGCATTTATGGGAGGAGGTAGTGACGACGTTTCGGGCCGAAACCCTTCATCAGGAGGGTCTGATCAGGACTTGGGATACGTTCAAACGGTGGAGAATGAAGGACCAGGATCTGGGTGTGTTCAGAATCAAAATTTCTTTCCTGGCTTCTTAGTTTTCCCATTTCTATTCACCTGACAAATTCTGTCAGAATCAATGTGACAATGATAAATCTTACATTGTCAATAATACTGTAAACAGGAAACTTTAACAAATGAACATACAAGGTCAATAAAAATGTGACAGCTTCCTTTAGTAAAACAAGAACATCAACATGTTTTTGTTGTTCAACAAACGTGACAAAGACAACAACAAAAAAATTGATTCTTGCAATAGGTAGATACCTAAAGTCACCACTTATAATGACACTAAGCAGATGGTGTGTAAGATTATTAAAAAATGATAGTTTTAAATATTACTGCAATGCCTACATTAGTTAATATTTCCTTCTCATAGCAAAAATACTTACATTCTAAGAAGACCTTTGTAAAATGGTCTGGTGAAAAAGGCGTCAAGCAGGTACTGATGGATGAGAGCGAGGCCAAGGATTCGACCACTGAACCTAAACCTAAAACAGTAAAGAGCAGAGTTTAAGTTGGTTTTAAAATGTGCAAGAATAGATGATAGCTAAGTTTTGTTAAAATGTACTTCAGAGAGAGAGCTTACTTACAAACCAGCAATAGGCCATTGCACCAGCTACATAAGAAACAAGCTGTATATCTAAAACAGCCATGCTTATAGCCTATAAATTGGGATTTTATCCCTAATGAACTCTAACTTCCTCTCCTTTAAAAGTATTCCACTCAATTTGCTCATTTCATTATTAAAATGATTGAAACTCATGCTCAAGTGTTTCGAAAGTTACTGTTTTGACACCTCCTACGAGCTTTTATCGAACAAGCTTATGGTTAAATTATAATAGCACCTTCAGAATACATGATGAGCTGTTAGGTTTGTAACGTAATGGATTTGCATGATCCATTTTGGTAACCTTAAACAGTACACAACTTAAAGTGGGACATACTGCTGAGTAATAACACTTTCAAAACTTATAATGCAAACATGTGAAGTTAGCAGATGCTTTGCAGCAAAGAAGTGATTTATCTGTCATCACACTCCATCTGGCTATTACGAAATCACAGCTGCAACTAACTGTGCACAATACCCATTTTGACTATTCTTACATGCTGATTTAATGCTTGAGGACCAAAAGTAAGAGAAGGCAGACTGGTACTCCAACATTGATGCTGGAAATGGACCATTGTTTGTAGACAGTGTTACGTACCCCGTAACTGGGTCACTTACCAGCAAAGATAGAGAGGTCCATTGAAGTCTGATGGTACTATTTTTAACAGTATTTGTTGATAAAAATACACAAAATAATATCAATGCAAACATACAGATAATATACGTCGTCAATACTAAATCTAAAAGCGCGGGTATAATAATAATCAATAAGAAATAGCTCTATCGTTGTCTAGGGGATAATGTATTGTCCGATGGAGATATAAAAGTCACTCAAGTTCATTCAAGCTGCAGCTTTTTTGTTGGAGAGAAAGACGGATGTTTAACTTGCCCTTTCCTTTTATGATGTCAATCCGTCGAGAGTCGTTGGGGGCTGATTTCCCCTTTGTTGTTAGCTAAAGCCGTGCTTCCGTGGTAAAGGCCCACCAATTCCGAGGCAAATGGAAAAGGATGCACGTGGGCTTTTCCACCGACTTTTGCTATTATGCTGTTACAGGAGTTCTAGCATTTCTTCTGGTGCGTCTGAGGGGCTGTTCCCCAGACCCTCTTTTATCCTGACTCACAGGGTCTCAGATATCAATCAGGTTGGGATGATGCAATCCCTCCACCAACCCCCCTCGGTTCATTGCCTGGGGGCTTTGATGAATCGTGCAGTATTCAATACACAATTCCGGCTCCAAGAGACAATAGCCTTTATCCATGGTTCCGCCTTTCGGAGGCCAGGACACATTCCAAACTCTTTGTGGATTCTGCGTGTCTTTCTCTCATTTCCTGGGTCTCCTGACCTGACTTAATAGTGATCTTGTGATTCTCAAAAAGGAGGGGGCCACGGGTGTAACAACAGAAGCTTCAAAGGTGATGACAGGCAGCTGATATACAGTGCATTGTAAGAGGTGGTTAGAGATGACAGAACATTTAGTGAGGTAACATGAAGCCCTGTAATGTTGTAGATCACCATGATGAGGGTAACATGACCAAAGAGACAACTTGCTGTGAGCATGTGGCCAGGTCTTGACAGTATCAAAGCAATGATTTCCATCAAGAATTAGATGGAACACAAAGATCTGGCAGATGACAGAATCCAGAGTAACACACACAAATTATCAGCTGGTGGTGTACTGGCATGAACACCTAACTTCGAGGCAAATGGACCTGGGTTCAAATCCGGCCAGATCCTTGCACGCTTTCCAACCGTACTGGATTGAGCACCCAGCTAGCAACTCGGCCTCATTTAAAAAAACAGATAAAAATGCTAAAGAAAAGCCAAGATTGCTGCCCAATGCGTCACAAGGTGTGGAAAGGAACAACAATAATGTAGATTATTAGTGGTTGTTATAGAGTGATTAGGCATAGATTCACAAACTTATTTCCATAGAGATGAAAACAAAATGCCTTGTAAAGTAATCCCCCATCCTGATGCCATCTAGTGTTCAGAATTGCATTTGCAAAAGGTCTCTATTCTAATACTCATGTTATCAGCCAAGAATCAGTGCATTACCTGAGTAAATCTAAAGATTTACTTTTTCTATGCATGCTGTGCAAGAAATTCATGCACGTGACCAAATATATAAATATACCTGAGAGTTGGCACAGCAAGAACTGTGTTTGAATCAGCTTCAGAAACACATAATGGAAGAATTTTGACACTTTGCTTTCTGTGCACTAGTTGCTGACAAAAGTACAGACATTTCTGCACAGAAAATGTAAATTTTGTATTTTAAGTTTCAGCTGGAAAATGAAACTTCCAATAAGACTGTGTTTGTGAGCATTTTGAAACTAACTGTATGTGACAGTATCACTATGGTTGAAACAATTAAAATATATCAACAATCTTGATATTCGAAAGATGGTGATGTTTATTTTAGATCAAATGTTAACTTAGAAAGAAAAATGATGTGGCAGCAATTAGAAACACTGTTACAAACAGTGTATTCAATGTTCAGCAGGTTGTGAGTTAAAAAAGGAAAGCAAGAATTAGCTATGTCACAGAATGCAATGTTGTATCACTTAGACAAATAAATAAAGTAAAAGGCTGTCAAGAGATTTTGCTGTTATTGCTTTAACAAAGAATTTCAAAGCTTTGATCTAGTATTGCAAAGAGCAAGTTAATAAATGTAACAATCCAATCAGCAACTACTGCCTGAAGATTTTGATAAATCCACAATATTGTGTATCATTAACTGTCTGCAACAATGTTTTAGAATATTTGGCATCTCTTTGTAAATTCCTTGCATAACACTGTTAGAATAATTGAAGCACTGTGGTACACAAAAGTAAAAATTAACTAATTACAGTCAGTATCTTGGTGAAACTGTTTATTGGAGTGACAAAGTGAAAGATCTGCTTGCATCTATAAATTCTCTCGTATATGCTGTGCCTACTATTCAATTCGTTCAACGTATGTAATCACTTGGATGATAAATTTCCTGACCATGAGTTAAGAGAATTGAAAGCTTTTGACCCTGTTGCTATTGCAAATGCAACCAGTTTTGAATCTTGAAAAGAATAATTGTATCACTGACAAAAAAAAATCAGCTACTGTTGCAAACTATGATGAAACTGTCTGGAAGTGACTGGTCAACATCTTCCAAATAGTCAATTATTTCATCTTACACTTATTATTTTTATCATAATTTTGCTTTTGAAACTGTGACTTACAGTCTGTAGTTCAATCAAGTGAGCTCACACTCTACTCAAGTGAACTAGCAAGGAAACTCAAGGAGAGAAATGATGGCATGAGTTACCACGAGGAAGAACTCTGAGATGAAATGAAGGGCCATGATTGACTGCATTGCTTGCCGATTAAAGCGTCAAGGAAGACTGAATCTTTGAGGCAAATACAAAGGACGGTGAATAGTTCTTGAAGGGACCACTGGGTTCGACCCACTGCCTTCGGAGGGGCCACTGGGTCCCGATGCTTTCGGACAATGTTATAAAGATTCTGCGATTTATGGATAGGGCTGTGGTTCCTGTTGGGCTCTTTCAGTTCTGTTTTTTTGTGCTCTCACCCTTTCTTTCTTTCTTGTTGCCGATTGGCAGAGTGGGGGTTTGGGGCTTGAGGTTCTTGCTGTTGTTTCTCAATACGGGTGATCTGTTAGTTTTGTGTGAGGGAGGGGCTGGGGGTTTGGAGCTTGCGAATTTTTGCCTCTCTCTTTTTGGTGTGTGTGGTGGGGGGGGTGGAATTGATGTCTTTCTTTCAACTATTTCCATGGCTGTCTGCATTTTAAGGCAAATCTCAGAGTTGTGTTTTGTATGCATACTTTGATAACAAAATGAACCTCTGAAAGTGTTGCCTCAAAATATGGCAACAATACTATGATTTCAGATTTGTCATTTCTAAGGAACTTAACAGTGGTTCAATTAAGACATTCACTGATATGTTTAACTACATGCTTAGAAATAAAGAACTTGAAGAACTGTCAGTTCTTGTTGATGTCATAGGATCACTGCAATTACAACTGGATCATTGGATAATTACAAGCAGGCTTTTTCCACTAAGGCTGGGTAGGACAACCAGAGGTCATGGGTTAAGGGTGAAAGGTAAAATGTTTAAGGGGAAACTTCTTCACTCAGAGGGTTGAGAACACATGGAAGGAGCTACCAGCGCAAGTGGTGCATGCAAACTTTAAGAGAAGTTTGGATAGGTGACTTTAATTATGAGTTTTAAAACAGTTGCAGATCTTTTGTCTGTTAGCAATACATAACCATATAACCATATAACAATTACAGCATGGAAACAGGCCACCTCGGCCCTTCTAGTCTGTGCCTTCTACTCTCACCTAGTCCCACTGACCCGCACTCAGCCCATAACCCTCCATTCCTTTCCTGTCCACATAGTTCTCTTTTAGAACTGAAAATTCCTCTTTTTTTTAAAACTTAAGACATGAAAATGTAAAAATCCAATCCAAGGAACAAAAAAGAATTCTCTAATTCCCTAAAAATTTGATTGCCTGGTATTCCATTGGGATTCCAGCATGGGATTTCAAACAATCAGTATATCTGTTTTTAAATAATTTTACCATCATCACCTAAGTTTCTGGTTCTTACAAAGACAATTAGAAGCATAGGGAACTGCAGAATATGACACCAAACATTTTCTGCAGTTTGCAAAAGGCTGTTTGCCCCTCCCTGAATATCTTTCAATGTAAGAGAAATACATTACTGTAGTGTTAAGGTGCCATCTGGTGGTCATTGATTTGTCTTGAAGCACTGCAGCATTTTTATTGAACAATTAGAATGAACAAACTCTTTCAATTATAAGAAAGCAGTCCTTTAATTGTGCATTCTTGAATGTATGTGCTGAAAGCCCAAATGTTTAACATACAGATTTTATTGCTGATAAATAAGACAACAGTATACTATTGTTCAATGAGTTCTCTGATATTCTAATCTTTTCATACTTATGCACTCAGTGGCCACTTTAATAGGTACACCTTCTCATTAATGCAAGTATTTGATCATATGTCAGCAACTCAATGCATAACTGCATTCAGACATGATTAAGATGATTAGTTGTTGTTCAGACCAAATATTAGAATGGAGAAAATGTGTGATTTAAATTACATTGTCCTTGAAATGGTTGTTCATGCCAAACAGGGTGGTTTGAGTATCTCAGAAACTGATGTCCTGGGATTTTCATACACAACAGTCTCTAGAGTTTACAGAGAATGTTCTGAGAAACAAAAACTATCCAGGAAGCAGCAGTTCTGTGGGTGAAAACGCCTGGTTAATGAGGGAGCTCTGGGGAGAATGGCCAGACTGGTTCAAGCTGACAATGACAACAGTGACTCAGATAACCACACATTATAGCTGTAGTGTGCAGAGTATCTCTGAATGCACAACGTTGAACCTTGAAGTGGATATGTTTAGCAGAAGACCACCATGAATATACAGTGAGCACTTTATTAGGGGGTGTGTGTGTGTGTCTGTGTGTTAGTGTTATACTTCCAAACAATACATAATATGGTTAATTGGACCATAAGATCTAACTGAGACAGGAGACGAGCAACACACACAAAATGCTGGAGGAACTCAGCAGGCCAGACAGCATCTAGGAAAAGAGTACGCACAGGTCAACATTTCAGGCCAAAACCCTTCAGCAGGACTGAAGGAAAAAATTCTTTGTAGTTCCTAACTTGTGCAGTAGTGAAATCATTTGACAAGCATTGTCCTTCTTGCCATGTGCTTTCATAAATTTAATTTGGTGCATACATTTTCCCGGCTTTTTCTCCAGTCTTGCTGACGGGTTGCAGCCTGAAATATCGACTGTATTCTTTTCCTGCCTGGCCTGCTGAGTTCCTCCAGCATTTTGTGTACGTTGCTCGGATTTCCAGCATCTGCAGATTTTCTCTTGTTTATGAGACAGGAGACAGTTGCTGAACAGTTTATAACTAACATCAGTTGCATGCACCTGGGTGGCCGTTAGACACCATACTGTGCTTAGAGTGAATAGTTTTTAATTAATGCCAAAATTGACAATTGCATGCTTGATACGTCAAGCAGGATAGACCGCAAGAAAAATGGAATTACACGAGGTGCAACAGAGAGAATCCCAAAAATTAAAGCATGAAGTTAAGGTTCCAGATGTTGAAGAGGCTCTCAATCAATGGTCTTCCACTGTAACTGGACAAGGAGTGTGTGTTCAAAAAACAAGTTAGGCAGCTAGCTGAGAAGGTGGGTCACGAAGATTTTAAAGCAATATATGGTTGGTTGTCTCGATGGAAATAATAGGCATCCATTAGTCTGGAGAGACCATGAATTTGTGCTTTGGAAAGTTTCCAGGGTGCAGGCCTGGGCAGGGTTGTATGGGAGACTGGCAGTTGCCCATGCTCTCCACACCACCGATGTTGTCCGAGGGAAGGGCAAGAGCCGATACAGCTTGCAGAACAATGTGTGGTTAAGTGCCTTGCTCAAGGACATAACTCAGCTGAGGCTCGAACTAGTGACCTTCAGATCACTAGACCAACGCCTTAACCACTTGGCCACGCGCCAACAATGTACGCACCAAATTAAATTCAAGAGAGCACATGACAAGAAAGACAATG
Organism: Hypanus sabinus; assembly: GCF_030144855.1. Taxonomy (NCBI): domain Eukaryota; kingdom Metazoa; phylum Chordata; class Chondrichthyes; order Myliobatiformes; family Dasyatidae; genus Hypanus; species Hypanus sabinus. The sequence goes on from NC_082709.1 coordinate 43,281,734, forward strand.
CTGATGAGATTATTTCACTATTTCAACAAGTTAGGAATGACAAAGAATTTGAAGGTATCAACAATCACCTTGAATGTTACAATGAAAAGCAAGATTTGGAGGATGCAATCATTGAAAGCAATGTATCAAAACACCAAGGCGGGAAATATGAAGACAAGGAAATTAATGAAGGTGACAGATCTAAACTTGTACTCGTGACTACACAGGTTGCCAGGAAATTTAATGTTGAATTACAACACTTCTTCATGCAGGAAGGCAATGAATACAGTCCATTATCTGCACTAGGTGTCTGTGCTGATTTTGTTCATTTACAGTCAATAAAAACACTTTGATGAGCATTAGGAATAATATGCAGCTTTATAGTACTGTAGTAGTATTGGTAATGTTCTAATCTGTTCTGTATCCATTTAAATACACAATTTGTTAGGGTTTAAGTGTTTTCATGAAATTCCATCTAATTAGGGCAGAGGCATAATTGGTCAAAAATGTACTTGTCCCAATATGTCCCAATTAACCAGAATCCACAGTGTATCCATTTAATCTTTAAGCACTACAATGGATTCTTATAGTCCTTTCATTAAAAGAGAATATGAATAGACTTTCTTCTTGTTCCTTTGGCAATGTACATTAATGCCAAATTACTGAGTCTCTTGCCATTGTAAATATCTTTTATCAAATTACCTTATTAAAATCTCTTGGGCCTTACTGTTATTTCCATAATTTAGAATGCTAATTTTGGTCCTCAGGTATAAATCAGTTCTAATTTGCTTTAAGATCTACATGAAACTTCCATGTGAAAAATACTTAATTCTCTGGTCTGAGTTTATTTGCATAATCAGCAACTCCAACTATAAAATCAAGCAGGTTACATTACAGCATCACTATGCAAAGGGAGCATGAACCAATGAGTATGGAAGAGACAGCAGGACAATAAGAGAATAAAGATTCAATAAGCTTCAGGAATGTTAATCCTTGCTAGCCACTTTTGCCAACACTGTAAGGCCAAGTGAGAGAAAAATAAATCTCTAAAATCAGGAATCAGTGTGGTATTCTCAGACTCTGGCAAAGACAACCAGAGGCAGATCAGTTTCCAGTAACCAGCTTGTTTCCTTTTGTACAGCTTCTTTAGGATATTTATTTTGGTAGTTCCTACCAACCAGTTCTAGTCACATCTGTGCCACTCTAGCCAGTATAATACAAACACATAATTTTCTGCAGTGGCATCTCTAGTGGCTCTGCATCAAGCTTCCACAATGGTGAAGAACCAAGCCGATGCCCTCTGATTTTGTTAAACTAGGGCAGATCATACATTGTCCAAAATGGCTGACTGCCTGCTGCTGCTGCGTCACAATGTAACTTCCAGCTTAGCTTTGAGGCAGACTTCCACTTAGAGTCTCGATAGCTAGATTTACAACTAATTTACAGATTTAAAATACGAAAATCTATCACTGAGGATAGTAGACAGCACAGTACAAGTCAATGCCTTGCCATTTACAGACATTAATTCTCCATGTACATTATCTTTTCTTTTGCACAATTTATTTTCATTTCAGCTTTCCAGATTAAAATAAAACATCAAAGAGAGCTCTTATCACCAACAATTAATTTTAAAATGGATGTCAGAGTATCTTGGTTCCTTGATCTTGAAGAGTACATTTGTGAGCCAGACTCTAGAGATTACAAGCTTAAATAATTTGGAAAATAAATGGAACATTTTAGATTAGCCTTATTCTGTTTTGGTAAATAATTTACTTCCCCTAAATAACTTTAATCAGAGTCACAGAAGAACCGTACAGCACAGGAACAGGACCTGCATCCCATCAAATTCATGCTGAGCTTTGTGCCCTTCCATACTAATCTCATTTTCCTACACTTGGACCATTACATTAACATAAAAAAACTGGAGGAAAATCAGCAGGTCAGGCAGATTCAATGGATAGAAATGCACAGTTGAAAATTCATCTGGACCTGAAATGTTGACTGTGCATGGTCTTTCAGAGCTGCTGAAAGACCTGCTGACTTTCTCCAGCATTTTGTGTGTTGCTCCAGATTCCACATCTACTGTTTCCTGCATTCCTTCTATGCTTAGCCTGTCTAAATGTTTCTTATATGTCTGATTCCATCAGATCCTCTGGCAGCACATTCCAGATATCAGCCAGGTGCAATGTATTAGAACACAGAACATAGAACTCATAATTCTTAATAATATTTTAATTTTTCTCCAGATTCCACTTCTGTTATATTAATTGTATCAAATTATTTTTCAATTTAGCTTCAATTTTACAAAAACATTTACACAAATCTGGAAAGAAGTACTTACCATTCATGATGATTGTCTACAAAAGCAGACATCGGGCTGATTTGCACAGTGTAAGTATCATTAGCAGAATATTCAAACAAGCCATAATATGGATTGAAGAGTTCTCTGGAAACAAGAAAAAAGAACTCCCGCGAGGGGCCACTGTAATCCAACCTGAAAGAAAAATTCACCAGTGATTGCCTCAACACATAGGTACCTTAAGTAATTATCTTCATACTATCTGATGCTTTCCTCTGTGTTGCATTATTGTTCATGTCAACAAGCAATTTATTATTCCTCATATCAATGTATTCTCTAATTAATTATTTATAGTAACCATGGGAAATTATTGGGGAAAGCACATTATAGTACAGTATTCATTCTTGCTTGGTCTAACCCTTCCCACAATTTCACTGCTGTTATTGCAAAGCTGACACAGTAAGGGTCTGGGTTTAACCACAGTAACTCAATAACATTGCTAAATAAGCAGCGAGGTTGCTTGCAAAGCTGCTGCCTAACAGCTTCAGTGAGACAGGTTCAAACCCGAGTCTATGCAGTCTATATATGGAGTTTGCAGATTTCCCAAGCATTTCCTCTGGCAGTGCTGGTTTCTCCCACATCTCAAAATGGATGGTTTGGCCGGTTATTTGTCATCATAATGTACCCCAGGTGTACAGGTCAGTGACTGGAATCTTATTGGAGGGGAGCTGATTGGACTGCATTTGGGGAGAATCAGTGTTAAAGGCATGTTTATTGGTTAGCATGAATTCAGTAGACTGAGGGGCCTGTTTCCATGCAGTATCTATTTAACAAATTCAATGCTCAATTAAGAAATACAACAACTAATAGGAAGCAGTTTAGGACATCATAGTTTATGCATTCAATGATATTAGACACTAATCATTCATTCACTTTAAAAACAAGATGCTTATCTCAATGACAATACATCACCTTTAAAAGATTTTAAGCTTGACTTTTGTCACATTTTAAAGAAAATAGTTTTAACAAGAAACAGTTAGATTTATAAATTAATAAATATTAAACCACCCAAGGCACTGAGAGTAAAATGCAATTTTTTTCTTCCATTAATGTCAGGAGATAACTAAAGAGATGGTCAATGGAATTGGTTTTTATATCAGATCTTACTGGTGGACAGTGATGCTGACAGAGAGAATTAATGAGGGAATTCCAGAGCTCAGAGCTTTGGCAGCTGAAGTCACTGCTGTCAATGGTGGGGAAATTAAAATTGGGTCTAATCCAGAAACTGGAATTGGAGGAGCACAGGTACCATGAGGTTAGAGGGTTAGTAGACAGGAAGAAGGCCCTGGAGGGATCCGGGTGTTCTAAATTGAAACATGCCACATGGGTCCATTGGGAATCAGCAGGAATAAAGTGGGACAGGATGGCAGTACACATTTAGATGACCTCTAATTTACTGAAATGAAATGAGGAACCTGGTAGGGTTTGGGAAATGTCAAGTCAATGCTTAACAACAATGGTAACTGAACGTTTTACCAGATAAGCTGAGGCAGATTATTGGTTAATATTACAAAGGCAGAAATAGGCATGAATTTATGATCTGAGATTTTCACAGAGCAGATGAGTGTTTGAATAAATAAAGGTTCCTGATAGAGACAAATACAATGGTTTCAATCTTCCCAACACCAGTTCAAGCAGAGTTTTACTCATCCAGCATTCCTTCCTCAGATAAGCATTCTGATAACTTTCAAACAACGGAGAGGTCAAGAGAGATGTTAGCAAACAAGAAATAGGTGGCAATATAGACATAGGACAGAATATTGATGAGGAATTGGAGAGAAGCAGGTAAATCCTTGTGGAACAAGGACAGTATTTTGGGAACAAAAGTCATTGTCATGATCCCCTGTGCATGACTGAATAGATAACAACCAGAGGATTATGATCAAGACCCACTGCATGAATGATCCTATGGTCAGTCATGTAAAGTTTGGGGGGGGGGGCATTTTTAGGTAACTTGCAATACATAACAATGACACAGAATGTCATATATTATAAATCATTTTGATTAAAGGAGTTTTGGTTACTCAGCAATAGTGGGAACCAAAGGAAGGATTCAAAGGAGGAGTGCTATAAAAGTTGCTTTAGCTTGAGGGATCCAATGAATTGAAAAGTTAGGAAAGAATAATGAAGATAGGCACTAGTTTTAAAAGCTAGAGGGTCAAAGGTTAGTTTTATGAGAGAGGTGATGAAAACTCATTTAAAAGTTCCTGATGAGAAACAACTGCTCGCAATACCTTATTATAAAGGGTAGGAAGGCTGGTTAACTATAGCATTCAAGTTATTTCAGTTTCACAATTAGAATGGTCAAGGCAAAAACTTCAGTGCAATGCAAAAGGAGAGCTATTAGAATCACCATTCTTTGTCGAAGACATTAAATTTGAGGTTTAATTTGCTTGTTTGGTGCAAATTAAAGATGCCAAGGCACTATTCAATGAGGGGTGAAATCTTGCTGAGTGTCTGTGCTGACAATGCTCCTTCAATTAACATTACCAAAATTACCTCCCTGCTATTCGCAGTATTATTATAGAGAATGGCTGTTTGAATTGCCTACTTACTACAGTCACTGTGTTAAAAATTATTTCATTGTTTAAAATGCTTTGCAAAGACTCGATAACAAGAAAAGGTACCATATAAATGCAAGTAATTATTTTTCTAATTTCTCTTTCAGAAGCCATTTACTTATTACAGAAGGTGACAGCTGAAAGGTTTTATCCAGCACTGAAATCACAATTTGCACTAATCATGTGTATTCATTATGCTGATCTACAGGTACATGATCTGAATTATAACTCGAGTCTGTAGTTCAATATAATGATTAGCAATACTAACTAGAGTGAGTCCTGCCTCAAAAGCTGTTCTTTAGCCACTGATTCCATTTCTCTGGTAACAGAGAGGAATTGAACCAAACTATCTGCAAATTTTGCCTTTATTTTGACTATTGTCAATGAGCTTTAGGTCACATTCATATATTCACTAATAACTTCAGTCCAGCTCCACAGAACTGGCCAGCAACTCTCCTGCTTCTGTTCAAATGATGCAGATGAATTCAAACTTCCTTGTAACCCCTTATCTTGATTACTTCAAGTCGTTCCTGGCCTGCTTTCTTCATTGTTATCCTCAGTAAACTTTTAAGTCAATCAAAACAGTGCTGCCTGCCAGTTTGTTTGCATTAACTCCTGATCACTAATCATGACATTTTCAAAAGATCTGCATCTCAAGATGGCATCATTAAGGGCCTAATCATCTAGGACATGCCCTTTTCTCATTACTACCATCAGGGAGGAGGTACAGGACCCTGAAGGAAATTCAATGCTTTACGAATATTTTCTTCTCCTCTGCCATCAGATTTCTGGATGGTCACTATTCCTCTGTTTATTATTGTAACTTAGTCATTTTTATGTCTTTCACTGTACTACTGTCACAAAGCAATATATGCCATAATGTATGCTAATAAACCTGATTCTGACGTCCTCTGCTCACTGACCCACACTAGGCTCCATATGAGTAATACCTTGATTTTAAACTGCTCATCCTGGTTGTCAGTGTCTCATATGGTTTTTCCCTTTCATAACTCTGTACAGTCCTCCACATTATCTGTGGTTCCCAATTCTAGCTACTTGAACATCCGCAGCACTAATCACTTGACTACCAGCAGCTTTGCCTCTAGTTGCCAGAGCCCCAGTTATGAAATTCTCTCCCTGAATTTCTATCTCCTTCTTCTGCCTGGAGATGCTTCTTAAAATTATCTCCATGTACAATCATTTTTCATTTGCTATTTTATTTTCCGGTGACAGAATGTTAAATTTTGTTTGATAACACTTCTACATAGTGCCTTGGGCTGTTTATGACATTAGAAGCACTATATAAGTACACACTGTCAATATTACTTACAGTTAGACAAGTTTAATCTACTGTGTCTTTTTGAAAGTCCCTCAGGATCACGGATGAATTTGTCCGAATCCTGAGATGACTGATGAGATCGATAAGGGAGCAGTTGACTCTTTTCACACAGGAGCCTGACAGGGCAAGGAAGTGGGTGGTGTGTGAGGAGATGTGCTCCTTCCACAGTTTATGCAGGGTTTCTGGGTGCTTGGGATAAATGGACTCCAAGTTCTCAGTGCCATCCTGAATGTTGCCTCGCCATTTTGAGTAGACATGGGCCAGAGGATTCAAGAGACAGTGAGACTGCTGCATTTTTTTCCAAGCAAGCTTTGAATGCATCCTCAACTCAAAATGTCAGCACTTCTATCTCCCTCACAAATGCTGCTCTGTTAGCAGATTCCCTCACCGCTTTGTCTCTTGCTTCAGAGTCTCTTCAGAGTCTTTTGAGTCTCTATGAATTTTTTCCACTGTTCACCAATGTGGTGAACTACATATACCTGTATGGACACGCCCCGTGCTGACTGCTTATGTGGCTCCTCCCACAGACCACTGTATAAAGGCGATCAAGGCCTGAGCCTGGCCTCTCAGTTTCCAGGATGTAGTATGGTGGTCACTCACTGCTTGTTCCTTCTTCCAGTCAATAAAAGCTGATGTCTCGCCTTCACGTCTCAGAGTGAGTTATTGATGGTGCATCACCCAAATAATCTCTTCCTGTGACAGACCTCAGAATAGAGCACTACTTCAGGCTTTCTGCCTTTTGGCATGCAAATTCCATGGCCTGACAAACAGGACCTCGGGCTAGGGAAGGTACAAATGATGGTTTGCTTTCCAGTAATTATAGGAATCACATGTCTGTAAGGCATAGAACCGGAATTAGGCCATTCAGCTCATTGAGTGTGCTCTGCCATTAAATTATGGCTGATTTATTATCCCTGTCATTCTCCTGCCTTCTTTCTGTAATGTTTGATGCCCTTACTAATCAAGAACTTATCAATCTCTGCTTTAAATATACCCAATGGCTTGGCCTCCACAGCCATCTGTGGCAATGAATTTCTCAGATTCATCACCTGCTGGCTAAGGAATTTTCTCCTCATCTGTTCTAGAGGGATGTACCTTTTTTCTAAGGCTGTGCATTCTAGTCCTAGTGCCGCACCCCTCCCCCCTACTTTAGGAAACATCCTTTCCACATTGACTCTATCCAAGCCTTTCAATATTCAGTCAGATTCAATGAGGTATCAGGTGGACAATGGAACAAACTGAACAGAAATCTTATTACACTTCCATAGTACTGATATGCTAGGTAATGAAGTTCTAATCATTATTGATCATCTTCCGTACAAATATACAAAGCAATATGGGAGCAAATGTGAATGAAATAGATTCCATTTATTAAATCTTAACACATCCAATATTAAACATAACAATAACAACGTTATGATAATTTGTCTACATACTCACCCTTCCTCCCCAACAAATGTAACATAGAGTTTATTTCTTTGAAGGTCTTTCCTGGAACAGCCCATAATTTGATTGAATGCATCTTCAAGCAAGTGATCCCTTCTGATGATCAACCTTTATTTAAAAAAAAAATGGTGTTTACTTTTGAAAAAGAGCAATACTAGAACAAGCCATACATATCTTAATTTCGTCTCAAATGTGAAAGTAAATAAGCACTCAGTCAATATCCTGAACCCCAAGCTATTTACTTCTTGTGTTCTGGAGATGGTAAACACCTTTGAACAGATTATACTGCACTATCCCGGATGGATTGTTTTTTAAAGAGGTGTAATATAAACCCACCATCTCAGAATGATTCAATACTATGCAGAACAAATGGCTGAGAAAGGGAAAATAGAATCTTCTTCAAATCTAAAGAATGTGGTTTCTTATATTCATTGCTGTTGACAAATACTTTCTGATACACATAAAACATCAGAATAACATTCACACAGCACAAGAATCACTGGTCAAAAACATTGTGTCAGGTTCATAAAATTACAGACATTTCTATTAATTCCCCAACATTCACACCTTGATACAATGCTGTTGTAATTTTAGTCCTGTAATTAACTCACTTTAATTTCCCTGGTCCTTGTCCATAGCCTTTTGTTTCAAGCTTTCTGTAGAAGTTTCTGAGCTTAGCTTCGAAGTCCCTCTTGTAAGGAGCTGGAGCTCGGGCATTGGCTCGCTGGGTACCTGTAAAAAAAAAAGAAAATGTGTTTAAACTCAGCTCCAAATACCCTCATCAACCCCATGTCAAGACATCACAAGATTTGAAATTACTGAAGTGTAGCAAAAAGTTCAACAATTGATGCTGCTGTTGCATGTCCCAGTCAGCTTTATATGAATGCTAAGATTTGTAAGCAACTAAATCAATCACTTCACTATAGTATTGATAAAGGATTCAATTTCAAAAAAATTAACCCATCTTTCTCTTTTAGATGCTGAATTAAATGGGAACTATGTATTTTCTGTTCTATCTCTGGCTTGACTCCAAAGAATACTCCATAAAGCAAGGAGATAAGAACAGGCCAGTCTTTTGTAACTGAGGGCCACTGGAAATTCTTCTATCAATAGGTAGTGAATCTCAGGCCTTTTCTGTCCTCCAATGGTGTTGGAAGCAGATCATTTATAGATAAATATTTGAATGATTGAGGAATTGGGGGCTATGATGAACTGGCATGTTGAGTTGAGTTCAGCGTTAATCAGCTATAGTCATACTGAATGGGCAGGACAGGGCAAGCTTGAAAGGCCTTGTAGGCTAGTCCCCCTCTATTCCTTTGTGCTCTAGTCCACTGCGCACAACAGGAATGTTTCCATTCACTGCCAATTTGAAAGTGTAAAAATTAGCTTGGAAGATGGTTTAACAGGAAAAAGTTATTGGGTTAATTTTCTCATATTGTTGGGTCTATGCTGAATTTATTTTTTTTTTTGCTATCAAGTTGATGAAAGGAATCACCAGAGTCTTGCACTGCAAAGGCATAAGCTGGAAATACAGTAAATTCTTCTGGTCTTTATGCTATATTCTCTTCCAGAACCAATAATGAATGAAATAATTCTGAAAAATTCCAAGTATAAATTCAAGAAATCGGAAATAAAAACAGAAAATGCTGGAAGTACTCAGCAGGTCATGCAGTAATTATAGAGAGAATAACAGAGATAATGTTTAAGGCTAATGATCTTTACTTCCAGCACATTTATACTCTTAATCCAAGGTAAGTGAGTTAGAAGTTCACCGAATGGGTATCACAGCAACCGACTAGCTTTTTGTATCTCCTGATAAGAAAGCTTTGGATATCTCACTCAGAACAAAAGGTAGCTGATAAAAAAAAATCAACATTTCATATTTTATTGCCAAAACATTTCACAGTGCAATACTCTCTGCAAATGTTCAGACCACCTTCATTGTTAGAGGAACTGCAAATGGCTGAATCTAGTCTTTAATTATGAAAGAAAACATGTGCAATCAACAAGTGAAGCCCTGTGCACTCACTATTCAAATCATTTCACAGAAATATCCAAAGTTGGAAAGTTCTCACATTTCAGTAAATTCTTTAATCCTTCCTCAGTTGACTATAATATTATTGTTTTCCCCACTCTCTTTAATTAAAAATTCATCTCCATAAATCAATAATAACAGCACTGTCACAGATAATAAAATATTTACAGGCCAAAATCTCTTGGCAATTAGGATTCCTTATTGTTCAGTTCCAAGATATGTAATTTAATTCACGCTTTCTAACTTTTCCTTCTGGATCCTTTACACCTTTACTTCTATTTGATCATTTCCCCCTATGAATTTTTCAGCATCTTTCTTTAATTAAGAATGCTTTGCAATCAAACATACCAGCTAATCAGCATGGCTGATAAATTTCTCTACAGAAACTATGTTATTACTTTGTGCCGAAGAGAGGATTGCTCATATTTACACCTTGCACCAGACTTCATTACTTTTGTTGATATATGGTTAGGTTATCTTGCATTTACCTGGGGAATTCTGAGGTGATGATGCAGGGGATCCCCGTGGAGACTGGCAATAACTGGGGTGAAGTAAGGCATGAGGTGGCACGTAGGACATAATCTCATCTTCAAACAAGCTAAATAGGAGAGATGACAATGTACACATCATTACTTTTAAAGATATGCTTTCCCTTTGTATAGTTTTTACAACTGCATCAGAATATTTTACATATTAAAATATTAATATGGGACTCTGATGATTTTTCAATAATTATTTTTCTTTCTGATTTCAACTCTCGCCACAGATTTCCAGACCTGGAGTTTTTCAGGCACTTTTAGTTTTAGCTCTTCTCAGGCTTCCAGCTGGGTACAGGTATCGATTATAATCAACGTTTGTATGCCAAACTCCGCCACCTTCGTGAAGGTGGTGGAGTTTGTCATCGAAACCTCAGCTATAATCGATACCTGTATATGGCATCGACTCTATGTCTACTTGATATTCTTCTGTATGTGACTTGCCTTTGTATTTTGTACAGTTGTCTCCCTGTTTCACTCTCACCCCAGTGCTTCTGCCATGTCTCCTCAAAACATGTTTTCTTTCTTTCTTTTTAAATCTTTTTATTAATTTTAAACAAACATAAATGAAACATGAATACAGAGAGTTTGAAAGTACATAATTAACAGGTTAAGTATACATTCATATAAATGATAATCCATATATAATAACCTCCCAAACTCATAGTAATTATGAAAAAAGGGAGTAAATAAGAAGAAAAAAAATCCCCAAAAAAGAAAAGAAAAAAATACCTAACCAACATGGGCCATTGCATTATGTCAAATATACACAGTAGCGTCAATAACTCCGCACCTCCATCCAAATAATTAAGGATAATAGAATCAGGGTTTAGGAAAAGTCAGTTTAACTGATATGAAAATGTTGGATAAATGGTCTCCAAGTTTCTTCAAATTTAACTGAAGAATCAAAGACAACACTTCTAATTTTTTCTAAGCTCAAACGAGAGATAGTTTGAGAAAACCACCGAAATATAGTTGGAGGATTAATTTCTTTCCAGTTCAATACAATAGATCTTCTAGCCATTAATGTAACAAATGCAATCATCCGTCGAGCTGAGGAGGATAAACAAATATTATCCACCATTGGTAAACCGAAAATTGCAGTAATAGGTTGCGGTTGCAATTTGATATTCAGTACAGTTGAAATAATACCGAAAATATCTTTCCAATAATTTTGCAAACAAGGGCAAGACCAAAACATGTGGGTCAACAAAGCTACTTCAGAATAACATCTGTCACAGGTTGGATTACCATAAGAGTAAAATTGAGCAAGTTTATCCTTGGACACGTGAGCCCTATGTACAACCTTAAATTGTATTAGGGCATGTTTAGCACAAATAGAAGAAGAATTGACTAATTATAAAATTTTCTCCCACTGCTCAGTGGGTATAAGACAATGAAGTTCTTTTTCCCATTCCTTCTTAATTTTTTCTGATACTTCTGGCTGTATTTTCATGATCATGTTATAAATGGTGGCTACAAAACCCTTCTGGCAAGGATTCAGAGCTAAAAAATTTTCCTTAATGTCCATTGGACATAATTTCGGAAAAGACTGTAACATATGATTCAAGAAATTTCTAACTTGCAAATACCTAAAGAGTTTTAGGTAAGTTATATTTATTAGATAGCTGTAAATACTTATTAAATATTTACAGAAGCCTAAGAAGGAGGGTGGTTTGGCCTTGCCAAACCTGAGATTTTACTATTGGGCAGTCAATATTCCATATTTAATATTTTGGACACAAGAATCGATTTATAGCATCTTGCCCACAATGGGTAAATTTGGAATGTAAATCTGTACAAAAAAATCTGTACTTTTCAGTGTTTTCAATTCTAGGATCTTCACTTCCTTTTTCTTTATCTAAGTTGAATAAACAAATAACCAATCCCATAGTTAAACATACATTGCGAATATGGTTTCAATTTCGTAAATTTTTTGGCTTGAATAAGTTTATCTTATCAAGCCCTATTATATTTAACTTTTTTTTACCCTCTTTTATGGATCAAGCCTTTGTATTATGGAAAACAAAAGGTATAACATGTTTTCGTGATCTATTTTTAGATAATAGTTTTATGTCCTCAATACATGTTTTATAATGCTTTTGACTTCTGCTCTGCTTTGAGGGATCTATTATAAACAATTTGAGTGATTGTTTAGCTTTTTCATTACCCTCTACACCACAATAAACAGGAACCCAAAGAAAGTTTACTCCTACCCCATTTTTGGTCAGTGTATATAACTTGCATAGAAAAAAAACCTCAATGGCCTAATTTTGCTCCTGTGTCTTAAATTTGCTAGAAACTCCTTATAATAACCACAAAAAAGTCAAATGAATTTTTCACTATAGGAACTTCTGGTCAAAGAACCTTTTTGTTTATTTTTGTACACGTCTGATATTTTGCTAACAGGGTGAGAGGTCCATCAACGGATGTAGATAGTGGGAATTATAAATCTTTTGAACAATTAGGCAGGAAATCAATGTTCCTTCAGATTATAAGTTCTTTGTTCCAATCAATAGTTGCCACAGTGATTGAAGTAAACTCAAAAGTAAAATACAAAACTACATTGGTCATGTTACACTATTTACTCTGAACAATTGGACATATTTGAAATATCTTACAGAGAAGATAATCTGAACTTTTATTAAACAATTCACAAATAGAGATACAATAGGCAGTGAAGTCAACAAATGCCAAAATCTAAGTGAATGAACACCATACTGCCCAATGGTTAACTGTCTGAATCAACTGTTTCAATAACTCAATGCAAGTGTTGTCCTGGTTCACTATTTTATTCCTTTTTTGGGCAGCACTCTAATATGAACAGGCAGGCTCTAAACAGACCCTGTATATACCTCAATTCATGCTATCAAAATACAATCATCCTGAGGCTATTTTCCCCATAACAATTTTTCTTTCAACTCAATGTTGAAGTCTATCTTTTGCCTATCAGGATCATGCTGACAGCAAGAGTCTGCAAAAAACATCAGTACCGTTTTTTTAAAAATTTCTTTCCTTATTCACTTCCTCTCCAGATTCTCTCATCTACAGTTACAATTTATCTACCACTGTGATGAATCTCACCTGGTCCCTCAACACCAGCTCCATGGCAAAGAAAGCCTAGCAGCGCCTCTACTTTCTGCAAAGGCTGAAGAAAGCCCAACTCCCATCCCCCATCCTCATCACATTCTACAGGGGTTGTATTGAGAGCATCCTGAGCAGCTGCATCATTGCTTGGTGCGGAAATTGCACCATCTCGGATCGCAAGACCCTGCAGAAGATAGTGAGGTCAGCTGAGAAGATCATCGGGGTCTCCCCTCCCGCCATCACAGATATTTACACTACACGCTGCATCCACAAAGCAAACAGCATTATGAAGGACCCTACACACCCCTCATACAAACTCTTCTCCCTCCTGCCGTCTGGGAAAAGGCACCGAAGCATTTGGGCTCTCACGACCAGACTATGTAACAGTTTCATCCCCCAAACTATCAGACTCCTCAATACCCAGCCTGGACTGACACCTTACTGCCCTATAGTCCCGATTATTATTTATTGTAATGCCTGCACTGTTTTGTGCACTTTATGCAGTCCTGGATAGGTCTGTAGTAGTTTTTTTTTCTGTGTTGTTTTTTTACGTAGTTCTGTCTAGCTTTTGTACTGTGTCATGTAACACCATGGTCCCAAAAAACGTTGTCTCATTTTTACTATGTACTGTATATAGCAGTTATGGTCAAAATAACAATAATTGTGACTTGACTTGAACACCTTTGGGATGTTGGAGGACACTAAAGCATCTAAAATCCTACACAGTCACATGGGTAATCTACAGACTCCTTACACATAGCACCAGAGGTCAGGATTGAACTAAATTGCTGTGCCAGTAGCTCTACTCACTGTATCCCAGGACCACCCACAAACATGATCATAGCTTTCCCCATTATTTCATCTTCCAGCCTCCACCACTACCTTCCCCTTCCCCCACCTGCCCATCATCTCTTTCTTCATCTGGTTCCATCATTCACTGACTTGTAAAGTATCAAAAGCAATGAGGGAGATTAAAACATCGAGGCAAATGCAGAAGGTGAGCATCATCTGCCTGCCTTTTGATCGCTCTGCTACTAGAGAAGAGAAAGCCTGGAGAATGGTATTCAAGTTTTCTGTGTCTTGGATATGGACTTGGTCTATAGGTTTTTTTTCCCAGTCTTATAGTTTTTTTTATATATTCTGTGTACTTCGCCCGATCTTTCTCCTTTTTTTGTGCAGGGAGGGGGATTTGGGGGTTGATGTTCTGTTTTGTTCAGTCTTTTGGGTGAGAGGAAGGATTTGGGGGTTGATGTGCCTGTCCTGTGTTGTTCATTCTTTTGTGCGAGAGGAGGGATGATTGTGTTGCCTTTCTTTTCTTTTTTGACTACCCAGAAAAGAAGAATTTCAAAGTTGCATACTTTGACAACAAATGAACCTTTGAAGTGAGTCTTTTGGCATGAAACTATGTCTTTAAGTCTGACATCATATACATGCATCCAGATGGTCACAAAACACCCCCCGTGTTAATGTCCGACACGATGCAGGATTCTAGACAGAGAGCTCTCCAACAGTGGTTAGAAGTTCTTTTGTTGGCATAATCCTGGACTGATAACCCCCACTTACCTTAACAGCATAACAAGATCTGCATCACTGGATAATCGCCCAAGTCCGCTAGTCCCTTCACTTCTGATGAACTGTATCTTGTCCCTATGGAAATATCCAAAGAATCCAATAATGTCCTCAGAATACAAAAGAGTACACATCATGCAAACGACCAAGCACAGGACAGATGAGGTAAGGGTCAGTCGTGATTACAAATGAGGCTGCAAACACTGTTTGATACAGGCGGGATGCAACACTAGTGCGTCTAAGAGTCACTCATTTCAGCATTGGCTTCCTGTCATGGAAGAATTTTGCGCTGCTTCTTTTCACTGACACCCTTCCTGCTTTCAGCAGCTCGTTTCTGGCAGCAAAACTGATTTATGAGCTCACTGACGAAACTCCTACAAAATTATAATCATCCATCCAAATCAGTGACTAGGTGTAAACTTGCTTCATTTTGCATTGGTGTGGCAGAATATTTACAAAACTGGGATACTTGTTTTTTTTAAAAAAAGGACAACCAATATTGATAGGTTATCATCTTTTATTTAAGACAGTATCAGTTGCACCCACACAAATAATCCCCACTTTTCCCATTACTCACTTGTTCTGGATGAATTGAACTGCAGAAACTATGCAAACACATATACAGCCAATTTTTACTGCCATTTCTGCAAAGCTACCATTATTTTAGCAGGGCAAATCTCATTTATCAATAGTGCAAATCTGTCTGAGTTATACATCAAATGCATGTAGCATAATCACAGCTGTGGAAGACAATGCATGTAGTTTTGCTGGTAAGATACCAAACAGAGGAGTCCGTTTTCACTATGTGCAGTTCTGCCCATGCCAATGATACTTTTTGTGGAATTATGTCATGCCAGGTGAGTATTTCAAATCATGAATTAGACTTACCTCATCACATTGAAAACATGGAAAGGACATTAACATGTGAGGACAAAGTGAACTGGGTCACTTTGTATTGTGGGTCTTAAGGCATTTATAGACAAAAAACTGAAATAAAAATCCAAGACTACCAATACAACTATGCTTTACACTTTAAAAGAAATAAATTTAAAAAGAAATAAGATGAGCACATCATTAATTCACTATCTCTATTACCTATTGCCAAACCAACAATACAATCTGAAATTTTCCAGATTGAATCATATCACTTGATGGATTCACTAATTTAAAAAAATCCAACTTTGTACCATACTGCGCAAAAGTCTTAGGCACTCTAGATATTTTTTAAATATAAATTTTGTTTTAGATGTTTATTTTTTGTCTTCTGCATTAGTGTCTCAGTAGAAAAGACCAAATTTTAGGTTTCCAAACATTCATTTTCCAAAAAAATTAATGTTACAGAGGATTGTTTATATTTTGTTAAAGAAAGTAACATGTTAACTAATAGACCACATTTCAAGTTAAGGAATGATCACTTTGTAGGTATGTACCCAGTGCATGATTAAACGGGATGCTAATGACCAGTGGTATAATAAATTGAGTGAACTAAACTAATTAACTGAAATAGAAGTGGTATAGAAAAAGTCAAACTGGGCAATGGACAACCAAACTAAAAGGTAAGGGTGGGGCAGGTAACACAGTTTAACCGTCAAATCATCAATTCTTACACCATAGCAAGAGTGAGCCTTGCAAACTCCTGTGACAGCAAACTCCTTCAAGGAGTGTCAAGTTCTTCTGAAGAAGCACAAAGAAACAGGTAGGGTTGAGGACCAAAAACGCAGTGGTCATCCACTGAAAATGAGTGTAACAGACAAGAGATACATCAAACTGACGCCCCTTCTAAATCAGAAAAATTCTAGCACTGCTCTGAACTCACAGAAACCATTGGAACCCAAGTACACCCTTCTACAGTCAGGAGAAATCTTGTCCGAAGTAGTCTTCATGGAAGAGTTCCAAAAAGCTATTCCTCGGAAATGGAAACAAAGCTAAGAGACGCACCTTTACACAAAAGCACAAGGTCTGTGGTGCCAAACAAAGGTAGCAAATGCACTGGACTGATGAGCAGAAGTTTGAAATTCTTGGCTCAGGCAGAAGGTAGTTTGTCCATAGAAGAGCTGGAAAGGGTTACATGGATGAGTGTCTGCTGGAATGAAGCACAGCGGAGGTTCCCTGCAGGCTTGGGGCTTCATTTCTGCAAATGGAGTTTTTGATCTGGTCAGAATCCTCAAAGCTGAGGAGTACACACAGATTCTCATCCATTATGCAGTACCATCAGGGACACGAGTGGTTGGTCCCAACTTCATTCTGCAGCAGGATAATCACACCAAACACATGGCCAAGGTCATAAGGAACTATCTGCTGCAAAAAGAGTAAGAAGTTTTGCAACAGATGGTACAGCCTCCATGGAGCACTGATTTCAACATCATCAAGGCTGTCTGGGATTACCTGGAGAGACAGAAGGAAGCAAGACAGCCAATATCTGCAGAACTGTGGCAAATTCTCCAAGATGCTAGGAACAACCTACCAGTCGATTTTCTTATAAGACGGCACATGTGTATCTAAGGGAATTGAGGGAGTTTTAAAGGCAAAGGGTGGTCACTCCAAATACTGATTTGATTCAGTGTTGTTTTTTACTGATTACCACTCTTTATAGTAATTTTTTGATATTTGGAAAGTTCTCATTTCATTACTTTTGGAAGCATCTTTGCTTTACAGAATTTTTTTAACATGCGCCTGTTATGTACCCCTAGGGTTCACATTTTCTGTGGACAATCACTTTAAAATTTCGAGAGAATGAGACTGGCTTTTGGACACTGGTTGTGCTGCTATTGAGAGAAAGAGTGGGGAGGCATCCAGTGCAAATGAGAGAGAGAGAGAGAGAGAGAGAGAGAGAGAGAGAGAGAGAGAGAGAGAGAGAGAGAGAAGATTTAATGTTATGGTTCCTCGGCTGATTGTTTACTTTTCTCCAAGGACACTTTTGCCTGCTTGTTAAGATTCTTGCAGAACAGCAGGGAGGAGTTGGTTGATGGACAGCCGGTGTCCAGCATGTGGAGATAAAAAGCAGGTCTGCAGAGACACAGACAGACACACCACAGGACACTGAACAAGCTGTGTGCACCCACGTAAAGGTGGGGGTTTTGGAGGATCAATTCAGGGAATCGATCAGTGGCTCACAGTGTGAGAAGTTGCGACCGGTGGGAAACTATTTGTGTGTCCTCCCTTGCCTGGGTGATAGTTCTACCACTGAAGAACGGTCGTACGTGGTATGGTCATAGTCGGTGCCCACAACAGGAAGACAACGGGAAAATCGAGGGCAACAGCATCACCTCTCACTTGCTCCAACGATACTCAAACAACTACCTCGAACTGAACTGAACTGAACTCGTCACCATTGTAAGACTCTATCCATTTACCCCTAGCTCTGAAAGAGCCTGGTTTTGATTTCTATTTCCACACTTCTGTATATATCATTGCTAACCTGTTTCATATATTTGCATTTTATAGTGCTATATTGCTTAGTTTACTAATAAACACTATTAGTTTACAGTAATACCAGACTCCAAAGTGTTTTCCATTTCTGCTGGTTCTTTAACCCGGTTACGGGGTACGTGACACGCCCAAGACTTCAGCACAGTACTGTATAAAATTCATTCTTGGTCTTCCTGCACCCAGTTTTGCATTTGATTTCCCTGCCAATGTTGAACGCATCAACTTCCTCCATTTAGGAATGGCCTATCTCCTGAGCTTCCAAGCTGTGGACTATGCATGTGTGGCCCACCGCAATGTGGTGTCACCATGTGATGACCTTGCTTATATAAATGTGAAACCAGTCCCACTGGCCAAAGTAGAAGGGAGCAAAGTGTCAAAGCCAGCAGAAATACATTCTTATGTGTAGGTGACTAGGTAACAGTACTATGCAAAAGTCTTAGGCAAATATATATATATAGCTAGGGTGCCTAAGACTTTTGCATAGTACTGTATTTGTCATCATGGACTGGAGAGAGAGTTTTTAAGTCTGGCAGGAGCAAAGGACGTTAGGAATGGTGAGGGTGGAGTGCTGCAGGAGGGGTGTTTGACAGGTGGCAGAGAAGGAGTGCCAAGGGTGGGAGGTTGGCTTGGGTACAGACACACCCAACCCTGAGATACCAGGCAAACGATTTACTGATCAGAACTGAATGCTCTGGTGTTTCCCACTCCCTCCCCCCTTCTCACCCATGTTTCCACTCTCCCTGCTCCCTTCCCCCCTGAGTCTCTCCGTCCACAATAGAGACCCATATTGGAATCAGGTTCATCACCACTCACATATGTATTGTTTCTTTTCCTGTGGCAGTACAGTGCAATACATAAAATTACTACAGTACCGTGCAAAAGTCTTACGCACCCTAGCTGTATATACGTGCCTAAAACTTTTGCCCTGTACAATACATTGCCTGTTTCTACTCTTAAAAAATGAAGTTCCACCTTCTCTCAGCACAGTCATTAAAACTTCTTCTCTTTTAATTGACTCATAATATTTTCACTGGTGCAGGTTTCATTTCCCAATATGTGAGTCAAAATAAATTTGCAGGTATTTATATTTATTTGCAAATATCTAAGTAACTGGAGTTACAAAGAGGGACTCTTCATTTGGAATTCATACAGCCTCAAGCTAGATTTTGGGAAGGATACAAATGGACAATGATATACTGTATATTTTTGTTATATCCTTTTGCTGACTCCAGTGCCCTCTCCTGCCTCCACCTTTCATTTTCATCCCCATGTAACCCCACTTCTATGAACTTTGACGTCAACACAACACTGAGCTCAGCTTCATAAGTCCTTACTTTCACTTCCACTTCCATTTCACCTCCTGGAGGATCCTCCATCTTAAAATAATACTTTCCATCCACCTGGGAAACTATTCCTGACCACTTACCCTCTCGTACAGCTTGCAAAATCCCAACATTGTATCACTGTTTCCATTCCGCACTGCTTCCTTTAACCAATACACTGTGAATATGCGACACTCCAATTTCTCATCAAACAGAAGAGTGTAGTGACTGACCTTCAGCTCGTGTGGCTGTATGCCATTTCTCTGACACCATCTCCTATGCCCCCACTTTCCCACCCCGCCCCCACATCCCATAGATCACAACCCCAGCACAAAATATCAGAACACCATGACCAGATTTTTCAAGTACTCTGTCTCTGCCTCTCAGGCGTTTCATGGCCCTGCACCTCTCCCTCGTGCCTCATCACAGACTTCTATTTCTGCTGTCCCTTGCCATCCCATTAAAACTTGGCTTCGAACTTTTCTAGTTCTGGCAGGAGTTCACCAAAGTAAAGGTTAACTCTTCACTATCTGATTTACTGAGTGGTTCTAATTTAATTTCATGGCATTGAAAAGGTGACCCACACTCTTATTAAGCTATTTGACTGATTCTTCACCATTTTAAAATACGACACTGAGCATTGCAAGTATTTATTACATTAAAATTAAAGCATTACGTCAATAAACACACAATTACGGAGAATAAAATGGTCCTAATATAAGAGTTTAAGAACTAGGAACAGGAGTAAGCCACCTGGCCCATCGAATCCATTCCTCCATTCAATAAGATCATGGCTGACCATGACTGTGGCTTCGCTCCACTCATCCGCCTTTCCCTCATAATCCTCAATTTCCCCACTATATATAAAACTATATGCCAAGTGAAAATTTTGATTAGGAAATTATTTAAGGGGAATACATAACTAATGCAAAAGCAGTTATTACAAATGATACTAAAATAGCAAACTCTTCTCCATCTTTTATACCACTTTAATACTGCAGTGCTGAGAATCTTGTTCCCACACCGGATTCAATAACTAAATAAGCAAGACAAGTATAATTTCCAAGAGGCAAAGTAACTTAAAACAATAACTGAAATTGTGCAATACTGCTGGGAAAACAGTCTATAAGCTTTTCAATGTGTCTGGCATTTAAGGTAAAATAATCAGAACTTACATTCATTAAAATATAGTCACTTTCCATAGACCTTATATTCTTTTAAATATAATCACTTTCCACAAACTACCAAAGAACATAAATAAATGACAAGATGAATTCACTAAATGACCAAAATCATCATCCAACAAAACAGCAAAATCTGGACCCAGCTAGAAAAGCAGTGTCTTGTGCACTAGATGCAATTTTTAATTTTGTAAGTTACATCCTTGTTGTTAATTCACATCATGTTAAATTTAAAATACTTCCCTATTGTCGTAGAAAAGCAACATGCATCATCAAAGATCCTCACCACCCAGGCAGTGCTCTTTTCTCGTTGTTGCCATCATGTAGAAGGTACAGATGATTCAGGACTCGCACTACCAGGTTCAAGAATAGTCACTACACCTCAACCATCAGGCTCTTGAACAAGAGGGGATAATTACACTCACTCTATTTCTGGTGTTCCCCCAACCAATGATTTCACTGGACTCAAATGACTCTTTATCTCATTATTTCATGCTCTTGTTATTTATTGCTATTTATTTATATTTGCATTTGTACAGTTTGTTGTCTTCTATGCTCTTGCTCTTTTATTGATCCTGTTACAGTTACTGTTCCAAAGATTTGCTGAGTATGCCCACAGGAAAAAGAGACTTAGGGTTGTATCTGGTGACATGTATGTACTCTGATAATAAATTTTACTTTGAACATCGAAACATGCGTTATCAGAAGATGCACTGACGGAATGTGAATGTGTCAGGTTAATTGCTAACCCTTGAACCGCTGCTATTGGTGAAGATGTTCCCACAATGCTACCTGAGAGGAAGGAAGCTCGTTGGGCACACAGTAGTGTAGCAGTTAGCATGATACTTTACAGCAGCAGTGATCTAGGTTCAATTCCCACCACTCTCTTTAAGAAGTTTGTACATTCTCCCTGTGACTGTGTGGGTTTCCTCAGGTTCTCTAGTTTCCTCTCACATTCTAAAGACTTATGGGTGAGTGTTATTAAGTTTGGGCATGCTATGTTGGCACTGGAAGCTTGACGATGCTCGTGGGCAGCCCCAAGCACATCATCAGACCCTGTTGGTCATTGAAGCAAACAAATTTCACTGTACGTTTCAATCTACAGTACATGCGATGAATAAAGCTGACCTATCTAATCTAACTATCTTTAATTTTGGCTGCTCTTGTTCTTTTCAGTGACAGTTTAAGATATGATGTCAAAGAAGCGTTGGCCAGACTGCTGTATAAATTTTACTGACTTCTCTATTTACAAATCAGGAGAAAAACAGGCTAGTGGCTCCCAGAAGGACTATGATTGATGCAAGAGCCCAATGCAAACACACCCATATTATTACAGGAAGCATATTCATATTCATAACTCTCAAGAATTGTTGATTTCAGACATACATCTGCGAAGAGGTTAACAGAGATAGGTAGGACATCAGAGAATCAGAAAAGCACCAGAGCATTCTTGTGCACCTCTGATTTATTGGAGATTTAAAGGCACAGAAATATGTCAGAGACAAGAGACCTGCAACAAAAGATTAAATAGAAGCCAGTGTCTGACACAAAGATACAATTTCACTAATGGGGATCTGAAATTGCCCATACTGCTATTAAAAACTGTGATGGACAGCACTCGGTAAACACACTCCTTACACACACACACACACACACATCATTCTGCTATCGTTGCACTGAGTGAAGACACTTCAATGTCTTTCCCGGTATATTCTCGCTGTGGGTCCTAAACCGAGCTGATGCGCTTAGGTTGGCTTTATGGTGCCTTTCCCGCCACAAACAGTGGAATATTCCATTTCTTTAGTAACGGGCATGTGCAAATGTGTATATGTTGTTTGTATACTGTATTTAAGGTAGATATTTCTGTTTATTTTGTAATATGATTGTAACTACATTATGGAGTGCATCATACTCTAATTCGTGTCTAGTCTTAAGTTAACTTTGTTGGTAACTAAAGAAAGTGAGTGCCGAATAAAAAGAAGCTCTTCACCCTCAGTGAGGGAGAGATAGAGGCTGCCAGAAGTTCACATTGAACAAAAACAGAATGGAGCTATTATTGTGTTTTCTTTTTGTAAATATTGGCTGTTTTTGCTCATTTCTGTAAGTTTGATTTTTGATGTACCTAATAGACACCCTTGCACTAAAGTGCTAAGTGATTCCAGCTATTTTTTCCTTTGGTCAAAACCCACCTATCAAACTAAAACCCTCCGAAATCAGAGGTTCTGGAGACAGAAGGCCTAGAAATGAATTATAATTGAAAGACCTATTCAGAATAGTTTTGTGCAGAGTTAAGTGTCACAAGCCCACCCTGCTAAACAAAACAAAGCCATCCCAATTCTCGCCAGATGGTACGGTGGCAGAGAGGAGTTGGTGCTGAGGAGAAACTGGATGGTCCAGCACAAGGGAGGGTAAGAGGGAAGAAACAGCATTGCAGGAGACAGGATGCTGGTAAAGGAGAAGAGAATGACATTGGGGGATGGGGATGGAGGGAGTAGAGAGATGGGAATCTAGGGGTTAGTTGAGAGAAGGGGGAGTTGGACAAGGAAGGGAGAGGTGAGAGTAAAGGATATACTGAGTAGGGAGTAGAGACAGAGGGAGGTAGAAGGAGCAGTGAGGGAGAGAAAGAATGAAGGAGAGAAGATACAGATGGAGGAGAATTAGAGAGAGAGAGATGAAAAAGTGGTGAAGGAGAGAAGGGATTGTGTGGAAGAAAATCAAGTAGGCTGCTGGATAGAACTTCTTAAGTCTTGCTCTGGAAATCTTCGTGTTATACACATCCATTCCACAAAATGTAGTGGTCTACCTTATAAGTGATAATATTGATTATAGATGGAAAAAAATAAAAGGCTTTTTATTGAACAGTTCATATCATGTGATGTAAATAGATTCAGATTTGCTTAATTTATTACTTAAATCTAACGATTGCAGAACATTCCACTACATTTTTCCAGCCACCCACACCAATATCAATAAGTGAAACTGTTATGTTACTTCTGTAGTTTAATTTTACTTCATAGACTGCAAACATAAAAGCTAAATTCTGTACTACTAAACTCCTTAAAAAGGAGCTTTACTTTTGATTGAACTAAGTCAGTTATGTCCATGCCCCCTTCGTCCTGAAACACTATTTGTTAAGCTACTCTGAGTTGGAGTATTGAGCTTGCCATCCCAGTCTAACCACCACAGTTACTACATTACACATTCATACCGGTTGGCCAGATAGCAGCTCTCAATTGTAACCCTGCCTACGGCGGGGCAAGAGGAATTGCTGCACATCAGCCAGCCAGCACCGAACAATAAATATTGTCGCTACGGCGCTACCAAAAAAGGTAATTTAATATTTGACAAAGTCTGCTGAGTTCACAACGAATGGTAAAGTGATGCTTTCTTGCAGCATTTCAATTTACTGCTGACACTGATGGTGCCATCATGTGGTGGGGATATTTGAAATGTAAATTGGGAGCATCCATACAACCCGTTCATTACAACAATGTTATTAGCTGATTCCTGATTCTGATTCATTACTCTGAGGTGCAGCTCAAGGTCAGTTCATCGTAAATTTCAGTAAGTTAGTATAGAAATGATTCATGAAGTCAAGTTCTGGATATCTTAGGCAAAAGTAGTCAACCTTCACAGTGAAGAAAATGCCTCAGTGGAAGTATGATTTTTATTTCAATTCTGGGGAAACAACTAAGTTAACTGTGTGCACAGAATTAAAGGACTGAGCATAAAAGCATCAAAACAAGTTAAGGTTCAAAGGAATTTTTCTCCAAGATTTCTCGTTAACAAAACACAATTTATGCAATCTGTGTGTGCTTGGTTAACACCTTTTATACCAAATTGAGATCATTAAGTTATTGTAGTTTAGAATAGACTGAAATCACTAGAAATTATGTGGGGCGTGACGCGTCCTCAGCCACTGGCATAGCATAAATGCCACGCTAAGTAACATATCAGGGACAAATTGCTAATGAGGTAACAAGGATATATATTTTTTCATCAAAAAAGGAATGCACCGAGTAGAATCCATGTTTTGTGAAAAGAAAATGCTCAATGGGCTTAAAGCAGTTTTATTCGCTCTTTCTTACACATCACTGCAGGGCAGATGCAGGGGCTGAGATATTGGAGGGGTAACTGTACCAGAAAAATGTACAGCATCACATAACCAGCACCATCACTTGGACAATCAATGTGATTACCTGAGTGAGTGATTCCTGATAAGGTCTGGTTGGCGCTCTTGAAGAATTTCAAAGATGTTTGGTTGACGCAGAAATGCTACAATTTTATCATTGTAAGCTGAAAACAACAGAATATCTCATCAGGTCAGGGATTATAAAATGGAGAATGCTGAACTGATCTATAAATTGGAGCAATTGAAATGACTCAACATATAGAGAAAGATTCATACCATCTACTTAAACCAAATCTGCCTCTTTTATTGGAACTTGTTGCTTGAAGATACATTAACCAAAGTTAAGAAAATTAATGTAATGATGGACCGAACCCCTTCTCCCATCTGACTTCTATCTATTGTCCATACACTTTGGTAAAAGGGAGAGGAGGCCTGCGTGAAAAGGAAAGTTCCTCTGTGTAATCTAGACTTGAATTTCACAACAAAATGTCTCCCCGATTTCTCGATCAGTATCTGGGGCACCAACCAATGCAAAATCCTGTCCCACCACTCTGAGCTGCAGGCCTCAGCCTATACAGATTAAAATGCAATACATCGAACAAGTCTTTGCATCACCACATAAGTCGAATAATAATCTTGAATCAGGTAGATAATGACAAAAAATTACTGACATCCAAAATCAGTATATTAATAATTATTCTTGTTCATTCCTGAATAACCCCAGTTACATGAAGTTATGCAGTGACAGAAGACTAATCTGATTACTTCAAAAGCATAAGTTCATGGAATAAAAGTACCACGAAAAACTTTGGCTTGGTATTAAACCAAAGTACCTGCTGATAAGCAAAGATTCTGGAGCAGGCTGCTCCATAATGCAACCAGCGAAACTAGTAATAATCAGCTTTGTTGAACTATGTGAAAGGAATATTTTAGGCTTATTCACTAATTACAAAAAAAGTGTAAACAAATTCAGAATTTTTTTGAAAATGCTCAGGTAATATTTTAGAATACAGGTACTTATATGAGCACTTTGCAAGAAATCAAACCAAGAAGCGCCTAGCAAGCTCTTTGTGATTCAAGATATAACAGACTAGATTAAACGACATGGATTCAATAGACATCAGGAGTCTCAAAAAATATTAATAGTTTGATACTGTTAAATTGTTTGATTTAAAAGAATCCGTGAAACATAAACTACTCAGAAGAAACCAACATCATTAACTTCATGTAAGTAGGGTCAATAGCTGATGGATGTACCAAAATGTGTCCCTAATTCCTACTGAAAATCTATGAAGTAAAATGAACAGTTTGAATAAAATCAAATACAAAATGCGCCAAATAGTTATGGAAAATACTGAAGCTGTTCCATGTACATCAGAATTCCTTGGCCCAGATGCTTTGATACACATTTTAAGTAAATGTTCACTCTGCTGGAACCCCTTAGGTGATTTACTGCCACCCTGTGGCTGGAAGCAGAAGCAGCACAGAAACAGATAAGCAGAGGACTAAAGTGTAAAGCAAATGCCACATAACTACAGTATTCAATTGTGTTCAGAGGATGATGCTTTTTGCTGATGCTATGAATATTTGCTGACAAAGAAAGCCAATGTGAGGCATGACTGGACAATACTGGAACATCTTCAGGGTAAAGTATTTGTTGACATAAAATATATTTAAAATGAATTAACAAAATCTGTTACCCTTCAATAGGCAGCATAATGAAAGTATTGGGAGGCAGCAGGATTTTATTGTTTGAAGCTCATTCCCACAATGGCCCTTCAAATCATCAGCTGTACATATCTGCATGAAATAACAAGAGATGACTTACCAACTGGTACCAGGTCCTGACTGTGGTTTCGACTGATGGTGCCAAATGTACTGGATGGTCTGGGCATCACTGGGGGCCCTGGATGGCGAGAATCATCTGCCACCTAGCAGAAATAATCATTTAGTGGATACAAAACACAATGATATATTCATGGGCGGTATTTTAACTATTATTTCAACGGTTGACTAACCTGATGAATCAATTTTCATTTCTACATGCTAAAAGCAATAAACTCAAGATTCCAATAGACTAACACCCCACCTCTACCCTCACCTCAATTCCTTTTCACTTCCATTTTCTAAAATGTCCTTTTCCACAAAGAATAAAGGCCATGAGATATAGGAGAATTAGGCCATTCAGCCCACTGAATGGGCTCTTCCATTCCATCATGGCTGACCCATTATCCCCCTCAACCACATTCCTCTGCCTTCTCCCCGTAATCTTCGATGCCCCGACTATCACCCTCCTCTTTAAATATACTCAATGACAACCTCCATAGCCGACTGTGGCAACGAATTCCACAGATTCACTAATAGGCATCCGCTAGTCTCGTGAGACCATAGATTTGTGCCTTGGAAGGTTTTCCTGGGTGCAGACCTGGGCAGAGTTGCATGGGAGACCGGCAGTTGCCCAAACTGCAAGCCTTCCCCTCTCCAAGCCACCGATGTTGTCCAAGGGATGGGCACTAGGACCCAAGCAGCTTGGAACTGGTGTCGTCGCAGAGCAATGTGTTGTTAAGTGCCTTGCTCAAGGACACAACACGCTGCCTCAGCTGAGACTCGAACCAGTGATGTGCAGATCACTAGACCAATGCCTTATCCACTAGGCCACACGCCAACACAGATTCACTACTCTGGCAAAAGAAATTCCTCCTCATCTCTGCTCTGAAGGGACGTCCCTCTATTTTGAGGCTGTGCCCTCTGGTGCTAAACACCCACAAGAGAAAATATCCTCGCCACACCCACTCTATCTAGGGCTTTCAACATTCAATAGGATTCAATGAGATCTCCCTTAATTCTTCTAAACTCCAGTGAGGACAGGCCCAAAGCCATCAAACACTCCTCATGCATTAACCTTTCATTCCCAGAATCATTCTAGTGAACCTCCTCTGATCCCTCTCCAATGCCAGCACATTATTTCTTAGATAAGAGACACAAAACTGCTCACAGTTCTCCAAGTGTGGTCTGACCAATGCCTTCCAAAGCCTCAGCATTACACCCTTGCTCTTATATTCTAGTCCTCTAGAAATGAATGCTAACATTGCATTTGCCTTCCTCACCACAGACTCAACCTGCAAGTTAACCTTTAGTGAGTTCTGCACAATGAATTGCAAGAACCTTTGCACTTCTGAGTTACGAATTTTCTCCAAGTTTAGAAAATACTCTATGCCTTTATTTCTTCTACCAAAGTTTATGACTATACAGTCAGCCCTCCTTATCCGCGGGGCATTGGTTCCGGGACCCCCCATGGATACCAAAAAGCATGGATACTCAAGTCCCCTAGTGCGGTGGTCTTTAAGACCCAGCAGAACCCCAGACTTTACTTAACATGTCTCAGTGCAGTGGACATTTGGATCTGGCGGCTTAACTCTGAATCTGCGGTGTTTCTGTTCACAAAAATAATCACGATCACGATTGAAAATAAGGTAGAAGTAATAAAGCGATCGGAAAGAGGTGAAACGCCATCGGTTATTGGAAAAGCGTTAGACTACAGTCGGTCAACGATCGGAACAATTTGAATGGAGTATGTGAAAGGCCCTACCCCGATGAAAGCTACAAATTATTACTCAGCCACGCAGTGGTTTAATTATTGGAATACGTATGTTTCTTAAGTGTTTTATATGCATAGAAAGGTAAAATATGTACTATATACTAAGAAAAACGTTTGACTAACTGATGCTAAATAATACCGGATGTACCTGTTCCGATTTCAAATCCGACTTAAAGACGGACTCAGGAATGGAACTCATTCATAACCCGGGGACTGCCTGTACTTTTAAGTCATTTCTAGATTACTTATAATACCTAATACAATGTAAATACTATGTAAATAATTGTTGCACTGTAGTACTTAGGGAATAATGACAAGAAAAAATAGTCTGTACATGCTCAAACGATGAGTGCTGGAGAGAGAACTTCTGGGGGGTTTTCCCGATCCGCGGTTGGTTGAATCCGCGCATGTGGAATCCATGGATAAGGAGGGCCAACTGTACACTTCTCTACTCCATATTCCATCTGCCAATTCTTTGCCCATTATCTCAATGTGTCTCAAGTCCTTCTGCAGACTCCCTACATCCTCAACACTACCTAACTGCCCTCTACCCATCTTCATATTGTTGACAAACTTGGTCACAAAGCCATCAATGCCATTATCCAAGTCATTGACATATAATGTAAAAAGAAGCAGTCCCAAAACCACCCCCTGCAGAACACCACAAATCACCGACAGCTAACCAGAAACAGACCTCTTTATTCCCATTCTTTGCCTCCTGCCAGTCAGCCAATCTTCTGTCTATGCTGCTATCTTTCCAATAATACCAATAATATCTTGTTGAGCAGCTTCATATGCAGCACCTTGTCAAACGCCTTCTGAAAATCCAAGTAAAGAACATCCTCTGACTGTCCCTTGCCTATTCTGCCAGTTAATTCTTCAAAAAATTCTAACAGACTTGTCAGGCAAGATTTCCCCTTAAGCAAACCATACTGACTTTGGCCTATTTTATCATGTGCCTTCAAGTACCCTGAAACCTCATCCTTAATAATGGACTCCATCATCTTTTCAACCAGTGACTTCAGGCTAATTGGCCTATAATTTATTTTCTTCTGCCTCTCCCTTCTTAAGGAGTGGAGTAACATTTGCAAACTTCCAGTCCTTGGAACCATTCCAGAACCTATTGATTCTTGACAGATCATTACTAATGCCTCCACAATCTCTTCAGCTACCTCTTTTAGAACCTTGGGGTGTAGTCCATCTGGCCCAGATGATTTATCTACCTTCAAGTATTTCAGCTTCCCAGGCACCTTCTTAGTAATAGCAACACACTCACTTCTGTTCAGATGGTCTCCAATTCCTGGCATGCTGCTAGTGTCTTCTACATTGAAGAATGATGCAAAATACTCATTAAATTCGTCCACCATTTCTTTGTTCCCTATTACTGCATTATCTCGCCAGCATTATTTTCCAGTGATCTGATATCCACCCTTGCCTCTTTTTCACTCTTTAAATATCTGAATAAACTTTTGAAATCCTCTTTTATATTATTGGCTAGCTTACCTTCATATTTCACTTTTCTCTCATGTCTTTTTAGCTGCCTTCTGTTGGTTTACCAATTATCTAACTTCCCACTAATGTTTGCTATATTATATGCCTTCAACCTCTCCTTTTATACTGTGTTTGACTTCTCTTGTCAGCCATGGTTACACCTCATCCTTCCTTTAGAATACTTCTTCATCTTTTGATACATCTATCCTGAGCCTTCTGAATTTCTCCCAGAATCTCCAGCCATTGTTGTTTTCTAGTCATCCCTGCTAGTGTCCCCTTCCAATCAACAGTCTAGCATCTCCCTCATGTCTCTGTAATACCCTTTACTATAATACTGATGACTTTATCATCTCCCTCTCAAACTGCAGGGTGAATTCCTATTGCAACCACTGCCTCTTAAGGGTTCCTTTACCTTAGTCTCCCTAATCAAATCTAGTTCATAATCTAGAATTGTTTTTCCCCTGGAGCAGGGGTTCCCAACCTTTTTTATGCTATGGATCCCTACCATTAACCGAGGGGTCTGTGGTCCTCAGGTTGGGAACCCCTGCACTGGAGGACTCAACCACCCCAGCAGCATCATTTTCCACGCAAAGGCATATGACAAATTCCCTCTTTTGGGATTGATCATCAACCTGATTTTGCATATTGAAATCCTCCATGACATTAACACAACATTACCCTTTTTGACTTGCCCTTTCTATTTCCCATTTTAATTTATATCTCACATCCTGGCTACTGTTCAGAAATCTGTACGTTAACTCCCATCAGAGTTTTTACCTCTGCGCTTTCTTAACGCTACTCACAAGGATTCTACATTCTCCCATACCATATCACCTCTTTCTAAGATATTGATGTCAATTTTTAAACCACCAGAGCCACCCCACCCCTCTGCCTAACTGACTGTCCTTTCAATACAATGTGTGTCCTTGGATGTTAAGCTTCAAATTATGACCTTCTTTCAGCCACAACTCAGTGATGCCCACAACGCCAATTTCTAACTGCATTAGGATGTCATCTAACTTATTCTGTACACTATGTACATTCAAATATAACACCTTCAGCCCTGTATTCATCACCCTGTTGGATTCTGCCCCCAGTTACACCAACTCAGTCCAGTCACTGCAATTTTGCCCTATCATCTGCCTGTCCTTCCTCACAGTCTCACTGTACACTGCATCTATACCAACTGCCCAATCACTCCTGTTCACATTCCCTACCAAATTAGTTTAAACCCTCTCCAGCAGCTCTAGCAAACTTGCCCTCAAGGACGTTGGTCTCTCTTGGGTTCAGTTGTAACCCATCCTTTTTGTGCAGGTCTCATCTTCTCCAGAAGAGATACCCATAATCCAGAAATCTGAAACCCTGCCCTTTGCACCTATTCCTCAGTTATTCATTCACCTGTACTATCATCCTATTCCTGGCTGGACTAGCACACGGCATTGGCAGAAATCCAGACATGACTACCTTGGATATCCTGCCATTCAGCCTTTTCCCTAATTCCATGTACTCACTGCGCAGAACTTCTTTCTCTTTCTACCTACATGATTGGTGCAAATGTTCACAATGAATTCTGGCTGTTCATCCTCCCTTGAGAAGATTCTGCAGCCACTGAGATCTTCTTGATCCAAGAAGAAGATCCACAAGAACATTAACCAATAGAAACAGAAACAACTCACTCAGCCTTTTGTGCTTGCTCCACTATATTAAAAATTATTCCTCTTCTTTTACCATGATTCATTTTATATCAATAGAAATTATTGACTTCTCTTTCAAATATCACTCAGAGGCTGATCCTCTTGGGGAGAGAATCCCAAATATTCACAACTCACAGGTTAAGAAAAAGATACCTGCAGCTCACACCTAAATGGCTAACCCTTTACTCAAGACTGTGACCCCTGGTTCTAGATACCACAAGCCAGAGCAAATGCCATCTCTGAATTCTGTCAAGCCCTTTAAAATTTTTCTGTTTCAATAAAATGACCTCTCACTCTTGTAAACTAAAGAGAATCAAGGGCCAGAGTGCTTAATGTCTCTCATCCCCTTCCCAGGAATCAATCTGAAGAATCTCCAATACACTCTCTCTGTCACAATTACATCTGCCTGAGGTAGAAAGATCAGACCTGCATGTAATATTCCCTGTATAGTTGCAGGGAACTTCATTTGCTCTTGCAATAAAGAAGGATTCCTTGTGATCCACAAGAGGATAATCAGGAATGACTTGCCCTGATTTGTCTTCCATTCACCTCTCTTTTGATGGGAAAAAATGTTTGTACACAACAGGAGCAAGGAAAACACAGGTTATTCATGGTTGTAAACACAAAACTATCACACAAATAACCTGGTTTTGAACACCGTGTACTCAGACTCCAACATGGTCCCAGATTTAGTTTTCAAAACAAACACTGATTTTCAAACACTTGAAAAGCATTTTCTCCTATTTAAAGATACATATTAAATATATTGATTCAACCTAAAATAGACACTTGATAAGCAAAACACAAAAAAAAAATGTTAAACAGGATTTAAAGAACTCTAAACAGTTTCCTAATATGAATCAATTCATATTCTTATGCAAGATAATCAGTTCCCCAATATCCAAATAACATTGCACCACATTACTGTAATTTCAGTGATGGTCTACACTTGTGAGTGAGACATGTTTTTGACCACAATAAAGGACAGTCAAATCAAAAATGTAGGTCTTTACCTCACCAGCACTGTGGCTGCGCTGCCTTTGTAAATGTTGCCGATGAACTAATGCAATTGAGGGCCTGGCAGTCTGAAGAGGGAGCCTTGGGTCTATGAAAGTGGTGCTGCGAGAATTGTGATCAACAAAAAAGGGCTGGAAAAGGACACATAAAATCAGGAGCTTGCGACTGCATGCTATTGTGTACAGTTCCAAATTAGTCACTTAAAGTTGTGAAAACAAACACTTCTTTGATAATGAAAGTGCACCTTTAAATATGACTGACCAATGTCAGGTGTCTAAACAAACTTTGTCCATTATTCCCTGTTCACTAAAGCCAAATATTTATCTCATCTACAAAATAGTTCTGAGATTGGAAACAAACCCAGTATATTTGTACAATATGGTTAATATGTAGTGGTTAGTTTAAAATTCTGTGTGGTCTCACCTTGTCAAATGTCCAACATTTGATATAACATAACAGAAGGTAACTGACTGTTTTCATTAACGTGCGACTCATGACAACTGTCAGGTTAGCCGCCAGCTAGTTATAAAATCAACTTGCCTTATTCCACTTTGCAAACTGAACTGCATAGATTTTAAGTAATCCCACACATTTTCTGCTGCACAAGAATACCTCAGCAATCAAATAATAATAATTTTAGAATGGGTGGGGGGATGCAGCCACCAGCTTTTGGACGGGCAAGTCTTATGAAAGGAATGCTTGGTAGTATAACGACTGCTCACAAATTTCTTCAGATTATTCGGATAGATTGAGCGATGATAGGTCTGACCCAGTTTACCCTCTTTCCTCCACCACTTTGAGTGTTACTCTGCCTCAAGGTAAGTCACAGACATTCAGAATGGAAACAAATCCTTCAGCCCATCTGATCCTTGACAACTAAGATTCCCATCTAAGCTAGGTATGGACCACATCTTTCTAAACCTTTCCTATCTATGTGCTCGTCCAAGTACCTTTTAAATACTGCTAACTACCTTTCTCAACCACTTCCACTGGCAGTTCATTCCATACACTTACCACCACCTGAACGAAACCCCTCAGGTTCCTAATAAATCTCTTCTCTTCCTCACCTTAAATTATCCCTCCTACACCTTGATACGCCAACTCTGGAGAAAATTCAGTGCATATTAATGAGACCGTGTGCAAAAGGACTGTGTGCTTTGTGGTTATAAAACTGTATTATTGCTGCGACCAGCAGATTCAGAAGACATGCTGACCTTTTCTTTTGTAAAGATCCATCCTTTTTAACATTGCGGAACAAAACAAGCCTGACCTATCTAATGAGGAACTAATCACTTGATTGTCAAGAGGAAACTGAAGGAATCACCCCCAGGATTTCTAATCAGAGCATGAATTTAAGAGTAAAAAGTATTAATTCTAAAAAATCAATTGAAATGCTATGAAATCATGCTACAAACCTGGCAGACTAAAATTACTGATTTTATATACTTCAGTCTAAACTGGAATCTTTTATAAAAATTTTGTGAAAACTTGAGCTTGGCCCAAAAGTTTCACTAAGTGATGTGGTCAGCAGACATTGCGATCAAGTTCATGAAATGGGCACTCTCCTCCATGCTGCTCACCTTCCCCTGATGGTCGTGCTTCATCTCCCAGCCTCGCGGAAGCTCCAGCTGTTTATTAGCAAATAAGTTCAGGAATGCCACCAGGTCTCGATTGTGCTGATAGCGTTCAAAGTTATGGGCATCTCGCCTTACTTTGGTGACCATGTGTTTCAAACATGTGTTGGTCGAAAACATTCGATAGGCACGCTGATAAGAAACAAAGTTAAAGGAAATGATGACTGATGTATGTAAAATGTTATATATAGCTCAGGCACTTTCAATTAGTGCCAATACTTGCAAAGAGATCCTTTAAAAATGATTGCATTTGACAACTTCCCATTGACCAGGTATAACTAAAACTGTGATTTCCATGAACAGCTTGATTAGCCATGCCTTTGTTTAATGCCTTTCAATCCTGATGTTATTTATGTATTGAGATAAAGTGCAGAATGGGACCTTTCGAGCCACGCTGCCCAATTCTAGCCTAATCACGGGACAATACATGGTGACCAATTATCCCACCAACCAGCACATCTTTGGACTGTGTGTGGAAACTGGAGCACCTGGAGGAAACTCACCTGGTCACAGGGACAATGTATAAACTCCTTACAAGTAGCGGCAGGAATTGAACCTGGGTCACTTGCACTGTTAGGTGTTGAGCTCTCACACTCACAAGCATCTCACATTTTAAAAATATAAACAATAAAGCATGAACTTAATAATCTCTGAGATAAAAAAGTCCCCAATTTTACATCATGTTGCTACTTTAGTGCTCAAGTTCTTTAAAATGGTTATTAAATCAGATTAAGATAAATCAACGTTTCATAAGCCTCTCTTAAATTTCCTGTTTGCAATGAAATTAAGTTCAATACTTTGAGCATCACCTGAAAATCTATAATGTTTTGATTCAGTCATTCATGTGGCTTTTACCCAAACCCTTTCCGAATCAATCAACCTATCTTAAAGTATGATTTACAGGATATCTGGATTATGATCAGATACAGACACTCACAAGAAGTTTCTTTGAAATAAAATAATTGTACCTTTCCTTTCCCACCTGTTACATCCATCTGTTTGATTTATTTTGCATTTGCTGCAATAAAGTGCATGTCATATTTACCCATGCAATTTCTCTATTACTTGCTGCAAATATTTACCATGACATTATACAGCACGGAAACAGTCCCTTTGGACCAATTAATCCATGCTGACTCAGGTACCGACCTGAGTGAGTCGTATTTTCCTGCAGTTAGCCCATATCCTTCTAAACATTTCCCACCCACGTATCTGTCTAAAATGTCCTTTAAACATCGTGCCCACCTCTACTATTTCCTCAAGTACTCATGCCATATACCCACCATCCTCTGTGTGTAAAACTTGTCTCCCCCCACCCTCCCAGGTCCATTTAAATCTTTCCCTTTTCACCTCAAACCTGTGCCCTCTACAAGGTCATCCCTAAGCCTCCATCACTCCAGGGACAACAGCCCCTGTCGATCCAGCCTCTCCTTATAACTCAAGTCCTCCAAACCTGGCAACATCCTTCTGAAGCTTTTCTGCACCTTTTCCAGCTCAACATCCTTCTGATAGTGAAGAGACCAGAAATACGCAAAATTCTTCAAATGCAATCTCCCAATGGCTTGTACAGCCATAACATCAAGGCCCATCTCCTGTATTCTGTGGCCTGAAAAATGAAGGCAAGCAGGTCATGTGCCTTCTTCACCACTCTGCCACTGTCAGGGAACAACAAACTTGTACCTTGAGAGCTCCCTCTTCTTCAACAATCTCCAGGGCCCTGCCATTTATTGTGCCAGTCCAGCCCTGAACTTCACAAAAATACACCTCACACCGGTCAGAGCTAAACTCCATCTGTCCACTTTCCTAGTTGATCCAAGTCCCTATGAAGCCTTAGACAACCTTCTTCAACATCCGCTCTACCACCAATTTTCGTGTCATCTGCAGAATTACTAACCATGCCACCTATATTCTCATCCAAATCATTAATATGGATGATAAAAAAATAGCGGTCCAGCACCAATCCCTATGGCACACCACTGGTCACAGGCCAGCAATCTGATAAACAATTGTCCAGTACTACTTTCTGCCACTCCATGTGTTCTAAATACTAACAGTAATCCAGATACATGTGAAGTGGATACTTCATTTACTTTTTATG
This sequence comes from Hypanus sabinus, assembly GCF_030144855.1. Classification (NCBI taxonomy): domain Eukaryota; kingdom Metazoa; phylum Chordata; class Chondrichthyes; order Myliobatiformes; family Dasyatidae; genus Hypanus; species Hypanus sabinus. The sequence goes on from NC_082709.1 coordinate 43,318,241, forward strand.
TTGACTTTCATATGGCTAGATCACAAAGTCTACACAAGCCAAGCCATAGTAAGTGGTAATGAGAGAGGATACATCAGCACAATAATTGTCACCACCACATGGCCTTCCCCATATCTCCAATTTCCAGTGTTTTGTACATATCATTGTAGCAAATTAAATACATCCTTATTCTTCTTTGACAGATGTTCTGATGTAATTGATGGCTATGTCCAGTTTATGCTATTTAAAAACTTTATGATACAAACCTATCTTTAATTCATTTTAATTTTATTGTTTTTAATCCTCAGTTTAATACATAATATCTATTGTTTTCTAAACTCTGGTGGAGATAAGGTGGGTAAGTAATATTGTTAACATAACCTTTTCTGAAAGCATAAATGTTCACTATCTTAGAATGCATGGTAACTTCTGGTTGCACAGATGGGCTAACTTAATAAAAAAACCCCAGCTAAACAAGCATGACACTTGTGCCCAAAATTCAGGATTAAATTAATTCTTCCAAAATGCTCTCATCTTGGCCTCAAGGTGACCGTGCACACCACACTGCAGTGCAGCTTGGGGCAGCCCAAGTTCCCCATGCTCTCAGAGTAATCAGGACATTCAGCTGAATAAAAGAACAGGATCATTCGCTTACAGGATTGGAATGGAGCACTGTGAAGAATTCCGGGCTGGTGAAGAATTTGACAGGAGGAGACTGCAGAAGTAAATTCATCCTGGTGCGAGTCGCAGAGTGAGAAAATGTAGGTTCTCTCCTGAAATCTATCGAGACAAAGCAACAGTCATGTTGACGATTACCTCTATTTGGCATGCTTATCACGAACAATCACTGCTAACAAATTAAGTTTATCGACATCTTCTCAATGAGTGATGGCCAATATGTACTATTTTATACCACACAATATTAAATGTTATTTTGTTAACTGTTTACGATGTAAGAGTGCAGTTTTTAGCCCTTACTTTAGATAGTGCTTTACAACAATTTATTGCTCTCACTCTTTAAAGCACTGAGGCACTTTGGGACAGGAATATTTGGCATTGAGCCACATGATTAGACATTTTTCCCCAAAAATTGCAGCTGCAGAAATAAAGAATGCTGAAGAGTTCAACAGGTCAGGCAGCATCAGAGAGGAGAGAAACTGCATAGATATTTCATTCTCTGATTGCTTACCCATTATCAATCATCTCCAAAGCCCATACTCAAGCAGCTGCCTTCACAATTACCCATCCTAACCAAGAAATTTCCTCTCCAGACATCATTATTCTCCACACATCATTTTCTACACTACCCACTCCTCCCCTTCTTTACTCACCACCATCCCCCCACCAACAATCCACTTCCATTAAATTTGTTTCACGGTCTCGAGTCTCCACAATGCCACAGAAAAGCCCTGCACATTGCACATGCATACAATGAAGTATTGGAGTCTTGGGACTTCACGAACAACGTGCATAGGCCATAGTACAGTGTTGCGTTAACAAACCCCATCCTCCCGTCACCACAACAGGGACCGTGCTCTCCTTGTCCTCACTTACCATCCCACCAGCCTCCGGATCCAGCATATTATCCTCTGCAACTTCCGCCACCTTCAACAGGACCCCACCACTAAGCACATCTTTCCCTCCCTACCCCTCTCTGCTTTTCGCAGGGATTGTTCCCTCTGCAACTGCCTGGTCCACACGTCCCTCCCCACAGATCTCCCTCCTGGTACTTATCCCTGTAAGCACAAGTGCTACACCTGTCCCTACACCTCCTTTCTTACCACCATTCAGGGCCCCAAACAGTCCTTCCAGGTGAGGCAACACCTCACTTGTGAGTCTGTTGCTCCCGGTGCAGCCTCCATTGGGGAGACCCGACACAGATTGGGGGACCGCTTCGTCGAGCACCTACTCTCCGTCTGCCACAACAGACAGGATCTCCTGGTTGCCACCCACTTCAACTCTGCTTTACATTCCCATTGGGACGTCCATACATGGCCTCCTCTACTGCCATGATGAGGCAACACCTCATATACTGTCTGGGTAGTCTCCAGCCCCTTGGTATGAACATCGAATTCTCCAAATTTGGTAATTCCCTCCCTCTCCCATACCCCATCCCACTTTCACTCTGTCTCCTCTTCCTGCTGCCTATCACCTCTCTCATGATTCTGCCTTCTACTACTCATTGTGCTTTCCCCTTCCTTCTTCACCTTTCCTGCCTATACCCCCCCCCCGCTTCCCCTCCCCCGCCCCTTGATCTTTCCTCTGATTGGTTTTCCACCCTTCCCCCCACCTTCTTTATGGAGCCCCTGCCTCCTCCTTCTTCAATCCTGATGAAGGGTCTCGGCCCGAAACGTTGACTGCTCATTTCAACGGATGCTGCCCAACCTGCTGAGTTCATCCAGCTTGTTTGCATGTGTTGAGTTGACCATAGCAACTGCAGTGTACTTTGTGTTTACTTCACTTGTGAGACTGTTGGGGTCATCTATTGCTCTCGGTGCGGCCTCCTCTACATCGGCGAGACACGACACAGATTGGGGGACCGCTTCGTCAAGCACCTCCACTCCCATCTGCCACAACAGACAGGATCTCCTGGTTGCCACCCACTTCAACTCTGCTTCACATTCCCATTCGGATATGTCCATTCAAGGCCTCCTCTACTGTCATGATGAGGCCAAGCTCAGGTTGGAGGAGCTACACCTCATAAACCGTCTGGGTAGTCTCCAGCCCCTTGGTATGAACATCGAATTCCCCAACTTCCGGTAATTCCCTCCCTCTCCCTTCCCCCATCCCACTTTCACTCTGCCTCCTCTTCCAGCTGCCTATCACCTCTGTCATGATTCTGCCTTTTTCTATTACCCATAGTGCTTTCCCCTTACATTCCTTCTTCACCTCTCCTGCCTATCCCCTCCCTGCTTTCCCTCCCCCACCCCTTGATCTTTCCTCTGATTGGTTTTTCACCTGGCACCTTCCACCCTCCCCACACCTTCTTTATAGGGCCCCTGCCCCCTCCTTCTTCAGATGAAGGGTCTCGGCCCGAAACGTTGACTGCTCATTTCAACGGATGCTGCCCGACCTGCTGAGTTCATCCAACTTGTTTGTACGTGTTGCTTTAACAAATATTTTGACATGCAATACAATTTCCAAGCCATCATCTTGAATTTAACTTTGGATCTAGTACTACAATGCAGTTTTATAGAGGAACTTTAAATGTTTTTTAAAATTAGTTTTCTTTCTTTTAAAATAATAAGACCATAAGACATAGGAACAGAATTAGGGCATCTGCCTGTTCGAGTCTGCTGCACCATTACATCAGGGTGATCCATTTTCTGTCTCAGCTCCAATCTCCCATCTTCTCCCTGTATCCCTTCATGCCCTGACCAATCAAGAAGCTATCAACCTCTGCCTTAAATATACAATCAAACTTGGCTTCCACTGCTGTCTGTAACAAAGAAATCCACAGATTCATCACTCGCTTGTTAAAGAAATTCTTCCTCATCTCTGTTCTAAAAGAACACCCCTCTATTCTGAGGCTATGTTGTGTCCTCTAGTCTTAGACTCTCCACCATAGGAAACATCCTTTCCATATCCACTCTATGACGACCTTTCACCATTTGATAGGTTTCAATTCACTCATTCTTCCGAATTCCAGTGAATACAGGCCCAGAGATATCAAACACTCTTCAAATGACAAGCCATTCAAACCTGGAATCATTTTTGTGAACCTGCTTTGAACCCACTCCATTTTCAGCACATCTTTTCTAAAATAAGGGACCCAAAGCTGCTCACAGTACTCCAAGGGAGGCTTCACCAGTGTTTTATCAAGTCTCAACGTTACATCCTTGCATTTTTATTCTACATGCCACGGAAACTGGCATAAGCACCGGCCTGATGAGCCTGTACTTTAACTTCAATTTTTATTCTAGTCATGAAATGAATGCTAACATTACATTTGCCTTCCTCACCACAGACTCAACCAGCAAATTAACCTTTAGGGAATCTTGCACAAGCGCTCCCAAGTCACTTTGTGGATCAGTTTTTTGTATTTTCTCTCCACTTGGAAAATAGTCAACCCTTTCATTTCTTCTTATTTCTTCATTTCTTATACTTCCCGACACTGGATTCCATGTGCCACTTCATTGCCCATTCTCTTAGTGTGTCTTAGTGCTTTAGTAGCCTCTCTACTTCCTCAAAACTACCTGCCCCTCCACCTATCTTCGTATCATCTATGAACTTCACAAGAGACCCATCAATTCTGTCATCAAAATCATTAACATATAACGTAAAAACAATCAGTCACAATAGAGACCTGTGGAACACCACTCGTCACTGGCAGCCAACCAGAAAGAGGCTCCACTCTTTGCCTCTTGCTAGTCAGCCACTGCATTATCCGTGCTAGAATCTTCCCTGTAATACCATGGGCTCATACCTTGTTAAGCAGCCTCATGTGTGTCACCTTGTCAAAGGCCTTCTGAAAATCCAAATACACAACATCAACCAATGCTCCTGTGTCTATCCTGCTTGTAATTTGTGTAAAGACACATTACCAACAGCCACACACAGTAAGCACACACAAGATCACAATCACATAATAAGAGTCCCGAAGCCCACCTCCATGCGATGCCATGGCTTGGTACTTGATGCATAGAAGTCAACAAATACTCTCTCCCTGCCTCTCTCTTCTGCCCTTTCCTCTGCCTCTCTCCCTTCTAGAAGAGTGGAGTGACATTTGCAATTTTCCAGTCTTCCAGAAAATAGTGATCATTACTACTGCCTCCACAATCTCTTTAGCCATCTGTTTCAAAACCCTTGGATGTACACCATCCGGTCCAAGCGACTTATCCACTTCCAGACCTTTCAGTTTCTCAAGAACCTTCTCCCTAGTAATGGTAACTTCACACACTTCATGACCCCTGACACCTGGAACTTACACCATACTGCTAGTGTCTTCCACACTGAAGACTGATGCAAAATACTTACTCAATTCATCCTCCATTTCCTTGTCCCCCATTACTACCTCTCCAGCATGGTTTTTCCAGTAGTCCGATAACCACTCTCACCTCTCTTTAACACTTTATGTATCTGAAGAAACTCTTGGTATCTTCTTTAATATTTTTGACTAGCTTATTTTCATATTCCATCTTCACCTTCTTAATGACTTTTTTCAGTTGCCTTTTGGTGGTATTTGAAAGCTTCCCACTAATTGTTGCTGTATTATATACCCTGTATTCTGCTTTTACGGTGGCTTTGACTTCTCTAGTTAGCCACGGGTTGTGTCGTCCTGCCTTTAGAATACTTCTTCCTCTTTGGTATGTATATATCCTGTGTCTTGTGAAGTCCTTCTAGAAATTCCAGCCATTACTGCTCTGCCATCATCCCTGCCTGGTAATGTTCTTTGTTTAAACTGAATTTTTTGAATCAAATTTATTTAATTCTTACATCCATCCCACAACTTGTGGGTGTAAAAATATTTGTGCCATGACTCTGTCACAATGTACAGACACGTGAACTTAAAAGTATAATAGCTTGTAGAAAGAAGCTGCCCTCCAGCCTGTTGGTCTTGGCTTTAATGCTGTGGTACTGGTTTCCAGACAGAAGCAGCTGAAACAGTTTATGGGTGGGGTGATGTAATGATCTTCTGGGCCTTCTTTCTGCACCTACTGCTGTAGATATCCTCAATGAAGGGAAGTTCATGTCCACAGATGCGCTGGGCTGCCCGTACCACTCTCTGCAGTGCCCAGCGGTCAAGGTTGGTGCAGTTCCCGTTCCAGGCGGTGATACAGTCAATCAGGATGCTCTCAATGGAGGATCTGGGGGCTCATGCCGAATGAAAATTTGAGGGTTCATGAGAATTCAGAACTCTGGGCACTCAAACTTGGACTTAATCATGAGCATTATATAAACATAAAGTAACAAAATCTAAACATCAAATGCCTGCATCAAGATCACCCATAGCTAGGGCAGACATTCAACAAACAGAAGTTAAAGTACTGGGATAGATCAATAAATCATTGCTGTCTAGAACACATATTGCTTGGTGTTACATTTTCCAATTACTTTAATCTGCAGATCAATGAATTTCTCCAGCAATTTTTGAAGATTAACAAACTCAGACAGTTGACTGCCTGCAGCAAGGACCACTTTCCATAAACAAATAGAATCTCCACATCTACATGAATTCAAATATCTTGATAAGTAAAAGCATTTTAGATATTTCATTAAAATGAGAATAAAACATCTCCATACATTACAGATATATTTTAATACAAATTATTTATTTACAAAGGGAAAAAATCCTGCTGTCTTCATGCATTAATCAACAGAGTAAACTGCTGCTAGTAGCCAGTGATTTGCATCTGATTTTTAACCAAGGATACTAGATTTAAATGGTCAATTATTTTGACTTCTTAAAGATATCTGGGATCTTGGTGAAATATGGGATCCACAGTGTATCAGATTGCAAAATTGAGAAACAAATGGAGAATCAAAAGTGGACTGAATTACAGTGGTACACACTCAAAGTCAGATTTGGTCCATGAAGAAAACTGGCCTAGACAATTTCGGTTCTTGGTGTTCCTACTATTACCAAATGTTTCGGGCACAGAAAATGCCAAGAGTCAGATACATGCTGTTGTAGGATTTTGTCAGTAAAACATGGGAGAGTTGTTTTATATGCCTAACAATAGCCACAGCCCCTTACTTCCATTATGAACAATCCAAAAGTTGCTGCCTTACACTAACATCATTATGTCAGACACAGTCTCTTAAAATGAACACAACTCAATGACAGTGTGAATTACGTGGAATAGTTTCTATTATGAACAATATGTGTCATCTGTCACCCATTACATTACCCTACACAGGCCCATTCCCCACCCCTCCCCCCCAGAATTCAGCAAAACTGACATTGAGAGTCTGCCTGAATCTCATACCAGGCTCATGTCCTATGTGCCTTGATCGGAGCTCATCCAGGGGTATGCTGACGAGCACGTGGTCATGTTGTGATGTAGGGGGGTGGTAGTGGAACCATCCAGGTTTTGGTGAGCCAGTCTAAGGTGATTGGAAGGTTTACCCTTCCAATCTACAATAGAAGTTTTTTCACCCCGTTCCAAAATGCAGATAGACTATCGTAAGGGGTCTTAAGGTGGTGGTGGGGGGGGGGGGGTGGGTTGATGCACATCATGGTGGATAAAAATGAATAAGATGGAACGTAGGTCAATTGGAACCGAGTGCTGCGTGCCATGATGGCAGGCAGGAGTGGGTGCAAAAGCATTGAGTTTACTGAGAAAGGTGGAATGCTGCAGAAACATCCAGCAGGTAGTTGTGGTTTCAGGAATAAAATCACCTGGCACCCGTAGTGGCTGCCCATACGCCAACGGCAGGTCTTCTTCTGGAGCCATTCTGAGCCCGAGCAGGACACATGGGAGACGGTCACGCCAACCCTCATCTGGTAGAGAGATCCTCAGTGCAGCCTTTTGGGAACGGTGAAGCCACTCGCACAGGACTGTAGGTGACACACCATGGTGTTATGCAATTTAACCCTGAGGTTCTGGGCCATTGTGACCCAAAGGCCTGATGAGAATTTGGGACCGTGGTTGGAAGAAGGATCAGATGGGATGACAAACTTGGTTGATAAACGCCCAAGCAATATCGTCAGCCATTATCAACTCTGGGGGAGCAACTTCTGGCCTCTTGACGGTACAGTTCACCATGAAAAGAAGATGCCGTGAAACCACGGGAGCGGGGGGCAGGTGGTCAGGTAGAGAGGTCCATCCAGGTCAGGGAATTCAAAAGGTGTTGATGGTGCCCGAACACGGCACTTAATTTTCACCTGCTGGCACACCACACAGGCTCACACATCCCGCCCGAGGCCATGCCACACACACTTCAACTATTTTCTGTGAAGCCATAATGTGATGGCTAGGAAAGGAGTCAAAAACTGCAAGTCTCCAGTTTGCAGGCTCTCTGGGTCGGCAGCCTGTTTAGCTGCCATGCTGGCATTGTCAACCCCAATGTATTTTGTATTGATGGCAGGCCAACAGAAGCTAACAACCACAGCATTATCTTTCCTGTCAATGTGCTGTATGTCAGTTGTGAACTCCAAAATGTAGGTCAGGTGGCGTTGCAGCCACGCAGACCAAAAATCTGATGCTTTGGCCAACAAACCATGGGAAACACCAACCCTCCACTAGACATAAGAACATAAGAAATAGGAACAGAAGTCGACCATCTGGCCCATCGGCCTGCTCCACTATTCAATAAGATCATGGCTGAACTGGCCATCGACTCATCTCCACCCAACTGCCTTTTCCCCAAAATCCTTAATTCCTCTACTATGCAAAAATGTATCCAAACTTGTCTTAAGTATATTTACTGAGGTAGCCTCCATTGCCTCATTGGGCAGAGAATTTTTTACCCCTTTCATAATTTTATATGTTTTTATAAGATCTTCTCTCATTCTTCTGAATTCCAGCGAGTACAGTCCCAGGCAACTCAATGTCTCTGGACAATGAAAATGGCAGACGGCAGAGACTGAGAAGCTTGCAGTCAAGCATGTTGTACTTTCTCCCGGGGGGGGGGGGGGGAGGGTGCAATGCTGCCAGCTGAAGAAGGTGAGCAGCTGACACACACCTCCTACTAACTGCCTGTGCACAGCACCCACAGCATAGACTGAGGCGTCAGTAGTGACAGGGAGCGGGTGCGCCAGTAAGTTTGCGTTCAAAAGAGCTCTAGTCACATCCATTGACCCTCAAGCATACAATTAGGGGCACTGCCTTTAAGGACACTGTACAAGTGGAGCACAAGTTCAACATTTCGCAGAATGAAACAGTGATAGAAACTCACCACACCTAAAAACTCTTGCAGTGCTATGGTCGTGTGGAGCAGTGGGAAGTCCACAATAGCAATGACTTTTGACAGCAAGAGTGTTGCATCTTCCCTGGTGATGCGGTGGCTGAGAAAGTCAATACAGTAGCTGACAACCTGAACTGGCATTTAGCCAGTTGGTTTAAGTGTGCAGAGATGCGATAATTTTGGATGTACTAGTGACAAGTATGTTATCCAGGTGAACAAAAAGAAAATCTAATTCTTTTAACACAGAGTCCATTCATTGCTGGAAAGTCTATGCTGCATTTTTCAGCCCAAAGAGCATATGCAGAAATGCAAAGAGGCCAAACAGAGTTATAACAGCAGTTTTCAGAATGTCCGCAGTGCACACAGGCACCCGAGTCCCTGACTAAGTCCACTTTTTAAAAAATTATCTATTCAGCTAAATGTGTCAAAAAGTCTGGAATGTACCAGACTGGGTAATGACTGGGGGTTGTGGCCTTGTGAAGGCAGCAGTACTTGTCGCCATTGGACTGCGGAACCACGTGGTGGGGTGAGGTGCAAGGGCTATTCAACTTGCATACAGTGCCTAGCATTTCCAATTCATCAAGCCAGCCTTCGCACTGGCCAGCTTTTCTGGGACCAATCTCTGCATATGGGCACAGATAGGCGAGCCAGATGTGGAAATGTGCTTCTCGACCCCATGCTTTGTGGCTGTAGTGGAAAATCTGGGCTTGATGAGGTTTGGGAATTCACCCAGCAGGCGAGTGAATTCACATGGGGTGATGCACGTGCTAGACTGTGTCATCATGTGGAACTTACTGGAGGTACAGGGTAATAACCCAAAGTCCTTCACACCCACAAGCCAACAGTTCTTTTGGGTTATTCACAGTCCTCTAACGCTCAAGATATCTGCACCAAGCAGAGGCCCAGCAGCTTTAGTCGAGACAAATTCCCATGTTTAGCATCGTCCACCAAAGCAGAGCATCACATGTTGTGTCCCATAAGGTCTGACCCTGCTGCTGTTGACATTCTCCAGCAGGGGTCCGTCACTCTCTGCCTGCTCTCAAGCACCCCTTTCACACAGGGAGCATCACCCTGAAAGTGTGCCTGTAATGAACAATCGACAGCCCTAGAACCCACAGTGTTCACAGACCTCCGATGACCCGATGTGCTGGCACTGTCAAAGTTGCAAGGCAGTCGGCACTTTTTGGCGCTCATGCTGAAGTGTGAGTGGTAAAAACACAGATCCAGCATTGTCTGGTTTGGAGCCACAGACATGAATCTGCTGGAGACTCTGTTGGCAGGGTTTATTGAGACAGGGAAAGGAGGAGGAAGGATGGACCCCTGTCTGACTGAGGGGATACTACCAGCCATTTTAGCAAGCTCCCAGTAGTCCACCAAATGTGTATTAGCAAGGGCTGTGTAAACTTGATCAGTTATTTGTTGCATAAGGAGTGCTTTAAAAATGAAACAAGGATAGTGATTGCCCAGGAGAGATAGCAAATGGTCTGTCAGTTCTGAAGGCCTAGCCTCACACAGGTCAGGCAAGGAGAGCAACTGTTTGGCACACACAGTCTAAAAGTCTGTAATAAGCGAGTTTTCAGAGTGACATATTTATCACAGTCAGGTGGGTCTTCTACTAGACTCACCACTGCGGCTATAATAGAACTACTTAGTGATGCTTCAACATAGTAAAATTTGCTATTGTCCAGAGTGATTTTTCACAGTGCGAACTAGACTTCAGCTTGTTCAAACCAACTTAGGATTTTGTAATTACAACATGCGAGAGTCATTTTATCTGCTTAACGAAAGCCGCGGCCCTTTACTTCCATACAAACAGTCACCTTACATTAACATCAGACACTGTCTCTTAAAGTGAATGGAACAACTCGATGACAGTGTTTGTGCATTATGTAGAACACTTCCTATAATAGACAATGTGTGTCATCTGTCACCCATTACATTACCTTATATTGACAGATTTCATTTCATTATAAGTTTCAATTATTTCCACATAAACATGGAATACTGACCTCTACCAACCATGATTTACATGAAACATGTATTAATGAATGGAGATAGACTGCCTCCTTACCTGAACTGAAATGAGCAAAATGGCTTTCAGCTCCTGCTCCTGCATCAGCACAACAACTGGCCTGGCCCATGTCTTCGGCCCTCTCATTTGTCATCGTCCGACGAATACTCTGATATCTGGAAAAGAGTGGAAAAGAGCTTTGAAGGTTTGAAGCTATCTGGTGTTTTCCATAGTTGTGGTTTCAGGATTTGATAGGATTTTGCCTGTTCATGAGACAGATACAGAAGGGAACCCGTCTCAACACCTCTCTCTGTAATTGGATCCGGGATTTCTTGACAGAAAAGCCACAGGCACTCTGTGTTGGCAGAAACATCTCTAGCTCCAGTCACGCTGAGTACCATGTACAAACAAGCTGGATGAACTCAGCAGGTTGGGCAGCATCCGTTGAAAGGAGCAGTCAACGTTTCGGGCCAAGACCCTTTGTCAGGACTAAAGAAGGAGGGGGCAGGGGCCTTTTAAAGAAGGTGGGGAGGGTGGAATGTGCCAGGTGAAAAACCAATCAGAGGAAAGATCAAGGGGTGGGGGAGGGGAAGCAGGGAGGGAATAGGCAGGAGAGGTGAAGAAGGAATGTAAGGGGAAAGCACTATGGGTAGTAGAAGAAGGCAGAATCATGAAAGAGGTGATAGGCAGCTGGAAGAGGAGGCAGAGTGAAAGTGGGATAGGGGAAGGGAGAGGGAGGAAATTACAGAATTTGGAGAATTCGATATTCATACCAAGGGGCTGGAGACTACCCAGACGGTATATGAGGTGTTGCTCCTCCAACCTGAGTTTGGCCTCATCATGGCAGTAGAGGAGGCCATGTATGGACATATCTGAATGGGAATGTGATGGAGCGTTGAAGTAGGTGGCAACCGGGAGATCCTGTCTGTTGTGGCAGACGGAGCAGAGGTTCTCGACAAAGTGGTCCCCCAATCTGTGTCGGGTCTCACCGATGTAGAGGAGGCCACACCGGGAGCACCGGATGCAATAGATTACCCCAACAGACTCACAAGTGAAGTGTTGCCTCACCTGGAAGGACTGTTTGGAGCCCTGAATGGTGATAAGAAAGGAGGTGTAGGGACAGGTGTAGCACTTACGCTTGCAGGGATAAGTACCAGGTGGGAGATCTGTGGGGAGGGACGTGTGGACCAGGCAATCGCGGTGGGAATGATCCCTGCGAAAAGCAGAGGGGTAGAGAGGGAAAGATGTCCTTAGTGGTGGGGTCCTGTTGAAGGTGCGGCCTCCTCTACATCGGCGAGACCCAATGCAGATTGGGGGACCGCTTCGTTGAGCACCTCCGCTCCGTCCGCAACAACAGACAGGTTCTCCTGGTTGCCGGTTATATAAAGTATAAAGTTGAAATTCTTTGAGGAAATAACAGGCAGAATAGACAAACAGAGTTAGTGGATGTTGTTTATTTGGATTTTCAGAAGGCTTTTGACAAGGTGCCACACATAAAGCTGCTTAACAAGATTAGAGCCCATGATATTACAGGAAATATACTAGCATGGATAGAAGGTTGACTGGCAGGAGGCACAGAACAGGAATAAAGGGGCCTTTTCTGATTAGCTGCCAGTAACTAGTAGTATTCTATAGGGCTACCGAGCTTATTATTAGGACCATTTTTTATTATTATTCTATTATAGACCATTATTCTATTAGGACCACTTCTTTACACGTTATAAGCCAAAGATTTGGATAGCAGAATTGATGGCTTTGTGGCCAAGTTTACAAATGATACGAAGCTAGGTGGAGCGGCAGGTAGCTTTGAGGAAGCAGGAAGTCTACAGAAGGACTTAAATAGATTGGGAGAATGGGCAAAGAAGTGGCAGATAGGGAAGTGTATAGTCTTTTGTAGAAAGAATATAGTGTAGATTGTTTTCTAGATGGAGAGAAAATTCAAAATTCAGAGGTGCAAATGAACATGGAAGTCCTTGTCCAGAATCCCCCAAAAGTTAACTTGTGGGTTAAGTTGGTGGTGAGGAAGGCAAATGCAATGTTAGCATTCATTATGAGAGGACTGGAATACAAGAGCAAGGATATAATGCTGAAGCCTTATAAGGCATCAGTCAGACTTTACCTGGAGTATTGCAAGCTGTTTTTGGCCCTTATCTAAGAAAAGATGTGCTGGCATTGGAGAGGGTTCAGAGGAGGTTCATGATAAAATTTATTTATTTATTAAGATAGGGAATGGAATAGGCCCTTTCGGGCCTTCGAACCACATCGTCCAGAAGCCCCCAATTAACGATTCTGGGAATGAACGGGTTAATGTATGAAGAGTGTTTCATGGCTCTGGGGCTGTCCTTGCTGGAATTTAGAAGAATGAGGGGGGAATCTCATTGAAACCTATCGTATATTGAAACGCCGAAATAGAGTGGATGTAGAGAGGATCCCATAGTGGGTGAATCTAGAAAGCAAAGGCTCGGGAAAAAAAGGGATGCCCATTTAGAACAAAGATGAAGAGGAATTTCTTTTGCCAGAGAATCTATGGAATTCATTGCCACAGGTGACAAGAGGCCAACACATTAAGTATAGTTAAAGCAAAGGTTGATTGGCTCTTGTCTAGTCAGGGTGGTGAGGGATCAAAGGTCACTGAGAAAAGGCAGGAGAATGGAATTGAGGGATAATAAATCAACCCTGATGGAATGGTGGATCAGACTTAATGGACTGAATGGCCTAATTCTGCTCCAACATCTCTTGGTTTTGCTTGTTATTATTTGTTAATATATCTGTGATATTACTTTATGTGTTATGTTTGTGAGTTATATGTACTGTGTTGTGCACCTTGGTCTGGAGGACTGTTTCATTTTGCGGTATACATGTGTATGGCCGAATGACAATAAACTGATCTTGAACTTCGAAACAGGCCAACTGTGTCCCTACCAACCATTCATCACTCATTTATAATCAACCCACATTAATCCAGTTCTCCCAATATTCCATCAAATCCACTCAAAACTCTAACACTGTGTGCAATTTACGGTGGCCAATTAAGTCACTGACCTATGTCCCAAATCTTTGGGATATGAGTGGGAATTGGAGCACTTTGCAACGCTTCTTGGAAGAAATGAGGGATGATCAATCTAAACTTATGAGGCAATATGAGAGGATAAATAAACACAAGGTTTTCCCATTTTGAGGCAGGCTGTGGGCAGAGTAGACACAGCCACATGGAGTAGACAAGGCAACGGCTTGGGAACACTTGTACAGGATGGTGAAATAAAAGGAAGGACATACTGGCTAAGATTAGATGAAGTGGGAAGAGGATTGATTGGAATACAGGGCAGAAGGGCCAAACACACCAAATGCAATGTGAATCCTGTGCAGTTCTACATCCTTTAAACTGAGCACTGGCCATGTAAAACACAATGAGGAAGTGTTGCACTTAGACTCAAACCATAACAAAATAAAACTACCAAATACTTTTAACTGATTTCAAGCCTCTCATGCAAAATTTCATGGAGGCGAGTGGCGTGCTCAATGTTGTTCTGCATGAACACAACCGTCAGTTTAAGTGTATTGACATGTCATTGCACCAGTGTTCATAATTTTATAAACTTACCTTTAGTGGCTATTTCCAGGTAGAACTGAATCAGCCAAGCTAGCTGACTTCTAGTCGGCCTGACAGTGGATTCTAATCTCAATCAACTGTACTAACCAATGGGAGGGCAAAATGTGTGGCATAGCTTCTCTCTCATTTTCATCAAGTTCTTGAACCCAAACACTACCTCAAAATATATTTCTTTCCCTTTCTCTGAACTTGTACTAATGTCATCACAATTGCTTTGTCATGTAAGTTATGGATAATGCATGTTAATTTATATTGACTTATGCTTGTCACGTTTGTAATGTACTGCATTGCTACTGCAAAACAAAAACTGATTTTCATGCACTTATACCCTGTGTGTATATGCCTATGGCAATAAACTTGAACTTAGATTTTATTCCAGTACCTTCTATTCAGCTGCTCCATCTGTTGGATTGAATTCGAACGTTGAACCATTTGCTGACGTGCAGGAGTTGTGGGTCTTTGCCAAGTGGTAGTCCTATTCACATGGTCCACATAGAAAATGCGTCCGTGGCTGTCAATGCGAGCTTCCCAATCTATGGTGGGATGTACAGCGGAACAACAAAAATCAAATACAGAGACAGAATTTCAACAGGCATTTTGACATTTAAGATTATGCTAAAACAGGTTTCCAAAATTAGCTTGCAAATTTCAATATCCGAGCCAACTGCACATTTAAAAAGAATTCCCCTGGACAATAAACTCTTGGAGATTATATTGTACCAGCAGAATTAATCCTGCAGCAAGTGAGCTGGTAAAAGTATTTGTATCCTAGCTAGGCCAACTTTAGGGGTTTTAATGCCACACATTTAATACTGTATTTCTTTCATCTTTCATTAAAGCTGCTAATAGAAAACTTATAACTGTAGTTAAGAAGACCTATAATTCCAAACTGGCTTTTATCACATTCAAAACTTTAAGGTGAATCCATCAGCTTCTGTGATTTTCAGCCCAAAATTGGAAAGAAGAATGAGAAAAGGCAACAAAGGATAAAATGTAGAGTATTAACTCAAAACCTGGAACGACATGCATACAAATATTTGAGGGTGGCAGGACAGATTGTGTCAGTTATTTAGAAAAAGACAGCTGAAAAGAGTGCAGAGAAGATTTACAAGGGTGTGGCCAGGCAAGAGAGCCTGAGTGAGAGGAAGAGGCTGGCCATGCTTGGAACATAGGAGAATGAGTGGCAACCTTAAGAGAAATATATAATGTTATGTGGGGTGCAGATAGGTTTTATAGCAACAGGGGAAGACAGTCCAAAACTAGGGGGCTTAGATTTAGGAGAGATGTAAAAGGGGCATGAGGAGCAACATTTTCACACGGTGGGTGGTGACAATATGGAATGATCTGCCAGAAAGAAATGTTTCAGGCAGTTACAATGGCATCATTAAATAAGCACTTGAAAAGTTACACGAAGGGGCGGAGCTTAGAGGGATATGCTGGAAACTGAGACTAGCTGGGCAGGCGTTGTGGTCAGCATGGATTAGTTGGGCCATAGCATCTGTTTCCATGCAGTATTGTTCTTTGATTTTATGTTAACTGAATTCTTGATTTTATAAAGAGAGACACAGAACACAGACAAAAAGATTATGTTGAAGTACTGTTAAACACTGATTCGTCTGTATTTTATAATTGATTGTGGTCATTGATCATTGGGAAGGTAATGAAGATGCCACATTTGCAGAAATGATTTTGTGTGTAGGGCTTTAGATACATGGAAAGATTAAAGAACTGGGATTTTCATTCTTCATGAAAGAAAGGAGATTGTGATATGATTTGAAAGAAGCAAAGGTCACTAAGAGTCCAGATGAAGTGAGTGTAAAAAAGAGCTAAGAACCAAATGAAACAGGTTTAAGTTGTTGTGGGTGGGGAACAGGAGTGAGCAAAGAAAAGCTTTATCTTGCTGAATAGGGCTATAATCTGGTGTCAATCCTCTTAATGAGTAGTATGATCTGATTTATCTAGAGTGGATATTTGAGGGAGAAAAGTTCAGAGAACAAAAGAGAAAGGACCAGAGGATCAGTCAGATTGGATTGCTTGTATGAAGGCTTGAGGAGGTGAAAGGCCTTCTTCCACACAGCAATTAGTATTTCCTAAGCTTGTTTATATGTGAAGAAACCACTGGTAAAAGTGGGCTTCAAATACTTGAAGTGAGATTAAGAAATAACTTACAATGCGGCAAACATAAACATTCAAAACTATTTTACTTCCAATTTCACTACTTGGTCACATTTCCAATTCTAGAGACTGTTGTCATTCCTCCCAACCCTCAATTCTGTGATAGAAATGGTTCATAATTTCCCAAAATTAAAAATAGAACAACAGTAAAATAGCTTAATAGGCAGGCTTTTAGAAAGTACTTGGATAGACTTGGACTGATTAGGGATAGTCAGCATGGATTTGTGAGTGGTAGTTCATATCTAACCAATCTTACAGAGCTTTTCAAAGAAGTTACCAGGAAAGTGGATGCTGTCTACACGGACTTTAGCAAGGCTTTTGATAAGGTCCCACATAGGAAATTGGTCAAGAAGATTGGTTAGAGAGTGCAGAGATTGACAGGGATGTTGCCTGGATTGGAGGGTGTACCTTATGAAAATAGGTTGAGTGAACTTGGCCTTTTCTCCTTGGAGCAACGGAGGATGAGAAGTGACCATATAGACATGCATAAGATGACAAGAAGCATTGATCATGTGGATAGCCAGAGGCTTTTTCCCAGGTCTGAAATGGCTAACAGAAGGGGGCATAGTTTTAAGATACTTGGAAATAGGTACCAAGGGGAAGTCAGGGATAAGTTTTTCACACAGAGAGTGGTGGGTGTGTGGAATGCACTGCCGGCGGTGGTGGTGGAAGCAGATATAATAGGGTCTATTAAGAACCTCTTAGATAGGTAGATGGAGCTTAGGAAAAACAGAGGGCTACATGTTAGGGAAATTCTAGGCAGCTTTTAGAGAGGTGCCTAGAATTTAGAGACATGGTCAGCGCAACATTGTGGGCTGATGGGCTTATAATGTGCTGTAGATGAGGTAGTAAATTGAATTGGACATTGGGTTTGTGGGAAAAGCCGGAGAGTGGAAGTAGAAGGTTGCCTCTCTGACAGGAGGCCCGTGACTAGTGGAGCGCTACAGGGATCGGTGCTGGGCTCGTTGTTGTTTGTCATTGATATCAATGATCTGGATAACAATTTAATTAACTGATTTGCAGATGATGCCAAGATTGGGGGTGCAGTGGACAGCAAGGAAGACCATCAGAGACTGCAGCAGGGTCTGGACCCGCTGGAAAAATGGGCTGAAGAATGGCAGATGGAACTTAATGCAGACAAGTGTGAAAATTTGGTCCCACTGAAGTACAACCAGGGTAGGCTTTACACAGTAAACAGTAAAACACTGAGGAATGCAGTAGAACAAAAGGATCTGGGAATATAGGTCCATAAATCATTGTAAGTGACATCACAGGTAGATAGGATCATAAAGAAAGCTTTTGGCACATTGGCCTTCATAAATCAAAGTATTGAGTATAGGAGATGGAATGTTATTTTGAAGTTATATAAGACATTGGCAAGGCAAAATTTGGTTATTATCAGAACTGGACTTGAGTTATAAGGAAAGATTGAATAGGTTAGGTCTTTATCCCTGGGAATGTATAAGATTGAACGAAGATTTGTCAGAGGTATTCAAAATTATGAGGGGTATAGAGAGGGTAAGTGTAAGCAGACTTTTTCAAATTGGAGTTTGGTGGAACTACAAACCAGAGGTCATGGGTTAAGGGTGAAAGGTGAAAAGTTTAAGGGAACACGAGGGGAAACTTCTTCACTCAGAGGGTCAAGAGAGTGTGGCCAGCAACAGTGGTGTATGCACGCTCGATTTCAACATTTAAGGGAAGTCTGGATAGGTACATGGATGGTAGGGATCTGGAGGGCTATGGTCCTGGTGCAAGTCAATGGGAGTAGGCAGTTTAAATGGTTTGGCACGATCTAGATGGGCTGAATGGCCTGTTCTCTGTGCGGTACTTTTCTATGACTCTATGCAGTGGTCGTGGAATATCAGCGCAATGTCAGGCAAGATTTCCATAGTGGTTCACTGAGGCTTTGGCAGAAATCTAATTGACTTCATTCCTGCGGGCTTTCCATCAATTTTCTTAATTGGCAAGAAGTCAGGTGGGAATAACATACAAAAGCCACAAATCTGAGGAGATTTAATAGACTCACTTGGTGGCAGCGGTTCATCAATACGCTGATAGCGTGTGACATCTTGCCGCACTGAGGGTAGGGACCTCAAAGGCTGGTGACTGCTTGATGGAGAATCTGGCCAAGAATATTGAACAATAGCAGAAGTGGTAACAAAGTGCCTTTCATAAATTTGGCTCCAATGACATTAGTCCAATATTTTAAAATCTTTTAATCACCAATTCCACTAATGTAAATGCGAATGACAATGCAACACATATCACATAAGCATTCAATTTCAAAGTCCAGGTAAAAGGTTTTTTTTTGGTCTAGACCTTTACAAGAAAAAATAACCTCTCCAACAGGTAATTATTTTACTCTGTTGTTTGACGCCTCATAATGACATTCTAGATTTGTTTTCCTTACCTGGAACATCACCCCCTTCAGCCTCGGCTGCTGCTTCACTTGCATCCTCTGGAGTTGTGGCAGGAGGTACATTGGCCTCTTCTTGTTGTGACAGATCATTGACTGCAGATGCTGCCACCTGCAAACTTCTCCTCTGCCAAATTTCCTCAGTCTCGGATGCTGCAGGTAAATCATCCATTGTAACGGGCTCTTGCACCTGCTGTGTTGCCTCCTGGTTGTTTTCAGTAGTTTCTTCAGTTGCTGGAACATTTGTGCTCCCATCAGAATCTTGGACTTCTACAGCAGCATCAGCTGCCAGGTCAGCTGGGCAGGTAGCATCCTCCTCGTCCTGAGAGGAGAATGCTGGGGTTTCCGAGAACCTGGCACTTTCAAAGGAGGAAAACCGTGTGGTGCTTCCAACTGAAGAAGATACCCTTGTAGTGTAGCCACTTCCATTGCACGAGCTGTCAGCCCCTTCCAGATCACTCTCTCCTTCCGGCCTGGTGCTGGCCTCACTGACACTCTCCGTGCGGGTGGCATCACTTTGCTCATTCTCTGAGGACACTTGGGATGGTTCCGAGGTTCGATCCACTGATTCTGTTTGTGTGAGCGATCTCTCTGCGCTGCCTCCAGCATCAATCGTCTGATCGACTACAGTCCGAGGAAGCTCTTGATCTTCTTGACATGCAGTAGCAGTAATGTCACCACTGCTTTGTCCCTCACCACTGTCCTGCTCATCCTCCCCAACAATCTGTACTGCTGAAGAAAGGCTGCACACTGCCTCATCAGAATTTCTGCACTGAGAGTCTGATAATTGTGGGTGCACTGCACTCGAGGTTGATGCCCCTTCAGTTACAGACAGATCGATCTGTGAGTCAAAAGACCTTCTAAACCCATGCTGGTCCCCATTAGCGTACTGCTGAGTGTCCAAATGCTTATTTCTTTCAGACGCACACTTAAATTGTATGCCATTTTCATCACTCTCCTCTGCTACATGAAACTCGCAAGCTAACTCCGGACGAACGTCGTGGTCTTCCTCATCTGAGTCGATGTGAAGCATTGCATTTAATCTAGTGTCTGTAGGGAAACTGCTTCTTAATTTGGGAGAGGCTCCAACCTGATGCAGGTGAGCTTCTCCGAAGCTTGGTTTAATACTCCCATTGCCACAGACCGTATCAAGGTAATCGTTCAGCGATTCTTGGCG
Organism: Hypanus sabinus; assembly: GCF_030144855.1. NCBI lineage: Eukaryota > Metazoa > Chordata > Chondrichthyes > Myliobatiformes > Dasyatidae > Hypanus > Hypanus sabinus. The sequence goes on from NC_082709.1 coordinate 43,338,459, forward strand.
AAAGGTTGAATGTCTTATTAATGAAGGTTCACTGAGTGCTGCAAATGCGCTGTCCATAAGTCCAATTTCGCTGGATGCACTTAGAAGGTGCGCGCCTGTACTTTCTTTTTGGAGAGGTCCATTTACAAAAACTTGCATGTGGCCAGGATGTGCTGCTGAAACTGAGGGATCTGGCAGATCTTCGTCATCGGATGGACTGCCCAAATCTCCATTTACACCATTGGCTCCGAGGTAAGTGCCCAGAGTTTCAGGGGAAGCATCTAGACATTTAATGGACATATTTAATTTGCAGCACAAAAACAGACTTCAATTAACATCAAAATAGACCAGCGCTATTCCCAGTTTCTATTTTCACAAATTTATCATAAAAGGGTATTCAGGTAATTAAATAAGAATTAAACGAAGTAAATCTTTACACATAATGTTGCCAACTAGAACTGTTTACATAAATCAACAGGACAAACAATTTATTGCAAAAATCTAATTCATACCAGTTCCACCCAGCACAAAAACAGGCTCCTCAGCCCAGTGTCCTCGGCAACCATTATACACTGAGTTTACCCACACTAATCCCCTTTATTCCTTTTACTTCCCATGCTTTCCATCAGCTTTTCCAGATTCTATTTCTCAACTGCACAACAAGGGCAATTTGTATTGGCCAATGGAACTACCAATCCACGTCCTTAGAATGTGGAAGGGAACTGGAGCATTGAGAGGAATCCCATATGCTGTCAGGGGGAAAAAATGCTAATTCCGTACAGAAAGCACTCCAGGGTCAAGATTGAACCCAGGTTGCTGGAGTTGTGGGAGACAGTTCTACAAAGCATTGTGCTGTGCTCAATAGAAGATAATTTTGCTGACAAAAAAGCCAGGCTGAAAATCTGAATCACTTCTGGGAGCCACTCATGCAAACTTTCTGCTGTCATTCTGATAGTGTTCCAACATAAGATTTTTTGTTGAGTCCTGCAGCAGAATATCAAATTCCTGCAGTTAGACAGCAGGCATATGAGGAAATCAGCTCACTGAGTCTGTGCTATTCAGTTCAGTAGAAAAAATTCCCTCCAAAGGGGATGAGAAAGTTTCAGGAAATTTGCATTTTAATTAGTTACATTAATTATTTCAAAGTATTGTTGTATTTTTAGATGTTTAATTACTTATAACCCTCAATAAATCTGTAAATGCTTGGCAGTTTTAAATATTTCATTAATATGATTGACTAATACTTCTCAAAGTTGGTGAATGTCAAAAAATATGCAAAGATAGCTTATAGCCCATGCGTGCAGCTGTCCTGTCTCTTAAAACATTTCTGTGGATCATTTGCGCATTTCTAGTTGCAAGGCTCAGTTTTGTTGGATCTTGTTGTTGAGGAGCCAGCTCTTGATACCAAGTTATTGCTACAGGGAAGTGCACATAATAGTGTGAAGAACGTGAGAGTTCTCTGCTAACTGAGGTGGGCCAGCAGCTCATATACATACATACAGTCCTTTGAGCACCACCGTTCATTACAGGATCTTTGCATGGTTACCACTTGTGTCGTAGGAGGACCTAACCTGGGACCATTTTACTCATCTTCCCCTTTCCCTGAAGCAACATTCAGAAGTACCACATGCTCCAAGCATCCTAGTTCTTTCCTTTCACCTTGTCTCGATCCTTGCTCTCGTTTCCGCATGTTGTCAATCTGAGGCAGAACATGAAGCAAAGCCCTCTATAATCTCAGCAACCTGCACACCCACTTCTGACCATCCTCCACCCTGAGACTGGGGCATTCTCGTTTGAACACGGCCATTAATATAGTACTAAGAATGGAAGTCCAGTCTATTATTGCTGGCCTTCTGTCCTCTGTGCCACATCAACAGCCCACCAGCTGGCCTGAAATTACCATCTAGATCAAACATTCAACACCTTACCTATACATTTTTATTCACTTCTCTGTTACTGTTAGCAGATCTACTAACCTTATTTCCACGTGAAACACTAATTTTAATTATCCTCCATTTGCAAACATTGAGCTCACCATCTCCTTTAAGATACTCTTAGACAAGATTTAAGACAAGTCATTTGGTCATCTTCCTTAAAGTACCTCCTGCTTACTATTTACCCTTCTATATTTTTACATCTCTCCTTATATGATTTCAAAATCATTTTCTATTCTTAAGTATACGGGTAACCTGAATTACTTTAAGCAATCAACTTCAATTTTTAAGAATTGCTTTCCACATTTTATTTATTTATTTTTATTTAGAGATATTACAGTGCGCAACAGGCCCTTCCAGCCTAACGAGCTGCACTGCCAAGCAAACCACCTATTTAAAACTAGCCTAATCACAGGACAATTTACAATGACCAATTGACCTATTAACAGGCATGTCTTTGACCTGTGGGAGGAAACTAGAGCACCTGGAGTTAACTCACATGCTCACAGGAAGAATGTACAAAATTTCTTACAGAAGACACCAGAATTGAACTCCAAACTCCAATGCTCCGAGCTGTAATAGCGGACACTAACCACTACACTACCGTGGTGCCCTACATGGTACTATGACACATACTGTAGCATTATAAAAGTAATGTATCACGTAGGTACCTTGCCTGGTTTTGCAAAGGGTTCTGTATTTTCTGTGGGCTATTACAACAGTTGTTGACGTTGCAGTAAATCTCAGACTTGTGCACTGGGAAAAACAGGGCATGCTGACATTTGGGAAGGCTGCAGTAAATTATTTGCTAGTGAAGGTAACTATAAAAGAATGAAAGGGCAATTGATGGGCATGTAAGGCAGAAAAAACTGAAGGGCTACAGAGAAATGAGGAAGGGAGGAATGAGACGCATAGGATTGCTCCATTGGGAGCTATCATGGATCTATCTGGTGGGATAAATAGCCTCCTTGTTGCTACAAGTATGTAAAAGGTTTGCTGAAATTCACCAGCTCTTGTGCAGAGTCTGCAGGCACATTCAAATTGTGTGCCAAGGAAGAAACAAAATATGTTGCATATTGTAATTTACATTTGGTTGTTATTAAGTATTTCAAATTGCTAAGCATTTTATTTGTTTATTTTTTTAATTACTTTTCTTTAATGTTTTCAAATATTTCTGATTGCTTGCCCTATTTAAACCACTGATGAACTGTGGCATCTCTGACAGGCAGATTTGCAAACAGTTGCACTTCCACTGGAGTCTTATGGGCGGGCCTTGCTTCATCCCCCATCCCCCTCACATTATTTAAGGCCCAATTGTTGCATAGAACCTGACAACTCAATTTCAGCTGGCACCATCAACTTTCTGGATCCTGAGAAGATACTCTCAGGAAAATCAAGAACAACGGCAATGAATGCCGTCAACGGGTTCTGTTCAGAAACAGTATGGCTGTTACATTTTCTTTAAGAGATATGACAATAAGACTCCAAAGCAAACAAAGACAAGCACATTGACTACAGTGTGCAAGTGTAATTATATTTTTAAAAACCTGTTGATACTGAAAGTCACAAATAAGAAAAATAAACACCAAAACCGTTGAATGCTGTTCTTCTGTTCAGAGATGTAGCCTAACCCGCTGAGTACTTCCAGCAATTTCTGTTTCTATATAGAACTTACTGTAGTTCACTAAGTCTCCAGGGAAGATCTTCAGCTCTTATTTTTGTTTGTTTTTAATCTAATTGGGCCAATCTGCCAGATTCTTTATCCCTTCAGTTTCAGTAGGAGTGAAAAGTTGGAAATTGTAATGAAGCTGAAGGGACAAAGAATCTTGCTTTGTAATCTGAATAACCAAGTGGAAATAGTACCTTTGGAAATGAGGAAATTTTGTACTGTTTTAGTGAAATGCATGAAAAATCAATTTGCATTTTTCTTATTTAACCTACATATTAAAGAGGCAAAATAATGGGGTGTGCAACATTGGTTTCAAAGCTGAAAAATCCTGATGTGTGGCTCACATGCCAATTTCCAAGGAAACACTTCAAGGCAAATCCATAATAAACATAATATAAATAAATAATAACCAACACTACAAAATAAAGGAATCTCCCAAGAGTCAAGGAATCAAGATAAATTATAAAGAACTCAAGAATCCATGAACTGTGAGATTAGCCTAGACTATTATTAGCCTAGTACTAATAGCATAACTGTTAGGTATCAATTGGGAGTTATGAAATTATGGATACCATAATTATGGATTAACTAAATGAGAACCAGTCTTATAGAAATAAAACCTGTACATAATTTAACTTCCAACTGATATTCTGTGGCTAGTGAAACCAGTTACTGAGTATACTGTTCCATTGAAACTATATAGGGGAATACAGGATGAACGTTCTTACTATTAGCACAGGGTTAAAGGGGTATCCCCACGACTCAAGGCACAGTTCAGGACAATCTGTTTTGTCACAATCTTCTGGTTAGTTGCACATTCATGGTAAAGTTCCTTCAAAACTTTAACAAACAGGTTATGTTTTGGGTGTTTGGCATTTGGAACAGACACCAGTAATGAAAAGGGGTATGTAAAAAGATATGTAAAGGGGTTCTGCTGGTTACATTGAGCTGCCATTGGAAATCTGTAATTCACTATACAGTATTCCAAATGTTAAAGTGAAGTAGGTGATCATAGCAAATGAAACTATCATTAATCATTTATTAGCTTCATTGTGGCTTAGTTTTAATCCTTTATTATCTTATATTGGAAGATAAATCATTGTATCAGGAGAGTGAGATTCCTTTGGAATTTCCTGGACTCACTCTTTCTCACTCCTGGAGGTTTACTGTGTGAATAAAGACATTTGTATTTATTTCCCAGTTACAGCCTCCACCCATGTGGCTCAATTTTAATCAATCATGGCAGCAACATCAATAAGAAATTCACCAGACTCATGAGGATTAAGAATCAATCAGGTATCAAAGATGACAGTAAATGACTATGATTGGATGCAGGTTTCCTTCACCTTCATGAATAGATGATGTGAGCTCCACCCGGAATTGGAGCTGACCGCTGACATGATCAGTTGGAAGTCTCCTGCACAGATTGTAGCTTACGGTCTGGTCCCTGAAACAAGAAATGACTCAATATGATTTGCCTTTTAAATGCAAGGATGTTAAAGATTTAATATTTTTACAATAAACTGATAAAAAGCACTTCATTTGGTTTACTATGATGACTGCTTATTATTTCATCATTCTAATGGTTCCAAGGTTACAAATTCCATCTGAGGAAAATATAATATCCTTCAACTCTTTGAGGCATAGTGTAAGGAATAATTAATATACTCTGAGGTATAAAGTGCCGAGCAGAAGGAAGCTCCCAGTGCATCACACCAAGATGTCTCAAAATTTAAAATATAATGCACCTAACGATCTTGATATGGCATTTTTCAATTGTCAATAGAAACTGAAAAGTCATTTTTATACATTTCCTGAAAAATCGGCAACCACATAGAAAAAAATCCCTATGATTAATGGGTTGGATTCTGTTAATGGGCAAGCTAGTAGGTCCTTGGAGATGCCCCACATTTCTCTGTCTGTGCAGGGTAGTACAGATGTACAGAATGCACTGGAGAGTAGAGCACCACATGCAACCTCTGGCTTTACCACTGCACAAAGACCATTCACTGAGTTGTTCCACTGGGGTAAAATACACTTTGTAGCTGGCCCTTCAATTTTACACCAGCCATGCCCAGTACATTTAGCTGAACCTCATTTGAAAAGGTAACTTGTTCACTTTTCCTTATTTCAGCTCAACATTTATGTTTTAATTAATGCTATCTACAATGCATTGTTTAATTAATTTTCCCCCCCAACTGTTCCCAAATCCCTCTGACCATCAGGAACATTTGGCAACTAATATCAAAGCATTCCATGACCTGCAGCCAACTAAGCATTTGTAGCTGCTGCATCTCATGGGAAGACCAGCGCTACCATGCCAACAGGACATCAGAAAAATTCTCTTCAGTCATTCTGTAAGGATTGGCTCGGCGTGGCCTGGCTCTTGCTCTTTTGTTTTTTTAGCGTGCTTCAATATTCACTGAATTTAACAAAAAAGGATCACACTACTCATTTCTCAACAGTATTTGAAACATTTGAATGTATCCATGGAAAATTTTTATATGTCCAAAAGACATTTGTTCAAATTAATACACGAGCAATGAACTGCCTTTCTTGCCTCACTCAGATCAAGCAATGAAATATTTCTGGTGTTATCACTGTTGTCGTGCACAATTGCAACATCATTTTGAGTGATCTGCTGTGCACAAACAACATGCAATAACAGCCAAGTGACCTGCTTCAATCCTATTAACAGCTTACATTTTGGCCAAGATTTAGAGATAACATCCCCGTTTCATCAAAAAGGTGTTTTTACATCCTCATGGAGGAGAAGCCTGACCTTTGATTTAATCCAAAAAAGTGGCACCTCCCACATTCTCTCAGGACCATCTTGTTATCAGCCCAGGATTTTATGCTAGAGTCTCTGGAGTGAGATTTGAAATTGTAACACTGCATTTCAGCTTCATTTGTCCATCAGTTTTTTTGCTTCCCTTAAATTATAACAATTATTGAATTCACACTGAGCTCTTCCAGCTCCTCTGGTACTAATAGCATTTAAGAGAACTGGCTTTCTTTTTATTTACTTGTCTCCTCCCTACTACCTTTTTGGGAACAGGAAATTAATGACAAAGGCTGTCTAGATTCGCTGAATACATATTGCCTTCATAACATACCCGAAAGTCACACAACAGAAATAAAAGATGCAACATGATTGCAGAAATCCCTGCAGCTTGAAAACAGCATGTTCTGTGGATTATCCTAGCCCAGTGCTTTGAAGATACAACCAGAATGCAATAGATTTGTTCTCAGACTCCAAATCACTGGGTCACATTAGAACATTTTTACAAATAATATATTGTAAAAACAAAAATAGCCTTAATAAAACAAGCTTCCAACCTCATTTTTATTTGATGGAAAGTGTATTCAATTATAATTGCATCAAAGTAAGTTGCTAATTGTTATACAAGGTGTATTTTTGATAAATGTCAACAATTTATTTCCCTTCATAGATACTGCCTGACTTCCTGAGCTCCCCAGCATTTTACATGTGTTTTTCAAGATAACCAGCATCTGCACAATCTGTGTTTTAAACTTGGAAGAAGCAAACATAATTGAATATTGAATATTATTTTAATTCCTTAACCATTTACTCATTATTAAATGAGGCAACCTCTACAAATTCTTCTGGGGAACAAGGTGATGGGGTACGAGTTTATGAATTTAAGAATGTGGTAGATTCAAAGAAGGTCGAAGGGAAAAGAAAACACAATTTTTTTTTAAAGTACTCGGAAGGTGACTTAACCTGTGGAGAAAACATGAGCCACACATCCCAATTAATTTTAGGTAATTCACGACAAATTGTTAAGATGCATATAAATCAAATGAAAATCAAAAAGGCTCAACCAAACGAGGACTTTTATCCTCCCATACCGAATGATATTAGGTAGAATTTATGAGGTACAACAACCTCCTACCTAATGTCAGTAAGGCCAAAAAGCTGATTATTGCCTTAGCATAGGACATAAGCTGATCCTCATGAGAGGATCAGAAGTGGCAAGGGTTAGCAACTTTAAATTCCTCGGTGCCTTCATTTTGCAAGACCTATCCTGGGCTAGCACATAATTGAAACTATGAAGAAAGCTTGGCAGTGCCTCTACTTCCTTAGGAGTTTGTGAAGATTCAGTATGACATCTAAAACTTTGACAAACTTCTACAGGTGTGCAGTGGAGAGAAAATTGACTGGCTGATCACAGCCTGGTATGGAAACACCAATGCCTCTGAATGGAAAATCCTACAAAAAGTAGTGGATACAGCCCAGTCCATCATACATAAAGCTCTCCCCAACATTGAGCACATTTACATGGAGTACAGTTGCAGTAAAAGAGCATCCATCATCAGGGACCCCACCACCCTGGCCATGCTCTCTTCTCACTGCTGTCATCAGGAAGATGGTACAGGCCTCTCTGGACTCACACCACCAGGTTCAGGAACAGTTCCTACCCTTCAAACATCAGACTCTCGAACCAAAGGAGATAACTTCACTCAACTTCACTTGCCCACAATTAAAATGTTCCCACAACCTAAGGATTAATTTTCAAAGACTCTTTTTCTCTTGTTCTTGATATTTTTTGGTTATTTATTTAATATTATTATTTCTTTTGTATTTGCACAGTTTAGTATCTTTCGTACACTAGTTGAATGCCCAAGTTGGTGTAGTCCTCCTATAGTTTTGACTTATTGAGCGTGCCACAAGAAAATGAATCTCAGGGTTGTATATGGTGACATAAATGTACTTTGATAATAAATCTACTTTGAACAACATGGTGGTGTACTCCTGTTCACGGAGCTTGCTGATCAGCCGCATTTTCAATATTTCCAGCTGCGGCTTGAAGTTAGGTGCCTTCAGGAAGAGGGCTTGCTCTGTGAACACGAATACTAGTCAGTGTTGTGAACTGAAACGGAGCAGGAGCCAGAACATCAAGGCAGCAGTCAAATGATTGCTCTCTCTTGACGGTGAATGAGAGTTCACTGCCCACTCTTGAGTCGAGGAACTCGAAATAAAAAGTGATGCTTCAGACTGTGTCTGTAACTTCAAAACAGCAACTGCTTGTCTCTCTCTTGTTAGTGGGGGAGGGGATGTCAAATTGTTGGGATGAATAGTTGGTGTTTGATGTACTGTATAACATGGCCTCTCTTTGGCGCTTTCCAGTCGTTTGCATGGTGGGTGACGGGAGTGCTGATGTTTCCTGTTGGAATCAGTGGGGGGAGGAATGATGCTGCTTGTTGCTGGTTGTGCATGGGGGGGTGGGGGCTTTGGGGTTCTTAAGTTTTTCCCCATTACTCATTCTTTAGGGATTTTTTCTTCTGTTTCGAGGATGTCTGTGGAGAGTAAGGATTTCAGGTTGTATATTTTATACTTTCTCTGATATTAGATGGAACCATTGAACATGACTGGTGGCAACAGGCCAACATGCTTTCCATTTTCCCAAGACAAATTATAGCTAAATAAAGCGAAATGCAAAAGATGACAAGGGTATTAGCCTTGCATCAATATGTAACAAAACATAATGCAACAAGATGATGCTTGGGATTATCTGTGCCACAATAAAAGCAGGGATAATCCTGCCTTATAAATCTCATTGACTCCTTAAAGGAGGTGATATGTCAAATGCACCATGGAATGTCTTATGATTGGTATAACTTATTTCAAACACACATTTTACAAAGTACGTAAGCATGAATCAAAAGGGATTGAGGTTGAGATCTATAAATGAATAATAATAAAAGCTTCTGGTTTAAGATGGCACAACTGAACAAGAGTGACAGCTTACTGGTGGATCTCACAGCAAGGAATTCCACTAAATACTCTACTAATAAGATTTTTTAATATGGAAAATTTTGGTAAATGATCACTGCAAACAATTAAGAGGCAAGCAAAGGCGAGGCTGATCAGAGGGTCAAAGCATGCAAGTGCAAGGCAGAGCCAAAAGGGGGTCGAGAAATGTTCCAGGAGAAGATACAGTCGGAATTGGAATTGAAGATCTAGTTGGAGCAATCAGAGAGGAGAAAAGCTGAAGTGAAGCTGTTTCGGAGTCCGTCCACCTCGGCCAGGAGCGAGGCTTGATCCATCTAATCACCACACCGATTTGGAATGGTTGAGTGTAGGCAGGAAGCGGCAGGCCAGAAAATGTGGTTGTGGCGAGGCTGGGACTCAGGCCCAATTTCGGAGGACGAACCGGTGCTTAAACAATTTAAATGCTGGGCCAGGTGGACTGAAAAGGCAAGGTGTTGGGAATGGAGGCAAGGGTCGAGCTGGTTCTGCTCCATAATGTTTTCACTCTCCTTGACGCTGAGGCTGACTGCTGTGAGCGTAGCAACCGGCCTCTGTGTACAAGCCCGAGACTGAGCTCACTCCAGCTGCTCCCTGCATCTGGTTTATAGACTCAATTTCAACAGGCTGCTGATGCTTGCTTTATTCTTTTCATTTGATCTCCCTCTCCCTCTCGTTCATTTTGGGACTGGCTGTTAAGCAGAAGAACCTCCAGGTTGTATAATTTATAAATACTTTGAAAATAAAATCAACTTTGAACTCTAAATACACCAAAGGAACAAAACACCAAGCAATATCTCAGCTGAAGAGAGACTCATGTTGAAGACAGTACTGTAGAGATCAGATCATACAATTCTCTCATTTCTAATTTATATTAACAACTATCTGAAGCTCAATGCAAATGTTTAGATTTTAGATGATGCATAGCTGATAGGGCCAGTTGAATCTAAGGATGGGCAGATGAACTTTACACAAACAAGTAATGTAATCACAATCAAGGTAAAGATTCAAAGAGATCCATGAAAACAGAAAACTATAGTGTTAAAAAACTCAGCGGGTGAGGCGGCATCGGTGGAGAAAGCACCAGATACACACCTGCACTAAATGGATATACTACATACAGAATCAGAACACAAAACAGCACAGGCCCTTGACCCATGATGTTGTGCTGACCTTCTCTAAGATCAATCTAACCTTTCCCTCCCATGTAATAACCCTCCATTTTTCTTTCAGCGATGCGCCTATCTAAGAATCTCTTAACCGTCCCTAATCTATCTGTCAGTACCACTTCCCCCTTTACTTTACTCCATTCAGTTTAAAATTATAGCCCTTCACATTAGTAAAGTCTCTGGAGGTCCTCTCAGTCTATGCCTCTTACCATTTTATACACGTCTACTAAGTCAACTCTCAACTACCTCACTTCAAAGACAAAAGCCCAAGCTCAATCAACATTTCCTCATAAAACATGCTCTCCAATCCAGGCAGCATCCTGGTAATCACCTCAGAACCCTCCCTAAAACCCATCCTTTCCTATAGAGAGGCAACCAGAACTGAACACAATATTCCAAGTGTGTGTAATGCCCCGGTTCAGATGTTTTACTGCCATGCTGTAGGTATTTTAACTTAGCAGTTCTGTAAGAGCAGTCTGTTCTGCTTTCAGCCAGTTTGGGTTTGTGCTAAAGATAAGGGGTTGTGATGTCCATGCTTAACAATGTAATGTCCCAATCAGGATGGTAGAATTGGGAGAAGGTTCCAGAGAAGGCTGAGCAGAGAGGTTTTCACGACGGACACTGGTGTGGGTCATGGTCTTTCTGGTGGGAGCTGGGAGCAGACAGGAGGGAAGGTGGTTGAGGATGTCGTCCCAGTTGCACAAGGTGCTCTGTGCATGTGTATGGCTTCAAGGAGGAGGGACCAATATTCCCGTGGGAGCCTGTTAGTTCGAGATGGATTTCCAGCGACATTAGGAAGGTGGCATGTGCTTTCACACAGACTGTGGGTGCAGTGCAAGAGTTAAAGACAACTTCAAGATCAGCTCCAACTCAAGCACTCATTTCGACTGCGTTAACTGTAATGGGCCCTTTTTATTTTTTACTTTTCTTTTTCCTACTAATAGTTCGATAAAGTTGAAATTTGTAAATAAATTTTCTTTAGAATTGAATGCAGTGTACGATCTGTTATTTCTTGCTGATTAGTAATTGCAAGTGGGTAGCACTTACACAGTATTCGCTCAGTGATTGAAATATCCCGGCTCTCCCGGTCTGGTGGAACTCAGGTCATATCGACCCTAGACGTATAGAATTCGAGAAAGGTGTTTTCTCACCACTGAGTCCAGTGAGGGGCTAACGAGCTGTGTTTCTAGAGACCCCCGGTAAAAGAGCGTTTCACATGGACAGTGTAGGCCACAATGGGACATCGATAGGATGCAGAGCTGAACACAGAGTACAGGGCTAATGGCAGGAGTCTTAGCAGTATGGAGGAAGAATATTACTGCTGCAGTATGGAGCTGCAACATTACCCCAAGACTCAAACTCAATCACCAAATGAAAGACAACACGCCACATGCCTTCTTAACTACCCTATCAACTTGTGTGGCAACACTGAGGGATCTATGGACCTGCAACACAAGATCTGTCTATTTCACACTGCTAAGGATCCTGCCATTGACCCTGCACTCTGCCTTCAAAGTTGACCTTCTAAAATATGTCACTGTAAACAGCCCAGCTCTGCATCCTATTGATGTCCCATTGTAACCTATGGCAACTTTTTACACTTTCCACAACTCCAACAATCTTTCTTATCTGCAAACTTACTAACCCACCGTTCCACTTCCTCATCCAAGTCATTTACCAAAAAAGCGAAAGAGCAGGAATCCCAGAACAACAATGCACACAAAATGCTGGAGGAACTCAGCAGACCCGACAGCATCTGTAGCAAAACAGATTGAGCTGAGGAAAAACCAACTGAAAATCAAAAAATTCAAAGCATGAAAATGAGGTATTCCAATGAATAATGCTGGAAAAAGCTGAGGATAGATTTCAAGGACATGGATTTTGATTTTAGAAAACTTGACAATTAATAGATACATTATTTTACTCAATTTATTTAGAGATACAACAAGGTCCAAGCCCTTCCAGCCCAACAAGACCATGCCACTCAATTAGACATGTGAACAAACAAGCAGTGAGTCTTTGGAATGTGGGTGGAAACCGAAGCTAGCAGAGGAAACCCACATGGTTGCAAGAACATACAAACTCCTTACAGACAAAGGTGTAATGGAACCCAGGTCGCTGGCACTGTAATTATGTTATGCTAACCACTACGCAAAGCAGTTATCAACACCAAATGCAAGTTAAACAGTACAAACCAGCCCAAAAGTACAATGCAAAGTAGTGGAGGTTGGTGCTCAAACCATACACAGTAGTCCAGTACTGAGAAAATACCAGGTAAGATATCTAACCCCAACCCCCACCCCCCTCCCCAGTAACTGAGACACAAGGCACTGAAGTCTTGAGCATGGCTGTGAGAAAGCAGAAAAACCGTCTGCAAATGCCAAGGAACTGATCTCTGAAGAAATGCTTCATGTTTACAATCCTAGAAAAAAGTGGTGTTTAGATCCAGAAATGCATTTAAGTTCGGTAACAGAGTGACAAGTTGGCTGGATAAGCTGAAGAGCACCAAAAGGTTGTCCATATCTGGGTAAATTCTGGTGCTCTGTGGTAAATAGGAACCTTTGCTACTAGGTGAAGAAGCAGAATGGAAGGGATCTTCATGTACATTCTGTTTTTTTCCTTAACTTACGTTGATACAGAATTAACAATACAATATAGATAAGGACAGCAGCAAACTATAAGCATCAGAATCAGCAGTAGATATACTCCAGTCCTTCCGCTTGCCAGATGCTGCTTCACTTCTAGGGAACATGGAAAAGAGATTTACCATCATCAATGACTTGCAGCTTTCAATGTCTACTCAGTTTTGAACAACAATTTGCCAATGGAAGTGTAATTGTTCCAAATTAATGGCTTATTTTGTTAATAATATATCACTGATATATGTACAGCCATGGGTTTTGCTAAAATGCACAACCTTATTCTTGAGCTCAATAAGATACTGTATGTCACTTTCATAATTTGCTCCAGTTTTAATATAAAACATATAATGCACATTTTTAAAGCCTCCAAAAGCAATTTTAGCAAACATAGTTTTCAGAAGAATAGAGAAGATCTTGGTTGGCAAAAGATTTTACTCATTATCACAGGAAGAAAAGGCATGTATTCCACATAATCTCAGCAAATAATCCATTCTATTTCAAATGCCAAATTAATTTGACACCTGAGTTCACATCTAATAATTTTGGAAAGCAAAATTTGGTACCAGTCAAAAATAGTCATAAATCACCAGTGGAAAAACTATTTAAGCATCTCTTTGCAATTAATTCTTTTATCCCTGGTGACAATCTAATAAGTCAAACAGTATATTTTCCATTAAGTTCAAAAACCTTCTTACAATAACGTGTTCAAAATGTCATTCCCTCCCATTTATGGTCATTCACTATGCTGATCGTCTCTTGTAAGGAAGGTGAAATGCAGTTGAACAGAAAAATAGAACAGTACAGCATGATCTTGTGCCGACCATTAAACCCAACTCCAAGATCAATTTAACACTTCCCTCCTATGTAGCCCATAACCCTCCATTTTCCTTTCATCCATATGGCTAAGACTGTTAAATGTCTCTAATGTATCACCACCATCCACCCCAATACTATCTGTGCAAAAAAACCTACCACTAAACATGTTCTCTAAACATTGCTCCACTCACTTTAAAAGCATGTTCTCTGGTATTACCTATTACCAACCTGGGAAAAGGGTACAGGTTGTCAACTCTATCTATTCCTTTTATCATCTTATACATCTCTATCAAGTTGCCTTTCATCCTCCTTCACTCCAAAGAAAAAAGCCTGTTGGCGAGGAAGGAATTAAAATTTAGAAGTAATCAGCAGACTCGAATGAATCAAGCCGAGTGGAAATGTCTTTGTCATTGCCAATGTGGTAGAAGGAATGGAGACTGACATTCTGTGAAGCTACCCTACATTCTGTGAGCTGCCTTGTGAACTGTTTTTGCTCATGACCAGCTGTATCAAAATGCTTTAAATGACACTCCTGATAATCTGCTGAACTGGAGATAATTTCCAAATAATAAGTTATTTGTGAGGTGTTCTTTGGTACAATAGAACATGCAAGTTCATGAGGAGGAGAGTCTGTGTCTGACCTGAGTCATCCAAGCCTAGTAACTAGTTGGTCTGCTCTAACTCAGAACAAAGAGACATTAATTACAAGATGTTATTTGTGTAAAAGGCAATAAATTGATGCTAGCTTGACACCCGTTAGCCAGATAGGCCAGAGCCAACAAGACTGAAACACAACATTTGAACTGAAAGAGTATAAGAATGAGGGGCTTCAAATGCAAAGCAGCAAGAATCTGACAGGCTGCATCACTGTCTGGTATGGGTGTGGGGGAGGCTACTGCACAGGTCTGCAAGAAGCTGCAGAGGATTGTAAATTTAGTCGGCTCCATCTTGGGTACTAGCCTACAAAGTACCCGGGACATCTTCAAGGAGCAATGTCGCAGAAAGGCAGTGTCCATTGTTAAGGACCTCCAGTACCCAGGGTATGCCCTTTTCTCACTGTTACCATCAGGTAGGAGGTACAGAAGCTTGAAGGCACACACTTATTGATTCAGGAAAAGTTTCTTCCCCTCTGCCATCCGATTCCTAAATGAACATTGAACCCATGAACACTACCTCACTTTTTTTAATATATATTATTTCTGTCTTTTGCACGATTCTTAATCTATTCAATACACATACATTGTAATTGATTTAATTTATTTATATTTTTCTTCTATATTATGTATTGCATTGAACTGCTGCTGCTAAGTTAACAAATTTCACGACACATGCCGGTGATAATAAACCTGATTCTGATTCTGAAATAAACCCTCATGTCAGGGATTGGGAGAAGAAGGATCATTTGGCCAATGGAGATCTCCTACTTCGGTGTTATAAATTGGAGGAGCAGTCTGAGTGAGTGTCCTATAGGGGCGGGCCTTATACTGATTGTCGAATGTTGCTTCTGTTGTGGTTGGTCAGTTTAGAAGCTACAGCTGCTTTTCCCATTGGACAGCTGCCTGGTGTCCAGTTTCAAGTATCCTGGGTATATAGAATAGCACATGGAAGGGGCTTGCTCTCTCCTTCCTTTGTTTAAGACAAGACCGTTGTGAAGGTTTGTTCTGTGTGCACTTGTAACTAATTACGTTTGCTGAATGTATGTATGTTTGTTCAGTATTCAGATTTGTAGTGTCTGTAACTTGGGGAACATGAATGTTTGGTCGAATTTTTAACATTTGTAAATAAATGATTAATATACCTATTCACAGAGAGTGCTTTCTGTATCACTTGCCAGACCCACGAACCTGACTGAACATTACAGGAGTATTGGTACAGAGGGAGCAGAAGAAGTCAGGTTTTAAGTTGTTGGCCCAAGGTCAACTTAGTTATGTTGAAATCAGCACAGAGACAATAAAGAGTGAGCTTTGATTAATCAAGAGTTGTGTAGTAAATTGCCTAACCTGGATCAGTTGATGGCAGTCAACAAGCCCTAGTTCACTCAACATTTCCTTAAGGAGTAAAGGAGTGAAACAAAAAAAAGTAGAAAAGAAACCTACATTAAATAAAAACAAAGCAAAGTAAATGATCAAAATTATCCTTGTTTGATTTAAAATTTCCTATTGTATCCTGCTCATTTCATAGAAGGCTGTCAATGAAGTACAATGACACATCCACTATCAATGTTTCATGTGACAAGTGAAGTCAGTGTCACAAAAATAATTTTTCAAACATACTACTGAAAAAAAGGAAAAAGAGGCATTGGACTGACAGCAAAGATCTTCTTCAAGTTTAATAACATATTACCCTATAGCATGTCTCTCCAACAGACGCTGTACTGGTATGGTTAGTTTACCCAGGAAGCGCTTTATAATAGGCCGACTCTTGGCAAACTTGTCTTTAACGTCGATTTCAAGTACATCTGTGAGAAGTGCCACAAAATGGTATTTCTGTAAAACAATATCATTAAGCAAATTTAGCTTTTCAAGCAACGATATTTTCCATCACTGCTTATTCAAGAAGCACTTGTTCAGTAACATGATGACAGCACATCTCACCTCTCCTTGCCAAATAGGGTTTGTTGTGTTTGCCACTATTGTTGATCGCTTCTCTTGTCCATGATGAACAAAAGTGGGGAAAGTGCTCTTCTTCCCAGGTTGAATGGCCATTTTTAGATATGGATCAGGGTTGAAAAACATCCCTTTCTTGAGCCCTACAGCCCGTATATCTGGAAGGACAAGAGATCACATAAATGACATTTGACTCAGCAGTGTTTACAAATGCTTAGAGCCTGTTTTATAGTGTTGGACCTTATACAACTCCCCTGGGGCACCATGGGGATTTTCTGTTCTTAAACAAATTGAAATTGTTCATATATTGTTCTTCTTATTCTACTGTAAAGGAGGCAAATGTTAGAATGGCAGGACCCTAACACATCTTCACTATCATCTGCACAGTATGACCAACTTCATGAATCCCTGGTTGTCCTTGAATAGGAAGGGAGCAAGAAATTACAGCTAGTCTGCAAGACTGCTATTTGACGTGCCCTAATCCTCCATCCACCAGCAGAACAACAGAAGCAGTTTTTGTTTCCCCCAAATGCACCCCAGCTCCAATTTCTGTACCTTTCTCCACCTGTTCCCTTGAGTTGTGCTGCAAGCAGAGAGGTTGCTTGAAATACAGGTCAAAAGACACATACACTGTGCCAGGCAAGTGCCAGCTTTTCTCCCGATAAATGACTACACAGCACGCAGTTAGCTGATGCTATAATGTTCCCATATGTTCAGAGAGGAAGCATGCCTGTTTGCCAAGATTTTCACTTATGGGCTGTTCTCAGGTAACTAACAGATTCTATTTTTACAGATGTCCTTAAGCTGATTTTGTCAGTAAGTCAGGAAATGTATAAAAGATAATTCAATATGGTCAGCATGCCTCTACAGTCTTGTAATGAATGATATTAAAGCATACAGGACTGATAAGAACAATTTCTCAACATAAATAGAGGGAGAGAGGAAACCAGTTTTACCATTCTAAAGAACAAATGTATATGCTTTTATCGGACTTTTGAATTTAATACTATGGGAGCAGGTGTCCGTAAGTCAAGCGTCCATCGGCCAGTACATGATTCAAATTCAATAAGGGCTATTTGTATGATAAAGCATCACTAAAATCACAAGGCTGCTTAAGACTTTGAACGATACAAAGAGGTGATGTTAGAAGGAGAAGGAAATTAGATTAACGGGCAATATTTTGGTGGGCAACGTTTTCTGGCATGGAATGTTGAGAAATCCACCTGCAAACACTGCAGAACATGTTCAGTCCAGCCACCAGCTGGTGAGGCGTGTCATGGTGCCATTCCTAAGAAAGACATCCTAGAATTCATGGCAAAACAAGGCAGCCTCATTGAAATGACAATATGCCTTATTCAACAACCATCCAACATGGGTTTGGGACGTGTAATTATTATTACAATTGTTTAACAATGTCTACTTAATCAATGAAAATGTACCATATGTGGAAAAGGAGTTTACTTAAATGATCTTCAAGAGCTGGGCTTTATGTCTGGCTTCCCTGTGTTGTCCTGCACATGAGTCTTCACCAGCCACTGCCAGAAACTTTTAACTGAATATAGTAAAAGGGTCTTTGTATTTCATCCAACTGCAGTTTTATTACAGAAATGCAAGGATTCATCCAACCACATTTTCAATCGAACATTCATTGGGTCGTGCAATGCAGAAATCTTTTGAGGTACTACATTATGGGTGGAACATGGATGAAGCACAGAAGTCTGAAATGCTAAGCTTAATTCTCTGTTGCCATGTTTCACATGGGAGCAAAATGTCAAAATAAAATACAGCTGTTACCAGGGAGGCATACCAAGACACAAGTCAAGTGCTGTTGGAGAATTTTCAACTCAGTGCAAGATGGACTTTGGTTTGCCTGAAGCTTAATGATTATCCTGTAGAACAAGATGTCTGCAAAGGAATGCTGATGATTAACACATTCCAGGCTTTAGGAGTACGTGCCGAGGGACACATTGAAGCTTGGTGCAGCCCATCAGAAAGGCTCTGCGGAGAAGGGCAGTTGTCTAAGTTACTTCTGCCTTTGGGCACCAAGAGGCTGTCGCCTGCTTAACAAACTCTCAAAAGCTTTGTGTGTGTGTTATTTAAAAAGGCATGAGTGGTTTTAGTGGTTCAGTAGATGATGTATTTTCATAAAGACATCATGAATGTATTGATTTGATGGCACAATTGATATAAAGAAAATGTAGAGATTGCATTGCATTTCCTATTTGCATTTTTACAGAAAAAGTTTACTTTTGAAATAAAAATATTAAAGCACAGACTAACACCTCAATTATCGTTCCACCTGCTGCCTCTATCATAACAGGTTCAGAGTCAGGGAAGATCATAACATGTGACGGGAAAATAATTTGATGTATCAACACTGAACTTATTTTTCCACAACAGCGGAAACATATTAAGAATTTGATATTGTATTCAGTGGGTGTGCATTTATTCTGCACATGTGCCAAGGCAAAAACTGGCTTCCATCAAAAGCAGAATGATAAATAAGCTTGCAAAAATTCAGTCTACTAATCTGAGAGTTTATTTCATAAATCCGGTTGTGTTTTATCAAACAATCTTTACCAACTGTGTATACACCTAGTAAAAGGGATACATCTTACCTGACAATGTGAATCTAACAAGTCTTTGATTGTTCTGGTCATTCAGTCCACCTTCTCCCAATTCATCCACTCCAGTCTGCAAATAAATATTTGGCAATATATTTTAACTTGCGTTACAGATTACTGTCAGCAAACCTACCAACTATCACTCTCAATGCAGACCAACTATGGTTTGTCTACATTGGCAATGGAAAAAAAAAACATAAAATTAAATCAAAGTCTATCATCTCATCTTTATATATGATTAAATTTACTCAAGTAATGCACTGATTCTTGGCTGATAACCTAAGTATTAGAATAGGAACCTTTGTAAATGCAATTCTGAACACTAGATGGCATCAGGATGGGTGATTACTTTACAAGGCATTTTGTTTTCAGCTCTCTAGAAATAAGTTTGTGAATCTATGCCTAATCACTCTATTAACAATCACTAATAATCTACATTGTTATTGTTCCTTTCCACGCCTTGTGGCGCATTGAGCAGCAATCTTGGTGTTTCTTTAGCAATTTTGTCTGTGTTTTTTATGAGGCCATGTTGCCAACTCGGTGCTCAATCCAGTAGGGATGGAAAGCATGAAAGGAGCTGGCCTGGTTCAAACCCAGGACCATTTGCTTCAAAATCTAGTGCAGATGCCACTACACCACCAGTCGGCTTAATAATCTACATAAAACTTTGCAAATTATTCATTGTCAGATCCAATTTGACTGAACTATGGGATCTAAAATTTGAATATCAATGACATCAAACTCAGAAACCTCATCCCTCTCTGTTGATGAGTGATTCGGTAAATGACATAAGCAATTGGATCATCTTAAGGCTAATCTACTAAAGCCACATGATAACACCTCCAAAAAACTGACAAAATATATATTTATTCCCACCAAGGAGTACAAAAGGATAAAACCTACAGATGTTCCTCTAAATCACATTCATCCACTTGTCCCTTCCTACCGATCTCCCTCCTGCCATTTACAACCATGCTATGCCCTACAGCTCATCCCTCACCACTATACAAGGACTTAAACAGTCCTTCCAGGTACAGTGGCACTTCACAAGTGAATCCACCGGCATCATCCATTGAATCTGGTGCTCTCAGTATGGGAACCATCTACATCAGTGAGACCAACCCAGATTGGAGGATCACTTCAACAAGCTCCTTCTCTCCATCAGTTGTAACAGCCATGATCTCCCAGTGGCCACCTAGTTCTATTCCACTTCCCATTCCTACACTGACCTGTCTGTCCACAGCCTCCTCTACTGCCACGATGAGGCCAGATGTAGGTTGAAGGAGCAACAACTTATATTCCATCTTGGTGGTCTCCAATCTGATGGCATCTACATCGATTTTTCTAACTTCAGGTAAGCACTACCCTCTGCTTCCACACTCCCATCGCCTGCTTTCACTCTGCTACTATCTTCCTCTGGTTCCCAACTCCTTCCTTTCAATCCACGGTCTACTGCCCTCTATCAGATTCCTCCTTCTTCTGCCCTTTCCCACTTCCACCTATTGCCTCCTAGCTTCATGTCATTCCCTTTCACTCCTCTCCCTCACCCACCTAGAATCTCCTTCATCTGACCTCACTGATCACCCGCTAGCTTGTACTCTTTCCCCTCCCCCCCACCTTCTTATTCTTTTGCCTTCCTTTCCAGTCCTGATGAAGGGTCTTGGTCAGAAATGTGGACTGTTAGTTTCTGTCCACATTTGCTGCCAGACATACTGAATTCCTCCAGAATTTTGAGCATGTAAATCATATACCATTTTGAATTTGAAATAAATTAATGGTCCTGCTTCATTACTTGATCGCAATACCCAACAGCCCAATAGAAGCATTTTCATCAGTAACACGTCTGTGGTTCAAGGGGACAGCTCACTGTCACCTTCTCAAGGGCAATTAGATGTGGGCAATAAATGCTGGCAATGCCAACAAAGCACAATTCCCAAAGAAAAAAAGAAAATCATGATAGAATGACTTTCTAACATAAATTCAAAGATCCATTTCTTTAATAACGCGACTCAATTAATATATTTTTTTTCTTCTATTTACCTCCTCACCAAGCATCATGGATCAAGCCCTCTGCCTCAGTAACATCTCCCTGGTCAACCTAAAAAAAGTGGTTTAGATAAAAACTATCTATGTATTTCTGCTCTGGGACCACCCTGCATGCTTGCTCCATATTGATGCTTCGCCCTCAGCATCTTTGAACTGGTGGTCAGCGCAAAGAAATAAGATGAAATAGACTTCTAAATGAACAGCAATTTTTCTCCAAATTCTTGGGGAGAAAGTATGAGATGACCATGAATAATTTATGTTGTAAATTCACGACAAGTTATCAGCAAGGTATGGTGAGAATGTACAACCCACTATCACAAGGATTGGAGTATTTGACAAAAAATAGCATTTAATGGGAGATACTGGGGAGAAAGGAATAGAGTGTCTTGAAAAAGAATGAGAGGCTAAGATGTGTTGTCAGGTTAAAAAGGAGATGATTATAATGAAAGACAAAAACCTCAAATCAATACACTTAATGCAACAGTATAGTATGAACAAGCATCTTTATGTAAACCATCGTATACAAGAATGATGCAGCAGAGTTTAGCCTCCAATTGTCTTGGCCCTCTTTGCCATTAAAACAATCAAAGTCTTATGGTAGGTGGTGCAGTATAGTCATTTCATTTTGAAAGAAGTGACACTCAGCGTAAGTGACTATCTTCCCTGAGTCACTGCCTATGAATAGGAAGACTGGTGAGCATAGGATACACTTCTGATGAACCTTTGCAGAGATGCTGCAGTGCTGAGATGATTGGTCTCATCTGCCATAACAATCTCCCTTTATGCAAGGGATAGTTCCTAACTTTGATGGGTTTTCCTCCTGATGCCACAGAGTCAAATTCTGCCTTGTAAGAAAGAGTTGCCACTCTCATTTAACCATATTTGTATCAAGGGCGTAAAGAGGCCTCATGTGAAATGTAAACAAATCATGAACATGCAAATTAATGGAGTTTAAGTGCCAATTGATAATCAATGTCAGTGATGCCGTCCAACATGTTGCTGTTCATTGAGAGCCAATGGTTTAGGCATTAGCTGGGTTAGATTTGTTTTGCCTACTAAATAGGAAATAGCTGGATATGTAAGGTAATCACTTCGGTTAAAATAATAAGTAGAATATATTTTAAATGAGAACTGCTAGTAAAGATTGGTGTTAACCAGATATGGGTGCCCTCTTTTGCAGGTGCAAGCAATTAGGAAGACAAATTACTTGAAGCCCTCTAATGCAAAGGGGCTGGAGACCAAGATAAAGGAAGTGCTACTGCAATCAAAGAGACATTTGGAGCAACCACAGCTGGAATACTGAGTATATTGAGATCCATTTACAGCAGGAAGGATATACTTGCTCTAGATGCAATACAACAAAGACCTGGAATGAGTCAAGTGAGGAATAAAGTTCTGAGTTAAACAATAGACATGTATTCTCTGGAGATTTTTTTTTAAATGCCATATGGTCTAATGGAAACATTAAAGGCTCTGATAAAGCTTGACAGAGTGGACCCTAAGAGGAGTTTCCCTTTGCTGAAACAAGAGCATAGTCTTCAGACAGAGTCAGGTGTTGAGGACTGAGGGTAGGAAGATTTTTTATTAGAGGGGTTGTGAATCTTTGGAATTGTTTACTTCATGGGACTGTGTCGGCTTAATCACTAAGCACAGTTAACGGCTGAAATCAGTGGAAGTGAATTTGAGGAGGAATTGAGAAACATGAGATCAGGCAGGAAAGTGGAATTGAAGATGATGATCACCCAGAAACATATTGAATGGCACAGTAAGCCGAAGGAGGCCTCCTCCTACCCCTACAAGTTAAGGACCTGTTGTAAAATGAAAAAAAAATAGGTTCATGTCAATTAGTTCAAAATTAAAAATGGATTACCTTGATCATGTACATGGGAGCAATAAAATATTACACTTAAAAGCTGGACTTGAGATTAACCTTACAAAGGAAATAAAACAGCATTTCCATCGAACTAAAAACATTCAAGACCAATAAAAATTTTAATCTGGCTTATGTGGTCTAAAATGCATTGATCTACAGTGAGGTCATTGAAACAAATATTAATTCAGTGTATTTTTGTATAAGCCTCAGGGAAGATTTTGAACAATCTATATAACTGTAAGAAAGCCAGAATAAAGGTAATCACATATTTAATATTTCAAAGCTCTTTTCCTGTGTTATTAGCATGCAATAAAATCACACTCAGAAACCTCACTGCCAAAATCACTGAATACTCAAAAGTTAGGCTTATAACATTACAAAATAGGCCTTTTGCTCAAGAAAGGAATTAGATTTTTCTTCCAGGTAACCTGCAGTCCAAGAGAATATAATTCAATGTCAATTCATTAGATTTTGGAGGAAAAAAAACAAACAAAAATGACGGACATATTATACTTGGAGTGAAGATACAGAATGATGGGAGCAGAAGAAAACTGTCGGGTCACTAGCTCTCTCAATGCCTTCCAATAACTTACCAAAAAAGATTGCTTTAAGGCCTTGTGGACTTCAAGTATAAAAGAAAAATTTTTCCAGTGCCTTCACATTGTCCTTACTGACCCCAGCTTGTTTATTGTGTACTGTCAACAAGACTCAAGACTTAATTGCTACATAAACAGGTAAATGAGTCATGGAAAAGTACAGCACTGAACAGACCATTTGGTCCATCTAGTCCATGCCTAAATCATTTAAACTGGCTACTCCCATTGACCTGCATCAGGACCATACCCCTATCATCCATATACCTATCCAATCTTCTCTTAAGTGTTGAAATCGAGCTTGGTTGTACCACTTGTGCTGGCAGCTCGTTCCACACTCTCACAACCCTCTGAGGGAAGAATTTCCTCATGTCCCCATTAAATTTTTCACCTTAGACCCTTGACCTATGACCTCTGATTGTAGCTCCACACCACCTCAGTGGAAAAAGCCTGCTTGCATTAACTCTATCTATACCACTCATAATTTTGTATACCTCTATCAAATCTTCTCTCAATTTTCTACCTTCTAAGGACTACAGTCCTAACCTATTCAATCATCCTTTATAACTCAGGTCCTCCAGACCCAGCAACATCCTTGTAAATTTTCTCTGTACTCTTTCAAACTTCTTTACATCTTTCCTGTAGGTAGGTGACCCAAACTGCACACGATACTCCAAACTAGGCCTCACCAATGCCTTATATAATCTCAACATAACATCCCATCTCCTGTACTTAATATATTGATTAATGAAGGCCAACTTGTCAAAAGCTTTCATTATGATCCCATCTACCTGGGACACCAGTTTCAACAAATTATGGATCTGTATTCCCAGATTCCTTTGTTCTATCACACTCCTCAGTGCCTTACCATTCACCTACCCTGGTTGGTCCTACCGAAGTGAAAAACCTTGTACTTGCCTGCATTAAATTCCATCTGCCATTTACAGCCCATTTTTCCAGCAGATGCAGATCCCTCTGCAGGCCATGCAGCCTTCCTCACTGTCCACCCCCAATCTTGGTGTCATCATAAAAACCATATAGTAAACCCATCACTAGTTTAGCCTTTCCCAATACAATAAACACTTCACCACTCCCAGAGTACAATGTTTTCTTACAGTGAAGAAACAGCAATTACTAGAAACTTACTTAGTGCTCTTATTGTATTACCTTCAGCCCTCTTTAACTTAGCAATATAAAAACATTTCCATTTGGTCAAGCTGCCATTTGAAAAGATGTAGATTTCCAACCATTTTCCACATATACTCGTATTAGACCAAGCCAATAGAAACAAAGTGCCAGTGCCCTACTTACCATAGTAGCTGTGTTTTTTACTGTGATACATGGGGTGGTGGCTCGCAGTGCTCCACTTACACCATGGTAGTATTTAAAACAGATTTTAGTTTCAGCTGAGGAGCAAAGAGAGAAAGTGGATGAGCTCTGAATGATTACAGAAGAACAGGAATATTTATTAGAAAAACAGTTTGTAGAACCTGTGCTACAAATTCCAACAATAGCATTCAGAATACATTGCCACTGTTTCTGTAAAAGTTGTACAAATACATAGCGGGTGCTACTTAACACTACTGCTAAAGCTTAATATGGTCCCATTTCCTTCTGAGCCGGGTGAAATTCTACCATTGGATTACTTTGCATCCAACACTGTGATTATCAATGATAGCACCATTAATGATAGCATTGATTTTACACCTTAGAGATGGTAGCAAGCCACAGCCACTAGCAGCACGTACCAGTGGGTCAGATTTATAGAGTGCACTGTTTTCGTAAGCATATGTATAACTAGCTTTCACTTCATTTGAGACCTATGCTCTATTTACCAATATATGCTACCAAGGATACCACAGGGGCAGTACAAAGATAGAAAGGTTTCCCAATATGTGATGGAAAATCTGGCTTGCATTTTTGCTATTGAGTAATGAGTGATGAGAATTTAATTTGTATGTACAGTTTCTACACTGTAACCTGCATGGAAAGCAACTGTAATATAATAGCAACAGGTCACCGATATTTTCATCAAACTTAAGGTATCCATTTGGGCAGTATTTATCCATTCAGTTAGGCTTTGTAAAAGAAAAAGTACAAGGCAGAAAAAAACATTCCCATCTCATGGTAACAGAAAGCTCTCTTCTTGTATCAGCTTCATTAAGGGTCCTTAGGGCAGATGGGGCTCATCAGCCATGGTTGGCAGCTCATCTAGGAGAAGGAAAACTCCAATCTCAAATCTCCGCTAGATTGCAGTTAAACCCACTCATGGGGAAGGTTTCAGGGGTAAACCCCAAGGGAAAATTCCAGACTGAAGTCCTTAAGGTAGTCCTACATTGAGTTCAACACTGACTGGCAACTCCTACGACACTGTTAGTATCAAACTACATTGGTCTCTGACATTCCTTTTGGTTCATCAGATGCATGGAGAGGGAAAGCTTGCTACATGAGCTACAGCTTGCTCTTCCTATCGTACAGCCCGGGCTTGTGTACCTAGACAGCTAGAATGCAACAAACATGGTCGACCTTAACCGACGGAGGCCTCACTCACTCACTCATTGAGGGTCCAAGCAAATTGATTGAAGAAATATTCAACAAAACAAGCTTCTGTTGGTTGCAAGTACACTAGATCTGGGAAAACAATTTGCAGTAAGTCTTTCCAAGTAAAATTTGCACCAGTTCCTGCATAGTGTATAAGATGATGACAGGCATTGATCACGTGGATAGTCAGAGGTTTTTTCCCAGGGCTGAAATTGTTGCCACAAGAGGACACAGATTTAAGGGGCTGGGGAATAGGTACAGTGGAGATGTCAGGGGTAAGTTTTTTTACTCAGTGCATGGAATGGGCTGCCGGCAACAATGGTGAAGGCGGATACGATAGGGTCTTTTAAGAGACTTTTGGATAGGTACATGGAGCTTAGAAAAATAGAGGGCTATAGGTAAGCCTAGTAATTTCTAAGGTAGGGGCATGTTCGGCACAACTTTGTGGGCCGAAGGGCCTGTCGTGTGCTGTAGGTTTTCTATGTTTCTATTTGTCCCAATGCTTCTACTAATTGTTTTAAATAATCACTCCCTCCTCCCACCCTCTCCACCAGTCACCGATTGTTCGACAAAAATGAAGGTCAGTGACATCAGAAGGTAAGTCACTTGCCACAGGGACCCTCGTTCTGAATATGTCCTTTGGCCACAGTATTCAGTGCAGAACTCACTGCCCTTTTCTTGTTATCATATTTCCTATTATGTTTCTTCTGGTGGGGTATCCAGAACTAGAGGGCACAGCCTCAAAATTGAGGGGTGACCTTTTAGAACAAAGATAAGGAGGAATTATTTTAGCCAAAGAGTAGTGAATCTGTGGAATGCTTTGCCACAGACTGCGTTGGAGGCCAAGTCCATGGGTACATTTAAAGCGGAAGTTGATAGTTTCCTGACTGGTCAGGACGTCAAAGAATATGGCGAGAGGGCAGATGTAGGGGGGTGATCAGCCACGATGGAGTGGTGGAGCAGACTAAATGGGCTGAATGGCCTCATTCTGCTCCTACGTCTTATTGTCTTATATTGGACACAGCCACTTCCCTCTTAAATTTTCTGACAAAGGAGCCCCAGTAATCAATGCATATATGGATTATGTAACATCGACAGAACCCAGATGCATTTTCAATCGCTGAAACGAAAACGTGATTGGCCGTGGAACCACCTAAAACATTAATTCTAGAAACTCACTGTAAAAAAAAAACAGGATTGGTAGATTAAGGAATTTTGTGGGGCCAGAATTATTTACCTGTTCATGTCCGACTCCCCCATGTTCACATCAAATAGCAGCACTTCCCCAAAACAGACTTCAACTGAAGCAACAAATACAAAATGCTGCGGGAACTCAGCAAGTCAGGCAGCATCTACGGAGGGAAATAAATAGTCCACATTTCAGGTAGAGATCCTTCATCAGGACTGATGAAGTCCCTCTCTGTGATCTCTGCTACATAGATGCTGCCTGACCTGCTGAGTTCCTCTATTATGTTGTGTGTGTTGCTCAAGATTTCCAGCATATGTGTAATTTCTTGTGTCTATGACTTCAATGGTAGTTGGACAGTTTTATTGCAAGAGCATTCATCATGTTCTCTGTATGCCCACTCAAGGAGCTTGTCTCAGATATGGAAACCCAACCCCATCCAAATGTTTCAAGCTTTTGACTGCTTTCATGAGCTGGACAGAAGGCATAGCTTACCTGCCTCTAGCCGTATCTCAGGGACCACATTAAAATCCACTCCTGTCTGTAAGATTTTGAGAATCGCTACCTAGAGGTTATGGATTTTCTCTCAGAATATTTTCAGCATTCAAATGAAATATTATGTTTGGCAGAAAAGTTAATTTATGATTTACAGTAAAGGGGTGCAGATTTCAGGGGCTGTAAGTACATGTTATGTTCTAACCTGTAATTGCATCCTGCAGGATGTGACATTGACCTTCACACAGCCTGGAAATAACAATAAATTAGAATACCTAAGTCAGCTTAGCCTTCATGAATTTAATGGGTTTTGCGACAATTACTTTGTGTTTTTACCATGCAGAGAATCATGTTGGAACATTCTTTTTGCTCAAATGCCACAAGCATCAAATCTTAAATTCTAAATGAAGTTCACCTTCATAGTAGTAACGCTATGGTTTTCTATTTTGCAACTGCTAGCAATGTTATTAATGTATTTGGCACTGGTGTTGGTTAACAGTGAAAAGCAAACTGTTAGTTGGGCACGTAGGAAGAGGATTGATAGGTCCATTTACAATGCCACACAATGGTGAAATGTTGGGTCCCCCACAATCTTAGATTCATTTCTGGTACGTAATAGAAATTATTCCACATACGTATAATATTATTAAGTTTAATATGTCACCTGAAGTGTTAAAAACCAAATATGTTGAAGAAGTGAAAATTCCTTTTGATACACTAGATGAAAGCTGGACAATCCTGGCAGAAGGAAAGGGATCACCTTCCCAACCTAGAGCCACTGGATTGTGCTTCTTGTAGACTGAAGGTAAGGTAAAAGCCTATTGACCAACAGCTTCAAAACAACTCAATGATTTCTGGCACGGTTTCTCATTATCACTGCCAATTCCACATAAAATATTTTCTAGGAATTTATCACATCATTCATGCTTTCTACACTATTGTTTGCTATGCAGTTCAAAAAGAGGTCTTTCCCACTGTCATCTCAAAACGATTCACTATTGTTTTGAACTGCTGAGCACATCTTACCTGCTTCTTAACTTTTCTTGTACACGAATCTGCACTATTGACCAATCCAATATAAAAGTCCCTCCAAGTTACTATGACAACCTCACTGGTTGACTAGAGAGCAGTGAATACAATAGTTAATGACACTTGGCAGAGAAACCCTACTGTCCAGACTGAAGATAAGCTTGAGCCAGTTCAGGATGTCCCATGATTCTATTTTAGATCCTGTACATCTGCACAGTGCTTTGTGACCAGAAGGCCTTTCATTAGTTCACAGCCTGATTGAAATGTCACTATCAAAGCAACTAAACTGAAAGGACAATCTATTTTCTGGTTAGGAAATTGACATATATTATATACCAAAAGTTTATTGAATTCACCACAACTTACATATTTAAATTTATATGTTAATAGAATAGTCTGCAGGTTAAATATGTATATGTGTTTGAAATTATAGTCCTTTTGAAGGTTTTTTTTAACATTTAACTATTTCATTTAGATATGAAGCAACTGCCCTGGTTTTACAGCAGGTATCAACAAAATTACTCAAACTAATATCACAGCTTCAGTTTCTGACATACATTCACAGATGAAATAGTTTGTAACACTTAAAATCAACAGAGAAATTATGATATCCTCCAGAAAAAAAAAACAGAATCTCTAAAGAAATGGACAATAACATAACTCACCTTGCCATTGCCCTTCAAAGGTAATTGGTTATTACATAAACTTCTCAGATGCATATATTAATATTATTTATGTTATATATTATGTTGCATACAACATGCACATTTTTCATTGCACCTATGCATAGACACAAGACAATAAACATGACTTTGATTATTTAAAAATCTATATAATTTTGGAAGAACAAAATAAATGAATATTTCTCATTCCCTGCAAAGCACTGTCAAAGAAAGCAAGATCAATTAAAGGATATATTAATTTTGGGGTCATTTGTTACAAATAAGGTACAGCACTGAATGTATGTTAGCGGAACGTTTACCCTGCTTTACTCACACAGTTAATCTCAAACTGAGTTATGGAAGGCAGACCTTGTGTAATTTGTGAAATAAAAATAACTTCAGTGGGAGAGAAGGGAACACTTTTCCTCTTGAGGAAAACATTGCACTGTTTTAAGGACCTTGGTCTGAAATTTCTAACCGACACACACAAAAATGCTGGAGGAACTCAGCAGGCCACGCATGATCTATGTACAGTCAACATTTCAAGCTGCAAGGCCAAAACACCAGCTGTACTTTTTTTCCATGGATGCTGAATGGCCTGCTGAGTTCCTCCAGCATTTTGTGTGCGTTGCTTGGATTTCCAGCAACTGCAGATTTTCTCTCGTCTGTGGTCTTAAGTTTCTAAGTTATTTCTGGCATTGCCTTTCAAAGGGAAAACCTTATGACTGAGGTTCTAAACTGGGCAAGGTACATTTTAATGACTCATTTGCAGCAAGGCAAGAAAAAACTGCTTTAGCTTTCACCAGTGCTGGAACAAAAAGGATAGAGGTAGAGTCTGCCCTCACATTGAACATGAAAAGGCATGTGATTCCTTTACAATTCAACACTGCCTAGAACACGGTTGTGTGGTTAGTTCCACTATCGGAAAGCCTTTCAGCTGCAAGAAATTTGTGATTCAAGAATACAATTCAAGAAGGTTCAATTATCACATGCTCAATTTGAAGTTAGAAATTTTGTAGGCCATTTCTCAACCAAATAATTTAAATTTGCAGAGAGTGCACAAAAAATGCTTACACAGATTCTATATTAGGTCTCCAAATGCCTGCTCATATTCCATTCTGTATATTTTTTTAAACTGGAACGTTGCTGAAGTATGTACCAACTCCTGAGACTCTTGTCACAATAATATAACACAAGCATGGTCAATACCCAATCCATGTACCTTCAACTTGTTAAAAACTCATTACATGAATATATAGGATACCTTGTGTCCTTAACACATTTCAAAACAGATATCTTTTAATTACACAGTGACACAGATGAATACAGGCAACATGTGTTAATCCATTCCGTTTTTTCTGCGACTCCAGCTAAGACTGTTCTAGTTGAGTGATAAAACTTTTCAAAGTTAAATGAAATGCATTCTTTCAGGAAATATCCCCAAGAGAACCTATGCTAGTCTTTATTTTTAGAATCATCTCTGCTTAAAAATCTGTGTGTACCACTACTGTAACTCATCACAGAAAAATGCTCCACAGAGTCTGGTCTATGTCCGGTCACTTGTCTACAAGCACCTACCCCTGAGTTTCTATGAGTAGTTAGATCTGTATGCATTGCAAATGACATTTCCTGTTCTCTTAAGCATCTCTTGAACATTAAAGCCTGTGTGAATATTGACAATGAGTCCCTGCACTTCTTTCAAGGATTTCAAAAGTTTGAAGACACAATGATTTAACATGATGTAAATGACGTGGCAATGTACTTAGTAAAGGCAATCGTATTTTATAACTTTGAACTAGATGGTGGTTAATGAGATTGGATTTCATTTCATCTCAGGTGAAATTATAAGCTTTCCTCCCATAAAAAAATACATCAACATTGTCAGCTCAAAAACCCAGAAGCCCCACCTCCTGCTCTTTCCCTCCAAAGTCCTTGAAGATATTGACACTTCACAAAGTAATCCTCATCTTTTCTGACAGTTCACATTTGAACCTACCCGCAATACACGAATAACGCCTAATCCAAGTTATAAATAATAAAAAGCAAAGCATTCAGTATGCATACATAGTTAACAATCCAACCTAGGTTTCAGAACAACTGGGTTCAGGGGATTAACTTTATATTAAAGGAACCACTCTAACCTTCATTCAACTATACAGAAAATTCCATTTGAAGGGACTCTCCAAGGATTGTTACTTTATGACCAGATTCCAGGCATTTTTTTGTTGAGGTTAAAAGAACATAAAACAGTTCATCACAGTGCAGACCCTTGGGCCCACAATGTTGTGCTAACCTATTTCAACCTACTCCACAATCAGTTTAACCCTTCCCCCCATTTTTGTTACATTCATGTGCACCTTAAATGGTCCTACTGTATCAGCTTCTCTTCTGATCCTCAGCAGTGTGTTCCAGGCACCAACCTCTCTGTGTAAAAAAAAACCTACCTCTGCCATCCCTCCCTAACCTTTCTTCCATTCACTTTAAAGGTGATTCCTCTAGTATTGGCCACTGCCACCTTGGGAAAGGGCACTAGATGTATACTCAATCTTGAGGCCCTCCATTGGTCGGGGTTGACCATGGATGTTGCGTCTCAGCTGTCTACGTGATACACAAGCCAGGGCAGTATAATATGGAGAGCAAGCTGTTGCCCATCTAGCAGCCTTCCGCTCTGCACGCAGCTGAAGAATCCAAAGGAATGGCAGTGACCCATACAGTTTGGCACCTTCAGCATCACAGGAGTCACCAGTCAGCATTGAACTAACTGTAGGACTGCCTTAAGGATGCCAGCTCTGTATTTTTCATTGGGGTTTACTCCCGAAAACTTCCCCATAAGTGAGTATAGCGCAAAGCAACAGAGGTTTGTGATCAGAGCTTTTGTCTCCTAGATGAGCTGCCAACCATGGCTGACGAGTACCATCTGCTCAAAACAACTGGTTTTTAAAAGGTATATGTAACCCACCTTTGCCCCATCTCCTGTCAATAGAAATAGTTTGGCCAAGCTTAGTAGCTAAGCCGCATGTGAAGGCCAGGAGCTGGACTTGGTTGTGAGAAGCTATTTGAAATGAACACCATTGAGAGCCTTATCCACACTACCAGCCCTGGCTATGAGAAACTTTCGGAGCCCCATTCAATCTATGCCTTTCAAAATCTTAGACAGCTCTATCACGTCAATTTCATCCTCCATCACTCGAAAGAGAAAATTTCTATCTTGCACAATGTTTCCTTATAAGGCATGTTCTGTAATCTAAGCATCAGTCTGGTAAATCTCTACTGCACCCTCTCTAAAACTTACAAATCCTTCCCATGAGACAACCAATTTTCTGATCCAACCAGAGTTTTATAGAGCTGCAACATTACCTCTCAGCTCTTGAAATCAACACACTATAGGTCTTGTTAACCAGCCCATCGACCTGCATGGCAACTTTGAGGGATCTATCAACTTGGACCCAAAGATCACTCTGGTCCTCCACACTGCTAAGTATCCTGTCACTTATCCATCTTCTAAAGTGTATCACCTCACACTTTTCCGGATGGAAGTCCATCAACTATTTCACTGCCCTAGTTTGCCTCCCACTGTAACTACGGCAACCTTCCAACACTATCCACAACACCACCAACCTTTGTGTTATTTGCAATCTCAGTCACCTACCCACCTACTTCCTCATCCAAGTCTTTTATAAGAATCACAATGAACAGAGGCTCCAGAACGGATCCCTGCAGAACACTACTTTTAAAACAAACTTCTTCCTCTGACAATTGAACAAGACAGTCATTTTTCGAAGCAAACAAGGTGGTACGGCAACTACACCATCAAAAACCTTGGAGGCAGTCGGCAGGTCTAGCAACAGCAATGAGAAAATAAACAGGAGATGACTTGTTGAGTGAAGGACCTATCATAAATTTGGAAAAGTGGGGGAAGTGTATTTTACATTACTGAGAGTAAAGGATAGAGAGGATAAAGGGAATGTCTGTGAAAGGATGCAGACCAAAGGTGGCTAGCTAATTGCTACTAAAAAATAGAAAAGAGAGAGATCCCAAAGTGAAAGTTGAGTTGCTGTTCCTCAAGGTTACAACGGCAGTCAAACTGTGAGAAAGTGAGAGACAAATGAGGTATTCAGGTAATAGGAAGCTCTGGGAAACCCTTGCATATTGACTGCAGACGTTCTGCAAAGTGATCACACAATATGCTTTTGCTTTCTCCGTTCTAATGTGAGCATTGATGGCTATATATTAAAGTGGAAGAAGTCCACCCGGACTTCTGCTTCACCCGGAATGACCGTTTGGGTCTTAAGATGATTGGTAGTGAAGAGGTAAAACAGAATGGGTCCAGTACTGGTCGTCCAGTAGCGTAGCAAGTTTAAAGACGAGAATATCTGCAAGAGCCAGACATCCAAGAAATCCACACGTAATGCTGGAGGAACTCTGCAGGCCACGCAGCATCTATGAAAAAGAGGAAACAGTCGCCATTTCGGGCCAAGACACTTCATCAGGACTGGAAAAAAGGGATAAGAAATTCGAGTGAGAAGGTGGGCGGAGCAGAGTAAGAAGTACAAGGTGGTAGATGATAAGTGAAACAAGGTGAAGGGGAGGGGTTAAGTAAAGAACTGGGAAGTTAATAGGTGAAAGGGATAAAGGGCTGGAGAAGGGGGAATCTGATAGGAGAGGGTGGATGACCATGGAAGGGTGAGAAACACTAGAGGGAGGGAAATGGGAAAGGGGGGGAACAATTACTGGAATTTGAGAAATTAATATTCAGTACCTCCCTGGTGCTTTATCCCTCCCCCACCTTCACCTATCACCTACCACCTTGTACTTCTCCCTCCCCTCCCCCCACCTTCTTGCTCCAACTTCTCATCCCTTTTTTCCAGTCCTGATAAACATTGACTGTTTACTCTTTTCCATAGAGGCTGCCTGGCCTGCTGAGTTCCTCCAGCATTTTATGTGTGCTGCATGGGAAGTTGCTATGAGAAGAGAAGTATTTGATAAAGATAAAAGGAAGCAGTCTCTTTGGAATACCCAAATGAGAGGAAAGGGGACAGTTGTGAACAGAACATTGAAAGTGGGAGAAAATACAGATACTAGTAGCATGAAAGATGAGTATCAGAGGAATCCTGTTGTTATTTGGGTTGCAAGGAGAGTGTGTACAACAGTAGAAGCGAGAAAAATGGAGGAGACAAAGAGGCCAGTCAACTTTAGCAGAGGCAAAGCTATTGTTTTTTTTAAAAAGGGAGGCACCTCAAAGACACTGATGTGGAAGAGTGCAATACGTAGCAGACACAAAAGTGGCAGATAAACTGGGAGAATGTCACAGAGTCCTTGAGCAAAGTAATTAGGTAGGAAATTTAGTCAAGAGACCTACTGAAGTCAGTAAGCTTACATGAACATTGGCAGCTAACTTAATCCCCAAGATGGAGACAGAGATATCAAGAAAGCAAACAGAAGTCAGATATGGTCCACATTAAAATGAAGGCAGATAGAAATTGACACAAAGGGTAATGAAATTTGAGTTTAGTACAAACAGAGGCGTCCCAGTTGTGTCATCAATGCAATGAAACTAAAAAGAGCTAAGGAAGAGGGTTTGAAAAGAACTTAAACAAGGACTGTTCCATATAACCAATGAGGAGACAGACCCATGCCAATTCCCAAAGCTAAGCCTTTCACTTAGAAAGGGTCAGTGGAGTTGAAGAAGTTATTTAATTTAAGGAGGATTAAAAGAGAATAGTGATGGAAGGAAGTGATTGAGTCTCTGTTCAAGAAAGAAGTGAAAGTTCCCCACACCCTGGGATGAAGGTCCAGGTGGACTGGACATCCATTATGAAGATGAGATGGCAAGCGCCAGGAAATTGGAAACTGAAGGAGATTAGTGATGTGGGACTAGACAAGGAGAGTAGAGTTAAGATAAGAAGAAATACATTCTGCATGGGCAACAGCAGGCTAAAACAATGAATCCATTGTACAACTTCAACACAACATCCCATCTCCTGAACATAATACTTTGATTTATGAAGGCCAATGTGCTAAAAGCTTTCTTTATGACCGTATTCCCAGACCTGTGTTCCCAGGTCCCTTTGTTCTACTGTACTACCATTCCCTATGCAAGACCTGCCCTGGTTGGTCCTACCGAAACACAACACCTCATACTTGTCTGCATTAAATTCATCTGCCATTCTTCCAGCTGGAAGCTCTGATAGTCTTCCTCACTGTCCAGTTAACTGTTCCAGTTAACCAC
Organism: Hypanus sabinus; assembly: GCF_030144855.1. Classification (NCBI taxonomy): domain Eukaryota; kingdom Metazoa; phylum Chordata; class Chondrichthyes; order Myliobatiformes; family Dasyatidae; genus Hypanus; species Hypanus sabinus. The sequence goes on from NC_082709.1 coordinate 43,374,325, forward strand.
ATTATCATACAGATCAGTGATTATGTATGATAAATAACAAGGACCCAGCACTGATCCCTGTGGCACTCCACTAGTCACATGCCTCCAGTCAGAGAGGCAACCATCTATTACCATTCTCTGGCTTCTCCCACAAAGCCAATGTCTAATCCAATTAACTACCTCAGCTTGAATACCAAGAAACTGAAATCTTCACGACCAACCACCGATGCAGGACCTTGTCATTTCCCTTTCTTGAGTCCATGTAGTCATGCCTTCATCAACTTTCCTGGATGTTTTAAAGGATTCATTGCCTTTGCCAGTTCTCAAATGATTTTCCTTTCTGATGCTCCTTAAAAGCCCAATTTTTTTAAATCAACATTTGCAATGTTTTCTTGAGTGACCTAGAATCAAACTTGATTTGATTACATTCTGAGAAAGCCACGGGATATTTAGTGCCATTAAAAATTTTGTACAAAAACAGATTATATGGTTGCCTTTAGAATCACAAAGTACAAAGTAATTTATTCTTACCCTCCATAAAGTATGGACCAGGCTCAATCCGCCACACAATTTGCCCTTTCTGGGTTCCATTTACGCCCCGATTTTTGGAGTCCCATACATTTCCCGGAGAGATTTCATCTTTAAAAGAAAAAAATAGTGTGTATAAAAAATATACCCGGAAATGTACAATACATTTATTTTTATCCAGCTAAACTAAAATAGATTTGTAAAGCAGGAATCCAGATAGCAGGAAAATTTTAATCATAAAAACTGCTTTGACAATTGAACAATTTTTAAGCCTTCAATGAACTTTAAGCTTAATTTAAAGTTAACTTAACACTTTAACTTTACAGTGCACATCTCAATACAGTTCATGTCAAATTATACCCAATGCAATGAATATCCATAATGCAAGATAATACAATTGAAAAAGCAAAATAATTAAATATGCACACCAGTAATTACTTCAAATTCCTTGGCAATGAGGAAGCTAAAAAATGCTTTGCTGATATCTCTGCATAACATTTGAATGTAGATATTCAAGTAGAAGAAATCAAAACAGCAAAATTAGAATCTCATCAACATAAGCAAAAATAAAAATAGCCTACAAAATGATTTCAGATTATGCAGCACAACCATGAAATTGTACTATTATATTGATGATAACATTCTCTCCCAGACCAAAATAGTAGCGTGAACGCGCACATACACACAATCTCTCTCTCTCTCTCTCTCTCTCTCTCTCTCTCTCTCTCTCTCTCTCCATGAGTTCCATCATGGCAGGCCATTACCAGAGACAGGGAATAAAATACTTCAAAGAAGCCTCAGCAAATTGTTACATCCTCACTAACTCGTGGGACTCTCTACCTTGTGACCAATCACAATTGTAGAAGGAACATCTAGAAAGGCACTGAGAACCTTGATTTGTTTCATCAGGAAGACACAAAGCAGCAATAAAAACCTCTTCAGAAACTATCCACCAACCACACTGTCCACTACCTCCTGCAATACCTACAAGTTGCACAATAGCCTGATCATCTGTTTTGAAACCAAGTGTATACAAGTCATCCTTGACCCTGAGGGACTGCCCAGGAAGAAGACCAGAGCAGTATCTACTGCTTTTGATTGGCAATTGTTCCCATGAGCAGCTCCAAGGTGAAAACATAACAATTATACCTGATTATATTATTTTCAACAGATTTGAAGAAAAAAAGCAGCTAAGAATGATGCCTTAATCTCTCTCCTCGCATGTTTTCTTTCTAGGAACTAAAATTTACAATACATCATGTGGGAAATGATAATCAAGTTTTTCATTACCAAGGTAACCTCAGTCACAAGCTTCTCTCCCAATGGAACTCAAACATTGCACAGTTGTTAACCTATAAAATTCAAGTAAGATGTCAACAATTGCTGCCCAGTGAACTCCACAACCAGCAGTTAGAAAGGACCCTAGAGTGTCATATTATCTTAGCAAGAGGAAGCGTGGAATAAAGGAGCTTAGAACTTTTTGATCTCCTCTCAAGCCATAAATGGGTGTCGATTGACACTGGTGCTTGGGCTCTCAATTGGCAGAACAGGCAAGATTGGGAACACTTCAAAAATGTCTACACTGGACATTCTTTATAGGAATTCCCTAGAAAAAAAAGGTGAAAAATTTGAGGTGAAAATCTGACTTTATACTTAATACCTTCTCTGCCCTAACCCCATTGCCTAGCAATGTGTTCCCTTTGAAATCTCATCAAACTTGAACCCTTTTCCACCCACAGTCTCAGCCCCTACCTGTCTACAGCCACCCCAAAGCACCGCCACAGTCCATCATGTACGAACTTCTCTCTATGAGCTATTCCAAGGATTCACTGATGTTTACGAGTAACTCTGTTAATCACAACAGGAACCCTGGATTTAGTAGACGCTGAAAGCCATCCTTAGTTCAACAATGCAAGTACAGGCTTTTACCATGGACAAGAGGATAAGCAGGTTTAATTAGTCAATTTTCTAAAGAAAATAAGAGATGTAGCCATTCTTTTCTTTTACTTTCATATCTTATACATATATAATAAGATACCTACTACAATACCACTTACTTTTCTTTGCTCTCCAAGAAAATACTGTGATATCCTTACCAGACTATGCTATCCTGCATCCATGTTCTTTGGTGTAAAATCTGTCTCAGACATAGTGTTGATTTAAACACTGAATTTACAGAATGTATAAATAGAACCATTAAATATATCTCATTTTAACAATGCAGCTTCAATTTCAAGAAATATCCTTTGGACAAATTCCCACAGATCTATTCCCAGGAAGAAGCAATTCTTTTAAAAAAAAGGAAATGAGTAACCTCAATCTTTTCTACTTGGTAAAATAAAATCCAGCTTTTAAAGGTTAATCCAATTGCATTGCCAGTCTGTAACAAAAGACTTTTTCTCTACCACCCAAAATGATGGTAATTTTAAAAAATGTGAAAGGCAAAAATTGACTATACTGTACAAACATTTGGAAATATTGGTCCAAAACTACCACAGCTCTACGATCAAATGTTTGAAAATATTTATGGCTTGGAGACAGTCTGTTGCTATAATTTTAATGTGATTTAAACCTATCCAGAGAAAATCAACATCAAGGATTTTTGAATTCCAAATTAAAAGTCAGATGCTAAAATGTAACTCTGCTGTCAAAAATGAATGGGTGCCTGTTGCTCAATCCTAAAAATTGCTAATTCATTCAAGAAAATGGTGCTCACCGAGCTTCCAGTTCCTTAGCAGTACTGTGTCCGCATGCTTTTAATTATTCATTGAACAACACAGCAATTCAGCCTTCATAAGTCACAGAGCAAATTCGACAGTGTCTAGGTTTGGTTCAAGTCATCTAAGCAAAAGGAATTAATCAAAATTTGCCCATTTCCTCTCATAACAATCGATCAAATACTACAAACTTCAGAAGATGTATTTTATAGAAGTGAACTTGTAATCTTTCTGCAAAATATGGTCACCATTGTCAAAACTTCTCAAAATAATCTACAGTTCACCGTATGTTCTGACACTTACAATGAAGTGACAATACTAGGAGAAAATTATCAAAAAAAAAATCTCTGCACTTACCAGCTTTTGAAGAGGCAAAGGTCAATCTTACGAAGTGAAACCAATGTTAACAGGTAAAGGGAAAGGAGCACAATGACTAGAATGGTGCACTGTACTGGCATCCAGAAATGCAGTCTTTTAATGGGTCAGATCTCACTGATCCATGAGAGCTCCAAAGGGCAGTGAGTCAGCTCCAAGTGGATCATATTCTATCTGAAATCATGTCCAAAAGGTTCCACAGCAAGCTGGAGGTCAGACGTTAGCAAATCTGACCTCCCCCCTCACCAGTGAGTCTAGCGACAGAGTATCAAATCATTGGAGAGGCTGATTACACTCTACGTGAATCCCTGTGGACTGAGTAGCATAATGAGGGCAAAAGAAAATCTGCAAACGCTGGAAACCTGGAACAAAGCACAAAGAATGCTGGAGGAACCCAGAAGGTCAAGGAGCATCTATGGAGGGAAATGGGCAGTAAATGTTTTGGGTTGAAACCCTTCATCGGGACTGGAAAGAGCAGAGATAAGCAGTATAAAAGGGACTGGAGCAAAAGTTGGTGGGTGATAGATGAATTCTGTTGAGCAAAGGAAGATAGCTAGGCAACGGAGAGCGGGAGTAATATCGGAAGCTGAGAAGCAATAAGTGGAAGTGACAAAGGGCTGAAGAAGATAGAATCTGACAGGAAAGGACAATGCACCATGGAATTGATAAGGAGGTGAGAAGAGGAACCGTTAGAAGGTGATGGGTAGATTGGGAGGATGGGGAGAGAAAAGAGAAGAGTTAAAAGGACTAGTGGGATAAGGGAAAACAAGGATGGAGGGTGGAAAACAGAGGAGAGTGGTTACCAAAGTTAGAGAAATCAATGGCTATCCTCTGAGATAGAAATTTAATTGCAACATATTTCAATAATGCCCGCAAATAGGATCATATGATCAACAATCCACTCTTTAAACAACTTTACTGTTCAAATTCACTGTGCTCTTTTTAAAGCACTCCTCTTTGATCAATCTTCTGTTCATGCAACCAAATACAAATCCTTAAATGATCCACCGCTAATCTGATAATATCATTGTGAAGCATCTTTGGTAGATTTTGGAACATTAGAAGTGCCATATAAATGGTAGAGGTTTGCAACTCAAAAACAATTCAGACACTCATTTGAAAAACAAAATTAACATGAGCAATCTGGCTCCTGTTCAGTAGCTACCTCAGAAACAATGTATATAAATAACTGAAGAATCATTTTTAAACTATAGTACACTGTGATAACATTGAATGTTTGTCAACTCAATGTCTCAGATTCACAGCCAGAAGAATGTAAAATGGAACTATTATTTTGCAAGAGCACCAGGCTATTCATACTACAGCACTCTTACACCCAGTTCACGTCACCTCCCTCAGGGATGACAAACAAGGACAGAAATCCTATTAAACCTAGTATTTGAACACTGTGTCAAGTAAATTTGCCCCTAAAAGAAAACCACCAATGAAAGGAAATTGATGTACACACATCCAGTTTGCAAGAATCATTGGGACCTCATGCTATGCTGAGAAAAATGCAGATCAATCAAAAGAATCAGACAGAAACCTCATGTCACACAACACACATTTGGAAAATACTTCCTCATATTCATCAAGTGAACTATTATTGAATTTAAGTGAATTATCAACAAGAGGAGACAGGATTGGTCACAAAATGTTTAACAATAATAAACACCAAGACATGGCATTATTTGCTTGTAACTTGCAGAGCATGAGTGACACAGATACACAAAAACACATTTCTCCTTCATGGAGTTGAGGTAGTAACTACAATAATCAGGACTAGAAGCAATTAAGTTACTTTATTCAGTTTGAATGGTATTTTCAAGTTATTTCTAACTTGAGGAATTCCCACCACCCTTTTTCACCTGATGCAGCTGAGCTTTCAAGCTACAAAAGTGTTTTCTCTACTGCATTTGGCTAGGAGAGAATCATACTACAAAAGACTGTTTACTCTATATATTATCAAGAGTTTAACACACATTGCAATAACACAGATTTTACTTGACTTCCCATTTCAGTTAATCCACTTGTGACACCAAATGAATCAACTCAAGACTGACATTAAAATAGTCAAGAGGTGTTGCAGATATCACAAACTACAGAGCATACCAATTTGTTTCCTTATAGGCAGCAGATTAATTCCTTGCAGTTTACAAAATTGCAATAGATTTTTAATGATTCTATTGCTTCTTTTTATTTACTGTGAATGCCCAAAAGGAAATGAATCTCAGGGTTGTATATCGTGACATGTATGCACTTTGAGAATAAATTTACTTTGAACTCTAAAATGCTCACCTCCATTGAGAGAAGTGGCTATCATTAATGAAAAGAAAATGGTAATGCACTGTGGACCCAAACAATTGAGAACCTTCAAGAAATACGAGAAAAGCAAGAGAAGCAGTCAGGACCTGACACATGCATCAATGGTGCAACTTTCATTTTAAAAATTGTGAGACTGGTGATGGTTTTCACTGCTTTCCTTTCCATTTCAATCCAACTGCCAGCTAGGCGGGCAGAAACTAAAACACATATGGCTGGTTGCACATTCAGTCAAAAGTAGGTTACAATTTAATACAAATTTCTACGCTGTTTTCACCACTTGAATCCACCCAAAAAGTTGCAATATTGCCAGACACATTTGAAAATCCAGTTAAGTAAATAAAGCATTTTCACAGAAAATGTGAAAATAAATTCAGCAGATCGTGCTGCATTGGTGAAAAGAGAAAAAGAGTTATCTTTCAGCTTAAGGACTCTTCGTCAGAACAGAGGAAGTGGGTTTAAAATGCAGAGAGGGTGGGGGAATGAGTTTGATGGGATGAGGTTAGGGTGGCTGATGTAATTCTAGTCTTTTCAGATTTCACATATCTGCAGTTTTTTTTAATTAACTCAGCATTTTTACCCATTTTATTGAGCAGGTAGAAAGGTAACAAAATACTCCCCAGGCAATACCCAATTCCCAAGGGATACAGACTTTAGGTGACAGAAGGACATTTGTTTCCAAGCTTTTGCACTAAACAGGCACAACATGCTACTAAAATAATTAGGAAACAACCACATTGTGCATATTATCTCTGTGGGAATACTGCCATAAATCTGGAGATCAGACCTAATACTCAAGTTCACATCCCTTCCCGATCTGAGATTCTGTTTATTTCCACACATGATCACACTAAAACGAGCTATGGATTGACCTTTACAAGAAGTCATCACATTATGTACAGTCATTCTTCCTGTACCTATTGTTAAATAAGAACCCAGACTTTCTCTCATTGCAGAGACATATCTCGCTCCAGATATATTTTCACATTGGTGCAAAATCCATCTGGAACTCTTCAGTTCCTGCAAAACGGTGGATAAGCAGTTTTGTGCACTTCAATTTTCAGCAACAGAACAAATACTACACTTTTGCTATGGGTACCCTAATCAGAGAGAATCACCAAAACATAAAACATAGAAAACAGGTCCATACGCCCCACTTAACCATGCCAACCAATGTGCCAATCTTTGCTAATTCTAGTTTTCCAAAGTTGCCATGTATCCCTCTACTCTCTTCCAAGAATCTAGCCAAGAGCCTTCTGTAAGCTCTTTCCTCCAAGTGAAAAACTTGCCCTGAGATCTCTCTTAAATCTCTTCCTTTTCACCTTGAACTAGTTCTAGACTCCTCTACCCTGGGGAAAAGACTCTATGCTCCTCAACATTGCAAATCCCTGTGCAGTCACCCCTCAGCTTCTTACATTCTAGTGTGAATAAACCCAGCCTACCACCTTATAACAACAACTCTCCATTCCAGGCAACATCATAATATATCTCTTCTGCAATCACTCTGTGGCCACTACGTCTTTCCTGTGAAGCAGTAAACAGAGCTGTACACAATACTCTTAAGTGCCATCTAACCAACATTTCATACAATTGCAACATGGTGTTCCAACCCTAAATGCCTTGGCCCATGAAGGCAATCATGTCAAATATATTTTTATATACCCTGTCTACCTATGTCCCACTTTCAGAGTTATGGACTTGCTCCTGAAAGACTTTATGCCCATCAATATTCCTAAGATCCCTGCCATTTACTTTGTATGTCTGAACTTAATTTGATTTCCCAAAGTGCATTAACTCACACTAACTTCTATCTGAATTCTATCTAAAACCACTCCACCATCTGACCTATCCAGCTTTAAACAATCTCCTTTGTTATCTATGACTCAACCAATTTTTGTGTAATCTGTAAACTTAGCAAACTCATTCACATCCTAGTCAGTTATACACATTAGAAACAACAAAGTTCCCAGCACTGATCCCCGACTTCCATTAAAAATATTAATGGAAAGAAAAGATATTAATCCAAAACTATGCTCTGCCTCCTATCACCCAGTTCATCATCATTCCTTGGATGCCTTGCGCCTTAACCTTATTTGTTTAGAGATACAGCACAGTCGCAAGCCCTCCCAGCCCAACGAGCCTGTGCCACCCATTTACATCCATGTGACTAATTAACCTACTAACGCATATGTCTTTAGAATGTGGGCGGAAACCAGAGCACTCAGAAGAAACCCATGCAGTCCCAGAGAGAATGTACAAACATTCAGAGAGCAGCAGAAATGAACTTGGACTGCTGCCATTATAATAGTGTGCTACTACACCATGCTATAATCACTCTGCTAACGTGGTGCCCTATATGGAACCACTGACCATGCGAGATCTTGAAAGAAGCCTTAAAGTCCACAAAGCCAAAATTGACCACCCTGCCTTCGTCAGTCTTGATTACCTCCTCAAAAATTCCATTACATTAATGAGAAATTACCTCCCCTGCATAAAACTGTGCTGCTTCCTGCTAATAAGGAAATATAGAGATATATGATCATCGTTTATAGTGACGTAAACCCCATATCACATTCTCTTTCTGAACCATCTTTATAAATCATACTAGATTTTTGACTTTCAGTTCAAGAAGAAAGATGAAGCCAATTACATTGATTATTAAAGTACACCACACAAGCAGTGTACCACATTACCTTCCCTGCAAGAATTGACCGTTTGGGTTTCATGTGTACTCGTCACCCTCTAATAAGCTGCCCAGTGACCAGTATCAGTTTGGAAGACTCAAACACCAAGTGATGATTAGGATATATTTTGCACAAAGCAATCCTTTCCTTGCTTCATTCCAAATGGGAATACTGTATTCTCAGAATTCCTGTAAATGACGTGGTGTTTCCACCTACCTGGAGATTTTAGTGGGAGGGGATGGAGGTTGACAAAGATGCTGTGCTGAAAGAGATTAATAATCAGAGGAAGCAGATTTAAGGTAATTAAAACCAAAGAGAAGATGAGAGGAATATGTTTTACACAGTATGTTCTTATAATCTGTAAGGCACTAGTTGAAATGATTATCAAAACAAATTCAACGGCAACTTCCAAAAGCAAATTGGTTATCTCTTTGGTAGGAAACATTTTCAGCCTTGTGCAGAAAAAAGATTTAAACTAATTTAATAGCTCTTTCAATGAACCAGAACAGAAATTACCACATTTTGAGCAAGTACACTCCATTAATCCGCATTTCCTCATACTCATGTAGAGCACTGAGCCCCAAGATATCCTTGTTAGACTGTGGTCAGCTAATTCATCATGCACTAAGGAACCAACCTTGAACCTACCTGAAATATCCATCATTGGAATAAGTTTAGCCATGAGGAGATCCCAGACAAAAAACGGGGGATACAAACTGTACCTCGGAACCTTACCATTACTAACCCTGGTTCATTTAACATCTAGAAAGGTACTGATTCAGTAGACCCTGGATTTCACACTAAATCCAACAGTTAAATGTGTTTCCCAAATAGCTGCAGCAAATATAATTTACAAATTTCCATTCATAAATCCATCAAAAGTGTTCTAACATATTCTCAAAACAGACTCCTTTGCTTAGGAGATGAATGAAGTGAACACATACCCAATGCCAATCAAGGAAATTCCTGAAATACTGAGAAACTGAATGTTTATTTATTCCCTACATACACAATTTTTCTGCAAACATACACTTTCCTGAAAACACCCTGGTATGAAAGATCCATGCTGAAGTAAATCAGAGACAAGGCTTTGAACTAAACTTTATGAACAGTGTTTCCTATTCTCTCTAAGCCACCTGCTGAGCTTTAAGAAGGAATTCATGTTCGTGACTCATGCTAGAAATTTAAGAGGTTGTCAATATGCCAAACCTCTAATCGAAAAGTCAGTCGTTCTATCTTTAGACTTCAAACAAATAGCAGTTTCATTTAGTGAAATTAAAATCCTTTAAAATCATGATAATATCTGCCATGCCCAGACTCATCTATTTCAATTCACACAGAGGCTTCTTCTAAAGCAATTATAGCAACTGGGCTGTTCACTAAATATGATTCAAGCACAGGATTTCTGCTGTCTGTAAGTTTTTAATAGGATTGTTATCTGTGCCAGAGCTCTGAAATTTTCTATTTAAAAAAAAATAATCAGAGAAGGAAGAGCACTACATTAAATGCTGGAAACAAATACTGATAGAATTTAATTCATAACTATGATATTCATAAATATAAATATTCTGTAAGCTAATTTGGACAGTATTAAAATATTATACTTCAAAAACAATTACCTTCATTTCAAAGCAATGTATCATCCCACTCCATTACTAATGTGCATTTTTTACATCATACTAGTTTATAAACATTTATAATTTTATTTCAGGAAGGTCTATTCCAAACCTTCACAGAGAATATTAACTTATCATAACTCGTCATTTGCTGCCTACAGCTTCTGTAGATAATTAGCATAAAGCCATGTGCCACAAAGAACTAATAAATATGGATAGGAGATGATTATCACCAAGTAACGCTCGTACCAGTAGTGTTTATCCACCTCAATAGAATCCAGCAATATTTCATTTTTCTTCCGTTTCCAACACACAAATATTATATCTAACGTGAAAATTGAGGAAAATTCTTACCCTTGTCAACAAACATTATTTCCCACCAAGGATGCCCTGCATTTCCTCTTTCAGCCCACTTACAAATGTCTGGAAGGATACATGCAGATAAAGCAAGGAACTAGGAGGTAAACAAATCAAACAAAAATTGAGCTATTTTAATCAAAACCAATCTGCTTTACTGGTTCTTCAGAGAAAGACATGTAAACCACATTTCAACACCAGAGACTTTGAAAGTTCTCACAAAGCTTCACAGGATATAACAGCTCCATTCTATTCAGCTTCCTTCCTTTAGATTTCCACATATCGCCCATGTCTAGTAACAACCCAAACCCATAGAAGGTTTATCCATCATTATTTCCACTGCTCCGTAGAATTCCATTCACAGGAAAGATGAGCAAGGTGTATGGAATGGGAAGAAACAATGGCTATGTTAAGATCCTTTTTGATCTATAATTCTAGCTTACATTTGGAATAATAAAAATCCTAGATTGAGTAAGCCTTTACTACAGAAATTAAAAAAGTATGGTAGTATGGCTTTGCCAAATTTTAGCATGTATTACTGGGCAAATAATATTCGATATATTTCTTCTTGGATTCATTTCTCAGACATACATGACTGTCCTTTATGGGTGGATTTGGAGAAAAACTCGGTGAAGGGGTTTTCTTTGGCCTCTTTACTGGGAGCTCCTCTTCCTTTTTTGTTTTCTAAGATTGGTAGTCGAGACCTTAATCCCATTATTAAACATACATCAAGAATTTGTTTTCAGTTTCGTAGATTCTTTGACTAATAATTTTGTTCTTTCTAGTAAAATCCATCTTAATTTTTTTTAAGACCTTCAATTTCCGATCAGACCTTTTCAATTTGAAAAACCAAAGGAATAGTAACTTTTTTAGATTTGCTTATGGGGAATTGTTTAATGTCTTTCACTCAGTTAGTGGCCAAATACGACCTATCTAATGCACACTTTTTTAGGTATTTATAAATTAGGAATTTTCTACTAGTTTACTTCCAAATTTTCCCTCAGCTTATTCACCCAATATAATAGATACTCTTTTTCAGGTTAAACCATTTCAAAAAGGACTGATAGCTATCATTTATAAATGGTTATTGAATTTACATATGTTGTCTAATGATAAAATTAAAGCTGCGTGGGAATTGCAATTTCGAGAGTCACTTCCAGATAATCAATTGGATAAAATTTTTCATTTGGTAAATACTTCATCTATTTGTGCCCATAATTCCTTGATACAGTTCAAAGTAGTGCATCGGGCGCATATATCGAAGGATAAATTAGCCCGTATCTTTTCCAATATTAATCCTATTTGCGACAGATGTAATATTGAGGTGGCTACTTTATGTTTTGGTCTTGTATCAAGATAGATAATTTTTGGAAAGAAGTCTTTAAAACTTTATCAAATGTCTTGAATTTGAATCTACAACTGAATTTACTTACAACAATTTTTGGGATCATTCCATCGGAAGCAGGATATATTCCTGTTTCTGCTCAATGGTTAATAGCTTTTACAACTTTACTGGCTAGGAGAGCCATTTTACTTAAATGGAAGGATTCTAATCCACCTACTGCTCTTTACTGGCTCACTTCCATTATGTCCTGTTTAAGTTTAGAGGAAATAAGAAGTTGGACATTTGATACATCCTTTAAATTTGAGGAGACTTGGCGACCTTTTATACAATATTTTCATATGCTTTGATTTACAGTTACCTTCTTGAAATGTTGGATTTGATCAGAAAGTTTTTCTTTTTTCTTGCTTTCACTCTCAATTTGGGATGCCCAGTTCTCTTTTTTCTCTTTTTTTTGTTGGTTTTTTTTTGTTTAGTGGGTTTTTTATGTATATTAAAATTATAAAAGTTTCTTCACCTTTTTTCTTCTTTTCATGGAATGATAAGAGGAGAATCGATTATCTTATTCTTTATTACATACTATTAGGTTAATACTATGTATGATCTTGATGTGTTTATTTTACCTTTTATATGAATTGTTATTGATATAGATATTTGAGATAATTCTCTTCTTATTTATATATATATGTACTCTTTAAATTAATAAAAAGATTGATAATGAAAGAAAGAAATTTCAATGTTCAAAGTAAATTTATTATCAAAGTACATATATGTTACCATATACAACCCTGAGATTCATTTTTGTGTGGGCATACTCAATAAATCTATAATAGCATAATAATCAAAGAATGAATGAAAGACCAGACCAACTTGGGAATTCAATTAACATGCAAAAGACAACAAACAGTGCAAAGACTAAAAGAAATAAACAAATAAATAAGCAATAAATATTGAGAAAATGAGATGAAGAGTCTTTGAAAGTGAGTCTAATAGGTTGTGGGAACATTTTAATGATGGCACAAGTGAAGATGAGTGAAGTTATCTTTTTGGTTCAAGAGCCTGATGGTTAAGGGGTAGTGACTGTTCCTGAACCTGGTGGTGTGAGTCCTGAGGCTCCTGTACCTTCTTCCTGATAGAAGCAGCAATTTGCTCTCCCAACTCCTGTCCCACCATTTTATTCTCAAGCAAATGGTGTAAAAGATTTTGCTTACAAATAGTGGTCTGTAAAGAATGGGACCCTGATCACCAACAGATTACGAAACATGAGTACGCTGGCCACTCATGTGTAGGCTTCCACTTAGGTCGACAGTGTAAAATGTACACGGACAAATCAGCTCCTACAACCCTCCCAACTTTTACATCCAATAACATCGTTGTTTATCTCTGTAGATCAGAAGCCTCAGATCATTTAAATTGTCGGTCTAAACTTCCCTTTAACAGGGCATGTGTTACAAATCCCCTATGTGTTACAAAGCTGCTCTGCTATTGAAGTGATGGAATATTGAACCACTAAGGTTCCTTCTATCTACTTTCATTCCTTCTGCTTTCCAGTGCAGAAAGAAGATCCCAAAACATTATTAAAGGGAGAGTAAAGAAGGTCTTCTGAAGGATAATCTTGTCCTTTACCCAACACAATAAAGTAATTTACTTAGCTATTTATTTCACTAAAATAATGCAGAAAAAGCTGGAAATACAACAGGTTATTTGTGAAAAGAAACAAAATATTTCAAGTAAAAGACATATCATCAAATTAAGTGCCTTCAGTCTGAAATGTTAAGTCTGTTTAACTTTCCACAAACCCTACACAGCCTTCTGAGTGTTTCCAGTATTTTTTAATTTCATTCCACCCTCCCCTCCTCACTGCTGTCTTGCTTAATGGCCTCCCTTTAACCGCTTGAAAGATGTTCTGATGTCAGCCTCCGAAACAGAGACCACAGGGTGACCAGATGCTGTAGGTATTCACACAGGTGTAATTTTATTCTCTCTTTAAAGTGTGCATAAAAAGGCATGACGCTCATCAGGGAGTGAAGCATCACTGCCAATTATGCTGCTAGTTTCGTCTGGTAAGAAATACATTCAGACTCTGCCACTGCTAGTTTCGTCTGGTAAGAAATACATTCAGACTCTGCCACTGCTGACAAGCATCCAACTGTGTCTCTAACTTCACAGGGAACTGCCTTGGGGCCTCATGATGGCCTTTCAAAGGTTGTACCTGAATTTATTGTAGGGTTCTGGATTGCTGACTTTAAATGCAGACAAATCTGACCTTGATTAAGAGCTTGGGCTGATTTGCTACTTCAGCAAAGACTCAAGCAAAATTCGCTATCTGGTACAATGCACAGGATTGCAAGAAGCTTCTGACAGTCATATACTCTATCATGAGCACAAGTATCCCCCCCCCCCCCCCACCAATCAAGAACATCTTTAAAAGGCAATGTCTCAAGAAGATGACATCCATCATGAAGGATTCTCCATCATGGGCATGCCCCCTTCTTATTACTCCCATCAGGGAGGAGGTGTAGCACAATGCTTTAGGAAGTTTCTTCCCTTCTTTCATCAGATTTCATTACAGTCCATGAGCTCATGAACCTACATCACTAATCTCCTTATTTATTTACTTCTTTAAAAATTGTTGCTTGTAGTAAATAAATTATGCCTGCACTGTACTGCCACCATAAAAACAACAAATTTCACCACCTATGTCAGTGATAATAAACCTGATTCCGAAAAGGCAAAAATGCAAGCAGCCTCAACTTCTGCATTGGGCAGCAAGCTGCAAGTTCTAACAAATCTCTGCGTAAACATCTTTCTCTTGATGATTATTTTATATTTCTGCCCTTCTGTTTCTCTCTGATCCACAGGTAAATATATCAGGTTCGCTTACCCAATTAAACTCTTCTGTAACCTTAAAGATCATCCCTCTTCAGAGACCCACTCTGTTTAATACTTCTTGATAAATATAATCTTTTAATCCCAATGTCCTTCTTTAGTCCCTCATATGTTTCATTAAAGGAACTGTTCATGGTACTATCTAGTCAGTTCCGTACAATATTCTGCTTTTCAAACCCATTCCCCCAGAAACAAACAGTGTTACTGTACTTTGTTGCTGTTTTTTTCTTCTTTAAAAGAAACCTGCATTGCTGTTTTAAAAGGTTTGTTTATCTATACCCTCAGGTCTATTTATCTACCTCTTACAGTCAATGAACTTCCAAAATGTAAATGTTTCTTCTCACCAAAATATACTACCTTACATCTGTGTGTGGTCTCCATCAGTCATGGTCAACCATAGTACTATGAAACTTTTTCAAATCAGTCATTTGAAACTGAGGTGTAAATGAACTTCATAAGACCATAAGATATAGGAGTAGAATTAGTTCACATCTTAACTCATCGAGTCTGCTCTGTCATTTCATCATAGCTGATCCAATTTCCCCCTCAACTCCAATCTTCTGCCTTCTCGCCATATCCCTTCATACCCTGACTAATCAAGTGTTTATCAACCTCTAACTTAAATTTACCCAATGACTTGGCCGTCACAGCCACCTGTGGCAATGAATTCCACGGATTCACCATTCACTAGCTAAAGAAATTCCTTATTTCCATTATAAAAGGATGTTCCTCTATTCTGAGGTTGTGTCCTCTGGTCCGAGAGTCCCCCACCATAAGAAACATCCTCTCCAAATCCACTATATGGAGATCTTTAAATATTCAATAGGTTTCAATGAGGTCACCCCTCATTCTTCTGAATTTCAGTGTGTACAGGCCCAGAGCCATTAAACGCTCTTCATGTGACAAGCTATTCAATTCTGGAGTCATTTTTGTGAACCTCCTTTGAACCTTTGCCAGTATCAGCACATTTTTTCTTAAATTTGGGGACTAAAACAGCTCACATTACTCCAAGTGAGGCCACACCAGTGCTTTCTAAAGCCTCAAGATTACATCCTTGCTTTTATATTTTAGTCCTCTTGAAATGAACGCTAACATCACATTTGCGTTCCTCACCAACTCGACCTGCAAATTAACCTTTAAGGAATCCTGCACGAGGACTCCCAAGTACTTCTGCATCCCAAATTTTTGAATCTTCTCTCCATTTTGAAAATATTCTACACCTTTATTTCTTTTACCCTATACTGTACTCCATTTGCCACTGCTTTGCCCATTCTCTTCCTAATCTAAGTCCTTCTGTAGCTTCTCAACTTCCTCAAAGCTATCCCCCCCCCCCCCCACCTATCTTTGTATTGTCCACAAACTTGGTCAAGAAGCCACCAATTCTATTATCCGAACTATTGACATATGGCACAAAAAGCAGTCTCAACACAGATCTTGTGTAACAGCACTAGTCACTGGTAGTCAACCAGAAAAGGCTCCATTATTCCTATTCTTTGCATCCTGCCAATCAGACATTGCTTTATCATGATAGAATCTTTCCCATAACACCATGGGCTCATAAGATGTTAAGCAGTCTCAAGTGTGGCACTTTGTCAAAGGCCTTCTGAAAATCCAAGTACACAACATCAACTGATTCTCCTTTGTCCATCCTGCTTGATGTTTCATCAAAGAATTCCAACAGAGTTGTCAGGCAGGATTTCCCCTTAAGGAAACCATGTTGACCACGGCCTATCTTAATGTGCGACTCCGAGTACCCCAAACCCACGTCCTTGACAATTGACTCCAGCATCTTCCCAACCATTAAGTCAGACTAACTGGTCTATAATTTCCTTTTTTCTGCCTGTCTCCTTTCTTGAAGAGTGGAGTGACATTGCAATTTTCCAGTCCTCTGGAACCGTGCCATAATCAATAGATTCTTAAAAGATCATTACTAATGCCTCCACAAAATCTTCAGCAACGTCTTTCAGAATCTTGCAATGTACACCATCTGGTCCAGGTGACATCACCTTCAGACCTTCCAGTTTCCCCAAGAACCTTCTCCCAAGTTATGACAACTTCACTCACGTTCTCAAACTTCCAGCATACGGCTAGTGTCTTCCACAGTGAAGACTGCTGCAAAATACTTACTCAGGTCATCCGCCATTTCCTTGTCCCCCATAACAACCTCTGCAGCATCATTTCTAGTGATCTAATATCTACTTTCACCTCTCTTTTACACTTCATATGTTTGAAGAAAATTTCGGTATCCTCCTTAATATTATTGAGCAGCTTAAGTTCATATTCCAACATTTCCTTCTTTATGACTTTTTATGTACCTTCTGTTGATTTTTAAAAGCTTTCCAATCCTCCAATTTCCCACTAATTTTTGCTCAATTATATGCCCTCTCTTTGGCTTTTATGTTGGCTTTGACTTCTCCTGTCAGCCATGGTTGTGTCACCTGCCTTTAGAATACTTCTTCCTCTTTGGGATGTATTATATTTTGTTACGTACCCCATAATGGGTTTAAAAAGAACCAGCAGAAATGGAAAAAACTTTGGTATTGCTATTTACTAAAGCTTGTTTATTAGTGTTACGAAGGATGAACAACTCTGATGGGCAGAAAGGTGCAGAGTGGCCCATGCCCCCCCCCCCCAATTTTTTGGAGAATCGCAAATCGCTACTATTTCGATGCTGCTAACAAGGAAGTAAGAGAGACAAAAGGAAATCTGCCAGGGCAGTTGTTATTGATAATGAAAGAGAATGAGAGAGAAACACGGCTGGGAGGTGCACAGGGTGAAACGTCTCCTACTGACAAAACAGGAGATTTACTGCTATTGTCTTTTGGAGAAGGATTGTTTACTTGGTACTGTTCTATTCATTGAAATCTCTCAGGGGACAGCCAGAGTGGGCTGGTTTGATGGGTTAAGTCATTCAAACCTGATTGACACCTGAGACCCCGTGAGTGGGAATAAAATTGAGGTCTGGGGTGACACCCCTCGGACGCACCAGGAGAAATGCCAGTGAGCAGCAGAAACCCACGAGACAGTGTGGGACATCGGAGACCGAACGAAGGGTCGGTAAATTTTAACTCACAGTGTTTATAGCGAGACCGGTGGGGGCTTGTGTGTGTGTCCACCCTTGCCTGGGGGACGAGTACAACACAGAAGAACGGTCTAGCTAAAGGACAGAGGGGTCACACTTGAATGGCCACAACAACGACACATCGACGGATCGAAATCGTAAAGGAAGGTTGGCAAAGACCATAGCTGTTACTGTTTGCGCACTCTCTTTCTCTTGTCTCTCTCTCTCCAACAATTGCAACACATCGACCGACAACTACCGCAGCCCGCATGAACTGAACTGAACTTTATATTTCCATCTGACAATTCATTATCCCCTAGACAACGATAGAGCTTGTTTTATTATTGATTATTATTATACCTGCACTTTTAGGTTTAGTATTGCTAATGTATATTATCTGTATATTTGCATTGATACTGTTTTGTATATTTTTGCTAATAAATACTGTTGAAAATAGCATCACCAGATTCCAACGGACACTTCTATCTTTGCTGGTAAGACACCCAGTTACGGGGTACGTAATATTAGTAACTACGCAATACAGTAATATAAATTCAGATATATCAAACAGGTTAGCAAAGTTCATGCATATATAAGTGTAGAAATATATAAAAGCCAAGCTTCTTCAAGCTTAGGAGGTAATTGGATACAGTCTTACGATGGAATGTAAGATAGTTCAGTTCAATGCTCAGGTTAATTAATGAGAAATGTTTGTAATCCAAAGGCGAATGGTGTGAGAAGGCAATTATGTCGATATTCCACAGATTCCATGACAGCAATACAAAAGAACAGTAGTAGGTTTTATCTCCGAAGTTGTTCCACTCCACACGTGAAATATCACCGACAATGATCTTCAATGAATATCCTTTCAACACAAGTCATACCACACCCAAATTCAGCTACTGGACATCTCAAAGTGGTAGCAACAGGATACTCCCAACAGAATCCACGTATGGATTATCACATACAGTAGACTGTCACTAAGGGGACCCTCTTCAAGGGAACCACCACCCAGACAAGGGTCGACACACCGGTAGATTCCATAAGGTTACCCCAAACACACAACGTGATAGCCACTTATCCAGTTCCACGACATACAGAATAACTCCAACAGTGATTTGTCACAGGGGTCCCTTTCGTCAGTGAGCTACCACACCCAAACAAGGGTAACACACAAGTGGTATTCACAAAGGTTTTCCCCTCACCAGAGAACCCACTCCTGTGGATTAGCTATGTGACAGTCACACCTCAGTATTCGATTAGAACTCAAACTCACCCTTAAAGGCTACAGAGGAGTCCAAACAATGATCTCTTTGTCACCAGGTTTCTTCTGTTTCAAACCTTCCTCTCCCCTCTGCAAACTTCCTTTAGAAGTCACTGAATGTGACCACAACAAGGGAACTGTCTTCTGTGGTGAAGTTATCAACACAGGCAAGGGTTGAACACACTAATAACTTCCCACCGGTCACAGCTTTTCCACACTGTGAGAACCACTGATTGATTCTCCTGATCGATCTCCAAAAACCCACCCTTCTGTGGGCACAACAAAGCTCATCCAGTGTCCAAAACCATGTGTGTGTGTCTAACAACCAGCTGACCTTGTATTTATCTCAGCATGCCGAACACCAGCTGTCCATCAAATAACACCGCCTCGGTCACCATGGCTACCCACCAGCTGCTCGCTGCTCTCTCCCTGTAAGAACTCAAAAGCAGGCAGTGTCCTTGTATATTCAAAACGAGCTTTAGAGTTCATATCAACACCATCTCAAGGCAGGCTCCGTCCCTCTCCCTCTGTAACAGCTCAGTTCCAAAAGCCAGTCTCATTCTCCCGACATTTTAAAGTGATAGTCCACAGAGAATATGAACTCCAGGGGTACATAACAATCCTGTGCCTTCCGAATTACTCCCAGAAATTGCAGCCATTGCTGCTCTGCCATCATCCCTGCCGAACGTTCCTTTCCAATCAACTTTGGCCAGCTCCTCTCTCGTACCTCTGTATTTCCCTGTACTCCACTGAAATACTGATACATCTGACTTTAACTTCCTTTCACATAGGCTGATGAATCTCACAAATTGCTACAGATGAACCATGGAAAGCATTCTAACTGGTTGCATCACCATCAGGTATGGTAGGGGCCACTGCACAAGATCGGAAGAAACTGCCGGAAGGAATAACCCTGCCAACCCCATCATTGTCTGCAGTCTCCCTAGCATCCAGAACAGCTTCAAAGGGCTCAAGACGGGAGTGTTACGTACCCCGTAACTGGGTCACTTGCCAGCAAAGATAGAGAGGTCCGTTGAAGTCTGATGGTACTAATTTTAACAGTATTTATTGATAAAAATACACAACAATAATATCAATGCAAACATACTGATAATATACGTCGTCAATACTAAATCTAAAAGCGCGGGTATAATAATAATCAATAAGAAATAGCTCTATCGTTGTTTAGGGGATAATGTATTGTCCGATGGAAATATAAAAATCACTCAAGTTCATTCAGGCTGCCGCTTTTGGTTGGAGAGAGAGAGACGACGTTTTTAGAACTTGCCCGTTTTCCTTTTTATGATGTTGATCCTTCGAAATGTCATCGGTGGTGATCTCTTCTTTGGCTAAGCCATCTTCCATGGTAAGGCCTCAATCCCGGGCAACGGGAAAGGACACACGTGGGCCGTCCACCGGCTGTCGCTATTAAACGCTGTCACGGGATTTCTAGCGTTTCTCCTGGTGCATCTAAAGGGATTGTTCCCCAGACCCTCTTTTATCCTGACTCACGGGGTCTCAGATGTCACTCAGGTTGGGATGATGCAATCCCTCAACCAACCCCCTCTGATCATTCCCTGAGGGCTTCCATGAAGTACAGTACTCAATACACAATTCCGTCTCCAAGAGACAATGGCCATTTCCCATGGCTTTGTATCACTGAGGGGCCAGGACACATTCCAAATGTCTCTCTCTCATTTCCTGGGTCTCCTGACCTGAATTAATAGCGATCTTGCGATTCTCAAAAAGGAGGGGGCTACTTTGTACCCTTCGGCCCCTCAGAGTTGGGGCACAGTCGTAACACCCCTTTTCTTCAACGCGTTTTTACCATTGGTAAAAACGAAGTAATACAGGGTTTTACAGGATTTTAGAATCTAACACAATACAGAAGTTTTTTTTTCACTACAGAGTAATACAGTTATACATTCAATTCAGCATCTAAACAGTTAACGATTACATGGTCACTTCCTTTAATATCCTAACATCTTGTACCTTACTAAAGTCTTGTAGCATCAGACTCCAATTTAATAACAACCTATTTTTTTTCTTTCCTTCAGCAAACAAAACTAAAGAGTTGTGATCTTAGCTTATGTGTATACTACAAAAGTTCATGCAAAATACTAATCTTTATGTTACTTTCAAACTTAACAGTCAAGCTTCCATGGGAGTTGTCTTTATTATTCACATGCTTTGTCGAAATCCCTTAAAACCGGATTCTGCTATTTAAAAATGGCGTCCCATTAACCCTCGCCTCTTTTCCAGTTAATTCCCTCATGGTGAGCTTGTGCACCCTGGCGAAATAGGCTTTCGCCCGCTCCTTTCATAGGAGTTAGTTTATCAACAATGTGTTCCAAACTTAGACCATCTTCCGAATTTCCACACAATTCTTTAATTTTACGCAAGTTGCTAGTTTTCTCTTCAGGACCCTTCGGGCTATTAGTTCTCAATGCCAGCGATCCCTCTTTGATCAAACAGCATTTCGAATTCTGTGGTTTCACACCACACTCTGGAATAACAATAGCGTGTGGGGCCCCTTTACCTTCCAACTCAACCTGTAATTGATTCACAGGTACCGTGGTACCAAGCCATTGTCTCTGTAGCCTGGTGGCTGCTTCTGACATCAGTCCAGCCTTTAAATTTTCTTCATTCAATTTGGGAACTACACATTTCCCTTTTCCTTCAATAATAATATTCACCTCACCACCTGTTATCTCCTCACTAACTTTTAACACACCTTTGAGCACAAACACCTGGGAACTCTCACTTCCCAATATTACCAAGGGTAACCCTTTCTTCACTGAACCAAGTCCATCTGACCTACAAGGACTGCATTCCTTTTCAACTGAATCAAATACCTCAGACTTTTTCTGAGCTCCATTACTAGGTTCAGTACCTTCGGTCCCTCAGAGTTGAGGCACAGTTGTAACAGGAGCAACCATCACTAAAGACCTCATGACCCCATCACCCAGGACATGCCCTCTTCTCACTGCTACCACTAAGCAGGTGGTACAGGAGCGTGAAGACACACACACAATATTTCAGGAATAGCTTCTTCCTCTGCCATCTGATTTTTTTGCATGGACAATAAACCTATATACATTAGCTCACTGTTTTCTTTTTCTCTCTTTTTTCACTGTTTGTTTAATCATATATATTTTTTTCTTATTGTAACTTATAGTTTTTTTTATCATATATTGAAATGTACAAAAAACAATTCACAACATATGCCCATCATATTAAACCAGATTCTGAATGTGAAGATTATTAGCAACTGGCGCAGAAGAGAATTTGAAGCCTGGGCCAGATTAGTCAAGACCATACTGAATTGCAGGACAGGTTGAGAGGCTGAGCAAGTCACTCCTGCTGCTATATTTTTTTTAAGTTGTCGAACACTCTGTAATTCCAAACTTGCATTAACTCAGCTCAATGTGAGCATACTTACATCCATCAGTTTTCAGGTCAAGTGAACGATTCATCCAGTGAAAGAACAATGTTTTCCTTGACATGAGATGATACAAGATCCACATCACCAAGCATAACACTATCACAGAGGAAATGGTCATTCTTCACTTTTTACTGAAGCAACTGAGAACTTATTTTTACTGCTTAACCGACAAAAGGTGCAACGTGGTATTTCTGTGCTCAATGACTTTACCAGTAACATCAGGACAATGAAAATGGATGATATAAATGAGAGTTTGGATATCTTATGGACAGAAGAATGCCATAGGCTCCAAATGCAGCAGGAAACAAAGGAATCTGGTATTGCGGTAATGTAAATTATGGTTAAAACTAACCACTGGAAGCAAACTAGTTGGAAGGGGGGAAAAAATTGCCACTAACTCAACACCACAGATTTTTCAGGATTATATTCCATCTGTCATTTCTCTGTGCCTCTTACCAACTGGTCTAGGTTGCTAGTAACTAAGGTCTAACTTCCTCACAATCAACAACAGTGATCTTTATGTCATTTGTGAACTTAATAACCTTATTTCCTGTAGTCATATACAGATCATTGGCATACTCTATTTGACAAGCAACAAAGGTCACAAACTTATCAGGAAAAACTCCCTACACCACTCTTTGCCTCCATCACCAAGCTAATCAAACTTGTCAAATTTCCTTGGATCACAAGGGCTCTTATCTTTTGGACCAGTTTCCCATGTGCCACCTTTCCAAAGGCCTTATGAAAGTCCAATTGCCTACATCAGGGGTTCCCCACCTTTTATATGCCATGAACCAATACCATTGAGTTGGGAATATCTGGTCTATCAACGATATTACCCTCACAGACACACTCGATCACATCCTCACAAAATTCAAGTTAATCAATCAGGATCTCTTTGCTGACTGTACCCAATCAATCCTACTTCTCCCGATGCTGATTAACCCTGTTCCCAATAATTTCTCTACATCTGATCAGGCCCTGGGGGACTTATCCTCCCTGAAGCTGCTAAGAAACTTCACACCTCTATTTCGACAGAATTATGCTCCAGAATTCCACTAACACTCTCTTTGAATTCTTCAACTATCCTGCCTCTCCATAGTAAAAACAATACTGTATATTCACTTACGAACCTTGTCATCCTCCAGTTCAAGCACAGATCCCATTTTTACTCCCTGGTTATTCACTTGGCTTTAAAATATTTATTTAATGAGTTGGAGATCTTTTCTTAATCTTCTTTACCTCTTAATTATCATATCTAATTACTTGTTTATGTATCCCTAAACACAATCTATATAGGCCTTTCCTATTTCCTATTCTGTAAAGCCACAGTAAGATGTTTTTAGTGGATCCAATGATCAATAAACCCTTGATATCTCAGGTTCTGTGGGCTTTAGACCTGAACTCATACTTTTGAATGACTCCTACTACTTGAGGATATACTCACCTACAAGCTACTCCCAGTCACAGCCACCTTACTACACTGAAATCAGCGTCCCCCACAATTTAGGATGATAGGATGCACTGCAGCAACTCAACAAGTTTCCTTAGACAGCACTTTTTGAACTCTCAGTCTCTTCCAGCTAGAAAGGCAGCAAAATCACGGGATTACCTTCATCACAGAGTACTACAGCACAGCCCACCTAGTCCATGCTGAAATGCTCTTCAAGTCTTTCAAGCTATACGTCAACCTAACTTGGCAATATATCACCATTCCTTCACTGTCACTAGGTCAAAATCCTGGAACTCCCTCCCTAGCAGTGTTGTGGGTCTACCCACACTTCAAACAGCTCACCACCACCTACTCAAGTGCAATGAAGGAAAGGCAATTAAACAATGGCTCAGCCTGAGAAACCCCACATCCCTTGAATGAACATGTCATTGCAACTTTAAAACTTACAATGGTCTGAAATGGTCTTCCACTGAAGAATTAAATTCAGTATCATCCTTTCTCTCGTGGGGCTATTTACAAAATGGCTCAAAAGGTTTTCTACATGCACTTTAAAAATTCTGCACCCCTGTAAGGCTTTTGCTATAAGTGATTCCAATCAATATCAGGGTAGCTGAAATTCCCTTTTCTTTCTACAGTCCTCTCTAATACACCTGCATATTGACTCCTCTATCCCCCTCTGAAGTTTGGAGGTCTATAGTATAACCACAGTAAAGTGACTTCCCCCATTTTCTTAGAAGTCTTGTGCAATTTACATTTTCTGTTTACCTATTCCCTCACAAAGGCTTCTCCACATTCAGATGTAATTACCAGCGGGGTAAATTACACCAACGGGAAACAACCAAAGTAATACAGTTCAGAGGCTATACTACAAAGATTTCCGGTTGAGCTGGAGAGGAAAACCAGATTATAACAGCACTTTCAATGGAGGTGCTGCCAGCCTTGAGATTGTCCTCTTAAAAGTGGAAAAGTGAAGGACAAGTTGGAGCATTTGTATGCCACAACAAAACAAATCCATTGTAAAGAAAGGAGATTGAATTCTTGCTATTTTTATGCCAAAGAATGATAATGCCAAGAAACTTAAAGAAGTTGGTAGAATGGATAACAAAATTGAGTGTTTATACCTAGTCCTTCATGATGAAGATAACAGTCTTACTCTGCCTGTTTCGGGGCAGTTTGAGTACATAGTTAAGTGACATGAAGTTCACAGAATGCAAAAAAAAATGGAAGACTTTGTTAGTGACAACTACATGGGAAATAGAGACTAGCTGTATTTCTCACATATACATTGAAATATTGAAAGATACAGATAAATGCGTCGTTTGTATCAAATTAACTCAGCAAGGATTGTGCTGGGGGGTAGCTGCAAGTGTTGCCATGCTTCTGGTGTGAAAATAACGTGCCTACAACTTACTAACCGTAACTCTTACCTCTTTGAAATGTGGGAGGAAACCAGAGCACCCAGAAGCCCACACGGTCATTGGGAGAATGTGCAAACTCATACAGACCGCAACGGGAATCAAACCCCAATCGGTGATCACTGGCACTGTAAAGTGATTGCGCTAACCACTACACTATATAGTGATCTTTTGAGCTTGGTGATAAGCACACCACCGAAGAACAGGAACAGCAGGAGGCTACATTATTCATTGAGATCTAATCTACTGCAATGCTCTTTTCCCACTGTCTCCATGTTACTCAATGTCTTTAACAAACAGCAATCTATCCATCTCTGTGTTGAACCCAGTGACTGAGTCTCTACGTTACTCCAGTTTAGAGAATTGATTTTCCTCATCTCCATTTTAAATTACTACTCCTTATTCTGAGATTGTGGCTGTTGTTTCTGGGTGTTACGGTTAATAACTTCAAAACATTAAACTAATTCAAAAGAAAACACAGCAGTCTGGGAATATGGGTCTAATTTCACATTTACCTGATAGCCCAATGGCATATGCAATTCACACATTTTAAAATTTAACCTGGAATGGATAATCAATCTACACACACATACAAGATTATTCAACTATTACATAAATATTAAATACGAAACACAGAGGTCATTATAGAAACCAAGAACAATCAGGATGTGAAATAGTTGCTTCCCTCGGGCCATTCGGCTTGAACTGCCTACTGCATCTCCTTCAAAGTGTCACTGGTTAATCTGTTTCATACCTTCCAATATTTAATTTATCCATTTCAGCTTGTTATTTATATGTGACTCATCTGTAGATTTTATTCTTACCTTCATAAGTTATCACTTTATGTGTTATGTTTACTACTGTGCTTTACACCCTGGTTCAAAGAAACATCTTGTTTCTATACACATTATATAGTTATATACATATTCAAAGGTTCATTTTATTGTCGAAGTATCCATGTACAATACAACTCTGATATTTGTATTCTCTAGATAGCAATGAAATCCAGAAAGATCAGGGGTGTTAATGAAAAAAAAAGACATCAACTCAATCTTCCACAAGAAAGAAAACACCAAAAATAACTGAAGGAAACCAAATTAAAGTGCAGTCCAATAATCATATAAATCTCAGAATATGGGAAACATGTGTTTAATTAAATGACAATAAATTTGACTTGGCTTGATCTGATCATCGCCATTCAATATTCTGAACTTTATGCTTATCAATGACATTTCGTAGCTTGGAAACATCAGGGAGGAGCTCAAAATGGCACACAACATTTTTTCAAAATTGCAGAATGGGTTTCCTTAAACTAGTCTTCATTCAGATGGGCAGAACAGAAATCACTAAATTTAAAAAGTGACCTTGACACTTTCTGGTGCTCATTAGAATTTCTATATGAATAACCAAGCTCTCATGTGGTGACAGATAATTAACATCACTACCAAGAAAACAGCACCTTACTTAAAGTATCATGTTAAACAAACTGGAATCCAGGAAAGGGTCGAGCTGAAACATGACAAACTTTAAAGGAGTACAAGCAATCAGAGCAAAAGGAAACAGTCCAGTATAATAAATCAGATTTTCTTTTGTGCATCTTCCTTCCGTAAAGGAAGATATTTCTATCCAATTCTGCCACGCCATATCATGGCTGGTTTGTGAAAAGCTCCAGGCTTTCAAGCACAGTTAAACTGTATTCGCTTTCTTTTTAAAAGTTGAAATGCATTTTAGAATTAAGTCAAATATGTTACTTAATTAAGGAATATAAACATGATTAAACACTAAAACTTTGATAAATTTTCTGGAAAAGTGCATTTGTTCATAACTTTCCTTTCTTAAAAAAAACTTAACTTTAACTTATTCAGACATATTGATTACAATTGCCAAACTCCCAGCTGATGTTTAGCTTGCTCTCCGTCAGCAGAAAAATTTATGTCCATTTCATTGTAACCTGAGAGTAACAAATCTAAAAGCTCGCTCAACCAAAGATAACGACTAGACCAAATTTGTTTTACTGCAACTTCTTCATAAAAATGTATTTATTTCATTATTTAATATTTTATATTTCCTCACAACACGGGGGCTGCTTCAGCCAACTGAGTCCAGGCCAGCTCACAGAAATCCTGTTCCTCCATTAATTTTCTCTGAAGCCTGTTCTCTCAGACTCTCATTCAGTCTCCCAGATTCTACTTCTTATCTGCACATTTTGTCTAATTTTCAACAGCTAAATTCGCATACCAACCCGCACGTCCTTGAGATGCAGAAGAAAGCCAGAGCACCTAAAAGGATCAGAGGAAGAAATTCCATACAGACAACACCCAAGGTCAGGACTGAGCCCTGGTCACTGGAGCTGCAAGACAGATCTACCAGCTGTACCACTGTGTATCCCCATAAGCACAGACTGCGCATATGGCAACAGCTTTTCAGTCCACCAAAAACAGGATTAGATTTCAACTCAGTGGTTATAGCATTCACCTGTTGAAACTACTTTATATTTTGTGAAGAGTGGCTTTATTTATCAATTAGCAAGTTAAAATTGTTAATAAATCCAAGGACAGCTTTCAAAATATATTGATTTCCTACCTTTTATTATGTAAAATACTTTATAAAGCAAAGCAAAATTGAACTAATAATTTGATTATTGTAATATTTAACAGCCTCAAAATAAATTGATGATATAAATTCTCTAGGTGTGAAAACATTGTTCAATTCAAAGCCTGAACCTTTGCATCTGTGGACAAAAACAAGTTTTAACATATGGTTTGCACTATGATGCAATCAAAGTATGTTATACCAGTTATAAATTATAAAGCAATTAAAAACCAGTGATAGCATCAAGTCCTATTATTACAATATAAACTCAGATGTTGAACAACCAAAAACAACTCTGATTAAACATTAAAAAAAATAAAAACACAAAATGCTGGCAGAACTCAGCAGGCCTGACAGCATCTATGGGAGGAGGTAGTGACGACGATTCGAGTCGAAACCCTTCATCAGGAGTGAAGTAACATGGGATGGCGGAGAGGGGATAAGAAGTGGGGGGGAGGGATGAAGTAGAGAGCTGGGAAGTGATAGGCTGAAGGGAAATAGCCTAGGGGGAAGGTGGAGAATTATGGGAAATAAAAGAGAAAGAAAGGTAGGGCTGGGGGGAGATGATAGTGAGCGGGGAAAAAAGAGAAAGAGAACCAGACTAAAATAATAGATAGGGATGGGGGTAAGGGGGGGCAGGGGTATCAACAGAGGTCTGTGAGTTGGATGTTCATATCAGCAGGTAGGAGGCTACCTAGGCGGGAGATAAGGTATTGCTTCATCGACCTGCATGTGGCCTCATGTTGACGGTAGAGGAGGCCATGGACAGACATGTCGGAGTGGGAGTGGTCTGTGGAATTGAAGTGTGTGGCCACAGGGAGATCCCGCCACTGCGGGAGGACTGAGCATCGGTGTTCGGCAAAACGGTCTCCCCCCAATGTATAAATGGCCACATCGGGAGCACCGGATACAGTATATCACCCCAGTTGACTCGCAGGTGAAGTGGTGCCTCACCTGAAAGGGCTGTCTGGGGACCTGATGAAGGGTTTCGGCCCAAAACGTCGTCACTACCTCCTCCCATAGATGCTGTCTGGCCTGCTGAGTTCTCCCAGCATTTTGTGTTTTTATTTATTTCCAGCATCTGCAGATTCACTCATGTGCCTCTGATTAAACATTAATTTCATTTTATAATTTTACAAAACCATGGCTTAGAATTTCATCGTCCACTGAGACAATTTAATCTGTTCCACGTAATATGCCAACAACCATCTTGGTTCATTTAACATTCAGTGACACATAGGGAGGGACCTATTGCAAGGCATGTTACAAAACTCTTACACAAAATTAAAGCTTTTCATTCATCCACTCTGCTGCTGCAAAAACATGCAAAGAGAAACAAGTACGTTCAGGCTGAGGGTGGGTGGAATGCAGGGGTGAAGCAAGTTCGCCAGGAAGTCTGGTGGGGATTGGATAAGAAGGTTAAAGAGACACCACATATTGGTTGGACATGTCATTGAATGAAGGAGTAATCAGCAGTTGGTTTTCAGGGAAAAGGTTGAAAGGTGACAGAAACAAAAACCAAGCTCTGGGTGAAGGAAGGTGATTAATGAGTCAAGAGAGAGGTCAGTAAATTTGGTAGGAGTTGCAGGGTGAGAAGCCTGCAATGAGCAGTGGTGGTAATGTGTCAGGGGATTTGGGGTGGGTGTGCACTCAGATAAAGACATTGGAGCCCAGCAGTTGTATCATGG
This sequence comes from Hypanus sabinus, assembly GCF_030144855.1. NCBI lineage: Eukaryota > Metazoa > Chordata > Chondrichthyes > Myliobatiformes > Dasyatidae > Hypanus > Hypanus sabinus. Next base: position 43,404,052 of record NC_082709.1, read on the forward strand.
GTTTCAAAAGAGAAATCAAAAAAATAATGTTGAAGGTTAGATTTCTAATACCACCCTGAGGCTGCAAAGACAACAGCAATATTAACACCTGGTTAGGCTGAGAAAGCCCAATGACAGGAGCTTTGGATCCAGGTGGAGTAATACTCTCAGCAACATTTTAATTAAGAGCAGTTTCTAACAAAGAAGCTCATTGTTGGGACAGGAGAGATTTCAGAGCAGATATATGGAGGCAAGGTTTGGAAAGTCATGGATTAACCCCAGAAAAAAAATAGAAAACCTAAAATAAAAATTCAATTTTCCCTTTCCAACAAATCTCAAGGGACACACTCTCAAAACAATAATGATAAGTTAGAACATAAAGCAGTATTATACAGGAACAGGTTCTCGAGCCCACAATGACTGATTAAATGAACAGCACTTAATCCCTTCTGCCTGTACATGATCTATATCTGTCCATTCTCTGCATATTCATTATTTGATCAACAATAATTCAGAGTCAATAGAATCTCTGGCCTTTTGGTTACCCAGGCCCCAGCTGGGGAGACTGTGATGACGCACTTGGGTTGAATGATTGGCAAGGACAAGGAAGAGCAGGGTGGAAGATGAAAACCTATTGGCGTTTGAAGTTCAAACTACATTTATCATCAATGTATACACAACTTCGAGATTCACCTCCTTACCGGCAGCCACAAAACAAGAAACTTAAAAGAACCGATAGAAAGGAGAAGACTGACTGACAAAATGTACAGAGAGAAAAAGAAATTGTGCAAACAATAAAAGTAAGCAAGTAGCATTTAGAACAACAGTGAGCCCTCGGACACAAAGCCCAGAGCAGCTGGTGCAGGCCCACAGCCTCAGCACAGTACACGGCAAAGTAGTGTCATGGAGCCTGCAGAGACCAAGCCTGGAGCAGCCGGAGCTAGCCACAGCTTCAACCCCAGCTTTGGTGCAGGGAAGAGTAGACTAAGTGTCACACAGCAGCGAGCAGAACCGGCCCAACCCTCGCCTCTGGTCCTGACACCCTGCCTTTTCAATCCATCTGACATGGCATCTAAGTCGTCCAAATATTGGGTCGTTCCTCGCCCTAAGGCCTGGGCCCTGTCTCATTGATGTGCTCTGGGTCTGGACCCCAACACCATGTTTCAACATGTACCTGACCTTTCCAAATTGGCCTGGCACTTAGATCAATCAAAACAATAAAAATAAAAACAAAAGGCAAACACATGATCTGCAAGAGAAAGAAAAAAAATCATCCAAATAATTGAAGCAAACAACAATAACATTCTGAACCAAAATTGAGGCACTTAAATTGTCTGAACAGTGAATTGTACCTCACACCAGGACTCCACTACTGCAAAGAAATCAGACCTAGACCACACCGCCCAGTGACTCGCTCTGAGCCCAGATTTCACCACCTTGCCCAAAGCCGCTCTCAAGTTCTTCAGATTGCTCAGCGTTCAGAGCAATCCAACCTCACACCCGGTCCAGTTGAACGAAGATCGGAACTTCTCTGCCCGGGGCCCAACTTCTCTTTTCAGTGCCCACAGCAATCCAACCTCACACCCGGTCCAGTTGAACGAAGATCGGAACTTCTCTGCCCGGGGCCCAACTTCTCTTTTCAGTGCCCACAGCAATCCAACCTCACTCCCAAGCCAGTTGTAGAAGCATCTGAACTCCATCTGGCACAATTCTGCAACACACCATCTCAGCTCATCCTCCCCGAACTCACCTCGTCATCATTCACCCCTGATTCACCATCAATAACTCACTCTGAGACGTAAGGCAAGATATCGGCTCTTATTGACTGGCAGAAAGAACCAGCAGTGAGTGACCACCATACTACATCCTGGAGACTGAGAGGCCGGGCCAAGGCTCTGATCGCCTTTATATAGGGGTCTGTGGGAGGAGCCACACGAGCAGTCAGCAGGGGGTGTGTCCGGACAGGCACACGTAGTTCACCACAACCCCTTCACTATTTGCGGCGATAATTTAACACAATTTACCTCAGAAAATGTATTTTTAGTGATGTTCTGGTTGGATTTCTTAGCTTTTTGACTACCAAAAGCTGCTGCACGAGTTTGGTAACGCCTTCTTAATCGGAAGCTTCAAATATGCCTCAACTTCTTGAACATGCTTCGACCTTATCTCGCACCCAAACAATTCAACCCTCAAATCAACCTCACTTTTGTTCACCTCCTCATTGTTTGTGGTGATCGTTTACCATAAGTTTTACAGAAAAAAATGTTAATAAAGTAATTAGTTGTATTTCTTGTTTTGTTAATTACCACCAAGCTGTAGCTCACCTTCAGCAGCGCCATCTTAAACTGTATAATTCTTACAGTGTACAGTACATCAATAATGACAAGGAGAATGGGGATCCTGTCCTGTTTTCTCACTTGTTTTCAAATGATGCTCCTTACCCAGTTGTGAAATGGTGACATCCTCACTAACACCGGATGAGATTGTATTCCAAGAAAATGGGCCATAACACAAATCTCTATCATCTGTGCATGCTTCAAGAAACTAACTGAAAAGGATAAATTGTATTGATTTATTTGCTTTTTACACAAGTTCTGTGAAGACACATTTTATTCTGTGTATCAAATTTTTGTGTGCTGTAGTTGTTTATAAATTCTGTAAGGTTGTATTCTCGTAAACCAAACAGTTGCCTGAACTAATCATAGAATAATTAGTATGCAGGTAACTATGTGGAAAATCCCATCGTTAAATAAATTCCACGGCTGAGCGGCTCTGTCACACACTCAAGGAATTTGAAGATTTCATCATGAGTTATTTACCACCAGCTAATGTAAAACTGTCCAACCTACAGTTCAGTATAGGGTAGAGAGAGCAGAAGAAATCCATCTGTTCTTTCATATTGTTCTCCAGAGGAAAATGAATCACTGCACACACCCTTATTTCAGTAGACTGTATCTACTCAGAGAAATGCAAGAGCACTTGCACTCTGTTTCGATTACTAAACCTCCCTGCAATTTGAAACACAGAAGGAAACCTTGGAGCAATGTTTAACTGAATAATTTGTAGCAGAAGGTGGTTCCAAAACAATAATTTAAAATTCATATCAGAAATAAAATGATTTTAAACAATTCAGAAAAGGTGAGGTGACAGCAGCAAGTACTGATGTTAACATGCAGTTACTATAGGAACAGAAAATAAGAAGGCTGACAAGACATAAATAATGCAGTGTTACTCAGTGATATGGTATTAGTGATTTCTGATCACAAGAAATATAAATGGCTGTGACAGCTATCTTGGCTGCTAAGGCAAGGATGGCTGTTTACATTCCTCTTTGATACTCTTAACATTCTGTCAACTGGAGATTTTGCAGAGGATTGTCCCAATCTGCCAAGTGGAAGATGAAGAAAAGCCCAAAAGAAAGGTGTGAAGAGCAGCTTTAAATCATTCCTCCAAGGTTTCCAAAAAGATCTCAAGAGCCTTGGCAAACGCATTCCTCAAGCTGCACATGAAATTCCACAACTATCTGGTGCCTGTGGTGAACTACATATACCTGTCTGGACACGCCTCCCCCCACTGACTCTCCTGTGGCTCCTCCCACTGACTGTGGCTCCTCCCACAGACCCCGGTATAAAGGTGATTGAGGCCTGAGCCCCGTCCTCAGTCTCCAGGATGTAGTATGGTGGTCAACTACTGCTTGTTCTTTCTTCCAGTCAATAAAAGCCGATATTTCACCTTACGTCTCAGAGAGTTATTGATGGTGCACCAGTGCCATTACGAGCACTAGAATTTTTAACTCGCAATAGTTCCCTGCTCAGCCTTTAAAAACTGCAGAAATTCCAATAGAGATATAACAATGTGTATAATCCATAGATTAAATATCATTTAATATTTCGAAACATTTGAAGTTCTTTCCCAATGTGCCCAGAAAAGAAACATGCTAGAAATGTCTGAACACAGCAAGTATAGTGGAATTCTACACGAGTTGATATTTTTTCCAAATCAATCCTAAAAGTGCATGCATCAGGGCAGGATTGGTTGGCTGCAGTTTGAAAGTTTATGGGCTTCAAATCAAGAGCATAACATGCAAGTAAAAGATCAGAGCTCCTGACAAAACAACCAGCATGAACTGGCATTGCATTAAATCATGATAGAAAAACACTATTTGCAACAAATCTCAATGTCAGCCAAGATCAAAATGTAGGTGCAATAATAGGAAGACAAATGGCTTGTTGCCATTACTTGCAAGTGGTATGGAACACAACATTAACAAGCTTTTGCTATAACTATGCAGGGCTCTAATGAGACCACAGTTGGGCCTCTGCATGCATTAAGAGAACCTATCCCTGGATACAATGCATCAGATGTTGATTCCTGGATCAAGGAAATTTTCCTATATAAAGATATTTTCAGTACCCATAGTAACAGCAACAAAATGCTGGAGGACCTCAGCAAGTCAGAAAGCATCTATAGAAAGAAATAGAGTTGATTTTTCAGGCCAAGACCCTTCATCGGGACTGGAAAGGAAGGGGGAAGAAGGCAAAAACCAATAGCCATACTGTGGAACTTGGAAAATCAGAATCAGAATCAGAATCAGGTTTATTAACACCAGTATGTGACGTGAAATTTGTTAACAGCAGCAGTTCAATGCAATACATAATCCAGCAGAGAGAGAAAATAATAATAATAATAAAATAAAACACAATAAATAAACAAGTAAATCAATTACGTATATTGAATAGATTATTAAAAAATGTGCAGAAACAGAAATGCTGTATATTAAAAAAGTAAGGTGGTGTCCAAAGCTTCAAAGTCCATTTAGGAATCGGATGGCAGAGGGGAAGACGCTGTTCCTGAATCACTGAGTGTGTGCCTCAGGCTTCTGTATCTTCTACCTGATGGTAACAGTGAGAAAAGGACATGCCCAGGGTGCTGGACATTCTAAAGAATGGATGTTTCCTTTCTGAGACACTGCTCCCTAAAGATGTCCTGGGTACTTTGTAGGCTAGCCTCCAAGATGGAACTGACTAGATTTACAACCTTCTGCAGCTTCTTTCGGTCCTGTGCAGTATCCCCTCCATACCAGACAGTGATGCAGCCTGTCAGAATGCTCTCCACGGTACAACTAAACAAGTTTTTGAGTGTATTTGTTGACATGCCAAATCACTTCAAACTCCTGATAAAGTATAGCCGCTGTCTTGCCTTCCTTAGGACTACATCAATATGTTGGGACCAGCTGAGCTCCTCAGAGATCTTGACATCCAGGAACTTGAAGCTATTCACTCTGTCCATTTCCGATACCTCTATGAGGATTGGCATGTGTTCCTTCATCTTACCCTTCCTGAAGTCTACATTCAGCTCTTTCATCTTACTTACGTTAAGTGCCGGGTTGTTGCTGCAGCACCATTTCGCTGGTTGGCATATTTCAATCCTCTACGTTCTCTCCTCACCACCTGAGATTCTACCAACAATGGTTGTAACATCAGCAAACTTGTCGATGAGAAGTAATCTCATTGAAGTGTATGATATTGCTAGGAGATTTGTCAGGATAAATGCTATAAGGGAGTTTAGAACCCAAGGACATTGCCTCAGATAAAAATGGTAAAAAACTCCTCTCCAGCTTGCGCAACTTTTGAATACTTTGTGCCAGAAAGCAAATATGATGTATTAAAAATACTCAAGAGCTGAGGACAATAAGAAATAGAGGAAAGTTGGACAAATTTATGCTGTTCTCCTTAGAGCATTGGAGGCTGAGCAGAGAACTGATAGAAGATTTTAAAAGTACGGGAAGCAAAAATAGGGTAGACAGACATGCTATTTTTCCCCTATACAGAAATGCCAAACACCAGAGGATATGCTTTTAAGATTAGTGGGGGTGGGGGTTTTAAGGAGATACAAAGAGCTTTTTTTTAATGCAGAGAGTAATAGGTGCCGAGAGTGGGTTACTTGGGGCAGTAGTGGTAGCAGGTAGTTTAATGGAGTTTCAGAAGGTTTTAGCTAGACACATGATTTAAAGGGAACGCAGGGACATTGATGATACACAGAAGAAGACACAGCACAAACTAGCATCAGGACTGGCATAATATGGACCAAATAGCCTATACTGAATGTGATAGATCTGTACTGTTCAAAGTTCAATGTCTCACATTGCAGATAATGTGGCTGTAACAGCAAGATAGGGCCTATGTATAATGTTCTGAATGGCTTAACACTGCTATCTATAAAGGACAAGTCAAAACTCATGAAATACTCTACACCAACTTAAGTGACAATAACATTCAAAAATTTTGTTGTCTTCCATGCCAATGCAACCCACTTCTTCAGCTAAACACAAGTGCAGATCCCCGTAAGACCCAAATTCAGGAGTGTTGGCTCATTTTTATTGTAATCTTAAGACTGTTACATTTGTTTGCACTCTAAACCTATCACTTCAACTATTCTGCATTTTCTGAACATGAGAGAGGACTGTGAACACACAAAGCTCAAGAGTGCAAGCAGTGTACATGCTCTGAAACTGGGAATGTGAGCGCCAACCATTCTGCAAAATCAGCAGAGTGAAATTGCACATTCCAGCAAAATATCAGATGAACCTTGTCTGCCCAACAATGTCAAAGGGAAACCAATTTGTGTCAATGCACAGTCTAAGTATGCAGAACCCGATTTCTAAAGAAATAAGATTTGCCACAAACAGTTGTCCCTTATGCAATCTAAGAAAATAGTCCCGTGAGGCTGTTTAGCTTTTGGCTCTGCCTACATCGTAGCTTTAGCTTAGTACTGTAAATAATTGACATTAAAAACTTCAGTGGCTTTTGTTTCAATAATACCAGCTCAGCACAGTTGAGCAACAAGCATATTCTTTTATGCCAGGGGAAAGTTGTAAACTCAGTCAGCTCCATCATGAGCAATAGCCACCTCAGTATTGAGGACACCTTCAAAGGCAATGCCTCAAGAAGGTGTCATCCATCATTAAGGACCCCCATCACCTAAGCACTGAACATTAACGCTTCATTAACTTTTCCAAAATCAATTGATATACAGAACGGTGTCTCGAAAAAATGTTCTATAAGCTTCAAAGGAATAGATTGCAATATAGAGTGCAATTCTATAATTTTTTTTTTAAACACAGTATATTTAATACTGCAGACCATTGATAAAAGTCCAGACAAATAGAGTTTTATTTTTAGCTCTTGGGTTAATGTTGTGAAATTAGAAACCAGTTAAGGGTTTGCTGAGGTACAGGAGCATTATTGTTCAGGGACTGAACTGTGTCCAGTAGTCTCAATTATTAGTCTAGAGACAGGTAGTCAAATATTTCCATGGTAATGGAAAAGTTAAATTCAAACAATTAATGAAATAAAAGCCGACAATAATGGTCACCTAAGACCATAAGATATAGGAGAACAATTAGGCCATTTGACCCATTGAGTCTGCTCTGCCATTTCATTTCCCTCTCAGTCCCAATCTCCTGCCTTTTCATTACCCATCATGCCCTGACTAATGAAGAACCTACCAACCTCTGAATTAAGTATACATAATGAATGACTTGGCCTCCACACCCATCGGTGACAATGAATCTCAGATTCACCACGCTCAGACTAAATAAATTTGTCCTCATTTCCATTCCAAGCGGACATCCTTCTATACTGAGGCTGTGTCCTCTGACCTTGGACTCCAGCATCATAGGAAGCATTGTTTCCACATCCACTCTATCTAGGCTTTTTAAGCCTAGTCTGAATTACAGTGAGTATAAGCCCAGAGCCATCAAATGCTCCTCACAGTATAAGCTTTTCAATCTCGAAACCATTTTCATGAACCTTCTTACAACCCTCTCCAATGTCAACAGATCCCTTCTTCAATAACAGGCCTAAAACTGCTCACAATACTCTAAGTGAGGCCTCGCCAGTGCCTTATAAAGCATCAACATTACACCCTGACTTTTATATTCTAGTCATCACGAAATGAATGCAAATAATGCACTTGCCTTACTGACCATCAACTCAACCTGAAAATTAACCCTTTAGAGAATCCTGCACAAGGACTCCCAAGTGCCTTTGCACCTCAGATTTTTGAATTTTCTCTCCAGACAGAAAATTCTCCATGTGTGGTGTTGGGTACAGGCACACTTTTTTCCACATGAAAGAGTCTCCACATGATGCCTGCTGTATCTTGTTTCATCCAATAAAAAGATTGCTTCATATCTACCAGTACTTTTCTCTGGTGACTTCATTCACACATCAACAAACACAACCTGCACCTCCACCCATCTTTGTATTGTCCACAAACTTGGCCACAAAGCTACCAATTAAATCATTCAAGACACTGTCATATACCCCTGTAAAAAGAAGGGGTTCCACACCCCTGTGGAACACCACTAGTCACCAGTAGCCAACCAGAAAAAGCTCCCTTTATTCCCACTCTTGCCTCCTGTCAATCAGCCAATCCTCTATCCATGCTAGTATCTTTCCAGCAAAACCATGGGCTTGTTAACTTGTTAATCAACCTTATTTGTATCACCTTTTCAAAGGCCTTCTGAAAATCCAAGTACGCGACATCCACTGATTCTCCTTTGTCTGTCCTGTTTGTTATTTCCATAAAGAATTCTGATAGATTTGTCAGGCAAAATTTTCCCTGAAGGAAACAATACTAACTTTGGCCTATTTTATCATCTGCCTCCAAGTACACCAAAACAACTTCCTTAATAATCGACTCCAACATTTTCCCAACCACTGAAGTCAGACTAACTGGCCTATAATTTTCTTTCTTCTGCCCCTCGCCTTTCTTGAAGGGTGGAGTGACATTTGCAATTTTCCAGTCATCTGGCACCATTTTGGCATATAGTGATTTTTGAAAGATTATTACTTAATGCCTCCACAATTTCTACCACCATCTCCTTCAGAAACCTGAGTGCAGATTATCTAATCCAGGAGGTTTATCTACCTTCAGACCTTTCAGTTTCCCAAGCACTTTCTCCGTAGTAACCGCAACTTCACTCACTTCTGCTCCATACATTCTCAAGCATCCAGCATACTGCTAGTGTCTTTCACAGTGAAGACTGATGTAAGATACTTGTTCAGTTAATCCGCCATTTCCATGTCCCCAATTACTACCTCTCCAGCATCTTTTTTCTGGAGTCCAGTATCTACACTTGCCTCTATTTTACTCTTTAAATATTTGAAGGAGCTTTTGGTATCCTCTTTAATATTATTGGCCAGCTTACTTCATATTTCACCTTTTCCTTCTTTATGACTTTTTAGTTGCCTTCTGTTGTTGTTGTTTCTTTAGTATAAACTTCCCAATTCTCTACCTTTCCACTATTTATGGTATATTATATGCCCTCTCTTTTACTTTTATGCTGTCTTTAGCTTCCATTGTCAGCCATTGTGGCCTCATCCTCACTGTGAACTACTTCTTCATCGTTGGGATGAACCTCTCTTGCTCTTTCTGGATTTTCCCCAGAAACACCAGCTATTGCTGTCCGGCCATCATCCCTGCTCATGTTCTTCTCCAGTCAACTTTGGCCAGCTCCTCTCTCACTCCTCTTAAATTCCCTTTGCTCCACTGTAATACTGATACATCTGATTTTAGCTTCTCCTTCTCAAACCGCAGTGTAAATTTCATCATATTATGATCACTGTCTCCTAAGGGTTCCTTTACCTTAAGTTCACTAATCATATCTGGGTCATTACATAACACCCAATCCAGAACTGCTATTCCTCTAGTGGGCTCAACCACAAACTGTTCTAAAAAGCCATCTTATAGGCATTCCACCAATTCCCCCTCTTCAGATTCAGCACTACCTATTGAAATCCTTCATGACAATCACAACATTGCCCTGTTTCCCCATTCTAGCCCGCATCCTGGCTACTGTTCAGAGGCCTGTATACAACTTCCATTAGGGCCTTATTACCCTTGCAATTTCTTAACTCCACCCACAAGGATTCTACATTTTCTGATCCTATATCACCTCTTTCTTAGGAATGATTCCATTTTTTACCAAATGAGCCACCCCATCACCCTGTCTACCCGCCTGTCCTTTCGAAACAATATGTATCCTTGTATGTTATGATTTTCTTTCAGCCATGACTCAGGGATACCCACATCATATCTGCCAATCTCCAACTGTGCTACAAGATTCTCTACCGTATTCTGTGTACCACATGCATTTCAATCTAACATCTTCAAGTCCTGTGTTCATCAACCTTTTTGATTTTGGGCCCATTTCATTTTAACCCATCCGACTGACTGCAGAATCAGAATCAGGTTTATTATCACCTGCATGTGACGTGAAATTTGTTCACTTAGCAGCAGCAGTTCAATGCAATACATAATCTAGCAGAGAGAGATAAATTAATAATAATAATAAATAAAATCAAACATAACAATAAATAAAGTACATCAATTATGTGTATTGAATAGATTATTAAAAAATGTGCAAAAACAGAAATGCTGTATATTAAGAAAAAGTGAGATAGTGTCCAAAGATTCAATGTCCATTTAGGAATCTGATGGCAGAGGGAAAGAAGCTGTTCCTGAATCATTGGAGTGTTTGCCTTCAGGCTTCTGTACCTCTGACCTGATGGTAACAGTGAGAAAAGGGCATGCCCTGGGTGCTGGAGGTCTTTAATAATCGACACTGCCTTTCTAAGGCACCGCTCTCTGAAGATGTCCTGGCACTTTGTAGGCTGGTATCCAAGATGGAGCTGACTAGATTTACAACATTCTGCAGCTTCTTTCAGTCCTGTGCAGTAGCCCCTCCACACCAGACAGTGATGCAGCCTGTCAGAATGTTCTTCACGATACAACTATGTAAGCTTTTGAGTGTATTTGTTGACATGCCAAATCTCTTCATACTCCTAATAAAATATAGCCGCTGTCTTGCCTTCTTTATGACTACATCAATATGTTGGGACCAGGTTAGATCCTCAGAGATAATAGACAATAGGTGCAGGAGTAGGCCATTCGGCCCTTCAAGCCAGCACTGCCATTGAATGTGATCATGGCTGATCATCCACGATCAGTACCCCGTTCCTGCCTTCTCCCCATATCCCTTGACTCTGCTATCTTTAAGAGCTCTATCTAACTCTTCCTTGAAAGCATCCAGAGAATTGGCCTCCACTGCCTTCTGAGGCAGAGCATTCCATAGATCCACAACTCTCTGGGTGAAAAAGTTTTTCCTGAACTCCATCCTAAATGGCTTACCCCTTATTCGTAAACTGTGGCCTCTGGTTCTGGACTCCCCCACTATCAGGAACATGTTTCCTGCCTCTACTATGTCAAATTCTTTAATAATCTTATATGTTTCAATCAGATCCCCTCTCATCCTTCTAAATTCCAGTGTATACAAACCCAGTCGCTCCAATCTTGACACCCAGAAAATTGAGCTGCTCACTCTCTCCACTTCTGATCCCTCTATCAGGATTGGTATGTGTTCCTTCGTCTTACCCTTCCTGAAGTCCACAATCAGCTCTTTCACCTTGCTGACATTGAGTGACAGGTTGTTGCTGCAGCACCACTCCACTAGTTAACACATCTCACTCCTGTACACCCTCTCGTTACCACTTAAGATTCTACCAACAATGGTTGCATCATCAGCAAATTTATAGATGGTATTTGAGCTATGCCTAGCTACACACAATCATGTGTATATAGAGAGCAGAGCAGTGGGCTAAGCACACATCTCTGACGTGCACCAGTGTTGATCATCAGCAAGGAGGATATGTTATCACCAATCTGCACAGATTGTGGTCTTCCTGTTAGGAAGTCGAGGATCCAATTGCAGAGGGAGGTACAGAGGCCCAGGTCCTGCAAGTTCTTAGTCAGGATTGTGGGAATGATGGTATTAAATGCTGAGCTATAGTCGATGAGCAGCATCCTGACGTAGGTGTTTGTGTTGTCCAGGTGGTCTAAAGCCATATGGAGAGTCATTGAGATTGCGTCAGCTGTTGACCTATTGTGGCGATAGGCAAATTGCAATGGGTCCAGGTGCTTGTTGAGGCAGGAGTTCAGTCTAGTCATGATCAACCTCTCAAAGCATTTCATTACTGTCGATGTGAGTGCTACCAGGCGATAGTCATTAAGGCAGCTCACATTATTCTTCTTGGGCACTGGTATAATCATTGCCTTTTTGAAGCAAGTGGGAACATCCACCGTAGCAGTGAGAGGCTGAAAATGTCCTTGAATACTCCCACTAGTTGGTTGGCATAGGTTTTCAGAGCCTTACCAGGTACTCCATCGGGACCTTCTGCCTTGCGAGGGTTCTCTCTCTTTAAAGACAGTCTAACATCGGCCTCTGGGACAGAGATCACAGGGTCATCAGGTACAGCAGGAATCTTCACAACTGTAGTTGTGCTCAACACATACAAACAAGCTGGATGAACTCAGCAGGTCAGGCAGCGTCCGTTGAAATGAGCAGTCAACGTCTCGGGCCGAGACCCTTCGTCAGGTCTGTAGTTGTGCATAGAAAGCATGCATACAAGGTGTTGAATTCATCTGGTAGTGAAGCATCGCTGCCATTCATGCTATTGCGTTTCACTTTGTAGAAAGTAATGTCTTACAGACCCTGCCAGAGTTGCCATGCATTCGATGTCGCCTCCAACCTTGTTCAAAATAGTCTCTTCACCCTTGAAATAGCCCATCCACAAATCAAACCTGGTTTTCTGGTACAGGCCTGGGTTGCCAGACTTGAATGCCACAGATCTAGCCTTCAGCAGATGTCATACCTCCTGGTTCATCCACGGCTTTTAGTTTGGGAATGTACAGTAAGTCTCTGTAGGCACACACTCATCCACGCAGGTTTTAATGAATTCAGTAACAACTACAGCATACTCATCCAGTTTCAAAGACTAATCCCTGAATACAGTCCAGTCCACTGATTCAAAGCAGTACTGTAGGCGCTCCTGTGCTTCCCTTGTCCATACCTTCTTGGTCCTCACTACTGGTGCTGCAGTCTTCAGTCTTTGCCGATACTCAGGGAGTAGAAGTACAGCCAGGTGATCAGACTTCCCGAAGTGAGGGCATGGGATAGTACAGTAGGCATTCTTGATGGTGGTATAGCAATGATCCACTGTGTTGTTTCCTCTGGTATTGCCAGTGATCTGTTGAAGGTAGTTGCTTAGTGATTTTTTTCAGACTGGCCTGGTTAAAATCTCCCAAAAATTTTGCCCTATCATCTGCCTGTCCTTCCTCAGAGTCTCAGAACACACTGCACCTACTTGTATACCAACTGTTCCATCCTCAGCCCTATCACTCTGGTGCCCCTCCCCTACCAAATTAGTCTAAACACTCCCTAACAGCTCTAGCGCACAAGGATATTGGTCTCCCTCAGGCTTGTGTGTAACCCATCCTTATTGTACAGGTCCTACTTTCCCCAAAGAAGATCCCAATGATCCAGAAATCTGAAACACTGCCCTCTGCACCAATTCTTCAGCCACACACTTAGCTGCCAAATCATCCTATTCTTGCCCTCACTGGCACAAGGCACAGACAGCAATCCAAGGATAACTACCCCGGAAGTCCTACTTTTCAGTGTCATTTCTAACTTCCTACATTCCCTCTTCAGGTCCTCCTCCCTTTCGTACCTACATTGTTAGTAACAGTATGTGCCACGACTTCCTGCTGTTCACCCATCCCTTTAGAATATCACTGACCCAATCCTAACCCTGGCAAGATACCATCTGAGTGTCTCTTTCACATCCACAGAATCTGCTTTCTGCTCCTCCCCTATCATTCCTCTTCTTCCCCCATATTCTTTCATTCATCTACCTATTAAGGGCATTTTAAAGCGAGAATTAAACCTACCAGCCTGCAGATCTTAGGGATGTGGAAGGAAACTGGAGCACCTCGAGGAAGCCTGCATGTAGCCTGCACACAGACAACACCCAAGATCATGCATGAACCCAAATAAGTGCACTGGGAGACAGCTGCTCTTCTAGCTGTGCCATTGTGTCACCCAGGTGTCACAAACCTGCCATTATCTGACTTGACCCTGATGACCTTTTTGAATAAAAGGTACCACATTTGCTGTCTTCCAATCATTAGACATCTAACCTCTGGCCAGAATAGATTTAAAAATATCTGTCAGGGTCTCAGCAATCTCCAGCCTTGGAAAAGTCACATCAGGCTCCAAGGATTTTTCCACCTTTATGTCCACTAAGACAATTAACACCTCCTCCTTTTAACGATTTTATGTTCTCCATCTTCCTCCCACAATCCTACAGCTATAATATTCTACTCCTTAATGAATACTAATGAGAAAAGTTTCATTTAAGAGCTCACGTAGATCCTCAGGCTTCATGCATAAATTGCTTCTTAGGTCCCTAATGAGCCTTAATCTTTCCCGGGCAATCTTTCTGCCCTTAATACACTTATTAATTGCTGTAAGGTTTTCCTTAATCTTCTCCTCCAATGATTTTTGTGCCACCTCACTGTTCCCCTAACTTTTTAAAAATACCACCCTAACACCCACAGCACAATTTTCCAAACTCCTGAAAGGACTCGTCGTTTTCAATTCTCTTTACCTGCTAAGTATTTCCTTCATACAGCCTTTGATAACCCTTTCAGTGTTACTTGAACTTCTTGTCTTTAAGTTTTGCCCCTACAGAAGCATTTGCCTCACATTAAGCTTATAGCTTTGGATAGTTTATAACATTTCAAACCTTTGCTCAGGTAAATGAAAATGTCAGACAAGGTTAACATTTTCAGAAGTTGATGAAAAGTTGAAGGTAGGCTTGGAAAGCTATAGTAGTAGTCCAGATATTTTTCAAATGGCTTGTGCAATGCGTGAGTGTAAATAGAAAGTGAGTTTCATTTTACATATATGCATTATCATTGACAATATGACATTTTAATTCAATTCAAGTTTAATTCTCATTTAATCATATATGGCTTTTAACCATGATACAGCCAAATGAAACAGCGTTACAACAGGGTCAAGGTGCAAAGACATATTACCAACAGTCACACACAGTAAGCACACACAAGATCACGATCACATAATAAGCAGCCCGATGCTCACCCACATCACCCACCCTACCACAACACCACAGTTTGATGCACACAAGTGAACAAACCCACACAGAATACCCACATACAATAAGTTACTGATGGTAGCAATTTCATAAATGGGCTTTTGATTAATTATTACATTAAGAGTAACTATTACCATGATTACTGACCCCAAATGCAATATCACATTAATTATAATTAAACGTACAAATTTCTGCACAAACTCAGTCCAGAATACCAATGGCTGCCAAGCTTGTATAAAGTGCTGGAATCAGTCTTATTTCCATTATATCATTTAGAACAATTCAGTGCAAATTATGATTGCTACCACTCTAACTCTCCAGTACAACCCCCTCCAACACACACACACACACACACACACACACAGAATATATATACTGACCTATTCTTCCATATGGTATTTAAGAAAGTTGAGATAAAAACAAGATAAAGAATCATGTGTGATAAACACAAATTTTACATTTAAAATTCAGTTCCCACGCTATCATGTCAGTCCTGCAGCTTGTGGAAGATGCTGCATTCAGGTCATTATCACTGATGAGCTTGATGCAGGTGGCACTGACAGCTTAGATATTGATCCTTTTGACATGCATCGGTGAAAGCTGTTGTGGTATTTTGTGGACAGGCAATTGATTAAAAACATCTGTTTCCATTTCAACACTGGCAACTGGTATATTTTAGTTCTCTCATGTGGTCGACACCATAGATAATACCAATTTATTTTCTTGGAGAATCCATACAGGTCATGGAGGATCTGCAGTTTCCTGCAATGATGCCTACTACATTCGAATGGATGGATGACAACTGAAATAAGAATGAGTAGTTCTAGATGTTGCAATCATTGGAGGTACTGAAAATTGACAGACATAGGTGACAAAAAAGGCAAGAGTCACAAATTCCTACTTGGTCTGCAAATCACACAGAGGTCAGGAACAAAATGGAATAAAAGCATTATCAGAGTGAGTGCTTTAGAAGTTAGGGAAACCATGTGTCATAGTTATCAGTTTTGTATGAGAACCCAATAATGTACCGACACTCAGCTGAGATCTGAACATAATGCCAAGTTCTTCAAACAGTGGGTTTACTACCGTCAAACATACGGGGTTGTAGATGGAATCAACATGAATCAGACCAAGAGCAGCTTTGCTTTTGCTGATGCTTGATTGTACTAACTCTGCAAATCATGATTTGTTCATTAACGTGTTGTCAGGCTGCCCAGTATCATTGTTGTTCACTTCAACTGTTTGCATTTGTGTCTCTTTTCCCTTCTCTTGCACATCGGGTGTTAGTCTTTCTCAAAAGCAAACTCGAGGAAATCTTCAGATGCTGGAAATTCAAGCAACACACACAAAATCACACACCAAGGGTCTCGGCCTGAAACGCCAACAGTGCCTCTCCTTATAGATGCTGCCTGACCTGCTGTGTTCCACCAGCATTTTGTGTGTATTGGGTGTTAGTCTTTTATGCTTTTTTCTTTGATTGTGTTCTTTTGGGTTCCTTGCTTTGAGGCTACCTGTAAGCAAACAAATCTCAAGGCTGTATAATTTATACATTCTTTGATAATAAATGTACTTTGAATCTTTGAAGATAAAAGGGGTGCCATTGGCAACAAGTATCAAGTTTGGTTCTCTTCTTTATTGATATTAGGCTGCTGCAGTGATAAATCCAGTCAAGGGTCAACATATACAGCACAGCGTCAATTACAGAGAACACCACTGATGTTACAGACAGAATAGATTGGGATCAGCCTCACCCATTGCAGTGCAGCATCAAGGGTATGGTGTGAGTGTTGGGGATTACACCATACAATCAGGATTTGCAGTTTGGATGACCATTTCAGAGTACATTTCTGTTCTATTGTGAAGGGCGATGCTGAAGTTACCTGTGAATTTAATTCTCTATCGCAGGCACTCTCTCCTCTGTCATTGGACTCCCTCACTGTTTCATTGCACCTCAATACAAATTGAAGGAACAGCATCTCATTATCTGTCTATGCAACTTGCAATTCTTAAGGACTTAGTACCGAGTTCAACAATTTAATCCTTTCCTAGCTATATCAAACTGGCCAGCTCTGATACAAAGTCACCGATCTGTAATATTAATTCAACTTCTTTTCTGAGATACCGCCAGACCTGCTAGGTATTTTCAGCTTTAACTTGTCTTTTAGATTACTAACAACTGCTGGGTTCCTCAACTCACATATCCAGCAGTTTCCTCTGATTTTAAGGCCCTGAGCAGCCCCAATTCATCTCCTATTAATGAGACAGCTCCAAAACTATCATGTCACCCTACTAGCCTCAGTCTCCACAATATCACAAAGATATCCCTTTGTTCTCTGAATTCCACACACTCTTTGTAACTTAAAACATTCTGTTTTTCTAATTTTTCAAAGTTAGATGAAGGGACAATAATCTGAAACATTTTGGCTATATTTCCAGCACATTCTGTTTTGAAATTGGTGTCAAATATTGGGGGGCGAATTCTCCTCGGCAATTAAAAGGGATAAATGGCACCACTCAGATTATACCACTTCAGACAGACAGTTGTAAACCTGGCCAGAAGTGAGGGCAGTGGTAAAAGCTTACTGGATTAATTTGTTAGCTACAACTACCTTTCTGATTTCTTAAATCTTACATAATCAATAAAAAGAATACCTTTTAAATTATAATGATCAAAATTTTATATGAACTAACACATAGTTTTGAAGATTCTAACAAGGAATAAAAGATTACAAGGCAAATTAAAGTTCAAATTACAAATATGTCACTGTATACAACACTGTGATTCATTTTCTTATAAGTATGCTCAATAAATCCAGAATAGGATTATAATTATAATAGAAGCAATGAAAGCCTGGTGTGCAGCAATGAAACACCAGTGTGCAAAAGACACAAACTGTGAAAATACAAGAAATAATAATAAAAAAATAAATAAGCAATAAATATCACAAACGTAAGATGAAGAGTCCTTGAAAGTGACTTCACAGGTTGTGGGAACATTTCAATGATGAAGTGAAGTTAGTGCATGATGGTTGAGGTTAATAACTGCTCCTGAACTTGGTGTGTGAGTCCCAATGCTCCTGTACCTTCTTCCTGATGGCAGCAGTGAGAAGCGAGCACGCCCTCTGTGGAGGGGGTCCCAGATGACGGATGTTGCTTTCTGTGAGCAGGGCTTTACCCATGATGCACTGGGCCACATCCACTACTTTTTGTAGGTCTTTCCATTCAAGGGCTCTGGTGTTTCCGCACCAGACTGTGATGCAGCCGGTCAATATGCTCTCCACTACACAGACAGTCACAGAAACAAGCCCTTTGGCCCATCTAGTCCATGCAGAGCCATTTAAACTGCCTACTCCCATCGACCTGCACTGGGACCACAGCCCTCCATACACCTACCATCCATAAATCTATCCAAACTTATCTTAAATGATGAAACCGAGTTCAAATGCTCCACTTGTGGTGGCAGCTCATTCCACATTCTCATGATCTGTTGAGTGGAGAAGTTTCCCCTCATGATCCCTTAAACGTTTTGCCTTTCGACATTAACCCACAACATCTAGTTGTAGTCCCACCCAACCTCAGTGGAAAAAGCCTGCTTGCATTTACCCTATTTCCCTCATAATTTTGTATACCTCTATCAAATCACCCCTTTATCTTATGTTCCAAGGAATAAAGTACCAACCTATTCAATCTTTCCATATAACTTAGGTCCTCCAGACCCTGCAACATCCTTGAAAATTTTGTCTATACTCTTTCAACCTTATTTACATCTTTCCTGTAGATAGGTGACCAAAACTGCACAAATACTCCAAATCGGGCCTCACCAGTATCTTATAGAACTTCAACATAACATCTCATATCCTGTTCTCAATACTTCAATTTATGAAGGTCAATGTGCCAAAAGCTTTCTTTACAACCTTATCGACCTGTGATGCCACTTTCAATAAACTATGGACCTATGCTCTACCGCATACCCCAGTGCCCTACCATTCACTGTGCAAGACCTACTCTACTCTGGCTGGCATTACCAAAGTGTAACACCTCACACTTGTCTGCATTAAATTCCATCTGCCTGTTTTTCAGCCCATTTTATGATAGTCTTCCTCACTGGCCACTACACCCCCAGTCTTGGTGACATCCATAATTCAATGAGAAGCAACAACAGATCCAACACAGATCCCTATGGCACTCCACTAATCACAGGGCTCCAGTCAGAGAGGCAACCATCTACAGTACTCCCACTCTCTGGCTTCTCCCACAACGTCAATGTCTAATCCAAATTAATACCTCATCTTGAATGCTGAGCGGCTGAATCTTCTTGAACAACCTCCCATGTGGGACATTGTCAAATGATTTATTGAAGTTCATGTAGACAACATCCACTGCCTTTCCTTCTTCAACTTTCCTGATACTATCCCCAAAAAACTCTGAGATTAATTAGACACGACCTATCACACACAAAGCCATGCTGACTATCCTTAATCAGTCCATGTCTATCCAAATGCTCATAGAACTAGTCCTTTAGGATGCTTTCCAGTAACTTTCCCACTACTGATGTTCAGACTCACTGGCCTATAATTCCCTGGTTTAATTTTAGAGCCTTTTTTAAACAGCTAAACAAAACTGGCTATTCTTCAATCTCTTCAGCACCTCATCTATATCAACATTTTTTCAAAAAAAAAGTTCATGAACCCAAAAAATTTGGTAATAATATAACCCATTTCTAAGATTACAATTACAGGTCATCAGGTCTTGACTGAAGTATTTAAATGGACAGGTTAATTTGTGCGTGTGTGACCTGCCAAGATATGCATTGAAATTAAACTGTTGCAACTGTTAATTTTAAATCCGCCTTTTCACAAAAGACTTGAAGAGATATTGCAGCGCATGTGGGAGGATCGAGTCACCGCGTCTGTGAGGGGCTGACAGCACAAAAATGGAAAGATAAGCAGCTCCTCATGGAGAGCAGCAGGAGCTGGAAATAAATGAAAGAACAGATTCAAGGCTTTATAATCTTTGGATTACTCCCTAAAGATGTGGAAATTGGCAATAAAATAAGATTAGAGAGGAGCACATGAGGTTGGAATGAAGGGCTCCATTTTGTAGCCAGGGTGTGGGTTACAAATTGCAACAGGATACAGGGATGGCATGTAAAAAGAGTGATGCTTTGATAATCATAGGGGATTTCAATATGCAGGAAGATTGGGAAAATCAGGTTGCTGCTGGATCCCAAGAGAAAGAATTTGTAGAATGCCTATGAGATTGCTTTTTAGAGCAGCTTGTGGTCGAGCCCACGAGGGGATCAGCTATTCTGGATTGGGTGTTGTGTAATGACCAGATTTGATTAGAGAGCTTAAGGTAAAGGAACCCTTTGATAACAGTGATCATAATATGATGGAATTCACCCTGCAATTTGAGATGCAAAAGCTAAAGTCAAATGTATCAGTATTACAGTGGAGTAAAGAGTATTTTAGAGGCATGAGAGAGGAACTGGCCAAAGTTGACTGGAAGGGAACACAAGCAACGATGACAGCAAAGCAACCATGGTTGGAGGTTGGAGTTGAAAATACCTGGACTTTGTATTAAGAAGCATTTCTTAACTTCACTCATAAAATAGTTTTCTCTAATTTGCAAGCAACACCTCCTAAATCTGAATTCACTAGGAGCAACAGAATCAAAATATTTTCTACAATACAAATAGTGTGGATGGTTAAAATACTTGAGGTTTCCCCATAGATTGTTTCAGCTCATAAAGGCGACAGAATAGTCTTGGGGCCAAAATGTTACAGGGTTATGGTCAAAACTTACAATTTGACAATATTTGCATAACAAAATCCTACTTACAGTGTTGAGAAACAAAACATAGGCAAGTTCAGAAAGCAGAAGGTTAAAACCACAAAGGCATTGAGAAAAAAATCAAAAATGGTAAAAGGATCAGTTTAAAATAGAAGCAGAAATTAAATTAATCTAAGTTATCAGGAAGCTCATCCATCTGTCTCAAGTTTAGTCATAAAGTACAAAATGTGCAGAGCAAAGTTAAAGCAATTATATGACATCTTTCAACAACTCTGTTTTTAAGGTAATAATATTCTGGAGAGTCATTGAGAATCTACTTCATTAGTAAACATTCCTGTCCAGCCACAAGATGTACCCACATTATCACATTATTAAATGAGTGAGCAACTAACCTCCATAAAACTGCAAAGAATACAATGAGATGGCAAACCTGTGATATAACTCCATATACCATGAATTCCGGTTAATTGACACACCAGGACTAGTACATTTTAATCTAATTAAGTGACAGCCCCAATTAGCCTTAAGTTTCATGGAAGTTAAAAAGGTAGAAAAAAACAAACTGAGTAACAAGTTGGGTACTTAAATGAAATACAGAACAAATTGAACACTACCGATATATTAGCTCCTAAAACTCATTGTCAGAGGAATAAATCCGTATCACTTTCTTTTGACTGTAACTGAACAAAATCGGTACAAACACCTAGTTTAGATAAAGGACTGCCTTCATACAATGCTGTCAACAATTGCATCCTCCAAATCTTCATTTTCATTGTAACATTTAAGATGACTGCCAAAACCATCAAATCCTTCATAATTTCCAAATTAAGTCATGAAATGTTTCATGCTCATTCCTGACCGTTCTCACCAACTATCAAAGACAAAAATCACTGCTTTTTGAACATAAACACATGCAGGGGATGCTATTTCAAAACTGTTTGATGTTTTGCCTCACAGCCATTTAAGCATACGCAACTGATGCTGGTTAGAAACGGCTCAGCAACAGTCTCTTGCTTCAATTCAGCACCAAATAAACAAAGGCTATTGTCCCAAGTAAACAAAGGCTATTTTCTCGGTTAGTATTGGTTCTTTAAGAGTTGTCTCAAATAAGTGGCTGAACCAATTAACCCAAGTAATAACACAAAATGCTGGAGGAACTCAGCAAGCCAGGCAGCATCGATGGAAAAGAGCAAACAGTCAACGTTTCGTGCCCAGATCCTTCATCGGGAATCCTTGATTTCTAGCATCTGCCGATTTGACCTTGTTCTTGCCCCAATTAACCAATGGCCCAACTAACCAGAATCCACTGTATTAGTCTTTACTCTTTACAAAAAAATTCTGCAATTAACTGAAAACATATCACAGATTTAATATTAACAAGGGCCTTGCATCATATGTCTTTTGCAGAGAAAGCCTTCAGGCAGTGGCACAATATTAAATTGATCTCAAGTGCTCAGTACTTTTGAAAACTTGTGAATCTCCCAGAGCTTCATGCCAGAATGGAGTTATATGATAAAAATTTCTTGACACAATGCTCATAAATTCCAGATACAGTGGCGTCAAGTCAAAAGAACACAGCAATGGACACTAGATGAATTCCTTCATAGAAAGTTATTAGGATTATTATATTATTATATTTTATATATTTTATATATATTTATATATATATATATATATATATATTTATAAATGTATGTATATATATTATATAATAAAGTTATTATTATACACAGTTTTATAATATTATAGCAGTATTGGTAGTGTTCTAAATTGTTCTGTATTTCATTTGAATACACACTTTGTTACTCAATCAAATGGTTGTTTGTCTTTTATACACCTTTTCAACTATTTTCATGAAACCACAATACTTTATTTTAATCTCTACAGGAAAAAAATCTACCAAGGCCCTGCAAAATAATTCCAGTCTATAAATATTTCTGTGCCAACCTTAAAACTGAGATGTAATTGAGCTGCCACCAACAACGTTAGGTCCCCAGTCTCCAATATTTTATTGGAAAGCTGTGTCAACCCATCTGCAGTATGTGGCACAAAGATCTCTCCTTCCCAATCTCTGGCCATTGGAGGAAGGAGGTTGTAGAGGAAGTGTGATGAAAGGCTATCACAAAGGGTAGGGCATATTGTGGTTTGGGGGAAGAGAAAGATGACTGATGTGATGAGAAACACATCAGGCAAAGGGATTTGAGGAATAGAGATGAGAGGAGTTTTGAACGCATGTTAAAAAAAAGGATTGTGAATTGCATCGCTGTTGTGGTGATCAATGATGGTATCTCGTCATAGAGAGCATCCTCACATTAACCATTGCTGTCTGGTTTGTTGCAAAATCCTCTCACAAAATACAAAAACTACAGGGCAGCAGGTAAAGTTGTTGACTGCAGTCTACCATCACCCAGGATTTGTATGTGTCCAGGACAAAGAGGGGGGCAGGAAAAATCATTGTGGACAACCCACACAGCAAACTACCTTTTCCAAAGCTGACTTCTATAAGTGTAATAGGGCTATTTAAAAAAAACTGTTAAAAGTTTCATCCCATAGAGAGTTAATCTGATCAACCACTAGTCCCCCCCACCCTCCTCTATCTATTACCTCAGTCACTGCATTGTAAATACTTCGAACACTTTTTCTAATGTTTACATTGTAAATACATGCTAGTATTTATGCATATTTTATTCTGCATATGTACTTCTAAATTTATTTTTATATAATTCTTTATTCATTTTTAAATCTTTTTTATTAATTATTATTGAAGATTGACAAAAAAAGATACATTAAGTCAATATAAATTAGCAAATAACTGATTAACAAAGCTAAGCAATATATCAATAATAATAAAAAAGTGTTAAGAATATTTTTTTGAAAGAATAAGAAGGGAAAAAGAGAACCCCTACTAACTTTTTTAAAAAGCAAAAAAAAAACATTGGGAGCACAACCCTAGAGCTTCGTCACACAAACTTCCATATATAAAAAATTCTTTATTCTGTGTAATTATTGGATGTTGTTTTTGTTGTATGTAGCGCCAACACACCATAGCAATTTCCTAACACATGTAAATGTATATGATGAATAAGGTGATAATGATTGCTAATGGGACTAGCACACAATGGTACAGAGTGTGGTGGTGTGGTGGGATTGAGCAAACGGGGTCATCGAGAAAGGTCTGAGGTCTAAAACATTAATAAGAAACCCACCTGAGCAAAGATCAGTCCAAACACTGATCTAATCTGACTAATTTACCCTTTCATCCATTGACATACCCTTCATTTACACTGCTTCAGAGTTTAGGACCCACTCAGAATGACTTCACCGAACATACCCAGACGCAGCTGACACACAAAAAAAATTGATGTGCAGAGTCAGCGGGCAAATAAATTCCTAACTGGAAGATTTACTCTTACTCTAACTATTAATTTCTTCCTACTTACCCTAACTGGACTAAAAGGCAAATGTACCAAAATAACTCTTAAGATAATTATCACTCTGATATACAACATCAATACTTAACAGCTGAGCCATAGATTTACATAATGGAGGAGGTTTGCTTTGATGGCTGTTAACCTTTAACAAGGGTCAACAGCATTTGATGGATAAATTATTGGCAATTGCCATGATATAGTGCATTGATGGAGACTTCTGTGATATAATCCCCACCTTCTGCTGATATTTACCAGCAATTTAATCTTTACGTTACATCTCCATCTAAATGTGCAATGAACAATTTATAGTAATTTGCAATAAATCATATGTACAACAGAACAGTCAATATAGCTTAGAAATACAATTCTGGCGGCGTGAATTAATGAGTCTGATGGCCTGGTGGAAGAAGCTGTACCAGAGCCTGCTGGTCCTGGCTTTTATGCTGTGGTACCATTTCCCAGATGGTAGCAGCTGGAACAGTTTGTGGTTGGGGCGACTCAGGTCCCCAATGATCCTTCAGGCCCCTCTTTTTTGCATACCTGTCACTGTAAATGTCCTGAAGAGTGGGAAGTCCACATCCACAGTTGGAACAGGCATGTAATAAGGATAATGACACAATTGTAATAGGGGCTTCAATATGCAAGGGGATTAGGAAAGTCAAGTTGGTGTCGGACCACAAGAGGGGGAGTTTGTTGAATGCCTACAAGATGGATTTTTAGAGCAGATTGTGCTTGAGCCCACTCGGGGAAAGGCAATCTTAGATTGGGTGTTGTGTAATAACCCAGATCTTATTAGGGAGCTTAACGTAAAGGAACTCTTAAGGAGGCAGTGATCATAATAAGATTGAATTCATACTGCAGTTTGAGGGGGTTTGTGCAGTTGATGCACAAGTTACATGCATCAATATCGCAATGGAATAAAGGGAATCACTGAGGAATGAGAGAGGAGCTTGCCCAGGTGGATTGGCAGGATATACTGGTGGGCATGACAGCAGAGCAGAGATGGCTGAAGTTTCTGGGAATAGTTCACAAGGTGCAGGATAGATATGTCCCACAGATGAATAAGTGCTTAAATGGTGCAGGTAGGCATCCATGGCTGATAAAGGAAGTTAAGGACTGCATAAAAGCCAAGGAAAGGACATATAAGGTCGCAAAAGTGAGTGGGAAGATGAATGATTGGAAAGCTTTTAAAATCAAACAAAAGGCAACTAAAAAAGCTATAAGAAGGGAAATGTTAAATATGAAGGCAGACTAGCCAATAATATAAACCAGGATAGCAAACTTTTTTCAGTTATATAAGGAGTAAAAGCGGGGTGAAAGCTGATATTGGACCACTGGAAAATGATGTTGATGAGGTAGTAATGGGGGACAAAGAAATGGCAGATGAACTTCATGGGTACTTTCCATCTGACTTCCCCGTGGAAGACACTAGCAGTGTGACAAATGTCCGTGAATGTCAGGGAGCAGGAGTGAGTGCCATCGCTATTGCAAAGGAAAACGTGCAGGGCAAAGAAAAAAGTAGAAAAAGTAAATCTTGTGACAACATTTCTGTCAGCCTGCCAAAGCAAGCTGGAATCTAATCATATTAGAATCAGGACGGTGGTTACATTCAGTTTACAATCTACTACACTGTGCACTGTCAGAAACATTATCAAACAAGATGGTTGCAATCAAATCCACTTTACACCAGAGAATCACCAAACTCATCAATCCATAACAGTTGTTTGCATTATGGACTGAAAGAGCCTAAAAAACATTCTACCTGCCTGTACACTCAACATATGAATGCTTTATTTTATTGACACACAGACCTAACAACACGGCAGAATTATCAATTCCTTAAACATCTACTGTTCCATAACATAGGATTCCATCAAGTTGCTATTAATGAGGTGCGATTTTCAAGCATGTTAGAAACCTATTGAACTGCAGCAATGGTAAATGCTAAAAGTTGTCCTCACCTGAGGTACATGCACATACATTTCCATTAGAAGCTCCTGGATGTCAATCAGGAGAAAGTAACTCTCTAATCCAGACATGCAATGTGACATTCTATTTCATCGCTTCAGTTATTCATTGAACACACTTACTCACCCATTAGAAAGAGTAATTATATTACATGGACACAAGAATGTGCAATTCAGTGACACACTAGACCTCCTGCTGCCTTAAAGTATAATACCAAAATGTACTCAGATGGCTCTAATCACAATACAAAAAAAAATTCAGTGTTCTAAATAAGACAGATACTGTCTTATTATTTCATGTTAATATTCATATTTTAAAGTTTCCTGGGAATCTGCTTCAATAGATTTGCTGTGTCTGTTTGAAATGCAGATTTGGGTAGCAGATCAATTATCATTCCCTTCCTCCCCATACCAATACAGTGCCCACTTTCATCTTGACAAGAGCATAGTTGAGACTCTGCTTGAAATCAAGCAGTAGTAAATCAAGGGAACTGGACCTGCTGTGTTTTCTAGAAGACAATTTGCCACTCTTTCAAGAGGCCTCTTCAGTTCTGATCCATGGTAGGTAGTTTTCCAGCTTATAAACTCCGAGTTGTTAAAAGGTATTGCAATAACATGAGGGTCGTTAAGTGTCATAAAAGTAATGAGAGGGTCACAAGTCTTATCTTTGCATGAATGGAGGTGTGAGCTGTTGTGGAGACACCAGGGTAAAGATGTTAGGACTGTATTGTAAGTAGCTGATAGGTTGTGTCGTACCCCACTCCCTCTGTTCACGGATGGATTTTCCAATTTCACAAAGATGGTTTCTTTACCCGTCTTTCAAGCCACCTGTCCCCTGTCCAAAATGTGCACATTGTTATCATCAAAGGAGTGTCCCTTGTCCTTTAGCCAGACCTTGACTTGAGGTGTAAGCCCTCCTATGTTGGACAATTCATTTGTGAAGTGGTTGTTCTGTCTCACCACAGATACAGATCTGTGCAGTTTTCATTGCATCGGAGAGCATCTACAATATTGCTCTGGTTGTTTGGATGTAGGATCCTTGGAGTGGACAGTTTTCTGTCTGAATAGTTTTAAAACAACAAAGATTCAATGTTTGTTGAAAATCCTTCTGAGTTTCTTTGAAACTCCAGATACATATGATGTGACTGTACTTTTCCATCTGCCTTGCTCCTTAACTCTATCTGATGGACTGATGTCCCTGCTGGTTTTTGATGTTCAGAGAAACTCAAGGATTTTCAACATACATACACCAAATCCCTGTGTTTTTGACCTCAAGTCAAGACCCAGCTGTACAGCTACATCTAAAGGACAAGGGACATTCCCTTTGATGATAACACTGTTGTGGTGAACTACGTGTGCCTGTCTGGACACGCCCCCTGCTGACTGCTCCTGTGGCTCCTCCCACAGGCCCCTGTATAAAGGCGATCTGAGGCCTGACGCTCGGCCTCAGTCTCCAGGTCATAGTATGATGGACACTCACTCCTGGTTCCTTCTTCCAGTCAATAAAAGCCGATATCTCGCCTTACGTCTCAGAGCGAGTTATTGATGGTGCATCAATTGTGCACATTTTAGTCAGGGAGGACAGACAGGTGGTTTGAAGGAAGGGTTAAAGAAGCCATCTTTGTCAAACTGGAAAACCCATCCCTGAACAGAGGGGGTGGGGGACGAAACCACCTATCAGCTACTGACAATGTAGTCCTAACATCTCTACCCCGGCATCTCCAGCATTCATGCAAAGACAAGACTGATGACCCTCTCATTACCATTCTGACTCTTAATGACCTTTATGTGATTGCTACACCTTTAAACAACTCAGAATTTATCAGCCAGAAAACTAAGCACCATGGATTAGATCTGAAGAGGCCTCTTGGATGAGTGGCGAAATGTCTTCTGGACAACTCTGCAAGTCCAGTTGCCTTGATTTACTACAATGACCTGGATGACTGAGAACCGTCACAGACACTCTACTTGAAAGCACCTCTTCCCCCTCTGTGGAATGGTAGCTAAGAGGCCCAATAGGAGGATGCACCCACTGTTATACTACTGATTAATAAGTGCTCACAGGAGCACCAGAAACTTCGCAAGAAGCAAAAAAGGCCATTCAAAATGCTTTCCAGACTTGAGTAATAATTTCCAAAATAATCTTTGAAAGAAAGATTCAAATGCTGAAATGTTGTTTACCTATGTGATAGAGTCCAATCCAGTCAGTGGGGTCCACTTCCTCTTTAATATCCCAGTAGATAATTAGATTCTCTGCTTGTCCAAGTGTGTACTCATACATGCTAGCCGTTAGGCTCGACCGGCTGTCTGAAGTCACCAAATCCGTATCACTGTTTGCCCTGTGGAAGTTCAAGTTCTCTGATCTGGTGCTCTGAGAAGCCAGGCTCTGCAAGTTTTCAGGACTCAAGGTATAACGAAGCTGAGGGTTCCGGCGACGTACATAAGACACATGTTCCCTGGAGGAGCCTGCCATTTTGGTGGTGCCTTGAAGTCACCTCCTCCACAGTTGATCTCTGTGCAGAAGGGAAAACAAGCAGTCAGTCAGTTCTGTTCAGTAAAATTCAATCAACATTGCCAATTTGTATTCATATTTGATTTCATAAGTAATCTGAGTATCCAGTAAACTTCATAGCATATTAACATACACAGCACAGCAAACTTTCTGGTTGTTTTCAATATTACCTACTGAAGAAAGCAAAGAAACACCATCTAATGAAGCTTTCTTTTATGAATTGATGCAGCAAAATCCAGTGCATGT
Organism: Hypanus sabinus; assembly: GCF_030144855.1. Lineage (NCBI taxonomy): Eukaryota > Metazoa > Chordata > Chondrichthyes > Myliobatiformes > Dasyatidae > Hypanus > Hypanus sabinus. Next base: position 43,433,003 of record NC_082709.1, read on the forward strand.
ACAGCTGGAACACTCCACAACCCACTGAGCATCTTTAAACACTAGACATGCAGATCCTTAGCAGTGCAATATATAAGATTTCAAATGGAAATAAATTAAACATATTTATCCAGTCACAAGATCCATTAGTTTTGGAGGAAGTTTGTTCTCTAAAGATTTTTGAGCTGCAGTAAACATCTCTCATTGGAAATATAACCAATCAATAATCATCAAGGTACTGCTTTCAGTCATTACAAGCTGTTTACCAACTTATCGTTGAAGAAAGCAGTTTCAGATCCTGCAAGGAAATCCTTCAACTAGTGTCATGTATGAATTAAAACATCTCAGTAAAATCTTTAACAAAATCTGTGATTTCAAACAGAAAGCTTTTCTTGCTCAGACTGGCTAAAGAAAATAGAACAAACATTCCTTTCTACTACAATATTTTAATGAAAAATTGCATTAAAATATTTGATGGCAATGATAATTTCCAGAAAGCACATCCTTGATGACTATTGGGAATCTACATTTAGAGTCTCTTTTTTAAATTGATAGGACGTATAGTTGAATAGTAGTTGATTTAACTCAGGTAATGATAATGTCCATGTATAAAGTAGGTATTAAAAGATATTGTACATTATTGTATTTTCAATAATGATGGCTCACTGTAGACTCAACCCATTAATCTGCTTACAGGCAACCAACTCAAAAATTTATAATAACAGCTTAATAAGCACGTGGGTTCAAGAATCTGTTCCTTCGATAGTCTTCCTACTCTCTCATATATCATGCATCAATCATTTGACTGGACTTAATTAACTCTTTTCACTATATCCTCCATCAACTATTCTACTGAACTACTAAAGAAACAAAAAGTCATTACAAACTTAATACAAAATTTGAAATGTTTCAACTTCATTCCATTTTCAGATGGGTATTTTTAAATATTATATTTAATGAGTCAGACACATATTTTAGCTAATAAAACAGTTGATGATTCTACTACTAAATTATATCAAATACACTAAAACTTCCATTTTAGTGAATTTCAGTAGAAAGTAATGTAACCAATGAGTCAGCTTAAAATTACAGATGATTTGTGATATGAACCGACAGCAAATATTTTATTTGAACAGCAGATTTAGGCAAAATTCATTTTCAGCCTGTAGATCAACTCAGCTTGAATGGTAGGTTTCAAAGGAACTATTAATCTCAGTCCCCTTGGCCTCTTGTGCTTGTCATTTCACCATCTGCAGAAATATATTAATGGGAGGAACAAGCAAAGTATGTCCACTGGAAGCCCAATGCACTGGTACGGACTGACTCTGCCAATGTCTCTTGATGCCATTTCAGGATGTTGGTTTCCACATCTCTCTGACAGCAACTCAACAAGAAAGATCAGCAACCTGCTCATAGAGCACATAATAACATCAGACTTCTTTGCCAACAGCAATTCAAAAAGATATGAATGTTTAATGTGGCTAGTGAAGCACTATCTTTTCTTTTTGTCACTTGAGGTGCATCGGCTTGTGTCCTTCAATCTCAAAGATTATATCGGCATGAATTTAATTTTCTATCTGTAAGCACTCAATTCGTTGGCCATATAAATTTTCCTCAATTGCAGCAGTTCAGTGTTCAGAACATGAAACGCAATAAAAAGGTAGACTAGTTCTGTACATTGGTATCAATTGGTACAGTTTCTACATAAGCCTTCAGTTAGAATAGACTGTGTTACATAGATAGTGCAAGTAACATGTCTACAAAGCACAGCCACACAACATAAAATAGCTTCCTTTGTGGCTCATGGACTCCACAAGTTTGTTCCATTGCTGCGGAGTCAGATGTGATAATGTAAGAATATTGAGGCAGGGACGTGCAGGAGAAAGAAAGTATATTTTTGGTTTGCCCAGTTTACTTATTAATATTGAGAATTAGCTATTAACTGTGACTTTTCAGTGAGAGTGGAGTGTCCCCGCATAAAAAAATTCAAAGTCCATTCACAGCATTTCCCCTCCAATATTAGTGCAAGGAACAATTGACCCAGCAAATAACTTAAACTTAAATTAAATAAATAGACTACTATTTAAAAAATGCAAAAAATGAGTTAATATGCTCATAAACCAATGCAATTGAAGCAAATTATTTGAACTTTGCTGTTCTTGCATACCGTACCACCTGAACCAACATTATCAACAAGCTCTCAAGTTGCAATTTCATTCAAACCTACACCTGCTCTATCCCCACACCCAGTAACCAAAGAAATTAATTTTAAAAGGTGACTCACATCTCTTGCATGAAATATGCTACCTGTACCAACACCTTTGAAATGTTGTCAGTAGTCACAAAAACCTTCTTTTGCTCAGTATTTCTTAACATGGCAAAACTCTTTTCCCAAATTTTCTCCAGCTGTCAAGCTCGTTTAAAAATCAGCTGGGGACAACTGAAAATCTAAGGCTGTTTTCAGCTCGTAATGTTGTGGGCTTCAGACATCCATAAAGTTCTCCTGAGGCTATGCAATTCCTAAATTGGGTCAAGATCTACACCATCAGCTCAACAAGATATATACCGCGCAACAGCAGTCCTACTTCGTGATCCACACACAGTATTTTAGGTAAGCGATTGACATGTTTGCTCTTGCAAGTCCCTGCCTTCAAAAGCTCCACACGCGCAAACTCACAAATGTTATTTACCTAGAAAGTTACCAAAGTGCCAAGAATCAACCACAGCTCCACATTTCTCCCGGTGTCAGCACTGATCAATGCAGCTGCTTTTCTCAAAAAGGATACTTTAATTTTGACTTTTTTTTAAATATAGAGGAAGTAGAATAGAATTTTGCCCTTGTTTGTCCTCACAGAAAGCAGGTCAAATCCAAATGGCTAATTATAGACCAGTCTACTCTCTCAGTCACCAGCAAAGTGATGGGAGGTGTCATCAGGGTTGTCAGGCAACACTAACAATACAGTGCCCAGTTTGAGTTTCAACACAATTACTTCATTCCAGACCCCATCGCACACAGGCCTGGTCCAAAAATGGACCAGGCTGAATTCCGGAGCGAGGTGAGAGAGATTGCTCTTGACATCAAAGCAGCATTCATTAAGTGCAGCATTAAAGAACCCTAATAAAACCAAAGTCTCCACAGGCATCCATCAGACACACCAATCACTGGAGTTCTGTCTCTTGTAAAGGAAGGTAGTTGCAGTTGTTACCAACCGTAACAATCGTCCCTTAACAAAGGAGCACCTTCACCCACCAGCAATAATATTGAATGGCCATTATTAAGTAGAAACTTAACTGACCCAGCCAGATAAACACTGTGGCCGAAAAATCAGCTCCTGCAGCGAGTGACTCACCTCTCAACATCCCAAAACCTTTCCCACTATCTAGAAGATACAGGTCATAATGGTGATGGAACAATCCCCACTTGCCTGTATGAGTGCAGTTCCAACTCAGTGGAGGCTCACTTCATCCAGAGTGGTTCAGAAAGAGAGACAGAAAAAGCAGGAATGCATGTTGGTTTAACATTCAAAATGGGAATTAATCCAGTTGGAGCAGAGTATTTAGAAAAATTCAGGATAATCAAGGACAACGTGCATTCATGCAAGAAAAATCTTGTTTGACCAGTTTATCAGTCTTCCTTGACTGTCGTCTTTGCTGTGGAAAAGGGGAAATGGATGGATGGGTAACATTTCTAGAAGGCATTTGATAAAGTGTCACAAAGTTATTGTGGGAGATAAAAGCTCAGCATAGAAGATTGGCTAATTAACAGGAAGGAAAGGGTAGGTATAAATGATTCCTTTTTCTGGATGGTGATGTGTAAAAAGTGTTGTGCCACAGGGATTGGTACTAAACCTTTCATTATATAAATAAGACACCAAAAATTTCCAAAAGACACAAAGGTAAGTTGGAAAGCAGGTTGTGAGGAGGATATAAAGAGGCTTGACAAGTCAGTGGGAGGGCAAAGAAAAGGCAAAAGCAATATAATGTGGAAGTATTTGAAACTTGAAAATCGTGCCACACAAACAAACTCTCACTCAACATCAGCAAAACCAAAAAGCTGATTATTGACAACAGGAGGAGGAAACCAGAGCAAGTCCTCAGAGCAAGGTCAGAGGTGGAGGGTCAACAACTTCAAATTCCTCTACATTATCATTTCAGAAGATCCATCCTGGGTCCAGTACGTGTTGCAGTGACTCTACTTTCTTTGCAGCTTGCAAAGGTTCGGCATGTCATCTAAAACTTTGATAAACTTCTATAGATGCATGAAGAGTATACTGTACCGACTGGTTTCACGATAGCCTAGTATGGAAATACCAATACCCTTGAACAGAAAAGCCGACAACAGTAGTGGATCCAGCCCAGGCCGTCACAGGTAAGTGTGCTCCCCACCACTGAGCACATCTACAAGGAGTGCTGTCGCAGGGAAGCAGCATCCATGAACAAGGACCTCCAACATCCAAGTCAAGCTGCCATCAGGAAGGAGGTACAGGAGCCTAAGGTCCACACACCGGGTTCAAGAACAGTTATTACCCCTCAACTACCAGTCTCCTGAACCAAAGTGAATACCTTTCCTTTCAAGAACTAAAACTCCTGTTCTCACTATTTATTTATTTATTTATTTATCTATTTATTCTTTTTCTTTCTTTCTTTCTTTCTTTCTTTCTTTCTTTCTTTCTTTGTGTTTGCACAACTTGCCTTTTGCACAATGGTTGTTTGCCCAATTTTGGGTGCAGTTTTTCATTGATTCTAATGTGTTTCTTTGTACATATTGTAAATGCCCACAAGAAAATGAATCCCAGTGTAGTATATGGTCATACTTTGATAATATACTGACTTTGAACTTTGAACCTGTTCATTTAAGCAGGAAAAATAAAAGGAAGTTTATTGTCTAAATAGTAAGAGACTGAAGATGAATCTGGGTATATTAGTAGATAACTTGTATAAGGCCAGTATAAAGGTACTCCAAGTAGTCAGGAAAGCTAACTGTTATCTTTTATTACTAGGGTAATTGGATTCAAATGTAGGGAGGAACGTAAGCTCATTCAGTACCCCATATACAATACTGGTCTCCTTATGATGTAAATCTGTTAATGCAACAAAAGCAGCTCAGAAAAGCTTTACTAGGCTAGTAACCTAAATCAATGGCTTGTCTTGGGAGGAAAGGTTCAAAAAGTTAGTTGTCAGTTGATTGAAATACGGAAGATCTTGAGGGGTCTTGACAAGATAGATATAGAGAGGATATTTTTCTTATGGAAAAAGCTAGAATTAAGAATCATTGTTTAAAAATAAAGAGTCACCCTTTAAAACACAAGGGGGGTGATCCTTTCTTCTCTTTCAGAGAGTCAGGGGTCTTTCATACTCTCTTACTTAAAGGGTGGTGGAAGCACAGCCTTGGAATACTTTAATGGCAGAGTAGATAGATCAGTGATGAGAAAGAGGCAAAAAAGTTTCCATGGGTAGACAAGAATAGAGTTGAAGTTATAGTCAGAGAGTGGGGCAGGCTTCAGGGAGTGAATGGCTAACTCCTGTTCCTAATTTTGCTCTGCCACCTGGTATCCCAGCTAACATCCCACGTATCATTGCCTCCACCACTGGTGCTAACGTCCACCAACAAATGTACAATTACCCCAACTTGTGATCATTCCCTTTACTAGTCCCACAGCAACACTCAACTTCCATGGCCTTGCAACTCCATACTATTGTTACATTGGCCCTTACACTAACCAGAGCTATTCACAAGCAAGATAAAACTGCACACAACAGAAAGACAAGCCCAACCACCGACTACCATGATAGACTTCTGATAGCTTCTAATGACGCTACATGTTCTGAAGCATTTAAAAAGTTTGAAACATTTAAATTTAAAAGTTTATTGACAAAACATTTGATAGCACATTAAAACTCATTAATTAAACAAAAATAAAATTACTTTCTTGAGCAAAGATCATTGAACACATTCAAATGATGCACACACAAAGTGGGTGAGCTATGGCTGCCATGAAATTGTATATTCCAATAGAAAGTGGAAAGTCACATTCCTGTTCTGTATTAACCCACTGTAATGTGCATAGGAGACTATAATACACTGATTGCAGAAGGGCGCTCTGTTAGGTTTTGCGCAAGGGAGGGGTTGGGGGTTTCTTCTATGGTTTTCTGTACTTTTGGCCATCTGAAGACAACAAATCTTAGAGTTGTATTCTGCATACATACTTTGATAATAAAATGATCCTTTGATACACTGACACAGAAACACAGTACAGCCAGCCAGCACACCACAGAACACCACAGAACCACCTGCCAACCATCAGCTTCATCCAGCCCAGTATCCCTTTGAATAAGCAACCTCAATGAACAAACACTTGTATCTGTTCAGCAGTGTGAGACAGGTATAAGGCTCTTAAATAATTCCTAAAAAGAACTCTGCCGTTTCACTAAAAATGAAACACAAGGTTAAAATAGTGTTGAGTTGTGATTTGGTAGAATCCACAGCGCTGTTTCATCTAGCCTCAGAAAAGAAAACTAGTACTAATATATAATGCTACTCCAAGCAACTCATGGCTTAAAGTATTTTCATTTAGCTGTGTGTCAAAATATACACTTCATGAACAATGCTGCTGCTTGAAATATCTTAAGCTGACAGTACTCTTCCTATGAACAAATAACAAGGCATTAAAAAGAACAGAACTAAAAAATTACTGCTTGCAATTTACGATAAAAACTGAAGACTGGTTCTTGTTTGAACTAATATCTGCTACGTTCACATAACTGCAGAATACTCCCTGAAAGAACATCCCCTTGGCCTCTGGACAGGACAGAAATCTGCCCAGGAAGGCCAAACTTTAAGAAAAACCTAATTAAGTTGGGCAGCAAAAATCCTTCCCCAATTACTAACCTATGCACAACTACACCATCACCTCTAACTGGCTACCTACAAGACTGAACAGAGATGGTAATAAAACATTCCAGAAATTTCATCACATCCTCTTCTTGTAGGTGTTTCTCTTCCTGACTTCAACCAGCCTTTAAAACACAGCTTTGTCACTCGGGCTTGTTGTCTCCTTCCCTACTGGCCCAATGTGGTTTAATCATATCCTTATCTTTACCCCTTCGATACCTGATAGCTGAAGCACAGCAGTGGCCATCTGTCATTACTCTGTGGGCAGGGTCACAGAAAGGCAGCTTTGTTTCAGGTTCGCCGGCAATAGCTCACATTCTATGCCATGACAGTGGGTAATCCGAAAACTCTGACAACAAGTCTCCCGGTCCCTCTCTACCTGATTGGCTCCAAGGACCTCACCCCAGTGGCAACCCCTTCTGGACTGTCCCTCTGACCGTTGGCTTATCCATTGAAAAGGAGCAGCTCACGTGTGTCCACTCCCATTCTGGCCTGGAGTGGCTGCCTTTGAACACTGTGCACAATTTCTTCTCTTTCTCGGTCTGTCTTGCCATCACGATGGAACTTGATGACTCTGCCGTAACTTGGGTCCGTTCTCATTTATCTTCCCAATATCTTTCTATCCTGATCTACATAACTCATCATCAACCTCCTGGAACCAACCATTAACATTTTGTTCACAGCTTGCACACCTCTGTCTTCTTCATTTGTGTTCCTGTTCTCTTTCATCCACGAGTGTGCTTCCACCAGGACTGGTCAGATGTAAGGCAATGGGCTGATGTTCTCTATTATGACATTGTTACTGTGTGGATTTGATCCCCTGATTATTTTTTAAAAAGAGAGAGCATGGAATAGGCCTTTCTGGCCCTTTGAGCCATACTGCCAAGTAACCCACCCGTTTAACCTCAGACTAATCACACATCAGTTCACAATGACCAATTAACCTACTAACCCGTACGTCTTTGGACTGTGGGAGGAAACCCACCGCACACAGGAAGGAACGAACAAACTTGCTTACAGAGAACGATGGAGCTGAATTTCGAACTCTGATGCCCCGAGCTGTAATAGCATCACACCAACCACTATGCTAATCTGGCACCCCTGTGCGGGTGACAAGAAGGTGAGTCATTTGGTTTAACCTGAATCCAGTGTTTCCACTGGCTGCCTTGCCAGGTCTGTACACAGACACAGGTGTCATTTGTCAGGATAGCCACCTGTGATCCTATCCAGCTGGGAGTGAATCCTGCCTTTTCAGATAGCTCCCTTACCACAGTTTGGCTCTGGGTGAACCATCTTCTCTCCTTCAGGCTCTCTCTCATCAGCAATACGTTGCTGATGTTTTGCTGGGACCCTCAACACTTGAAGATGGCTACAATGGCCCTTCACGTCATCTTACTAAATTATCTAAACCAGGTGAGGGTAGCCGATGGGTCTCAAACCCTCGGTGAGACAGAATTGTCTATCCTGGCATGTGAAGACAGACTCCTGTGGATTGAGCAGAAGGTCCAACGGTCAAGAAGGCGGTCTCTGCAAGCGTGGTGGAATGCGTAGAGTACAACAAGACGCCGAAGATGTCCTGGTCATTCACTGTGCCTAGTCCCATCTCCAGCCATCTGGACTCTTGTCTTGCCACTGGATCCAGATGGGAATTGGGAAGAGAGAGTGAGGCTGACGCTGTGCAACTCTCCCTCATTTAAATCCAGATCACCATCATCATCATAATGGTGTCGAGTTCTTCATTGACGACAATGAACGAACAACTAAATTGGCACCAGTAGTTTCTTTCCATACACTTCCAATTTCTGTCATCGCATGTTCTTCTGTTGCTCTCTTTGTCCCGTGACCCGCGCATATATTCCCTTTCTGCACCTCACTCTCTCCTTTCTGGCATATCTTTTCTTTCATCGCTGCTTCTTCAGCAGGATTGCTTCTAATAGTTCTTGACTGTGCTTGACCTCCTGACAAGATTGCCACACATTGTCCTGTCCCCCCACCCTGCTTGTGGCTGCTCTCTCCCTGTGGGCTGTGTTAGCTGCTCTGTGGATCATACACGTTTTCGATCCGTCTCGTCCACGATACTTCTTTCCTAAATCTACAGTATGATAGTACCTGCCTTTCTTACTGTGCCTATCTCTTGCAGTACCCTCATTGTACAGACAAACACAAAAATCCACAGCTAGTTACACTTCCTCAATCTCAAGTAGCTGAGACTGATGTTTCTCTGCCTTCGAGTTTTCACCTCTTACACTGGTAACGTAAATTGCCTCTCCAGTCACGGGCAAGGGTAGATCAATTATTGATACTGACAAATCTGTGTCGACTAACATTTCACATTGCTGGCCCCTAATAAACTTCTTGTGTATATCTGTGGGTGACCACTACAGGCAATGGAGGCTACTGCCAGCCATTTGTCTGGCCTGGGTGCTGTCCTTGCCAGCTCTATGATCCAATCAGCGATCAGATCGGACAGAGAGAGCTCTGTTGTGGTTTCTGTCTGATTGGATGAGTGAATCTCACACCTTCCTACAACCATACCCTGAGCGGCCACAGCTTTTATATACTGTACCTTGAAGAAGGGTCTCAGCCCAAAACATCAACAGCTTGTTCATTTCCATAGATGCCCGCCTGACCTGCTGAGTTCCTCCAGCATTTTGTGTGTGTTGCTTCGGATTTCCAGTATCCACAGAACTCCTTGTGCTCATCAGCTGTGTCTATTCTGGCACTCCCTTGTTGGGTACTCCTGTTGCTGGCACACAAAGCAAGTCCTCTGTGCAATCGCAGCAGCTACAGCCACTTTACAACTTCTCTTCCTGCTCCAGTGGTCTATCTCCCAGTGAGGTAAGTCATTCTCATTGCTATCTCCAAATCTAAAACTTCCTGGTGGGCTGAGCACAGGCCTTGCTTCAGCATTTTCAGGAAGACTAGATCGTCCCTCCTGGATTGTCCATCTCTGAATACTCCTCATGTGCTCGATATTTACGTTCTGCAGGCTCATTAGTTCTCTGAACTACTGACATTATCATTCCGCAGTAACTCTCACCTCCCCCCAGCCACTGACTCACTTCGCCATCAAAGCACCGATATCTCTCTTCATTACTGGCACTCCCGGTAGCTGCCTTTGTACCAACAGATATAGCTGGGTACAACTTCTCCTTCAAATATTTCCACACTAATTCCCATTTTAGGCAAAATATGAGGGATGGATAAATATTAAACAGTATGTACTTAAAACCACAGAGTATGTACTCTGCAATCTTCCACTTCTGTCCAGCTGGAGTCATGATGCCTGTTGTATTCCTTTCCATATAAAGGTCTGTTACCACAAAGTTTCGAAACACATTCACAAACAAATATGCTCTGGTACAGTTTCCCCAAACGTGTATACTCACACTCTCTGACATCCCAAACGGTCAGTAAACTTTATTCCCAACTTGTGGCCCTGTTTCATCAAACTACCAAAAATGTTTGTTCCCTTACACAAACACACACTTTTATATCTCAGACAAGAGAAATATCTGCCGATGCTGGAAATCAAAGCAACACACACAAAATGCTGGAGGAACTCAGCAGGCGAGGCAGCATCTATGGAAAAGAGTAAACAGTCAACGCTTCAGGCAGAGACCCTTCATCAGGACTTTTATATCTACCAGTTCAGTTCTCCACCATGTTTGTTGATACTTTGTGACCCCATGGTCAGTGACCTGAACTGATCTAAGCGTGGGTGGTACTCTTGAAAATACTCTCCCCCTGAGACTGCTTAAGTGGGGATGTACACAGTGGGTCATGAACGTATCCTGGATAAGCCCCCAAATGTTGCGACTGTGATCAAAATCACTGGAGAGGCATTGAAATTGCTGATATAGAAGTCTTTATCTCCCATGGAGACTCAAGATACATTACATTTTTATACCCCAAGATCAATAGGCCATTCAATAGTTTCAATAGTTATAATGACAGAATTTATTTCAATACTTTGGGTTGACCATGCTTCCTTTGAATTACATATCTACAGGGGGAGACACATCTGAATGTTCAAGAGTCTTTGGGTAATTAACACAATCCTATTGTTTTAATGTTTAGCTGGTGCATATGCAAAATTAATCTGTGGGTCAGCCTATGCTTTTACCCTTAATTTACTGCTTGCAGTTACAATAAAAAGTGAAGACTGGTTCTTGAATTGGTATCTGCTATATACACACACAGAACTCCAGAATACTCCCCAACATTAACACTTTGCATCATCAGCAATCAGAAACCATCTATTGTACCTTCTGTCAAGAACAATTAAAAAATACACGACCAAAACTGGTAAAAATTACAACTTGAAAACACCCAACAGCTCTCTCTGTAACTTACCAGTGCTGAGCTGTGCCCAAGTCTCAAAGTTTGCTTTGTACAACTTGCTTTCCCAGCAGCAATGGCTAGAACATAGACAGTTCACAAAAACTGCCCAAGCTTTTTAGAAAGCTTTTTAGAATTGACAATGTTATGATCAGGACCAATCACAGGTAGTGAAATTGTCTGCATACTAAATTAAAAAAAACACCTATGAGATGCAGCCAAAACAAGATGTAACAAGCCACAGTAGAGGCATTTACTGGCAATGCAGAGTTTCTAACAGCAGAAAAAAGAAAATTAAAACCAGCATACCCTAAGCAAGAAACTATCACAATAATAACTATCGAGGGAGAGCCAACATTGAAAGAGCATTTGCAAGAAAGAAAGTAAATAATACATGGGATGAATACAAACATTCTATTGTAGCTATTCACATATACACACTCTTATCAACTAACAAGTTGGACATCTGTCTATTCATAAAATACTCAGATTAGATCTGCAAGCCATCATCCAATTGAATCTGCAATTTAAATACAATCCAAGAAAGAATATAGTGACATTGAGTCTCAGTTGGATAGCAGGAACACTTAGCTTTCTACATCATCTAAAATTTATGAAGAAGCATTTCTGACAGAGTTCGAAAATTTTATTAATCCTGGGTCTATAAGTTTTAACTACTGCCAGACATAAATTAAAATGTCCTGCTTGCACACAGCTGCAAATCCATCTTGAAGTCAAAAATATTTTAATACTTCCTAGTGTTAGATTTCCTAATTGCACATAAGTCAGCCACCTCATTTGCTCCTGTTTAAATGAAAGTTTACATTCACATTTCAGCAGAAAAGATTGGTAACAGACCACTAGGCAGTGACTTCAATTGACGCGCATGTTAGGATTGGCTGACTTTTCACTGGAACATAAACTACTTCGCCTGAATGAAACTGTACCATCCTCCGCATTCAGCACGTGATGTACAAAAACATACCAGGATGAAGAGGAGAAAAACGATGGCTCAAGCAAACTGACACAACAGAGTTTTGGATACCCTAAAGCAAAATGTTCCGTGGCAATTCTCAATCAAAGGGCAGATGATGATTGGCTAGAAAATGAGGGCACTCTTTGAATGGAGAAGAAAACTCACTGCCAGACCTCAGTTGGTACAGATTGGCAACAAGATCTCCTCCACACTCACCATCAACAAAGCTGTAACACAGGGCTGTGTGCTTATCCCCTCCTCTACTCATTCTATACTTATAATCGTGTGGTTAAGCAAGCTTTAATGCCATATCAAGTTTGCTGATGACACCACTGCAGTTCATCAAATCAAAAGTAGCAACAAGTAGGTATATAGAATGGAGATTGAAAATCCGGTTGAGTGGTGCCTCAATAACAACTACTCATTCAACTTTGACCAGCAACCAACCCAGACGTCGGGAGTTTTGAGAGGAGGGCATTTCATTCAGGTCCACTGCCCGAGTAGAGAAAGGAGCAGCGAGTCACTACCAGCGACAAATCCGCTTTTGGGATTGATCAGCAACAACAAATTAAAGGAAGGCAGAGGCAAGCGCAGCGGCTGTAGTCTGAGTGGACAGAGTCAGAGTGGTGATCTTGAGGCTTTAGCTCTTCATGGGTCTTGAAGAGAGGCTTCAATCAGAAAGCAAAGAAAAGCAGAGCTTAGATTTTTTTCCCCATTGTTTTCTTTATATCTACTTAGCCAGGACAGTAGAGGTGCCAGACAGGATAGTGGAATTCTCCTCTTGGGAGATGTGGGAAGGCAGAGAGATCTCCGGTGTCCCTGATGACTTCAACTGTGAGAAGTACATCCAGCGGCAATTTCTAACAATCTGCGTTAAGGAGCTGGATCTGGAACTAGATGAACTTCTGATCAGTTGGGAGGCTGAAGGAGTAATCGATAGAACATATAGAGAAGTAGCTACAGACAAGGTGCAGGACACAGGAAACTAAGTGACAGTCAGGAAGGGGAAAGGGGTTAAGGAGCCAGTGTAGAGTACCCCTGTGGCCATACCACTCAACAGCAGGTATACCACTTTGGATACTGTTGGGGGGAGGGGGAGATGGGGGTGTGACTTAACAGGGGAAAGTCACAGGTGTCAGGTTTTTGGCACAGAGTCCAATTCTGTCTCAGAAGGGAAGGGAAGTGGCAGGGGGGAGAAAAAACATGTTGTGGTGATAGGGAATTCATTTGTTAAGGGAACAGACAGGAGGTTCTGTGGATGAGAATGAGATTCCCAGATGGTATGTTGCCTCCAAGGTGCCAGAGCCTGGGATATCTCGGACCAAGTCCTCAGCATTCTAAAGTGGGAGGGTAAACTGCCAGAGGCTGTGGTCCATGTAAGTAGCAATGACATGTGGTTGGATGAGTGACAAGGTCCTGTATAGGGAGTTCAGCGAGTCAGCTGCCAAGTTAAAAAGGGCAGAACCTCCAGGGTTGTGATCTCAGGATTGTTACCCTTGCCATGTGCTAGTGAGGCCAGAACGAGAAAGATAATAGAGTTTAATATATGGTTAAGGAGTTGATATAGGAGGGAGAGCATACAATTTTTGGATCATTGGACTTTCTTCTAGGGAAGGTGGGACCTATACAGAAGGGACAGTTTGCATTTAAACTGGAGGGGGACTAATATCCTAAAGAGAAGGTTTGTTAATGCTGCACGGCAAGGTTTAAACTAGAGTTGCAGGGAATGGGAACCACAATGCCAAAAGAGTTAGTGAAAAGATAGTGGAGACAGATGTTTGGTAAGACCTCAGACAAAGTTAGGAATCAGAAGGTTGAGCATAGTGAGACTAGTGTACTAAGCTATGTATATTTCAATGCAAGCAGTATTGTAGGAAAAGCGAATGAAGATGAGGTTGCTCAGTCAAAGTGTAGAGAGGAGAATCTGTTGATGGTGCAAAGTTGCAGTCAACGTGATGAGCTGCAAGGTAAAAAGTAGATGGAATCGAAAAGGGTGAATACAGGACTGAAGGTGTTATATTTGAATCCACGCAGTATATGTTCTAAGGTAGATAAACTTGCAGCATAGTTGCAGATTGGCATGTATGATGTTGTAGGCATCACTGAATCTTGGCTGAAGGAAGTTTATACTTGGGAGCTTAATGTCCAAGGATACACACTGTATCAAAATGACAGGTAGGAAGGCAGAAGGAGTGGCATTGCGCTGTTGGTACAAAAATGAAATCAAATCATTAGAAAGAGGTGATGTAGGGTCAGAAGGTGTTGGATCATTGTGGACAGAGCTAGGGAACTCCAAGGGGAAAAAGACTCTGATGGGACACCCAAACAGTAGTCAGCATGTGGTCTACAAATTACTAAAAGGAGATACTGAAGAAAATGCATGCTAAAAGAGCGATGATCATGGGGGATTTCAATACACAGGTAGGTTGAGAAAATCAGGTAGGTGCTGGATTCAGAGATGAAATTTCTAGAAAGCCTATGAATTAGCTTTTTAAAGCAGCTCATGGTTGAGCCTATTAGATTATCAACTATTCTGAATTAAGTGTTGTGCAATGAACTAGAATTGATTAATGAGCTTAAGGTAAAAGAACCCTTAGGTTCATAATATGATTGAACTCTCCCTGAAACTTCAGAAGGAGAAGCTAAAGTCAGATGTATCAGTATTACAATGGAGTAAAGGGAATTACAGAGGCACGAGAAAGGAGTTGGCCAGAACTGATTAGAAAGAGCACAGGTAAGGCTGATGGTCGAGCAGCAATGGCTGGAATTTCTGAAAGCAATTTGAAAGGCACAAATTATATACATCCCAAAGAGGAAGTAGTATTCTAAAGGCAAGATGACACAACCATGGCAAACAAGAGAAGTGAAAGCCAACATAAAAGCCAAAGAGAGGGCAATATAATAGAACAAAACATTAGTGTGAAGTTCGACAATTGGGAATCTTTTAAAAACCAACAGAAGACAACTAAAATGTCATTAAGGTAAATATGGAATACAAAAGTAAGCTAGCCAACAAAATTAAAGAGGGATATCAAAAGATTCATCAGATTCACAAAGTGTTAAAGAGAGGTGAGAGTAGGTATCAGACCACTGGAAAATGATGCTGAAGTGGTAGTAATCGGGGACAAGGAAATGGCAAATGAACTGAATAAGTATTTTGCATCAGTCTTCACTGTGAGGAACACAAGCAGTATAGTGAACGTTCCAGGCATCAGGGGTCATGAAGTGTGTGAAGTTACCACTACTAGAGAGACAAATCTTGGGAAACTGAAAGTCTGAAGGTAGGTAAGTCACCCGGACCAAATGGTATACCCGACAAGGTTCTGAAAGAGGTGGTTGAAGAGATTATGGAGGCATTAGTAAGAAGGAGGGGGCAGGGGCCCTATAAAGAAAGTGGGGGGGGGGGAAGGTGCCAGGTGAAAAACCAATCCCCTGCTCACTCCTCCTTCAGTCCGGACGAAGGGCCTCGGCCTGAAACATTGACTGCTCATTTCAACGGATGCTGCCCGACCTGCTGAGTTCTCTAAAGGCTAATTTGCAGGTTGACTCTGTGATGAGGAAGGTAAATGCAATGTTAGCATTCATTTCAAGAGGACTAGAATATAAAAGCAAGAATATAATGCTGAGACTTTATAAAGCACTGATAAGACCTCACTTGGAGTATCATGAGCAGTTTTGAAACCCCTTATCTTAGAAAGGACGTGCAGAAACTGGAGAGGGTTCAAAGGAGGTTCACGAAAATGATTCCAGGAGTGAATGGCTTGTCATATGAAGAGTATTTGAAGGCTCTGGCCTTGGACTCACTAGAATTCAGTGAATTGGGGGGGGGGGGGGGGGGTCAATTCATTGAAACCTATCAGATGGTGAAATGCCTTGATAGAGTGGATGTGGAGAGGATGTTTAATTCTTGTCAAAGGCAGTCTTTACGTATATTTAAGGTAGAGGTTGATAGATTATTGATTGGCCATGGAATGAAGGGATATGGAGGGAAGGTAGGAGATTGGAGCTGAGAGGAAAATTGGATCAGCAATGATGAAATAGCAGAGCAGACTCGATGGGCCAAATGGCCTAATTCTGTTCCTATATCCTATGGTCTTAACATCAGCAAAATGAAAGAGCTGATTGTCAATTTCAGAGAAATTGACAGAGGTACATGAGGTACATGAGCCAGTCGTCCTTAAGAGAATGGAAGTTCATTGAACTTCATTGGTATTATCATAACAGAAGGTCTGTCCTGGGATCAGCACGCAAAAATGAATCACAACAGAGCGTCTACTTTCTTGGAAGTTAGAATAGAGTCAGAATGTCACCAAAAACTTTGACAAACTTCCGTAGATGCACAATGGAGAGTATCCAGACAGGTTTCATCTCAGCCTGATATGGAAACACCAATGCCTGGGAATGGAGAAGGCTACTAAAAGCCTTCTCCAATACTGAATGCATTTACAAGGAGTGCTGCCTCAAGAAAGCAGCATCCAGCATCAAAAGCCCTCAGCTTCCAGGCCTCGCCCTATTCTCAACACAACCATCAGAACCAGCACGGATATCTTTATTCACCACAATTGTGAACAGATTCTACAACCTACACACCACTTTCTGAGATTCTTTACAAATGCTCAGTATTATTTTTATCTGTACTGTTTGTCTTTTTTTGCACGATGTTTATAGTTTTTCATAAAATTCAATTATATTTATTTTTCCTGTCAATATCCACAGGAAAGTAAATCTCATGGTAAGAAACAGTGTTTTGATAACAAACCTACTTAGAAATTGGCTTTCAGAAAGCCGAAAGGATACAATAATGTTGGAAACTCACAACAAGCTTCCACAAAGAGGCTTCTGATAATGATCAGACAATTTGTTGTGATGTTAATTAAGAGTAAAATATTGGTCAGGACGTGAAGGAGAGTTCTGCTCCCATTTTTCAAGATAGTGCTGTGAAACCATTCGCATCTCACTTAGAAAGAAAATGGGGCTTTGGTCAAACGCCTCACCAGTAAGACAGCATCACTGAGGACGGGATTCAAGAGTCCCTATCAGAAATAGTACCATAATTTCCAGTAATAATCCTAAAAGTGCTGAGATCATTATATCAAAATCTGTCACCTTTGAGTTAAGACTCTTGCCGACTGCTGCTTTCATTACTAGAAAAAAACATCAGTGTTACTCATTATCCTGTGAATTCAGCAGAAGCACTGTTACATTCACAAAACAGGAACACACAAACTCCAACTGTCTCCACAGGAAATCTGAACAGTTGGCCAGAGCTAAAGCAAAGCCTAAGCCATAAAAGAGGGCTGCACAAAAACCATTTCAAATTACTTGCTAGAAAAACAATCTTGGACAGGGCTTTGCAAAGGCAGCCAGAAAATATAACTGACAGGATCACAAATGAGTTTGAAATGGATGCGATGGGAAGGCGTCTAATGCCAATATTTATATAACCAAGGATCCGACTATTATCCCCACAACCATGTTCGGTACTTAATTTGGAGTTGAGGATCTAAACACTGTAAAAGTCCTGAGTTTTGAGGAGTGATGCAGTTTTTGTAGGCACAGCTGGTACTGCTGATAGAGTCACTGATTCACAATGTCACCGACTCTGATTCAATTCTCAGTTCGGGTACTGTCTGTGTGGAGTTTGCACGTTTCCCGTGTGACTGCACATTCCGCTGGGTGCTCTGATTTCCTCTCATGTGGCAAGGACTGTGGGTAGGAAGGTTAATTGTTCCCTGTAAACTGTCCTTTGTGTGTAGATGAGTGATAGACTTGAAGAGAATGTGGAATTTTTTTTAAGTGGGATTAATGTACTACGAATTCAAAATGGGTAGTTAGTAGTCATTGCAGACTTACTACGAGTTCAAAATGGGTAGTTAGTAGTCATTGCAGACTTACTACGAGTTCAAAATGGGTAGTTAGTAGTCATTGCAGACTTGATAGGCCAAAGGGCCCATTTCATGTTTAACTCTACAGCAACTCCAGTTAACATATGAAGACCATAACTTTCTTAGTTAATAAATGACTGAGAGAACAAACTGTAACTCATTTACTCACAGTAGATGGCAAACACAGAATAAGAATCTGCCCTGTCTATTGTTGCTTCAAGCTATCACTCAATAAACAGGCACTAACATATAGGTGAATGGAACATGTACCTTTTTAAATCAGAAATGCAAGAATGGGTAGCAAAATGGCTGATGCAAGGAACAGTGTACTGAAGGAGAGGGAACAAGGTGTACGTAGATATTTTGTGTAATCTAGAAGTCAAATTGACAGTTTTAAAAATTTACTTCATTAATTTGTGGTCTTGCAGGCACATTAGGATTGTGTATAGCCTATGTACATTCAAAGCCAAAGACAAACGCCCGATCCAATAGGAACGTACTGTAAATGAGTATATATTTTCACCAAGTGAGAAATTTTGGTGGAGATTTAGAAACATTTCTTCACTCTGAAGTGGGGATACATTGGATTTCCCTGCCCTGTGGTTAGCAAGTTGAGTATACTCACGATTGAGAGTGAAGACAGGAGGAATGACGGAATAGTGGGATAGAGTGGGAAGGTGGCATTGACGTAGAAGCAGAAGGGTAAGCCTTCTGATGTCATCTTAAGGAGTTTATACATCCTCCCCATGAACGCATGGATTTCCTCCGGGTGCTCCAGTTTCCACACACACTCAAAAAAAAACTGGTTAGTAGGTTAATTGGTCATTGTTAATTGTCTCATGGTTAGGCTAAGATTAAATCGGTGGGTTGCTGGCAGTGGGGCTTGAAGGGCCAGAAGGGCTTATTCTGTATGGCATCTCAAAAAACGTAAATATTTTTCACATGTAATAAAAGGTCTCTGACAAGATTTTTTGCACATGAACTTCATGATTAGCAAACTACCTTACACTAAGACACTGTGTTGGGTGTAATATAGGGGATCGTTAAATGTTCAGATTGAAGAAGCCTTACTGAATCACACAGAATCTGAACCAACAAAATTGAGTAATTAATTCAATATTAAATCATTCATAGTAAAAAGCTTTGAAAAGCTGCATGTCCGCATTCAGGGAAAAACATTAAATCTCAGTACTATAAATTTTTCTGGCAGTAAGAAACATGTCCCAAGCATTAAAAATGATCATTCACTAGTTGAGAGTTTCAAAATATATTGCAAATGAATTCACCAACATCATTCTCTTACAAGTTTTGCAGTGCCATGCTTTTGGTTGAGCAATGTTTCTGGAGCAGAATAGAAACTTGGGCAGCAATCAGAGCAGGACATCATGAACGGCTCTGATGCTTCACTCCACGATGAGCTCAATGCCTTTTGTGCACACTTTGAAAGGGAGAATAAAACTACACCTGTGCGAATCCCTGCAGCATCTACTGACCCTGTGATCTCTGTCCTGGAGGCTAACATCAGAACATCTGGTGGTGTACCTGGACGGAATCTGAAAACCTGTGCCAACCAACTGGCAGGGGTGTTCAAGAACATTATCAAACTCTCATTGCTGCAATCAGAGGCTCCCACCAACTTCAAAAGGATGACAATTATACCAGTGCCCAAGAAGAGCAGTGTGAGCTGCCTTAACGACTATTGCCCAGTGGCACTCACATCTACAGTGATGAAGTGCTTTGAGAGATTGTTTATGGCTAGAATCAACTTCTGCCTAAGCAAGCACCTGGACCCACTGCAATTTGTCCATTGCCACAATACAGTGGATGCAATCTCACTGGCTCGCCACTCACCTGTGCATCAACTTAATACCCATATAATGCCCATGTCAGGTTAATGTTTATTGACTACAGCTCAGTGTTCTGTACAGGGTCAGAAAAAGCAGCAGAAAGTTGTAAGCTCAGCTAGTTCCATCACAGGCACTAACCTTCCCAGATCCAGGATACCTTCAAAAGATGATGCCTCAAAAAGGCAGCATCCACCATTAAGGATTCCCATCACCCAGGACATGCTCTCTTCTCATTGCTACCATTATAGGAGGTGGTAGAGGAGCCTGAAGACACACACTCAATGTTTCAGGAACAGCTTCTTCCCCTCCACCATCAGATTTCTAAACGCACAACAAACCCGTGTACACCGCCTCAGTTTTTTTTTCCATTTTCCTTTCTTTTTACACTATTTATTCAATTTTTTTATATACTCCTTATTGTAACATAGTTTTCATTATCATGTATGCAATGTACTGTGCTGCTGCAAAACAACAAATTTCATGACATATGCCAGTAGATATTAAAGCTGATTTTGATTCTGAGGATTAAGTTTGATTAAATCTGAAGGAAAGAAACAGCAAAGATATGCTAAATGGCATCACGCTCAAGAGGGCAGCATGGAAAAATGTGAACTGTTTGCCCTCTTCTAATTATCAACCAGTAATCCTGCTGGGAAAATGAGGAGTGCCTATGTATGTGCCTTTCACAAAGATTTCATCACCTTGCACTAACAGGACAAAGGCAAGGAAGAGAGCAGAGTTTGGAATCTAGAATGAAATAATCCACTTGGGCAACCTACAACCCAATGATATGAACACTGAGTTTTCTAAATTCAGGTAACCCAATTCCCCAGAGTTCTTCCCACATGCACCCACAATGGTTCACCTAGTATTCTTCACTCTTTATTCACCCTTCCCATCCTCTCCCCCACTTCATTCTATTTTCCTATACTCCCATTCCCATCTGATTCCTTTGATTACCAACCTGCCTTTTCCCACACACCCATTTCTGCCCAACACCACCATCACCCACCTGACCCCCAACTTCACATATGCATTTTTGAACAATATTTCCCCTTCCGTCTTACTCCTGCTGCAGCGGAGATCAACCTGAAGCATTGATTTACACTTTTTACCTCTACAGATGCTGTTTGACTTGCAGAGTTCTTTCAGCATTTTGTTTTATGTTTTAATACAAATTCATCAACCAAACCATTCGGAACAGGTGGAATTGATGGATTTGCTTCCTTTAGTTGCTGGCACTGTAAGATTAATTACAACGAGGAAGATCTTGAGCACACAGTGAAAATCGCCGAGATGCTAACTATTCAAAAAGGCAACTCACAGAATAATTTATTGATATTATTTATAGATAATCCTCCACATCACTCAACTAATCAGCATTAACTGATTATTTATTTATCTAAAATGTTTTAAAATTCAAAATTTTGAATTTTGAATTCCTTCCTTCAAAGGAATTCACCTTCCTTCTTGAACAATTTTCTCCAAAATCCTTCATTATATTTTCACTGCAGACTACTTCTGACTCAAGCAGCCATTTTCAAAGGTTCATTTATCATCAAAGCATATATCCATATACAGACATCCCACCTCTACCGAAGTTCCAGGAGTCTCCCGCATATTGATAGTGGCTCCCTGATGCCCGCAAATTATATACAATATCCCAGAAATCGATTTTGTTTGAGAGGGAGAGGGAGAGGGAGCTGATTGGTCTCTCTTCATGCTATGTAGACCTATCAGTTTTCTCTGTGGGTGGGCTTTTACAGTCGACCTCAAAAATAATGGCAGTGTTGCTCGCTGCACTGTTTGCAACAGTGACTTTTCTATTGCCCATGGTGGGTTAAAATGTAAAAGACATGTTGAGGTGAGTTTAACAGGTGTCATTCGTTCATTAGCATAGCTAACATTATTTAGACTAGCTGGCTAGCTGCTAAGGAACTACTCTATTGATGTCCTATGGGATGAGGCCAAACTCCATGTAGACTTGCTTAAAGTTGTAATAGAATAAAAAAGCGACTCCATGATAATATAAGTACATATTTAATGTCACGTCACCTTTTTCTGCATATACCCAACTTGGCTTAGAGATTAAACAAAATCACTAAACAAAGTATTACATACACCTTGGGGGTCGACCGGGAGGTGGGATTGAATATGGGGTTGCGGGGGGGCAGAGGTGCTACCTCCTTGAAATGAGATTTTGCAGAGTGGGATGTCTGCATACACAACCCGAAAATTTGCATTTATCCAGGTAGTCACACAACCAAGAAAGAACATGAAAGTTGTTCAGAGAAAAATCAAACCCACCCCACCCCGGACAAAAAGGAACAACATCCCAATCATCAACCCCCAAAAGCCCCCTCTCCCTGCACAAAACGGAACAGGAACATTGACCCCGCACAAAAAACTAACAGAACATGAACCCCCAAAATGCAACCCGCCCTGCACAAAAAGCTAACAGAACACCAAGAGCATTAATTCCCTTGCACAACTAAATGACAAAGGAACGGGCGACAAAAAACACAGAATATAAAAATCAGAGTCTGAAAAAGTCCAATCCATAGACACAGAACAACGATACCATCCTCCGATATTACTGACATCATCGAAAGAGAGCGACACCACCCGAGGCAGAGAGGCCTACCCGCCTGCCACAGCAAAAGGCCGCTCTCAGACTCCTTCTCCAGCAGCGATCAAAAGGCAGGTAGTCGGCACTGTAACTCTTGCAAGCCTTCTGCATTTTCCTCGATGTTTCAGTCTCCCTCAAAGCTTTAATTAGTGATTAACGGACGCCTTAAAGGTGAAATGGAGTC
This sequence comes from Hypanus sabinus, assembly GCF_030144855.1. Lineage (NCBI taxonomy): Eukaryota > Metazoa > Chordata > Chondrichthyes > Myliobatiformes > Dasyatidae > Hypanus > Hypanus sabinus. The sequence goes on from NC_082709.1 coordinate 43,455,736, forward strand.
GAACATTGGCTCGTGTCCCATCTTGAAGTTTCTTCACATCAAGGCCGACTGAGTATGCGTTTGCTTCCTGGAATCTTCTTGGAGCCAGTAAAGCACAGAATCACTCAAATGATCTCCCGAATGTAAATCACAGGCTCTAACAGTCCCAAACATATTTATGGTGAAAAACAGATGTAAAAATAGTAAAAAAGCTATTTCTGGTTGCTATTTGGAGATGTCAATCGAGGGAGCATTGCACACTGGGGTCATCTTAACCGGATTTATAACTTAATTCATGACACAACTTTCATTTTCAACTCTATGTAAATGCGTCTGATTTCATTGGGAAAAGATTTACTGTTGATTTTGAACAAAACCAAACTAGGATGCATAGTAAGTTACAATGTCGAATGCAGAGAGACAATGATGGAACAGAGACATTTGATTATCGTTGGCAAATACTATTTTTCAGAAATGTGGAGTGAATTTAAGCAAATAAGAAATGAATAAAATCTTCTTTAAAAATATGGAATAAAGACATCCAAGCTTCACCTACACTGAAAATTCTAAAAGGGCAAAAGAGAAGTTTAAAAAGACAAAAAGCAATTCTATGGGACACATGGGACACATCATACATAAAACAAATGATTCTGGTGGAAGAGCACACAATGGATAGATCTCTCTTGGAGTACACACATGATTTCAACAAAGAAAAGAAATCAGTGCCATATAATAATGCATCGGAAAGATTCAAGGCACTATTACCAGTAATGAAAAGGCATGATTTTGAAAGAAAGCTTGTGGGGGGGGGGGGCAGCTTATACTCAGTGAAACAACGATTAAAGATATTATCCAATAAGGGATTTAATTAATTCTCTGTCAGGTAACATAGTGTACCTCAGTAGACACTAGTGCTGAAGCTTCCTGCAACATTTAGAGAAACAGATTGTGAGGAAATAATACTGTTTTCACAATTAACAGACTGGTAGCAAAAAAGCATAAGCTAATTATCTCAAAATACAAAAGGAAGCTTCAGCACCAGTGATTAATGACTAAATTACCTGAAAGAGAATTACTTAATTAAAATTGAGTATAAAAATAGGAAAAAAGTAGTGATATTAAAGAGAACATTAGAACATAGAACATATGTTCTATAGAACATTAGTTGAAACAATACCTCAAGCATTAGATTCTGAAAAAACACATACCACTGTTTATACAGTATAGCAAAGGTTCAAAAAGTTCACAGTAAATTTATTATCAAAGTCCATGAATGTCACCATATACAACCCTGAGATTCATTGCCTTGCAGACATACTCAATAAATCCATAGAATAATAACCATAACAGAATGAAAAAAAGACCACACCAACTTGGCCATTCAACCAATGGGGAAGAGACAACAAAAAGAAATAAATAATTTCTGGATGGATGCTGCTTTCCTGCAACAACGAATCATGTAGATGTGCTTAATGGTGGGGAAGAATTCACTGGTGATGGATTGGGCGATATCCACTACTTTTTGTAGGATTTTCCATTCAAGGGCAATGATGTATACAACCAGTATATAACAGTTAATAAACTCTCCACTACACATCTATAGAAATTTGTCAAAGTTTTAGATGTCATGCCAAATCTTCACAAATTCCTAAAGAAGTCGAAGTGTTGCCTTGCTATCTTCGTAATTGCAATTAAGTGCTGGCCCCAGGACAGGTTCTCTGAAATAACAGCAGTAATGAATTTAAAATTGCTGACCCTCTCCACCTCTGATCCTCTGATGAGAACTGGCTCATGGACCTCTGGTTTCCTCCTCCTGAGGTTAATAATCAGCTCCTTGGTCTTGCTGACATTTGAGTAAGAGGTTGTAGTTTTGGCACCTTTCATCCCGATTTTCAATCTCCCTCCTGTACGCTGGTTCATCACCACCTTAGGACTGTGATGTTATCAGCAAACTCAAATACGGCATTGGTGCTCAGCCACACAGTCATAACTGTAAAGCAAGTAGAACAGGGGACTAAGCACACAGCCTTGTGCTGATGGAGATTGTGGACAAGGTGCTGTTGCCAATCTGAACTGACTGGGGTCTGCAAGTGAGGAAATTGAGGATCGAATTGCACAAGGAGGTATTGAGGCCAAGGTCGTGGAGTGTATTGATTAGTTTTGAGGGGATCATGGCATTCGATGCTGAGCTGTAGTTGATAACGAGCATCCTGATGTATACATCTTTGCTGCCCAGATGTTCCAGGGTTGAGTGAAGAGCCAGTAAGATGGCATCTGCTATGGACATGTTGCAAATTGAAGAAGATCCAAGTCATTTCTCAGGCAAAAGTTGATAAGTTTCGTCATCAGCCTCTCAAACCACTTCATCATTGTGGATGCAAGTGCTATAAACTTCAGCTGAGGTTTATATGTTATAAACCTCAGCTCAGCACAGAGGCAAGTAAATGTTGCGAAGCAGCAAGCAGAACTGGGCAGAATCAGCCCGTCCCTTGCCTCTAGTACTGACACCCTGACCTTTTCAGTCTGGCCCGGAGATTAAATTGTCCAAACATTGGGTTGTTCCTCTCTCTCCAACCGTTCTGGGGGCTGGACCCCACCTCGGCCTGACGTTTAACTCAATCAACATTGGGTCATTCCTTCTTCTTGGGGATGCCTCGGCTTTGCCTCGCACCTGCTTGCCTTGAGGCTCTGCTTACCTTGACTCTGCTCGCCTCACCATTGTCAGTGGTGACAGTTATTAATAAAGTAACTCCCTATTAAATCTCCTTTCCCTTGTTATTGACTCCAATCCTCAATTTGCTAACTGTCTGAAAGAGACAGTTTCTAATCTTGGTATTGTCTTTTACCCCAAGATGAGCTTCACATCATGTTGGTTGGGATTCCACCACTTGCCCATTCTTTCTATCTTTGCAAAACACTGTCTAAATTGGTCCCACCTCATCTTCGTCCATATTTTTATTACAATCATCCTCGGCTATTCTAATTCATCTCCTGAAGCCCAAAGCTTTCCATCATCTAAAAAAAATGAAGGAACACTCTCTATTCATGTGAATGAGCAGAGCTCCAACTACATTTGAGTGCCTCAACATTATCCAGGACTAAGCAGCCTTAATAAATAATATTGCATTCACCACTCCAAACATCTATTTGCTTAACAACCAGCACTCAGTAACTGAGGTGTGCACCATTTATTTAATAGCACCTCTGAAACCCCAAGACTTCTACCACTATGAAGATGCAAAGGTACTAGGTGCATGGAACATCAGCACCTATAGGTTCCCCTCCAAACTGCACACCATTTTAATCTGGATATATATTATGATTCCTCGTTGTTCGGTCTATTGTCTAGTACTCCCAACCAACTAATTCACACGCAACCTTTGTCCTAATTCACACGCAACCTTTACTCCCTCACACCTAACCTTGCTACTTTTTTTGGCTATAGACTAACTAAAGCCTTGACGTTAAACTTCTCAACTTTAGGTTCAATTTACTCCACAACCTGCTCCTATCTTTCTCTATAATGTCCCTCAACACTAAATCTCTCTGAACTATGCTCCTTAAATTTTATCATCTTGATAATTACAAAATTTAATCCTTTCACCTTTTCTGGTTGTACCTCCAGGTTTTAAGATCTGAAAATGCTTCTGTCAGTCTCTGCTTCTCTAGTACAGTGGATTCCAACTAATTGGACATATCAGGACCAGTACATTTTTGCCCAATTAAGCAGATGTTCCAATTAGCTGAAGTTTCATGGAAATAGTTAAAAAGGAATAAAAAGACAATCAAATTTTAAATGAGTAACAAATCACGTATTCAAATGAAATACAGAACCAATTAGAACAGGGCCTACACTACTATAGTACTATAAAATTATCTATTAGCTCCTAACAGTTATCGATGGAGAAATTTGTCCAGAGTATGCTGCTGTGTTCTATTGAATGGCTGTAAATGAACAAAATCAGTGCAGACAACGGACTACCTTCTTACAATACTTTCGACAATTACATCCTACAAATGTTCATTTCTATTGCAACATTCAAGATAATTGTCAGTACCTTCAAATTCTTCATCTGTCTTAACTTGCTGAAGTTGTAAAATTGCTTCATTTTCACTCACAGCCATTTCTGGCATCTCCAAGCCTGAATGCTTGAAACTGCAGTGAGCAAATCAGTTCTGAATTATCTAATTAATTATTCCTCCCCAACTGTCAGTGACAATAAAAAACACTGCTTTTTGATCATGAACACATGCAACTGATGCAATTTTAAACCTGCTCACTCTAAGTCTAGTGTCCAATGGCCACACAAATACATGCAACTGATGCTAGTTAGAAACTGCTAGGCAACAATCTCCTGTCCCAATGAAGCAGCATTGTGTCCCAAATAAACAACGGGAATCCCAGCTATTTTCTCAATTAGCTTTTGTTCTTTAAGAGTTCTCCAAAACAAGTGGCCGCCTTAACAGTTGGCCCAATTAACCTATTTACAAAGAGAGTGTGGTGGCACCTCTACTTCTTTCCAAGTTTGCGAAGATTCAGCATGACACCCTAAACTTTGACAAACTTCTATAGACGTGTAGTGGAGAGTATATCAACTGGCTACCTCACAGCCTAGTACGGAAACACCAATGCTCTTGAATGGAAAATCCTACAATAGTGGATGTGGCCCAGCGCATCACGGGTAAAGCCCTCCCAATCATTGAGCACATCTACATGGAGCATTGTCACAGAACCCTACCACCCAGGTCATGCTCTCTTCTCTCTGCTGCCATCAGGAAGGTGGTACAGGAGCCTCGGGACTCATACCACCACATTTTTGAACAGTTACTACCCCTCAACCATCAGGCTCTTGAACTAGAGGGGATAATTTCACTCGCCCCCATCATTGAAATGTTCCCACAACCAATAGACTCACTTTGAAGGACTCTTCATCTCATGTTCTCAATATTCATTGTTTATTTATTTTCTATTATTATTTTTCTTTCTTTTTGTATTTTTACAGTTTGTTTCCTTTTGCACAAGGGTTATCCATCCTGTTGGTGCCATCCTCCATTTATGGTTATTAGATTTACTGAGTACGCCCGCAAGAAAATGAATTTCAGGGTTACGTATGGTGACCTATATGTACTTCGATAATAAAATTTACTTTGAACCGGAATCCATGGCATTTCCCCTTTTTAAGATGCTTTGCTGATAAAAATTGTTGATGTTTCGACTTAATGGAAGGAAATCCTGTACCATTCAAGTAAGGAAGAGGACTGCATAAAATACCGAGATAAAGCACATCAATCAGCATTCCCTAGACCAGTAATGTTCAATTTATTCATAATTTCACAATACATCCTGTACTCTCAGAGCTTTAATCATTTGGTTTAGTCTTTTATCCTGTTTCACAGTCAAAGTCATGAATCTTAATTTGTCAAATTTTCACAGAATTCGGTTTTGTATAATTTACCAGAATGCAGGATGATGCCAGTGTGGCTTTGCTTGTAACAAATGAGTCAATCCACTGGAATTGGTAGTTTAGCATATTCATCATATTCCTCTGTATCGTGTTTTGTTGAATTGTTTGAAGTAAATTGATCATCCTGTTGAATATTCATAATCGCAAAACTGCACAATGGCTGGCATTTGGGCTCATCTTAAAGGAATTTTCTTCTGTCTTAAACTTAAGCACATCCTTTTGACAGTATTGTCCACAGTAACAAACCCAGTTGAGCTAGGAAAGATATTGACTGCAAACATTTTTAACAATGATTTTGATAGCTTTTCTTACTGCCCCTGAATGCAGCAAATGCAATTCAGACGCCTCGACAGACCAAAATTCATGACCCACAAGACCTCACCTTACTGGGGAGCCACACACTTATGTATATGACATATTTATACCCAAACCTGTTACAGAAAAGATGTTTAGTGTAAATCATATGGTGGAAGATATTTTGGACCTAATTGAGCAAATTTCTGGAAATAATGTTAAGGACCAGCACTATGCTGTAGTACCCTACACTGTATGTACAGAAGCTTACAATGTAAGCAACGCACACAAGATGCTGGAGGAACTCAACGGGCCAGGTAGCATCTATGGAAAAAAAGTACTTTATTCCCCCATAGATGCTACCCGGCCTGCTGAGTTCCTCCAGCATTTTGTGTGTGTTTCTTGGATTTTCAGCATCTGCAGATTTTCTCTTGTTTGAGCTTACAATGTAAACTTATTTGTAATATAATTGCAAATCAAATATATACATTTTTGCCAGATTTTGCATAGCAATTTAGTACCAAAATCAGTGTTTGACTTGAGGCAAGGGAAATGTTTCTCTTTTTACTTATGTTTGTGTATTCACTTGGATCCAAGTCTGGAAATGGACTTGATGTACACAAAAGGCAGGAAATCAGTCAGCCTGTACGGCATTCTGAGAAAATAAGTGAGAGCAAAGTAACAGAAACGTGAGGATAACAAAAATCAGAAAATAAAATGAGGTGGGGGGGAAGAAATAAAATACAGTAAACAGAAACTAAAAGAAAATGCAAAAAGATCAGGAAAGACAGTTAAAGAATTTTTTATAACTCTTCATTAAGAAGGAGCTATTAAGAAAACCAGATTGATAGAGAACATTTTTAGTTTTATCATGAAGGAATGTTTGCTCAAGAGAGGGTTGGCGTAAAAACAATAATGGGTATTAGCATTTCAACCTCCCAAAATAAATATTGATCACTTTCAGAAGAACTAAGGAATCTCCCTGAATGCAGTTCTTAAATAAAATTCAGCCTTTACTGCCAAAAACAGAAATTGCTCTAAACATTTCAAGGGCCAGACAGCTTTAATGGAAAGTGAAAGCATTTAATATTTCAAGTTGATGAGATGAAGAGCTAATAAGGATTACCAACACAAACTATTAATTTTGATTCTACTTCCACAGACACTGACTGACCTGTAACAGGTTCTATTTTTACTTACTCACTACGTTTGTCTGAGCTTGGAGTAGCAGTCGTCCTTGATCTCAGGCACTGCTTCCATGGTTGGAGTGCATGTGTTGGTAACTATGGTGCACTAGTTACACATTAGGTTGAACCAGAGGGTCATGAAATCACACACACCAGCAGATTAATTTGTGATACAAAGCCTATTCCAAAAAGAATCAGGGTTGGGTATACGACCAAGACCATGAGATTTATGTGTTAATTAACTGCATGACACACCCATATTGGAAACATAACTCTCCATTTAGGCGGAGATAAATTGAGTTAATTTCCCCCAGAGCACTGTTAGTCTTTGGAATTCTTTCTCAAAGAGTTGTGCAGGCAAAGTATCTTCACATTTTTAAGACAGAGCTAAAAAGAAAACTTTAGAAAACTCAATAGAATAATTCCCTTGTCTAATGAGCAGACATTAACTTCAATTCTATCTTTTATCTCTTAACTAATTTTGTATCTACATTGATAATGATATTTTAATTCCATGGGTTTCAATTCTGCTAATTAGTCTAATATGTGATGCTTTTTCAAATATTTTTTAAGAACTACACTCAATGATCAAAGGTTTCCACCAAGGCCCAGTGTTCTGAAACATCCTTTTGCCTCAAATCATCTTTTTTTTCCAGGTCAATAGATTGTCATTTAAATGAATGCCAGAATATTAACTCCAAGTTACTCTGCCAGTGCCATTTCCTCCAGAATCAGTCACTGCACATTTATGGAACTTCATGCTCACTCTTCATCCTTTGGTTATATATTTGAACAAAATATACATTTTTAACAAATAATCAATTACTGTTGATATCAAATGTGCATATACAGAGACAACTTGTAATAATGTATACAGCCAATTCACTTGCCTGCATGTAGTTCACTACATACACACATGTCCACATTATTTGCCAATCTGAAGTGTACCGAAGATGAATTGGGTTGAAAACCAGATGTAACATTCAAATCAATGCAATTTTGCTGTTGAGAAGAGAGAAGGCGGCCTTCTATTCTGCTTTTTTTTTTAATCTTGGTAGATTATGGAAATCATAATACAGTGGCCTAGATATGACATGATTATTGCAGGATTTGCATGATACACATTGAAAATGCCAAGTATCATCCATGGAATTGAAACTCTTCAGAAGCTCATTCCTATTGGAAATTATAATCTATTAAACAAATTGTTATAGACTTTCATTCACCTTACTTCCACATTTTCCTCCACTAGTAATTCTGGCATCTTTTCTCAACCCTACATAATTCACTGAAGAGTCCAACCAGAATGGTAAAAGGACAGAAAGATGAGTGGCACATTCAGTTTGAACCTGCAGTATGTAAAAAGTAACCCATCTAATTCCACTCTTATATTTGCACAGCTCCTTTCTCTTCAGACGCCTTTCAAGCTTTCTTCTGAATGCAGCCACTGAAATTGCATCCACTCCTATCAATGCATTTCAGGTACTAACTGCACACTGTGTCAAACAACATGTTCTTATATCATCCTTGGTACTTTTGCCAACCACCTTCATTCTAAGTGCTCAGATTATGATTCTTCTGCCAATGGGAATAGTTTATATCTCCTAAACTACAACCTACATTGTGTTAAGTACCTTGCAACCTCCTCTGTTCCAGTTTCTCCTACCTATCGATGAAACAGAAAATGTCCATGCCAGGAATCATTTTGCAAATCTGCTTAGCACCCTCTTCAAAGCATTCACACACTGTATTTCCTAAAACACCTGGAAATTGATCTAAAGAGAAATTGGATGGACAGAGTGGAGACAAAAGGAAGGCAACATGGACACAGAATGGAGGGAAACAAAATGCAGAGCGGACTGGAAAGAAGAACAGACTTAATCAGCAGCATGAAATAACCATGACATACAAAAGATGTAACCATATTTAATGAATCTTGTATTGCTTCTTAATATCATCTGAAAGGTTCACCTTAGTGCTTTCAAATGCATTTAATATTTGCTCCTCAATGTATTTGGGAATCCCCGCACAGTTAAAGTTGTGGTGTGAAGAAAGTAAATTGGTGGCAGTAAAGACACCATGAAATTTACCTGGAATTGTGAATCCTTGCCGTTCACCTAGGTTAATTTGTTTCATATCCGATTGGATAAAATACACAGCTAATAGCAACCAAACAAAAAGTTATACTGCAAAAAAAGTCTCACTTTACAACATTTATTCACCAATGATCCAAATAAGAAATAAAGGCCGAGCACCAAAATGCTACAGAATTATTACTCCAGCAACAGCTAATCTCAACCATTTCGTTCCTGTACAGAATGCACTGGAAGGCAGAAGCAATTGTACTGATCACAAAAAAGGTAATAGCTGGTACTAATGCCATTAATGCAGTATAACATCTCACGACACTTTCCATGACTAATCTCAGCAAATGTTGCCACCCAAGCCACAGGACATCCCCGGTGTACGTCCAAGTGGCCAAAACTTGGTCTAAGATTTTAATTTTAGGCACCATTTTAAACGGGGCATAAAAAAGGCAGAAAGATCGAAAAATTAAATTACTGCCACCAATGATGAAGCAATTAAATTCAGGATGATCAAGGCACATTGAGATGACATGCATATTTGAATATTGTAAAGCTGGAGGAGATGACAAAGATGGGGAAGGACAACGCTAAGGAGAAAACTGACAAGCACTAGGTCCAGCTTACCTAAAAGCTAGAGGTCAGCAGGTGATGCGTGAATGGGACTTAGCACAGGTCAGGACACATGACATCAGAAATGCCCAGAGGTTGCTGCAGTAAATGGGGCTGAGAAGAAGTAGATTCAGGCTAAGCTGCAAGAACAGAACACTGGTAGACTTAGTGATGCTGCAGATTTAATTGCAGGTCAAGGGGTAAAATGCATGATAACTGCAATTAATCTGGTTCTATTACAGTCCAATCGATAAATAAGCCAATACCCAAGGAATGGAATTTATAACTGAGGAATGAATGTTGTTTTTCTCCTTAACACTTCGCTGGAAGAAACTTCCAATGCTTTACTACATTGAATATGAAGCCTGACAATTTTGAGACAGCAGAGCGGTCAAGAGAAGTGGTTGTGCAGTAACACTGAGTACAAATGACATCTGTGTGCAGACTGACACTGTTATTCCAGATGAAGTTGACAAATGTATGATAAATAAAAGATAGCAAGGATAGATTCTATGGATGCCAAAGGCAACATCCAGGTTTGGGAGGCAAAGCTATCAGTGGTGATTCATTGACATGGGTAAGAATAAAAAAAAATGGGGGGTGGGTGCAGGGTGCTCAATTTAATGAGTAGATTTAAAAGGAGGATCATATGGTCAACTGTCAGACTACAGTCAGAAAGGAAATATTATCTTTGACGTAATCAGGAAAGAAGTCATTTAAACTATGTTCCAGGGCACAGGATAGGGCAATTGGAAAGGAGATGCACTTAAAGAGGAAACTGAGGTTAAGATTCTTGAGAGGTTTGATGACAACAGACATGAAATGGAGACAATACTATGTGCAAAAACTTGAATCAATGGCTTTGTGCATGAAATCACAGGAAAAGTGCACCATTAATGAAAAATAATCATGTTGTATTATAAAACACAATATATGGCAGAGAGTTACAATGTCAGTAAAAGATGTCAAATTAATACAATTTTAGAAACATCAAAAGATTCACTTAAACTGTTTAGAACCAACATATTTCATTTCTTGTTATTGTATTCCTAAAATAAATAATATGGAATAGTGAATCACTTTCTCCATGCACTTTACAATCTATTATTGCGATACAAGATCAGAACTGAATGTCTGTTCTGGGAGACTAGTGTCAGACAAGCCTTGAGGTGTCTGCACCGAGTAGCCACAGTTGCAAAAGTACATAGGAAGATCACTGCAGGACCAGTAGATCATAAGATCTGTATTGAGCTTAAGATCTATATTCAAACACCTTTTTACAGATGGCCAAGGGCTGTGTGGGAACACTGAAAGTGATCATGAATTTCATCACTGAGAAATGGATCCTAAGAAACCACATTTTCCAAGACTTGTCATGAACCTTTACTATCAGAGGTTGGGGTTGTATAGTCGGGGCAAGTTCAGAATCTGTTTCATGTCACTTCATGGATTTCACTAGGCCAGTCAATAACTTGGAAGGTGACTTCTGATTGTACACAGAGTAAAGACAGCTTGTAAACTGCAGTTTGACTATTGAAGTTAGGATGACCTAAGTTTTAGAGTAGAGGTGAGAGAAGTTGAAAGCCTTCTCATTATTCTTTTCTCCACACCATTAGTGAAGTGTGCTGAATGCTTGACGTTGCATTGAAGACAAAAAGATTAGGGAAAATAAACACATGAAAACAATGACAAAGTTTGCTTAACAATAATCCTCATTAAGGTTGGCTGTGTTGTTGCCCCATTGACCAGAAGACATAGAAGCAGAATCAGTCCATTCAGAATATTGAGTCTGCTCTACCATTCCATCATGGCTGAGAGTAAATAAAACAGACTTTTGTACTACGGTGTATGTTCTCCTGTCGCACAGAGATAAATTGTTGTATATGCTTATTGCATTCGGTAGGAAAGATTTTCTTTAATGATTCTTGTGACGGTGGAGCTGAATGAGTCTGTTCGAAAGGGTGCTCCAATGCTCATTCATTAGGTCATAAGAGGACGTGCCCGATTGGCCATAATGGATAACAGTTAGCTTTGTGACCTCCTCTCCACCACTAATTCAAAAGAGTCCGGGTTGTAGCCAAGGACAAATCCAGCCTTTTTGATGAGTTTATTTAGCCTTTTTGCATCACCATCATTGATGCTGCTTCCCCAACATAAAGCCGCAAAGAAGACTGCTCTCGCTACAACAGACTGGTAAAAGATCTCCAACGCCCTGCTGCACATATTGAAGGATCTCAGCTTCCTTAGAAGATAGAGTCTGCTCATCCCCTTTTTGTAAACAGCCTTGGAGCTGGTTTCCTAGTCAAGTCGGTTGTCGGGGTGTACATCCACCACTGCCGCAACAACTTCTCCCAGAACAGGACTCTTCACATCACGGTCCTCTTCCTCCTAAAATCAATCACCATCTCCCTGGTTTTGGCCACATTCAGGTGCAGGTGATGATTCCACCCACACTACTCCCCAAACTTGTCCACTAGTCCTCTGTACTCCAACTCCTGCCCATCTCTGATACACCCACTGCCGCAAGGTCATCAGAGAACTTCTACAAGACTCAGATATGTACTGAAAGTCTGAGATGAACAGTGTGAATAGAAACGGAGACAGGACAGTCCCTTGTGGTGCTCCAGTGCCACTCATCACCATATATGACAGAACTACCCAGCTGATCAGACTGGGGTCTATCTGTCAGGTAGTCAGCAATCCAGGAAATAGTGGGCCTGTCTTGGCCCATCCTTTGCAGCTTCTCACTCAGAAGTGGCTGGATTGTATTGAAGGCACTAGAGAAATCAAAAAATGTGATTCTCACAAAGACACCAGCATCATCCAGGTGGGAGTGAGCTCTCTGCAACAGGCAGATGAGGACACCTTCCACTTCCACAAGAGATTGGAAGACAAACTGTAGAGGATCCAATAAAGATCTCACCTGTGGTCCAATGTAAGTCAGGACCAGCCTCTCCAGCACTTTCATCACATGAGATGTGGGAGCAATTAGTCTATTTTAAATTCTAGTCCTCTCAAAACAAATACTAACATTGTATCTGCTTTTCTTTCCACCAACTCAAGCTGCTAGTTAACCTTTAGGGAATCCTACACAAGGACTCCCACATCCCTTTGCACCTCTGATTTTTGAGTTTTCTCTATACTTAGAGAATGGTCTACAACTTTATGCCTCTACCAAAGTGCACAACCACGCAGTCCCTAGACTATATTCCACCTGCCACTTTGCTCATTCTCCAATCTGTCCAAGTCCTTCTGCAGACTCCCTGCTTCCTCAACACTTCCTATCACTCGATCTAACTTTGTTTTATCCACAAACCAGGTCACAAAGCTATCAATTCCATCATCCAAATCATTGACATGTAATGTAAAAAGAGCCTTCAACACGGACCCCCGCAGTACACCACTAGTCACCAGCAGCCAACCAAAAATGACTCCCTTTACTCCCTCTCTTTACCTCCTGCCAATCAGCCAATCTTTTATTCATGTTAGTATTTCTCCTATAATATCACAGGCTCTTATCTTGTTAAGCAACCTTGTGTGTGTCATCTTGTCAAATGCCTTCTGAAAATCCAAGAACACAATATCCAGTGGCGCTCCTTTGTCTATCCGGCTTTGTTACTTCCTCAAAGAATTCCAGCAGCTTTATCATGTAAGACATCCCTTTAAGGAAACCATGTTGACTTTGGCCTATTTTATCATGTGCCTCCAAGTACACTGAAACCTCATCCTTATTAATGGAGTCCAACATCTTTCCAACCACTGAAGTCAAGCCCACTGGCCTACAATTTCCTTTCTTCTGCTTCCCTCCCTTCTTAAAGAGTGGAGTAACATTTGCGATTTTCCAGTCCTGCAGAAACATTCCAGCATTTAGTGATTCTTTGAAGATCATTATCAATGCATCCACAATCTCTTCAGTACCACTTTCAGAACCTTGTCCAGGTGACCTACTGCTACAGAAAAAGTTAGTGAATCCTTTAGAATATCTAGTTTTCTGCATTAATTACTCATAAAATGCAGTCTGATCTTCATCTAAGTCACAATAATAGCCAAACACAATCTGTCTAATCTAATAACACACAAACAATTGTACTTCTCGACAATACTGAGTACACTGTTTAAGCAATAATAGTCTAGGTTCAAAAAAGTATGTGAACTTCTGGGATAATGCCTTCTACAACAGCTATTTGGAGTCAGATGTTCTTATCAATGTGATGAAATTGGAGGTGTGAATTGTAGAGGTGCCCTGTCCTATATACAAAAAGACACACAAAGTCAGGCTACTGACTGAGCCTGCAATTCCCAAGAAAGATTTATATACGTGCACCATGCCTCAGTCAAAGAAACTTTCAAAGGACCTTAGAATAATTGTAGAGAGGCATAAATCTGGAAAAAGCTACAAAAACATTTCTGAAGTTCATCAGACCACAGCAAGAAAAATTGTCAAACAAAAGAAGGAAATTTAATACTATTGTTACTCTCTCTAGGAGTGAATGTCCTGCGAAGATCACACCAAGAGCACAACATGTAATGACTGAAGGAGGTGAAAAAAAACCCAAGGGTAACAGCAAAAGACCTGCAGAAATCTCTGGAACTTACTACAGTCTCTGCTCATGTGTCCACTACAAGAAAACACTGAACAAGAACAGTGTTCATAGAAGGACACCACAAAGGAATCCACAGTTCTTCAAAAAAAAACATTGTTGTATGTGTCAGGTTTGCAAAAGATCACTTGGATGTTCCACATGCTCTGGGACAATGTTCTGTGGACAGATGAGACAAAAGTTGAACATTTTGGCAGAATTGCACACTGCTATGTTCAGGGGGAAAAGAGCACTGCACACCAACACCAAAACCTCATCTCAACTGTGAAGCATGATGGAATGAGCATCATGGTTTGGGGCTACTTTGCATGCCTCAGGCAGGACAACTTGCAATTGTTGAGGGAACAAAGGATTCAAAATTGCATCAAGACGTTTTACAGGAGAATGTCAGGGTAGTGGTCTAATACCTGAAGCTTAATAACAGTTGAATGATGCAACAAGACAATGATTCAAATCACAAGAGCAAATCAACAACAAAATGGTTCAAAAAGAAGAAAATTCATGTTTTGGAATGGCAAAGTCAGAGTCCAGGCCTAAACCCAATTGAGATTCTGTGACATGACCTGAATAGGGCTGTTCATGCAACATATCCCAGAAATATTGATGAACTGAAAGAGTTTCGTATGCAGGAATGGTCTAACATCCCTCAATGGAATTGTGCACATCTTATTTGCAGCTCCAGGAAATATTTGGTGGAGTTTATTGCTACGGATGGAGGTTCAACCAGTTAGTAAATACAAGGTTCACATACTTTTTCCAGCCTGGACTGTGAATGATTAAATAATGTGTTCAATAAAGACATGAAAAGTACAATTGTTTGTGTGCTATTAGTTTAGGCAGATAGTGTTTGTCTATTATTGAGACTCAGATAAAGATCAGACCACATTTTATGAATAATTGCAAAGGGTTCACAAACTTTTTCTTGCAACCGTATCTACCTTCAGACCTTTCAGCATACCAGGTTCTTAGCAATAGCAACTACACTCATATCTGCCCTAACACTTTTATATTTCTGATATACTGCCAGTGCCTTCCACAGTGAAGACTGATGCAAAATACTTCAGTTACCCACAGTAGTGTCATTCTCCCTTTAGGATAGTTCTTCATCTGTGTTATTTATCTATCCTGAGCCTTCTGAATTGCTCACAGGAAGCCCAGCCATTGCTCTTCTGCCATCAACCCTGCTAGGGACTCCTTCCAATCAACTTTGACCAGTTTCTCTCTCTTACCTCTGTAATTCCCTTTACTCCACTGTAATATTAATTAGTTTCTCCCCCCCCCCCCCAAACTGCAGCTTGAAATTTATTGTATTTTGATCACTGGCTCCTGAGGGCTCCTTTACCTTAAGCACCCTAATCAAATCTAGTTCAATACACAATACCCAATCCAGAATTGCCTTTCCTCCTAGTGAGCTCAACCACAAGTTGCTCCAAAAAGCCATCTTGTAGGCATTCTATAAATTTCATCTCTTGGGATCCAACACCAACCTGATTTTCCCCCAATCTACCTGAACATTGAAATCCCCCATGACTGTCGTAACATTGTGATTTTTACATGTCTTTTCTATCTCCCATTGTAATTTGTACTCCACATCCCGGCTACTATTCGGAGGCCTGTATACAACTTCCATCAGGTTTTTTTGCCCTTGCTGCTTCTTAACCACCCACAAGTACCTGCAACTGCCAATCCTATGTCATTCCTTTTTAGGGATTTGATTTTAATTTTTACCAACAGAGCCACTCCCTCTGCGGACAATAGTTATAATTAGATACAATGTATATCCTTCAATGTTAAGCCTGGATGTTAACTATGACCTTCTTTCAGTCTCGATTCAGAAGTCCACAACATCCTACCTGCCAATCTCTAACTGCACTATGTGATCATCTCCCTTTTGTATACTACGTGCATTGAAATATAACACGTTAAGTCCTATATTGATCACCCTTTTTGATTTTTCTCCCATGTTACACTTCAAGTCATCTCACTGACTGCAGTTTGGGCCTATCATCTGTCTGTTCTTTATCTGAGATCATGACTTGCATGCAATCTGAAGCATATGCAAGGAGGGAATGAATTTCTGCTAGCAGCTCAGTTTGAGAGGAATTTTTTGCTCTCCCTGCTGACTGACAGAGTCATGGGCCTTAATAAGGTTGAGGAGATGGTATATAATGGTTGGTGCTCCTCCCTGCATTTCTCAGAGCTGTCGCATGTTGGAGATGACGTCCATTGTTTCTTTAGATGAATCCACAGAACATCTCTTCAGCCACTGAGAGGAGACAAATGAAGTGGATACTGGCAATAATTTTACCCTACAGCAGACAACATGGTCAGATTTGTCTGCTTCTAAAGGAAATTTAAGGGTAGTGTCATTCAAGGTCTCACGGAATGTGGGAGATGTATGGAAGAATGTGGGAATGGATTGGCAAATGAAGTTCTTTAGCTTCCACGAATTTGAACGTCAATGAGAAACTCGAGGAAATCTGCAGATGCTGGAAATTCAAACAACACACACAAAATGCTGGTGGAACACAGCAGGCCAGGCAGCATCTATAAGGAGAAGCACTCTTGACGTTTCGGGCTGAGACCCTTCGTCAGGACTTCCCAGAATGTCGACAGTGCTTCTCCTTATAGATGCTGCCTGGCCTGCTGTATTCCACCAGCATTTTGTGCGTGTTGTCAATGAGAAACTATCATTTTTCAAGGCTTTGCCTTTTGAAGTTGGCATCTATCACTTTTTTTTAAACTTTGTTACGCTCTAGGGAAAACAGCAAATCTGGACCACACAGGTTGAGATACAGTCAGAGAGCTCAAGTCAAGAATACAGTAACAATTGAGAAGATCTTCTAAGTATTGCTGACAGTGGGTGTTGACTGCCTCTCAGTACTTGATAGGTTCTATTTTGGCTTTTGTGAGTATTTTAGCTATGACAGCACCAAAGAATCTATGCACATCATAACTGTCAAGGAGGTAAGTAACCACCTTTTTCTATCCACCAATAATTCTTTAATTAAAGCGGTTTTCTGCTGGGCTCTGCCTCCAGGTGCCCAGAGGGCTGCTTTTCCCCTTGAGGCAAGGTGGTATCTCCAACACAAATATCAAGTCAAGTCACTTTTATTGTCATTTCGACCATAACTGCTGGTACAGTGCATAGTAAAAATGAGACAATGTTTTTCAGGACCATGGTGTTTCATGACACAGTACAAAAAAACTAGACTGAATTACATAATTTTAAAAAAGCCTTGCTTTGCAGTTAATAGCACATGGATCACAAGATCATGCTTATCAAACCAGAAGAGGTACTTCCTGAAGTGGGTTTGTGTCACAAATTAATTAGATTGGCATGTTGGACCTCATGACCCTCTTGTTCACTCTAAAATAAAGCCTGCACACCATGTGCTCTAACCCTGGAATCTATGAATGGGTTCTGCTACACCAAGCCTGGGAGAGACAAATCGATCCTCATGGGTAAACTTTAAACATCAGGGAGAGAAAAGATGCAACACTCTAACAAGGAGTGATCAGCAAAAAGGGAGCTGGGAAAGCCAATTCCAAGAGGAACCTCTTCCTGACAAAGTACTTGGAGAACCGTCATACACTATCCAATACCACATTTATCCACAAGCTCAAGAGCTAATAGTTACACACTGATCCAGGCATTGGCATGTTATAGTCAGAGGAACGCAGTAAGTTAACTGACCCTTCAGCCCACCCAGTCTGTGTTGATAAGTTTCCACCCGGATTCTACTTCTCACCAACTTGCTGGGGATGGTTTACATTTTCCGCAACTTTACGTATCTATGGGATGTTGAAGAAAACTGTGACACCTGGGGAAATCCCACGCAGGCACAGGCAGGACGTGCAAATTCCACACAGACAGCACTCTAGGGAAGGATTGAACCAGGGTCTCTAGCACTGTGAAGCCACAGCTCTACTATCTGCGCCTCTGTTAGACGATGTACTCAAAGTTCAAAAGTTCAAAGTAAATTTACTATCAAAGTACATATATGTCACCATGTATTACCCTGTGATTTATTTTCTTGCAAGCATTTTCAATAGATACAGAGAAATGCAAAAGAAGCAATAAAAATCACGCACAAAGACTGGCAAACAACCAATGACAAACTGCAAATACAGAAAAAAAAAACAGATGAATAATGCAAGGACAACAAATCATACTTAAAACAAAATGTTTCTAATGCCTGATTGATGCTTGGCAATTTTCAGAATTTGTAAACCACTGAATCTGGGGATTGCATTCCTTTTCAACTATTTCACTTTCTTTAAGATAAAATGGTAGGTTAAAATTCCATCTAGCATTCTTCCAAGATACTTCAGTAGTTTATGTAATTTTCTGATAAGCAGTGTCCTGAGGGATATGCATCTGCATCAATCACACCATAACTGTTGGAAAGTCCGTGATTTAATCTTCTCTGTTATCTCCATCAGCAGGGCTGCAACAAAATATTTCAATAAGAAAATAGTTATTGGTCTCAAGGAGCCTATAGAGATAGCTCCTCTGTAACAGTGTCAAAATCAATATAACTTACAGCCAACAGGAGCCAAAGAATGTCCAAAGCATCTTAAGTCTACTCAAAACAATATCTGGTGTAATGGCAAATGACACAAAATCAGTCCCAAAATTGATAGGTTTAGAGTAAAGCTGGTATGAAAATTTCCATATAGATAGGCTAATTTTATCAAATTCATTGCTAAAACCTTGGCAGAATTGACTGTAGTTGTGTGCATACCCTCGGGATATTTTACCACAATAAGAATTTTGATGTATGACTTGTTTAGAATTTGCATTGCTGAAAATCATTAAGTTTGCTTTATCTGAGCCCAAAATAATCTGGACTATTGAAAAGAATCAAAAAAACTTCAGATACTGCCTATTAGTCTAAAAGTTCAGTTCATGAATGGGAAAGTTCTTCCAACTCATGGGTCAGTTATATTCCAAACAGAATTGGAAAATATTTTCCTTCACGCTCCTTCAGTGGAGGGCTTGAGTTTAAGTGACACGAGTTAAAAAACTTGTGTTGGCAACAAGAAACCAACAAATGAGAATTGAACAGAGAGATATTAACCGGGAATTGGTGATGACAAAAAAACATTGTAACTTAGCAACTATGAAAATGTACAAAGAACAAAATGTAGGAGGGCATGAAAAAAACAGGGGAGAAAGAAATGAAAAGTAGGAACAATGAACTAATATTTATGTGAACAACAAGTGGAAGCATCCATTCACCTTCCAGAGAGAGTGAAAAATTATATTCTCACAACATATTGATTTATTAAATAGTTACTTAATATTTGTCTGTGCCTAGGAAGAAGAGGAAATGTTGACGCCAGTTATCAGATTTCCAGTGATAGCAGTGCAAGCAGAAAATCCAAAAATAACTCAGGATACATAGTTACAGAGAGAGACAGAGTACCATTTTGTTTCACAAAGAGACTCAAATACATTACTGAGAATTAAAAACAGTTTCATAATGTTTTTCAAAAGCACTAGTAGACAAGTTAAGGATGAATAAATAAACGTGTAATACCCATGTTAAGGAAAATTTCTTGAAATAATCTGCATTGATCCATGACTAAAATATGTATCAGGTATGATTTCTTCAATGACTTTGCATAGATATAGGAATGGAAGTATGCTTAATTATACTACTCTCTTCCTCACATCCTCCCCTAAATATTATAAAATATTTAGGAAACTTAAGGGACAAATTAATAACATTACAGTACATGGTTGACAGGAAGGCAGTGGAGAGCTAGCCAAGCAGCCAAGACAAATGTAAAGATTTTGAAAGAAAGACTGGCTTGTAATATGGGCAACCAATGACAAGGATCAGAATCAGATTTAATCACTGGCATACGTCATGAAATTTGTTAATTTTAAAGCAGTACAGTGAAATACATGATGTATAAGTCTAGAGAAAAAACTGAGTTACATTAAGTATACATATGTCTATTAAATAGTTAAGTTAAAATAAATATTGCAAAAAAAAAACAGAAATAAGGAAGTAGTGAGATGATATTCATGGCTTCAATGCCCATTTAGGAAACGGACGGTAGAGAGGAAGAAGCTGTTCCTGAATTGCTGAGTGTATGCCTTCAGGGTTCTGTACCTCCTGTCCAATGGTAACAATGAGAAGAGGACGTGCTCTGGGTGATAGGTGAAGCCAGGTGGTTGGAAAGATAAAAGGCTCAAGAAGGAATTTGATGGGAGTGCAGAGTGGACCAAAGGAGAAAGGAGGAGGAGGCCCAAGGGGTGGTGGTGATAGGCAGGTGAGAAGAGGCAAGGGGCCAAAGAGGGAAATAGAAACAGATAGGAGAGGGACGGATTTTTTTTAAACTGAAAGGAGAAATCAATACTCATGCCATCAAGTTAAAGGCTACCCAGCTGGAATATAAGGTGTTGCTCCTCCACCTTGAGCGTGGCCTCATCACGGCACAAGAGAGGGGTCCGACATGTTGGAATGTCTGGCAGAGGATCAGAGTTTGGATCCCTAAGTACTCCGAAAATACTGAGGACTTGGGGATAGAGAGCAAAATCTTCAATTATGCATATTTTACTAAAATTTGAAAGCAATGAGAATATACTTTTTATATGGATAGTTAGGTCAATAGCTGTCAGACTATAAGCGGAACAAAGAACCCATACAAGAAGAGTCTAGACAGTTAATAAGCTGTGAAAAAAGAATCATATTGATTCTTTGGGAGCAAGTGAAAGGTTATTATAGAATGAAAGTGAAAAAGATCTCAGGGTCTATTTGTGCTCTCAGGATTGCTACCCATACCATTTGCAGGTGAGGCCATAAATAGGAAGATCATATAGTTTAACACATGGCTAAGGAGTTGACGTAGAAGGGAGGGCTTCAGATTTTTAGATAATTGGGCTCTCTTCCAGGGAAGGTTGGGCCTGGACAGAAGAGATGGCTTGCACCTAAAATGAAGCAGGACTAGTAGAGTGGTCATGGAGGCAGTTGTTGTTAAGACCCCTGACAAAGTCAGGAAGCAACAGGTTGAGTATGGTGTGACTAATGTTCTGAGTTGCATATATTTAAATGCAAGTAGTATTGTATAAAAAGCAGATGAGCTCAGGGTGTAAATCAACACATGGAATTATGATATCTTATCCATTAGTGAGACCTGTTTGCAGGAGGGGCAGGACTGGCAGCTCAGTATTCCGGGGTTCCGCTGTTTTAGGTATGATAGAGCTGGAGGGATTAAAAGGGATTACAAGTCAGAGAAAATATGGCAATGCTCAGTCAGGACTGACTGAAGAACTCATCTAGTGAGGCTTTACGGGTGGAACTAGGAAATAAGAAAGGCATGACCATGTTAATAGGGCTATATTAAAGACCATCCAGCAGTCCGCAGGATTTAGAGGAACAAATTTGTAGAGCGATCATAGACTGATCCAAAAAACATGAACTTCCCACATAATAATCAGTACATTGAAGTCTAATGAGAGTGTGCAATATTTCATCTCCTATTAGGGAATAAGAGAGGGCAGGTGACAGATGTTTGTGTAGGGGAACACTTTGCCTCTAGTGATCATAATGCCATTAGTTTCAAGGTAATTATGGGAAGGTTAGATCTGGTCCTTGGGCTGAGATTCTAAATTGGAGAAAGGCCAATTTTGATGGTATCAAAAAAGATCTAGCAAGTGTGGATTAGACAAAACTGTTTTCTGGCAAAGGTGTACTTGGTAAATGGGAGGCCTTCAAAAGTGAAAGTTTGAGAGTACAAAGCTTGGATGTGCCTGTCAGAATAAAAGGAAAGGATAACAGATTTAGGGAACTTTTGTTTTGAGAGATATCGAGGCCCCGGTTAAGAAAAAAAAAGAAGGCGCATAGCAAGTATAGGCAGGTAGAAACAAAACAGACACTTGAGGAGAATAAGAAATTCAAGAGAATACTTTTTTTTATTAGTTTTTTTTTATACATTTTCTACATAACTACAGATTTTTAAAAAACCCAGATCAAAATGAAGAACATTGATACAGTGCAAAAATATACAATAATAATATGATACAAAGAAAGATAATTGAGAAAACACCCAAATTGAAGACATGTAAAATTAGTATCCTCCCCAAGCCCCGCAACAAAAAAACACTCCAGACCAAACACAACACAATATAGAGAATATAAATCAGGACAATCAAACCCCCAAAACTGTAAATACACTTAGCAACAGAAGATATTAATGCCTACTACCAAAAAAAAAAGGAGCTGAAAGCAAGGGACCAAAAAAAAACCTTAGTTAAGAGGAAGGTTATGAAAGTACTCAATAAAAGGTCCCCAGACCTTATGGAACTTTAAGTCCGAATTAAGAACTGAATAATGAATTTTTTCAAGGTCTAAGCAGGCCATAATATCATTAAGCCATTGAGCATGCGTGGGCAGGGCAACATCTCTCCATCTGAGAAGGATTAAACGTCTAGCCAGGAGAGAGGCAAAAGATAATATTCGACACTTAGTCGAACTCAGACGTAAATCTGTCTCACCCAGAAACCGAACAAAGCAATTAAAGGGTTAGGTTCTAGGTGGTGATTCAGAATATACGATAACGTTACGAAGACATCTTTCCAAAATTTCTCCAAGCTAGGACAAAACCAGTACATATGAATGAGAGAGGCCTCGCCCCTTTTGCATTTATCACAGAGAGGACTAATATTAGGGTAAAATCGAGATAATTTAGATTTAGACATATGGGCTCTATGAACAATCTTAAACTGTAAAAGACAATGGCGAGCACAAAGAGAGGTTGAATTAACCGATTTGAGAATCGAGTCCCAAGTCTCATCAGATAAGCAGGTATTTAAATCATGCTCCCATGCCATTTTAATTTTATCCACAGGGGCACGTCGTAAGGCTGCTAATTTATCACGAATAAATGATATTAAACCTTTACCTAGTGGATTAATAGAAAGAAATAAGTCCATAACATTTTTCTCAGGCATTTCAGGGAAGTTAGGAATTAAAGGAATAATAAAGTGTCTAATTTGGAGATATCTTAAAAAAAATAAGCATTGGGCAGATTGAACTTAGCAGAGAGCTGTTGAAAAGAAGCAAAGCGATTATCAATGAAAAGATCTTCAAAATGTCTAATGCCCTTTCTATACCAATCCTGGAATGCTGAGTCATACATAGTAGGTAAAAAAAGGTGATTATGTAAGATGGGGCTAGAAAAGGAAAAACCATGGAAACCATAACATTTCCTAAACTGAGCCCATATACGCAAAGTGTGTCTAACAAGAGGATTAACTATTAATCTGGACAAACTACTAGGGAGTACAGAGCCAAGAAGTGCAGAGATAGATAATTCTTTAGTGAAGCTCAACTCCATTGCCACCCAATTAGGGCACTCGGGTTGGCCATGGAAAAAAGACCAAAAGGTAGCACAACATATATTGGCTGCCCAATAATATAAACAAAAGTTAGGTAAAGCCATGCCACCCTCTTTTTTAGATTTTTGGAGATAAACTTTATTAATTCTAGAGCGCTTATTCTTCCACAGATATGACAAAATAATAGAGTCTAAGGAATCAAAAAAAGATTTAAGAATAAAAATTGGGATTGATTGAAATAAGTATAAAAGTTTAGGGAGAACATACATTTTAACAACGTTAACATGACCTACCAAAGACATAGATAGAGGTGATCATTGTAACAGACTCTGTTTTATAGTATATGAAAGATTGGCAAAATTTTCACGAAAGAGATCTTTAAACTTCCTTGTGACTGTAATCCCAAGATAAGTAAATTGATTATGAACTACTTTAAAAGGGAGATCACGAAATGTTAATTCTTGTGCTTCTTTATTAATTGGGAAAAGTTCACTCTTATGTAAATTAAGTTTATATCCAGAGAACTGGCTAAACTGGTCAAGAAGTGAAAACATTGGAGATAAGGATGTAGACGGATTTGAAAGAAAAAGTAATAAGTCATCAGCATAAAGAGAAACTTTATGCTCAACACCCCCTCTCCAAATCCCAGTAAATTCAGGACAATTTCGAAATGCTATCGCCAAAGGTTCTATAGCCAAATCAAAGAGAAAGGGACTTAAAGGGCATCCCTGACGGGTGCCACGTTTGAGGTTAAATAACTGGGATTTCTGAAAATTAGTTAAAACAGAGGCAGTAGGACACAAATACAGCAATTTGATCCAAGAGATGAAACTTTGACCAAAGTCAAATTTTTCTAAAACTGCAAAAAGGTAGTTCCACTCTATACGATCAAATGCTTTCTCCGCATCGAGGGAAATAACACATTCAGGAATCCCAGTTGGAGGTGAGTATAAAATGTTAAATAAACGCCGAATGTTAAAAAAGGAAGACGGTTTTTAATAAAACCAGTTTGATCATCAGAAATAATAGAGAGAATAACAATTTCTAATCTATAAGCCAAAACTTTGGCCAAGATTTTAACATCAACATTAAGCAAAGAAATCGGCCTATACGAGGAACACTCTGTTGGGTCTTTACTCTTTTTTAAAGAAAGAATAATAGATGCCTCATTAAAAGAGGGTGGCAATTTGCCATAATTAAACGAGTCAGATAATACTGGGAGTAACTGAGGATAAAGAAGTGAAGAGAATGATTTATAAAATTCTACGGGGAACCCATCAGGTCCAGGAGATTTCCCTGAAGACAATGCAGAAATTGCAAAAGATATTTCTTCTGATGATATAGGCACATTAAGTTTGGCTTTAGAATCAGATGAAAGCGAAGGAATATTCAGATTATTTTTAAAATGATCAACAGAGATATTGTCATTCAAAGATTCAGAGGAATAAAGTCAAGAATAGAAATTTTTAAATGCGTCATTGATTTCTAAATGATCCGATGTAAAGTCTCCATTCTCCTTCCGGATCTTTGTAGTATGTTGTTTGGCTTTGGAACGCCTCAGCTGATTGGCTAGAAATTTACCAGATTTGTCACCATGAATATAAAAGTGACTCTTACTTTCAAGAAGTTGGCGTTCGACAGGTTGAGTAGACAGAAGATTAAATTTAGTTTGAAGTTCTACACGCTTCTTCTATAGTTCAGGATTCTTAGTTTGAGCAAATTCAAGAGAATACTTAAGAAATAAGTCTGGAGGGAAAAAGATTGTTTGAGGTTGCACTAGCAGACAAGGTGAAGGAGATTCTTATAGGCTTCTACAGATGTGTTAAAAGCAAAAAGATTGCAAGGGACAAAATTGGTCCTCTGAAAGAACAAAATGGTCATCTATGTGTGGAGCCAGAAGAGATGGGGGAGATCTTAAATTGATGCTTTCTATTTACTTGGGAGACAGATACAGAGTCTACAGATGTGAGGTAAACTAGCAGCAACGTCATGGACCCGATATAAGTCACAGAGGAAGAGGCATTTGCTGTATTGAGGCCTGATAAGGAGTTCCCTCTGACCCTGTGGGAGGCAAGTACAGAAATTGCAGGGGCCCTAGTAGAGATATTTAAATGATCCTTAGAGGCAGGTAAGATACCAAAGGATTGAAAGATAGCTAATGATATTCCGCTGTTTAAGAAAGACTCTAAGAATAAACCAGGACATTAGTACTGACATCAGTAGTGAGAAAGTTATTGGAAGGTATGCTAAGAGACAAGATATATGACAATTTGGATAGATAGTGAATGATTGGAGATAGTCAGCCTGGTTTGTACGTGGCAAGTTGTGTCTAACCAACCTTACAGAGTTTTTCAAGGATATTACTAGAAAAGTTAATAAAGTGAGGCAGTGATGTTGTCTACATGAACTTCAAGGATTTGACAAGGTCCTATATGGTAATTGATCAATCAGTCACTTCACATTCAAAATAAGACAATAAATTGGATTAGACATTGGCATCGCAGGAGAAGACAATGAATGGTAGTAGACGGTTGCTGTGTTATGTATGTATGTAAAAAACTTCAATTCCCAATGGGCAACATGAGCGGTTCATCCAGAACTGAAAGTTTCAATGGTGACCAGGTCGCACGCGCTCAGTGTTGAAAAGTAATTCAGTAATAAGATGTTCTAGCATTTACTCACACCAAGTTTGACTTTATTAAGAACAAAGATAACAGTTGCCTCTCTGACTGGAGGCCTGCGACAAGTGGAGTGCCACAAGGATCGGTGCTGGGTCTGTTGTTGTTTGTATTCTATAATCAACAATCTGGGTGATAATGTGGTTAATTGGATCAGGAAATTTACAGATTACATCAAGTCTGACCTTGTCATGGACAGCAAGGAAGACCATCAGAGCTGCAGCAGGATCTAGGCCAGATGGAAAATGGGCTGAAAAAAATAGCAGATGGAATTTAATCAGACAGATGTGAAGTGTTGCACTTTAGGAAGACCAACCAGGGTAGGTTTTACAGTGAGTGGTAGGACACTGAGGAGTGTGGTAGAACAAAGGGATCTGGGAATACAGGTCTATTATTCATTGCAAGTGGCTTCACAGATAGATAGGGTCATTAAGAAAGTTTTTTTGCACATTGGCATTCATAAATCAAAGTATTGAGTACCGGAGTTTAAGATCTATGAGGCATTAGTGAGGCTTAATTTGGAGTATTATGTGCAGTTTGGGTCATCTACAAACAAGAAAGATATAAATGAGATTGAAAGAGTGCAGAAGAAATTCACAAGGATGTTGCTGGGGCTGGAGGATCTGAGTTATAAGGAAAGATGGAATAGGTTAGTACTTTATTCCCTAGAACATAGAAGATTGAGGGGAGATTTGATAGGGGTGTACAAAATTATGAAGGGTATAGATAGGGCAAATACAAGCAGGCTTTTTCCACAGAGGTTGGGTGAGGCTACATCTAGAGGTCATGGGTTAAGGGTGAAAGCTGAAATATTTAAGGGGAACATGAGTGAGGGGAAACTTCTTCATTAAGAGGTGAGAATGTGGAACAAGCTGCCAAAGCAAATGGTGGATGTGATTTCAATTTTGGTTTCAACATTAAAGAGACGTTTGGATAGGTACATGGATGAGAAGGGTATGGAGGGCTATGGTCTGGCTGCAGGTCAATGAGATGAGACAGTTTAAATAGATCAGCCAGACTAGGTGGGCCAAGGGGTCAGTTTCAGTGTTGTAGTTCTCTAAGATTCTAAATTGTAGGTCAAAACAAAACACTAAACTGTGTGAACTCACAACAGTTTATGCAGCATTTGTGCAGACAAAAAATTAACAGTTCAGTTACAAGACCATTCATCGGGACTGGGAACGAGAGAAATCGAGTTAGTATTAATTTTTCCTGGATGGGGGTGTAGGGGAGTGCTGGACAGGACAGAAGGACTACCTCTGAAAATGTGGGACCAGCATTGTTGTGGTGATATATGGTTCATGGCCTATTTGGTTGATGGATTAATGAAAGAAGCTGGGAATAAATAACAAACAAAGGGCCATGGATAACTGAACAGTACGAGGGAATTATACACGTTGCCCAGCAGATCAGGCAATGTCAATGGAGGGAGTAAAACTAAGTTAGTAGTACTAGATATAGATAAAATGAAGCAGCCAGTTCTGATGTACAGAGGTCAGTTACCACAAGATCATAACATATAGCAGCAGAATTAGGCCATTTGGCCCATCGAGTCCACTCTGTCATTTCATCATGACGGATCCATTTCCTTCCCAGCCCCAATCTACTGCCACTTTTCTGTAACCCTTCATATCCTGACTAATCAAGAATCTCTCAACCTCTGCCTGAAGTGTTCGCAGTGACTTGGCCTCCATAGCCACCTGTGGCAATGAATTCCATCGATTCATCAATCGCTGCCTCAAGAAATTCCTCCTCAAATCCATTCTAAATGTATGTGCCTCTATTCTGAGGCTCTCTGCTCAGGTCCTAGATCGGGGGTCGGCAACCCGCGGCTCCGGAGCCACATGTGGCTCTTTTAGGTCTGTGCTGCGGCTCCCTGTTGCTTTGGGAAATAATTGGTTGTGGCGACCCTTTTCCTGGCACATCCGAACCGACTCACAATAAGATAGCCTACGGGGGTTTGCGAGCACAGAGCTTTGGAGCCTCTGCGCCATGGGGGGGGGGGGGCAGGTTGAGGGAGGCTTAAAAGTGAGGCTGAAGATTTCGAATAAAGTTTTTTTCCTTCGACTGCAGTTACCGACTCCGTGTCGTAATTTTAGCGCTGCGTGTAGCACACCGCTACATGGTCAGTATTTAATTAATATGTTTTTTATGTTAGTTTGTTAGTTTTTGAAATGTAAATCTAAATTTGAAGATTATGGTGATCTTGTACAATCTAAATAAGACGTTGTGGCGGGCGACCCATTTCCTGACACATCCGAACCGGCTCACAATTAGCCAGCGTTCAGGCTAAGGGAGATAGCCTACGGGGGTTTGTGAGTACGTGTCTTTTGCAGCATCCGCGCCCATGGGGGGCGGGTTGAGGGAGGCTTAAAAGCAAGGCTGTTTAGTTCGAATAAAGCTATCTTTGACTGCAGTTTACTGACTGCGTGTAGCAACCGCTACAACGTGTTTTTATCGCTGGCTGTCCAGAGGGGAGGTGCTGAAACGCTTTGTCGCGCGTCTGGAAGAAGTGAAAACTTTCCTGGGCAGC
This sequence comes from Hypanus sabinus, assembly GCF_030144855.1. Taxonomy (NCBI): domain Eukaryota; kingdom Metazoa; phylum Chordata; class Chondrichthyes; order Myliobatiformes; family Dasyatidae; genus Hypanus; species Hypanus sabinus. The sequence goes on from NC_082709.1 coordinate 43,484,524, forward strand.
AAAGGGCTCAACTTTCCTGAGCTGGAACAGCCAGAGTGGCTGGAAAAGCTACACTTCATGGTAGACATGACAGCGCACCTGAACACGCTGAACACAGCTCTTCAACGGGGTAAGGACGTACAGCCCTGCACATGTTGGGGGATGTTTTGCATTCGAGCGCAAGTTGACGTTGCTTGCCAGAGATTTACAGAAAGGCACATTGTCTCACTTCCCCAATTTGAGAGAGTTCAAACAATGTCACGACATGATAAATTCGGAGTATTTACATTCTGCAATCATCGCAATGCAAACATCGTTTGGGAAACGCTTCTGTGAGTTCAGAGAGGAAAAAAACACATTATCCTTCCCGGTCACTCCCCTAAGCATCGATCCATCCCTACTGAATACGACTGCATTGTCAGGTGTGAGTCAACCTGAAGAAGTATGATAAATATTTTAATTGCGTATTATTTTACGTATATTCATATGTTTTCATTGTTCAGTGAAATAGTCCTTTTATTTTTCAGGTTGACAGCTGGCTGACGTTATTTTTGGTTTGCTGCTGGCGGCAAATTTAAGTTTGGCGTTTTTCATAAATACAAGAAGGACTCAAATAGACGTTGAGTATTTTACTTAAAAGTAACCTTCAACCCAACGTCTTTTTTTCGGAGTTCAAAATGTTTTTGTTGCATGCAGAAATGTAATTTCGTTTTCTCTGCAGGAGTTCATCAATTTCATAAATGCAACACATTATAGTTTATTTATACATAGCATAAAGGCAAAACAAAACGTTGTATGCAGTGTTATTTCATTTTAAATGTCAAACGGGTTTTGCGGCTCCCAGTGTTTTCTTTTCTGTGGGAAACGGGTCCAAGTGGCTCTTTCAGTGGTAAAGGTTGCTGACCCCTGTCCTAGATCCTGACCATAGGAAACATCCTCTCCACATCCACCCCTGAGGCTTTTCAATAGTTAATAGGTTTCAATAAGATCCTCCCTCGCATTCTTCTGAATTCTAGTGAGTACAGGCACAGAGACAACAATTGGTCTTCATTTGGTAACCCTTTCATTCCCGTGAACCTCCTCTGAACCCTTTCCAATGTCAACACATCCTTTCTTAGATAAGGGGCCTAAAACTGTTCAAAATACGCAAAGTAAACTTACCAGAGCCTTATAAAGCCTCAACATTACATCCTTGCTTTTATATTCTAGTCCTCTCAGAATGAATGCTAACATTGCATTTGCACTGACTCAACCTGCAAATTAACCTTCAGTGAATCCTACATGAGGTCTCCCAAGTCCCTTGGCACAACAGATTTTTGAAATTTCTCCCCACTTATAAAACAGACTAAGTTTCTACTCCCTCTTTCAAAGTGCATGACCACACTCTTCCTGACACTGTATTCCATCTGCCACCTCTTTGCAAGAAAGCCATCCATTCCATCACCCAAATCATTGACATGTAATGTAAAAACAATCCGTCCCAACATCGACCCCTGGGGAACACCACTAGTCACCAGCAGCCAATCAGAAAAGGCTCCCTTTATTTCCAGTCTTTTCCACCTATCAATCAGCCAATGTTTTATCCATGCTAGAATCTTTCTGGTAATATCATGGGCTCCTAGCTTGTTAAGCAGCCTCATGTGTGTCACCTTGTCAAAGGCCTCCTGAAAATCAATCCATTGTCTATTCAGTTATTTCTTCAAAAAAATTCCAATGGATTTGTCACGCAAAGTTTTTCCTTAAGGAAACCATGCTGACCTTGGCGAATTTTATCCAAGTAACATCTGCATCCTTAACAATCAACTCCAACATCTTCCCAACCACTGAGGTCAAACTAACTGGGTATAATTTCTTTACTTCTGCTTCTCTCTGAAACAGACCTGTTACCTGAAACTGTTCAATAGAGTCCAAGAGGAGCAAAGTGTCAGACAAAAGACGAAGTGCTGTTCTTCAAGCTTATAATGGGCCTCATTAGAAAAATAATGGAAACTGTAAGCAGACCAGTCATTGTGGGGGCAGAATGGAGAATTAAAGTGGAAGGCAACCACAAGCTCGAGGGATGGCCCTGTGGACTGAATGCAGATGTTCTTGGTGACCCGATCTGTACTGACTTCGCCAATGTTGAGAAGACCACACGGTGAGCAGCAAATACAACACATCACATTGGAAATAACACAGATGATTCGCTGCATCACCTGAAAGTACGGCTTGGACCTCTGAATGGTGGAAAGTGAAGTAGCAAAAAGACGTGATGTATTCCATGCAAGTTCAAGAGAAGTGCAGTGAGTATATGAGTGCTTGGCAGAAAATGAAGAGCAGCCCACAGTTACAAAGGGACTTTGAATGATGGGGGGGGTGGGTGGGGGGGGGGGGAAGCCGTGTCTTCTTGTGGGATCACATTGAAGACAGCAGAATGATCAAGTGAAGGAAGAATATGGAAGTTAGTAGCAAGGAAAGTGAAGACCAGAGGAATTATTTCCTTAATCAGTCCAGAAGAGAAGGTTTAGGAAATAGGCAAGAAATTAATTAAAACTAATTTGTTTCCTCTTTTCTCTCTTCTGCCCTTAGATCAGTTCAATGAAGGGTCACAACCCAAAACGTTAACTGTCCATTTCCCTCCACAGATGCTATCTGACTGACCCGCTGAATTTCTCCAACAGTTTGCCATTTGCTCAAACAATGCAAGTGTTTTTAAGACAGAGATGGAAGTTTTGGGAAAAAAGTGGGATGAGGAAATGGTAAGGAGATAAGTAGCTACATTTGATTGACAGTAACACACACAAAATGCTGGTAGAACACAGCAGGCTAGGCAGCATCTAAAGGGAGAAGCGCTGTCGACGTTTCGGGCCAAGACCCTTCGTCAGGAGATGCTGCCTGGCCTGCTGTGTTCTGCCAGCATTTTGTGTGTGTTGTTGTTTGAACTTCCAGCATCTGCAGATTTCCTCGTGTTTGATTGACAGTGGCTTGGATTTTGTTTTCCTAAATCTTCTGTAATTTCACATGAGTATTTTTAATTCAGTCATTCCATTTTTATCACACTTCCTTCCTTCCTTCAACTGATAAAGCCACTGACTAAACAATTTGCTCTTTAACCTCTGAAGCTGGATATTAGGAATACTTTCAACTATATTATATATGCTGATAGTCAAGACCAAGACCAGGGTAAAAATCTTACACTAATTGAACATATTGAAATGTATTTACTAAGTGAGATTAATATTGCAATTTATTATAACATTACTGCAACATGCAAGATCATTCTAATGCTTTTCCATTTGCCATTATTAGTTCCTGCTCTGACTTGAGTGAAAAGAGCATTTTCCTCACAAAGGGAGAGGCTGAAAACTAACACAACTTGATAAACTGAATGCTAAATTTCCAGTAGTAATGAATTAGAAGCTCATTGTAAATTTCAACAGAAATGATATCACTGTTTAAAAAGTGGATCCTTCAAATGCCAATGTCCATTTAAGCAAATACAGCACAACTAAGAAAGATTTTTTTAAATCATTAAGGGTACAAAATGCACATAATTCAGAAATTGTACACACTGGGACAAAAAGGATTTCAGCAATAGTATCAATATACAGGCGTCCCCTCCTTTACAAAGACAGAGCGTTCCTATGAAACGTTTCTTAAGCCGAAATGGCGTGAAGCGAAGGACCATTAATTTATATGGGAAAAATTTTCGTAGAAGTGAAAATCCTCTGTAATGCGAGAAAAGGTTACTAATGTAGGTCTTTTGTAAAAGCGAAGTAAGCGAAGTAGCGTAACGCGAACATTCGTAAAGCAGGAGACACCTGTAATAAATAAGATTGCAGAATTGATATAAAAACATTAACTTGATGGTTGTTTTTCTCTACATTCAAAGGACTGTTGCCACATGAGATCATTTTCATACGATTTAAATCATTGCTTTGACTTTCAATCACACTGATCTCCACAGGAAAATTCTGTAAGTGTCAATTAAGGCATTAAATTGCATATTTTCAAGATTACTTCAGCCTCCTCAAATCAAAAGGAGTACTCCCTAGAATGGTTAAAAAACTTAATCTAATACTCGACCAAACAGAGAACCATAAAGGTATTAAGCATAGAAATGGGTCCTGTGGCTCACCACATTCATGCCAACCTTTTGCACACACTAGGTTCCTATCCCTCCATGCCTTCCCTACTTAAATGCCTTTTCGAAATGCCCCTTAAACGTAACCATTGTATCTGACTCAACTACCTCACCTGACAGCAAATCCCTGATATCAGCCATTCGCTGTTCAAAATGGTTAAAGCTCCTTCCTCATCCCCTTGTTCTTGCAATCCTGACCAAGAGCAAAAGATTCTGATTATTTACCCTATTCCAGCTTCTTACAATTTTATGCTGTTTACTCTTTTCCATCGCTGTTGCCTGACCTGCTGGGTTCCTCCAGCACACTGTTGTGTTGCTTTGGATTTCCAGCATCTGCAAGTTTTCTCATGTTTATAGACCTCAACCAGATCACCCCTTGGATGTCTATACTCAAGGAAATCAACCCTGTTTATCTAATCTCTCCCTACAAGTTCTAAACTTACCTTCAAATTTGAATATTGAGTTAATGGCTGAACTCTTAGCAATGCGGAGGAACAACAGGATATTGGGATCCACATGCATAGACCCCTCAAAGTTGCCGTGAAAGTTGATAGGGTTGCTACAAAGGCATACGGTGTGTTGGCTTTCACTTGGGGGGGGGGGGGGAAACTGAGTTCAAGACCTACGAAGTAATGTTGCAGCTCTATCAAACATTGGTTAAAGCACACTTGGTGAGAACATGGATAGGTTGAATGAGCTAGTAGGGCTTTTCTCAGGAGACCAGGAGGATGACAGGCAATAGAGGTGTGTAAGTTAAGGGATCAAGTGGATAACCAGTGACTTTTTCCGGGGCGGAAGTAGCTAATAGCTAATAACAGGGGGACATAATTTTAAAGTGACTGGAGGAAAGTATGGGAGGGGGAATGTCAGAGTCAAGCTTTATTACACGGAGTGCTGGGTGTATGGAACACTCCGCCAGGGTGGGGGTATAGGCAATTACATTAGGGACATTTAAGAAACTCTTAGATAGGCGTATGTATAATAGACACAAAGAGGCTGTGTAGGAAGGAAGGGTTAGATTGATATTGAGTAGATTATAAGGTTGCACAACATAGTGGGCCACAGGGCCTGTACTGTGCTGTTGTTCTATGTACCTGCAATTCATTCAGAGACACAATGAACAAGGGTTCTCCACAGCAAATAACTGATGATCTAATTCACAATCTTACACTGAATTATTTGCTAAATATCTTGTGCCAGTCTCCTCTCCTCTCACATTGTTCCATCAGCCTCTTTATCTTCTGTCCCTACATATCACCTACAAGCTGTCAGCTCCCAGCTCCACCCCTCCGTCTCCCCCACTTGCCCAGAATGGCCCCCCTCACCCGGATTCACCCACTGCCAGCCAGCCCTTGCCTCACTTCTACATAGTGGCTCTCTGTCCTCAACAAGCACTTTCCCAATGCAGGGTCCCAATCCAACATATTAACAGTCCTTCTGCGGTCACCCATACTGCCTGACCCACTGAGGTTCTCCAGGTGTTTGTTGTCACTTGTTCCAGGTTACAATATCTGCAGCCTCTTGTGCTTAGGAGTGCTTGCAGGGTAATTGAGAGGACGATATCATCCACGAGGGCAAGAGAAAAAATAAATGCTAGGATGTAGCAGCCTACAGCTAAAAGAATTAAAACACAACTTAAGGTTTTCAGGTATACCCTTCACTTGCACTCAGTTCTGTCTGAAGATCACACTTGGAGAGGTCACGCATTTCTCAAGTGCTGATTGAAAGGCAGAGGTGAGATTTTACCATCAGCTTTTGTCAAGGACAACAGAAATCTTACTTAATTTCAATAGCGCAAAGTATCTGAAACCTTGACTGTTCCATCAGCTGCTGATATCCAGGACAAATGTGCAACAGCCCAGAAGTACCACCTCTCAGACAGCAGAAGATCTAGCACAAGTCCATTTTGAAGGAATGCATGCAGTTTGCCACAAATACAACATTAACGTCATCGATGGTCGGGCTCATATCATTAGCCAGTTTCCCCAGCATCTCTGAGGCTTGTTAATACTTTCATAAGCCAGTCTGGCAGGTCCCCAGCACAACGATCCAGAAAAGCTCAGTCTCTCAAGTTTTGCTTTGATGGCAGCCCCACTCAGTGGGGTGTAGAGCATGAGTGGGCAGGTGGTACATCGATGGTACTTTGTAGACCAGATAACAACAATCCCTCCTTGGCTTTCGTTCAGGACAAAGATCCTATTTAAGAAAGGGTATGCCTGGCAGTAAGAATATTAGCTTATCAGCCACATACCGAGTAAACCCCATTAATGGGATTTGGAGTGTCACCAGTAGTATAGACTTTGCATGTATTGTTACCCAAGTCTAGTTCCGCCCCGTAATGGTTACTGTAAGATAATTCACTCCTACCCCCATAAAGCGGCTTTTTATTGGGGGAGCTGCAGAGAGGTTATGCAATCATTGCAAGTACCTGATACTGTCCCTCAGAACAGTTGCACTGACAAGAGTCATTCCTATGGGCAGCACAGTCCTGTTCTCCCTTTACAGTTCTAGTTTAAGTATCAAAGTAAAACACAGAATCAAAGTTACTACCCGTACGATTCAGGGTATCAGCTTCATTGGCAGTGTATGTACAGCTCTCTAGAGCACACCTAACAACCTGATTGGTTAGTATGGGACACATATTCATAGCTAAGGTGAATAAGTGTTAGGAGCATTAATGCATTAGGTCTCATTGCGCAATTTAGCTGAACTGTTTTTTTCAAAGCCCCATTCTGTCTTTCAGCTGGCCTATAAGATTGACAGTGGTAAGGGCAGGTGAAGTGTTGCTTACAGCATAAGGCTCTTGTTAGTTCCTATACAACTTTATTCCTAGGTTTGGGATCCCTGAGAAAAATCTCTTAAGTCATACCGATCCTCACTTCATGGATAAATTCTCATAATAAAATTTAGCAACAGTTACAGCAACATTTCTCCGAGTTTGGTAAGCTTCTACCCATGGAGTTAACAATGCAATAACAAGTGCATAATCGCATCTCACACATTTAGGAAACTCCACAGTCAATTTTGAGAATATCCTTCAAGGGGAGGCTCAGCAACAGTAAATACCAGCAGTGACGTTCCAGGGAGCAACAAGTTCAAGCCACCGGATTCACAGAGTTCATATCACAACCGGAGATGTACAGAGCGACTTGGAGAGGAGTCTACACAAGAGTTTTGATGTCCATCCACCTAACCTGGGTGCAAGATTGGATCATTCAAGCACTGTGCTGATTTGCTGAGATCAAGAAAGGCTTCAGGCAGGGCAGCCCAGGAGTTTTGGGGCAACTGGACCCAGATCCCAGTATGTAGTATTACTTGGTGCTAGGACAATTTAAACAGCAGCCCAATTAGACTGGAAGCCTGAGTGTCATGTACAGAGGCGAGGTTTGGGCTGATTTCCCCCTCTCTGTCCCGCAAATTTTCATTTCTTTTTCTGTGGCTGTAAACCAATCTGACTGTTGTGAGTCTCTCCCCTGCTGGTGTGAAATGGGGGACCAAGGCTTGGCTTGGACCTACTCTGGCTGCTCTGGGAGCAGATCTGGGACTCGGTCTGGTTCGGGATGCTACTGGCTTCTATTTTTTTTGCATGATGTGTTTATCCCCCCATATCTCTCTCTCTGCGCAATAGTTTTTGGCTTTTTTTTTATAATTGGGTTATTCGAGCTTCTTGCTTTATGGCTGCCTATAAGCAGACAAATTTCAAGGTATACAATTTATACATTATTTGATAATATATGCTTTGAATCTTGAATCTTTGAATAACATCATATAGTTACTGCTACTTTTCTTGCTATGGTCAAGAATCCCTCATTTTCAATTATACTGATTATCCTTTATAGTCCTGCACAGAGTGCGTTTTAGTCCATAAAGTTCCTTCAGCCACTGAAGCATCACATTATAATTGTGCGAGTTCATCAAACTAATTTGGAATGTATTGACACCCTGATCACACTGGAGTACTACATGGCCATTAAAGATCCGCAGTTGCTGCCTTAGAAAAGGAGTCAGCTCGTTTGTTCCCTCCATTATTCCATCCTTCAGGTGAAATGACCAGAGGGAAACAAACACAACAGGGAGGAAGGCAGCTGTGCCATCTCAGACGTTATATGACATGCACACACCACATATCCACCAACTGTTTTTCCCTTTTAAGATCAGGAGGAAAAGCCCAAGAGAAGCTACAGACGGGCTTACAGCAGGTGGCACTTTACTACAGGCAGAATTTAAATTGTACAAGTTCTTAAGTACAGTTTGGAAACAGATAAATTAAAGTAAATTGCATAGTCTACGGTGCTGGTGGCAGTGCAAGTCGACACTGTTGTCAAAGTTTCCTTGGCCCGAGGGCATCTTCGAGCCTAGTGGCCAGGCAAACAAAAACATACCCCTTGCAGAAAGCCCTATGTTTACCTGTCTCGTGTCCATCATCCAAGATTGTTGGATTAAAGAACTTTAGAAAAAAAAATTGAGAATAGTATTATCTAAAAAACTGCACCATTCAAACCAAAAACTACAAGCCACCAGTAGGTCATATGAGCCACATGAGTATAAAGCAGGTAATGTTAAAGCCAAAATTTACAGTGAATTTTTAAGCAGAAGTTAATCTGGTAATGATTAGCCGAAATTTGGTTACTGTCAATTTGGTTAAATACAAAACAAAAAGTTAAGATAACATTCAAAGTGTATAAACAGCTATCATAATACTTTTAAAGCAACCAGTATAATATTGCAAAAGGCTATAATGGAGCAACCAGGAAGTCTCACACAAGTATTGTCCCCTTAACAGCTTTAATCCTTTGCTGTTTTAATTTATTTTGGTAAAATTGTAAAAACTCTCAATTTTACTTAACTCTCTCATCTCACACAAGTAGCAGTACACCTTTTCCTTTAACAATAAGTTGCAACTTGTTTACAATAACATTTATTAAGATCGGCACCCCCACTTCTAAAATTAACCCAGAAGGCCTTTGAAAACATTTGCATGAGTGTTCTATACATTCATTAACATCATTGGCATAAAATACACACTGTCGTATAAAAGACAATCTATAGTGTGAGGGAAACATTTTCTTAGAGCTCCAATAAGATCAGTTAAAGTACAATTAAATCAACATTTCGTGCATCCCCTCTGCAGCCCTGCACCTCCTGTCTCCTGTAGTTCGAATGGGAACCACCATCAGTGGCAGAGCTCCAGCTGTGCTGGCCTCATTGAGTACTTAATCAGTACCACTTGGTGAGAGCCTTGTTGAAACCATGCCTGGGGAAGGCAGGGGTACAGCATCTATATCTTCAGACTCTGGTGCTAATTGTTTGTCTCCCCCCCCCAAACACTGAGGTAGGCACTATTATGCTTTACAACACACACAAAACTCTAGAGGAACTTTGCGGGCACAGTACTGTATTATTCTCCAAACTTCTTGGATATCAAATTTGAATAGAAGCTACCTGATTAGTTAATTCCCAACTACAAATTTGAATGGAATGTCTCTTATCTATGGAAATTCAATGGAATTAGCAAACTGGTAAAGTAGAGCAGAGCACATGGGCTTCAGTTCTCTTCTCTCCTTGCCACATGGACCAGAAAGCATTGCAAACACCTACGAAGAGCAAAATAGGCAACAATAGCCATCCATTTCTCATGCCCTCTTGTGCACTCCTGAAAAAAAATGAAGGGATGCTTTAGACCCATCATGAAGTGCTACAAAGAACAACATATGAAAAGAAAGTATTGAAAATATGCAATCTCCGAATCATCATTTACAACTTAGTTTGCATGTTCCTCAGAGAAGTTCACACTATCGATGGATAATTTTGACCTTTATTTTAAGTAGGGCCACTAAGAGGTGGTTGCAGGAGGCACAGAAATGAGTATAGGTTTGCTTTGAGTAGGTGGACTGCGCCGTGTTCAAACACTCAGAGAGATCTGAAGGAATACACCATGGTTGTTACAGACTTTACTAAAACAGCTAGAGGTGAGTGTGTCCCAACTAAATCATTCAGTCTTCCCATATCAGAAGGCCTGGATGAATCATGAGATCCGAAATTTGCTGAGGACCAGATCCGAGGCATTTAAGTCTGGAGACCAAGAAAGCTACAAGAGGTGCAGGCATGATCTCCGGAAAGCCATCTCATGGGCGAAGTGGGGATTCAGGACGAAACTTGAATCAACGTGATGTGCGACAGCTGTGGCAGAGATTGAATGCCATCACCCCCGACAAAGTTAAATCAAGCGACATGGGAGAGAGCAGGGCTCCGCTTCCGGGTGAGCTCAATGCTTTCATGCTTGCTTTGACCATCAGAATATGGAAGAACCATCGCAAACCTCCAAATTGCCAGATGATAAGTTTGATTTCAGTATCTGAAGCTGGCTTGCAGGCTGATTTTCTTGAATCCAAGAAAAGCATCTGGACCAAACAGGGTACCTGGCCACATACTAAAGACCTGGGTCTACTGACTGGCTAGTGTGCTCACTGAGATCTTTGGCGAAGCAAGAGGTTAGTGCGTGGTACCCGCCTGCTACAAGTAGCTTCAAGTACATCAGTGCCCAAGAAGAGCATGGTGACCTCATTCAATGACTATCACACAGCTGAACTTACATCCATAGTGATAAAGTGTTTTGAGGAGCTGGTGATGAAACATATATATCAACTCCTGCCTGAGAAGTGACTTGGATTCACAAGTCAACAGCAAATGCCATCTCATTGGCTCTTCACTCAACCCTAGAATATCTGGACAGCAAAGATGCATACACAAGGACGCTCTTTATTGAGCAGAGCTCAGAATTCAATACCATCATCCCCTCAAAACAAATCAGTAAACACCAAGGCCTCAATACCTCCTTGTGCAATTGGATCCCAGATTTCCTCACTTAGACTCTAGTCTGTTCAAATTGGGAACAGCACTCCTCCACGGTGTCCATCAGCACCACAGGGCTCTGTGCTTAGCCACTGCTTAACTTGCTTTATAGCTATGACTGTGTGGCTAAGCACAACTCCAATACGATATTCATATTTGCTGATGACACCACTGTTGTGGACTGAATTAAAGGTGCTGATGAATCAGCATACAGGAGAGAGATTGAAAATCTGTCTGAGTAGTATCATAACAACCTCTCACTCAATGCCAGCAAGACCGAGGAACTGATTATAGGCTTCAGGAGAGGGAAACCATGAGCCAGTCAACATTGGAGGATCAGATGTGGAGAGGGTTAGCAACTTTAAATTCCTGGGTGATACTATTTCAGAGGAACTGTCCTGGACCTAGCACACAAGTGCAATTGTGAAGAAAGCACAGCAGCACCTCTACTTCCTCATGAGTTTGCAGAGATTCAGCATGACACCTAAAACTTATAGACGTGCAGTGGAGAGTACGTTGACCAGCTGCATCACTGCCTGGTATGGAAACACTGATGCCTTTGAATGGAAAATCCTTACAAAAGGTAGTAAAAACCCTCCCAACTACTGAGCACATCTACATGAAATACTGTTATAGGAAAGCAACATCCATCTGAGATCCTTGCCAACCTGGCCATGCTCCTTTCTCACTGGTAGAGGGTACAAGTGCTTCAGGACTCACACCACCAGACTGAAGAACAGTTACTACCCCACAACCATCAGGCTCTTGAACGAAGGGTTAACTACACTCACTTGCCCATTCGTTGAGATACTACCACAACCAATGATCTCACTTTAATGGCTATCTTGTTATTTCATGATCTCATTATTTATTGCTATTTATTACTTATGTTTGCAGTTTGTTGTCTTCTGCACTCTTGTTGATCTTTCACTAATCCTGTTATAGTAACTTTTTTATAGATTCTGCTGATTATGCCCACAGGAATCTCAGGGATGTATATGGTGACATATGTATTATGATAATAACATTTACAAGTGTACTTCAAAGTTCAAAGTAAAGTAACAGAATCACAAAGCTGAAGACCAGATTTAACGTCCAGAGTGCACACTGAGGGCTCCTAATCAAGAACTTCTTTGTACTAGCAGTCTTTATCATTTAAGTACAACTCCCATACTAAATCCCTTATGTCCTTCTCTTATCTCCACCTTTCCCAGTTCTGGTAGAAGGTCACTTTCCTGAAATTTTAATTCCGTTTCTATCTCAAGTATTTCTGCTTTTCTAGTTTAATCTGAATGTTCAGATGACAAAGGCTATGAGAATTGATTTAACTACATTACAAGATGTAAAACAAATTATAAGATCAAATTAGAGCTTTTAATTCTGGTTTTCATATCAAACTAAGTGCTGAAGGCAGATAAAACTAAAGTTGAAATGATTTTGTTTGAAAGAAGTATAATTACCAGGCTACACTGCAGATGAAAATCTGCAAGCAAATTGTTTATTCCATTATCATCAGACTTAAATAGCCCCATGAAAAACCTCAATATCTTGTTCCAAACCTTGAATTATGGGGTTCTGATCACATTTCAATTAAAATGCATAATTGTGACAAGCATATAATGATCCAAGAGAAATGAAAATTAGACTTCAAACTGCAAAGCATATGGCAAGGGCAGAATGCAACCAGAGGATTAAAGAAACCATTTATTCTACAATCCTAATGAATAATTATAAATGAATTAAAGAAACTACAAGATAATTATTCTTGCATGTTGATAAGATTGTACAGCTACAAAAAATATGGCATTCATATTACACATTTTCATTTTTTGAATTCCCACTGTATACTGAATAATTGTAGTGCAAACTCAAATGGTACATATCGAATGAAAACACAGTTTTTGACCAGATTTACCTCAGACCAGTTTGTCTACTTTCCAGCTCATCTTTCTATTAACTACTTAGCAACAATTTCATTCCTTTCATTCACGATTTGATGGTGAAAATGCCTACCAATAATCTGAAGGGGCATTCATATTGAAACATGACTCTCAGCAGCTTCATTTCTGCCCTTCACTCAATTACTTGTTTTTCTCCTCATTATTTAGCTTCTTTCTCCTTCGATATGTACTCAGTTCAATGCAATTCATGGAGCATTCCACTGGCCTCACACCACCCTCAACCCCTTCACTTTCTTTCCCTTTCTCACAACCATCTTGTGAACATTTTGTGTAATGTGGCCAGACATCAGCTAACTCATCAAACTGAGACCACGGATTCAGCGCAACAGAAATGTAGAAAGCAAACCTTTCGATCAAGTTGCTTAGAGTTGGGTGAACAGAAACAGAGGGGAGATTAAAATATATCTGGAAAACTCCTCTCAAAGATAGAATCAAGAAAGTTTTGAGAGATCACAATGACCTGGCTTTGCATTCAACTTTCTCCTATTTTTGAATATTGAAAAGCTCTTTTCATACTTTCCAGCTTTCAGCAAAGAGGCACAACTTTCAACACTGATCACAGACTTTGCTTGCTTATTTCTCATATCCCTGAATCTACCAGACTTTAAATCAAACTTAAACCATCACTTTAAAAATCAAAATCAAATCACTTCTAATCATACAATTTTCTGCTATGAAAAAACAGTATGATGGGTAAACACAGGTTTGGAGATGCCTGCTGCAGAAAGCCCATGTCACCAGTGTATATGTCAGAAAGGAAAACTGCTGCTGAATACATCACAGATTTGATGCCAAGTTTAAGGCCCTCACCTGCAAACCATCTTTTGCTCAGGAGACCAAAGTCTGAGCTAAAACACCAGGGCGCACTTATTATTCATTATTGACCTCTCGGGCTGGGATGGTGGATCCCAAGAAAAATAAATCCACATGAACCTGAATTATAAAGGGGCAGTGTGGTGCAGCAGGATCAGTCTGATTAAGCTGATTTTTTTGTTTTACGGATATTCATTGCAAGATTCAAAGATCCCCTAGTTATTATTAACGGATGTGGCTTGATCAAATGTATCTCAGTCTCCACATTTGGAGGTGGAGGTGTCATTGTCCATGAGATGCTGAAGAGCTGTAACAGATGATAAAAGACTACTCCCACTGAACTTGACTCACTTTCAAGGACTCCATCTCATGTTCTCAATACTTTTTTCTTATTTTTTCCCACTTTCTTTTGCACTTGCACTGGTTTTTTTTTGCACATTAGTTGTTTGTCTATAGATGTGTGCTGGAAGCATAGAAAATAGGTGCAGGAGTAGGTCATTTGGCCCTTCAAGGCTGCACCGCCAATCAGTATGATCATGGCTGATCATCCAACTCAGAACCCTGTACCTGCTTTCTCTCCAAACCCCCTGATCCCTTTAGCCACAAGGGCCATATCTAACTTCCTCTTAAGTATAGCCAATGAACTAGCCTCAACTGTTTCCTGTGGCAGAGAATTCCACAGATTCACCACTCTCTGAGTGAAGAAGTTTTTCCTCATCTCGGTCCTAAAAGGCTTCCCCTTCATCCTTAAACTGTGACCCCTCGTTCTGGACTTCCACAACATCGGAAACAATCTTCCTGTATCTAGCCTGTCCAATCCCTTTAGAATTTTATACGTTTCAATAAGATCCCCCCTCAATCTTCTAAATTCCAGTGAGTCTAAGCCTAGTCGATCCAGTCTTTCTTCATATGAAAGTCCTGCCATCCCAGGAATCAATCTGGTGAACCTTCTTTGTACTCCCTCTATGGCAAGAATGTCTTTCCTCAGATTAGGGGACCAAAACTGCACACAATATTCTAGGTGCGGTCTCACCAAGGCCTTGTACAACTGCAGTAGAACCTCCCTGCTCCTGTACTCAAATCCTTTTGCTATGAATGCCAACATACCATTTGCCTTTTTCACCGCCTGCTGTACTTGCATGCCCACTTTCAATGACTGGTGTACAATGACACCCAGGTCTCATTGCATCTCCCCTTTTCCTAATCGGCCACCGTTCAGATAATAATCTGTTTTCCTGTTCTTGCAACCAAAGTGGATAACCTCACATTTATCCACATTAAATTGCATCTGCCATGAATTTGCCCACTCACCTAACCTATCCAAGTCACCCTGCATCCTCTTAGCATCCTCTTCACAGCTAACACTGCCGCCCAGCTTCCTGTCATCCGCAAACTTGGAGATGCTGCATTTAATTCCCTTGTCTAAATCATTAATATATATTGTAAGTCCCGGCACTGAGCCTTGCGGTACCCCACTAGTCACTGCCTGCCATTCTGAAAAAGCCCCGTTTACTCCCACTCTTTGCTTCCTGTCTGCCAACCAATTCTCTATCCACATCAATCCCAAAACCCAATACTGTGTGCTTTAAGTTTGCACACTAATCTCCTGTGTGGGACCTTGTCAAAAGCCTTTTGAAAATCTAAATATACCACATCCACTGGCTCTCCCCTATCCACTCTACTAGTTACATCTTCAAAAAATTCTATAAGATTCGTCAGACATGATTTTCCTTTCACAAATCCATGCTGTCTTTGTCCAATGATTTCACCTCTTTCCAAATGTGCTGTTATCACATCTTTGATAACTGACTCTAGCATTTTCCCCACCACCGATGTCAGACTAACCGGTCTACAATTCCCCAGTTTCTCTCTCCCTCCTTTTTTACATTAGCCACCCTCCAATCCTCAGGAACTAATCCAGAATCTAAGCAGTTTTGAAAAATTATCACTAATGCATCCACTATTTCTTGGGCTACTTCCTTCAGCACTCTGGGATGCAGACCATCTGGCCCTGGGGATTTATCTGCCTTTAATCCCTTCAATTTACCTAACACCACTCCCCTACTAACATGTATTTCCCTCAGTTCCTCCATCTCACTAGACCCTCGATCCCTTACTATTTCCGGAAGATTATTTATGTCCTCCTTAGTGAAGACAGAACCAAAGTAGTTATTCAATTGGTCTGCCATGTCTTTGTTCCCTATGATCAATTCAAAGTGTATTGACTGGCTGCATTAAGGCCTGGTATGGGAACACCACTGTCAGAGCAGAAAATCCTACAAAAGGTAGCAGATTCAGCCCAGTACATCATGGGTAAAGCCTTCCCAACATCTACATGCAATGGCATCATAGAAAAGCAGCATTCATCACCAAAGATCCTCACCATCCAGGCCATCTCATAAGATTTACTGAGCTGGTCACACCCAAGGAACAGGCTTCAGATAGACGGGTGACTGTCTGAAAAATAAGTGAGGTAGGCAAACTGTGCAGCGTTCCCCTGTGGCTAATCCCCTCACTACCAGGCAATCTGGGATCTCTCTCAGGAATGAGGACAGTCAAGTCAATCCAGTTTCAGTAGAGATAATGATCATACCATCATAAGATTTAGGTTAATTATAGAAAAGGAGCATCAGCAATCCAAAATAAAAGTAATTAATCAGAAGGTGGCCAATTTCAATGGCACAGGAGTGGATAGGGAAATCGGAATCAAGTTGACAGGGAAAAAAACTGAACAAAACATTGGATTGCCTTTAGAGAGATGGTTCATGTACCATTGAAGCAAATTCCCATGAAAAGCAAAGGATGATAACGGAGTAGAAGACTAAAAAAAGGCTACTTATGAACAGGAGAGGAAATGAAAATAAAAGATAAAGAATGTATGAGAAAAGATAAGCTGCCAAAATAACTGCAAATCCAAAGGTGTTCTAAAAACTTAAATATTAGTAGGATAACACAAGAAGTGTGACCTATTAATGGAGGAAAAAAAGAGTTTTGTTTTCTTTTCCCAAATGATCCTTTCAGAGATCATCTAATTCTGGTTGACAGCAACTACCTTCCATTCTATCACACTGAACTTTAAATCTTACTCAAACAAGCTTTTTTTTCCCCAGCGGGCTTCAATCATGGTGAGCAGTCACTTTAAAAAGAGCTCGAGGCTTTTTGGTGGGCTTCAATCATAATGATCAATTAGGCACTTGGGAAAGGCCAATTAAGAGTTAGGTTTAAGCAAAGTAGCCATTGCATTTCCGAATCTCTACCTACAAGGATTCTACATCCTCCAGTCCTGTCACCTCTTTCTAAGGATTTGATTTGGTTTTTTTTACCAACAGAGCCAATGCAGTCTGTCTGCCTACCTGCCTGTTATTTCGAAACAATGTACAACCATGAATCTTAAACTCTGAACTATGATCTTCCTTCAGCCAGAACTTTGTGATGCCCACAATGTCATACCTGACAGCAGTTGTATACAGGCCTCCAAACAGCGGCCATGATGTGGGGTACAAATTACAATTGGAGATGGAAAAGGCACGTAACAAAGGGGACGTTATGACAGTTGTGATGGATTTCAATTTACAGATTGTGTGGGCAAATTAGGTTGGTGCTGGATCCCAAAAGAAGGAATTTGTAAAAATGCTTATGAGATGGCTTTTTGAAGAAGCCTATGGCTGAACCCACTAAGGAATAAGCAATTCTAGACTATGTAATGAACCAGATTTGATTAGGCAGCTTACAGTAAAGGAACCCTCAGCAGACAGTGTTCATAACGTGTTCATCCTGCAGTTTAGGAGGGAGAAGCTGCAATCAGATGTATCAGTATTACCATAGAATACTACAGCACAGTACAGGCCCTTCAGCACTCCAAGTTGTGCCGACCCGTATAATCCCTAAAAAGTACTAAACCCACACTACCCCATAACCCTCCATTTTTCTTTCATCCATGTGCCTGTCCAAGAGGCTCTTAATTACCCCTAATGTTTTAGCCTCCACCACCAACCCTGGCAAGTCATTCCAGGCACTCACAACCCTCTGTGTAAAACACTTACCCCTGACGTCTCCCCTAAACTTCCCTCCCTTAATTTTGTACGTATGCCCTCTGGTGTTTGCTATTGGTGCCCTGGGAAACAGGTACTGACTATCCACCCTATCCATGCCTCTCATAATCTTGTAGACCTCTATCAAGTCCCCTCTCATTCTTCTACGCTCCAAAGAGAAAAGTCCCAGCTCTACTAACCTTGCTTCATATGACTTGTTCTCCAAACCAGAAAACATCCTGGTAAATCTCCTCTGCACCCTCTCCATAGCTTCCACATCCTTCCTATAATGAGGTGACCAGAACTGAACACAATTACAATCGAGTAAAAAAAATACAGGGGTATGGGAGATGATCTGGCCAAAGTTGACATCAGAACAGCAATGAATGGAGTTTCTGGGAGCAGTTTGAAAGGCACAGAATAGATTGCTTTTTAGAGAGGTTGAGATAACCATAGCTGTCAAGGGAAGTCAAAGACAGCATAAAAGCAAAAGAGTGGGCACATAATACAGCAAAAAAAATAGTGGGAACTTAAAGATTGGGAAGCTTTTAAAAACCAACAGAAGGCAACTAAGTAAAGGAATATGGAGTAAAAGATGAAATATTAAGGTAAGTTGGTCAGAGGAGAATATCAAGTTTTTTTTTCAGATATATAAAGAGTAAAAGTGAGGAGAGAACAGATATTGAATGGCTGGAAAATTATGCTAGGGAGGGGGACAAGGAAAGGGGGATGAACTGAATAAGTATTTTGCATCAGTCTTCACTGTGGAAGACTCTAGCAGTGTGCCAGGAATTGTAGATTGTCAGGGAGCAGAATTGATTGTAGTCACTATTACTACAGAAGGTGTGCTTGGGAAACTGAAAGAACAGGAAGTAGATAAGTCACCTGGACCAGGTGGACTACACTCTATGGTTCTAAAAAAGTAGCTGAAGTGATTTTGGAGGCTTTGGTAGTGATCTTTCAAGAATCACTAGATTATGGAATGATTTGAGAACTAGGAAATTGTAAATATTGCTCCACTCTTTAAGGAGAGATGGAAGCAAGAGATAGGAAATTGTAGGCCAGTGAGCCTGACTTTAGTGGTTGCTAAGCTGTTGGACCCATTATTAAGGAGGAAATCTTGAGATACTTGGAGGCACATGTTCAAATAGGCTGAAATCAACACAGTATTGGGAGAAATCTTGTCCTATCAAATCTGTTAGGATTCTAAGGAAATATCAGGCAGGACAGACAAAGAAGAGTCAGTGGATGTTGATTACTTGGATTTTTCAGAAGGCCTTTGACAAGAAGCTGCAAAGCAGGGTTACAGCCCATAGTATTACAAGAAAGGTACTAGCATAGATAGAAGATTGGCTAACTGGCTGGAGACAAAGAGTGGGAATAAAGGGAGCCTTTTCTGGTTGACTGCTGGTGACTAGAGGTGTTCTACAAGGGTTGGTGTTGGGACCACTTCTTTTAACGTTATATGTCAATGATTTGGTGGCTTTGTGTCCAAGTTTGCGGACAATGCAAAGAGCCAAGTAGTGTTAAGGAAGCTGGGAATCTGGAAATTGACAGATAAGGAGAATGGGCAAAGAGGTGAGAGATGGAATATAGTATTCAAAGTTCAAAGTAAATTTTATTATCAAAGTATATATGTCATATACAGCCCCAAGATTCATTTTCTTTGGGCATACTCAGCAAATCTATAAAATAGTAACTGTATCAGGATCAATGAAAGACCAACAGAGTGCAGAAGACAAAAAAACTGGAAATACAAATACAAATAAATAACAATAAATATCCAGAACATGAGATAATGCAATAAAGAGTCTTTGAAAGTGACATCATTGGTTGTGGAAACATTTCAATGATGGGGCAAGTAAGTGTAGTTATCCCCATTTATTCAAGAGCCTGATGGCTGAGGGGGAGTAATGGTTCTTGACCCCAGTGTTGAGAGTCCTGAGGCTCTTGTACCTTCTAATAGATGGCAGCAGCGAGAAGAGGGCATGACCTGGGTGGTGGGGATCTCTGATGATAGATGCTGGTTCCTATGATAATGTTTTATAGTGTAGGGAAATGTATGATTGTGCATTTTGGTGGAAGGAATGAAGGAGCAGTTATTTTTTTTAAAACAGGAAGTAAATTCAGAAATCAAAGGTGCAATGGGACTTGGAAGTCCTTATGCAGGATTCTCTAAAGGTTACCTCGAAAATTGAGTCTGTGGTAGGGAAGGCAAATGCAATATTAGCATTCGTTCATAGAGGACTGGAATATAAAAGCAATGATGTAATGCTAAGGTTTTATAAGGCACTGGTGAGACCACACTTAAGAGTATAGTGAGCAGTATTGGGCCCCATGTATAAAAGAGGATGTGCTGGCATTAGAGGGGGTCCAGAGGGGGTTCAACATGAATTAGCCCAGGAATGAAAATGAGAGGGTTAACGTATGAGGACCATTTGATGGCTCTAGGCCTGCACTTGCTGGAATGTGTGTCTGCATGTCTGTCTCTCAAAGACCAATTGAATATGATGGAATGAATGTGGAGAGGATGTTTCCTATAGTGGGGGATCCTAGGACCAGAGAGCATGGCCTGAGTATAGAAGATAAGAAGGAATTTCTTTAGCCAGATGATGGTGAATTCATTGCCACAGATGGCTGTAGAGGCCAAATCATTGGGTATATTTATAACAGTTTCTTGATCAGTTACAGGAAGAAGGCAGGAGAATGAGGTTCAGAGGGATAATAAAACAGCCATGATAGAATGGTGGAGCAAAATCGATGGGCCATAGGCTCAAATCTGCTGTTATGTCTTAAGGGCTACCACCTTCTACCTCCTACCACTCCCACCTTAACTACTCCCCGCAACTAAAATATCCACATTCTCCACACTTGGATTCACTTTCTCAAAGTTGTTCCAACTGCTCTAAGGATCACATTGAAATTTCATAGTCACAAACATCCTACAACCTTGTACCAATATTCTACACTCTCGTGCTCCTTGATTTGATTTGTTCTTGTAACAATATACGGAGTTCACAGCAATGGAGGAGCAGCCAATACAACCACAGTCAACTAATTTAGAAATGGATAATTCAATTCAAATAACTAATTTCCACAATGATAGATTATTTCGAAGATCTTAATGCCCTGGATTATCAGGAACAAGACAATTGCAATTGAATCCCATTGAGTTGGACATGTACAACTAAAATTCTGGACATAAAATTCACCTGTACTTGAACAGATTGGGAGAATATTGTGTACAAAGATCAATTCTAGCTTGAAGCACCATACTGTAGCTACAATGGCATTTACTCTGACATCCCAAAGTATGTAACACTACCAACAAGAGATGAATTTATTGGCACAAATCTTTATCTCTTGTATTAAGCCAAATAACTACTTGGACTTTAACAGATGACACATCACCCACTACCTGAAACACGCATCAGATTAATTGAGTCCCAAGAATCCATTTTAGTGTCATTCAATTAGGGAGGATGCATTGCAGAAATCATGACTGGCCTACCAGCTGATACTAGCTAATACTCATAGCTTTGCTAGTGCTCAGAATGACACCAAGTTATGGGGGTTCTGAAGCTATTGGGTCTGAAGGCCCAGTCCAGCATTGTTGTATTCTATACCTTATAACTATGGCTTAATAGTTAATCAATGTTCAGAAACTTCTTGCCAGCAAGCCCTAATTTGACTGAGACACAGGACTGGGAAGATGCAAAAACAATAAACAAACTCCTCATCCATGGAAATTTAACTGACATCCCAACTGACTGCTTGATCTCCAGGATGCTTATCCCCCATGTACCAAGGCATTGCAGCTACTTGGAGAGCATGGAATGAAACCACCATCTGAAATAAACACATTTGAACTCAACAGCAAAATCTCCTGCATAATGTAACTGAAGCAATTCCTAGCCAACTCTGGACCATCTACTAAAACTGTTTTTGTATATAATGTGTAATCTGTGTATAACACACAGATAAAACTCCATCATTCACAGACGTACACTCCAGCTGCCCAGCAAATTAACTGTAAAACACATTTATAATTACTTTCCAAATCAGCCACGTTAAACAAGTTGTCATCATCATAGGGTATCCTTTGTCCAAACTCCATTCCTGATGAACTCATGATCAACACAAAGGATGCTTTAGCATAATCAAAACTGAACTACTCACTTGCTGGAAAAACAGAATGGAAAAGCAGGTTAGTGCACAGATTCCCACATGCGTGATGTTTTGTTATGCAACCTTTCTAAAATAATGGTGAAGGCAATGGAATTTAACATGCCTCTACTGGAAAGGAGTAAAAATTTCATTTGTGCTTGTGCTTGTTTGGTTATTACATCACTCACTCCACATTCCACTAACCATGTCTCTCTCTCTCTCATGCAGTTTTAACAAGAAATTTTTACTGAAGCAGGCCCTATGATCACTCAAACAGCAAGTGGAAATGCATACAAAACCTTAATTAAAGCATATGGCAGTCATAATCGTCTTCATTCTACAAAAGTTATCTCAAAATGCAACAACAAGGATACAAATAAATATTAACTGTTTTATATAAAAAAACTTGTTGCACAACAAAAAGTGTCAAATATTGTTAATTCCTCAAACATTACGGTGAGTTCCTTCTATAGTCCAACATTGACTGATTGAGAAGCTTATGCACATCACTCTGCTGTCTTCCACTGAAGTTAACAGTTTGCAAAACAAGTAGCTAAATAAAAACAGACCCTGTTGTTACATAGGCCTCTGATACTGCAGTTTATCAACTCCTCTCAGAAGCAATGTACTCCAATAAAACTAATTCTGTAGTTGTACTAGAAACAAAAAATTAGAACAGGAGAACAAGAGGGAGGGGGAGGGGGAGAATTGGCAAGGCCACCAAGAATGCAATTTTGGGAAGAGCAAAGTTCTTACTAATCATCTCATTGAAAGAAAAATCTGGAAGTTAAGCTACACAGTAAAAAATAATTTCAAAACAAGTTAGTGATAGTAATGTCCATCAGCTATAGTTCCCTGTATTTTCATTTTCACTTACCTGCTTAGGCACAGATCTTAAGCAGAATCACTCCATAGAGTTTGGAGTTGAGAAGGTACGTTCATTTGAAGTGTGTCAACAGGAAATTACATCAACTTCCACTGCATTTATAATTGCAATAGAATGGCAGCATGCCAATTCATGCCTACTTCCAGTCTGCTAACTATTCCACTGGGAATGGATTATGGAATTTTTGCTCGGGGTGTGTGTTAAGAAGGAACAATGAACTACATTTTCCCAGACAATCCCAGATTATTCAACTACATTTTGTGCTTCTCCTGACACCCCGCCTCCTTCCCTCCACACACACACACACACCTACCTACCTACCTTTTGGTAATTAAATCATCAAAATGGGTCTGCCCAGCATTACTTCTTTTAAAACAAAAACATTTAGAAAAGAATCCTAATTATTCATTTTTCACTCTAGTCATGGTTCTGACATGCATGAATAATGACCACTTTGTTACTATTGAATCAATTTCTGTATATCACATTCAGAATGCTCAATTTAATACCTTTCCACTGATTAAGCCATGTCAGTTAATTAAGAAAAAGTATTCAAAACAGATCAAAAAAGTTTATTATATTTCATAAAAAGTTGAGCCAACTTTTTTTTTTTAAATGACAAAAGGTATTTTCCTTCATACAACTGAAAACACTTTATAATAAGCAACATGTTTCAGTGTGAGTGTGTCTTCCTGCTCTAGTAAGAACTAAATGATTTATCAGTATTTGTAACTGCAATGCTAAATATTATATGAATTATAAACCCCATGGGAAGTTAATAGTGCCTCACTGTCAGAGCAATATTGACTGCAACGTTATGCTGGACTAAAGCTGAATTCCATCATTAGAATCTGTTTAATGAAAATATAGGAAAATGATAAATATATTTTATCAATTCTCCAGTACATTTTAATTGGTTTCTTTTTAACATTAGTAATTTTTTCTTTGAAATCAATATCAGCTTGTGCTTAGTAGCCCATCTGAGTGAGTATACATGACTCAGATGATCAGACAGCAACAACCACTAACCAGTGATGTACAAACTAAGGCCACTGGGGAGAAAGGGAGGGAGGAAGAAAAGATAACATACACTCAATGGCCACTTTATAAGGTACCTCATATTCACTTTAAGAACCAGCGTATTTGGGTGTTCTTTCACCCAAAGAACTGATGCTCACTAGATTTTTTTTTTGTTTTCTGCACCATCCTTTGTAAAGTCTAAAGACTGTTGTGCATGAAAATCCCAGAAGATCATCAGTTTCTGAGGTACTTAAATCCTATCCCTGGTAGGATGGCAGGAGCATGGGGTAAGAGCAGACATGCATGAAATAGAAGGGATGTGGTTGAGGGTAACATTGATAGTGGAAAGGAAGCCCCTTTCTTTGAAGGAGGAGGATACCTCCTTTGTTCTGGAATGGAAAGCCTCATCCTAAGAGCAGATGCGGTAGAGGTGGAGGAGTTGAGAGAAGGGGATGGCATTTTTACAAGTAACAAGGTGGGAAGACGTATAATCCTGGCAGCTATGAGAGTCCATGGATTTATAATCAACATCAGTAGATAAACTGTCTCCAGAGATAGAGACAGAGAGATCGAAAAAGGGGAGGGAGGTGTCAGAAGTGGATTGGGTAAATTTGAGGGCAGGGTAGAAGTTGGAGGCAAAGTTGATGAAGTCAACAACTTCTGCACGGATGCAGGAAGCAGCACTAATGTAGTCAATGTAGCATGGGAAAAGTGGGGAACGAACACCAGTGTGGGCTTGGAACAAGGGCTGTTCCACATAGCCAACTAAAAGGCAGGCATAGCTGGGACCCATGCAAGTGCCATGGCTACAACTTTTATTTGAAGGAACTGGGAGGAGCCAAAGGAGAAATTATTAAGAGTGAGGACGTTCCACTATGCAGAGGAGAGGAACTGGTTGGGTCTGGTGTCCAGAAAGACACAGGCAGCTTTGAGGCCTTCCTGGTGGGGGGATAGAGGTATGCAGGGACTAGACATCATAGTGAAAATAAGAAGGGGGCCAGGGAACCTGAAATCATTGAAAAGATCCAGAGCATGTGAAGTATCACGGATGTAGATCAGAAGGGTCTGAACTATGGGGGATAAAACAAAGTTAAGGCATGCAGATACAAATTCAGTGAGGCAGGAACAAGCCGAAACAATGGGTCTACCTGGACAAGTGGGTTTGTGGATCTTGAGTAGGAGGTAGAAACAGGAGGTGCAGGGTGCAGGAACTATGAGGTTGGTGGCAGACGATGGGAGGTCCCCATAGTTAATAAAGTCAGTGATGGCATGGGAGACAATGGCCTGGTGCTCCTTAGTGGGATCCTGTTTGAGGGGCAAGTAAGAGAAGGTGTCTGAGAGTCTCTCCTTCACCATTCCCTTTTCCCTCTCTCACCTTATCCCCTTACCTGCCCATCACCTCACTCTGGTGCTCCTCCCTCCTTTTCGTTCTTTCATGGCTTTATATCTTTTATTTCATTCCTCCTTCTTCAGCCCTGTATCTCTTGCACCAATTAAATTCCGATCTCTTTACTTCATCTGTTTCCCTCCTGGTTTCACCTATCATCTTGTGGTTCTCTCTCCCCTCCCCCCATCTTTTAAATCTAATTATCTTCTTTCTCTGGTCCTGCTGAAGGATCTTGGCCTAATCGTCGACTGGACTTTTTCCCCCATAGATGCTGGCTGGTCTCCTGAGCTCCTCTAGAATTTTGTGTGAGTTGCTTAGATTTCCAGCATCTGCAGATTGTCTCTTGGTTGTGATTAAAATATTCAATGATATAGTTAAAATCCAATAAAAATAACAAGCCACTTACGGGACTCAGTGGGTCAGGCAGCATCCATGAGGAAGAAAGGAACTGTCAACATCTTGGATCAGAGCATTTTGGGTCTTTTTTTGTTCCAGATCCCAGAATGCAGTCTCTCTTGCCCACATTCATCAGAAAAGTGCAACACCCCCCAACTGACTCCTGCAAACCTCAGGATCTTGGTCACTTAGCACAGAGAGGATTGTTCAGGATAGTTTTGGAAACACTGAGGTCATGTATATTGGAGCACACACAAGCCATGAAGCAGCAGCTAAAGGAGGATACATCATAACACTCCCCACCCACTTCTCCTCCCAGCCACCTCTGCATCACACGTGGAGGACTGTGGTTCCAACACTGGCTGCATCAGTTACTTCAGAATTCACTAAATCAGAACGGAAGTAAATCAACCTTGATTGCAAGAGACTGTTCAAGATCTATTGCATATACTTTGCTTACTTTGTTCTACTTATCTAGACTCAAAACATATAGTTTATTTTAAAATAGCCTTTTTCATTTAAAAAAAGCATTTTTCCTTTTTGAATCTGTAACATTTAAGGAAATCATGCAAGCTCCCAGGCACTAAGCAGGTATGAAGGTACCTTAAAAATGGAAAGCAGAGACTGACTATAGGTTCTCATTTCAAGGCACTAGCTATATTTTGAAATTAAGAATACAAAAAAGATGTCACATTTATACAATGAGATTGCAATCTTCTACATTTCTTCTCAGTTATAAGCAAAAAAATAATGTTATACTTAGGATCTTGGACAAAAGAGCAAGAGGTATTAATGTCCTTGTATGACAAACTACATTACAAAATTTCATTCTAAAACTGTAAATTATTGTTAATTTAGACATACTGCATTAATATATTTTTAACAAATTCAAATTTCACATGACCTTTTCAACTTAACAAATCCTGGATAATTTGAAAATGGTGCTTCCTTTATATCTGATCTCTTCAAAGAGTATCACAGAGATTACCATAACAAGGTGAGGTCATCACACAAGACACAAATTCAACCAACTATCTAATACTGCACAAACAAATTTCCACAAATACCATCCCAACGATAAGCTTGAAGTAGTTTTACTTTAAATCTGCAATTGCTCCATGGTCTCCTCACTTATGAAAAATTCCATATTTTGATTCCCTTATGTGCTTTTATATTGTTGAAGTTACATATTGTATCTTGCATTAAAAAAAGGATTAAAAGTAATTGAACCATCCTGATTTATTAAAAGTTTTATTAAAAAATCAGGATGGTTCAATTAAAAGATTTATTAAAAGGGAATGTAAATAGAAACAGTAGAATTAACACCTGAATTTATTGTGAGTTCAAAATGTTGTAGAACAACTAGAGTCCGAGCTGCTATTCCTGGAGTAAATATCAAGCTGCACTGGAACAGTACAGGAGAACACGATAGAGAGGTTGGAATAGGGATAATGGACAACCAGAAGTTCAGGATCAGATTGGGAGACACAACAAATGGGAGAGGAAAATTCAGGACATTGAAATTAAGGAAGGAACAATCACTCCTCAAAGTTCAAAATAAGTTTATTATCGAAGTACCACATACTACCTTAAGATGAATTTCCTTGCAGGCATTTACAGAAAGATTACTGGCAAGTCCTGAATATTGAAAAGAGAGGATAAGGGTGAGGGGATGCTGTGGAGGATGCTTTGATGGAGGAACTTTTTCTGCAATTTTCAGATTTCTTCATCCTCAAGGTTCTGAAAGGCAAGTTAATTATTTCTTCAACAGGTCTTCCAATTTAGCATAACAACTTTTTTCTTCTGTCTTTAATTCTATATTTTATAACATCCATAGGCAAGTTGAACAGCAACTCTCTCCTGGATTGTAACTGGAATGAAGCATTCCAGCTACAAGGAGAGACAGCATAGGCTACAGCTGGTTTCCTGGGAGCAGAAAAGGTTGATTGAGGTATTCAAAGTTATGAGGGCAAAGTTGGGGTGGATAGTAAAGAAACTTTACTCCATAATAGATGTCTACAAGAAGACATCAATAGTTAAGAGATCAAGAGAAACAATAAAAACATCATTGAGACAAACAGCATTTAAATATATGACAAAAATGCAATAACCAGTTTGGGTCAGCACAATAAATTACTGCTGAACTTGCCAAATTATAGTGAACATGTCCAAATACTTATTCTTTAATCAATAGTAAAGGAAATCTAGCCAATGTCTGGTCTATACTGGAATGGGATTTGCCAACAAAGACAATGGTCAACTAATGCATCATGTACTCTATAGGTCACTTACTTAAAGCAGTTCATCAATGTCTCGGCCATTATTGATAGACCAAAGCAATTAATTTGCAATGCCCCAGTAAAATATACCTAACAAACTGAGCAATAACAACATTTTGTGGCTTTTACAGACCACATAACTAATTTCATGGGATTACTGGAGAATTCTTTTTGCACATGTCAAGATAGTTCTTGGGTTCAAGAGATAAATAATTCAGAACAATTCTTGTCTACATCCCCAGCAAGTAAATTTTTTGTCTAATTATTTTCTGTCAACGGATTAGTCTCAATCAATTGACTCAACTTATTTTCTATTTTCGTTCCTATCAGGAAAGCACCTGTTTTAACTGGAGGATGGTTTCTGCATTACCAGCCTCCCCTTGAATGTTCAGGAAAGTCTGTGTGTTCAACCACACCTAGTACCATTACTAAATATAATTCCACACTTGCACAACAGACACGTTTCTCTGCAGGGATCCCTAACCACAAAGCAGGAGAAGGATGATATCTTGGCTAATTTTCACTGCCTGAATCCAGGTACTTTGGAGCCAGCTTAATACAGGTAGTTCTGCCATAACACAATATTTGTATTTCTTAAGAAATCTCACATTATATAAATAACCCTTCTAACAATTCTGTTAATGGGGGGAAAAAAGTTGAGGCCAGAGAGTTTTAGACTCACAGTAACAGCTATTTCCAACCCCCGCCCCACAGCACGCTGGTATGTCTTTCAAAAAGTTGTTTTTAATAGTTCTGAGTTTATTCTGTTACTGCAAGCTAAAAATATGAAAGGCTGTTATGTTATCTTGTTTAGTGAAGTACCTTTGCATGAATATCGTAAATGTGAGCAACACACACAAAATGCTGGAGGGATTCAAAATTCAGATGGCATCTATGAAGAGGAATAAACAGTTGAAATTTCAGCTCAGACCTTTCATCAGGACTGGAAAGGAAGGAAGGAAGGGGGTAGAAGCAGGAATAAGGTGGGGGTGAGGGGAAGGAGTACAAAATAGCAGATGATCGGTGAGATCCGGTGAAGTGGGATGGGTGGGGTAGACAGGTGTGGAGTTAAAAGGTGTGTGTGTGTGTGTGTGTGTGTGTGTGTGTGTGTGTGTGTGTGTGTGTGTGTGTGTGTGTGTGTGTGTGTGTGTGTGTGTGTGTGTGTGTGTGTGTGTGTGTGTGTGTGTGTGTGTGTGTGTGTGTGTGTGTGTGTGTGTGTGTGTGACTAAAGATTTCTAGCATCTACAAAATTTTGTGTTTATCATAGAGGTAATTATTTAACAATTTCCAATGGTTCTGCATTGAGATGCTGTGCTGTCCAGTTACTACTGGGGGTGGCTTGCATATAAAGTTTTTTTCCAAGTTATCTTTTTTCCAAAGTAACTCTTAATAGATTCTCTAGGTCCCCATGGAAATCACATTATAACCAATTCAACTATTGTAAATGATGTCCCCAATCATGTTATATACATTTTGCATAATGGAAACATGTATTATAGTTGAACTACCTGTACTCTTACTGGTAAATCATTTGAGATTATCCAGTCTCAAGAAGAGTGGACAATTAATCCAAGATTTACCTAATATGCCGAACACTGAACTAATGAGAAACCAGGTTAATAACAGCACAACAGGATTATCCTTTCCAAGAAACTCTTGGCTGCGAGAGGTTTGCTGGCATGTACTGTATCAGGTAATGGTGGCGGCTTTACACTTACTGTTTCTCAATCATGCACCATGTGTACATCCTCACAAGGACCAAAGGAACAGAGGATGGACTCGAGTACCTTCCAATGAACAACCTCCTCACAAGAGTGAAACACCAGACACAAAAAGGGATATAAGCGAAAATAATTTCATTACAGGTTTATTTTGTTCTCTATTGGCTCCATTAGGGCTATTCCAATGTAAATAATACACTGAACTAGCTTTTCAACATCACTCCTGGGCTTCAAATAAAACAAATAATTTCAATTTAGAGGTAACTATTCAAACTAACCAGCCATAGATCTCTATCCTCTACCCGCCCCTTCCCGCATTCTTTTGCTCTCAAATACATAACTGTGATTGTTAGGTTTTCAATAAGTTTGCACTGTACAAATAATGTTTCTACAAAAGCATGATTAGTAGTGAAAATGCTTGCTTAAAACAAAAACAAACACTCAGTAATTACAGTCAGTAATATCCCAAATACCGCAGCATCCTAAATACGAGATGGGTCAAAGGACCCATTTCTCTCTGTACTTTTCCATGACTCTATATGTATGAAAGTTTGATTAATGACCTTCAAATTCTTGCTAATGAGTAACTTTCAAAAAGAAAGTTTCTGATCTATTTTAATTACAACTTGCCATGCCCTTACCCTCATTTTCCGGTGGATGCCAGTACTGCAGCTGTTCCAGTGCCGCTACAACACTGGCGTCTGCCAGAGAATGAGGAAAACTGCCCGGGTCTAACCTGTTTAAAAGAAACAGAATAAATCTAGCCAAACTACTGCCCGATTAGTTTACTCTCTATCATCAGCGATGTGATCGAAGGGATAATTGATAATGCTATCAAGCAGTACTTGCTTAGCAACAACCTGCTTATAGAAGCTCAGACTGAATCCCAAAGTCATTCAGCTCCAGGCCATAATAAAGTCAAACATGTAATGAGCTCCAGAGGTGAAGTATCAAATTATCAAAATACATACATGTTACTAGATACTACCTTGAGATCCATTTTCTTACAGGAATATAAAGAAATACAATAGAATTTATGGAAAACTATGACAAACAACCAATAAGAAAACAAAATCATGCAAATAATAAAAATGTAAAGAAATAATACTGAGATCACAAGTTGCAGAGTCCTTGACAGTGAGTCCATAGGTTGTAGAGTCAGTTCCGCCCTGAGGTGAGCTAGGTTATCCACACTAGTTCAGGAGACTGATGGTTGAACAGTAATAACTGTCTCTGAACCCAGTGGTATGGGACTCTAAGCTCCTGTACCTCCTGCCTGATGGTAGTAGCGAGAAGAGGGCATAGCCTAGATGATACATGAGGGAACACAAACCAGTCTTCAGAGAAATCAGAAGCAGAGAGAGTGAGCAATTTCACGTTCTTGGGTGTCAAAGTCTCTGAGGATCTAACTTGGCCCAACATATCGATACAGGTATAAAGAAGGCAAGACAGCAGCCATATTTCACTAGGAGACCGAAGAGATTTGGCTTGTCACATAAAACACTCAAAAATGTCTATAGATGTACTGTGGAGAGCATTCTGACAGGCTGCATCACTGTCTGGTATGGAGGGGCTACTGCACAGGACCAAAAAAAGCTACAGAAAGCAGTAAAACTAGTCAGCTCCATCTTGGGTACTAACCTCTGTAGTAGCCAGACACCTTCAAAGAGCACTGCCTCAGAAAGGCGACCTCCATTATTAAGGACTCCCATCACGCAGGACATGCCCTCTCTTCCTTGTTACCGTCAGGTAGGAGGTACAGAAGCCTGAAGGCACACACTCAGCAATTCAAGAACAGCTTCTTCCCCTCAGCTATCCAATTCTTAAGTGGACAATGAATCCATTAACACTACCTCATTTTTTTATAAAATAAATTTTTCTGTTTTTGCATTATTTTTAATCTATTTCATAAGCATATATACTTAGTGTATTTTTTTTCTTTCTATATTATCATGTATTGCATTGAACTGTTGCTGCTAAGTTAACAAATTTCACGACACATGCCAGTGATAACAAACCTGATTCTGATACTGGATGAACAGGAATCATATAATGCAAAGTACAAAGGAAGATGGTTACAGTGGTTGGAGATCAATTACTCTGCCACAATTATCTCCACAGGAGTTCCACAGGGTAGTCTTCTTGGGCTGACCATCTTCAGCTGCGTCTTTCAGTCATAAGGTCAGAAGTAGGGATGTTCACTGATGGTTGCACAGTGTTTAACACCATTCACAACTCTTCAGATAATGCAATAGTCCACAGCCAAATGCAGCAAGGCCTGGGCTGACGAATGTCAACTAACATTTGCACCACACATGTGCCAGGTAATAATGATATACAAGAAGAAAAAAAAATCAGCTCTCACCCCAACATTCAATGGCATGACAAAAAATGACTCAGAATCAGGTTTATCGTCATTGACATAAGCAATGGCATGTGTTGCTTTGTGGCAGCAGTACAGTGCAGGCATAACAAGTTATAATTTACATAAATAGATAATGAAAAAGTGGAATAGCAAAGTAGATCATTCAGAAGAAAGATGGGAGAGAGGAAGAAGCTGTCCCTAAAATGTTGGGTTTGAGTCTTGAGACTCTTGTACCTCCTCACTAATGTAGTAACAAAAGGAGGCCATGTCCCAGATGGGGAGGATCCTCAATGAAGGATGCCACCTTCTAGAGGCGGCAACTTTGGAAGATGTCCCCAGTGGTGGAGAGGCTTGTGCCTATGATGGAACAGGCTGAGTCTCCAACCATCTGAAGCCTCCTTATGACCTTGTGGATTGGGGCCTCCATACCAGATGGAGATGCAACCCATCCAAATGCTATACACCGTAAATCTGTAGAAATTTGCGAGAGCCTTTGATGACATACCACATTGTCTGAAATTCCTAATGGAATATAGCAGCTTTCTTTTCCTGAAGTTGACAATCAAATCCTTGGTTTTGCTGACATTAAGCACAAGGTTGTTGCTGCAACACCACTCAATCAGCTGATCTATTTCACCCCTGTATGCATCCTCACCACCATCTGATTCTCTGCCATCAACAGTGGTGTCATTGGCAAATTTATAGATAATGTCATGAGTGTAGAGGAAGTATCACAGTGGGCTAAGCACACATCTTTGAGGTGCACTTGTATTGATTGTCAGTGAGGAGGAGATGTTAATACTAATCTATACTGACTGTGGTCTCCTGATAAGGAAGTCAAGTATCTAGTTGCAGATGGAGGAACAGAGGCTTAGAGTTTGAAGCTTGTTGATTAGTACTACAGGGATGATGGTTATAATCAGTCTGATGTAGGACTCCAGGTAGTGCAAGGCCCAGTGGAGAGCCAGTGAGATTACATCGGCTGCAGACCTGTTGAGGTGGTAGGGAAAATTCT
The DNA here is from genome assembly GCF_030144855.1 of Hypanus sabinus. NCBI lineage: Eukaryota > Metazoa > Chordata > Chondrichthyes > Myliobatiformes > Dasyatidae > Hypanus > Hypanus sabinus. The sequence continues at coordinate 43,517,519 of NC_082709.1, forward strand.
GTGGGTCTAGGCCTTGTTCAGGCAGGAGTAAATTCTGCCCATCACCAACTGCTCAAAGCACATGATAACTGTAGATCTGAGGTGCCAGTGGGTGACTGTCATTGAGGCAGCTCACCCTGCTCTACCTGGACACCGGTATGACTGATGCCCTTTTGAAGTAGTTGGGTACCTACAACAGCAGCAGTGGGAAGTTGGAGATGTCCTTCCCTGATCTTTACAAGTTTTCAGTACCCTGCCTGGTACACCATCAGCACCTGATGCTTTTCATCCTCTTGATGTTCTGACAGCAGCCTTGGAGGCAGCGATCACCCCAGATACCATGGGCATTGCACAGGTGTAGGTTTATACATACATAAAATGCTCAAGATGGAGTTGTACCACATCCTTTGTTGAGGTCACGGCTCAGTTTTATAATTTTTTTTAATGTTCTTTTTAGTTCTTTATATTTAAAGTTTTTTGGGGGTCATGGAGATGATTTTGGGAACAAAGGGGCAAGTTAAGGGTCCAATATCCCCCTTGGTTCACAAATCAGTGAGACCGGAGTTTTGAAGCACATTTGGAGTCCCATCATTGACGAGTCCAGAGTTCGATCAAGTGGGCCCTCCAGCCAATGCCAAGGATTGAATCAGAAGTCAAAGCCCACTGGTCAGAGCGCCAAAGCTGTGAAACCCTGCAAGTCTGCTGGGGTGGTCGGAGGCTCACTGCCTGCACACCCACGTTCAGATCCAAATCTGAGCCTGCCGCAGATTGGAGGCCGAAGAATACGTATTATCTTGGGGTTAGAGGACTGTATGTGTGTGGAGAGAGGAAGGAGGAGAAACAGGGCTTATTTTGCTGTCATTGTTTTGTTGCTTGCTGTGCTCTATGTTGTGTTGCTGGCATTCTGGGTATGTTGCGGGCTGCGTCTAGCATACTCTCAGGCATGTTGATTGTTGACGCAAATGACAAATTTCACTCTATCTTTCAATGTACACATAATAAATAACCTTAAATCTTGCACGTTGAGCTCATTGGGGAATGAAGTTTCACTGCCAATTATACTGTTAGGTTTCAATTCGTAGGAAGGAACGGCATGCAAATCCTGCCACAGCTGATTGTCTAACTTCAAAAAAAATTGCCTTTTTGCTGCCATGATGGCCTTCTCCAGGCCGTGCCTAGACTTTTTGTAGAGTTCTGGATTGCTGGCCTTAAATGCCTCAGATCTAGCCCTCAGCAGACTACAAAGCTCATGAGTCATATGTAGCTTCTGGTTTGGGTACATTTAGTATGTTCTAAAAGACACACACTCATCCATGCCAATCTTGATGAAATCACTGTTGCCTGGGGCATATTCATTCAGATCTGAAGATGCATCCCTGAATATTGTCCAATCCACTAATTCAAAGCAGTCCCCACCTCCCTTGACCATAGCTTTGCATTACTCACCACTGGTGCAGTTGTCTTCAGAGGTGACGAAGGAGCTTGATGAGGGAAAGGTAGTGGACATGATCTGCATGGATTTTAGAAAGACATTTGTTCAGGCCCCTCACAGTAGGTTGATTCAAAACATAATTCATCAGGTCCTTAGTAAATTACAAGTCTGGATTCGGAACTGGCTTGTCCATAGAAGATAGAGAGCAGGGTGGAAGGCTGTTATTCTGGCTGGAGTTCCGTGACAAGTGTTGTTCTGCAAGGATTGGTGCTGGGACCTCCATTTCTAATTATATCAATGATTGGGTTGAAAAGATGGATGGACAGATTTACAAGTTTTCAGATGATACCAAAGATTGATGGAGTTGTGGACAGTGTAAAGAGTGTCAAAGAGTACTGCAGGATACAGATCTGTTACAAATATGGGAAGGGATTCGTAGCTGGAGTTTAATCTGGGAAAATGTGAGATATTTTACTTTGAAAGCAGAAAACACAAATTAGGTAGACCCCCTAATAACATGCAGGTACTGAAGGATCTTGAGGTCCAGGTACATTGTTCACTGAAAATGACTACAGAAGTGGATAAAGTGGCAAAGAAGGTGTAAGGCATGTATGGCTTTATTGGAGGCGGTGTTGAGTATATGGGTAAGGCAATCATGCTGCAGCTTTCCAAAACTTTCACAATTGGAATATTGCATGCAGTTCTAGTTGCCCCATTATAGGAAGGGTGTGGAGATTGCAGAGAGGGTGCAGAGGAGGTTTACCAGGACAGTATCTAGATTTGAGATTATGAGTTTGAGTTGCTTACCTTAGTGTCAAAGGCAGGAGGAAGACCAGATAGAGCGTTTTTTTTAATTATGAGAGGCAGACAGGGTAGACAGAATTGAGGCATCTTTAAGTATTTTTTAAAACACAGGAGTGGAAGGGGTCTGGAATAAGTAATTAGGAGTAGCAGTGGAACCAGGCAGTTTGGTGGAATTTGTAGGCTTTTAGATCAACACATAAATATGAATGGAAAGGAAGGATATCAATAATGCACAGGAAGACATTTAGTATAAATTGGCATTTAGATTAGCACAACATCATGGGCCAAATAACCTTTCCCAAGCTGTCTGGTTCTATGTTCTTTTTAACTACAACCTTACGCTACAGCGCTCTATAACTAGCCCATATAAATTTGACATGAATGCATGTGCTTAATGCTATTTTCCTGACAACTATAAACGTAAATACAACAACTGTATGGATTATTCACAGGTCAATTGCATTAAGCAAATCATCCAAAACTAGATAAGCTCAAAATCAGTCAAACTCCAACCCAAAGTGATTCATCAGAATATACACCCAACCTAAATAAAAGACTAAAGTCAAATGCTGTTGAGTCTGGGGTTGGGTGGCCAGAATCCATATCAAAGTAATACACAGATCAATCAAACTGAAAGATGCTCACAATAAAACAATATTTTCTTAACATTTTAATTTTTGAATCTGGGCATCACAGTCCAACATCATTGACATCCTTCAAGAGGACAGTGGTCAAACAGAACTACTGAGATCCATCTGGTGAAGGTATCCCACAGTCCTCTTGGGGAGGCCGTGCCGATATTAAGGCACTGCAACAATGAAGGAACAATTCATTTCCAAATCAAAATGGTGTGCGACTTAACTGGGGAACCCACACAGAGGTTTCCATGCACCAGAAGCATTCATCTTTTTTGCTGGCAAAGGTTGCTGATTTGGCTACTTGGAAAGACTAGGCGAGTAACTGCATTTAGACAAATGGTGTACAGTGCAGCTGCTGTGTGCCACAATAGAGAAAACAGACATGTCAGATGGTAGGCAAGCAAACAGACAGCTTTGTCCTGGATGATGTCAAGCAACTTGAATGAAGAATATTCCTTCATGCTTTGGCTGTGCCTTGCAGATGGTGCAAAGGGTTCAGGATGTCAGGTGGTAAGTCAACCTGACCTGCTCTTGTAGCCACGGCATTTATAGAGTCACAGAGTTGTACAACACCAAAATAGCTCCTTCAGCCCTGCATATCCATACCAACCATCATAATTAACCATATTAATCTCTCTTGCTTTCATTAATTCCATATCCCTCTGTGCCTCACACATTCAGATACCTGTCCAATGTTGTTACTGTGCCTCCATCCACCACCTCATTGCAAATAACAACTAGATTTTGTGTGAAGATTCTACCCCTCAGATCTCCAAGAAACTTCCTCCCTCTCACCTTGAACTTGCAGCTTCTATTTTGAGATGCCCCCACAAGGGAAACAGACTCTGGCTATCTACACCTCTTGTAAATTTATTTTGTCTATCCTGATAATTCAAACCCTTCAATCCAAGTTAATCTTATATTTCTTTTCTTCACACTCTCCAGCTTAACCATGTCCTTCCTACAGTACTGCAAACTATACTCCAAGTGCAGATAACCAATGTCCTGTATACCTGTAACATGATGACTAAACTCAGTACCCGTGCCAGTGAAGACAAGCAATTTATAGGCCTTCTCACCATCCAGTATATCTGTGTTCCCATCTTCAGGAAGCTGTGTACTTTCTCCACCCCCACCCCTCCCCAAGGTCTCTCATTAAACAATACTCCGTCTGCATCACAATGCACTTGCCTGAATTTTATTCTACCCTTCCCTTGCCCCTTTTCCCAATTGATCTTCACATCCTGATGTAACCAGAGAAAACCACCTTCTCTGCAACTTACTAATCATGCCACCTACATCCTCATCCAAATCATTAACACAGGAGACTGCAATGATTCCTGAAACACACCATTAATCATAGGCCTCCAATTTCAAAAATCCTCCACAACTACCCTCCGTCTCATACTACCAATCCAATTTTATATCCAACTTACCATGGATTCCATATGTTCCAGCTTTCAGGACCAGCTGATCCAGTTGGTAGGTCTCTATGACTGGCTTCATTTGGTTTCAGGTCAATATTAACCCCCCCCCAAGAATATTAGGTAATGCCATTGAATATGAAGGGTAGGTGATTAAACTCTCTCTTACTGGACTTGTTTTCCTGCCATCTGGATCCTGTTGCATGGAAGCGAGGAACTTTTGTGGAGTTACCAATGAAACTGAATAGTATCTAATATTCATATTTCTGGCAATGATGCAAAATCTATCATTGATGAAGCAGCTGAAGATGACTGATCCAACAACCCTGCCCTGAGCACTGACCTCCAACAAAAAAAAATTGTCTATGGCATGTCTCCAACTACTGGAATATTTTCAATGAGGCCCGTTGACTTCAGTGTCTAAACCAGTGCACAAACAATGTTTTTAAAGTACCGATAATCAAACAGTGCTTCTATCAAGACAACGGAGGCCTTCGCTGCTTTTCTTGGAAGCTACACCTCCATTTCCAAGACCATCCCAGAGAGCCTGGAATTATTTTCTCTTCCAAAAGTCAGTGACTTTGATAAAGCAGCGCTGCAATCAATGGGTGAAGCAGCTGGAACTGCAGTCAGCCTGGATTTTGTTGTTCAGTTTCTGAAGTGGGGCTGCTGTCTCGGGGGATGAGAACTACCGACAGAGCCTCAGCTGCCAAACATCAAAGAGGCTGTCTTTCGTCTCCACCGGGGTCGCTCAGATGTTTGCAAGTTATGGAAATCTCGGGGAATGCGTCAAATCGAGTTTATTATCATATGCCCAAGTGCGGTGAGATAGAAGTACAATGAAAAAACTTGTTTGCAGCAGCTTCACAGACACAGGTTCAGTCGACACACAGAACATAAATCATACATAAATCATATAAGACAGCGAAGGAAAAAAGGTGATGTGACTGTGGGGTTCGATCCCCCAAATGTCTCATCACCCCATGGACCTCAGGCTGCCCGCGAGTGGGGCATCGCATGCCAGCCACACACCACCCACCAATCTTCTGAGGGTGGGGGTCCGTAAAGGATGAACATATTGTTCTAGGACAAGCACCTATCACCGGGCGGAGAGGGTGAATGGCCCGTGTTTGATTTTTACGTGGGTGTATGTAGTCCTGCCCAGATGCGCGGTGGTGACATTCGGGGTCCGACCCCAAGCCTTTAATGAGCGCCAAGTCCCCTCTGCCTCTGCAGGCGCCACACAGACCAGGGCTGGGGGCATCGGCGGGGGCTCGGTATTGGCTGGATACAACTGCGGAACAGCATCTGCAGAACACCAGCGGTTCCGGTCTAAGGGCGGGACCAAACTTTCCTTCCATTCGCCGTCTCTAGCGGCTGGCCCAAGGGCTCTCACCCTCCTTCCCACTCTGTACCGACGGGTCTCTCTCGCCAGGCCCAGGCCTAAAAGGGTCTCTCTCCCATCCACCCGGTCGGCACGGAAGAGCGGCATCTTCAGTAAGAAGTCGCCACCGAGAAAAACCGTCACTCACCAGATGGAAGAGATCGCGGGAAACCCGGTCATCCCGAACAGCCCGGCAGAGTCCGGAGAGATGGAGGATTCCCCTCGCCTCCTCCAACAAAACCCACTGCCGCTGCTTCGCTATCCCCTCTCACGCTGTGCATGTGAGGGACAGTGTGCCAAATATTAATGAACAAATAAAATGTCGAAATTATTCCTTGGAGTGTCTTTTTGCCTTTCCTCAAAAACAAAATACCCCAAGCTGGTTGTTATTGCGAGCAATGCAGATTAACGGCGGGCGTCGACTACCTGCAAATCTTCGCCTCCTCCTTTACGGCTTCCGCTGCAGCGTCCTCGCCGGCGCAGCTCCTGCTTCCTCGGGCTCTTCCACAGCTCAAGCCAGTTCTTCTCACGCCTTTTTCCCCTCCCCAGTTGCCGCAGGTGAATGAGCGGAGCTAAACTTCCCCGCCCCAGTCCCCACCTCCCGTAGTCCAGTGTTAAACAGCAGAACGCCAAATCTGGTTCCTGCACCAAACACCTCTATCGCAGAGGGATTCCTGCGCCTCATTTACACTGGGACACCTCCTCCTCGGCTGTTTGGATCTGCTCAGCCTTTTGGTTAAAAAAATGTTTTAATAAGTCATCACATCAGATAGAATTCACGGAGAGAATGGGTTACGAATACAAAATAAGATCTAAGACTGCTGGAGAAAGCAAGCAGTTCAGGTTGTTTATACTGAAAGAGGAACACCACATTTCAATCCAAGTCTTTAAGTTCTAATAGTTTTCGAGGCGACGTGCTTTTCCCCACTGATGTTGCCTTACTCTTCTAGTACTTTGTGTTCATTTTAGATTTCTGAGCCACTGATGCTAGATATTTTTAATAATAAACACAAAAATGCTAGGGACTGCTCGCCAGGTCAAACAGAGAAAGAGTCAACAGTTCAATGCAATTTAAATTCTTGGCAGCATTTCCGTTCTGCTGGTGCTTATCCAACAAACAAGATGCTGGAAGAACTCTGCAGGTCAAGCAGGAAAATGGACACTCAGTGTATCAGATAGAGATACCTCACTTAGACACCACGCCAGATTTCAGTGCCTTCCTCCTTAAAGTTCACAAACAAGCAGGAAAGAAATCCCAAAGAAAGAAAATGAGCTCGATTTATGTAGAGTGCCTTTGGTATTCTACTTAGGATGCCCCCAAAGCATTTTACAGCTAATTAAATACAGTAGATTCCAGTTATTGGGACACATCGGCACCAGTGTATTTTTTGCCCAGTTAAGCGACTGCCCCAAATAAACCGAAGTTTCATGAAAATAGTTAAGGTATAAACAGACCATTTAACTGAGGGACAAATTATATATTTAAATAAAATACAGAACAAATTCGAATACTATCAATACTACTCCAGTATTATAAAACTGTATATCGTTTTCACTCCTGACCTTCTCTGTTATCTCCAAGCCTGAATACTTGAAAACGCAGTGAGCAGTTCTGAATTGACTTACTGCTTATTTGTCACTATCAGTGACGTCAGGCTAACCAGTCTATAATTCCGTTTTCTCTCTCCCTCCTTTCTTGAAAAGTGGGACAACATTAGCCACTATCCGTGACAAATATCATTGCTTTTTGAACAAAAACACAACGGACACTAATTAAAAACTCTTCGCTCTAAGCAAAATATAGATTCGGGTTAATTGGGCCAACTGCTTATTTGGGACAATTTAAAGATCAAATACAACACAAAAGAGCCGCGATCCCTTTCTTTTATTGGGACACTGTTCCGCCTAAATGGGGCAACGAACTGTTGCCGATCATTTTTTGACTTGCGTCAATGTCATGTGGCCGTTAGACACTGAACAGTGTTTAGAGTGAACAGTTTTTAAGTAGCGTCACTTGATGTTTGTATTCAAAAATAATTGATTTTAGTTACTGATAGTTGGCGAGTAATAAACAGTAAGACAATTCAGAACTATTTTGTTCACACTGGATGAATTCTTCTGTCAATGACTTAGAAAATAATACACATTTTACTGTAGTAGCTTATGTAATGTTCTAATTTAAATAAATAATTTGTTACTCAGTTAAATGGTGGTTTGTCTCTTTTATACCCTTTTAGCTATTTCCATGAAACTTCGGCAATTGGAAAAATTGGAACAGCCACTTAATTTGGCCAAAATGCACTGGTCCCGATGTGTCCCAATTAACTGGAAATCACTATTGCTATCAATGGAGGATTTAACCCAGTGTACGCTGCTATGTTCTTGATTGACTGTGAATGAACAAAATCAGTGCAGATATCTAGTATAGATAATGGACTGCCTGCATACAATCCTCTCAACAATTGTGAACTCCAAATCTTCATTTTTATTGTAACATTCAAGATGATTGTCAATTTCTTTGTAGGTCCTAACTTCTTGAAGTAGTGAAATTGTTTCATTTTCACTCCAGCAATTTCTGACATCTCCAAGCCTGAGTGCCTGGAACCACAGCAAGCAAAACAGTTCTGAATTGTCTACTGCTTATTTGTCACCAATACAGTGACAAAAATCATTGCTTTTTAAACAAAAACTCACACAAGTGACACTATTTTAAAACTGTTTGTTCTAAGCATAGCGTAGTTTCTAATGGCCATGCAAGCAAACACAACTAATGCCAGTTAGAAACTGTTCAGCAATAGGCTCCTGCCCCATTTATATGACATTATTCCCAAATAAGCAAAGGGAAACCTGGCTATTTTCTCAATTAGTTTTTGTTCTTTAAGAGCTGACCCAAATAACTGGCTGTCCTGATTAACCAGAGGCCAAATTAATCAGAATCTATGTACATTACTGTAATAAGATCATAAGACATAGGAGAAGAATTTGACCCATCAAGTCTGCTCCACCATTCATTCGTGGATGATCCTTTTATTTCTCTCTTCCTCAGTGCCTCTTCTGGTCTTTTTCCCGTAACCTTTGACGCTGCGTCCGATCAAGAACCTATCAGGCTCTGCCTTAAATACACCCAACAACATGGACTCCACAGCTGCCTGTGATAACAAATTCCACAAGTTCACCACCCTCTAGCTAAAGGGATTTTTCTGTATCCCTTTTTAAAATGGGCATCCCTCTATCCTGAGGCTGTGCCCTCCCTGTCCTAGACGCTCCCATCATCAAGGGGAAGACAGTACCCAATTTGTGCACATTTAGCTTCCAAAAACAGCAATATGATAAGGACAAGAACACTAATATTTTCACTAATAAGGGGCAGTGATGGCAACTAGTCACCACTCTCACCTGCCCTCTGTGTTTTCATAGGATTGATTTCAGCTCTGTGGGTTTGGAAATTATCCATTCTTACTCACACGACTTTGTTCCAAATTGGCCTTTTTGTCAGGCAAAATGTTCAGTTGCAAATAAATCCAACACCAGACAAAATTCTAGTAGAAAGGCTGAATACCCATTTTACCCAATCCAGAGTATTTACCTTCTTTAAAACAATTTCTAATACAAATCTTAAAGGAAGACATACTAATGTAAAACAGATGTAGAAGCTTCTACTTCTGCCTTGAATATCAAATTTCAGGGTAGCTGGGTGAAGACAGAACATTGAAGTTAGATACTTTTGCACATGAAGAGAGAAAAAAGGAGACTATCAGCATTCATATGTGATAAATTGCAAATACAGAAGTCTAGCTGAAAGCCACAGGAGAGACAGATAAATACTGGGTAGACAAATAAATTATTGGTTACTCAATATATGCCTACGTAGATAAATATATATTGTAAACTTGGGAAGCGTTTTCTCAAGAATGAATGAAAGAAAAACATGTTAGCTTGCTCCTGCTTGAAAGCTCTTCTACCGCTCTACCTTCAAGGCCGAGTTTCAAGCCTTTATGGCCATTATAGAATGCTTAAGGAATGGGTCGCCACTTTTATATGGGATGCTAAACTTAAACTCTGTACAATTGTAATGAAAATACGCAATGAGAGAATTCCAAGAGAAATGGTGAATTCTCCTGATGGCTTGTCTAACATTTCATCTTCATTGACTTCACTGCTATCAGTGTGACCCAACTATAAATGGCAAGTGATCTCTACAATTACTGATTCAACAAAGTGAGCATACTTAAATAAAGTGCAACAAGGTTTTAGAATGAACAATGCTCACGTATTGCCAATTAATGGTTTTTATAGTATTGGTTTCAAATATCATATCCTAGACAATGGAACAGAAGATCAACGACATACCCCAAAATCTTAAACCTCTGTCAGTATTGAACAAAGCTATGCTCTCAAAGTCTAAGATACTTTTAAGTTGCATGAAATATCCCACAAGGTAAGAACCTCCCTAACTGAGCGATAGTTGAACATACTTACAAGCATTTTTCAAAGACTTTACATTCCTCCTCTGTATTTTAATTTATTGAGAGTATCGAATTACAGTACAAATTATAATTATATTATATTTCTGCTCAATTACAATAGTTGCTCATGAAGTAATAAATTAGAGACAGAAATTAAAACAAAATAGAGAGAGTACAGAGGAGATTTACTAGAATGTTACCTGGGTTTCAGAGAAAGGTTGAACAAGTTAGGTCTTTATTCTTTGGAGCATAGAAGGTTGAGGGGGGACTTGATAGAGGTATTTAAAATTATGAGGGGGATAGATAGAGTTGACATGGATAGACTTTTTCCATTGAGAGTAGGGGAGATTCAAACAAGAGGACATGAGTTGAAAGTTAGGGGGCAAAAGTTTAGGGGTAACACGAGGGGGAATTTCTTTACTCAGAGAGTGGTAGCTGTGTGGAACGAGCTTCCAGTAGAAGTGGTAGAGGCGGGTTCAGTATTGTCATTTAAAGTAAAATTGGATAGGTATATGGACAAGAAAGGAATAGAGGATCATGGGCTGAGTACAGGTTGGTGGGACTAGGTGAGAGTAAGCATTCGGCATGGACTAGAAGGGCCAAGATGGCCTGTTTCCGTGCTGTAATTGTTATATGGTTATTAGAAGGTATTAATAATTATCTTAGTAATTTACAATATTTTTATCAATAGAAGAGAAGCCTTTGTTTAACTACTGCCTACCAAATATTCCAATATATCTGTTACTACATTTTTAATGAGGGAACTACAAACCTAATAGATAGAAGTACTATTGCAAAGTTTTAACAAAAGGAAACAGCTGTGATCTAGCTTATGAACACCATATGCTATCCTGAGAAAAAATATTTTTAACAGCTGTACTGAGGCATAAATTAAATATGGATGAAAATATATGCTTAATGGCACAATATTTTTAGTGATATTAAATTATAGAAACTGATTTTTTTTTTTAAAACAGTTGTTAAGAATTCTACTTCGTCTTTACACCAGAATATCTCCCGGTTTAGTCAGAGTAAAGGACTTTCTGTCTGGTTAAACATGTGAGAGAGATATGTAAGTTGAGCTTGGTTTAATAGCAGAGCAGAACTGGAATTGTGCTAAGGAAGTCTGAACTTGTATTCCACAATTATGAGTAAAAAGACTCAGCAGATTTCATTGTAAATCTTCTCATTAATTCTTAACTATTACTTTCAGTAGAGCACTTTAATGTGATGTAAAGCTCTCCGTTAATGGTGGAGGGTAAAATAAAAGCCTTGACAGGACTTGCACAGTTGAAAGCACCTTGCAATATGCTGACTATGTTATGTTTGCAGTGTCCCTTTAAATAGTAATATTGAAATCATGCTGTTCACATTCTCATCTTGCCTGCTGAAACTAAATCAATCACAAACCCAGAAATTCGGTAATTGGAGTTGCAGGATAAAAAAAAGACAGACTGCAGAAACCACCTGCAATTCTTCATAGTATGCAAGTGCAAAGGGATTTTAAACCCCAATGAGCTTTAATGCCTATAGCCAGATGAAGGAGTGTTATCAGGGAAAGATGTTGCATTATATCTAAGAGAAAACATCATTCTAAGAGCCATACACTGGACCAAATACAGCCATCTATGGGATGGCGATGAGGAGATGTTGACATAATTAACAGACTCAGACACTCAAACCCTTTAAATTTGCCAGGAGACACTCAGTTATGAAAAGGAGAAAATAAAAGTAAAGCACAGGACTGAAATTAAAATAAGTATTTAGGTCACTATTTTTGTTCATCTCACAGCCAGATTTCAAATTACCACTGGAAGCACAGGAATAGTACATGGCAAACAGTTTGACTGTTTCAAGGAACATCTCGGAAACCCATTTTACAGTCAAATTTGCATAACCAAAATAGATAATATGCTAAACCCACTTAAGCTCATAGAATCTTCACTTTCACTGAGTAGTATTAGTGTTATGACTAGGAAAGAGTTTTTAAGTTGTGAATTAAATGATTGAAGTCTCTGCCAATGACCATTTTGTATCTATCTTCCTATTAGAGGACTTGTCTAACATACCAAAAAGAGATGTTATGGATGCATTGGGAGGGGAGGTAATCAATCTAATCCCTATCACCTAAGTGGCAGCGATGAGCAAACTATTGAGCCTAATGGTAGGCAAGTCCCCTAGTCATGATGGGATGCAACCCAAGGTACTGAAAGAAATAGAGGAATTTATAAGAGAGGCGTTTGTGATATTTCACCAAAGTTCTCCAGGACCCTGGGCAGGTCCCACTGGATTGGAAGACAACAAATGTCTTGACACTGTTTAGAAAAGATATAGGCAAAGGCATGTAACCGTAGGCCAGTTAGCTTAAATTGTGTAGTCAGAAAAATGCTTGAAGCTATCATTAAGAAAAAAATAGATAGTTGGGTAGAACTTGTTATGTTAAGCAGACACAACATGGATTCAGGAAAGGCAGGTCTTGTTTGACAAACCTACTGGAGATATTTGAATATATAATAAGTACTGTGGACATACATGTACCGAGCAATTGCTATACACTCTGCTCACACATGGCTGCAGGACCAAACACCTGAAAAATCACATTATCAACACGACAGTGGCTCATCACTGACAACAATGAGACGGCCTTCAGACAGGAGGTGGAAGAGTTTGAGGCCTGATGCTAGGCAAATAACCTCTTTGTCAATATCAACAAAACAAAGTTATCGACTTCAGGAGAAGTCACAATACTCATAGCCCTCCTTACATCAGCAGCACAGTAATGGAAACTGTGAGCAATTTCAAATTCCTGGGAGTGCACATCTCACACAACCTCTCATGGGCCCAGAATACGTTCTACACAACCAGGAAAGCTCACCAACGCCTCTACTTTCTGAGGACATACAACCAATCTATGTGTATAAGCTACCTTCTATATTTGTATTTACATGTTTTTCTTATTGTGTTCTTTATGTGCTGCAACAGATCTGGAGTAACAATTATTTTGTCTCCCTTACACTTGTGTACTGGTAATGACATTAAACAATCTTGAATCTTGATTGAAGGTAATAAATGAATGTTGTGTATTTGGATTTCCAGAAGATGGGTTATGAGATGTCACGTAAAAGACTTATCCATAAGGATGCATGGAGTTGTATTAGAATGGATAGAGGATTGGTTAACCAATAGGAAGCAAAGAGTTGAGATAAATTGGGTTGCCTCTGACTGGCAACTTGTGGTGAGTGGAATGCCACAGGGGTTGTTGGTGGGCCTTCAGCTGCTCATAATATACATTAAAGAGTAGACTAAGTGTAGCATATCAAAGTTTGCCAATGACACTAAATTGAGCGGAAAAGCAAATTGTTGAGCGAATGCAGAGAGTCTGAAGAGAGGTATAGATTAGTTAAGTGAGTAGGAAAGGGTTAGACAAATGGAGTACCATGTTGGTAAATGTGAAATCATCCAATTTGGAAGGAGAAGTAGAAGATCAGATTACTGTTTAAATAGTGAAATATTGCAGCATGCTATTGTGCAGAGGGATTTAGGAGTACTTGTGAATAAACAATAGAAGATTAGTTTGCAGATGCCAAATCAGGAAGCCAAATGGAAAATTGGTCTTCACTTAAGAGCAGGAGATTATGCTGGAATAGTATAGGGTACTGGTGAGGCTGCAGCTAAAGCTCCTGACTTGAGAAAAGGTATACTTGCTTTGGAGGCGATGCAGAGGAGGTTCACTAGGTTGATTCTAGAAATGAAGGTGTTGTTAGCCTACCAAGAGAAATTGAGTCACCTGGGACTTTACTTGCTGGAATTCAGAAGAATGACCTTGTGAAAATATATAAAATTATGAAAAACGTGGATGAGATAGAGACAGGAACGTTGTTTCCATTGGTAGGTGAGACTAGAACTAGAGGACATGCCCTCAAAATTTGAAGGAGTAGATTTAGAACAGAGATGAGAGAAACTGCTTTCCCCAGACAATAGTGAATCTGTGGAATTCTGCCAAGTGAAGCAGTAGAGTCTTCCTAATTAAATATTTTAAGACACATTTAGATAGATTTCTGTACAGTAGAGGAATCAATAGTTATGGGGAAAAGGCTGATAGATGGATCTGAGTCCACGGCCAGATCCTATTGAGTGGTGGAGCAGGCTCGGTGGGCCAGATGGACTACTCCTGCTCCTATTTCTTATGTTCTTATATTCAGTCACAGACTAAAAGAAACTCAGTCTAATATTAGACATGAATTGAAAACTGAATTTGCAGAAATGGTTTCAGCAGTAGATCGATATTTTTCCAATGCAAATTTGACAGTCAATGCAATGGGGACTAAGCAATAGACCAGAACAGTGGGATGAAAATTATGAGGTAATTAACAGAGCTGGAGAAATAAAAGAGGTAAAAACTTGGATAAGAGCTTCAACAGCACTGAGGGTGAGAAGGAGATCGACAATGTCCTAAAGATGGAAATGAAAGGACCTTGAGATGGAAAGAGATGTGGCATGAACAATCTTAGATCCATTCCCAGTGTTGTATCATTAAATTTCTCAAGAGAACCTTAAAAGTATATATTTCTGCCATGGTATTTAAAAGATCAATAATAATTATAGCTTACATTAATTTAGAAACTTAGCATATCCTCAGAGCATCACAGAGCACTTTGCAATATGGTGAAGAGCAAAGCTGCATAGAATCACTGACTTGGCATGTATAGAATGTCAGCCAAGCAAAATAGGTTCTCTGCTTGGAGATATTAGATATTCTGCAGATAATGGAAATCTTGATGAAGGGTCTCAGCACCTCTACCTGAATGTGGTGAAATTCTGGATTATAAATCGATAAACTCATCAATTTCTCATGGAATCTCATATAAGGTCAAACCAAGCATAATAGTAAGGTGAAGTGAGATTACAGAAACAAGATAATTAAGTCAGGCCATATCTGTCCTTATTTTTTCTTCCTTTCTCTTTGCAAATTCCTATGGCAACCATGAAGAGAATTTTTCACTCTATAGTTATACCCTCCACACAATAGATGGCAAGCAGTGTTCCAGTAAATCAAGACATACAAAAAAGCTGGATGAACTCAGCAGGTCGGGCAGCATCCGTTGAAAGAAGCATAATTCCCTTCATCAGTCCTGCTTCTTTCAGCAGATGCTGTCCGACCTGCTGAGTTCATCCAGCTTTTTTGTACGTCTTGATTTGACCACAGCATCTGCAGTGCGCTTTGTGTTTAGTGTTCCAGTAAGGTGTTTGCAATTCAGAGCATGTCAACTGTACTCATAGTTACCATTATAAATGTTGACCTAGCTATGCACTATCTGAAGAGTTGGTATACTACTTAAAGATGAAGACACAGGAAATCACATTGAATTAAACTTGCATGCTGTGTTCAAATTTCCCAGGCTTCCTAACTTCCTTTGACACTACACTTGGCACCCTGAGATCAACCTGTTCCTCTCTTACTAGTAGCAGGGCAGCTGAGAGCCAGTCATCTGGCGTCCATTTTATGATCTTATGCCCAATCCATTGGGCTTCCAGGCAACAGCTCCAAGCAAGTGGTTCCGTCAGCCTCTGAGCTGCTGGAAAGTTTGTGCCTGGAACAAGTCTTTTCCCGCAATGGCATGAAGGGAAGTGGAGTGTGATGGATTTATGGAGCCTAAAATATCTGCTTTCTGTAGACTATAGAGTGCACACTGTATGCATTTTGTCCCAAAACAGGCTCTATTGATATCATAGGAACATCATTTTTAAATTGCAATGAACTAGATGCCCTCTTCAGTTGAAAGCATTGTTTTCCTAATTTATAAAGAGAAGTTTGAAGTGTACATTTCTGTCATGGTATTTAAAAGGTCAATAACTTGCATTAATTTAGAATCTTCAACACCCTCAGAGCATCACAGGGAACTTTGCAATGTGGTGAAAAGAAAATCTGCATAAAATCATTAACTTGGCATGTATGAAAAATCAGCTGGGCAAAAGAGGTTCTCTGGAGACATAAGAGCCTTTTTAGAACCATTGAATCATAGAACACTACAGCACAGAAAATAGGCCATTAGGCCCTTCTAGCCCATGCCAAAACTTTATTCCACTAGTCCCTTTAACCTGCACCCAGTCCATAACCCTCCAAACCTGTCCCATCCATGTATCTATTCAATTTATTTTTAAAACTTAACATTAAGCCCACATTTACCACGTCAGATGGCAGCTCATTCCACACTCCCACCACTCTCTGAGTGAAGAAGTTCCCCCTAAACATTTCCTCTTTCACCTTAAAGCCATATGCTCTCACCTAATCTGAGTGGAAAGAGCCTACTCACATTTACTCTGTCTATACCCCTCATAATTTTGTAAACCTCTATCAAATCCCCCCCTCATTCTTCCACACTCCAAGGAGTAAAATTATAACCTGTTCAATCTTTCCCTGTAATTCAACTCCTGAAGACCTGGCAACATCCTAGTAAATCTTCTCTGCACTCTTTTAATCTTACTGATATCCTTCCTATAGTTAGGTGACCAGAACAGCACACAATACTCCAAATATGGCCTCACCAATGTCTTATACAACCTCATCATAACATCCCAACTCCTATCCTCAGTACTTTGATTTAGGAATGCCAGGATGCCAAAAGCCTTATTTATAACCCTGTTTACCTGTGACGCCACTTTCAGGGAATTATGTATCTGAACTCCAAGATCCCTTTGTTCCTCCGCACTCCTCAGTGCCCTATCATTTACTGTGTATGTCCTACCTTGATTTGTCCTTCCAAAATGCAACACCTCACACTTGTCTGCATTAAGTTCCATCTGTCATTTTCTGGCCCATTTTTCCAGTTGGTCCAGATCCCTCTGCAAGCTTTGAAAGCCTTCCTCGCTGTCCACAAAGCCTTCAATCTTATTGTCATCAGCAAACTTGCTGATCCAATTTACCACATTATCATCTAGATCATTGATATAGACAACAAACAACAATGGACCCAGCACAGATCCCCAAGGTACACCACTAGTCACAGGCCTCCAGTCTGAGAAGCAATCACAGCTAATTTTGAATCCATTTTACAACCTTTCCATGGATACCTAGTGTCCGAACCTTCTGAACTAACTTCCGATGTGGGACCTTGTCAAAGGCCTTACTAAAGTCCATGTAGACAACATCCACAGCCTTTCCTTCATCTACTTTCTTGGTAACCTCCTTGAAAAACTCTACAAGATTCGTTAAACACAATCTCCCACGCACAAAGCCATGCTGACTATCTTTAATCAGCCCTTGGCTGTCCAAATACTCGTATATCTGATCTCTCAGAACACCTTCCAATAATTTACCTACTACTGATGTCAGGCTCACCAGCCTGTAATTACCTGGTTTACTTTTGGAGCCTTTCTTAAACAACGGAACAACATGAGCTACCCTCCAATCTTCTGGCATCGCACCCATGGCTAAGGACATTTTGAATATATCTGCCAGGACCTGTTCAATTTCTACACTAGTCTTTCTCAAGGTCCAAGGAAATATCATGTCAGGCCCGGGGGATTTATCTACCTTTATTTGCTGTACGGCAACAAGCACCTCCTCCTCTTTAATCTCTATATGTTCCATGACACTATTGCTTGTTTCCCTTCCTTCCATATACACTATGCCAGCTTCCTGAGTAAAGACTGATGCAAAAAAACTGTTTAAGATCTCCCCATCACATGAGGCTCCACACATAGACGACCACTCTGATCTTCTAGGGGACCAATTTTGTCCCTTACTATCCTTTTACTCTTAATATACTTGTAGAAACCCTTCAGGTTTACTTTCACATTATCTGCCAAAGCAACTTCATGTCTTCTTTTTGCCTTCCCGATTTCCTTCTTTAGTATATTCTTACATTTTCTATACTCTTCAAGTACCTCATTTGTTCCATGTTATCTATACCTGCTACACACCTCTCTCTTTTTTTTTTAACCAGATCGCCAATACCCCCTGAAAACCAAGGTTCTCTATGCCTGCAAACTTTGCCTTTAATCCTGGCACTCTCTGCGCTCTCAAAATTTCATTTTTAAAGGCCTTCCACTTAGTGAACACATCCTTGCCAGAAAACAACTTATCCCAATCCACTCCTAGATCCGTTCTCATTTCCACAAAATTGGCCCTTCTCCAACTTAGAACCTTAACTCGAGGACCAGACCTATCTTTATCCATAATTAACTTGAAACTAATGACATTATGGTCACTGGACCCAAAATGTTCGCCTACACATACTTCTGTCACCTGACCTGTCTGGTTCCCTAATAGGAGATCAAGTATTGCATCCTCTCTCGTAGGTACCTCCATATATTGATTTAGAAAACTTTCCTGAACACATTTGACCAACTCCGAGCCATCTAGCCCTTTCACAGTGTGGGAGTCCCAGTCAATGTGGAAAGTTAAAATCACCTACTATTGCAACTTTCTGTTTCTTACATCAGTCTGTTATCTCGCTACAGATGTGCTCCTCCAATTCTTTCTGACTATTGGGCAGTCTATGATACAACCCTATTACTGTGGTCACACCTTTCCCATCCTCAGCTCCACCCAAAGGCCTCTGTAGACAAGCCCTCCAGGCTGTCCTGTCTACGCACAGCTGTGATATTTTCCCTGACTAGTAATGCCACTCCTCCCCCTTTCATCCCTCCCCCTCTATCATGTCTGAATCAATAGAACCCTGGAACATTGAGCTGCTAGTCCTGCCCCTCCTACAACCAAGACTCACTAATAGCAATAAAGTCGTAATCCTACGTGCCAATCCATGCCCTAAACTCATCTGCCTTACTTTCAATATTCCTTGCATTTAAATGGATGCACCAGAGAACATTTATATCATGTACAAATCTTTGATTTCTGTCTATACATGCAGTTCTCGCATGACTTCTATATTCCTCCATTTCATTCTCTGCTCTAACTCTCTGGTTCCCCTCCCCCTGCAAATCTAGTTTAAATCCCCGCTCCCCCCCCCCCACACACCCCCAGAGCAGCACTAGCAAATCTACCCACAAGGATGTTAGTCCTCCAGTTCAAGTGCAAACCATCCCATCAGAACAGGTCCCACCTTCCCTGGAACAAAACCCAATTGTCCAGAAACATGAAGCCCTCCTTCCTGCACCATTTCCTTAGCCACGTATTTAGCTGCATTATCTTCCTATTTCTAGCCTCACTAGCACGTGGCACAGGTAGCAATCCTGAGATTGCAACCCTGGAGGTCCTGTCCTTCAACTTTGCACCTAACACCCTAAACTCTCTTTGCAGGACCTCCTCCTCTTTCCTATTCACCACCTTGGTCCCGACATGGATCATGACATATGGCTGCTCACCCTTCCTCCTGAGAATACCGAGAACTCAATCCAAGATATTGTGGACCCTGGCACCAGGAAGGCAACAGACCATCAGGAATTCTCAGTCTCTCCCACAGAACCTCTTATCTGTCCCCCTAACTATCGAATCCCCTATCACTACTGCTCTCCTCTTTTCCCTCCTTCCCTTCTGAGCTGAGGGTCCAGACTCAGTGCCAGAAATGCAACCACTGCAACTTGTCCCTGGTAGGTCGTCCCCACCAACAGTATCAAAAACGGTATACTCATTGTTGATGTGAATGGCCGCAGGGGTGCTCTGCTCATTTTGTATATTCCCCTTCCCACTCCTGACAGTCACACAGTCAAGTCAAGTCACTTTTATTGTCATTTCGACCATAACTGCTGGTACAGTACATAGTAAGAATGAAAAAACGTTTTTCAGGATCATGGTGTTACATGACACCAAACAAAAACTAGACTGAACTACGTAAAAAAAAACAACACAGAGAAAGCTGCACTAGACTACAGACCTACACAGGACTGCGTAAAGTACACAAAAACAGTGCAGGCATTACAATAAATGATAAACAGGACAGTAGGGCAAGGTGTCAGTCCAGGCTTCAGGTATTGAGGAGTCTGATAGCTTGGGGGAAGAAACTGTTACATAGTCTGGTCGTGAGAGCCTGAATGCTTCGGAGCCTTTTCACGGACGGCAGGAGGGAGAAGAGATTGTATGAGGGGTGCATGGGGTCCTCATAATGCTGTTTCCTTTGCGGATGCAGCGTGTAGTGTAAATGTCCGTGATGATGGGAAGAGAGACCCTGATGATCTTCTCAGCTGACCTCACTATTCAGTCCCAGGGTCTTGCGATCCGAGATGGTGCAATTTCCAAACCTACCTACCTCCTGACTTTTAGGGGTGACTGTCTCCCTGAAACTCCTGTCCATTTCTGCGTCTGCCTCATGAATAATTCAAAGTTCATCCAGCTCCAGCTCCAGTTCCCTCTCAGTTTTTGCAGGTGTGGCCATCAGGGACAATTGTGCCCTGACTTCCCACATACTGCAGACGAAGCACCTGACTGCCCTAACAGCTGCCTCCATTACCTACTCATAAGTTAATTAAATTAATTAAAGGAACTTACCCAGCCTTACCTCACTGGGACAAAGCTCATCCTCAGCCTCTGCTCGCGGAAGCCTCTCAAGCCAAAGCCTCAAAGCTCCACTCCTACCCTGAGCCACTCACACACTGGCCGCTGCTCTTCAGTTACCCCTCCTTTTATTTGTCCCTGCCAATTATCTCAAGTACTCACTCCCTCTAGTCAACTAATCAACAATCTGTTTAACCCTTTAGTTGCCCTCCACACTCCTTTTAAAGCACACTCACCTCAGCTGCTTCCCAGCACACAGCGCTCTCCCGAGACCCTCGCTCCTCTTCCCACTGCGACGTCCCGCGATCACACTGTCTCGAGTCCCCGCTCTGCACTCCTTTTAAAGCACACTCACCTCAGCTGCTTCCAAGCAGACAGCGCTCTCCCGAGCCCCTCGCTCCTTCTCCTGCTGCGACAGTCCCGCAATCACGCGATTCTGCTTGAAGCACTCAGAAATAAAGAAATTCAGTCATAACCATTCTGATGAAAAATATTTTCTTGCTATCTTTAGATTACTTCAGCCTGGTTTCAACTAGATGTGAAGGTACTTTAGTGTTGCGTATGTCCTGTTGTGACTATGATCAAAGTCACCAGAGAGACACTGAAGTTGGCGATGTAGAAATCTTCATTCATCACAATATGCAGGCATTCTTCTGGAGACTCTCTTGGTAGAATCTCATAAACTCAAAAGTACCTCACCTTCTTATATCCTTAAGATCAAAAGTAACAGTAGGTAATTCAATACAATTTCACTTAATATTTTGGATTGACATTGTTTCCTTTGAATTATATATTTGCAGAGGGAGCCATCTCTGATGTTCAGGATGAACTAATAGACAGATATTCTAAAAATTCTGAAGACAGAGAGCCAGACACCCAAGGTTAGTGTTTGTGAAAGCTGACTCTCTGAGTACACAAATCCCCCAACTATTCAAAGATCAACTATTTGATGTGCTAAGTAATAGTACCAATTTGATATTCAAGTTTCCTTGTACTTATTTACAATGGTGCGAATTATTTTATACCCATATTTGCCTGGGTTGATGCAGGCCCCTTGTCTTAACGTTTGGCTGATGCATTGCAATATCTCATGTTTAAATTTTGCAAACCTTACCTCTTAGTCTGTGGGCCAGCCCGACCTCCACAGGCAATATTGTTTATTCCAAGGCATGCTTTCAACTTCAATTTACTGCTTGCGTCAAGAACTGAAGACTGGTTCATTTTTGAATTAATATCTGCTATTTTTACTTAATTCTAGAACATTCCCTATCATGCCCTACTCCATTTCTGAAGAACTCTTGAGTCACAAGTTACTTAGAAATCTGTTAAAAGTAACAGATTTTGGGTATGGGAAATTACTCATCTATAGTTAAATATTGGTGATTTGATACCTAGCATTGACGTTGGTTCTGTATCCATTTTGCCCAGTAAAAGCCTTGCCTTTGTTTCCAGTTGCTCTGTGTTGAATTAAATAAATATTGACTGAGTGTGACCAACTCAGCAAAGTGTACAAAAAGCAATCTGCTCCTAACAGATCAAATTGTCAATGAGCTACAGGAAATATAAGAAACAGCTAAAGTTCTTGTGAAATTGTTAATTATTAATTGTTAATTGAAGAAGTGATCAGATTTACTATTTAAAGAAAAGTGACACACATCCAGATGTTAAAATAGTACAATTCTTCCTTTCCCATTGAAAGCACTATGATATAAATAGTTCTCCCTAAAAATTCAACCATGTGGTGCTAGGAATATGCATGAGGTTTTCATTGTAGCCACTAAGCATTAGTAGTTATTGGGAAAGAGGGAGAAAACAAGCAGAAGTTAAAATCCAAATAACAATTAAGAAATGGTACAAACCTTTAAGAGAACAAAAATACATATGATGAGAATAGAGCATTAAAAACATATTGAAAAAATAACTTTTAAGAGTTACACAAACAGATCTTTTTTTGCAAATAATATGTCCATATGTCTGTTGAAGTCAAAGTCAGGAAATATTGGCTTCTAGGGCAGTGAAGACATTTTTCATTCACTACATAAAATAACAGACTGCTCTTGATTTATTTGGACAGATGTCCTATATTTATTTGACTTCAATGCATAATACAGTACTGAGAACATGTTAAGTCTGGTCATCAACATATTACCTAATATCCTTCACCCAAGAGATATTTCAAACTACTGTTACTCCCTTGAAAATGTCAATTGAAACCAAAGAAGGTCTATTTCAAATTAAATTGAAATATAAATTTGATCTTGTATTTGGGGGCATAGTCTAACATTTAAATCCAACCGTTTTAGAAATGAAGTTGTGAAAACATTGCAGCATTCAAAAGTTTGGAGCTCTCTTCAATGTAAATATAAGATTGATAGATGTTTATTTATCAAAGGCATTCAGGCTATGCAGAGAAAATAGATATATGGAGTTAAGTCACAGGTCAATCGTAATCTAATTGAAATGGGCTAAATAGCCTACCATATCAATACTTCTAAATTATACAAATAGTCAATTGAAAGCTCAGAATTCAACCAGCAGAAGTAAAAGTTATTGATTGACACCAACCAAAGAGATATCTATTCCTTTAAAAGGAACTTGTATCCATTGTGTAAAATATGTGTTGTCAGGCATTCCAACACATCTCAGTTTGGACAGGAATAACTAACAGATTATTAGTATACAGTCTACAAGGATTATTAGCATACCAGCCTACAAGTCTACAGTCTAAAAGGGGTATAGGCAGGGTAAATGCAAGCAGGCTTTTTCCACTGAGGTTGAGTGGGACTACAACCAAAGGTCATGGGTTAAGGGCAAAAGGTGAGAAGTTTAAGGGGAACATGAAGGGAAACTTCTTCACTCAGAGGATTGTGAGTGTGTGCAGTGGGCTGCCAGCACAAGTGGTGCATGTGAGCTCGATTTTAAAGTTTAAGAGAAGTTTGGATAGGTACATGGACAGTAAGGATGTGGAGGGCTATGGTCCTGGAGCAGGTGGATGGGGGTAGGTAGCTTAAATAGCTTTGGCATAGACCAGATGGGCCAAAGGGCCTGCTTCTGTGCTGTACTTCTCTATGACTATGATTTTAGCCAGGCTTCAAAAGACATCCCACAAGACAAGCCAGCTGAGGAAGTAAAATCTCTTGAGATTTAAGGGACCTTGGGAAATAAGATATGAAACTGCTTGTTAGCAGGAAATAAATAGTAATGATTAAAAAGAGTTACAATGGGGTGCCATGGAATCCCGTCTCCAACTATTTCTTATCTATATTTATGACACAGGGCCATGTTGAAGAAGTTTGCAGCTGTTACAAGAACTGCCTCCTTGACTGAGAGTAAGGAGCAAAGCTTTAAACCATCTGATAGGTCAGTTAGTCAGAAAAGTAGTGAAAAGAAGTGAACTTAGTGGAATGTTATTTAATATATTTGGATCCATAAATATTGAGAGGTACAGAGGGAAAATGGACCTGGAGTACATGTTCACAAAGCTTTAAAGGTACAATTTCTGGTTGAGACAATGGTTAAAAGGGCCACCAGCCAAGATGTAGAAGATATGAGCAGGAAGGTTTTACTAGTACTGCATTCAAGACTGTAGCTTGACTGCTGCATTTAGTTCTGGTCTCCACATTACAGGAAAGATGTGATTGCAAAACTGAAGGTGCGGAGATTTATAAGGATGTTGCTAGGACTGGAAAACAACAACTATGAGGAAGGATTGGTTTCTTTGGCGGGGGGTGGTGAGAAGTTGCTCTGTTGGTAAAAATTTAAATTAAATCATTAGAAAGAGGTGAACTACAGTCAGAAGGTGTTGAATCATTGTGGGTAGAGCTGAGAAACTGCAAGGGTAAAAAGAGTTTGATGGGAGTTGTAGACAGACTCCTGAACAGTGGTAAGGATGTGATCTACATATTACAACAGGAGATAGAAAATGCATCCTTAAAGGGCCATGTTACAATACTCACGGAGGACTTCAACGTGCAGGTGGATTGGGAAAATCAGGCTGGTGCAGGATTCTGGGAGGGGGAATTTCTAGAGTGCCTTTGAGGTGGCTTTTTAGAGCAGCTCGTGGTTGAGCCCATGAGGGGATCAGCTATTCTGGAGTTTTGCAATCAACCAGAAATGATTATAGAGCTTAAAGTAAAATAACACTTAGGGGCATGTGATCATAATATGATTGAATTCACCTTGAAATTTGAGAAGGAGAAGCTGAAGTCAGATGTATCAGTATTACAATGGAGTAAAGGGAATTACAGAGGCATGAAAGAGAAGTTGGCCAGAATTGATCGAAAAAGAACACTGGCAGGAATGATGGCTGAGCAGAAACAGCTGGAAATTCCGGAAGCAATTCAGAAGGTACAGGATATATACATCCCAAAGAGGAAGAAGTATTCTAAAAGAAAGATGACACAATCGTGGCAAAGAAAAGAAGTCAAAGCCTGCATAAAAACCAAAGAGAGGGCATATAATACAGCAAAAATTAGTGGGAAGTTTTAGGAAGTGGGAGGATTAGGAAGTTTTTAAAAACCAACAGAAGGCAACTAAAAAAGTCATTAAGAAGGTGAAGATGGAATACGAAAGTAAGCTAGCCAATAATATTAAAGAGGATACCAAAGTTTCTTCAGATATATAAAGCATAACAAGAGAGGTGTGAGTGAATATTAGACCACTGGAAAATGAAACTGGAGAGGTAGTTAATGTGGGACAACGAAATGGGGGATGAACTGAATATGTATCTAGCAGTATACTGGAAGTTGCAGGCATTAGGGGTTATGAAGTGTGTTAAGTTGCCATAGGAAGAAGGTTCTTGAGAAACTGAAAGGTCTGAAAGGTAGATTAGTCAGTGGGAACAGATGGTGTACACACCAGGGTTCTGAAAAAGGTGGCTGAAGAGATCGTGGAGGCAATAGTAATGATCTTTCAAGAATCACTATATTCTGGAATGGTTCCAAAAGACTGGAAAATTACAAATGCCATTCCACTCTTCAAGAAGGGAGGGGACAGAAGAAAGAAAATTATAGGCCAGTTAGTCTGACCTCAGTGGTTCAGAAAATGTTGGAGTCAATAATTAAGGATGAGGTCTCAGGTTACATGGAGGCACTTGATAAATAGGTCAGAGTCAGCATTGTTGCCTCAAAGGAAGATCTTACCAGACAAATCTGCTGGAATTCTTTGAAGAAATAGCAAGCAGGATCAACAAAGGAGAATTGGATGATGTTGTGTACTTGGATTTTCAGTAGGCCTTTTACAAAGTGCCACACATGAGGCTGCTTAACAGGCTATGGTATTTCAGGAAAGAGTCTAGCATGGATAAAGCAGTGGCTGATTGGCATAGAGGCAAAGAATGGGAATACAGGGAGCCTTTTCAGATTGGCTGCTGGTGCTTAGTGGTGTTCCACAGGGGTCTGTGTTGGGACCAGTTTTTTTTAACATTACATGTCAATGATTTGGATGATGGAATTGATGGCTTTGTTGCAAAGTTTGCAGGTGATATGAAGATAGGTGGAGGGGCAGGTAGTTTTGAGGAAGAAGAGAAGCTACAGAAGGACTTAGACATGTCAGGCATGTCAGATGTAATACAGAGTCGAGAAGTTATAGTCATGCACTTTGGTAGAAGGAATGAAAGGGCTGACTATTTTCAAAATGAAGAGAAAATACTAAAAAACTGAGGTACAAAAGGACTAGGGATCCTTTTGCAGGATTCCCTAAAGGTTAATTTGTAGATTGAGTCTGTGTTGAGGAAGGCAAATGCAATGTTAGCATTCATTTCAAGAGGACTAGAATATAAAAGCTAAGACTTTATAAAGCACTGGTGAGGCCTCACTTGAAGTATTGTGAGCAGTTTTGGGCCCCTCATCTTAGAAAGGATGGGCTGAAACTGGGGAGGGTTGAAAGGAGGTTCATGGAAAAGATTCCAGGATTGAATGGCTTTTCATCTGAAGAGCGTTTGTTGGCTCTGGGCCTGTATTCACTGGAATTCAGAAGAATGAGGGGTGACCTCATTGAAACCTATCAGATGGTGAAAGGTCTTGATAGAGTGATGTGGAGAGGATGTTTCCTGTGGTGGGAGAGTCTAAAACCAGAGGACACAGCCTCAGAATAGAGGGATGTCCTTTTAGCACGGAGATGAGGAGGAATTTTTTTAGCCAGAATGTGGTGAATCTGTGGAATTCTTTACCACAGGCAGCTGTGGAGGCCAAGTCTTTATATATAGTTAAGGCAGAGATTCTTGATTGGTCAGGGCATGAAAGGATACAGGGAGAAGGAAGGAGATCGGGGCTGAGAGGAAAATTTGGATCAGGCCTGATGAAATGGTGGAGCAGACTTGATGGGCTAAATGTCTAATTCTGATCCTATATCTTATGGTCTTTGGAACAGAGCCTTTTCTGAAACTCACCAATGACAGGAAGGCTTAAACCCAGCAGTATTGATGCAGGAAGCTGCACGAGTTACACGATGAAAGATTCTGTTCATGAAGCTTATTGAAATGCATTACATAAAATACTTCAGAGCCAAGCTTGTGAAACATCAGAATTAAGCTTGTAAATTTTGCAGTTCCTTTCTAAGTTCTAGAGGAATCCAAACATGAAGTACATTTTACAGCTCTCAATATCTAAATCCACACAAAGGTTCCATTTAGTGGATTGTGGAAGAGGACCCAATTAAGGGTCTGCAGTCATCTCAGGAACATCAGCAGGATGGTTGTCAGGTGAGCGATGTGCAGCCTGTAGAAGAGTCTCTCCTATCACGAAGTTCAGAAAGGTGATAAGCTTTTACAAGGTGTGAATAGCAGCATATCAATAGAGTCAGGATCTGTATCAGCTGATAGTAACCATAATAAATTTGCAGGAAGAAGACCAGGTGGCCAAACTTTAACAGAGTTCATTCAAGTACACCACTCCCCCTGTATTTATTTGCCTCAGGATCAATCCGGATTTCTGTAGTTGATGATATGTAAGCACAGACATAGTTGGAACTGCAAAGATTCCCCTTCATCAGCAAAGCAACAGGAACAGAACAGGTTAGTGAGATGCTCTCAGTTTTCCAAGGTCCAGTTAAGTTCTGTTATTCCACCTAAATAAAACATCAGGAAGCTGAACTCCGATTCCCCGTCTGTGCTGAATCCAGTCCTGTGCACACATGTCCGCACAGACCCTTTGTATGCTGTTTATTCACACAAGTTAGCAGGTATCTGATCACTAATTATGGCCAGAGAATATGTAAATAAATATTTATACAAGTTAAAAAACTAAATTTTAATTGAGTTGTTAAAATTTCCAAGAATACTTCTACCCAAAAGGGAATTATTGATACCAACTGGCAACATCTCTGTTCAATGTCTACATCTGATCTAAAATGCAGTGAAAGGTCATTGTTTGCATTGCTTTGTAGAGCAAGATGTTTCTTATCAGCATTGATGACAGCCAGAAGCAAAGCAAATTTCATATTAATCACTTATGACCTATTGTACTTCAAATCTGGATTTGTGCTGTTTACTTTCAATTAAGGACCAGTGAAGAGCATCTTATATTAGACTAGGGAGAGAGTGATATTCAAGAAACATGGGTGATTTGGGGGCAGAATGTAACTGCATAGTTTTTTTTCTGTCTTAGAATTGAAGGGCAGTGTCTCACAATCAATTTCAGTATGGAGAGATTGATGTATGGAAGACAGTTTTTTTGTGTAATAATGGGTCATGTCATTCCACCCTGATTCCACTGCCTGCGATTGCTGATGTGGTCTCCCTACACTCATACTTACCAGGTCCAAGTGCAGAAGCCTGCCTTACTGATCCAAAATATCCCATAATCCAGCACAGCATGCAAGTTAACTGGGCCCTCAGTGGCAGAGAAACAAGACTTCAGTGGCCAAGTGCCTTCCTTCACTCCACTCCATCCAAATTTCCAACTAATCCATAGCCTACAGCATCCTTTCACATCTTCTTTGCTATCTACTAGATTCAGGATTCACTCCTTTGATCCATAAAATTCTTCCCTAGAAAGTGATTTTGCTTGAATCTTTTCATGTATAACTAATATTCATGAATTAATGTGATCTGAAGGTGCCATGCTCCATTTAGGAATCTTAAATGTTCAACTCCTGTTGAAACTCACAGGTTTAATTGAGGGGACCACAGTGAGATAACAATCAACAGTCAGCCAACCAATCACACTCAAGGTCAGCAATTACATGAATTTCCTAGCATTGTTGAAACAGGGACAACATTATTGATGAAAATTAAGAAAACCTCAATACTACATGAAATAGTAACCAAAAAGGTAACGGAAAATACTTGCAAAGAAACAGAAAAATCTGATTCATAATCCCATCTTTCAAATCTAAGTCAGTTACCTTGTAGTGGTGGACAATCACTTCAATAGTACTTGTACTGAATAGAAAAATAAAGTAACTACGAACACTGTTTTGATTTTCATTGTATCTTTTAAATTTTCGTGCCTGGGTTGCTGCTCCTTCTATTAGTGGTAACAGCATATCACTGCCTATCCTACCAAAATTATTCAGTACTCTGAACAAACCAATTAACTCTCCTTCTAATTTGCTGTGCTCTAAAGAGTTATGCTAAAAATATTCTTTGATCTGAGGTGATGAGGAACAATCTGTTTGAAATAGATGTTTATATATTCAATGGCCAATGGTGTTTTTGACAGCTTTTGTCAGTCTTGTTAACTCCATGTAAAAACTAGCCTTACACCATTAGTTAATAATGCCACAAATATCATAAAATAAACAAAACTGTATTATCAGGATCAGAATCAGAATCAGGTTTATTATCACCGGCATGTGATGTGAAATTTGTTAACTTAGCAGCAGCAGTTCATTGCAATACATAATCTAGAAGAGAGAAAAAATAAAATTAAAATAATAATAATAAATAAATCAGTTACAGTCTATGCATATTGAATAGATTTTTAAAAACCTGCAAAAAAAAAGAAATACTGTATACTAAAAAAAAGTGAAATAGTGTCCAAGGGTTCAATGTCCATTTAGGAATTGGATGGCAGAGGGGAAGAAGCTGACCCTGAATTGTTGAGTGTGTGCCTTCAGGCTTCTGTATTTCCTACCTGATGGTAACAAAGAGAAAAGAGCATGCCCTGGGTGCTGGATGTCCTTAATAATGGACGCTGTCTTTCTGAGACACCACTCCCTGAAGATGTCCTGGTACTTTGTAGGCTAGAACCCAAGATGGAGTTGACTAGATTTACAACCTTCTGCAGCTTCTTTCGGTCCTGTACAGTAGCTCCCTCCATACCAGTGATGTCAGAATGCTCTCCACAGTACAGCTATATAAGTTTTTGAGTGTATTTGTTGACATACCATATCTCCTCAAACTCCTAATGAAATATAGACACTGTCTTGCCTTTTTTTATAACTACATCGATTTGTTGGGACCAGGTTAGATCCTCAGAGATCTTGACACGCAGGAACTTGAAACTGCTCACTCTTTCCACTTCTGATCTCTCTTTGAGGATTTTTATGTGTTCCTTTGTCTTACCCTTCCTGAAGTCCACAATAAGCTCTTTTGTCTTACCAACATTGAGTGC
Source organism: Hypanus sabinus (assembly GCF_030144855.1). Taxonomy (NCBI): domain Eukaryota; kingdom Metazoa; phylum Chordata; class Chondrichthyes; order Myliobatiformes; family Dasyatidae; genus Hypanus; species Hypanus sabinus. Next base: position 43,547,653 of record NC_082709.1, read on the forward strand.
CATGTTTTTGTTGCGGCATCACTCCACTAGTTGGCACATCTCACTCCTGTATGCCCTCTTGTCACCACCTGGGATTCTACCAACAATGATTATACCATTGTCAGCAAATTTATAGATGGTATTTGAACTATGCCTAGCCACACACAATCATGTGTATATAGAGAGTAGAGCAATGGGCTAAGCACACACCCGAGGTGTGCCAGTGTTGATTGTCAGCGAGGAAGATACGTTATCACCAATCCACGCAGATTGTGATCTTCTGGTTAGGAAGTCGAGGATCCAATTACAGGGGGAGATACAGAGGCCCAGGTTCTGCAACTTCTCAATCAGGATTGTGGAAATGATGGCATTAAATACTGAGCTATAGTCAATGAACAGCATCCTGACATAGGTGTTTGTGTTGTCCAAGTGGTCGAAAGCTGTCTGGAGAGCCACTGAGATTGCGCCTGCAGTTGACCTATGGTGGCGATAGGCAAATTGCCATAACAATGACGTAAATGGTAGTTTACAGTCTTACAAATAGCAGGTACAGTGGAACTGTTCATTCAGATAAGTAGAGTGATCCTGTTATATTCTTAATATATGCTTAATTTTGTTGTTTTAAAAATAGCTACTCAAATTTGATTTAGACTTGCCTTTTGTTTATGCCCTTGAATGTGCAACTGTATTTTTCAAAGCCAGGTACAAACTATTAACATGCTTCATTTCACAGAATGAAAGAGAGAATGCATAAATGCAAGTGAACAAGGTGAATTTTTCAATTCTCTCCTTGAAAAATAGGAAATAACTCATGTACTTTGTTCTTTTTGCAGGTCAAGAATGACTTTTGGTACTCCTTCACTTTCCAGACCGCATCAGACTTTACAATTGCACTTAAAATTTTAGCTCTAGACCTGAAGGCCACTCAGGTTTTTAAAATTCTCCTTTCTAAGGATTCCTTCTTCAATATTCTCATATAGAAGTCAGGGATATTGAGTCCTTCCTGACAATTCGACAGTGTATATAAACAAAGACTCTACTCAATTTTCATAAAGTTCAAACATTTCTGCCAACTATTAAGATGATGTGACCAGATTCATAATTGATTTGTAGAATGTGAATGTTATAGGCTCCTGCGTATATAAAATTGATTACATGTTTGGTTCCCCAATATATAATAGTCAAAACATTTACAATAAACTAAAAAAAACAAAACGTATTTAATGAAAACAATTTCGTATTGAAGTCAGCAAATGCACTGAGTTGAGAACTTAAGTTCCCATTACCCAACGAATTCTTTAAATTTAAACATTGTCACTAGCCTTCCATTTATTTGTTTTACAGCTTTTATAGGCTTATTTTGTTTACTAGGGAGCTAAGACTGCATTCAAATTCTACAAATGAGTTTTGAATCCTGTAGGAATCCTGAAAGCAAATTTTAGCCTGTATTGAAACTAAATGAAGGACATTTGACATTCAGTCTGAATCTGGTTTTGTAATTTTACATTTGTCAATGCAGTACCTATGGAAACTGTATCTAGAGAAGATTATTTCCAAATCAATACCCAGAATTGCAGTTATACTTTATTTATATAGTCACACAGCTGTAAATACTGTGTATTCATATCACGGTTGCAGATAAAATTCAGATTAGACTTGTACACTCAAGACTACACTTCCCTATAGTGTTCCTTTTATCACGACACTTAACTTTTTTTCTTCATTCATGTCAGATGCCCAAAGTATAAAAATATAAGGAATTCTTTTAAAGAGAAATTACTATATTATGTCAAGGCACTGCCACCTCAATAACCTGTTAATGACACTACTGGTTTGGGTTATATAAACTAAGAATTGAGCCTGTGATTGAGGTTTAATGATATTTAGAACAAATGGAATGAGGGAAAACATAGACCATTACTGTAGTTAACTTGTTTAACTTGCCTCCTATGTATGCTGCAATATTTCAGAAATTGGTTCCTAAATCTGTGAAGACTGAAAACAATAGAATTTCATTTTATAACCAATTCATCCACAATATTGGCAGCAGAGTAGTGCAGATAATGGAGCTGCTGCTTTACAATTCCAGGAACCCAAGTTCATTTCAGACCCATGTTGCTGTTTGTGTGGAGTCTGTATGTTCTCCCTATGATTGAATGATTTTCCTCCATTAGCTCTGGTTTCCTCCCACATCCGAAAGTCACATAGTTTGGTAGATTAATGCACCACTATAAATTGCCCCAAGTGCATAGATCCATGTATAATCTGGAAGGAAGTTGAAGGGAATGTGGGGAGAATAGGTTGAGGTAGGATTAATTTAAGTAGGTGCATGATGGTTAACTCTAAATCATTGGGGCAGTGGGATTTTTACATACTGTATCTCTCTCTGATTCGGTGACTGGATGGTAAATGCCATGATACTTTGTGAGTTTTACAAAATAACCCAGCATTACTAACATGGCACCACGGTAGCATAGTGGTCAGCGCGACCTTATTATGACTCGGGTTGTTCCAGAGTTCAGAGTTCAATTCTGGTGCAGTTCTGTAAGGAGTCTCTGCACGTCTTCCCTATGAAATGGGTGGGTTTTCTCCAGGTCTTCCAGTTTCCTCCCACAGTCTAAAGACAAACCGGTAGGTTAATTAGTCATTGTAAATTATCCCATGATTAGGTTAGGGTTAATTGGGTTTGTTGGAGGATGCTGGGGCAGCATAGCTCAACGGGCCAGAAGGGTCTACACTATACTGTATTGCTAAGTAAAAAATAAATAAAACGGTTCATAATTTCTTCAACTGAGTTCTCAGTCTAAGAAGGACCACCAAAAAAAAAGCCATTAGTGCACACTATTACAATTCAGCTTTGTCTTAATGTGATTTGTGTTAATGGTGTTGCTTATTTCAGTACTACAAAAGGCAATACAATGAAAATTGTACTGTTGGTAAATATCAGAATTATGAACAGCAAAATCTAGCAAGGTATCACTTATATTTGCAGTATGTGTATATAATGGTCTGGTGGTATAGGTTTGTCTTCTGGAGTAGCGGAGGCTGGGGAGAGACATGATAGAAATTTATAAAATTATGAGATGCATAGCTAGAGCATACAACCAGTATGGACATACATTAAAGACGAGGGGGAAATTCAAAGGAGATGTGCAGGGCCATATTCTATGTTCTATGTTCTAACATATTCTATGTTCTATGTTCTAACATATTCTATGTTCTATAACCACAGGGCCATGGTGGAACTTATAGCAATTTAACGTGATATATTTAACCCACCTGTGATAGAACAAAACAGTAACACATCAAAGCATTTTCAGAAACATTTTAATGGTACATATAAAAAAAGGGCTGAAATTAATAAAATAATATACATAAATGACAAAAGCTAACCTTTTCACCTTATACAACTTTTCAAGTTATACAGGGTATTCCATCAGTTTCATGATCTTTATACAACACAATGTGTATATAAAAGTTTCCGAGCCATATCAATGTTTCCACTATTCTGATATATTAATGATAAATTATAAGCAATATCTCGTCTGAGATCCACTTGGTCATCCTCTATTCCCTGCAATTAAAAACAAATCTCTTTAAAATTCCTTTGGTCATTTAGCAACAAACTACATAATTTATTGTCAGACTACCATGTAAATAGTTCAACAATGGTTTAAATATTTTGGCAAATTGTTACATAATTGCACATTGTAGTGGCTCCAACATGAAATGGCCTGGTAAAGGACAGAATTCTGCTTGTTCTCACTTGCTACTCTATCACTCTGTCAAGCAATTGATTTAACAGTATGAAGTTAGAATAGCTACATCTACTCTAATCTAAATGCAGGGAGAAATAGAATTTTATTTATTTATTGGCTGACCAACAGAATTTGACAGTCTATTATCCTGCTTCTTTAGTTCCTTTTGAGAAATGATTGCATGTTGCTCTGGATGTTTTAATCTACAATAAAAGAGCATTCAAACCCAATCAACTAAATAAAAGGTGTAAAATTACAAAGGTTTAGTCTAAAGTCTGATCAGTGAGGTGAAATCTATCATTTCAAATACCTCAGTTCAATACTGCTGTCATTTCTAGGCAATCTTGCACTTGATGTGTGTAATTTATACTGACTTCACTGGGTCATGACTGTTAATATTTCAGTTCATACTTTTGTTGTTAACCTAATTTTTCTGTAGGTTATATTCAAGGCCAGTAGAAAGATATTTGAAATAAAAGGGAATCCAGGTTTATCAAGTAAGACAAGAAAGGGCAAAGATCAAATCAGAATTGATCTAATTGAATGGAGGGGAATGCTTAAGGGGTTATATAACCTATTCCTGGTCCTATTTTCACATTCTTCTGTTTTGAACAGAGATCAAGATACAAATAAATACAGCAAGAAAACATACAGAGCAAAGTTATGGCTGAATTTATTTAATTCAAATTTAAGTTATTTGCATGTGATAAGTAATGATGTTGCAAATGCATCGCACGTCAGTGGGTCATTCTGCCTGATTCAGAAGAAAATACTTTTGAATTACAAATCAATACTTTAAATCCAAGGAAAGATTGCCTCATAGCTTGCTATTTAAAAATCAGTCTGGATAAGTCTATTTGAAGTTATCTCCGTCAGTCTCTTCAATAGCTAGGGCAACTTGCTTATACTCCAATTTTGAGGGTCTGAGGTGCATAATGAGGCCTACAGGTTGTGTTTAGGGTGGTAGTTGGGTGGGAAGGCAGTTTGGGAGTTCGTGCTCTCCTTTCACTATTCATGCTTCCAATGAAAGGCTCAGGGTTATCAATGCCATTTAAAGATGGGGTCAACAGCTCTGTCCATTACTACAGTGAGGAAGTCAGGTTCTTTCCAAAAATTTTATTTTCCCTCTTCCTTTGCTCACCTAGAAATCTCTTATTACAATAAGATATGCGGAGACTTTCTGATGAAGATCAGAGTTGAATGCCGCTTGGGCTTGTGAATGATGCGACTTGGCCATTAGAACTGACCGAGAGCGACTGAGGCCTCAGAGCTGAGATAAATTGGGAGATGTTGTTGATATGGGTTCTTTATCCAGTCAATGAATTTAGCTCATCCTACAAAAACAGTATCAGCTGTATCTCTCTGGGTCTCAGAGATGACTGCTGTAGTGAGCCCATGATTTGCTGCAGATCACTTAGTCATGAGCTTTGTGCCAGGTGTGAGATTTTCATTTCCTCACCTATTTAATCACTGTACTAGCACACTAAAGGCAATGGTGTACTTCTTCATTGACAATTTGCCTTCAATGAAAGGTGAGCTCCTGAAATATGTGGACCTACGTTTTGTCACAGACTTATGATGCTGGACCAATGTTTTAGGAATGACAAGTATGAAGTCTCGCATGCTCAGTGAATGAGTCGATAATGACTTGGAGCTAGCATCAACAAACATCATCTGCATCATAGTGCAGCTTTTTAAGGAAAGTTGAGGTGATGCTGGTACTACAGGGGAGGTGACATACATTAAAGAATTCTCATTAGTCCTGTGTATGAGGTGCATTTCACTAGAACCTTGTTGGAGCTGGGATGCAACAATTTAGCAAGAAATATTGAGCTAACTTTTGAGGTGACAGCACAGCCTTTCTTTTGTCAGTCTGCATTAGGTGAAGGTCATAGTAGACCTTTTACATCTCAATTTCCTGGGGTGGGAACAAAACTTGAGAAGAATACGTCTTAGTCCCTCTTAAGTATGAAGTCAAAAAAGGACATACAATGGTTGATGTTGCTCCCTGCATTCTCTCTGAAACGATTTTTGGTAGAGATCACAGACATTGTGCCTTAAGGCAGAAGGAATTCACGGTAATAGCACTTTAAACACTGGGGTGTGCAATGACAATAGCTTCTCTGTGTCAGCAAGGAATGAGATCCCTCTGCAATGACTGCAGTTTGGATTCATCTTCCTTTATTCACAACCAAAGATTAGAATTTAAACTAGATTGTCTCTAAGTGCTCAAGTTAGTGGTATGAGACGTTCACCATTGCTAAAGGCAGCTTTTGTTTGTTTTCTTTGAGGAAACAGCTTTAAAGCCCAATCCATCAGCATATTTAGTACCTTTATTCCCAAAACCCTTTGTTAAAAATAGCTTGTGCTGAAATACTTTGAGAAACTTTAAATATTTTTGTTTTTTTTTCAATTTTTCTTTTATATAGCACAGATAAGCATCAAAAGAAAATGATAAAATTATGGAAATGATTCATGTGGTTTAAAAATAAATTAGGCTCCTATCTGGAAAACAACTCCCACGATTTTTAATTCTTGTTATTTTTTTCCCCAAAGACCAGCATCAGCTTTAAGTCAAATGTTCACACAACAGTGCCCCAAACCACGGTATTGTAGTGGTTAGCACAATGCTTTACAGTTCCAACAACCCAAGTTCAATTCCCGCAGTAGCCTGCAAGGAATTTGTACATTCTCCCTGTGACCATGTGGGTTTCCTCCCACAGTCCAAAGATGTACCCGATTGGTAGGTTAATTGGTCATTGTAATTTGTCCCATGATTAGGCTAGGGTTAAGTCAGCGGTTACTGGGTGTCATGGCTCGAAGGGCCAATTCCATGCTGTATGTTAATAAAAAAAATTGCCAATTTTATATAAATATGCTTCCATTGACCAAACATAGATACCAATTAGGAGTATGCAGGATTCAGTCAGTAGGTAGCTTGGCTCACAGTAGACTATGCCTGTTCACAGGCTAAAGAATTCATGTACTGACTTCATATTCTGAGCCATGTGGGAACACCAAATATTTTCTTTAAAAATAACAACTGAGTGATGAAATGAAAGCAACAACCAGTGGAATAAATTAAAGAAAAAGCCAGCCAGCAAGAGACACTGTAAGTCAACAACTCCTATTATAGGTAGAAGTTATTCTTTATACCAAGATGATGTAATGGCCTTCTTTGTAAGCTAGATCATCTGCCCTAAGAGAGTATTGTCAGCTGTTAAAATTTCTACCATTTTACATACCTCTAACTTAAGAGGAGGGAGCTCCAGTGCTTTTTCATAATAATGAATAGCAAAATGCACAAGCCCCAGTTGGTGTAATGCACGTCCTATGTTATAGTACACTTCCTGGCAAGGTCCTCGGAGTTCCAAGTATCGTGTAAGAAAGGAAAATCCCTATAAGAAAAATACAGATATAATGAACTGTGGCAGCTACGGGACTACTTTAACTGTAAATCTGTCCTGGTTCCAGATTTATTTCATACTTGATAACCTACCCAACAAGTTAAAGTCTTCTCTTCAATCACCCATGGTCCATCCCAACCTAAGCCTTGCTTTAATATTCTTCCTTACTTTGCAATTCTCATTGCTCGTCTTCTGTGTATCTCACCTCATACCCTTTGCAAATCAACAATTAGAATTGTTTTCAACTGCCTTGACCTTCTTCAGCAGGAGTCTCTTCCCACAGCAGGAGCTTCAGCACCATTGAAAGCTTTAACAAAATACCTGTTCCAAAGCAACCTTTTTATGCTGGTTACATACCAACACTCAACCTTTCCCACAACCACCTCTTTTTCTAGGATCAATTGTCTGGGCAGACCTAGATTGCTTCCTTTTTTTGAACTCTGTAGAAGTACTTAGAAACCTCACAGAACTCTAGCACGTTCTCCTATGACTTCTCAAATGTTTGGTTTGGCTTAATGTTTTAATAGGTGTTTTTGCTTCTTTTTTTGAAGTTACCTTTTAATTTGTTTTAATTATTTCAAATGTATGCATTTTAATAGTTTTTAAATGTTTCTGAACATGGAAGAGATGAGGAGGAATTTCTTTAGCCAGAGAGTGGAGAATTTGTGGAATTTGTTGCCATAGGCAGCTGTGGAGGCCAGGTCTGTATATATATTTAAGGCAGAGATTGACAGATTCTTGATTGGTCTGGGCAGTAAGGTATACGGTGGGGTGGGGTGAAAGAAAGACAGGAGATTGGGATTTGATGGGCCAAATAGCCTAATTCAGCTCCTATATCTTATGGTCTAATATCAAAGCCTATCTAATATCTAATATCAACAAGGCACTAGACTATGCAGGTTATTGAACTTGTGACTGCTGCAGCAGGGCAACTGGAGAGTCAGCAAACATTACCAAGATCAGTACCTTTCAAGTCTACGACTCAAAAAATGGAAAATTCAAAAATACTGCCCTCAACTCCCCATATTTTTGCTTCCTAATTTAAATATTGCTGCTTCCCCAGTTTAATTCAAAAATAATTTTCTTCATGGATTCTTCTTTTGAATACAGACATAACAAAAACCAGATGTAAAATGCAGTGGGTCATAGTTCATTATATCAAAAATCAGTTTGGCACTGATATAATCAATGCCAATGTGAAACATCTTGCTCTACAAATTAATACCAAAAATGACCTTTTCACTGTATTTTAAATCTTCTGTAGTTATTAAACAGAAATTTGCTGAACAGTATTAATAACTCCCATATGGGAAAAAGCATTCTCAGAAACTTTAACAAACAGTTTATTTCCACTGCATTGTACAAGTGCATATCCTAACTGAAAAATGTTGAACCAAAATAATTTGGTAAATAGATGTTCACCAAAGGAAATACCCTAACTTGAAACTTGGGATTCGGTGAAATTGACAAACCTGCACCAAAAGAGGATGCCGTTTCAAAACAAACTTCTGAGATGCCATATGGATAAAAGTAAGGCCCACACAGAGACTGTGCAGGGGTTCATCGGGTCGAATTCTAAATGCCTGAACATACTGACCTGCAATTTAAAATAAGAGACAAGATTTTGTAAAATATTAGAATCCTACAAATGTGGTGATATAGGAGACCACCCCAATCATGTTGTCTGTGCTGGTCAAGAATGTTATCTAATTTCACCTTCTAGTACTAAGATCACACACTTGCAGTTTAGAGGTCTACAAGTATATATCCAAATACTGTCCAAAATATTGTGTAGAAAATTGCTTTTGCATTCTTTCAGACAGTGTTTTCCAGATTATCACAATCTCTGAGTGAAAAAATCTTTTTTGATATCTCTCCTTTAATCCTTCCACCAATTAAAAAAAAAACTATGGTCTCCTTAAAATAGAGTAGCACTCTGATAATCCAATACACTCAGGAGCCTTCATGGTCTCAGATTAACCAATTTTCCAGATTATTGGAATTTATCCCCAAATAATATTCCAGAACACTTCTAACACACAGCATTTTAAATGTTAAGTGTTACTTTTAAATTTTTCCCAGTGAAGTCAGTATGTTTAATGGGAATGTGGGAAAAAGCTCAGTGAATTTAAAAGGAGTGTAGGAATCAGAACTTGGAAAGTACAAAGGAAATTTGGGAAGAAATACCCAGTGAATTTAAAGGGAGTGTGAAAATGGGGACTTGTTGAATTTAAAAGGGAACATGGGAAATGAGACCCCAGTGAGTTCAGAGAATGAGAAACTGGGCTTGGTGAGTTTAAAGGGAGCAAGGGGGTGCCAGAGCATTTAAAGGAAACAGGTCTGCAGAGATTTTAAAGCAAGGGAAACAGGGTCCTAGCAAATTTAAACAGAGTATGGGAAGCCGAGTTTGAAAGGAGCACAGGAAATAGGACACCTTTGAGTTTAGGGGGAGTGAGAATGGAATCTCAGTGAATTTATAAAAAAAAACATGGGTAACAGCACCAGGACAGTTTAAAGGAATGTGGGAATTGGGACATTTGTGAATAGATATCTTAACAATCGGATACTGAATTGTCAGAGTTACACTGTAGATGCTTCTGCTTTACCATGTTTATGCCAGTGATAACTATACTCTTCAGTTAAATCTATTTTTACTGCAACAATTCTCTGGTCCTTGAAAGTTTTTTGAAAACATTTAATACCAATATAATGACAATTTATTTCATTTACTGCATATTGTAAGTCAGTCTGAATGGATATTATATGGATTATATGATTATGTGTTGGAAAAATTTAGGGATAGGGAATAAAGTGGATGACATTACATTCATAGATAGTGTAATTGATTCCACAACCTCCTCCAAAAAATGCTCTCTCTGTAAAAATCCTTCCCTTCAAATTCCTTTGACTGTGCTTCTTTCTGGACTATCAGAATTCTGAATCATTCATTGCGTTACGTTCCCCACTGAAGCTCCCTGACCCATTGATCTTCCCTGCTGTGCTTCAAAAAGGAGGGCTTGGATCAAAAAATGCTCAGATTAGCACAGAATGTGACTTAGAGGTATGTAGATATGTAAATATATATCAGATAGTCATAAAGTGACAAGTGTTCATTATCCACTGACATACTATTCACAGATAGGTGCACTTATGAGATCAGACTACATCTATGTGAAAAGAAACAGTGTTAATGTTTCAGGTCAAAGAGCCTTTTGTCAGAACTAGGAAGGAGGCAAAAGAAGCTTGATAAACTACAAAGAGAGTGTTCTGACGGAATAAGACTGGAATGACCGTGGGATAAACTATAAACAAGGTTATCTGGTCAATGAGTTGATAGGAGCAGCTAGAGGGTGAGAATATATACGAAAGAGGTTAAACAAAAAATGTAAAGTTGGAAAATGCAGAGCAGGAAGATATGTCTGGTTGATCTCTCTGTATCTGAAGTAGACAAGAGTTGTTTTTCAGGTTAGGAATTTCATTTCAGTAATGGCCTAGAGCTTCAAGGAATAAAACTAAAGATTTAAATTGTTATCTGACGTGCAGCTAAAATGACATTTACCTAGTCAGAAATTAAATAAAAAAATAAAATTGTGGAGAAACTCAGCATCTGTGGAAAAGAAACAGTTAACATTTCTGGTCTGAGACTCTTCATTAGAACTGAGAGATAGAGAGAGAACAGATTATACTTACAACCAGCAAATAACATTGGCATTACATATTATAAAATGATCACTCATTCTTACCTAAAGCATGCTTGAAGCTTCCAGCAACAAAAGCATTATGTCCATTAAGCACACAAAGGGCATGATTGTCTGGGTGTTTCAGCATCAAGCGCAGACAAAAACGATGGTGCCTCAGGTCTTGAGAATGCATGGTAACTTGGTTAAAGATATTCCATAGCTGAGGTCTATTCACATTTTCCATCACCATGACTCTAAATGTTTAGGGACAAACATCATGACAATTCTTTTGGAACATCATATACATAATATTTATCTTTAAATCATCTTAAATCAGCAATTTTATGGCAAACAAAGCCAGCACACTGAAGCAAGTAAATTAAGGCAAAGTATAAACTGTAACAGAATGATATTAATGAGGATTGTTACAAAAACTTCAAATGTAATGCTTTATGAAGTCACCAAACACTGATAATTGGCAACATCACCACTTATGAAACAGAACTGTCAGAAGAGTTAATGTTCCTTACAAACTATTTAGGTTGCTCTCTTTAAAAATCAACATGCTCTAAAGGAAAAGCAGAATTTGGTCATTGGTGAAATCAGGAATTTTAGCTCCTTAAACATTTGAACAGTTATTTGAAATCACTGAAAATAACTCAGTAAGGTTCAAGGCCAGATCTGGCTCAATTCACGTTTACATTTCAGTTTTGACCAAAGTTATCACACCAAAGTCACATCTAAATTATAAAGTTAGCAACAGCATTCATTATTGCATCTCTCAAACAAAATAACCACTGACTATCAAGCTTATACCATACAAAGGAACAATTATTTCCGTTATTCTTTCCCCTAGATCATAATAGTTGAGTTGTATTATTAGTTCATGAATCGTACAATGTTTAGATGAAACAGATGACACATTATCTGGCACTCAAATATCTGTTTGTACTGAGGACAGGCTTTTACTTACAGCAATTACATTATAAGTTAATAAAACAAGGAATAAAAGCCATGGAAAACTTTTCAATTGATTTTCATAATTATTACAATGAATGCAGATGCACCAGATTGCTACTCTACGAACTGAAGTGAACTGTAATAAAAAGAAACAGTAGTTGTACACTGTAAAGCAGGATCATTTGAAAGAAGTGTTCTCCACCACAATAAACACATTGGTCAGAATGCACAATTTGACCAAAAGGCAAACATGGTAGTGTTAGTGTAATGTGAAGTTTTGGTAATTGAAAACCCTGTTATTATTTGTGTCCAAATTATTAATAACAAAATAAAAAAACTGGAATATTAGCATTTGGCTCAAGGCAAAATTTATGTACATACATCTGAGCTTTTCGTGGTTTTTTTCAACACAATTTATTTATTGAATCCAATACCAAATAATTTATAAATTTACATGAAAAAGAAACAAAAATGCACAGAAATCAGCCCACTGAAGACTACAAAAACAACAGGCTAGACACAGTCAGTGCAGGCCGACCTAAAATGAAGCTGTGACCAATCAATAGCTGAACTTATCTAGTTCACAGAAGGAGGGCCTACCTACTGGGCCTAAGTGTATAAGACTACAGCAGCAACATCACTGGTTTGTGGTTTCATCACTGAAATCCCACACCCAAATCCTCCAAAAGCTTTGACAGACAGAAAAACCCCAATCAGGATTGCCAAGCCATCAGGCATTCAGAAACAAATAAAAATGAAATCAATAATTATAACATTTTTCTTAACCGATTTAAATATTTTAATAAGTAAAACATATACTGTTTAAATTAAATCATTTTAAATAAATGACCACTTTCTTTCCCAAAGCACCACAGAAATCAATTGGACCACAACCCTGAACTACTTCTAACCAAGACTTGCATCAGCAACCAAATTTTCCAGTTTGAATGCTGGGAATATCAACAGGATTGAGCTCTGCCACTCCACTGCATTGGCAGTCACTCAACACAGCATCCTGGCACATCCAGTGCAAAAGAACAACCAGTAAGTCTTGGATTTCCATGTCTGACTGTAAAAAAAAGTCTGCACACTGCACTATCCATTGAAGCCTCTCCAATGGAAGCTGTGCACGTTAGCCCTCTAGTGGATATAACTTATTCTACAGCTTTGATTAATTGTAATACTTTCTTTATTAATCAATTTTCAGCCTCCTTCAATCATCAGAACATGCAAAGCCCTAGACAAAGAATGGGAAGAAAAAGGGCAAAATTGGATATAGCCATATACAAACCTTTGTACTTCCTAACACTCATAAAACTCCCTAAATGGAAACCAAAAGTCCTTTTTGGTTTCTACCATAACAGATAGTACTTCGGAATCCAAAACCCTCTAATTCAGGAGGCAAGACCCACTTCAAAAAATCAACACAAGTATGATAGATTTATGTTAATTGGGCCATCAGTTAATCAGGTCAGCGGCTTAGTTGGGACAACTGTTAAAGAACAAAAACTAATCAAGAAAATAGCTGGGATTCCCTTCATTCATTTGGGACACCACAGCACTTAATTGGGATAGAAAGTTGTTTTCGAACAGTTTATAACTAGCATCAGTGTCCATTTAGACCTCCATCTGCAACTGGATCCTTAACTTCTTCAGTCGGAGACCACAGTCTCTCCAGATCGGAAATAACATCTCCTCCTCACTGACAATCAACCCATGCACAGATCAAGGATGTGTGGTTACCCACTGCTCCACTCTCTACATCCATGATTCTGTGGCTAGGCACAGCTCAAATGCCACTATAAAATTTGTTGACAATACAACTACTGCTGGCAGAATTTCAGATGGTGACAAGAAGGCATACAGGAGAGAGACAGATCAACTAGTTGAGTGGTGCCACAGCAAAAACCTTGCACTCAATGACAGTGAGACCAAGAAATTGATTTTGGACTTTAGGAAGGGGAAGTCAAGGGAACACAACCCAGTTCTCATTGAGGGATCAGAAGTAAAAAGGGTGAACAATTTCAAGTTCCTGGGTATCAACATCTCTGAGCATCTCTCCCGGACCCAATTTCAAAGAAGGCATGACAGCGGGTATATTTTATTAGGAGTTTGAGGAGAATTGGCATGTCACCAAAGACATTCGCAAATTTCTACAAATGTGCCATGGAGAGCATTCTAACGGTTACATCACATACCATCATACCATCTGTTATGGAGGGGCCACTGCACAGGATTGGAAAAAGCTGCAGGAAGTTGTAAACTCAGTCAGCTCCATCACAGGCAGCAGCCTACCAGCAGCCAGGACGCTTTCAAAATGTGATGCCTCAAAAAGGTGGCATCCATCATTAAGGACCCTCTTCACCCAGGACATGCCCTCTTCTCATTGCTGCCATCAAGGACGACATACACTCAATGTTTCAGGAACAGCTTCTTCCCCTCAGCTATCAGATTTCTGAATGGACAGTAAATCCAGGATTTATCCAATTATTATCCTCAGTATTTTTCCTCTTTTCTTTTTGCACTACTTATTTAATTTAATTTTTGTTACATATACTTATTGTAGTTTATAGATTTTATTAATATGTATTGCAAATGTACTTCAGCTGCAAAACCTTTGGGGTCCTAATTCTTAATCTCATTCTTAACTCCTTAAAATCTTGCAATAAAACCTTATCCCTTTTCAACCACCTTCATTGGTACTCATACTGTCCACACTTCTGCCTGTTTATCCTGACTCCAGAATATTCCTTGGCTGCATAATGACATCCTTAGCTCTGGCGCAAGGTCAACAACCTACCATCTAGTAATCACTTCTGCAGCTACAGAGGCTTCTTGTAATCTTTCCCATGTACAGTTGGGTCACCACATTGCTCTGATCTTGGCTCATGGTGCACTCCCCACAGACTATCCAATCGGTACTCAGAACTGAAATCTGGTTAGAAAGTAAAATGCCCTCAGAGGTTGTCTGAAATATCTGCCTGCTCATTTTTGTCTATGCAACAGTCACACATTTCCCCTCTGTAAGCACCCTCTTGTAAGTGGTCACCTCCCAAAACATGCTCTCCACAACACTGCAAGGAAGCAACTTGTTTACCCTCCTCCTGCAGAAGTTTTTTTGCAGTCACTCTGTGACATCTTGAACCCTAGCACAAGGAAGACAACAATTAACCAACATCTATCCCTCAATGTCTGACAATAAAATAGAGGCCCTGGTACGTTACAATTTTTAGGATTTCATGTGTACAAATCATTTCTACATTTCCTTCATGACAACAGTGACTACAATTCAAAAATACTTCTTTTCGATAAGTCCTGACCATGAAAGATTATAATTAGATAACAGTTTTTGTTTTTTTTTTATCTGGCAGCTCCAATATTACCTTGTACTACAACATTGAAAATACAGTGATTATTTAGAAATTCACAATGATGAACAATTTTATTGTAAAAAATGAGCATTTCTCTACATTATAATAAACCAGTTTTTGTAACTAAGAGTGGACAGATCCGTAATACCTGATATAATTGTATGCTTTCCTGAAGTTATTGTCCAGAACAGCAGCTGACAGGCCAAAGTATTCCAACTCTTTCCGTTTCTGCCTATCATCATAAAATGAATAATATTCTAAGGAAGAATCAACCAAGAGTTCAGCTTCTTTGAAACGTCTGAGGTCACACAAGGTGTAAATGGCTTTTAACAATAAATTCCACCAGTCATCTTTATTCAGAACACTAGTCTTTCCTGTAATGAAAAGGAAATAAAAGTACTTCAGTCACTGCTTTCAGGTCAGTACAGTACTATTCTTTGCTCTGGCAACATCATACTATCTAAGAATCACTTTGGTGATCACAGAATCTATAGGAGTTTCTTCTGATCTTCTCCCTATATGGTTGAGTCACCACATTGTTATGAACTTGGCTGGTGATGCACTCTCAACAGACTACCCTTTCAGTACTTAGAACTGAATACTAGTTAGAAAGCAACACATCCTCAGAGATCTCCTGAACTATCTGCCTGCTCCTTTTTTATCTATCTGCCATTTCTTCTCTGCATGCACCATAGTCAGCTGCAAGATGACACTAGACAACAAAGATTTTGCTTCCTGCATATCTTCAACTATAGAGAACAAGCATATATGTTGCAGAGACATTTGAAAACAAGACAAAGCACTTTGAAAGCAATATGAGAAATACAAAAACAAATTTTGTTTCTGTCTTATCTGGTGGGAAGTAGCACTGAAAGCAGTTCCAGGACGTGTGTTTAAGCAGGAGCTATTAAAATTTATTTGTATAAATATGTTGGCCTAGAAAAGTATATATTCAAATTTGCTAATGACATGAAAATAAATGGCACTGTAATCAGTGCAGATGGAACCATTAAATTACAAATTGGTGTTAATATATTAAATAAGTGAGGGGGAAAACTGTAGCAAATAGATTCCAATGTTGTCAAATAAGAGGTCTTCCATTTTGGACCCAACATTAGAATGGAGGATTCTCTAAATATCGAAAGGTTATAAACTTCAGAGGTCCAAAGAAAATTAACAGTTCATAATCACTCATTATCAAACTGTAATTTTCAGGTAAGAAATTAATTAAGGTATCAGCATGCTGTCCTTTTGGATTAGAATACAAATTAGATGACAGTAATTTTCCTACAACATACAAAGCCCTGGATCAATACCAGATGTCAGCAGTCTGGGTGTGGTTCGAGGAGAAACATTAGCTTTGAAAGAAGTCCAATTCAGATATATCAGAATGATACCTTGACCTCAACTGCAATAATATTCCCTAGATTTGAGGAAGTTAAGATGTTACTGGATTTAAAATGTCAATATATGAAGGGAAACTGACAAAGTATTAGGAAGAATTACCTCTGGTCTTTGGTGAATAGAGCAAAACCGAAGTCAGACCTTTTTGGACTGAAGGTGGGAAACACATCTGCATAAAAGTGATGGTATTGCATTCTCTACAAAGATGATTGTTCAGTCTAAACCTATAAATGACTTTTGTTAACCAAAGATATCAAGGAATATTGATCAAAGGCAGCTACATGAGGTTAAGTTACAGATCAGCCACGATCTTATTCTCCCTACATTACTATATTCTTAAGTTACCAGCAATCTCTGAAATTTTCATGGTATCAGGAATGTCAATAATGTTTTTGTTATAATGTATCATTGAGTGAAATACCTATAAATTTTGTTTTTACTGCTATCATTAAAAGTTAAACATTTGCCAAGAGAAATCAATTAGATAAATGATCTGAATGAGGATGACTTCTCAAAAGGTCAAGTAATATCTTAAACGATTCTGTCAGACAGAGCAGGACAGTGGTTGCCATAAACAATCAAGTAGTTGTTTCATCTTAGTCTCTGTGTGTGGCTGTACATGTAGGGTTCTGCAACAGCTCCCAATTTACAACTTTTAAATCTTTTAATAAGTCAAGAGCAGATGCGATTAAAATCTACAGAAAACAGAATAGCAATGAAATTACCTTGCATCGTCTCAAAATGCCAAGAAAATGAACAATACACTAAAAATTATAATCAAGTGGAATGGACAAACACATATAATTGGGCATTTGCTAAGTTTGCAGCAACAGCTAATTAATATAATTAATTACATCAGTTCAGTGTTTAAACATAATGTACCAGGTTCATTTGTCAGCAATGATTAAATTTTAGTACAGGTTGAGGACCCCTTATCCCAAATGCACGGGGCCAAAAGTATTTTTGATTTTGTATTTTGGAATATATAATGAGATAGCTTGGGATTGCCATCATTTCCAACTCTGAATTTATGTGTTACTGTAAGCAGTCTTTGTCTTACACTTGTTCATCACACATATGTACTTAAAGAGTAAAAATTATTACATTCTATTAATATAATAAAATAAAATGTGTGCAGGGAAACAAAAACAGCACAGAAGCATCGGTGGAATACTTGAATCACCTGCTGAACAACAACAAATAGCAGGCTTTCAGTCTTTACCTATGATGTCATGCTTTAATTGAAAGATTACAGTACACTGTATTGGTATTTTACTTTTTTATGTTTTATTCAAGGTATAAAACCAATCAGCATTGCAGACTTATTCCAGTGTAAGATGTTCATCAGCAACAATCTTCACAAACTCATCAATGAACTTTTCTGTTGCTTTGTGATCAGCAGACACTTTATCTTTAGAATTTTAATAATCTCTAAAAATTTTTGCCATGCCTTTTTTTAAGTTTCTGAAACCAGCCTGCTGAATATTCACATTTACCTTCAATTTTTAGTTTGTTGTGATAGATCTTTGCTTGTTTCACTATCAGCATACCGTTAAGCAGACAAATCCACTCTTTCATAACATAATTAAGATCTTCATTTGTCACTTCATGCAGTGTTTTTCTATTTTTCATTAACTTCTGCTCATTATGTATGTGAGGTCACTTTTCAGAACTGTCTATGATGTGAATTGTATGGGAATCTTCCCAGCGTCATGTGGAATTTTCAATTTCTGACATCACGTCACTCCTCAAAAAAATTTGGAATTTCAGTTAAGGGGTATTCAACCTGTAGATTTTAGTTAAAGCTTCACATGATTACATGAATTCCTTACCTTTCACATCCAAATATGCAGCTTCCTGATCATCAATGTCACTAACTTTATCTCTTGAGTCCTTGGCAAGATGCAGATGTTTTTCCCCATTTTTGGATTTTGAAACTAAAGAAACTTGAGCCCTGCTCATTGCCACCTACAGACAAATTCAATATCAAATGCACCTTAAAAAAATTGCTCAGTAACCAAAGGGAACTAAATAACTGCTCAACCACAAATGGAATTAGTTTAATTATATCCCAACAAAGCTTCCTTCAAGACAGAATCATGTTGCCAATAGCATAAAATAAGCATGGTACAAACTGACAGCTTTTAAATTCTATCAGATTTAGGTGTTCTTTCTCATGGTGAAACATTAAATGTTGATTAGAAAGGGGAAAAGCATTCAGAGGCATTTTTATATGCTTCACTTTCTGGAAGTCATTGTTCACTTCAACACAATATCTTGAGCAATTACGTTAACTGAAGGCTACACATTAATTTCATTCCTTTATCTTGTCAGACAACATTTGTATTACTATATTATCAATCTAGTGTGATGGGGTATTAATAGGAGTTAAATCCAGCAGTCCAGAAAAAACGCAGTCTGGATTTACACTAAAAACTATAGAAATTTTATATAGAATACTGAAGATGTTGAATTAATGGAAGTTTACTGGTATACCCATCTCAAAATACTGTTGTGAATGTGCATCAAGAAAATGTCAAATTTTAACAATTCTCACATCTTGAACAACTAGTCCTTTAATATTTGCTGATTTACAATTTCATCTTATAGTTTGCAATTAAATAAAATGTGAAAAAAAGAATTTGAACTTGAACGATTAAATTAACCTAGGCCATTCTATTTTTACCCCGGAACCAACTCAATGTTAAGATGCAGGTCTCCTTTTCTTCTCTATTATTTTAAATAGAAAATACATGCTGTGTTAAAGGGATCTTCTTGCTGGAACCCATTTCTGCTTTGCCAGAATTCCTTATCTGCCAATTTTGCTGCTTTTCTTTTTTGATGTTTTAATATTTATTGTTCTGCTGGTGCTCTCTCATGCAACCTATCAATATTCATGTGCTAGCCTTCATAGCAAGTACAACTAAGGGTAAAACTGGAGTAAAGCTCCACCTTAATTTCAGCAAATATTACACAAGTATATTTCCAGTATTATTGAATTGTGATCAAGTACAGAATTTCTACCTTTCCTTTCTCTGGCTTTAGTGTTCAGAGGCCCACTGTGGTACTCCTGTTGCTTCCCAAATTCTTCTAATTCACCCACATGGAATAATTCTATTCAGTACTGATTAACTCCTTTTTAAATTTTATATTTAGAAAACCTCAGCAAACATATGGAAAGTGCTAAAATTAAGCTTCTAAAGTGAGACAAACTGCTTACATTGGAATACATGAAAACACAAATACAACATTAAATTCAGTTTTCAGGTACAACATCACTGGCACAAAATTTGCTCATTTTCTATTCACTTTCAAAAGACTAGTCTTTGCAATGCTTTCCAATATGATCTTATGAATTGCTGTAGGCAGGAAAGGAATTAATTAAGATTGAACAGGTGTAATGTTAAACAGGCTGTTATACTTGGTACTTCAATTGTATATCAATTTTCTTTTAGTTAGCAATAATTCTTTTACTGGGAAATCATGAAACAAGATCTAAATTACAACTCACCTTTAAAAGCATTGCTAACATGGCAAGTAAAGCATCCACATAATCAGGTAACTTTTTTTGGGAATACAGTAAGGTTGAACGGTGAAGTAACAGCTTCAATTCCTGAATGTCAGACAAGTGATTATTTATGTGTTAGGAAATATGATGATTAAATCCACTAAAACAAATTTTTAAAACGACAAGTTGCTCAATTTCTTCTTGAGAAAACTGTCAACAAATGGCAGACTGACATTTTTATTACATTCCATTAATTGTACTAATAATGAGAAACTCTACAGAATTTGTTTCTGCTTTTGTGAGAAGCACTATTTCATTCCCAACAATTCTGCAGGCAGTTTGATATTTTTCTTGAGTTTGAAGGCGGGTAAAGTTGAGGTATATAATAACTCAGAAAACTGTGATGATATAAAGTTAAGTTTGATTTCATTTTTAAGCATCTCCCTGCACTTCTTGTAGCCTTGACTATTTCCCCTTCTTGAGTTATCTCTACATGCTATGTGCTTCTTTATTTTCCTTTACTCATCCTAGATAACCCTTGACATCTGTGTACTTATTACCCTTGGCTTTTATCCTTACAGGAACATGATAGCCCTAAACTCTTAATATTTTTCCTTTGAATTCTTCCAACTGTGCAGATTAACCTTGAATATTCTGCAACCTAAAAGTCAACAATGTCTTGGATCTCAGCCTCTGAATGTTTGCAAACACAAGAATCACCTGAGCACTGCAGCTTGGCTACTGAGGTTGGGATGGCCTTGGTTCTAGAATGGAGGCACTGTGGATCGATCAGCTCCTCATTAGTCCAGTAGACTGCCTCCCAAGAGAAGCTTATTAGAAGCAAGTTGCAGCAAGGCAAGAATAACTGCCGTCAACCTTGTCCCAAAATACCAACTCAACAGTAACATGGTAACCAGAAAGATCATTTTTCAAGGATTCCACTTAAATTTCAGGGTATAACAGTTCAGGAGGCTCTTAATTACCCTGTAAGATTGAAGAGGAAAAGAACATACACACATGGTGTCTAGAGAGAGAAAGCAAGTGTGGTCCAGAGGAACAAAATCTACAGTCATCAGGACACAGCAAGGGGAAAAGGGATTGTGCTGCAGTGATTCAGGATATTAGCCTCCAAGGTGTAGAAGGATTGTGACTCTCAACTTTTGGTTATAGTTTTATATTAGATGCAACTTATTTAATAACCAATAAATCCGTGCACAT
This sequence comes from Hypanus sabinus, assembly GCF_030144855.1. Lineage (NCBI taxonomy): Eukaryota > Metazoa > Chordata > Chondrichthyes > Myliobatiformes > Dasyatidae > Hypanus > Hypanus sabinus. Next base: position 43,568,938 of record NC_082709.1, read on the forward strand.
TATCACTTGTACTCACAAATGTCTTGAGTTAGTTAAACCAGATATACTAAAATTGAAAGTATATGAGATCTATAAATTGGCAACTCTTACACAAGAGCTATCATTTTCACAAGACTTTCCTTACTTCCCAGACTTCTTTTCACTTTGGTCACAGGTCATAATTAATTAATTAACCCCACCAAAGAAGTCTTTACAGTTCAGGTACACATTTTATCAGGCAGACTAGATGTGACTAGATGTAGTATTCATAGCTCGAATAACACTCCACTTCTAAAATTAATTTTTCAGGATGTTGACATCGCTGGAACTGCCAGCATTTAAGTCACCATCCAACTGTCCAAACCTTTACAGGGGTACTTTTAATAGGCTTAGGAAAGAAATGCCAAATTTTCTTTTATGCTTAATTATGCAAGGCCCATTTAATGTGGTAAATTTCATATGTAACATGTGCATGAGAAGATATCTGTAAAAGCCAGGCTAAAATCCAGTTCCACTACCAACCAAATTTCTACAATGATAACTTACTTGTAATTTCAATGAATCCAACATGTTGCTAGTAAATTATTACAGGCGTCCCTCCCCCTTTACAAAGGTAGAACCATTAATTTATATGGGAAAATTTTTCGTAAAACGAAAATCCTCTGTATTTTCGCTTTCGTAAAATGCGAAAACAGGTTACTAATGTAGGTCATTTGTAAAAGCAAAGCAGCATAAAGTGAACATTCGTGGGGGGGGGGGAGACACCTGTATTTCGCAACGGTTTGCAAAAAACTTTTTTTTGGTTTTCACAATACAGTGAAACACATGCTCTATCACTATAATTAACTGCTGCTGTATTTTGTACCTGCTGAGCTGCATTCGCATCATGTGTTAACGTTTCAGCATCATGCATTGATTCCAGTGCCTCAAGAGCTTTCTCTGGCCGCCCTAGTTGTTGTTGTAAGGTTGAGAGAGAAATACGTGCATCCAGGTGCAAAGGTGCCATTGCCACCACTTTGGCATAGCTCTCTGCTGCCAGCTCCATGTGTCCCAATGCTTTCAAGCACTCTAACATTAAGAGACAAAAATTAGAATTGAGCATAATATATATTTTCTGAAAGTTTATTCTTTCCTGACCTCCCAATGTCTCTCCACAATCGTTATCGTAATACATATATTCCAGAAGGAAATAAATATTTGGTGCTAGGATCACATTGGAGGTAAGGCCAATTTGTTGAAAATAAAGGACAGTTGGGGAAAAGGGTGATGGGAAGGCAAGGGGAGAGAATACAATGTGGAAAACAGAATGGATGTAGATGAGAGCCCCATCAGCTACCTTGAAGGAGAAACCAAGATATTATCTTGGCTTGAAAGGTCAACACGTGCAAAGGTAGAATGAAGAGAATGAGAGAATGGGTAAAGCGGAAGTGCAGTTTATGAGCTAGTGGCAAATACTGGCTGATATCCTATCTACTCCTAGAAACACATCAACACATCGTTCATCTAGGCTACTGCACCCACATACTTCAAATCAGCTACTATCACCCCGTACCAAAGAACGGTACAACTTCAGTACTAAATACTACTGCCAGGTGGCACCGACACTAATCATCATGAAGTGCTTTGAACAGCTTGTAACGGCACATATCAAATACTCCATTCCTGCCACACTGGACACTCACCAACAGAACCACTCCACAACAATGCCTTCATTGCCTTCACATACCCAGAAAACAAGGACACTTACAGAACGCCGTTTCTGGATGTCAGTTCAGCATTCAACACCATTGTCCCACAGACCTTGATGAACAAACTCATACTCCTCAATCTAAGTACCCTTACGTGCAATGGGTGTTGGACTACGAATCAACAGACCTTTAATAGTCAGGATGCAGAACCGCTCATTCACATCATTCTCAACAAGGATGCAACCCAGGGCTGTGTGCTGAGCCCACTGCTATACACTCTGCTCACACATAACTGCACAGCCAAACACTTGAGTAATCACAGTGCCAACTTCGCCAATGACATGACAGTGGTGCGGCTCATCAACAACAATGAGACAGCCTACAGACAGAAGGTGGAAGAGCTCGAGGCCTAGTGCCAGTAAAATAACCTCTTCCTCAATATCATAAGACAAAGGAGATGGTTGTTGACTTCCGAAGAACTCGCACAACTATTTACATTGGCAGCGCAGCAGTGGAAACTGCAAGCAGTTTCAAACTCCTGAGGGCACATCTTGCACAACCTCTCATGGTCTCAGAATGCATTATACACAATCAGGAAAGCTCACCAACGCCTCTACCTTCTGAGGAGGCTGAAGAGTGCTGGACAATACACATCTATAGTCACGTTATTCTACAGATGCTGAGTAGAGAGCATCCTAACAAGCAGCATCACTGCCTGATACAGAAATTGCACTGTGGTGAACAGGAAGGCTTTAAAATGGGTTAAAACTGCTCAATCTTTCATCATCAGCACCAGCCTTCTGGCCATCAAGGACATATAAACAGAAAGGTACCAGAAAAGGGCAAATAACATAATAAAGAATCACATCCACCCTGCTCATAGACTGTAGACCCACTGCCATCAGGGTGGAGGCTATATAGCATCCATGTCAGACAAGCAGACTAAAATAAGTTACTTTTCCTCAGTAGTAAGGGTGATCAACACCTCCATCCACTAACCCACCACAGCACAACTCCAACCACCACTACTTTATCATTTCCTGATAGTCACCTTATGTACAGACACTCCTTGTGTCACTTTATGGACATACAATCTATGGATATATTATTATTGTGCTCTTTATCTTACTGTATTTTCTTTTGAGCTGCATCAGTTCCAAAGTAATGATTATTTTGTTCTCCTTTACAAATGTATACAGTACTGGAAATGACATTAAACAACCTTGAATCTTGACATGGTGATAAGTTGAAGAATGTAAGCCAAAAGTCATAGATGAACAAATGTGGTTGAAACAAAGTTGGAAATTGGGAGTGACAACTGATAAAATTTTCCAACTTTGGGTGAGACAGGAAAGAAAAGTAAGGGAAGGACTGTGAGACAGACTGAGAAGTACAGATACACTGTTTGATCTGTATTCAAGTGCTTTTATTACACCTGCCACTTTCTTCATTGTGTTCACAACTCAAGGATGCAAACAGGCTCTCATTTGGCAAAGCAAATCCTCTAATTTTCTAATAAGAAATAATAATTAATATTGAATATCTAATAATGAATAATAGCAATGAAAATAAAAATAATCTAATGGAATTTTTAAATTTTTTTCTGTTTTGCAATAATAGATATTATAAATTATAGATAATATTTTGAAGAAGTTAAAACACATACATAAATTTCATTATTGTAATGACTATTTTTAGACAGATTTTAAAATTGCATTCAAGTTTTCCTATTTCCCACGGCTGCATAATAACTTTCTCTGGTTACCTTTGTTCTTGCTATGCAGTTCTGAGAGAAATATGTGCATGAAAGTACAAGGTGAAATGATAACACTTTAGCACAGATTTCTACCACCAGTTCCATGAACCAGTTACTACGAATGATCAACTGACCAAGTCACATTTAACCCCCTCCAAAAGCCAAAGTGCCAGAACTCAAAAGGAGCGCTCAATTACATAAGATTCATGAGGAGGAGGCTGTCCAACTCTACCACCTTGTGTCCCATTTCTCTGGCTTCCTCTTGTGCTTCTTTCTATACTTTTCCTCTTCAAACAGCTGTCTTTTATCAAATCTCATAATATAAGTATCACAAGAACTTGTATTACCTACACTGTATAGAACTGACAATAGGGAATGATGGTTCTGTGACATTTTATTTAGTTTACTAGTAATCCAAGTGCCTGGGATACTAATCAAAAGACCAGACATCAAATTCCACCATGACAGCAATGCAATTTTAATTTGATTAATGCTTTCCAACTATTAAAAACAAAACTAATCCTCCAGTAATGGCCAAGTTATGATGAGGCAGTGTGTTCCAGGCTTCTAACACCCTCTGTGCAGAAAAGAATGCTTTGTCATCCCCATTCTACCAATTTTTGTAAATCACTCCACCCTAATGTTTGACTTCTCACTTTATGAAATTCATTTTAGTCATCAAAACTTTATACACCTCAGTCTCATCTGCTCCAAGAAAACAACCCTAATTTATCCAACCTATATTCATAGCTACAATCATATTTGTTTTAATCAAGTTGCTGTCTAAAGCAAGCTGTCAATATAAGTAAAACCAAATTAACAATTCTCTTTAACTTGAAACTAGGTGAATCTTATTCTGTCGCCAGCAGCATGTCTTCATTCCCTGCAAGTGCTGCACATGCTTGTTTCACCATTTTTGATTCTTCCAATAAATGTCAACATACGATTTGCTTTGAGTAACAAGACTTCCAAGATCTAAATTTAATTACCTGCATGACGGAGCCAGACCACTGCAAGGTTGTATCGTTCTGAACAAACAAGGGCACTCAAAAGGGGCAATGCCGAATTATACTCGCCAATCTCTAGGAAAGCTTCGGCTACATCTAAATAGAGGTCTCCCATGTCTTCAGGATTCTGTTCCATTAAGTGAGTCATTAAAAGCTGCAGATAATAAGAATCCAACATGGCAATTAAGAGGAGCTACACTATTCAGCTTTTTGCAATTATTTTCCTCACTCTTCAAAAGAAGCTTCAATGAAATTCTGCCCTCACTGAATTGTAAAATAGACTGCATCATTATAAAATTTAAAGCACACTGCATGCTTGTAATAATAAGGTTGATCATGAAAGGGATTTCAAATTAATCTCAACTACAGATTAAAACAAGGGCTAGTCTGAGGAAAAAAAACAGAAGGCATTGGAAATAATCAGAAGATTAGGTAACATTATGGAGAAAGAAACAGGGTTAATAACTTGTGTTGATGAGCTTTCATTGATGGACTTCACTCATTCTCCATTTCCTTTTTTACTTCAGATTTCCTGTATCCACAGTATTGTTTCTCTGTATTCTGGAACTTCAAATAAAGCACGAAATATTCTATTTTCAGTAAGGTGAATTAATTAAAAATCTAATACTGAAGCTTTCAATCAAATCTGTGAATACCTTCTATAAAGAAAATGTATTATCTATTTAAAATATTAGCACTATATATCTATAAAGATAACCATATTTATACATAATAATAATAGTAAATGATTTAAAACTGGTGTCATCTTTAAACAGCCAGAAAATAGAGTCACATTCATTAAAACTGAGGAAAATTTAATTTTCCTGATATTTAATAAAAGTGGCACACAAAAAGAAGTGGGTGGGGGAGCTAGAAGCTTACCTTTCACCCCGCTAAAACAGGCAGAACAAAATTCTACTATTTGCTTAAAGAATCAAAACTGAAGTCAGCTTATGTCACATCTACTCATCTGATTGAATCCACAGCAGGTAAATTGTTCAAAGTATAGCACAAGCCTTCCACTTATTTAAAGTTCAAAGTTATTTTATTATTCAGAGTACATATATGACACCATTTACAACCTTTAGATTCACTTTCTTGAGGGCATACTCAATAAACCCAATAACCATAACAGAATCAACGAAAGACCGTACCAAGAGGTGCAAAAAAGCAACAAACTATGCAAATACAAAAAGAAAGAGAAAAAAGAACTAATAATAATAATTAATTAAATAAATAAGCAATAAATTTCAAGAACATGAGGTGAAGATGAACACCTCATGAACATGAGTCCATAGGTTGTGGTAACAGTTCAGTGATGGGCAAGTAGGGTGAAGTTACCCCTTCTGATTCAGAAGCCTGATGGTTGAGGGGTATAACTGTTCTTGAACCTGGTGAGTCCTGAGGCTCCTGCTTCCTGATGACAGCAGCACCAAGAGAGCATGAACTGGGTGGTGAGACCCCTTGATGATGGATGCTGCTTTCTGTGACAGCTCTCCATGTAGATGTGCTCAATGGCAGGAAGGGCTTTCCCCATGTTAGACTGGACCACATCGACTACTTTAGGTAGGCTTTTCCGTTTAAAGGCATTGGAGCTTCCATAACAGGCTGTGATGCAACCAGTCAATATACTTACCACCACACATCTACAGAAGTTAGTTAACGTTATAGATGTCATGCTGAATCTTCGCAAACTCCAAAGGAAGCAGAGGCAATGCGTGCTTTCTTCGTAATTGCATTTATTTGCTGGGCCAGGACAATTCCTCTGAAATGGTAACACCTAGAAATTTAAAGTTGCCGATCCTTCCCACCAATGAGGAGTGGCTCATGGACCTCCAGTGCCCTCCTCCTCAAGTCAAATATCAGCTCTTTGGTCTTTCTGACATTGACTAAGAGGTTGTTGTTGTTGTGGCAACACTCAGCCAAATTTTCAATCTCCCTCCTAGATGCTGATTCATCAGCATTCTTGCTTCGGCCAACAATAGTGGTGTCGTCAGCAAATTTAACTATGACATTGGAGCTATGCTTTGCCGCACAGTCATAAGTGTAAAGCAAGTAGAGCAGGGAGCTAAGCACATGGCCTTGTTATACACCTGTGCTGATGGAGATTGTGGAGGCAATGTTGTTGCCAATCTGAACCAACTAGGGTCTGCAGTGAGGAAACAGAGGATCGAATTGCACAAGGAAATACTTAGGCCAACGTCTATAAGTTTATTGATCAGTTTTGAGGGGATGATAGTATTGAATGCTGAGTTGTAGTCGATAAAGAACATCCTGATATATGCACCTTTGCTGTCCAAATGTTCTAGGGTTGAGTGAAAAGCCAATGAAATGGCATCTGCTGTGGACCTGTTGTGCCGGTAGGCAAATTGGAGCGGATCTAAGTCACTTCTCAGGCAGGAGTTGATATGCTTCATCACCAACCTCTCAATACACTTCATCACTCTGGACATAAGTGCTACCTCATATTGGTGTTAATGAGAAATCTAACAGGACAACAACGATTATTACTGTATTACTGTAACATTTTTCAAGCACTACTAACTTACAGTTAAATAATTCAACACCAGATATACTGTAGGTACTTGCACACATTAAAATTGTTTCCTTGGCACTGCCGCTCCTCACTTGAACAAAACACAAAAAATGTGATCAAACTGTTTCTCTTAACTATTTCTCATTGTGCACTCAGCCCACACCTACATTGTTACTTTATTCTCAGACTGTTAATACTGTACTTATTGAAACTGATTGGTTTCTTGGAATAACCACTAGTAGTTCAAATGCTATCTTTTTACCACCCCTCCACAGCATAGTGAAGAATATTAGTTTGTATTGAGGAAAATTAGAGATACAGTACTATTTCATTAAGATTTGGTTTCTGAAGTGTGGACCAATACACTGTACAATGATGTATCTTTCTGACTAATCAGCATAATTTTTTTCCCGTAATTGTTGCCTCTTTCTTTAACTGTCCTTTTATTTTATCACTTTCTGCACAAACAGTGATTGCAAAGCAGTTTATTAATGTTCAGTCGAATTACTGCATGTGTATTTAGCTTAAGATCCTTGAGTGGTCATAATTGAATTCACAACTCACATTGACCTGCAACTTACCTCAAGGGGCTGAAGAATATGAAGGTGGATCAAGCACACCATCAGCTTAACTTGGATATCTATAGGAACTCCATCTGGAATCTGACAGTTGTAAGTAATCTCTAGAATAAGAGACAGCACAGAGAGTAGTTTAGTTTGTATTCAGTATCTTAAAGAAAATAAAATACCTTTCTACACCTAGAATTCTTCCCTTTTTTCATTCCTCTCCTTCTCATTCCTAACCTGAACATCATACACTCAGCCCAGGCTACCAATCAATTCTTGGCTTACTGTTAGCAATTCACTTCTTAACCTTCTGCAAGCAAGATTTTCAGGAATGTACGTTTTCACTACAATCAAAACAAATCATTCAAAAATGATTTAGCAGCTGATGGACAAGCCAACATATTGCAATGCATCTTTCTTAAAACCCCTGTTGCTGGTGTTTCTTCCTTTATCTCTCCCTTTGTTTCATGTTTTACCCTAATGTATGGAGCACTTTAAGAATTTTCTTTCTGGAAGACACCGCACAAATAGAGATTGCTGCTTAATTCTTAGAAAAATGCCTATTAAAAAAAATATGTGCACATAACTTTGGAACAAAGATTTGTATTCATAGGAGTTTTATATCTGATTTAAGCATTATGAACAGAGCCTGTCCATATGGCTTAGAATTGCTTCCGTATAAGAACAGAATAACTGTGCCTTTACCAAAAAAGCAACAAATTATCTATGTGTAGTTACTAGGAGTACTTAATATAAAGAAGACTTGTTCAAAAACAGCGTCCTATATTGCAGGACACCGCATTTGAAAGATGTAGAGCGGTAAAGAACTGATATGCTATACCACAGTGTTAACATATGCAGTGGATCACTTACGAAAACCATGCCATTGAAAAGCAAATATTCAACTATAAGCAATAATTAAATGTTGAGCAAATGAGGAAAATATCCCACTTCAGGTGCACTGTGTCAACATTAATCATAGTCAGATCAGGAACAGAGTAAAGATTCATCCACTCTATCAACAACATTCATCAGGCCTAACGTCAGAAGAGCATTTCTTAACACAATATGTTCTACATTTCACACCATGAAATTGCATGATCTTTCAGAGGGAGATGACCAATTTGCACTAAAATAGAGAAAGTTTTGAGTGATAGGCTGGTGTGTATTTGCAATCAGAGTAAGTTGTCTGTTGGAATTAGTTTCATAGAGGACAGTTGCATAAGTATATGAAACCTTCATCCTACCAACTGAGCTGGTTCAAAAGCAGATCCAAGTGTGAAATACCAGTATCTAAAGCACTATTGCATACAGTCCATAAATACATAATTGCCCCATAACATTAACAAATCCTAAAAATTACTTGTAAGCCCAAACCCAAAAGCACTTTTTACCTTCCTCTGCATGATCTTTTTTTGAAGAAATCTTTTCAACCACAACTTCAGTAAAAGTAGTTATAATCTATGAAAGAAAGAAAAATCAAACAGGCTTGTATCAAAATATTGCAAGTTCAAAGCCACTTACTTTTTTATTAAATAAGAACTTATCAGTACCTATATACTAGATGAAAGGTGAACAAAAAAAAAGGAAATTGGATGTTCAAAAAGTAATTGTTGCAGGAAGTAGATGTGTTTTAGGGAGTTTGTCCTTAACTAGAAGTATATATGCTGGAACATAACAAGGCTGCAGAAGATTAAAATCAACAAGGCCCAAGAAGATTTAAAAATAGGGCAAAGGATATTGAAATGAATTTGTTGAAGTGTAGGGAACCACCAACCTCTCAAGAAGATTTAGGTGACAGAATTTGAATTGGGGTACCATAATGAAGTATTGGACTATTGCTGAATAATTATGTGAAACAAGCATCTTATGAAATGGTAAAGTAGAATCATGAAAAATGCTCCCACTACTTAGTCTTCTGTTCCTGTTACACAAGAGAACATGAACTACAATTCTGGACCCAATGGGCTTCATGAATGGTGGCTTTGAAAGGGTTGATAATGAAAATACTGGAGACATCAATCTCCAACATATTTAAGTTGTAAAAATGATGGACTAGATATGGTTTCAACACTCTTCTCATTATGAAGCAGAATCCTAAAATTTATCTATACAGACATTTTAAGGTGGCAAACAGAGTTTTTGGTTAGACGATTTTGTTCAGCAAAAGTGACCCCACTGAAATAAGGTGGAATATGAATAAAAATGAGCCATAATTTGAAATTTAAGTACAAGGTAGAATTGGGGAACACTTTTAGTCATCCAAGACTGACGTGAGGCAGACCAGATCTGAAAAGTAAAAGTATGCAGTATTTGATCATTCAAAATCAAGCATCCATTTTAATAATAATACATTTTATAAAGAGCATATTGAATATTGGGTAGTAGCTAAGAAGAATGTTATTTCAAATAAAGGATAGAGCATCACATGATATTATTGCAGAATATAATCTTGTCCTTTAAGATAATTTTGATAAACTATTTGTGGTTGAGGATAGCTTCTCAATTCAGTTTTCTGCACCACAGGGATATGCAAAACAACTAAAAGTAATGAATGATTTTTTTTGTTGTGTAAATAGAAGATCTGAAAATGCAAAGGAAAGCAATGAAAGTGTTAATGCAAAAATAATAATCAAGTCAACAAGATAGAAAGAAATTAATAAAGATGGAATATTGTTGATATAGCAACAGCATTCAACTTCAAACAGTGACTCCTACTGAATCGTTATTACATGATCCCTTAGCACTCCCACCACTGAATAATTTGACTCAGTTTACAAGTGACCAAACTTGCTGATCTGGAAAATAATGCATTCCAATAGAAAGGCACCACTTCATCCATCTTTCCTGTTGCTCACACATACCTACCTCTAATGTTTTATCGTACTGTTTGCTCGAGAGGTACAGTTCAGCTGCCATGTTCACATCCTCAGCAGAAACTAGGCTCTGATGTTTGCTAAGAGCCTCTTCCATCACACCAATAGCTGATGTAATATCATTAGTTTCATAGTAACTTCTGAAAAAAGTCAGGTTTTAGAATAAACATCTATTTCTAAATAATTGATCTTAAAATCAACACAGCCTAAACACTTCCTTCATCCACTAGTTCCAATTCAAGTAAGGTGTGCAATAAACTCCTAATTACAGCCTCATTCAGAATATAATGCTTCCAAGCTGGTTCCTGGCACTCTGGGAAATATTTATTAGAATATAAACAAATAGTGATGCTATAAATTGTGTTTGTTTTTGCTTTCTGGCAAATATTGGGCAGCTCAGTGTTAATTAAGAATACAGTCGACCCCCCCCCCCCCCCCCCCGCCCATGGATACCAAAAAACGCGGATGCTTATTTAACCCGTCTCAGTGCAGATGGACTTTAGGACCTGGGGGAGCTCAGGACCCACCGCCCGTGGCTGCTGCTGAATCCGCAGTGTTTCTGTTCTGTTGACGGAAAACGATCACAATTGAAAATAAAGTGAAAATAATAAAGCGATCAGAAAGAAGTGAAATGCCATCAGTCATTGGAAAAGTGTTAGGCTACAGTCTGTCAACGATCAGGACAATTTTAAAGGATAAGTGAGAATAATGGAGCATGTTAAAGGCCCTGCCCTGATGAAAGCTACAATTATTACTAAGCAATGCAGCGGTTTAATTATTGAAATGCATGCATTTCTTAAGTGTTTTATAAGCATAGAAAAGTAAAATATATACAATATACTAAAACAAACATTTGACTAACTGACGCTAAATAATACCGGATATACCCGTTCCGACTTACATACAAATCCGACTTAAAGACAGACTTTAATGGAACTTGTTCATAACCCGGGGACTGCCTGTACTTTAGATCATCTCTAGATTACTTATAATACCTAATACAATATAAATGCTATGTAAATAGTTGTTATACTGTATTGTTTAGGGAATAATGACAAGAAAAAGATGTCTGTACATGCTCAAACAGTGAGTGCTAGAGAGAGAACTTTCGGGTTTTCCCAATCTGTGATTGGTTGAATCCGCACACGCGGAACCCACGGATAAGGAGGGCTGACTGTATACAGTACACAGAGTATCTAACCCAATCGAAGAAAAGAATAGAAACCAGAGTCAAACTCAGTGAATAAAAGAGCTGGGGAACATCAAGCTGGTGGAGTGCAGCTATGTGCTCAGTGGCATGGCAGTAGGGAAGAAAATCCATGTAAATAGTCGGCAGAGTACCTAATACCTAGTACTAGCATTAACATTGCTCAAAATCAAAGGGACATCTTGGAGAATGAAGTATCAGTGAATTCTGTCAACAACAGTGTCCAATAATCAACAAAAGTCAGGTACATGGTCAGTAGCAGCACCTTGGGGCAAGATCCAGCCCAATCCCATAAAAGGCTGTGTGGGCAAAAGCTGCATAGCTGCGTTATCACTATCTACAAATAATATACCTACTTTCCATGTACAACTTTACATTCAATATAAGCATTAGATTTACCTAAAATAGAATAAAATCCATATTGTTCCATATGGATGAAAACATCTTTAAAAAAACACTGTACATGAACGGAGTATCCCCAATGCTGCCTCAAATGCACTACAGGGATAAGTAACCAGTATCAGCATTCTCTCCCAAGGCAACATCCTTAATAAATGGCTTAATTACACTCTGCCATCTCTGTGATGATATTCACATGCTTGACACCAGAATCAAAATGACAAAGGAGTATTCACAATACCATAAAGAATCTACCAAAAATGGTAGAAGGAAGGCACTTCCTATACAAACCAGCCATCTGTGTCAGAGCTTACAAATCCCACATAACCACATAAGCCACCTTAGAATGCACACACCTGGAGTGCAAGCAAATTATCCTCAACCCTGAGGGAGTGAGTAAAAAAACTTAGTTTTACTTAGTGTAGGCAGATAAACACAAAGTATTTTGGTTCAAGGCATGACATTCACCTACATAAAATGAGATGTTAATCATCACCTTTACATAACTTAAAATGAATGGTTAATTTGATTCAAAGCAATCGTTATTAGGTAAAGGATCAAAGCAATGTTCCTGCCCAGGCATCACAGGTAGCTGGATAAAAAAATGCAACATCCCAGCTCCTTTAGCCATAGCTTGGCTAGGTTCTTTGAGTCTATTTATGATAGGACTGAAAGCTCAAATCTAAAAATAATTTCAGATTGTCACATTTTAATCCTTTTCCTTAGTATAATAGCCAAATTAGCTTGAGTAAACTTGAAAACTTAATGTGAAGAAATTTTGTTTTACTGATAACAAACTAAAATGTGGATTAATAAGTGTTTTTTAATCATTACTGTGATAATGATAATGATACTGTGATAAGGGATCATTACTGTGGTAACTTACTTTGCCATGTCTCTGGCTAGCTGCATGAAGTGCTCCCCATCAGTAGGTGGCAGAATGTTAAGGATGCGCCTGTATCCATCCATAGCCAGCTTGTGTTCACCAAGCTGTTCATAAAGGCTGCTGCGCTCCCAAAGGTACCGCACATTTGTTGTATCATACTTTATGGCTAAATGTTATGGACAAATCAGTTATGTATATTAGGCTTTTTACTATTTAAGATCATGCATTTTAAACTACATTCCTTTTATCACAACTACTAATTAAAACCTTGTTTAAGAAATAGATCATGGTTAGAAAGTGACCAGTAGGGCAAAACTGCAATTTTCTTCCACACAATTGTTGAAGAAAGTTTCACCTGATTAGATAAACTATTTAGATAAAAGTTAAACAGCTTGCAAAACATTGTGAAATTTCATGAAAGCTTCAGAAATATTTTCTGAAGTACACACACACACACACACTCTATTTCACTGATCAAAAACTTAAATATCTTAACCACTTCTACAAAGAATACAGTACAGGCCCCTCAGTCTATGATGTTTTAATGTACTACGAGAACTAGACTCTCAGGCAATTCTATTTTCACAAGCACAAGTTTACAGTATTAAGGCCACACAAGATAGACAGAAGAGCTCTACCTCACAGCAACAGGCACTTTGGTTTAATTCTGATCTTTGGGTGCTGTAAATGTGGAGTTTGCATGTTCATCCCATGAAAGCACGAGTTTCCTTTAAGTATTCATTCTTCTCTCACACCCCAAACATATGCAGTTTAGGAGATTAATTAATTAGTCAATTGTCCCTATTATGTAGAATCTGAGGGGAACTGATGAGAATGGATGAGGAATAGAAAGAAATTCGGCTTAATGTAGGATTAGTGTAAATGGAGGCTGATGTTTACATGGATTTGGTGGATCGAAAGGCTCATTTCTGTGCCGTCTCTCTCTATGACGGCTTGTGCAGCAATATTGCCGTTTCTGGAAATGCAGGCAGGATTATGACTAGGCCAGGATTTTCCACAGTTAATAAAGTCAGTAGAGCTGGGATTGGATGTTTGATTGCTATTGACCTTGGAGCTCAACACTGTGAAGCTTTCAATTGAAATCAGTGTCAGAAAAATGATTGAAAATTTTGCACAAAGGATTTGGAAGTATGGAGACGAGAAAGGTCTGAATTTATGGTAGTACGGTCAAAAAACAATAATCAAGAAAAATGCATATGTCATAACACAAGCATAAACAGGATTTAAGCACTTTAGGTAATAAATAACCCACATCCAGTATGATTACCTTCAATGTTCAGAGAATTACAAAAGGAAAGAAGTGACTAATGCTGGAAATTTTATAAAACTGCATGAAAATAACTGCAGATGGAATTTAAAATTCTTAAGCATTTCCAAAAGCTTTAAGTGATATTATGTGTTTATATTAGTATCTTAATTGGTGTGGAAAGAAAAGGAAGCCGAGTAAAATCAACAAAGATGCCCACAAACACTTGAGTCTTGGTGGGTTTCACATAACTGGGGACATTCTTGGAACCTCTTCCTCCTCCAATTATTTACAAATTTCTCCTTTTCCATTCCCTAATAATTGTTAAGCAATACTCCAATCTAGACCTTATAATACTATTTAATTCCATTTTAAGATTGTCACTGCCACTGTTTCAGATGCAGTATTACGAGCTTCATTAGTGTTGTACTATAGTTTGTTTATCACCTGCTGCTAATTCAGACACACCCCTTGATAACCTACATTGAACCAGGATCAGACTTCTGGACTGATGATGATCACAATCTTTGGGCCTGGAAGTTAGCTATTGCAAAAGTATACAATTCTGCTGGAACACAAACTGCTGGAGGAACTGAGCAGGTCAGATGAGGGTGAGGGTGAAGGTGGGTAGGTGGGGGAGGGGCATGAAGTAAGAAGTTGGGAGGTGAAAGGTGGAAGAGGTAAAGGGCTACAGAAGGAGGAATCTGATAGGAGACCACTGGAGAAAGGGTAGGAGGAGAGCTACCAGAGGGAGGTGATGGGCAGCTGAGAAGTGGTAAGACGGAAGCTGTAATGGGGAATGGCAAAAAAAAGGAAAAGGTGGAGGGAGGGAGAAATTACCAGGTTAGAGAAATTGATGTTCATCCCTTACCTGGTTCATCTATCATCTACCAGTTTGTATTCTTTCCCCTCCCCCACACCTTCTTATTCTGGCTTCTTCTCCATTCTTCTATAGATATGATGAAGAGTCTCGGCTTGAAATAGTTTAGTCCTCTCTCTAGACGCTGGCTGACCCACTTTGTGTGTTTCTCAAGATTATCAGCGTCCCAGCATCTGCAGTATCACTTGTGTACATAATTCTGCTGCTGTTTCACTCACACCTCCTCAATGATACTCTATTTTGGACCATCTGTATTGTTCTGTCCCTCTTAGTAGTGCCACAATAATCAGTGCAAGATGATCACTTTGTAACAAAACTGCAGAACTGGTTACCTACCAATATAATCATTTACAGACAAGACAGAAAACAGTCTCATTATCAATTTGATCTTTCAGCACTACTTCCATCAGAAACAAAAGTCTTCCACATATAGTGTTCCTTTCCTTCCCTCAGAGAATGATGCTAAATTCTGAAGAATGCTGATTTATGAGCTCAAGAATGGAGCTGTTAGTGCTGGTGTATCCCTTGTCCTGAATGCCATGAGAACTCAAGCAATCTGATGTCAATTCTGAGGCTAATTAAAGATATAACCATCTGAGAGTACAAATAATTCCCAATTTCAAGTGATTTTCTCAGTTTAAGTAATTTCCCCAATTTCATTAAGGAATGGAACTGGCTTAAGGACTCAAATTGCCTATTTTGGTTCATACAATGGTATCCTATTGCCACAACAGAATATACCTAGGGATGGTGGTAAAAGAATCTGGGATGTTGAGGTTGAACTGTGGCTATTACCATGTCCAGCTGTTTCTCATCAAGTTTTTGGGTAGCATTCCAAAGACAGACACCGCACTGGTGAGCAAGACTTTACGAAGTGCATCCATTCAGCTTAACCATAATTCTGCTGCTGTTAGGTATGTCAGATTACTACAGATAATGTCTACAATGGAGTAACACACACAAAATGCTGGAAGAACTCAGCTGGCCAGGGAGCATCTATAGAAAAAAGTTGGGGCCCCAAACAGTCCTTCCAGGTGAGGCAACACTTCAGCTGTGAGTCTGTTGGGGTCATACACTGTGTCCAGTGCTTCCTGTGGCCTCCTATATATCGACGAGAACCAACGTAGATTGGGAGACTGTTTCGCTGAGCATCTACACTGCGTCTGCCAGAAGAAGCGCAATCTCTCAGAAGTCACCCATTTTAACTCCACTTCCCATCCATGGCCTCCTCTATCCATGATGAAGCCACACTCAGGTTGGAAGAAGAACACCTTGTATTCCACCTGGGTAGATTCCAACCTGATGGCATGAACACTGAATCCTTAAACTTCTGGTAATGCCCCCCGCCCCTTCACCATTCCCCATCCCCTTTTCCCTTTCTCACCCTATGTCCTTGCCCGCCCATTGCCTCTCTCTGGTGCTCCTCCCGCCTTTTCTTTCTGTATCCCTTTAATCAATCAATTTCCCAGCTCTTTACTTCATCCCTCCCCCTCCCGGTTTCACCTATCACCTTGTGTTTCTCTCTCCCCTCCCCCACCTTTTATATCTACTCATCTTTTTTTCCCCAGTCCTGCCAAAGGGTCTCAGCCCGAAACATTGACTAAATTTTTTCCATAGACACTGTCTGGCCTGCTGAATTCTTCCGGAATTTTGTGTGTTTTACTTGGATATCCAGCAGCTGCAGACTTTCTCTTGTTTGTGATTTGTCTATTATGCAGAAGCTTACTTGTTCCCTTCAGAGGTTATCAGAGTCAACCTCATTATTTATGAATCACAGGTGGTCAGATAACAGGCTACTTTTCCTGAAGGACATTAGTTGACCAGCTGGGTTTATATAAAAATCAGATGACCTTTGTGTTTTTTTTCTTTTGATGCTAGTGCATAAATTATTAGACATACACAACTTCACAGCTTGCCAAGGTAGGAATCAAACTGACAGTCACTGGGTTGTTATTCCAAGACCAAAACTCACACTGAATCACCTTTCATTGTTTTAATTTCCATTTAAGAGATTAACTTAACTATACCTTTAGAATAACAGAAAATAGCCTGTTTGATATTGTCTTGCTCAAGAGACATTTCAGCCAATTTCACCCACTCCTCTGGATCACTGGGATTTAAATGAGCTGCAATTAATCCAAATTGCAATGATTTCTCCATGTCTCCTTGATCTTCATAAATCATTGCAAGGGTAGAGAAGGGCTCATAAGCAAGAGGAGCTAGGAGAAAGAAAACAAATCTATAATATTCATTACAAAATTAAAATTATTTAATTAGTTTGTGAGCAGTTATTTCCTACAAGTCCTTTGACAGTAAACTCTTAATTTAATGAAAACATATTCCACCTGTTAAAATAACAAAAACGCAAATTATTTTTGAAAGATGTTAATGAAATAAACATGATATGTTATTGGCCCTGAAGTTATTTCAGAAGCTGGGAACACAGTTATAAAATTGCCAGTGACATACTGCTTCTGAATTGTCCTTTGCCCATATTTTTGTTATTTATTAGTAAAGTAAAACATTACTAGAAGTAACTTAATGAAATATGGCCCATTTTGTCTTTGAAATGATCTTCCTTGACTGTATTTTAAAGATCCATCAATAGCATATATTTGTTTTCAAATTATGCCCTAAACGTGTTTAACATTTTAAAAATCCTAATATAGATAAAAGCACAAAATGGCTGGCTTCTGCATTTCTCACTTTAGATGTTGCGACTTTGTAGATTATTATTTCTTAAAAGTAATGGGTAACAGGGGAATGGGAGCCGAAAGCAAGTAGAACTTAGAACATGTGGAAGGATTCACACAACAGTCAGCATAACCCAACAAACTCATTTCTTTCATTTTGTATTTGCTACTTTACACACTCACACTCAATAGTTTTAATATGGAATAGCTTTAGAACACAATTTTCAAAAAACATGTATCATTAAATTACAAATAAACAACCTCATCTTTATTTTCAAATCCCTTCTTGACCATTCCTGCTCTGTAATATTCTCCAGTAATACAACCCTTTGGAATCTGTGTGCCTCCAAAACAAATCTTGAAACCCTTAATTTCATCTACACATACTAAATTCTAACCCCTCTGGAGACGACTGTGACTTAAGTTATCAAGAACTGAGGCTCTGGAATTCCCTCCTTAAAGCTCTGGCTTTTATTCAAACTCGATTCTTCACTGGCCCTCTAACTTGATATCTCAAAGTGCGGTGTCAAATTTTGATTGTTAATAAAACGTGAAGCACATACAACATTTTTTGATACAAAACAAAATCTGTAAGTGCAAGTTATCATTAAAGCAAATGCACATAATGCACTATAGTTATGCTTTTGAAAAATAATAAGATCCGCCTTTCTCTTTTAACAAAAGGCTTCAAAATATCATTCATATTCCAACCACTTACTAGTAATTCAGAGAGTTCCTAAACATTTCCTTGTTTTTATCTCCATTGCATTTCTTAAAATTTCATTCTTAGGAACAACCTGAAAAGCCCATTGCTCAGCCTGTCTTAAAAGTGCAGACCTATTACCATAGAAATTTGTCATGTGGTTCTGCTCTGCACTGCCTCAAGGATCCATTATCAATATGTACAAGGCATTCAGTACTGAATACAGTTCTGCTTAACCAGTGCTTGTTGTCACATCAGTTAACTCAATTGTTTATAATTTATTACTTGAATATGGTATTCACTTGTAAAGTGACTGTGCCAATAGAACAAAATTTATATACCTCATATATTGTCTATACTTCTCACTGCCTCAGTAAAGCAGCCCCAAAATTAAATACAGTGCCCCACCCACCTGGTCATTCTCTCCTCAGCCCTCGCCCATCAGGCAGAAGATACAAAGATATAAAATTACATACAACACAGGCTCAAGAACGACTTCTACCCCGCTGTTATAAGATGACTGTTTCCCTAGTATGATAAAATGGACTCTTCATCTCACAATCTGCCTTGTTATGATTTTGCACCTTCTTGCCTACCTGTTAGCACCTTCTCTGTAGCTGCTACACTTTATTCTGCATTTTTACTGTTTTGTACTACCTCAATGCACTGTGTAATGAATTGATCTGCATGAGCAGTACATAAGACAATCTTTTTACTCACTGTACCTTGATACACGTGACAATAACAAAGCAATTCCAATTCCAAAATTTGCTGAATACTGAGAAAAAAAGACAAGCAAGCTCAACAAATTCCACAGAATAAAAACCTAAGTTGTGTAAAACTTCTCAAATAATTATACTATTTTATTGATGATCACAACACTGAACATTTTTTATAATATACTCTTTGGTGTGATTTTTAATAAGTTTCGGGATCTACAAATATACAGAGTAGGGTTCGACTTTCCAACAAGATGATAAACCAAGCACGGTAATACCTTGTCTGATGATTTCCATACACATCATCACAGCCTCTTCACGGTCTCCTCGTGCAAACCTGATATTAGCTTCTCCCATGAGACCTCTCAATGCTTTAGGGAGTTTACTTCGAGGTCGCCTCTCCTACCAGATTGCAGGTTGAACAGTGGAAAAATGGTAAAAAAAAACAGATTCCTGTTAAATTCCCTCTATTTCAAATGTAACAGTGTACTGTATCAGATTCACAGTTGAAGCATGCCCATTTGATCTGCTAAGGTCATTCCATTTTATTCGATATCATGGATTTAGACATGATATTCTTTCACCAACCATTCCCTAAACCTAGCTTCTTTACCTATTCTCCAGAGAGGAAAATAGTGACAAAATTAGATTTATAAATGTCTTAAGACTTTTTTGATTTCCATGATTTTAGGTACAGAGGAAATAGCAGGGGTAAGTTTTTTACGCAGAGTGTGGTGAGAGCGTGGAATGGGCTGCCGATGACGGTGGTGGAGGTGGATACAATAGGGTCTTTTAAGAGACTTCTGGACAGGTATATGGAGCTCAGAAAAATCGAGGGCTATGGGTAACCCTGGGTTATTTCTTAGGTAAGGACATGTTCTGCACAGCTTTGTGGGCCAAAGGACCTGTATTGTGCTATGTTTCTATTTAAAATGACCCCAAGTCAAATGTCTTTTCTGGAAATTGATTCAAGATTATTAATTCAGGTTATGAGAAATTTTCTATTTTAACGTAAGACTTTCTTGAAGTATCCATATCTTTTATTAATTCTAAATTGTATCATCCTTTTTCTAAGCATTTTGTTCTAGAACTATAAACTAGAATGAAAAGAAAATAATAAAATTTCAACGAATTTCCCTGATAACAAATTATCTAGAATCATCTATGTCACTCTAAAACCTTCATCATGTATCTATATTCCTAATGAGATAGAGCCTTCAGAATTATCCAGAATAAAATTCATAGTATAAAATTTACTGCAAATGATCTGCCCTAATGATATACCCAAAATTGCAGTACATATTTTCTAATTTTATTGATGTTAAATAGTTACAAATCAGAGAGTATTCATAGCTAGGCAATTCAAAGGCAGTACTTCAAAGAAATATTTCAAATAACATTGGAGGTTTATGAATTCTAAACTAAGGTCAGAAGTATTCCACAGTACTGGTGATAATAAAACATAAAGCATATGGATCAACACACACAAAATGCTGGTGGAACACAGCAGGCCAGGCAGCACCTACAGGAAGAAGCACTGTCGACATTTCAGGCCGAGACCCTTCGTCAGGACTAACTGAAAGAAAAGATAGTAAAAGATTTGAAAGTAGGAGGAGGAAGGGGAATCCAAAATGATAAGAGAAGACAGGAGGGGGTGGGGTGAAGCTAAGAGTTGGAAAGGTGATTGGCAAAAGGGATACAGAGCTGGAGGACCATGGGACGGGAGGCCTAGGGAGAAAGAAAGGGGGAGGGGAGCACCAGAGGGAGATGGAGAACAGGCAAAGAGTGATGGGCAGACAGAGGGAAACAAGGAGGGGGGGAATAAATAAATCAGGAATGGGGTAAGAAGGGGAGGAGGGGCATTAACAGAAGTTTGAGAAATCAATGTTCATGCCATCAGGTTGGAGGCTACCCAGACAGAACATAAGGTGTTGTTCCTCCAACCTGAGTGTGGCTTCATCTTGACAGTACAGGAGGCCATCAATAGACAAATCAGAATGGGAATGGGACGTGGAATTAAAATGTGTGGCCACTGGGAGATCCTGCTTTCTCTGGTGGACAGAGCGTAGGTGTCCCGGTCTGTGTCAGGTCTCACCAATATATAAAAGGCTGCACCGGGAACACCGGATGCAGTACACCAC
Organism: Hypanus sabinus; assembly: GCF_030144855.1. Classification (NCBI taxonomy): domain Eukaryota; kingdom Metazoa; phylum Chordata; class Chondrichthyes; order Myliobatiformes; family Dasyatidae; genus Hypanus; species Hypanus sabinus. The sequence continues at coordinate 43,590,241 of NC_082709.1, forward strand.
ACCAGCCAACTCACAGGTTGAGTGTCGCCTCACCTGGAAGGTCTGTTTGGGGCCCTGAATGATGGTGAGTGAGGAAGTGTATGGGCAGGTGCAGCACTTGTTCTGCTTACAAGGATAAATGCCAGGAGTGAGATCGGTGGGAAGGGATGGGGGGGGGGGGAACGAATGGACAAGGGAGTCGTGTAGGGAGTGATCCCTGCGGAAAGCAGAAAGGGGGGGGGGAGGAAAAGATGTGCTTGGTAGTGGGATCCTGTTAGAGGTGGTGGAAGTTACGGAGAATTATATGTTGGGCCCGGAGGCCGGTGGGGTGGTAGGTGAGGACAAGGGGGACCCTATCCCGAGTTGGGTGGTGGGTGGATGAGGCGAGAGCGGATGTGCGTGAAATTGGAGAGATGTGTTTGAGAGCAGAGTTGATGGCGGAGGAAGGGAAGCCCCTTTGTTTAAAGAAGGAAGACATCTCCTTCATCCTGGAAAGAAAAGCCTCATACTAAAAGCAGATGCAGCGGAGATGGAGGAATTGCAAGCAGGGGATGGCATTTTTGCAAGAGACAGGGTGAGAAGAAGAATATCCACGTAGCTGTGAGAGTCAGTAGGCTTATAGTAGATATCAGTAGATAAGCCGTCTCCAGAGATGGAGACAGAAAGATCAAGAAAGGGGAGGGAGGTGTCAGAAATGGACCAGGTAAATTTGAGGGCAGATTGCAAGTTGGAAGCAAAGTTAATGAAGTCAACAAGCTCAGCGTGCGTGCAGGAGGTAGTGCCAATGCAGTCGTTGATATAGCAAAGGAAAAGAGGGGATAAAAAAATACTCAGCATGCATGCAGTTGACATTTCCACACTCTGTAGCACATTGCAGACAATGGCTATCAAGTTCAATTTTAGTACTTAACGTAATTACCAGCATATAATGCATTTCTTTTTACACCCAAAAAAAATATGTCATACCTAAGTTCTTGTGACATTCAATTAGCTAAATCAAATATTAATGCTTGTCAAATTATGTGAAATGAGACTAACTTACTCCTGAAATGGAATACCACTAAGGAGTCATTCAAGCTTTGTGCTCTGCTTTAAATCATCATAAACCCTCATACCAGCTGAAGCTATGCACCACAAGCACACATGGTCAATTTTTATGGTCCTTGCCCACTCAATTGAACAAATTTGCTAATCTGCTGATGAGTCAGAGGCTGGGTATCTCACAGCTGGTGACTTGTCTCTGCCCCCTGACACTTTAAGGCCTTTCTACCTCTCTTAGGCAGAAGTCAGGAGTTTGATCATATATATTCCACTTGTCCAGATGACTGTAGCTTCAACAAATCTCGAGGATCATCCATCATCTGAGACAAAGCATTCTATCTGATTCGCACACAGCCACCATGCTAAATATTCATTCCCTCTGCCACTGGTGTACAACGGCTATAGTACGTACCATCTACAAAATCCACTGTAGTTCCCCCCCTGGACTATTCCAATACCATGACCCAAACCTGCAACTCTACTACCAAGAAAAACAAAAGCAAGAGATGAATGGAAACTCCACTGTCTGCAGGTCCCACTGCAGGATGCACAGTGTTCTGATTTGGAAGTATATTCCTGACACTCGCTACCCAACAACATTGTGAACACAGCTTCACCACTAGAACTACAGCAGTTCAGGAAGACGACTGGCCACCAGCTTCTCAAGGGCAATTAAGAATGGGCAATAAATGCTGGCCTTGCTAGTACATGCCAGAGATGAATTAAAACAATGTTGCGAAATAAAGAGATATTTATGGTTACTATCTGTTTACTTGAATCTGAGCAGTGGATCTGAATCCTCAGTGCCATGTGGACTGGCACCAAGGCAGTTATAATGTACAGTCAGCTTCTTAGTAAAAATTTATGAATGTTTTTTATTATTTTCCACCTTGCTTAGGAAAATAATTTATGAACCGTATCATCCTGATAACCCCAAAAATCTTGCATCAACAGCTCCTCAGGAATTTAATCTTACAGCCTTGGCTGTACCATAAACTGACAGATGTTCTCAACCTGGGCCATACACAATAACTAAACCTTTGCTTAACAATAGAACATATCTCTTCAAATAGCTCTGCTGCTCCAGCCTAAACAAATTCATAACCAATGAACGCTCACTATGCCTCTTACTTAGTTCTGCTTACCTTCACACCTATTAAAGGCACTATTAAACTGTATTAAACTATTACAGGCACTACATCAAGTTGAGCCAAAGGCAGTGAATAATGGTAACATCATGCACAACAGACAGAAGAATATACTCTAGTATCCAGAGTGCAAAACATATAGACTACACTCATTACAGTTCTACGAAACTCAGTTTACACTATTAAATCATCTGGCTAGAGGTGGGAATTGAAGAACTTCTAACTGTTATATGTTATATTTAAAAGCACAGCAAGAACAAAGTTTTTTAAACTGACCTTTTTTATTTACAAGATTCTATATCCAGTAGTTTGGATCATTTATTTTGTAAAATCTATAAAAAAAACATTCACCCCAACTTGTCGATAACAGTATGCTCCCAATAACTTCTGATGCATAAGACAACTGAAACTACTGAACTGCTCAGTCAGAGAAAATTTATTACAAATCGTGATGAAGAGAAAAAGAAAGTATTCAAGAACTGGGCGAAAGTAACTGACTCATTCAGCCAATCTCACTGTTGTATGTTCTGTGCTGGAAGCATCGTGAAACTGCTCACCCTTTGCATTTTCTTGTGTTCTCGTTGCAGCTCCATCTCCAAAGCAAAAACATCTCCAGCAGAGAGCTGTTCATTTTGTTCATGTTCCTCGTCGTCATCATCATCACTTACGTGATCACCAAACATTGAAGCAAAAACTCGATGAACAGACTTGCTCACACCATCAGAGGTTTCCTCTGCAAAACCAAAAAATGCAATATATCACGTTTTGTATTTATAACTTTAAATAAAAGCCAAAAAGTCACCATAATTCCTTAATATGGTTTATAACATTCACTGTAACAGACTACAGAAAATGCTTCCCCCTTCCATCTCAGTCTGGAAGAGGGGTATCATTCCGAAATGTCTAATATCTATTCATTTCCATAGATGCAGTGGACGTGCTGAGTTCCTCCAGCATTTTGTGTGTGTTGCTATTGGAAATGTAGCTTCTTTAAGAGAATTTCATTTCCCTATATGTCAGTTATCAGATATTATTGAATATCTGAGTGTTGGCACGTGGCCATGTGATTAAGACGTTCATCCAGTGATCTGAAGGTCACTAGGTCATGCCTTAGCTGAGGCTGTGTGTGTGTCCTTGAACAAGGCACTTAACCACACGTTGCTCTGCAACGACACCAGTGCCAAGCTGTATGGGTCCTAATGCCCTTCCCTTGGACAACATTGGTGGCGTGGAGAAAGGAGACTTGCAGCTTGGGCAACTGCCGGTCTTCCATAAAAAAAAATATTGCCCAGGTTACCCTGGAAACTTTCCAAGGCGCAAATCCATGACCTATTGAGACTAACGGAAGCCTACACACCTACACACATTATTGAAACATCTGCCATTTTATACTTCTAATGCTATTCTAAATTACTTTTAGAATATTTGTATTTGTATACATGAAAGCTCTCACCTGATTACAATACACAATCTTAGCTATAAACTTCAATATTTAAAGTTTTTCTTCAATCCATGTACACCTTATCCTCGTTATATGTGTCTTCAGACAATGCAGATTCACAGTTATGCGAGGAAGCTATTTCTACCAATGTTTCCTTATATGCATCCAAAACTCAGTTATGCGAGGAACACTGCTTTCCCGCCAATACAGGTCCATGTGCACGCCTCACAATCTCACTCCCGCCAGTCTCGCATCGATTTTGGCAAGGTATGGATCTGCGATCTTGCGCTCTTAAACTTTTGTTGGTTTTACCTAAGGTGCAGTGATTTTGTGCTTGAAATATTTAACTAAGCCTCCTAAGCATCCGATGTCATGTCCTGGGTCATCTGTCGAGCGGCAGAGAACTGCTTTAACACTTGAAAAAAGTTGGGAATTATAAACAGCGTGGCATCAGGTGCAGGTAACACAGCTCTGGGACACTATTGCCTAAAACAAGATCTTGCCTTTAAAGTTCTTTTGTTGCTTGACAATGTGCCAGCCCATCCTAAACATTTGGACAACATTCATCCTAACATAACAGTGCGTTTCCTGCTGCCTAACACAACATCACTGATTTATCCATTCGTCCAAGTTGTGATCCACATTCAAGGCATTTCTTTTTTACAGCGAACTCTCTCTTAGATGCTGCAAGCAACAGACTATTTTGAAAATCCCAGGAGTTTACCAACGGTGAGGGAATGGTGGAAGTCGGAACACTTGGCACAAATGACGATGGACATGGACCCAAGTTTAGAACGGAGTCAACATTTCAGTGGTTCCCTGCTGTCAACCCTTCTTCCCTACAAGCAAATTTATGCTGAAAAACAAAATGCTGCCAAGCAAACAACCCTCACCACTTTCTTCAAACCGGTGTCATCTCCTGCTGCCGGCAGTTCTAAGAGTTCTGTGAGTCTACCTTCACCCCTTGCTGTGCTTGATATGATCCTGGACCACAACCATCTACCTTATCCATGTAAAGCTGCCCGACACCACAACAACCACTCATCTCCCGGAGTAAACACACCTGCCACTGTTGATGAGTACTTTACACCCTAGTATGTTAACTTTCTATGATTTATTACACTGAATATTACCTTAAATTGATGAAATATAATGTGAATGTTGCCTTGTGGTACTGCTTTTGTGATGTATTGGTATGAAAATGTGAATAAATTACAGATAAAACATATTTAGGAAGCCCTCCAGAACGCATTCCTATTTTATTTAAATAATTACATTGTGCAATTTCACATGATGTATCGACTGCGAGGAGCATATTCCCCTCATATAACAAGGATAGGGTGTATTTTACAGCATTAACAGATGCTTGTTTTTCTTAAAAGTACAAACACTAGCCAGTCCTTTCCTACATCAGATGAATAGTGTACCTGAATCATCTGCCTCTTGTTTGGCTCGACTGTGTGAGGGCCTGGATGGGACATCGACATCTTCTGCGGCTGTGGTTTCTCCTTCATCTTCAGTTACCCCACCACCTGTGGCTTCCTAAAATAAGCAACAGAATTGTGCACTCATTATGATCAATGATAAAAATTATAAGGTTTTTAAAGGTTTGAATGGTGCAGTTAAAAAATGCCACAGAAATACCATTCGCTTTATTCCACGGTACTTTCTTCTACCAGAAACAAGCCTCCTTCTCATCAAATGAAAAGATACTCTTAATAAATTAAAATATTTGATAGGGAATGCTTAAAAGTTTAAGCATTACACATGCTTTCAACTATCTTGAGCAAAGACAGTAAGAATATTCTGCTTCAAATCAACAACAGGAGTATTTTGTGTAACACGTGGTGGTGATTGATATGATGCTTTCAGAGCCAGTGCGTTTTCATGTCCTCTTATACAGACATGTACCAAATTGGCACCAGAGATTTTTTTTCTAGAAAGACAATACAAATATTTTTATATGATAACAATTTTGCTGCAATTCATACCCTCAATAGGAATAACAGGGAATTTAGATCAAGTCTTAACCAATACACATGATCACAAAGAGTTTACAAAAGATTGTCCATTCAATCAGCACCAACACGGATATAACCCTTCCCACCGTGGTGCCGCAAGACAGTGGCATCCATCACTAAGGACCCTCACCATCAAGAACATGCCCTCTTCTCACTCCTGCTGTCGAAAAGAAGGTACTGGAGCCGGAAGACCCACATCTAGTGTTTTAGGAATAGCTTTTCCCCTCTACTGTCAGATTTCAGAATGGTCCATGAACACTACCTCCTTATTTCCCTTTTGCATTATTTATTTACCTTTTGGCAACATATCACCATTTTATGTCTTGCACTGTACTGCTGCCACCAAACAACAAATTTCATGATATACTGTATGTCAGTGATAATAAACCTGATTCAGATTCATAATGTAGAAAGGTCCAGAAAACTAATTTGAAGAATGAGTATACATGTATTTATCAGTTTCTGACAGAGGGGCAGTACATGCACACTTGTGGCTTGGCTACTTGCCAGGTGCACCCGCTCAGAGACGCAGGAAGCAGGAGTGTATGGTCTTTGACATCAATTACTCTAGTGCCGGTGTTCATCTCTCCATCTGCCTTCTTCACTCCCTAGATGAGACCTCATTACCGAGGCAGGAGATGAAGTACCATTCCAGCAACTGCTGCAAGTATCTAAACTGAGGTTGACTACCGTAGTGACAATGGGTTCATCTGAGAGCCATAACAACTCTCTAAGCTTGGTCACTCTACCAAGCCGGGGAGTGAAAGATCACACGATTCTTTCAATCAGCAGTGACTGGGAGATAAACCTGTTCTTTCTTTCCAAAATTATGAAGCGTGTGCTGCAGTTATCCTCGTTTCCCCGAGTCAAGGGTTCGCCTACGAGGGGAAATTCATCTTTTAAAGCGGGTTAATGCAGGATTAGCATTGAGCATTGCGGGTGCACCCTCATCTCCAGCACTGCAGCGGCTCAAGAAGGCAGCTTGACACCACTTTCTGAAGGGCATTTAAGCGCTGGATCCACCTGGGAAGCCCACGTCCCTTGACTGGGTAAAACAACCGGGGCAGGGGGGAGCTTGATGATGATCACGGACTCAGTGGATCTAAAGGCCTGTCTCCATGTTGTGTGCGATATTGTTCACCAAGGCACAAAGTCTACTGTTCTCTCTCCCTCACCCGCTCCCGCGCCTTTCTCTCCTCACGGAGCCGCTCAAATTCCTCGAAGGAGATTTTTCCTTCTAAGTAGTCGATGAGCTCGGGACTGAAGCCCGACATCTTCCCTCTGAGCCGGAACAATTATAGGGCGGACCGACTCGGTCCGTTCATGTAAACAGTCCGGTGGAAATTTAGAATCTTGATTTTGTTCCGAGAGAGAATCTTCATTCTCCTCACAATTCCGTCCACTTCGGTAATCTGTGGTGCATTCGCGGGACTTTAAAAAACTGTTGTCGGAAGAAATTTGTAAAATTATTTTTGATTATTGCTCAGTTATTAAGACAAATGTGTCATACAATTTTGATACAATATCCTGTGCTTTATATTGAAAATTAATAAACATAACGAGTAAAATAATAAAATTATGCACGGACTGTTGAACAAATTAATGAAAATCTGTAGGTGGATTGAAGATATTTGAACTATTAATAATTTCTCTAAATTTGTTTTCAGAATGTGGGCCGTGCATTTTGCCTGTCCCCAGCAGTCCTGGGATGAGGAGGTGGGGAATGAAACAATTTATATTTATGGAATTCTTCCTCAGATTCAAGATATCCAAACAAACCTTCCGTACAATTCAATGTTTTAAATGTGCACACAGATTGAGGAAACACAGAAATAAATTTACACCCAAAAGTAACCACAACCAGAAATATGTTGCTAGGTCAATTGCCTAGGGACAGAGCACTGGATATCTCACCCTCTTCGCCTAACAGTGCAATAACATTTCAGGTCAAAGACTCTTCATCAGAACTGGCGTCTTTGACTGCCTTGATGTTTTCATTCCCTTTGTTCACTCCAGCTGAAGCCCTTCTGAACTTAAAGTCCTCTATTCAGTAAGAACCATCCCTAAGATTTGAATCAAAGCTGCCAACGAGGGTGCTTAAGACAACTCATCCTCCAAAAATTGGGCATTGCCTCCCTCAGATATTTTCTCAGTAGTTCTTCCCTAACACAGTCCTTAGGCTTGTAGTATCTTAGATTATTTGGCCCTCTTCTACCTCCTGACCAAGATCTCAGGCAGGACTGTCCACTCTGCTCTTGCCTCACTGAGTATATTTCTTCCTACCTTGACCCAATCCTTTCTCACGTGGTCCAGTTCCTTCCCAATTCTGACCATGACATCTCTGATGTCCTCCATAAGATTGATAGTTTTCAAGTCCATGGTTCTAATTCATTCATATTCATCATTGATATCTACAACTAGTGAGATCCTTCTACACCTCCTCTCCACTGTAGAACAGTTTGAGGGCTGTCCACTTCTTTGACCAGAGGCCTAAACAGTTCCCTTTCATCAACATACTCCTATGTCTGTTCCTACATTTATGATCAACTATTTTCTCCAGATCAAAGGAGCCAGAATCACAATCAGGTTTAATTTTGTTGACATATAAAATGAAATTTGTTGTTTTGTAAGAACACTAGAACATAGGACAGCACAGCACAGATACGGGTACAACGTTGTGCCAAACCAGCTAAAAAGCAAATCAAATGCATCCAAACACTAATCACTTCTACCTACACAAAGTCCTTATCCCTGCATCTTTCTCACATCAATGTGCCTATCTAAACGACTCTTAAAAGCCTCCACCACCTTACCAGGTAGTGCATTCCAGGCATCCACCACTCTGTGAGTAAAAGAAGAGCTTACCCCTTCTCAGTTTCAATGTATGCAAAGATATAAACATGACCATAATTTAGCTCCCTGCTCTTTTGGTAGGATGGTTACCCTTTTGAAGACTGTGCGAGCCTCAGACTGCAGCAATGAGAGGTAGGAGAAGTCTTGAACATTCCAGTCAGTTGGTCGGCACAGGCTTTCAGTGCCCAGCCAGACGTGCCTTTGGACCCTGGCGATCTGCGACGGTCTACCTTCGGCCTCCAACACAGAAATCACCTCGGATGTTCTGCCATCGGCCTCCAACACATAAATCACAGGGTCACCGAATGCTGTGTGGATTCGCACAGTTTCATTCTACATTTGAAAGCGTTATGGACAATTATGAAAGCCATTGAGCTCATCAGACAGTGAAACATCATTCCTGCTTATACTGCTTGGTTTCGCCTTATAGGAAGTAACACGCAAACCCTGCCATAACTGTCATGCATCCGATTGTGTCTCATGGAATGTCACATGGAATTGCCCTATTGCAATGCCCTTTCGTAGTTTATACCTGTAGGATTCTGGATCTCGGGCTTGAGCGCCACAGACCCAGTTCTCAACAGAGTGCAAGTCTCCTTATTCATTGGGATCTTCTAGTTTGAGGAAAGTCTGTTCGTTCTCGCAAGCACACACTCGTCCACGTAAGTCTTGATAAAGTCACTGATGGTCGTGGCATATTCATTCAGATCCGGAGATGAATCCCTGAATATGGCCCAGCTTACCGATTCAAAGCAACTCCTCGAACTCCCTTGACCATATCCTCACGGTCATCGTGAATGGCGCTGCGGCGCCCAGTTCCTGCCTATATGCTGGGGGTAGAAGTACAGCCGGGTGATCGGACTTGCCAACGGGCGGGCACGAAATGGCACGGTAAGAGTTCTTGGTGGAGATGCAAGAATGATGGAGTGCTTGCTCCTCTGGGTCCACTGGTGACATGTTTGTGCGGCAGAGAATCCTGCAAGCTGGACTGGCTGACAGGTCCTGCGGTGACCGGGAAGACGGCAGAGTGCGCGGTCACGTGACTGTCCGTCCTAGCTCCTCCAGTGCCGGCTTGACGTTGTGGCTATGGCAGCTCATGCTCAGGTCCTTTTATTTGAGCAATGGGACCGATTTTGTTTCAGTCCAAATCAGGTCTTTTATTTTTTGGTTTATCAATGATCGCATTTGTGCTGTTCTTTGCACTTATGGAGTCTGAAATGTAATTACATTTACTGTCAATTTCCTCCCTCTCTCACCGTCAGCCGGCCATCTCTGACCCTTTCATTCATGCATTTCTCCATCTCCACCTCAAGAGATGCTAGTGACAAACTTCTGTTAAAGCCCACGGCCCCCGCAGTTCTCTTGACTACATTTCTTCCCACCATTTCTTCCCACCACAAGGCAGGGACTGGGTATTGATAGTGAATGATCAGCCATGATCTCAGAATGGCGGTGCAGACTCGAGGGGCCGAATGGTCTACTTCTGTACCTATTGTCTATTGTCCATTGTCATCCTACCGGTAAAGACCCCATTCCACTCTTCCAGTGCATTCATCTTCATCATGTTTGTTCCGCTAACAAGCTTTTCTCCACTGATGCCTCTGACATGTCCTTCTTTGTCCTGAGCCACCACTAGTATGGCTGACAGAGTCCCTGACTGCACCTTTGCGTTTCCCTCACCTGGGCTCTCACTCCTTCTGCTGAACAGAGCACCCTTTCCCACTTTCCATTCTTCACCTCATTCAACGGACCATCTTCCGCAATTTCCAGCACGTCCAACAAGATTCCGTCATCTGATATATTTTTTCTCTCCCCTGAGCATTCCAGATTAATTATTCAGTTCAAGACTCTCTGGTCCACTCTTCCAAGTCTACCAACCACCCTTCGTAATGCACTTTCCAATGCAACTTCAGGAGATACAACCCTCTGTAACTAAGACCTCCCCTCTCACCATCCAGAGAGTCAAATAATCCTTCCAAGTGAAGCAGCATTTCATTTGCACATCTAGAGTGCTGCATTCGGTGCACACAATGTTTGGAAAAAACATACCTGTATTGCGTGACAAGGGAAGGAGCATCTGCGCAAGTGATCTTGACCTTGCTGCCTGCTGCTTTATTTCTCCATCCCACCCCCGTTCTGATCTAAACATAAGTGACCTTCTACATTTAAAGCAACAAAAAAAAACAAGGCCCAAGGCAAATTTGAAGAACACTTTGTTTTCTGACTGGGAACACTGCAGCCTTCCAAATTCAGTATTGACTCCTACAGTTACTGTTCCTGTCTGTATTAGGGTTTGCAATTTCCTATATAAGCCATCCATCTGTAATATTTCCTTTTTTTATGACGCCTCTGGTACCATCCGGCCTGCTGGACATTACCAACTCTCCATTTCACAGCTTTACACCATGTTTTGCTTCTCTCTCTCTCTCTCTCTCTCTCTCTCTAATTGTCATATACACTGTACTCTTTTTCTATCTAACTCTGCTCAGTAATGTATAAACTCTGTCAATAGATTATTTTCACGACAACCCAGGCCTGACTCGAAAACAATTAGCCCTTTTGTCCTCCTCCACAATGTCTGTAACTTAAAACGAATTGGTTTTCTCTCCGTCACAATTCTGACAAAAGGGCTTCACTCCAAATGTTAATGGTGTTTCTCTTTCTGCAGGTGATGCACGGCCTGCTGAATGTTTCTGGAATTTCCGGTTATTTTTGGAAACGTAGCGCAGCCGAGACCCTTCAGCAGAGACCCTGCGGTGCGATATTCTTTAGCCCTTTATGATTAAATCCAGATTTCCTTTCATAAATATCAACATTTTTAATGTCCACTCTCTCTTTCTGAACACTCTTGAATCTCCATCTTCAGAATCTCGAATCTTTAATAACAATCATTGGTTTCCTAACTGTTGTTTGTGTTAGATACTAGAATGAAAGATAAGCAAACAGTCAAAATATTACATCTCTGCTTTTGTGTTCAGTGAGGAAATGTGCGGTGTGGCAATTTAACTTAATGAGAACGGTTTTCACTTAATTTGGTGGATTTTAATATTAATGTCCTTGTTTCCCATTTAGTGAAAACTCAGTTGATTTTGCTTTACAAGTAAAATCTTCAGTGTGTCATTCTGTCATACATTCTTGAAATACAAAACAATCCCATTTTTTCCCAACCACAAGGAGGGAAAAATAGGATTGGTTTATCCTACAATATAGCTTTCAGGCAAACCTGATAAACAGTATTGCAAGTTTCCATCTGCTAAATAAAAACCCCTTAAAAGTCCTTTAAAATTGAATTGTTTTATTTCATTGTGTGGTTTTATTTAAGCAGTAAGAAAAAAAAGCTAAGGTTGTTGTGATAGGTTTGAATGAAGAAGGCTAGAGGTCTCATACAGAGCATTAACCCTGCCATGACCATTTTCTCCGCAATCATTGCTGGATATTGCTGGTCATCGGAGTTCCTTTTGGACACCTGTCATCAGAAAAGACGTAATGACAACTCGAATCTTTGCTCCTGCTTTTGGAAACACACCTATGGTGCCACCAGCTCTGCATTCTTCATCCCAAAATGGAGGCTGTTTGATACTTAACTGTACATGATGTTAAAGTGTAATTTCAAATTAAGGTAATCATTGCGGACTTTACGATGAAAACTGAATTACAGTTGTAAATCCTGTTTCATCCACTTTGTCCAATGCTGCTGCAACTGAAGACTGGCTTTGATCTTTCTATTCCAAAGTAATCCCTTGGAAAATCAGTTGACATATTCCTATCGATCCTTATATTATTAGTTATGAAATTTACAGATTGTGATGTTTGAACCATTGTTCCTGAATTTCGATCTAATGGTAAGGGTCACGGTATCTTACTTCCACCATTAATAGTGTTCTTACCTGTAGCGAAAACAGAACTATCAAAAGAAGTAATGGGTTTATTTCTATCATATGTACCGAGGTTCATGAAAATCATTATCTTGGACCACATTGCCATTATTATTTCTTCTGAATGCTCATCCTCCCTCCATCGCCGCTGCTTCACCCGCCGAGCATTTCCAGCCTATATTTTTTTTTTCGCTTTTTCTTTCTCGGGTTTTTATATCCACAGTTACTTAGTGCATCTTCTGATGCTCCCATAGCCGCACGCAGCCGTAATCAAACACAGCGAAAGAGCGGACTGCCTGCAAGTGTCGGCAACGTTGCCAAGCGAGGTTGTTCAGTGTTTGCTGAAGCTCATACATCTGCAATGTCGCATCGACGATGCATTGAAATCGTTTGGTAACATTGCCGGACAATGACGTAGGATAAAGCTGTATGTCGGGGTGGCCGAATCTAACCAATCACGGGTCACAGCACCACGGATACCTATGACTGGAAGTCACCATACTGCTGATTCTAGACATCGGAAATAAAAATAGGAAGTGCTGGAAACACGTCGTAAATCAGGCAGCATCTATGGAAAGAAATTGAATTTTTTTCGGTGTATAACCCATCAGCAGGTCAGTGGCCCTTCGTCTAATTAAGAGACAGCACCCTGAACCGCTAACTTCTCTTCCCCAGGCGCTGCCTGGCCTGCTGGGTATTTCTAGCTCTTCCAGGAAAGCGAATGAATTCGCACTCAGCACCTAACCAGGAAGAGCTTAGTATTTCAACTAACTGTATGTGGAAACAGATATTTGCATAATCCGTGGGTTCACCCTTGCCACTTTGAAAAGTTATCAATTTTTTCCCCCGATTGACTTTGTCAAATAAAGGAGGCGATATTACCTCATCCAACCCCAGCCCCCAAATTCCGACTATGAATTATTTCTTTCGGCATTATCTTGTAAAGTTGGTCTGAGGTTCCCTCCTTCATTCAGAGGGCCTTTGATATTTTATTGTATCTGTAAGTATTTTGATATCAGCCCTCAACTTTATCTCATTGTATGGACCGGCATTGTTACGTGTGACCTCATCACTAAATTCTCCATATTATTTTCAAGATAAAAATAGTCTATTGTGATGCAGGTAAAGGAAGCAAACGTAAGAAAGACAATCACCTTCATATAATTTTACACATTAATTTATTTTACCCTGGGTTATTTAACTACCGTTGAATAATTCCAGAGACGTCCTTCATTGCGGTGAAACGTCAGACTGAAATGATGCAAAGTTTGCATCGCCGAAGACAGAAGGAGAATGAAAGGTATCAGATGAAGACAAAGACAATCTGAACGTAAAGTAAGCAGTATCCCTTGATAAGTTAAAGCTCAGTCCGTATTAAATTAAATGTGGCGATTCAATTTTAAAAAATCAATACAAATAAAAGACAATGCAAGCAAGAGCATGTGAACTTAAAAATTAAAATGATGGAGACTTTATTGATCCAGGCTACAGCTGAGATCATCAGCGGCGTATTCCATCTTGTTGCAGTCATCCTTTCAAGAAAGCGGAAAAGGAATCTTTCTGTCCTTCGTAGTCTGCAAAGGCGGAAGAGATATGGTTCGGGTAAAGAGAGGCTGCCACATTTGGTCTCCTGTTGTCCATTCGGAATGATTTGGAGAGCTTTCCAACATCAACCCCTCGGCCAGAAAAATAGGCTTGAAGCGTTCGGAAAAACTGGGGAGAAAGAGAACCGAAGTCGCTAATTAGCAAGTTCATTGAGTTCAAGTGTTGCCTACCAAATCTGGTGGGGTTCTTTGAGGAAATAACAGGCAGGATAGACGAGGGTAAGTCGGAGGATGTTGCTTACTTGGATTTTCAGAAGGCCTTTGACAAGGTGCCGCACATGACACTGCTTAACAGGAGACCACGGCAGATACCTGCATGGATAGAAGATTGGCTGACTGGCAGGAGGCAAAGTGTGTGAATAAAAGGGGCCTTTTCATGTTGGCTGCCGACGTCTAGTGGTGTTCCGTAGGGTTTGGGGTTGGGACCGCTTCTTTACACTTACGTGTCGATTATTTGGATGACGGACATGATGGCTCCGTGACAAAGACTGAGATTGGTGGAAAGGATGGTAGTTTTGAGGAAGTAGGGAGTCTGTAGTCGGACTGTAGATTGGGAAAACAGACAAGGATATGGCAGATGGGATATAGTATAGGGACATATATTGTCATGCACTTTGGTACACAATTTTCTAAACGGAGAAAATTCAACAGAGTAAAAGCGATTTGGGAAACCTTGTAAAAAATTTCCTAAAGGTTCTCTTGTAAATTGAGTCAGTGGTAAGGAAGGCAAGTACAATGTCAACATTCACTTCTAACTAGCATATAAGAGCAAGGATGTAATGCCGAGACTCCATATGATTTGGACTTGGAATATTGTGAGCAATTTTGAGCCCCTTATCTAAAAAGATGTGCTGGCATTGAAGAGGGTTCAATGGAGATTTCCTGAAATTAAATGATTAACGTACGAGGAGCGTTTTATAGCTCTGGTCCTGTACTCGCTGGAGTGTACAAGACTTAGAAGAGTGGGGGGGGGGGTCTTTGAAACATCCAATATTGAAAATCCTAGATAGGGTGGACGTGGGGAGGATGCTTCCTATAGTGAGTGAGTCTAGGACTAGAAAGCACAGCCTGAAAATAGAGGGTGGAGAAATTTCTTTGGCAAGAGGGTAGTGAATCTGTAGGTTCATTGCCACACACTGTTGTGGAGGCCAAGTCAATGAGTATATTTAAAGCGGAGGTTGATAGGTTCTTGATTAGACAAGGCATGAAGGGTTACGGGGTGAAGGCAAGAGATTGGGATTGAGATGGATAATAAATTTGTCAGAATGGAATGGCGGAGCAGATTCGCTGGGCCGAATGGGTTAATTCTGCTCCCATGTATTATGGTATTATGTTCTATGTCGCACCATTCACTGTCAGATTGATATTTATGAGAAAATAATGATCGATAGGTTCATTAAATTGGGACAAATTAGACATATCAGAATGCAAACGTTTGCCATCAAAGGATGACGTGGAATATAACGGAATACCTTCAACCATTTCCTGTTGTGAAATACTCTTGCAAAGCTTTAGTGTTATTATGAGCTGATGAAATTCTGTCGCGTTACAATTAGCTGCCAGAGTAGACGATGGCAATTAGAAAGGGTCAAAAGGGGGTTCACGAGAATCTTCCCGGGAATGAAAGGGTTAACGCGTGAGGAGCATTTGATGGCTCTGGGCCTGTCCTCACTGGGGTGTGGGGAGGGGGCGAGCTCATTGAAACCTATCGAATATTAAAAGGCCTAGATTGAGTGGACGTGGACAGGATGTTTCCCAGAGCGGAGGAATCTAGGACCAGAAGGCACAGCCTCGGAATAGAAAGATGTCCTTTTTGAACAGAGATGAGGAGGAATTTCTTTAGTCAGAGGGCGGTGAATCTGTGAAATTCATTGCCACAGAAGGCTGTGGAGGCCAAGTCATTGGGTATATTTGGAGCGGAGGTTGACAGGTTGCCAAAGGTTAGGGGGTCAGGAGAGGGGCATGGGTTTGAGAGGGATATTAAATCAGCCAGGTTCGAATGGCGAGCTGACTCGATGGGTCAAATGGCCGAATGCTGCCTCTATGTCTTATGGTCTTTCCACTGGGGGCATGAGATCAGCAGCAACACACTTACTCAAAGGTTGCTTGCACGCCCCAGATACTGTACGTGTTCAGCAAATTTATAGCAAATCTACCACTGACTGCCTCCCCTCGACGCTCCTAAAGTAAACAAGTCTCAGATTTAAAACTGTCCCGTCCCGCTATTGCAGCGACAGCAGCTGCTCTACCTGGGCTGTATAAATAAATTATACTCCGAGGATTCATTCACTACATCAACGCAGCTTTTACCATCTGGAGCAAGTGAGACATTTAATCTCCCTCACTTTATGGGAGGCGCTTCAACATGTGACAAGGTTTCAGCATCTTCCTAGCTGAAAACTTTCTTGCAGCCACTAAACCGAACGAGAGTGTGTGACAGTGAACGGGAAGAAACATTGCACCTGTTCTAAACCATTTGAAGAAACATAGATATCCTTAAATAAATCGGCAAACTGGTTAAAAGTAAATGAATAGCCCTGAAAATAATTTTACAGAGAATTATTTTCCCCGGACTATTTGCGAATATACGGCAAATTTCAAAACAAAACACTTTTCTATACTACGTCCAGAGATACTCGTGTTCGGTTACTTTGTGCCGACAGAACTAACGCAGCCCTAAGTTCTTACCAACTCTCTATTTCTTGGGTTTTCCAAAGATTTCCAAGCATCCTTAGATTCCAGAGGGATTGTGTGGACCAAAGTCACAAGAAAGAGAGTTAGACAGAAAGTCAAAACCTGCGCTCTCCGCATGACTGCTGATGGATAGTGCTGGAAAGAAAATCAGAGGGATTATTTAAACAAAACATCAAGACAAATTTGATGACTAGGAGATAGCAATCTTTTCATACTCACAGACTGACTTGGCCTCAAAAATAAACGAGTAAGCGTCACTTACTGCTGTACAGCTTGAAAATGCCTTCGTATGGCAGCCAATTCTGTTTTATAGCTGTGATGGTTTGTGTGGGTGTCAATGACGTTAGCAGAGTGTGCCAGAGTATTGATATTTGAATAGATTGATAGGAAACGCTGAGGAACGAACCATTCCAATTTTCATTCACAAATGAAATGTTAATGTCGGCAAAAGAAATCATGGCCCCTATCTTTATGAATTCGGGTGAGAGGTTCCCCAGCCTTAAATTTAATAGAGACATAGGAAACTGAAGATGCTGGAGTTCAGAGTATCAGTCTGCCGAGAGAACTCAGCGGGTGGAGTAGAATCTGAAGGGGGGAGGATTTTTTGAAACCCTGCAAGTCATTCGAATGGAAATGTCGACATTTCTTCCCCCCCCCCCCCCATCCCACACTGATGCTGTTCAACCTGTGTAGTTGATCCAGCGGATTGTCTGCTGCTCCAGAATTTTAATATCTGTTTATTAGTAATGAATTCCAAGTCTTGCCGAATATTACTACAACCTACAGTCAATGCTGGAGTACATCGACCCTGAAAAATAAACTTTCTTAATTCTAATTCACAAACTCGTGGGCAAGTCTAATCTAAGTCTAGGACTCCTACATTCAACTGCTTTGTGTTCATAGGACTAATGTAACAATTACTAACTCTGAACAGTTCTTTATACCGACTTATTTAAGGACAGCGCGCTGGTATTGGCGAGGCGCTGTGAAAGGGTGATCGGTTCCATATGAAGATAAAGATCCTATAATACCGTGTTTAAAAGGGCGTCAATTATGTACCAGTCAACACTTTAAAAATATATTGAACTGTTTCTAACCATAACATATAATTACACGGAGCGGTGATGCCCCCAACTTAGCTTTCTAAATGCAAGTTCTTTCCTCCTGGTGATCTCAGCATTAGAATTTACAACAATGTTTCACTATCTTTAAATCTTAGGAGAATCGTGACAGTGTTGTCCATACGGACGCTCTGGTGAGTTGGGATTGTAGAAATTCGGGGTCTTCGGGGGGGGGGGGGGACTCAACGCCCGCACTTTAGTATGTTCCACAATTACTCAGTGAATTCATCCAAACTGACCACGCAATGGGTTCCAAGCAAGAATGTGATCAGATGCGAGTAGGGTTCGTGGTCCACGTTCCGAGTCTGTATTGTCTACAGTTCGACACATGCCTAAAACTTTCCTAAAACACGGCGATGAGAGAGGACTATCCAGTTTCACCACCCGGCAAGAAAGCCGGAGGAACATCAGACTAGGTCCAGACTCTAGATGAAGGGTCTCAATGCAAATCTTTAACTATTTCCCTCCACATTTAAAAAGCTGGAGAAAATCAGTAGGTCAGGGCAATATCTATGGAAATGAATCGACGTTTCGGGTCGAGAACATTCATCAGGACTTGTTAAGTTCCTCCAGCATTTTGCGTGTGTTGCTCTGGATTTCCACAATTCAACCACTCCCCCCCCCCCCCACACACACACATTCACTCTCTCTCTCTCTCTCTCTCTCTCTCTCTCTCTCTCTCTCTCTCTCTCTCTCTCTTTCTCTCTCTCTCTCTCTCTCTCTCCCCCCCCCCCCCTCCGTTTCCGCAGAGATCGCTCACTTCGTGATTCCCTTGTCCATTCGTCCCTCCCTACTAATCTGTCTCCGGGCACATATTATCCTTGCAAGTGACAGAAATGGTACATATGCTCATTCACTTCCCCCTTCTCTCCATTCAGGGCCCCGAACAGTCCTTCCAAGTGATCTGCGAATCTATTGTATCCGGTGCTCCCGGTGTGGCTCCTCTACGTTGGTGAGATCCGTCGTAAACTGGGGGAACAGCACCGTCGAACACCGGAATTTCCCGGTTTGCCAACTATTTTAATTTCTCTCCCCTATCGACATGTGGGTCCATAGCCTAATCCTCTGCCAGGATGAGGTCACTCTCATATTCCGTCTAGGTAGCCTCCAACCTGATGACATGAAAATCGATTTTTCTTTCCGGTGTTTTTTTTTCTGTTTTCTTCCTTCCCCTTCCCCTTCTCTCTTCTTCTATTGCCCACTTCGGCCTCTTACCTCTTCTCACCCGATTATTATCTCCGTCTAGTGCCTCTCCTTCTCCCCTTTCTCCTACGGTCCACTCTCGTCTCCTATCAGATTCCCTCTTCCCCAACCCACCCTCCTGGGCTTCAACTATCACTTCCTAGCCCTTCCCCCACCTCTTTTTTTCCGGCGTCTTCCCCCTTCAGTCTTGATGAAGGGTCTTAGCCCAAAACGTCGACTGTTTATTTATTTCCATAAATACTGCCTGGCCTGCTGAGTTCCTCCAGCATTTTGTGTGTGTTGCTCTGGATTTCCAGCATCTGCTTTCTCTGGTGTTTATAATTTGTTGTCCCTCCATAGACTCTACTGACCCACTGAGACGCTTCAGTAGTTTGTTAAATTGCTTCATATTCCAAACCTGCAGTCTCCTGCATCTCAAGTCTTGCTTGATTTTACCTGAAATTACTGTTCAGGGTGGAAATTTTCTAAAACTTCAGCCGGAAATCGTTGGTATAGATAGACACTTACTGTACCTGTGCTCCCAGTATAAACACAGAATCAGGCACGAGAGAAAATTTGTCCCGACTGCACTTGATCAGATCAACCTTTGTTACATTTGTGAGTGGCTTCGAGCCGCAGTCACGAGTATTTGTCAATACTGTTGGTAACTTGGGTTAAGAACAACTCCGCAAATCTTCTTATTTTCAGGATAACCCTGCTAAAATTAAACATTGGGGCACTTCGCGTAGGCACAGACAGGATATGTTTTCCAATTAGAATTTCCCACGTACTGTGATGAAAAACTGATTAAAGGATTACGACCTTCATCAGAATTTATCGTGGGCATGAGGTATGGAAATAACACTATTGTTTGATTACTTCATCTGCAGTAATGGACTTGCGCACTCGGCTATGGTATTGAAGAAGTTTAAGGGAACTTAAAGACTTAAAGAACTAAAGACTCCCGGGCTGCGGAACACGTTCGTCTACAATCACGTTCGTGAGTATAGACCTTCCAGCCAATTAGTGTTCCATTGTGGTGGTAGTTAACTCCCTTCCTCTCGTTTCAACCTCGTCAAGGCTTGACCGAGAATAAAACAACGGCGACATTCCCTGCTTACCGTTGAGAAAGAAGCTGCCTGCGGTTGACCGGGCTAGCAGCTGTCGGAGGAAAGTGCAGGAATTCCGCATTCGATAAACCGGCGAGGCTCGTGGCTGTGGGCGCGTTTGGGGGAGTTGGTGTCGCATGTGTTTCTGGATTCTGGTTACCAGTACTCTCCATGCTGTTTCTGACTGGTTTGATCGGTGCGGACTCTGGCTATGCGGCATGCGACCGGCTAGGGATGCGGCGCTGAAGTGAACTAAACCGAATGCTCTAGGACTCCTAGTTGGATGTTCTATGTGTTGTTTGCTCGCTTTTCCCGCTTGCGCAATTTATTCTTTTTTTCGCGTGCTGGAAGTTTGTCTTCTTTGACTGTGTTCCAGTGTGTTTCTCAGCCGTTGGCTGCCTACGGGAGGACGAATCTGAGTTGAATTATGTATACATACTTTGACAATAAATGTACTTTGAATCTTTGAAGACTGCCGTTCAGTCTGACGTTGTTAAGGAGCAGAATTTATTTAAAGTTCAGTTATTACTGCCCAGCCGCAGTACCAGCGTTAGTTTTGGTTTGAAAGCTCTAGTTAACAGCCCGGTTGGCTAAGTTTTAATTGTTTTTTACTCTTTGTTTCTGCACAGTTCCCATTAAAAGTCAGTGAGTTATTGATGCGCTTCAGTGTCTTTCGGCATTTAGGCCTTAATCTCACACTCTCGTAAGCAAGTCTCGACAAAAAAACTGATCCATCAAGGACAGAGTACCTGACCTTGGTCCCGGCATTCTTTGGCCAGATAGGAGACAAGTTAGTCCGTTGAAGCTGCAGTGGAAGAAGTGACATCTCCCCAATTTCCGTCAGTACAGATGCACCACCAGACTGTGCTTAGCCCCCTGCTGTACTCGTTCACACTTACGGCTCTGAGGCTAAGCAGAGCTGCCACGCCATTTCCCAGTTTGCTGATGTCGTAGGCTGAATCAAAGGTCGTGATGAATTCAGCAGAAAGGAGGGAGATTGACAATCTGGCTGAGGAATGTCAAAACAGCAACTTCTTACTCAATGTCAGCAAGACCAAAGAGCTCTTCAAGAGGAGGAAACCAGAGTTCCATGAGCCGGTCCTCGTCGGAGGATCGGAGGTGGAGGGTGCCAGCACCTTTAAATTCCTCAGTGTTGTTCTTTCGGAGAACGTTTCCTGGCCCAGCATGTAAGTGCCATTAAGAAGAATGGGCGGCAGTGTCTCTACTTCCTTGGGAGTCTGCGAAGATTCGGCATGACATCAATAACTTTGTCAAACTAAGTGCGGAGGAGAATATATTGTGATGCTGCATCGCAGCCTGGTATGGACACAACAATGCCCTCGAATGGAAAATCATACTAAAACTACTGTAGTGGGTGTGGCCCAGTTCATCACGGGTAAAGCCCTCCCAACCTTTGAGCCCATCTACATGAAAAGTGTCGCTGGAAAGCAGCATCCATCATCAGGGACCACCACCACCCAGAACGTGCTTTCTTCTCGCTGCTACCATTAGGAAGAAGGCTGAGGAGCCTCAGGATTCGCATCACCAGGTTCAGAAACAGTTAGTGCCCTCATCCATCAGGCTCTTGAACCAAGGAGGGTCAAGAGCCCAATCATTAAAATGTTCCCACAACTAACGTACTCATTTTCAATGGCATATCATCTCATGTTCTCAATATTTATTGCTTATTTGTTAATGGTATTTCTTCTTTTTGTAATTGCACACTGGTTGTCTGCCCTGTGGTGCGGCTTTTCATTGATTCTATAATGGTTATTGGATTTATTGAGTACACCCAAAGAAAATGAAAGTCAGGATTGAGAATGGTGACATATAAGTACTTTGATGATAAAAATTACTTTGAATTTTTGATTCCAGCAATACGCAGATACCGGCAGAACGACAAGCCCAGTTCAGGCCGAAGTTCATGGAGGAGAAACAAAAATTGTAGAGGCTGGGCTGGCCCACTTTTTTTAAACAAAACTACAAAAGTTTATATACACAAAATACAGATATTAAGTATTTACAAGACAGTGAATAAATTCAAATTAACATATGATTATTACTGTCTAAAACAGCCATTTCGCTGTGAGGCCCACAACTCCCGGAACTCCCCCATTGTGACAGCATGTTCCCTCTCCAAGGACAGCCGGGCACGAACGCATCATCGGAAGAGGGGCAGGCAGTCGGCCCCGGCAGGGCTCTCGACTGTCCGACACCTAGACCCGTGAACGGCGAACTTGGCCACGGCCAGGAGCAAGTAGATCCTCCTTGTGACCCACCCCCTTCCGTACTGTCCGTAATAAGGAGTGCGGGGCTGAAGTGCAACCAGAACCCAAGGAGCCGCCCCTTCGGATACTCAAACAGGGGCTACAACCTCTCACACTCTATATAGGGGTGGTACACCGACTCCTCCCGGTCTCAGAATGGACAGGTGGACGGGGTGTCAGTGAACCAGCTGCGCGGTACTGCCCTGTGCAACACCTTCCGCCTGAGGTTCCCAATGTACAGGGAAGGACCCCTGCATATAGAGATTTCCAATGGGTCCACCTCCGCTGCCGGATGGTAAAATAGACGGCTGAGGCGTTTCTGGTCGGCGGACGAAGGCAAGGAAGTGAAGGGTGTGCGGGAACAACCTGTATTTGAAACGCTTTGGAGCGTCACGGAAGGGCAAGATGGACATCCCAGCGAGGTGGCCCAGGTTTACGGACCCTCTTCCGCGTGGTATCCTGAGGCCTGGGTCTGACGAGCAATTCTGGCCGATCCACTTCCCCGAGCGCCCTTGATAGCCACCGTGACAGGATGGGGACCAGTCGGCTGGAAGCCGCGGGCCCCGCTGCAGGCTGTGTCCCCGGCGGAGAAAGTGCATCGCCAGCGCATGCCATCCCGGATGGTGCTGGCTGTACGGATAGCTCTGCAAGGTCCTAGGCGGAGAGCATGTACACGAATGAGTGACCGCCCCCCCCCGCCCCCCCGCCGCAATTGGAAGACTCAGGTCCGCAGCAGGGACCCAACGACTCCTATTGCCCCAGAAGAAGTCGACCAGCCTCTTCTGGGTCCTGGAGACGAAGCAGTGGGCGGGACTAATGTAATCAGCCGGCAACAAAGTATGCAGGCAACTAGGTGTTTTATTACCAATGCCCTACCCCGGTGTGAGATTGCATGAAGGAGTCCTGGTAGAGATTTTTGTCTCCTAGTCCAGCCAGTGCGCCGGCCGGGCTTCCTCCGTCCAGCGCAGGGAGACCCCAAGTAAAGGAGGTGCGTGGTGCTCCACGCAAAGAGTCTTAACCCCGCCTGCCACTGACCCACCAAGAGGCCCGTCTCAGTGTGGCAGCTACTTTCGGAGTGGCAAGCCCAGGCGCGGTGAGAACAAGTGTCAGCTCTCGCAGTGGCGTTTCGGCAATTCGCTGCTGACAGCTGGAATCATGTGGCAGCGATGGCGGCTCTCAAGGCGTTGGCTCAGCAGCTCACTACCGCCGGCCCAGAATCGGGCGACAGGCATTACTGCTCTCACTGCCACAATTCAGCAACTATTTGATATGTTAGTCCCATTCCCAGCATCACCCAGATCTCCCTCTTTAAAAGCCTCCTCAACCTCGGGCCCTAATGCCCTGCCTCCCATAACCACATCCGGACTAGAACAGAGTATCCTTCCACCAGGCAGATCCTCAGGTGGCGTCGATGGCTGCAGCAATTTTATTGTCCAGAGTGAAATGACTTTCCAAGGCCAGCCTGGTTAGGTGGTGTTGCGCGCAAACTGGCGCACATGGTAAATCTCCCGGACGAGGAGTTCCCAGACTTTTTTTAATGCCATGGACCAATACTGTTAAGCAAAGGGGCCCGCTCACCCCAAACTGGGAAATCCTGTCTTAGATGGACCCCCACTTAGCCTGTTCAACGCTCAACGGGAACAACTTTCCCCCGTAGCCCAGTCGCTTCGGCATTTTTTATAAAGTTCTTGATCTTACTCCATGGGGTTAAGAGGCTGTCCACTGATACTGGACCCGCGCCAAGGTAGGGGACGGCGCAGTAAAGACGGGCTGGAACGAGGGATCCGTCATCACTGCCTTCCAGCGGGGACCAAGCATTGGGATACCGAACGAGCTTGCAATGCGTGACGAGTAGGACGGCCTGGTGGACCTGATCAATCTCGCCTTTCGAATTGACACCCGGGAACTGAGTGGCTCAGAGGAGGAATGCCCGAAGCTCCTTCATCTGTAGATCACTCTCTCCCGCAGCACCCAGTGCAGTCCGCCCAAAAGCCTATACCGGTGGGGCGCGGCGCAGGAATCTATCTGTCTCGGGAAGAACGAGATCGGCGCAGGACAATAGGCTCCTGCCTCTATTGTGGCGATCCTGGCAACTTCCGGGTTCCTGTCCCAAGCGCCCATTAAAATGGGATATCCTTCCCTTAATTGTGTAATGCTCCCAGCTTCCTTGCCGGGTTGTCTCAGACTCATGAGCTTCAGGCGTTTATTGACTCCGGGGCAGCCAGGAACTTCATGCATTTCTCTCTGGCTCAGAGATGAAGAGTTCCTACTCGGCAATTGAGAGAGAATATCGACGTCAAAGCGAACGACGATTGGCGTCTGGCCTCCCGCAATATCTACCTTTACACAGAACCCCTCCGATTTGAGCTGGAAGGCAACCAATAGGGAGCAGCCCCCCAGTCTGCTTGATTTGCCTGAACTGCTCTGGTGCTTGGCCTTCCCTGGGTATCTTCACACAATCCGCAGATTGATTGGTCCTTGAAGGCGCTTCAAGAATGTGGACCGGTATGCCGGTCTAACTGTCTGGGCTCCCTTCGTGTGCCAACTGCTAGTGTGAACCTGGCCGGCTGAATATGCTGACCTTCTCAAGGTATTCAGTAAAGAAGGCCACCTCCCCGCCTCCGCACTGGCCATACGACTCTTACCCGGTACTAGTCCACCCCAGGGACCGCTCGTTGCGCTCTCTCGTTCTGAAACCATAGCCATCGACGAGTACATCAATAAGGCATTAGTCTTAATGTTTTTCCGTCCATCAACCTCGCTATTAGAGGCGGGCTTTCTTTACGAGCAAGAAGCTCAATCTCTGCAATTATCGGCCGCTCAACGTGGCAGAGATGAAGAGCCTCCTACCCTCGCCTCTGCATGCTTCTGCGTTCGAACATCTGCGGGAAGCAAGCATATTTTCCAAGATAGATCTACGCGACGCTTACAACCTGCTCGTATCTGAGAAGGGATCTCAACACTTCCACTTGCCACTGAGTAGCTCGTGAAGCCCCTAGGTCTGGTCAATATCCCCGCTGTTTTCCATGCCCTGGTCAATAATGTCTCGGCAACATGTTGAGTCAGTATGCTTTTGTGTATTTGACAACTTTTTGGTTCGTTAAGGTTGTCATAGCCGGGGGAGGTAGCGGGGATAATCTCCCACCGCCTGTTCAATGCACCCAATGAGATGGATCTCCAATCACCTCTGACAACCAAGTTCAGCTCCTGGCCTTCATGAGTTCCAATTCTACTGACAAGAGAAGGGCAAAAGCGGGCTTCTGACGCCTTTAGGCAGGTGGGCTCTTCGGCCGTGGTTGGTAGCTCATCCAGAAGGAGAACTCCTCCGCTGCCTTGTCGCTATACCCACGCATGGCGAATCCTTCGGGAGTAAACCCCGAGGAATCATCCGGAACTGGAGTCCCTAGAGCAGTCCTACATTGAGTTCAACGCTGACTGGCAACTCCTGTGAGGCCGCTGATGCCAAACTGTCGGTCTCTGCCATTCCTTTGGATTCACCAGCGGTGTGGAGAGGGGGAGCCTTGTGCAGCTTGCACTTCAGATCTTACTGCTCTTGCGTGTCGCCTAGACAGCTGGGATGCAATATCTATGGTCAACAAGCGGAAGGGACAACATTCGCCAGGTACACATCCAACATTTTCGGAGGGTTTTCAGATGGCTCTTCGAGAACAACCAAACCAGAGACGTGTGAGTTCCTTAAAGAGTAGGTGCCGTTTTGGGGCTATATCCTCGCTCCTTCCAGTGTTCCACCGGCACCGTGTAAAGTTCAGGCAATCACAATGGCCCAAATCACCTACGGTCAAACAGTTTGCTGTTTCATCCGGTGCTTCATCCGGTTTGCACGTTTTTATCACCGCTTCGTCAATAACTTCAGTCCCATCGTGGCACCAAGAAGTTCTCGGCAGTATTCCTCCGGACAAATGAAGCAGACCAAGCATTCTCAGAACGAAAGCGGCGCCTCACCACTGCCCCTGACCCATCTCGTCCATTCGCCATCTGGGGTAGATGCATCTGATGTCGTCATTGGAGCTAAACTCTCCCAGTGCTCTCTTTTTCACCCGGTTTGATTTCACTCGCAGCAGGAATACCAAGGCCGGTGCACTTTGAGGGTAACACCAATGCAGAGCCATCCTTCCTCGCTCGTGCGTGGCTGCTCCGGTAATCTGGGGAATAGAAGCGAAGGCGAGAGCACGCAACATTTGGATCTAGGCCCAGGTGGCGGACTTTGCTATGGTGCGCCACAGAGTTTTGGAATGCAGCACTCCTCCCGTTTGGTGAGACGTCCAGAAATTCAATGGATGCTGGAATTTATCGGAACAACTTTGGTCGCCTTCTGTTTCCCGATGTTTAGGCCTTCGTTTCTGCTTGTGGCCTGAACAAGTCGTTACGCCAGTGCCTTGCGGGTCTCCTATGTCCGCTGCTTGTACCTTACCGCCCTTGATCCCACTTCTCCGAGGATTTCATCACTGGTCTTTCCCCGTCTGTTGGAAACACTACCATTCTGGTGGTTGTGGATCGATTCTTCAAGACTGTCCACTTCATTGTTTCCTAAGCTCCGCGAGACTGCCACCCCTCACAATTCAGCATGGGTATAGGCAGCACGTCTGCCCTCGGCACTTGGTGTCTGATCAAGGACACGTCCGGCTTTGGCGCAAATCTAACGGCCAGAATGAGAGAGTGAATCGGGAGCTGGAATCAGCCCGCGCTGCTTCCTCTCTTCCAATCCCTCGTCCCGGAACTTCCAATTGGTGTGGGCAGAGATTGCCCACAATAACTTCCAGTCGTCCTCTATGGGCATAGCCCACTTTGAGTTCCAGATGGGATTCCAGCCCACCTTCTTTCCTGATCAAGGGATTGATGTGGGAGTTCTTGCTGAACAATTGGTCCAACGCTAAGCGCGCAAGTGAAGATAGTCCAAGGCTTCTCTACTGCCCGCTCAGGGGGAAAAAATGCCCAGCAAGCTTGTCAGCTCCACCGGGAAGCTAGGCTTCCCCAGCCAGGAGAAAAAGTATGGCTGGCGTTTAAAGATTTTCCCTTCAAGTCGCAAATCGCAAGTTGGCCCACGCCAAGTGGGATTACTGTATTGGTAGTGAAGAACATGGAACATAGAATAGTACAGCACATTACAGGCCCTTCGGCCCACAATGTTGTGCTGACCCTCAAACCCTGCCTCACATATAACCCCCACCTTAAATTCCTCCATATACCTGTCTAGTAGTCTCTTAAACTTCACTAGTGTATCTGCCTCCACCACTGACTCAGGCAGTACATTCCACGCACCAACCACACTCTGAGTGACAAACCTTCCTCTAATATCCCCCTTGAACTTCCCTCCCCTTACCTTAAAGCCATGTCCTCTTGTACTGAGCCATGTCCTCTTGCCCTGGGAAAGACGCGCTGGCTGTCCACACTGTCTATTCCTCTTAATATCTTGTATTTTGAAGAAGGCTATCAACAAAGTCGCATATAGATTGCGCCTACCTACAATTAAGATTTACCGTGTGTTCCATGTTTCCCAGCTCAACCCGCTGACTACATCCCCCTTTGCTCCAGTCAACCCACCCCCTTGTCCGGTTGGTGGACACCCCCTGTTTTATTCCGTGCACCATCTCCTGGCATCTCGCCGGCATCTCCTGGCATCTCGCAGGTTCTCGTAGATTGGGAGGGGTATAGTCGTGGGGACCGTTCTTGGCTTCCGACCCCTGATATCCTGGATAAATCTCTCATCCGGAACTTCAGGCATGCACAGGTCTCTGGTGCCTCCGGAGCTCCGCTTAGGAAAGAGGACCCTGTCACAACCATGGACTCTGCCGCGGTTAAGCCCCCGAAGGCGGGCTGCGGAACGGGTTCGGCAATCACGCTTGTGAGTATGCACATTCCAGCCAATTAATGTTTCAGTGCGGTGGCATTTAACAGCTTCCCCTCGTTTCAGACTTTTCGAGGCTTAACCAAGGGTACAGGAACGTCAGTGCTCCGACTGCTGCTGGTCAGGAACGATATCGAGCCGCTGTATCGGCGTTAGCTTTAGTTTGTAAGTTCTAGTTAACGGCCCAGTTGGCATAGCGTTTGTTTCCCCCCTTTATTTCTCCACTGTTCCTATTAAAAGTCAGCGAACTGTCGTTCTGCTTAACTCTCTCTTTCTTTCTCTCTCCCTCCCTCCCACCTCTCTCCCTCTCTCTCTCTCTCCCTCTCTCTCTTTCTCTCCCACCTCTCTCTCTCCCCCTCTCTCTTTCTCTCCCATCTCTCCCTCTCTCTCTCTCTCCCGCCCTCTCTCTCTTTCTCCCCCCCCTCCCTCCCACCCCTCCCACTCTCCCCCCGCCCGCAAATTTGGGCCATAACCGCATACTGCTGTCAGGAGCAATGGGAGAAACCGTGCCGCTCCAACGCCCACACCATCTGAAGACTAAATATTCTAACTGAAAGGCAGATTTCTATTCCAGTAACTTCATTAAATCCACAAGCGAGAGTTGATTTACTTTTCCTTCCCCTTTACACTTATGGAGATGCTCTATATTGTCAGGTCTAAGTTGAAAATAATATTAGAAATTATTAAAGGTACAAATTCCACTATATCCGGTGTATTTCAGCCTTCCTATGAGTAAACTGTACTTTATTTAAGGTCGACGGGAGCGCTGGTCTTCTTTCTCCAATTGCGGCAGATGGCCAGAGTATGCAGTAACTCTCAATTTGAAACGTTGCGTCGACGTTGATTTATTTTGTCGAATATAATTTATAAAATGTTGCAGATTTCACTGGGACAAATCGTGGACACCTCCAAATTTCCTGCCGAAAATGGTAACTCCACCTTAGGAAGCTGAGAGAAAATGGTATGCGGACATACACTCAGTGACCACTTGATTACGTACACCAGTATCCGTTAATCCAATCACTCCATCGTGCTGCAGCAACTCAAAACATAAGAGCACGCAGACCTGGTGAAACCATTCAATTGTTCACGCCAAACATCAGAAAGGGGAAAAATGTGAGCTAAATGATTTTGACCATGGAATGATAGTTGGTGCCAGACGGAGTGGGTTGAGTAACTTAGAAACTGCGGATCACCTGGGATTTTCACGCACAATAGTCTGAATAATTTACAGAAAAACAAGAAACATTCAGAGAGCGGCAGTACAGTGCGCGAAAACACCTTGTTATCGAAAGATGTCAAAAGAGATTGGCCAGGCTGGCTCAAGCTGACAGGAAGGCGACAAAAACTCAAATAACCACGCGTTACAACGGTGCTGTGCAGAGCACACAACGCGTCCATCCTTGAAGTGGATGGGTTACAACAGCGGACCATACTGGCACCACTCCTGGACATAATATAGTGGCCATTGAATGTACACATGCAGACCGGCTGCTTCTTCTGAGAAGTGATGTTTACCGCAGCCGATAAATCTCATTTAATATTCTTCCCTGCAGGGTCATTCGGAAACTGAGTCTAGGCAGGAGGGGAAAACTGAAAAGCTGCACAAAGGAAATGTACAAAGGCGATTCTAGTTCTGACGTGCTATATCTGAGCATACAGGATACTCGTTTAACCTGATAGCATCGGCTCAATATTCTGCAATACTTTTGTAATTACTTCAGTACCAGGGTCAGCACTTGCACAGGCTTGAATAAAGTAACATCGGCATTGGGAAACTTCACTCCTGAATTCCCAGCAAAGCAAGTTTTCGAGGGTAATGTACGAGTGAGTGAGTGAGTGAGTGAGCGAGTGAGTGAGTGAGTGAACTGAACTTGCCTTCAGAAAAGAGGAAAATAAAACCGAATGTGGAATCGGGAGCAACAAACAATCTGCTGGAGGAACCCAGCAGATCGAACATCTATCTATAAGGGTACAGTAAAGGGAATGCCGAGATGCAGGGGCTCATCCCGAAATATGGATGAATGCCTGATCCGTTGATGGCTTCCACCATATTGATCGCTTCTAAACTTTATTGCAATAGACCGGGTTGGAACGACTATCAGAAATAGGCTTGTTGATAGCGTGAAATTCAACAGTGTCAAATTCTGTTGAAAGTGCGATGCCACCCTTATCTAATGGGTTATGAGTTCTCCATTTTCACGATGTAGCAATAACCATGTGTGTCATGTGTGTCCAGAACTCTGGAAAAACTGCTAAGAATACCATCCCCGAAATGTTTTTTTTTAAACCGTGTTCACTTTGGTCTCTGCCACTGCTCCAACCCACATTTCGAGCTCCCAGCTACAGGTTTCAAAGTTCAAAGTAAGATTTATTATCAGTGTACATTCACGTCACCACATACAACCCTGAGATTCTTTTTCCTGCGGGGATAGGGATAGTAACTGTAAACGGGATCAATGAGCAACAAACTGTGCAAATGCAAATATAAATAAACAGCAATGAATAGCGAGTATGAAATAACAAGATAAAGAGTCCTTAAAGTGAGAGCATCGGTTGTGGGATCACCAGAAATAGAATGAGTGTAGTTATCCCCTTTTGTTCCAGAGCCTGATGGTTGAGGGGTAGTAACTGCTCTTGAACCCGGTGGTGCGATTCCTGAGGCGCCTGTAGCTTCTTACCTGATGACAGCAACGGGAAAAGAGCACGGCCTGGGTGGTGAGGATCTCTGATGATGGATGCTGCCTTTTTACGGCAACGTTTGGTGTAGATGCGCTCAGTGGTACGGAAGGCTTTACCTTTACCTTTGGTAGGATTTTCCGCTTAAGGGCATGGGTGTTCCCATAGCAGGCCGTGATGCAGAAACAGAGGTGGGTAGAGAGCGTGAGGATACGGGGCGTGCGCAGTCTGTCCTCCCCGGAGGCGCAATGCGGCGGAGCTGAATCCCACCTTCCAGCATTCCCAGAGAGAATTCCCTTGAAGCCACAAACGCGTTTGACACTCGACACTCTGAAACGGCATTCCGTCTCCTGCGCATTTAACTTAATTAGTACAAAAGCAATGTACAGTGAATTCTGCAAATGATTAACAAAAACGGTAAGTTCTCTGCATCTTATAAATTAAGGAATATTGATCAGAAACTGCAACTCCCTTCCTTTCTGCGAAGACGTTGTCCTGCCCAGTAATCGTTTCCGCCTCTTTTCAATCGGCAATAAGCTCGAAACAAAATAACCTCCTACTCTAAACAAGAGGAAATCTGCAGACGCTGGAAATGCAAGTTCCTGCTGGAGGAACTCAGCAGGCCAGGCAGCATCTATGGACACGACTTAAGAGACTTTTGACCAAAATCAAAGCCCACGGGAACAAATCGACGTCGATACAAAATTGGCTATGGGAGAAGTTGGGAACTTTGTTTAAGAAACTGAATGGGTATGCATGATATATTCCTGGTGTTTGTCCATGTGGTACACCTTCAAGACCAGGCCTTGGTTAAGTGGGATTTCATTTCAAAATATGCAGTAGGCACAAAAATGTGTACATTCTTGGAGTGAATTAGATAATTGCAAGGTAATTGAAAACTAACAAAGGGAAGAGTGAAAGTATATAATTTAGTGGAAAGATGTAGCTTTAATAAAACAACACAACCTCGGGAGCAGCGATATTGGGAACATTGTAGAACAGCTCCGTGAGCGTGAAGGATACATTTTGAAGGCCATTATACAGCAGATTTGATACTCGTTTGGAATGTAACAGCAAATAAGTTATGCTCAATCTCCTTTAAAATATTGATCATACCTCAGCGGAGGAATTGTATCAAGTTTCAGTGTCACAATTTAAGAAGAAAGGCGCGAGAGAAGACATCGAAGAGAATTATTGGGAATAAGCGACCGCAATTATGTGTAATTCGAAGGAGCTGGTATTTCTTCAGAGAAGGACGAGGGGCGCTTTGATAGAAGTGTTCTGAATCGTCAAGGATACAGGCATTAGTGAGAGCATTACCGGTGTAATGTGATTGGTAAAAGAACTAGGGTGATACGGGGAAGTCACTGCAGCAGAATCAACTTCAGGTAGAAATGTCACACAGTAACCTGATTTGGGAATACATATATCACCTTTTATTAATGGTGGATATGTCTAAATACCGGAAGTCGTTCTGCAGCAGTACCCTCACTGGACGGATGACAGCAATTCAAGAAAATATCTTACCACCAACTTCTCTCCGACAGGGATGATGGATGGGCAGTACAGGCTGGGCATGCAAATGACGCCCTCATCTCAAAGTATGAATTTAAAAGTTCAATGACCACAACAGATTCTGGTCCCCAGAGAAAGCGGGACAAACTACTGAAGAGAAAGCCCTCCGGTTAAGCAGCATCAGTGGGGAGTGTCAACGTTTCAGATTAAGACTGCATCAGGTCTGAGAATGGACAGGGGAGATAGTCAGGATACAGAGGACACAAAGTTGAAAGCTCTGATCCATTATCAACAGTTAATATTTGCCTTTCAAAATGTCAGTAAAAATTAGTCTACAAATAATATCAATTTGATTTAGACTTTAACATTTATATGCCTTGCCCAAGCTACTATAAAAGCATAAACAGTATGTAAATACAGCTTGCAAAGATACCCAGAATGGGTAAATATCTGAGAAGGATGGATAACCATGCAACTTAAGCATGTCATTTCCAACTCATTAGAAAACTCAGGAGCTTTGTTTCCAGTTGGCCTTTGCTTTTAACCATAATTTAGAATTAGCCACTTAACCAAGACATTGGAAACTTAATTACCTTAACACATTTCCATTTAAACCTTAATAGACAGCTTGTAATATGACACCACTTTGTAGAATACTTTCTCACATTTTTGTTGTATTGACATCATCTGGAACACTAACTTTCCTTTTCAACAGGAGAACAATTGTGGCTCCTTAAAATGACACAGAATCAGAATGATTCAGACACCCTAAATCTTTGAATTTTACACCAGAGCACCAAAATTACAATGCACATCCATTATTTGTTTAATCGATTAATCACAAAAGGTACAGAGTAATTTTAGATAATTGGCATTAACCTACAATTGTATGACATGAGTCTCAATCCTGACAACAAGCTGAATAGCTTCTTTTCTGTGCCACACATTTCTATGACTATGATAACTATTTCATATTGTAGGTTTGAAACAGACAAGTGTATGCTGTTGAAGACTGACATGAATATTATTATGTGTCCACATATAAAGAGGATGCTCTTCATGCTGTATTAAAATTCATAATATTGTTCATTACACATGCCATGGGAAAGAGCAAATGAAAAATGGGTAACTGCAAGGAAATTTACCTCACTGATATTGAGGTCACCTTCCCCATTCTGAAGATTACAATAAATTATGTTTTACAGTGTGCAGCTATCACTATTTTGGTTCCACATCACAATATAAGATTACATTTCAATTAATGACAATATGAGATAAAATTTATGAAGAATCACAAGAACACAAAGTACAAGAACAAGCCTAGGCCATGAGGACCCTGTACTCTACAGCCCCATTCAAGAAATTCATGGTTGATCTGATTGTCAGCCTCACTTCCAATTTCCTGTCTGATCCTCAGTGCTTCATCTGTGTATCTTAAACATTTATATCATCCTTGAAAAAAAATAATGATTCAACATCCACTGCTCTCTGGGCTGAAGAATTCCAGAGCCGGGCTCTTCTCTGAAAAAAGAACTTCCTCATCATCAAGTCATTGCCAGCCCACTTATTTTGCGACTATGCTTCCTTGTCTGACCTCCCCCATTAGGAAAAGTCTTCTCTTGACATTACCGAGTCAGGCCAGAATCCTGCAAGTTTCTGCGAGATTGCTTTGTGTTCTTCTAACTGCTGGAGAGTTTTCATTTGTTCTTGCAAAGGCAGCTCCCTTATTACAGGATATGCTGCATCATTTCAACAGCAATTATATTGAAAGAAGGATTCCTGGTGTATGTGACAAATAAACTCTTTTCAGGCTTCCTGCTGGGTACAGTTATCAATTATAACTGATGTTTTGATGACAAGCTCTGCCATCTTCTTTAGAAGATCATCCCTGAGATGATGGCAAAGTTTGTCATTGAAATGTCAGTTATAATCAATACCTGTACCTGGCTGGAAGCCTGAGAAGAGTATATTTGCAATTATATTATTCCTTAAATGGTGAGAATAATACTGCATGCACTTTTCTGGTACGGTCCCGTCAAATCTCTCTGAAAGCTGAAGTAAGATCTCGCTATTTCTCTGTATTTTAAATACAGTCCAACACTCCATTTTTAGTCTTGTTTTTTTTTACATGAAACCTATGAATACCAACATATGTGATCAATATTTGTAAATAAATTCCCATTTATTCTTTGTACAGAGAGAATAAGCTCACTATAAACAAACAAAAAGAAAATCAGCAGGTGCTGGAAATCAAAGTAATACATACAAAATACTGGAGAAACTCAGGATCTATGAAAAAGAGTGAACAGTTGTTCTTTCAGGCTGAGACCTTTCATCACAGGTGGGGGAAGAAAGGAAGAGGTACAAGGTAGTAGGTGAAAGGAGAAACCAGAAGAGGGGGAGTGGTAAAGTAGAGAGCTGGGAGATCAATTGGAGAAAGAGATAAAGGGCTGAAGATGGTGGGGGGGGATCTGATAAGAGAGGACTGAAGGTCATGGAAGAAAGGAAAGGGGGAGGAGCACCAGAAGGAGGTGATGGCCAAGTAAAGAGATAAGGTGAGAGAGGGAAATGGTGAAGGAGAAAGGGAGGAGGCAACAATTACTGAAAGTTTGTGAAATCAATGTTCATGCCATCAGGTTGGAGGCTACCCAGACAGAATATAAAATGTTGCTCAAACTCAAACCTGAGTGTGGCCTTATCACAACAGTAGATTTCATTATACTCCATTTGTTTTCAATGCAGTTGTATATTCATAGGCAGCAGTAGTTTTCCTAGAGCTTGAACATAGACAAAGAGCTTTGGAGAATTAGGATTCATATATTGAGCAGATATATGAAGCAGGGATATCTGTGAGAACTGTGAACCAGCAAGTTAAAACAGTTGGGTCCATTCTGAAAATAAATTATTAAGTCAGATCTCAGCTTCACATTCTTTATTCTGACATAAACTGGTGTGTAAAATGAGTGTATACCACCATGTTAATATGCAGGAATTATTGGGGGAAATCCTTAGGAATGAAAATGTTTGTCAAAATATATCCACTATAAAGATTTTCCTATAGTTTTCAATAACTTTTGCCCATTATAGTTCAAAGATTGTATTGGTTGCAACCTACTGGCATGAGATACAGGAACCTTTCTATTACTTGGTCATCATGTCTTTTGCCTGCTTTGAGAGCAGCTTTTATATTCCAGACAATACCATCATGCCACTCTCCAAGGGAACAATAATTGTTTCCTGGAAAGATCTGTCAAAACTGGGAAAGAAAAGCAGAGAGCATAGCTCTCATTGCACCAGTAAGCCTCTTACTGATCAAGTCCAGCTCTGAGTCATTCACTGAGTGGAATTTTAGTTCATTCAACAGAAATGATTACTCAAATCATTTCTATTAGAACAATACAATTGAATACATAGTTGTTCAATAACAATACTTGAACAAGCACTGTCTTACAAGCAGTTTTCCAATTAACTGGTGTCACTGTACAGTTCAGGTAACAGAAATTCAATGGAGTTTCTTGTTATTTTATTCCCTTAGGCAACGTCCAGAAGGAGTACATTATTCAACAATCCATAAATAACTCATAATTCTATTTGGGCCTGCTTCAAAACTATGGGAGTGTTTTTAACCACAGTTGATGGGAGGGCCTCATAGCAGGCAGATGACCTATCAACAAAAAGGCAATAACTTTGATATTAGCACATGCCTATTGATTAACCAGACTGAATCCAATCCTGATCAAGATGAAGATCAAGATCCAATCTTCCAATTGGATATCCTTTCAGAAGAAGTGGGTTTCATGTACTCATTAAATAGGAGATCTCAACAGAGGCTTATGAATTTAGTACAGAGCATGCAAGTTTCCAAATTACTGCAAAACTCATCCATGAATACACAGCAGAAATGAAAAGGGTCTGAGACTTTGACATTCAAAAATAGTCTTTAAATACTTCAGTCACATAGTTATTGCTATCTGTATTTTTACGGGAGTTATATGGGTTCTTTCCTTGTGAATTTTTGTTGAGACTTTGATAAGATTGGTGCTAATCTTCTCAATGTTGCTGTCAGTTTTGACAGTAGAGTAATATACTTGCTTATTTCTGTTATTTATTTATCTTATTTAAAGATACAGTGCAGAAAGGCTCTTCCAGCCCATTGACCAGCACTGCCCAGCAACCCCCAATTTAACCCTAGCCTAACCACAGGAAAACTTACAATGACCAATTAACATACTAACTGATTCACCTTTGGACTATGGAAGGAAACAAGGGCACCCAGACAAAACCCATGCATTCCATAGGGAGGACATACAAACTTCTTACAGAGAAGGCTGGGATTGAGCCCCAAATTCTGATGCCCTGTGCTGTAATAGCATTGCGCTAACTGCTACACTACTATGGTGCCCTACAGCAGTGAAGCCACCATGCTGGTTGTTGCTCAGGCAGCAGTATGGAGCAGGACCTTGGACAGTGACAGTCTGTTCCTCACCCATTTGGAACTGCACATGGAAGAAGGAATTGTGACACTGGGCAGCTCTTGGAAGGTACACCATGAACATTGGCTCTTTATGCAGGGGCTCAGATTAAATGTCTGTCATGGTCCCGTTCATTAATTTCCTATCTTCCTCCTAATTTCCTTTGATTGTGCCATGGTTAATTTCCCATTTGCTTCTAATTCTCTTTGTTGACAGCACGCCAGGTCTCCATCAAGACCTGCAGCATAAGAACTTCAGCATTACAACCACTAGTCACCAGATCATTGGTTTTGCCTGTGTGGTAATTAACATTTCCCAGCTGCTTAGGACTGTGTGTTCTAAGTTTTGCTCCAGTTTCAAGGTTTACATATGAAACTCCGTCTCTCAGTGTCAAGGCTCCGTGTCAAGATTCCTCTTGTTTGCTGTTCAACGTTCACATCCACATAAGCATCCAAACTCAATCTCCATGCCTGTGTCCTGCACTTGGGTTTGCTTCATTCGCTCATTGCAGCAATGTCAGGACATCAGTGCCCAAGATGACTGAAGCTTGTTCAGCCGAAGATGGCAGATCTCTGCAACGTATAAGAGAAAAGATCAGAAAGTGGTGGTCTACTGCTGACTATGAATGTAACCACTGCCCACGATGAATATGCTGCTTCCAAGATACAACTCAAGACATGTTGAATCTCTCTGTTGGTTGTTCATAAATATGTGTCGAGAAACCTAGGCGAGGATGTTTAGGGCCCACCTGCTGGGGTATCCAAGACTAGAATTGCATTGGAGTACCTTAGGTCTGATGAAACTTGGGACAAAAAGATGACCCAGAGGACTGTTCTTAGGAACCTCTCCTTGCACCTCAGCCCTATGAACAAGCACATTGATTCCCCAATGAGTGGGTGTTATCACCTTAGCTTGGGGTAAAATGGTGGTAGGCTGCTCCGCTTTTTTGGGTTCATAAAATTGATGAGACAAGGCATCTGGTTTTTGAGTTTTTGACCCTGGTCAATACATAGGTCAGAATGAAATTGAACCGGTTAAAGAAATCTGGCCTCCCTGGAACTCAGCTTTTTGGCCTCCTGAATATGTCAGGTTTCTGTGGTCTGTCCATACAATAAAAGGTTATTGGCCACCTCAAGCCAGTGATGCCACTCCTCCAATGCCAACTTGACTGCCAGCAGCTCTCTATTTCTGATGTCATTGTTCACCTTTACCGGGGATAGTTGCCTGGAGAAGAATATACATGGGTGAAATTTACTGTCCAAAGGTGTCCGTTGAGACAACGATGCACCACACCAAAGTCCAAGGCTTCCACCTCCGTGATGAAGGGAAGGTCTGGGTTAGGTGAAACCAGAATAGTAATCTTTCACTAACCACAGTTTGAGCTCTGCAGAAGCAGCCTCCGCTTTGGTCGTCCAAACAAAAGGGCCCATGGATCTCAGATGGAGCTGTCAGCAGAACCAGGAGCTGAAGTTCCTGAACTTTTGGTAAAAGTCGGCAAATCCCAGGAATCGTTGGACTTGTTTCACATTGGCTGGTTGTGGCCTGTACGTCTTAAGATTGCCATGACATGTGATAAAACACAAAAACTAAACTGTGGTTTCGTGGAATCCGGATTTCTCCAGCTTGACATAAAGTCCATCATTTAGAAGCCTCTGATGTGAGGGGTGTGCTCCTCCGTAGAGAAAATTAGGATGTCATCCAAGTAGTTGAAGATAAACTTACAGAGAACATAAGTATGTTGTTTATACTTACATTGTTTATAAAGGCCTGGAAAGCTACTAGCATGTTCACAAGGCTGAAGGGATGACCTGGTGCTCATTGGTCCCTGTCAGTGTGTTGAATACAGTCTCTACTCGTTGCCCTCCTTTATACAGACCAGACTGTATGTACTCTGCAAGTCTAGCTTCGAAAATCCTCTTGCCCCTGAGAGAACCTTGAAGGCAGTGTTCAGGAGTGGAAGGAGAAACAACTTTTGGCCGTTACACGATTCTACAATGCATGGCCGCAGGCTCACATACTTTTTCTGAATGAAGAAGAATCCTGTGCCGGCTGGTGAGGTGGAGGGCTGAATGAATTCTGTAGCAATGAAACCTCTTTTAGGCACTCTTCCAGAGCACTCTTCTCCAGGCACATGGAGAACAAGTACCAGGCAGTAGATCTGTTGTGGGTTGGTGTGGTGGAAGAGACGAGGCCTTTCTCTTGCTGAAGACCACTTCCAATTTCTCGTAGATGGAGGGGATTTCTGCCTACTTGGTGTTGCAACTACCCGCAGACATCCCTCCAAGGATGACTCCTGAAGCTCCTTAGGTAGTGGAGGTAATTTGGCAGGTAGACCTCAGAGTCTACTCCATAGGTCTTAGACAATAGATGCAGGAGTAGGCCATTCGGCCCTTCTAACCAGCACAGCCATTCACTGTGATCATAGCTGATCATACACAATCAGTACCCCGTTCCTGCCCTCTCCCCATATCCCTTGACCCCGCTATCTATAAGAGCTCGATCTATCTTTAGTCTCAACAGAGTCCAAATTCTCATCTGTATTCTCAGACAGTGCAACGAGGTGCTACGGATATCCTTTGTTCTCCTGGGACTAGGCTCCAAGTGTCTATGTCTTGGAGTCTTACACTTAGATGAGACCTGGAGCTTAGTTCCCTTAGGCTTAGCTGCTAGGCAAGAGTTCTTGGGCACCTCCTTTTTGGGCTTCTTGACTTATTCCTGAACTGGAGACTCTCCCTTCTAGTTCCAGCGCACCCCCGACTATACAGGGTTGGGACTTGCACAGTCCTGTTGAATGAAGCCAGTTTGTTTGCTCTTGGAGGCAGGACTGGGTCTCCCGAAGGCTTCAGGTTACCCTGAGCAAAAGTTTGCCTCCTCGTCAGCCATTGGTCGTGGAAAAGTCTGGGGGGTCAAGAAGCCGAATTGAAAACATTCCCTCTTGCAAAGATTAGAGTATGTGATGATTCTGCCTTCCTCCCAGTTCACGGAAGGGTTATATTTGGACAGCCAAGGGTGCCCGAGGATCTCCTGTATGTGGGGAGAATCGATGTTATAGAACCAAATATTCTCCACATGTTCCTCTATCCTCATTTGCAAAACCGATGCCTGCTGCAGGATCTGCCCGTCCCAAGGGAACGACTGTCCAGGGCAGTTGTGGTCATGTGCAGGCTCAACCCCTGCAGAGGTATGTTGAGCTGACAGACAGTCCCCAGGTCTAGGAGATTACTGGCTGCCCTCAGAGTCCACAAAGGCATTCACCTTTCATCGGTTCTTTCCCCAGGAGATTTCTGCCTTCAGTTTGACACCAGACTCAGTAGGGTTGAGAGTAACAGCTGCTACCATCACAGTCCACCCTACACTGGATGGTCTTAGCAGTTCTCCCAACGGCTGCAGCTTTGGACATTTGTCCCGCAGGAGACTTGCCTCCTCGCAGTAGTGGCAGCCACCATGACTCCAATGCCAGGACCTCTCATCAGCAGAGTGTCTTGTGCAGTCGAGGTGCATAGACCTGACAGGAAGATGGGCTGGTCATTGTCCAAGGTCAGGAAATGGAACTATAATGCATTGAGCCCAGGCCTGGGCTAGCCCTCTTTGGCCCCTTGAGATAGGTTCCACTTTCGCTTTGCCAGGAAATTATCAAGGCAGATGGACTGATCAATTAGCGCCTCTAAGCTCTCTACCCACTCTCCCAAAGAATGGGCATCCTTTAATTCATCTCAGAGTCCATGGCAGAACAGAGAGGTCAAGGCCTCCCTGTATCAACCACACTCCTTGGCCAAAGTCCAAAACACTACAGCATAGTCAGATGCTGATGGACTACCCTGATGCACCTTCATCAGACGGTCCGAGGCTCTGTTTCCTCCAGTGGGATGGTGGAACACCCTCTTCATGATGGTCATAAGTTCCTCTGAATTCAAGCAAATTTCCGACCTCTGTTCCCAGGGCACTCCCAGTCAGGAGAGAGATCATCTTTCCACATGCTGTAGGGAAATGGGAAGGCTGGAGTTCAAGCGCCAATGAATGCTGAGAGAGTAATCCACAGCAAGAGCCCAAGTTACTGTCCAATCTCTCTGGGGTTGGCAGATGGACTGACTCTGCAGAGCAACCAGCCCTGGCTTCCTCCTTGTGATAGCTGGTGCATGGTGACCTGGAGATTGTGTATCTCCAAGGTCTGTCTAGAAATGTTCCTGCTGTTGAGAGGCCCCGATACCCCACTGGATCCAGGTTCGGGTCAATTGTACTGTGACGAGAGACCTGGGTTAGGATCGAAGTGCTGGAGTTTCTGAGACTAGAATCGAGACACGATACAAGGACTGGGTTCTAAGCTAGACGAGAATCCAAAGTAGAGGAGACAATTGACCAGCAAAGCTCAGATCAGGTGCTCTTTAAATATTAAAACCCCGGTGCTAAAACATGGCCACCATTTAGAGGGATAGGTCTGAATCTTTAAAGAGGCTGTGAAGCTATCTATTTTCCAGAGAGTCAGAGCATCTAAACCCTGGAATCTGGCGCAGTCAGGTACATATTAAAACAAAATGGATGAGCTGTTACATTAATGTTGTAGTGGAAATTGCAGCAAGACCAGGGTTAAGATAATGGCCAGGCAAGGTAGTTTATAGATGGCATGCAATCATCACAGGCTAGAAAGGTCTTTGAAGAATATGACTTCCCCTTGCAAAGCAGGGCACTGGAACAATTTGCATACCAAGACAAATATGGAAACAAAGGATTCTAGGATGACACTTACTATTACTAACTCTGAGATATTATTGGCCTTGAATGTGTAGATTCTATTGGCTATTTATAACAGTATTACCATAGTGTGGCATAGTCTGTTTGGGCATGCAAATAATGAATTTGGGCATCCACAAGGTTACCAATTGGTCAATATCTGTATCCAACCAGTCAATTTCTGTATAAATATGTCATTCTTCAGAAATGTTTGTGACAAGGGCCATGTGCACTTGTACATAAAGTGTGGGATTGAGGAATGGGTGTGAGTTTTCAGTGTCCACTTAATTGGTGACAACATTGTCACAGAAATAGCCATTACCCACTGGAAGAAATTTGACATCTCCTCCAACAAATCTTCATCTTTAACACGAGTCTCCTTGACTCCATTCCACAATGTTATTTAACCCTGGCAACAGATTGTAAAGGCCAACCCAGGCTGAGAATCAACTAGGCCCCTGTTGTAGACAAAATCACTGAAGTACTCAAGCATGCTCAAGAATTAACTCTAGCACTAATCCATTATTTGGGAAGATGTAAAACTGTCCATCTTAACAGGAAAATGAAAAAGCATATGATCACAATGGTGAAAGATTACATGCACTGAGGTGCAGAGGGATCTGGGTGTCCTAGTGCATGATTTACAAGTAATTATGTAAGCTAACAGATTTCTATTGTCTATTGCTATGGGAAAAGTAGGTGAAAGGAAGTGTGTCTGGCACTGGCAACACAATTTCTAGAGTACTATGGACAGAGCTCCTTTTTTAAAAAAGTATGTTAATACATGGAAAGTAGCTCGAAGTAAACTTA
Organism: Hypanus sabinus; assembly: GCF_030144855.1. Classification (NCBI taxonomy): domain Eukaryota; kingdom Metazoa; phylum Chordata; class Chondrichthyes; order Myliobatiformes; family Dasyatidae; genus Hypanus; species Hypanus sabinus. The sequence continues at coordinate 43,632,646 of NC_082709.1, forward strand.
TACGTGAAATGGTAGGGGTATCGTTTGAAAGAAGAATGGGCAGGTCAGACTTGTGGTTCAAAAATACAAAACGACTCAATTGAAACGTAAGAGACTTTGAAGGGGATTTATGGAGAAGAGATATATGGCAGATGTTTCCTCCTGAGGGAAAACCTAAGACTGGCTTCCCTAATGGTCGAGTGGTTAGGATTTGGTGCCCTCACCACCACGGCTCGGGTTCGATTCCTGGTCGGGGAATTGGAATACTTCTACAGGTCTTTATTCCCTGGAGCGTAGAAGAATGAGGGGTGACTTGATAGAGGTGCATAAAATTATGATGGGTATAGATAGAGTGAATGCAAGCAGGCTTTTTCCACTGAGGCCAGGGGAGAAAAAAACCAGAGGACATGGGTTAAGGGGGAAAAGTTTAAAGGGAACATTGGGGGGGGGGGCTTCTTCACACAGAGAGTGGTGGGAGCTGCCAGATGAAGTGGTAAATGCGGGCTCACTTTTAACATTTAAGAAACACTTGGACAGGTACATGGATGAGAGGTATATGGAGGAATATGGTCCAGGTGCAGGTCAGTGGGACTAGGCAGAAAAATGGTTCGGCACAGCCAAAAGGTCTGTTTCTGTGCTGTAATGTTCTATGGTTCTATGGACTAGCAGCTCTTTGTTTAAAAGTGAACAGTTGCAGTTGAAGGCAGAGATGACTGTATAATCTTTGAATGTATTTAAAATGCGAGTAGACACATATGCCACAAACAGGGAACTGAAAGATTACAAAGGAAACAGAGAGGGGAAGGTTGCAATCACATCAGGAATTATCTTATTGGCTAAGGAGTTGGGTAGTCCCTTCCTTTTAATTTTTGTGTCTGTGAGATCTTTGGAATTCCTAGCCCATGACTGGTCAAATTCAAAACTACTTTAAAGCACCAAACACTAAGCACCTAGCTGCAGGTCTGTAAGTGTTAAATGATCAGTTCTAGGATATCTGTTTTCCTACTGGAAAAGTATTTACAGCATTCAAGTTCTCAGTGAAGACCTATTTTTGATTACTGGAATTGATCCTCCACACAGTTGTTACACCTTCCAGAAAGCCCTGTGATGTGATCAATGATGCTCGAGTCAAACTCTCTTAATCTCCCAGCAAGAGTGAACAGTATGGAGAGAACACCTGCCAACATTTCGCTTTTCTATGCTGCTGTTCCTTCAAAAATATTTGGTTTTAGAATTTTAAAAAACATTTTATATTACTAGAATTTACTCCTTAGTCAGACCTTTGTAACTGCACACACTTAAGTTAGTGCAACAGCTCGAGTAGTCAGAGTTTGGAGTTCAATTCTGGCACGTTCTGGATTCCTCCAGGTGTCCCAGTTTCCTCCCACAGTCCAGAGAAGTGCTTGTAGGTTAATCGGTCATTGTAAATTGCCCTGTAATGAGGCAAATATTAAATTGGTGGGTTGCTGGATGATGCAGCTCGTTGGACTGTTCCATGTTGTATCTCGAAATAACGAAATGAACAAAGAGCCAAGCAAACCCAGCATTCCGGTGATCACAAATGCACCAATTGGTGCCTTCAAACTAGGGATTATGGGCTGCTGCCATCTATGACTCTTCACCAACTGAAGAGTTCAGGCTCCCTTTCATATAGACCTTCCACTTTTTGTCTCTCTCAGTCATCTACTCTTGCTCACCTATGATGTGAGAAGTACAAGACAATGAAGCTTATCTGCCAGAAATGGCCAAACAATTCATCATGCAGATGACCACCATCTCTTAATATTAATAGGCTGATTCCTACAGGACAATCACCATTTCTCTAAAGTATCCTGGTGTCCTCTGTTTGTTTCTCCATCATTAAAGGGATGAATGAATTACAATGGTGACAAGGGTTGACAGAATGGAATTTGTTTGTCAAAGGTTCTGAAGAAAGCACCATGCTGTAAAAATGTAGCTATGTATATTTTTAATTCAATTTTCTGGGCATTGTCATCAACAGCAAAGGCAGTATTTATGGTTTATCCCTAAATGCCCTTTAGAATGCAAGGTGGGCAATCTGCCTGAACCATATTCATCCTTCTGATGAAGATACCCCTACAATGCTGAAGAGTGGCATGTTTCAGTTATAAGGTGTGTAGGTTGAATGACACCATTGCTATGTACCTGCTGCTGTGAAGGCAGTGGATTTGGGATGAAATAATCAAGGTAACTGTGGCAGTTACTCAAAGCGTTTTGAGGAGAATGGATGTAACTAGAAGATTAAAAGGTCAGAGGAGGAGATTAGTTAAAGATGGTGACAGAGTGAGCTGAAGTTATCCATCAGGATAGCTTGCTCTACCATTTTCACTTTTCCAGAAAAAGATGAGGTAATACAGGGTTTTATTCCAGGCTGAATTCTGCAGCCTTTTCACTCAGAAGGAAGGAGCCATGGACTTCCTGACACACATGATCTCATTGAGGCAACATCGAGCCTGGAGCAGCTTTGGTGCATACGCTGTTTACTTCCTTCGCACTCTTTGGTCTGAAGGAAACTTAAGTTCACATGAAATGTGCTTTAAAGAGTGGAACAGAAATTGTGCTTGTTGTCACGATACCTGTTCCTAACAGTCAAGTCCAGAAAAGGTACATTCATACAGCTGTGAGGTTGAAACCTAGTCTTCTCCAGATTTGATGTCTCTGTATGTTCAACACACTGGAGGAACTCAGCAGGTCGGGCAGCATTCGTGGAAATGAGCAGTCAACGTTTCGGGCTGAGACCCTTCATCAGGATGTCTCTATAGCTGCATGAGTTTCCCGAGTGTTCCTGTTTCTTCTTTATTCCAAAGTTGTGCGGTAGGTACAGTAAATTACCCGCAATTTAGCTTAATGGTAGAAAGAATCAGAGGAGAGCTGACAGCTTGTGTGAGAGAGAATAAATCGTAAGGGTGCGGGAAAATCAGGTGAAGGGAAATAAAACGAATGGGATTGTTCCCTTTACATCTGGCACGAATCAGATGGGCCAAATGGTGCATTCTGTGTTATTAATAGTGTAAGGTATCATTGAACATATCCATTATATTTGTTAGTAGTAATTATTACTACTGTGCATCTAATGTGCATCTTAGCTTGCAGAGAATAATATATCAGCATAGAGTTTTCAGTTTATGAAAAGATCTTATAGGGCATCAATTAAAAATGGACTAAAATTTATTTGTGTTCTTGTGGAGTTCTTGAAATTGGAAGTTAGCTTATGTTCTCCAATATAATCACATGTGGCTATACCAAAATAAAAAAAAACAAAAATAATAGACTTTTTTTCAATAATAGACTTAGCTCAAAAAAAAACTTTTCCAATATTGAAGCTTTGAAAATGGGGTTGTCAGCTCTGAACATTGATAAGCAAATCAATCTTCTAATGTACCAATAGAAAATGAAACACTGCAAACTGTATCATACAATGTAGCATATTTTAATTATATTGAACTCTTCAAACTGACATGACTGTTTTTTGATAAGTTATGATTTCCCACCACAACTGATTGTCAGCCCATGAACCACTTTACAATTAGAAACTGTACATCATTAGATCGTATAAACCTGGCAAATATTACTAATACAATTTTTTTTAATTAACAGTTTACATCAATATTATACAAAACATTTTTCATCACACAAATTTCACAAATATTCTTTCAAAATTAGTAGATCACAGAGAACCAATAAGGCTTGCAGTTTTATAGTAAAACAAATAACATTACTGACAACATGGAGTTTATTACCTGCAGATGTTTGGTCACTTGATTTACAGATACTTTGGTGCATATGTCAGCTATTAGTTAGACATTAATGTAATAAAAATCACTGACAATAGCTTTACCTTTCATCGAAACAGACTAAACTTGGGCACTGAAAATCAAAATAGGTGTGTATCCATACTTAATAATTATGTCTGGCAAGATTAATAACACCTTCACTAAGTAATTAACAGAATAAAATTAAAATCACTTAAAAGATACAGAGGACAGTTTAGGGGCATATTAAGGTAAAGTGCAACTTGTATTATTGGATTTGTCTGCAATCCTGAGATTTGCAGCATGATCAATTCCCCATCTGTCCAGAAAATAGAGCACAATTGAATTCAATGAAGAAATCACTTGTTCAATAAAATTTCCTTTTCCAACTACCATGAACGTAATGCTGAATTCAAGGAATTACAATGGTGTAAAATAATGTTTCCAGTTGTCTCTGATATTCTTGTAAACATCTATTGTATTTTATACATTGACAATTTCATTCTTGCTTATTCATGGCACTTTTCTCTCTCCCTAACTGAAATTGGTGGCTTACTGAGTCAGATGAGAGGGCAATTAAATGCTACCTTTTGGCCAGACTGTTACATTTCTTTCCTTGAATGGTATCAGTGAAAAATAAATCTCAAGATTGTATGGTAACATATATTACCTTTGAAGCAAACCTGATGTGTCTTTATGACAATTTAGTAGTTTCATGATTACCTTTAATGATGGGAACTTTTTCTTTTCAGATTTGATTAATTATGTGATACAATTTATTGATTAGATGGGTTCAAACCCATTGTCTGGATAGCAGACTGGGCTTCTGGATAATAGCTCAACAATTTATCATAGTATCAGCATTTCCATGTTATTTACAACTAGAGGACATCATCTACAGTGCCATTTGGATGCAGCATATAAACTTTGTTTTTACTCACTTAATTGATATATAAAGAAAAAAAGCAATATCTAATTATCATCTAATCTTAATGGGACATAGGAATATATAATTAAAGACAAAAATGCAGAAGAGGAGTAGTGGTTGTACCATGAGTAATTACTGAGAAGGTGGATCCTGTAAGAATACTGCAGCCTACCCTCCTCAAAGCAACTTTAATTAGAGTCCCAATTAGTGCACAAAATTCTCAGCAAAACTTTGAACGAAAGATTTGTTGAGGACAACGATAGCTAAATTTAAGATTATTAAAATCGTTTAGTTCAAAATTGCAGCTACATACCACTGTAATTTTTTAAAGTTTCCTATACTTACAATTTGAATATCTGAGGGGAAAAGTTTACAAATGTTTATCGTCAAAATCTGTATTATGTGCTGCTTCCAAAGAGCTGGGATAGAAGCTCCCCGGTGTCAATAATACAAGAAAAGTAAATGGATTGTATTTCACAAGAAGTTCTCAATACCAAAGAAAATCTACCAATTTTATTGAACTGTCAGTCACTGTCCAAAACTATTGAAAGTCACTTCAAGTAATAAACCCTAAACTGGGCCTGAGGTTGTATAACTGGATAGCAGTCCACAACATAAAAAAAGTTCTCTGAAATGCCTCTGTTAGTTATTTTAGTGGATGCAGTAAAGTGTTTTATAACTTCAATATGATAGTGGAAAGAATTTCAGAGAAGCTTAACAGCAAATACCCTGTTTTATTCCCATTTCAGAGTAGGGAAATCCCTGATTCTATCTATTATCGCTTTCCTTTCAGCAAGAATAATCAACTTTTCAGAGTTCCCCGCAATTGGAGATAATACTGCATCATCCTCAAACTTAGCAAAAATAATCTGTGGGATCTAAAATGAACAAGGATATTGTACATTCTAATAACAAGTCATTATTCTGTTATATATCAAAACAGGAAATACTCTTGAAATCAGGCAGTATCTGTGAAGAACCCAACACTTCAGTTGCCTGACCCTAAATTGGGAAAATTTTGTGATGATGCAGGTTGATGCAAATTCTGAATCAGGAAAGGGAAGGAAAGAAATGAATGCCAAAGTGAGTGATTATATCCGAAAAGGATGATAGTGCAAAGTAAAAGTGGAAAAATTAAGAACATGGGGACTATATCCAAGTGGATGAACCAGCATTAAAGATAATTTTGATGATACATCAAACTTCAGCTGTGCAAGTGAATAGATGTGCATGTTGTGGGAGGTAGGGTGTGTTGAGCGAGTTTGGGCATCTGTTGTTGTAGTGTTGGTGGTGAGTCAAAATGACCTCAGACAGTCCTGTGGTTAGTGTGTGTGTGGTCAAAGAGGGACCTGAGGTAGGGACAGGGATGAGGGTCAGCCAGGGGATGGTGAAGATTAAGGCTTCCATCTAGGATCCCAGAGAATTAAAGGACCTGGGTGGACTGGAGGATTCTCATGGAATGAGATGAATCAAACAGATTGAAGAAGAATCAGATCAAAGTGCAAGGAAGGAGACATGAACCATATGATGAAGATCAGGCATGGATTCTGGGAGTAGGAGCAAATTAAGTGCAAGCCTGGAAGTTGGCTGACAGGTACCCTAATCCATCTGTGTTTTGTTGAGACCATGTTGCCATGAGAGTGGCCAGTGATGGCTGCTCCCAGAAAAATCTAGTCTACATTTCAATTTGAAGCATTGCAAGGAGAATTAAATCACTTGGGTGCAATTGATTTCAAAATTACATCAAGGGCACAACTACACTATCAAAATACCCAGAATGAGGGCTAAAAAAGAAAATTAAATAACGATTGCAGGATTTGAAATTGAAGGCATACTTATGTCGAGAAACTGCAAATGGCATCTTTGGAATCATTACCAGCAGATGTTGATTAAAAAAAACTGCAGTGGTTATGATCCACAATCATTTAACATTAATTTAGGCAAGGAGCCAATTGACACGAGTTATTTTTCCTGGAGCTTTCTTTGTAATGTGGAGAAGATGTCTACTTCTTCCCTAAACACCTTCCCGTGCAACATTTTATTTCTTCCCTTGCCCCTGTCCAAGGCACTAAACCCTTCCAAGTACAACAATGATTTAGCTGTATTTATAAGAGCTTTTATATATTCATGATGTCTCTTCAAATGTTGAAGAAACCCCATGTAGATCTAGTGTTTAACAGAACACCTCTGTGCAGTCAAAAGAGTAGCCATGATTTTCCAACTGTTAAACTTTTACACCCCTCCTCAGACTACAAATTGCCTCAGTATCCCTTCTCATCACTCTCCTTCTCCTCTTTATACTGGCCATCCTACCTCTCCACACTTGATCCTGATGCAGAGTTTTGACCCAAAACATCAACAATTTCTTTGCTCCCACAGATGAGTGCCTCCAGCACATTATTAAGCCAGATCCCAGCATCAGTAGAGTCTCTCATGTCTCCGTTGATTTTGCTAATATTGGATTATAATCAAAACCTTCATTTTTTTTCAGTTGACAATGACTTCAATCTATTAATTTTCAACTTCCAAACACACTTCTTTTGTTTCTCTACTTACCCTTTTCCCATTAACCATTTAAAAATTTCTGTTTTTACATTACTACAAACATTTTCCTCTCAACTACTCATATACTCTCTCCTTACTTAGCCGAAAGTTTCATTACCTATAGCTTTCAAAGCACTTAAAGTGAAGTTATTATTACCAATGGCCATAACACATTCAGCTTTCCTTGGGAATGACCAAATGTGGATAAATTGTAATCTATTAAAGCCTTGAAATTATCACATTAAAAAGGTTGTTATCAAATATAGGGCCATTAGTAATATGCTTTGAGAACAATCTAGCAGAACAACATTCTGATATACTACTCTGCATCGTCATTCATACTAACACAAATATACAGCCAAACTACATTTTCCAAATACAGGAAATTCTTAACAAGTTATATGATGAACAATTCAGCAAAGGTATACCAATAGTAACCTAACATAATTACGTAGCACCCTTACATTTAAAAAATTACAAAACATTCATTTTCTGAAGTATTACATGTATAATGAATCAAACTGGTAATTCAGTGTTGCACAGTCATTTATATCAGATAACAAAGTGCATATAAAGCCAATGAAAATGTAACAAAGTAAGGAACCCTGTACAAGTGCACTAATCCAAAGGCAGTCATGGCAATAACCAACAAGAGCTGTAGTCTTCCAGTATATTTCAGTAGCTTACTAAAGTGAAAAATAAAAGCCATCATTAGTTACTGGAAGAAGTAAACACTGAGAAATATATTCGCAACATATAATGTCTTACTCCAGCAAAAACTTTCAAAGTTTAATAGTAGGTAATGGTATTTTAGTGCACCAAAAACAGTAAGTATGCCGCAGAGTAATTGCTGGTGCTGAACATGGGGTGGAAGATGACTTTTTTTTTGTTCATCAAATCCTCAATCCTCATTGACATCTGGGGTTCCCTGTTCATCAAATCCTCAATCCTCATTGACATCCGGGGTTCCCTGTTCATCAAATCCTCAATCCTCATTGACATCTAGGGTTCCCTGTTCATCAAATCCTCAATCCTCATTGACATCTGGGGTTCCCTGTTCATCAAATCCTCAATCCTCATTGACATCTAGGGTTCCCTGTTCATCAAATCCTCAATGTCCCTTGACATCTAGGGTTCTCTGGACATGCTGTCATTACCATTCACCCTTCTGAAATCTCATTAACTCTTTTTAAAAGATCCCTGGAAATCTTACTAATCCCCTTTTAAAAGATCCCTATATGTCATGTTTTGCCATGTCCTGTCTAATGACAGATAAATCAGTCTTTCTCAATTTAGACACCTAATTTCCAAATTATCCTTATCCTTCTTCAAAATTACTTTGAAACTCAGCTCTGTGATGTTTACTTCACTCTACGCTGAACTGAGGTTGAAGCTGTGGGCTGCTCTGGCTGATTCAGGCTTCTTGTCTGAGGACTGACTTTCGTTCTAAATGTTATTTGCTTACGAGGGGTGATTGATAAGTTCATGGCCTAAGGTAGAAGGAGATGAGTTAGTAACTTCAAACTTCCTTCACAATCACTCAAAGAGTTGAACTGCATGTGCATATAACAAACGCTGTATAACTCATCTCCTTCTACCTTAGGCCACAAACTTATCAATCACTCCTGCTGTGGACACTTTCTGGATGTCCAAGATCCGTATGCTCCATGACTGCTGGACGAAGTGTGTAAATGTAGGAGGGGACTATGTTGAAAAATAAATGTGCTAGGTTTTCTAAAATTGACTCCTTCTACCTTAGGCCATGATCTTATCAAATCACCTCTTATACTTTTATTCTTTGCATGATTTGTTTTTTTTTTAAACTCTCTGCGCATTGGGTCTTTGACGGTCTTTTTAACATTTTTATTGTTTCCTTTGTTTTGAGGCTGCCTGTAAAAAGACAAATCTCAAGATTGTATAATATATACTTTGAACTTTGAGTTATGATTGATATTCCCAAAGTGTCTGTCCAGTGAAACATGGTCTGCTTCATTGCCCAGGATTAGGTCTAGTACAGACTACTCCTTGCAGGGATACTTAGCGCACGAGCAGATCTCCTGGATGCACTTTAAAAACACCACCCATCTAATGTCAATGCATATGATATTAAAGAGGTAAATCAGACCAAATCTTATTTGATAATCATTATTTTCCCTCTTGATTTTAAAATTAAGTATTGTCAGAGTTGAGATGCAGACTAAGAAAAGATTTTGTTTAAACTGTTCAAGAAACAAAGAATTATCCCAAAACTTTCTGATAAATGTTTTTAAAAAATCTTGTATAATTCTTGTAGAATGTCCCAAAATAAAAAGCATTTTCCATTGTCCTCCAAATAGTATGGATTAAATATTCAGGGGGATAAAAGTGATCTTTTCCACTCACAAATGCAACTTTAACATACAATTTGAAAGATGAATTTTATAAAGATCATAATTATAAAAGTAATTATAACACCAATTCTTTACACTTTCACATCAATATCTAGCTGTCTTATTTTAAATGTTCACAACTTTTTGAAGAGTTGCATAGAAGTTATCAACCTTCTGCCAAATATTCAATAAACAGCAGGAACCAATGTAAGAGCATTGTGAAACTCACTATGTACTTTGCTAATAAGTTATAAGAACAGAAAAACAAAATACCTCCTCTTAACAAGAGCTGAATGTGAATTAATGAGGATCCCCATCGTCAACACAAGGATAGATGCAACAGTATCACAAGGATCAGGATCAAGCCTTCTTGCATACCTGATTAATGATGAAACAGACATCTTTAGAGGCCCAAGAGACTGCGGATATTGGAATCTGGATCAAAATAAAATACAATTGCCGAAGGAACTCAGTTGGTCAGGCAGCCACTGTGGCAGGAACTAAACAGTGAACTTTTTGTCCAGATCACTCAACTTGACTGATGAAGGGGCCCACCTGAAATGTTTCTTCAATTCCCTGCCTTACTCTTTGAGTTCTTCCACCAGTTTGTTTTCTGAACAAAAATATTACTCTGAAATAACAAAACTGAAGTCAAACAGATCTGGTGAAAATCAAATTGAGCATCACTGAGCTATTGATGAGATGGAGCTGCTTTAGGAAATATGACCTTGTAGTGACCCAAGGGCTGGGAATTCCTATGTCCTTTCATGATCAAGAACCCATCAAGGTTAGATGATGATCCTTACCATTTCAGATCTAATGTTTCAAATATTCATGTGATATGAAGAAATCATTAATTACATCATTTTAAAATTTAAATTGGAACAGATTTTGAATGTTTCTGAACGTCAGTATGCATTTCAGAACTCTGCACCTCTGCCTAGCTGCCAAAGATGTATTCAGCAATTTTGTGTGTGGTTGCTTGTTCTGATCCACTCATGCAGCTAGGGCTTGGCACTATGGAGTCCTGTCCATTAGGTACAGGATGCTCTCAGTAAACAATTTCATCCTCTGCATCTGAAGTGCACAAGAGACGAGGTGGTAAATGTTGATTCTGAACATACTCAGTGCCATCATGTTTTGTCAGTTCATGATTTACCATTTCACAGGGAAGTTAAAAGTTAATCACACAGCTGTGAACATGGAGTGAGACACAGAATGGAGCAGATAAGGACAGTGAATTTCTCTTCCTGAAGGACATCAATAAACCAATTTTCTTTTTGGCAGTTTCATGGTTAATCATGTACTCTCCACCAGAAAAAAATTCCTGATCATTTAAAAAATGCTATTTATATTTACTAGATTTATCCAGGTGGCTCTAGTCCAGGATTTGGATGACTGGCATCATTCTAAAGGCATCAGCTACTGGTCCATTATCTGGTAATTTCAAGAAAAGCTTTAGCAACACACAAAATGTTGATTGAACTCAGTGAGCCAGGTGGCAGCTATGGAGGGAAATGCATCAACAACACCTAGATTTATCACCTGTATTATGGATGGGGAAGTACCATTTAACATTTTTTTTAATCACTAAACTTCACTGTTAATAAAAAGCAATATTTAATGTCTACAATGATATATTTGCATTCTGAAAAACCTGAATGCAATGCAGGCAAAAATAACCATCTAACTACGTTGCATGGATCCAAGTGATTTGAATGGAATACCTTGTTTAAATGGACTTTAACTCCACTACCTAGCAAAATAGAATAGTATAAAAAAGTCCTGCCAAAGGGTCTCAGCCTGAAACATCAACTGTACTTTTTTCATAGAGGCTGCCTGGCCTGCTGAGTTCCTCCAGCATTTTGTGTGTGTTGCTTGGATTTCCAGTATTTGCAGATTTTCTCTTGTTTGTGGTAGTATAAATTATTGTTCCCACCCCCCACCCCCACAACTGCTTTTTTTTGGCAAGCACATAACTAAAGTAGATATCACATGCAGGATGCTTGTAGCTTTCCTTTCACAATGCAATGCCTTTCTAGAAACTTAGACTATTATTAAATAATTGTACTAATGCACTTTGTTGCTAAATCCAATTCAAATGATAGATTTTAGCTTAATAAAATGAAATGGAAGTGATAAATAACTTCAACAATCAATGACGATTCACCATTCAGTGATGAAAAGCTTTGAGAGGTTGGTGATGGTCAGAATTAACTCCTGCATGAGGACCTGGACCTGTTGCAATTTGCCAACTGCCACAACAGGTCTACAGCGATGCAATCAGCCATGAACTACACAGAAAACAGCAATACCTACATCAGGCTGCTGTTGATTGACTACAGCTCAGCGTTCAACTCCATCATCCCCTCAGTACAAACTTCACAACCTGGGTTGCTGATCTGGACCCTTGACTTCACCAGGGCAGCACTATCAGTGCAGGAGGAAATAACCCCTTTTCCTCACTGACAATCGACAACGGTGCACCTCAAGGTTTACTTTTAGCCCACTGCTCTACTCTCCAAACACTCATTACTGAGTGGCCAGATCTAGCTCAAACGCCATCTATAAATTTCCCAATGACACAACCTTTGCTGGCACAATCTCAGATGGTGACTTGCAGGCGTACAGGAGTGAGATAGAACAGCTGGTTGAGTGGTGTCGCAACATCAGCCTTGTACTCAACGTCAGTAAGTCTGAGAAGTTGATTGTGGACTTCAAAAACAGGAAGTCGAGAAAACACAGTCAATCCTTGTCGACAGATCAGTAGTGGAAAGGTTGAATAGTCTCAAGCTCCTGTGTGTTAACATCTCTGAAGATCTATCCAGGGCCTAAAATATTGATGCAGTTACAAAGGAGGCACATCAGCAGCTATATTTCTTTAAGAGTTTGAGGAGATTTGGAATGTTACCAAAGACTCTAGCAGATTTCTACAGTTGTACAGTGGAGACCATTCTAACTGGTTGCATCATCTTCTGGTACAGAGGGGCCACTACAAAGGATTGAAAAAAGCTGCAGAGGATTGCAAACTCAGTCAGCTCCATTAAGGGCACCAGCCTCCCCAGCATTGAGGACATCTTCAAAAGGTGATGCCTCAAAAAGGTGCCATCCTTCATTAAGGATCCTCGTCACTGAGGACTTGCCCTCTTCTCACTGCTACCATTAAGGAGGAAAGACTACTTCCCCTTCGCCAACAGATTTCTAAATGGACCATGAACCAACCCATAAACACTGCCCTGCTTTTTTGCTCTGTTTGTACTACTTATTTTTTCATATTTTTGTAAAATTGTAATTTATGTTTGTATTTTTATGTATTGTACTGCACTGCTGTCACAGAACAACAAATTTCATGACATATGTCAGTGATGTTAATCCTGATTCTGACCTTCCAAATGGTTATCCTCTTGAAACATGAAAGATTCTTGTCACCCAAACTGCTAGAAAAAAAGATATCTTACCTGAGATTTTTTACCCAATAAATAAATGAAGGTGCGCTAAATAGTATGATCCAGCTCAGCAAATGTAGGATTGTAACATGAATCTTAAGAGTGTCAAGTGCATCATCAACATCTGAAACTGAGAGCAGTTTATGATTATCTAGGTTTTGCTGATCTAGTTCTTCAGCCACTCCAGATTTGTTTTCCTCTTCCTTTGCTGTGGAAATCACTGCAACTCTCTTCACAGTTTCTTGTGGTGCCTGCAAAATAATTTGTTTATTACCAAAATGTTTATTTACAAAATGTTACCAATTTGTTTATTACCACAATATTACACAAGGTAATTTAATAAGAACATTCAACTCAAAACATCATGAGACCATAAAATATTGGAGCAGAATTAGGCCATTTGACCCTTCAAATCTGCTCTGCCATTTCATCATGGCTGATCCAATTTTCTTCCCAGCCCCGATCTCCTGCCTTCTCCCCGTGTACCTCGTGCCCTGACCAATTAAGAATCTATCAATCTCTGCCTTAAATATACATGAAGACATGGCCTCCACAGCTGCCTGTGGCAAAGAATTCTACAGATTCACCACTCTCTGGCTAAAGAAATTCCTGCTCATCTTCATTCCACAAGGACACTCTTCAATTCTCAAGCTGTGCCCTCTGGTCTTAGACTCTCCCCCCATAGGAAACATCCTCTCCAAATCCATTCTAACACAGTATTTCACCATTTGTTAAGTTTCAATTAGATCACCCCCTCATTCTTCTGAACTCGAGTGATTCATCGAACGCTCTTCATGTGACAAGGCATTCAATCTGGGAATCACTTTCGTGAACCAACTTTGAACCCACTCCAGTTTTAGAATGCACTTTCTAAAGTAAAGGACCCAACACTATTCACAACACTCCAAGAATGTCCTCACCGGTACTAAAATCTGAACATTACATCCTTGCTTTTATATTCTAGTCCTCTTGAAATGAATCCGAACATTGCATTTGCCTTCCTCACCACTGACTCAACCTGTAAATTAACCTTTAGGGAATCCTGCACAAGAACTCCCAAGTCCCTTTGTGCCTCAGTTTTTTTGTAGTTTCTCTCCATTTGGAAAACAGTCTACCCCCTTTCATTTCTTCTGCCAAAGTGCATAACCATACACTTTCCAACACTGTACTCCATTTACTATTTCTTTCCCCATTATCCTAAACTGTCTAAGTCCTTGCGTAGCTTCCCTGCTTCCTTGAAACTACCTGCCCTCCACCTATCTTTGTATCATCTGTAAACTTTGCAACAAAGCCATCAATTCTGTCATCCAAATCATTGACATATAATGTAAAAAGAATCAAACCCAAGACAGACCTCCCGTGAAACACCACTAACACCAGCAGCCAGCCAGAAAAGGCTCTCTTTATTCCCACTCTTTGCCTTCTACCAATCAGCCATTGCTTTATCTATGCTAGAATCCTTCCCATCGTACCATGGGCTCATAGCTTGTTGAGCAGCCTCATGTGTGGCACCTTGTCAAAGGCCTTCTGAAAATCCAAGCACACAACATCAACTGATTCTCCTTTGTCTATCCTGTTTCTTACTTCTTCAAAGAACTCCAACAGATTTGTCAGCAAACTTTCCCTTGAAGAAACCATACTGAATGGCCTATTTTATGATGTGCCTCCAACATCTTCCCCACCACTGAGGTCAGACTAATTAGCCTGTAATTTTCTTTCTTCTGCCTCTCTCTCCCTTCTTGAAGAGTGGAGTGACACTTGCAATTTTCCAGTCTCCCAGAACCATTCCAGATTCTAGTGATTCTTTAAAGATCATTACAAATGCCTCCACAATCTCTTCAACTACCTCTTTCAGAAGCCTGGGGTGTACACAATCTGGTCCAGATGACTTATCTACCTTTAGACTTTTCAGTTTCCCAAGAACCCTGGTAATGGTAACTTCACACACTTTATGACCCCTGATACCTGGAATGTGCACCATACTGCTAGTGCCTTCCACAGTAAAGACTGGTGTAGGATACTTGTTCTGTTTATCTGCCAATTTCTTCCCCCAATTACTACCTCTCCAGCATTCTACCTCTCTTAGTAATTCTAAGTCCTTCTGCATCCTGTTTCCTCAACACTACCTGCCCCTCCACCAACCTTTGTATCTGCTGCAAACTTGGCAACAAAGCCATCTATTCCATCATCCTGGGGTCCAATATCCACTTTTTTCCTCTCTATTACACTTTACGTATCTGAAGAAACTTTAGGTATCCTCTTTAATATTATTGGCTAGCTTACTTTCATTTTCCATCTTTACCTTCCTAATTACATTTTTAATTCCCTATACTCCACTATAATACTGATACACCTGACTTTAGCTTCTCCTTCTCAGATTTCAAGGTGAATTCGATCATAATATGATCACTTGCCCTGAAGGGTTCTTATATCTTAAACTCTCCAATCAATTCTGGTTCATTACACAACACCCAATCCAGAATAGCTGATCCCCTCGTGGGCTCGACTACAAGCTGCTCTAAAAAGCCATCTCAAAGGCACTCTAGAAATTCCCCCTCCTGGAATCCTGCACCACACCCTCTGCTTGATGAGAGAACTTCAAGCTGTTAATAGAGGTTTGCCTTAATTTCAGTGAAAACGAAGATTTCAGGGGAACAAATTCCAATACAGAATCAAAATGTTGGCATATTTAAGTTAGTAATGTTGTAGAATTATTACATGGGGTTTTGCAGGACACAATCCACATGTCTGGCGTTCTTTGCGTTCTACTAAGTATGGCTGTTCAATACTAAGCTTCTAAACAAAGAACAGTCTTTCTTTTAATTAAGCTTGATTGGGATGATGAGGACAAAGAATAAATACTTTGAGAAATAATGTTAGAAAGCAATGAATGACTCCTCTAAGAATCTTAGGTCTCTGTAAGACACCTGCTCTACCTAATGGCCATCTAAAATAATTCCACATTTATCTTTTGCAAACTTTTGTCCAATTTTAGAGGGATCTGAGCCAGTTGGAACTAGCTTAGATGGGAATATTGGTAGGTGTGGACCAGTTGAGGAGTAGAATCTGTTTCCCAGCTGTATGACTCAATCAATGGCTTCTCCTTCGAAGTAGCAAGATGCCAAACATTTTTATTTAACATGAACAATATACATATTGTTTTAAGGCTATCATTAGATCTTCCCGAAATGCTGTTAAAATCATGCAGAGTTAACTGAAATCAAAAATCACCCCTTTTCCTCATATTTAATTGCAAGGTGCTTCCAAAGGAGCAACAGGAAAGCAGTGCTAAATTAACCAAAAAGTAAATTTATATTTCAGCTACCAGTCAAAATCCTACGTAATCCTAACTCTGTGGCTTATTTCTATTCTCCTTAAAGGAAAATGCCCTGGGTCAGAAAATCCTACTTCCTAATCATTTCAACAAGATTATGCTAAATGTCCAAAGTATACACTCAGTGGCTAATTTATCAGCTACCTAATAAAGTGGCCACTGAGGGTATGATTGTTGTCTTCTGCTGCTGTAGCTCATCCACTTCACTCAAAGTGTTGTGCGTTCAGTGATGCTCTTCTTTTTTAAAATATTTTAAAAAAAAATTCTACAAACAAACAACAAAATACAGCACATCCACAAAAACCATGACCGTAACAAAATCAAATTAAATACTGAGCATCAAAAGGGAGAATAATATAAAGGCAAAAGTAAACGTACACAGCAGAGGTGCACTGCTCCAAAAAAATCTCAGTCTTCAACCTGTAAGAAAGTCCAATACAGGGCCCCACATCCTTTCAAAGATGTCCCCTCTGTCCTCATTACATAGTCTCAGTCTCTCCAAATGTAAAGTTCTCTCAGCCACAGATCATATGTAGGCAGAGCCCATTTTCCACATTAACAGGATTAACTTCTTAGCAATCACCATCCCAAACAATACAGCCATTTTTTCACACTTATTGGCTGAAGATAGGGAGCTTGTTGCTCCAAGGATGACTATGAGCGAGTCTGGTTCCCACTGCTTCCCAAAAGCCTCACAGAGACAGTGAAAAATACTCAGATGCTCTTCCGCATGCCACTCTTGTAGCATGTGGTTATTTGAGCTACCATTGCCTTCCTATCAGTTTGGCCATTCTCCTCTGACCTCGCTCATTAACAAGGTGATTTGGTTTTTCACACCATTCTCTGTAAACTTTTGAGACTGTTGTGAGTGAAAATCCCAGCTGCCAAGAAACTCAAACCACCCTGTCTGGTATCATAAATCGTTCCATCGTCCAAGCTACCTAGATCACATTTCTTCCCCATTCTGATATTTGGTTAACTGAACCTCTTGACCAATTCGACATGTTTTTATGCATTGAGTTGCTGCCACAAGATTGGCTGATTAGATATTCATATTAACAAGCAGATGCACCTAAAACAGTGGCCACTAGGTATATATATATCAGATGCCTAGAGAAAAATTTAATCTTGTACTTGAAATACACATCATGCAAAATCATATCAGAATGCACTCCTCTGGAAACTGTGTCTTTACTGCTCAAGATACGTTGCAGATCCAGGTGCAACTCCAGTCAGTAAGAAAATAATCAGAAGAACAGTTGTTGCTGGAGATGTAAATAACTAAAAATGCTGGGAGCACGCAACAAGTCAAGCAAAATCACAAGAGGAAGAAGTTAATATTTCAGATTTGAGACCATTCATTAGAACTGTCAACTATGATGAACCAATGAAGGTAGGTTAGTATTGCAGTAACACTGGTATCTGTCTAATGAAAAAAAATTGCTAAAATTCATCTAATGCAAACATATTCTTATTTACCACCCTTCTCTTTATCAGAATCATCTGTAAAATGTTAAGTGTTGTGGTTGGACCAATAGGTGTCATGAACTCATTATCTCAGTTTGGATCCTGCCAAAGCCACCAAGTTCCTGATTTCACTGCAGCATTTGTTGAAAAACAGCTGAATTCCACAGCTGAGGTGACAGTAATCGTTTGACATCACAGCAGCATTCACCATATCTAGCAACAGGCCCTCATGTAAATGAACTGGGACCTAAAGACAACGGAATTGTATCAAGTGAAATGGGAAATGTGATGCTCTGCAGGAGGTATTCAGATCAGTGCCCTTGGCTAAACATCTTCCGCAATTTCCATTCACAATGTTTAAAATGGGGATTTGTCAAATTTCCATGGCATCTCATCACAGACTGATACCAAATGCAGCAAAAAGTGGACAATACTTGGGCATAGGCTGACAAGTGACAAGTAACATGCAGGCCATACAAATATCAGCAATGACCATCTTCAAAAGAATCTAATCAACCTTCGAGATAATCAACAGTAATACCATTATCAAAGCACCCATCAACATCTGAATTCTTGCCAATTAGACATTGGGACAGCCACATAATCACAGTAGTTATAACCCATATAAAATAATAGGGTTGCAGTAAGGGGGGGGGGGGGTTCAACTTCCCAAATATAAACTGGGCCCTTCATAGTGCAAGGAATTTGGAAAGAGCAGAATTTAAGTGTATCTTGGAAAGCTTTTTACATCAATGAGAGGTGAGGTTGTATTGGATCTGGTGTTGGGAAATAAGCCTGGCCAGGTGACTGACCTTTTAGTGGGTGAACAGTGACCACAACTCCTTAACTTTCAGGATAGCTATTAATAAAGACAGATATGGTCCTTGCGGGAGAGTTTTAAATTGGAGTAGGCAAGTAACAAGTGCACAAGACTGGAGCTAAGAGTTAAGTAGAAACACCTTTTTCTGGCAAGTTCACATCAGATTTTGGAGGGTGCACGGAGTACCAGAGAAGTATATTCCTGTTAGAAGGAAGAACGCAGATGGAAAAGATAAGAGAACCTTGGATGTCCAGAGAGGTGATAAATTCAGTCAAGAAGAAAAAGGAAAATCATGTAAAACTTCTGAAGTTAGGATCAAACGAAGCTCATGGGGATAAAGAAGCTACAAAAGAACTAAGGAAGGGAATTAGGAGGGGCCATGAAAAGTCCTTGGCAGGTAGGATTACAGTGAATCCCATGTCATTCTATACATACGTCATGAGCAAGAGGATAACTAGGGAGAGGGTAGGACCATTCAAGGATAAAGGGGGGGGGGGACATTTGCTTGGATATGAAGAATGTGCAAGAGGTACTTAAATAGTACTTACATTCAGTATTTCCCAAGGAAAAGGATATGAAGGACCAGGAGATCAGTGGTGAGTGTATAAATCTGTCAGAGCATTTAGTAATCAAGGAGGAACTGTTAGGCCTTCTAGTGAGCATTAAGTCCCTAGGGCCTGGGATTTACACCAGACTATTGAAGGAGGCTTGAGATAAGATTGCTGGGGCCTTGACCAGTATCTTTGTGTTCTCTCTAGCCACAGGTGAGGTCCTGGAGGACTGGCAAATGGCTAATGTTGTACCTCTGTTAAGGAGGGGTAAAGGGAAAATCCAGGTACTATACACTGGTAAGTCTCACATCAGTTGTAGGGAAGTTGCTGGAGAAAATTCATAGGGTTAAGATGTATGAGCATTTGGAAACCCAAGGCCCAATTAGGGAGAGCCAGAGTGGCTTTGTGCAGGGAAGGTCATGTCTTACCAACTTGACTGAGTTTTTTGACAAGGTGACAAGAGAGACTGATGAGGGTAGGGCAGTAGATGTTGTCTACATGAATTTTAGGAAGGCATTTGACAAAGTCCCTCATGGAAGGCTAATCCAGAAGATTAGCAGCAAATTTTATGTTTGGATACAGAACTCGCTTGTGCATAGAAGACAGAGGGTGGTGGTTCGAGCTGGATGGTTGTAATTAGTGGTGTTCCATAGGGATCTGAGCTGGCACCTCTGCTATTTGTGATGTACATCAATGACTTGGATGAAATGTAGATGGATGGATGGTACCAAGATTGGTGAAACTGTGGATAGTGTAGAAGACTGGCAAAGAATACAGCATGAGATAGATCAGTTGCAGATTTGGGCAGAGAAATGGCTAATGGAGAGAGTGCAGAAGAGGTTTACTAGGATGCGACCTGGTTTAGAGGGCATCATGGGAGGCTGGATAAATTTGTGTTGTTTTCTCTGGAGCAGCAGAGGCTGAGTGGAAATCCTATAGAGGTTTATAAGATTAGGTATGGAGCAGACAGTGACTATCTGTTTTTCAGGGTTGAAATGTCTAACACCAGAGGGTATTCATTGAAAGTGGGGGGGGGGGGGGTAGGTTCAAAAGGGAAGTGAGGGGTAAGTTTTTTTTTTACTCAGAGAGTGATAGATGCCTGAAATGCCTGAAAGAGATGTTTCCATAGGCACATGAATGTAAGGAAGATGGAGGGATATAGACATGTGTAGGTAGGAGGGATTAGTGTTTGGGTATTTTTGATTTGATATCCAGCACAACAGAGTGGACCAAATGGCCTGTTCCTGGGCTGTACTGTTCTTTGTTCCATGGCACATGCTTGGGAACTGCCTTTACGTTCTCCTCAAAGTTACACAACTTTTAAATTTCATTTAGTTCCCTTACCTTTACAACATGAAATCAAAGCTTTTAACGTCCCTTACTAAAAGTACAGGTCATTCCAGGTTACAGTTCAGGTAAAGAAATTCACACTTATAGAATTCACAAATCATGAACAAAAAATTTGACGTACGGAATAAAAATCATCTCTTAGGGATTTTATGTGAAGAAGGGAAACCCAGAGCACATGAAGAGAACTGAATTAGTTTACTAACAATTAGAGGCTGCAAAGTCACACAAAGGGTAGTCACTTAAAGCATTTACTTTGGAAACTGACAAATCAATTTCTTTGATACTTGTGCAACAAAACTTCAACAATCAATGTAGCATCGATTTTTAATTAGTTAAAACAGCAACATTCTTTTGTCTACCTACAACACGTCAGAATGCTCTTGACTACAGGCTGCATGCTTATGTGGTCACTACTGTTGAAGTAGAAGCTTTCTGTAGGAACACATCTCCACTTATAGCATGGGATTCAAAGGGAATAAAGTGTCTGCTACAGAGAATTGAGTTGCCAGTGTCTTTCTTGGAATGCAAACCCCTCCCCTGCTCACCCCATAATGTAGGGATCACTTGAACATTAAACAACAGATAGCAGTTATTCAAGACAACTTCCCATTGCCTTCTCTAAAGCATTTAAGGGTGAACATTAAAAATAAATTATCTTGCTGCTGATGCCAACATTTAATGGAAAGTTCAAAGAAAATTTTGTTTTGTTTCATTCCAGAGTTAGATTGGACAAAAAAAGACAAAAAACTAAAAGTATTTTTATAATAATCAGAATTCAGGATCACACTATTCATTAAATTTTATAAATTGAATTTTAGAATGACTATCAGAGAGATGAAAATTATCTGTATTATTAAATGGATTCAATAGACTAAATCAATACCAACTAAAGTTTTCACAGACGTAGTGAATGAGTAAATTGCCTGATGCTTTTTCTAGTAATTTTTTAACAGCATATTGCATGATAAGGTGATAACAAGTCTTGAAAATTCAATTTTACAGTTGTATGGTCTTCACTTCCTAAAAGGACAATCAGTTTTCAAGATTTATTCATTCTGGTTTATAGTTCGAATATCTAAGAACTTATTAATCTGTTAGCTGAATAGCATGCCTCACTGCCACAGCCTCCAGTGGAGCAGCAGAATGGGGGTTTTGTACACATCAGGCAGCAGATCTTGTAGCTCTACCAGAGATTATTCTGATGGCCTTTTGCCAACTCACTGTGGTCAGAGACATTTAAAAACAGTTCAAAGGGAGTAAAATAATTAAAAATGAAAAGTAAATAGAAAAGTTGACCATAAGATTGACTTTATGCCCTATAAATCAATTCAAATCTTTAGGAAGAATTTTTATTTTCAATCAAAATTGGAGATAGCCCATTGAACTGAATGGTGCTGTGTTTACATATGCCAGCCTTAGAGTGAAGTGCATGCGTTCCTCCAGCTCAGGAGACCTGTGGTGCTACCCCAGACTCAGTGCTCTCAACTGAAGACAGATACATTCCTGACGTGTGCTGCTGTGCACATCATGGATATCAACAAAGAGCACCGAGGTGGAAATTGGGATTAACAAAGAGTATCAGTTAAGCAGTGACATAAGTGACTTAAAATGTAACTATGGCATCCTCCATTGATAGAATTCTTATATATATTCCAGGCCAACACCTATTCCTTTAATTTATAAGTGCGTAGTCCAAGAAATAGCCCAGAGCAACATGTCATTCCAACACAAAGGTAAAGTGGAATGATGAAGCCTTGCCAAAACCCATCTTGTTAAAATCTTACATGGGGAAAGTATGATTTTTTAATTACATTATTCTTTCATCATTAATATTAATTGTCTGCAGGCACAAATTGTACATCCTACAGTTATAATGGAATAGTTCTTGCAAATTTCAAATGCTTTCAAAATTCTAAAACAAAGCAATAAAGTACAGTTTAACAAAAGGTACACTAATTTATTCCAACTAATTGCAAGCTCTTATATATGGAGTCAATGACTATTTCATAAGGTTTTTGTCAATGAGGTAACTTCACACACAGACTGTAAAATACTAGAAAAAGCATCATGCAACCCATCACCAGCAGCACAGAAAGAGCAAGAAGCAGGTGACAAGATGTTTCTTTTTGTCCAGGGCGCAGTGGAATCATCCTGTAAGAGAGCAGTGCCTAGAGCAGGGGTGGGCAAACTTTTTGACTTGAGGGCCACAAAGGGTTTTAAAATTTGACAGGGGGGCTGGACCAGGAGCAGATGGATGAAGTGTTTTGGTAATACACCTCATAAGAGAAAATAAAATATCACGGGATATGTAGAAAACATGTGCTTTAATTTCAATTGAAAATGAACAAATGCATTACAACAAAATATCTGTCTTTGAAGTCCCATGGTATTTAGCTATTTATTGAAATGACTTTTAAAACACTGAAAATTAAATGAATAAAATACAGCTTTTTAAAATAGTAACAGTTATTATTTTAAAGCACTGAAAATTCTGTTATCCTTCCAGATATTATCATCATCACTCTCCTCCTGACTGTCTTTATTTCAAAAACGGTAGGAGATGCAGGTCTACTTGTCCTGCTCCTTCTTATTCAATTGTCCCCTGTGCCAAAACTCAACAACGACCCGCAGAATGACAAAGCAGGGAGAGCGCGCCGGTATGCGGAGCTCTGTGCTCGCAAATCCCCGCAGGCGATCTCTCTTAGCCGGAACGCTGGCTAATTGTGAGCCGGTTCGGATGTGCCAGGAAATGGGTCGCCACAAGGTCACAAAGTAAAGCGCAAATGTGGAGTAATACGCTGCACCTCAACAAAGGTCAATGTATATAGAGTGCGTCATCTATTGGGAAGACGCCAGAATTGCGGGGAAAAAATGTTAACAAGGTTTATTAATATAATTTCATCAAGTTCTGCGGGCCGGATTAAAAAGCTTAACGGGCCGCATATGGCCCGCGGGCCGTAGTTTGCCCATGCCTGGCCTAGAGCTACTCACAGCTTAAGTACTACAAATAAAGAGGGGGAAAAAACACAGCCTTACCAAATTAAGAATACCTTTCATTGTTTGCACTGTAGCTTGCAGGCGGAGGACCTGAGGAAGAAAAAAAGAAGTACATTAATTAAATATTCAATTATAACAATTCAGTTATTATCCACTAATTTTTGACACTCTAAAATACTTCCATTTAGAATATCTACAAAAGTATTGGGAATTGTTATTTATGTAGTCTTATTTCAAAGACTGCAAAATATTTATCAGATAAATTATTTATCTATTATCAATTATTTTACAGTATTTTTCAGAATGTAATAACTATCCTATTTATGTTGATTGCTGTGTCAGTGCTGGCTCATGAACAGTTAAGAAATGTAGGGTTATCTCTTCCAAAAATTAGCTGTATTAGCACTTGAAAAGCCACAGTCTACATGGCAATAGACTAGGAAAAGTAAGATAAACATTTTTGACCCGAAATAACTCCTTACTTTATATAATTCTAAAACTGAAAGGAATGTAATCTACATATTTGATCATGGTGGATGTTTCTTGACAGATTCTCTCAAGCACTTTCAGCAATGACACTGGCGATACAAAAGATTATATGTGCTGCAGGAACCCATATAAAGGCAGGAATTTTTATTTAAAAAATGCATTTCGCTCAAAGCCCCTAAAATGCCTCACATTCCTGAAGGCAGCAAAGATCAGGATACTTGGAAAGGGACTGAAAGATATAATGAATACCCACTTTGTCAAGTAGTTAAAGGTTATCTAGAGAAAAAGACCAATTATTAGGCTGTAAGAAGACTATTTAAGCATAATATTAAAAAAATCAAAGCTAAGTCAGAAGGACTGCACTTCATTGAATGAAAATTAGCAGGAGAAAGGCAATGTTAAAGTAAACAAATGAAAACCAGAAATATCATTTTTGATGATATGTTAAGTGAGTACTTCCTCCAAAAAAATGTAACTCATATGTAATAATAAAATAGGACAAAAAGTTGCACAGAAAGGAAGAAAATATAAAAGATAGGCTAAGATTGGTGAAAATAAACAAGTTCCCAGCAAGTGATGGCGCACTGCTTTTACAGGCAGTGATAACTGAGCTGTGAAACAAGCAGCGATCTCAAGGGAGATGACAAGCACTGGGATTAATGTTAACAGACGGGAAGCAGAGCAAAACGGTTGAAAAGGAGGGATGGAGGAATATTACAGAGCAACCAGAACATGAGAAACAGGTTATCATGTTTACGTTTAAAATGGCTAACAAAACAGCAGGGCTAACAAATGCAGACCTATCAGTCTGTGCTAAATAACATAACCAATTAGGAGTAAACTTTAGGATTATCTGTACATTCATTAGTTACAAACTGCAGTCAAATATGTATCTTCCCCTATGCAGCCTGATCTATGGTGTATTTCTCAGCATTTTCTTTTTATTTCATACCCTTAACTTCAATCCTGTTTGTCTAGATTCCATCTTAGAGGATAATAATCAAGTGCATTTTGGCAGCATGATAGTGAACCTAGACCTTCAAACCATACAACAATGTTCCACATAAAAGAACTAGCATTCAACCTGAAAGCAATATTCAGGATATATTTTGGAAATTTATATTAGAAAAAATTGTTTCCAATTACAATTACAGTGCCTATATAAAGAATCCACCCCAACCCCCTTGGCAATTTTCATATTCTTAATTTACTTAAGAAGGTCAGAAAGCATAAGCCAGTTAATTACAGGCCAGTGTGCCTTGTGTCAGTGGTAGCAAAATTATTGGAGAAGATCCTAAGGGACCTTTTGAACATTTGGCAAGGCAGAAGAGGATCAAGGATAGTCAACGTGACTTTGTGCAAGGGGAATTCTGCCTTCCTAATTTGATTGAGCTTTTTTGCAAGGTAACTAAGAAGGCCAATAAAGACAAGGCAGCAGTTGTGTATATGGACATTAGTAAGGCATTTCACCAAGTCCAAAACAAATAGGCTAGTCCAAAAGATTAAGGCACACGCTGCCAAAATGCATCTCAGAAACTACTAATCTCCTGGGATTTTCACGCACAACAGTCTTGAGACTTTACAAAAATGGTGCAAAAAAAACAACACCCTGTGGGCAAAAACACCTTATTAATGAGAGAGCAAACACGAGGATATCTGCAGTTGCTGGAAATTCAAACAACAACACACACAAAATGCTGGTGGAACACAGCAGGCCAGGCAGCATCTACAGGGAGAAGCGCTGTCGATGTTCAGGTTGTTATTAATGAGAGAGGCAAGAGGAGGACAGCCAGTTTGGTTCAAGCTGACAGAAAGGCGACAGTAACTCAAAAAACCACATGTTACAACAGTGGTGTGCAGAAGAGCATCTCTGAACATAAAACCTTGAAGTGCATGGGCTACAGCAACAGAAGACCACCAATGTATACTCAGTAGCCACTTTATTAGGTACCGGAGGTGTCTAATGAAGTTGCCACTGAGTGTAAATAGGCAGGGTGTGGCAAGGTAAGAAACTAATACAACTAAATGTGAGTAATGTAGATGGGCAGAAGAGGACAGCATGGACATGGTAGGGTGAAGGGTCCTTTTGATGCTAGCAACTCTGACTCTACTGCACAACAAGATGATATCCTGTAGATCTGACAAATGCTGTTGAAATAGCTAAGAGTGAACGTAGCCAAGAACTTTGTTTCTTAGCATGACACAACATATCCACCCACTGGGGAGCACCAATCAAGAAAGATAACTAAAAGCCAAGCTACAGAACCAAAATACAGGTGTGTCCCCCTTTACAAAGGTATAGCGCTCCTATGAAACCTTTCTTAAGGCGAAATGGCGTAAAGCGAAGAACCATTCATTTATATGGGAAAAATTTTCATAAAAGCGAAAATCCCCCTTGTATTGTGAAAACAGGTGACTAATGTAGGGCTTTTGTAAAAGCGAAGTGGCGTAAACTGAACATTCATAAAGCGGGGACGCCTGTAGTAGAATACTCGTCAATCTACCTGGTGCCTTTGTTGGGCATTATCAGAAGGACTGTCTCGTTCTGAGCAGTCTGACAAAATAATTAACTGCAGGGATAGGTAAATCAGGCATATTACTTTTAATTAAATTCAAAGGGTTGAGATGTTCATTCTTTTAAAATGTAAATTTTGAAAATTACTTCAAGGACAATCATACCGAATGGCAAATAAAATAATGAATACTTCATGGCTACTTGAATGGAATGGAATGGGCAGCATGGCAGTGTGGTCTTTACTGCACCAGTGACCTGGGTTCATTTCCCGTCACTGTCTGTAAGGAGTTTGTATATTCTCCTGGTGACTGAGTGGGTTTCCTTGGGGTGCTCCAGTTTCCTTCCACAGTCCAAGGGCTGGTTGATTAATTGGTCATTGTAAATTGTCCCGTGATTAGACTAGGGTTAAACTGAGGGCTGATGGGTGGCACGGCTTGAAGGGCCAAAAGGCCTGTTCCACGCTGTATCTCAATAAATAACATTTTTAAAAATTAAATTGAACTCAATAGCCTGGATCATCTTTACTTGTTATGTGGCCAACTGGTCAAAACAGATACAAAACATTTATTCAGATGATGACTTAACCCATTAATGGTTACTAGTTTAAATGTGTTGGCACATAGCCAAGTGGTTAAGGCATTTGTCTAGTGATCTGAAGGTCATTAGTTCGAGCCTTGGCTGAGGCTGTGTGTGTGTCTTTGAACAAGGCACTTAACCACACATTGCTTTGCAACAACACCGGTGCCAAGCTGTATGGGTCCTAATGCCCTTCCTTTGGATAACATCGGCAGAGGCTTGCAGCTTGGGCAACTGCCGGTCTTCCATAAAAAAAATCTTGCTCAGGCTTGTGCCCTGGAAACGTACTAAGGCGCAAATCCATGGTCTATCCAGACTAACGGAGGCCTACACACTACACACACTAGTTTAATTAAGAGATAATAACTCATCTTAAAATGTGGCAATTATGGCTACATCGGAGTTTTATACCTCAAGAAAATTCTGGGACAAATAGTAATTTTAATTTTGAAAGGAAGAGACAGAAAGCAAATATAAGGATTCATAAAGATGGTATACATTGTAGTTCTTAGTTGGAAAAGTTTCATATTGACCTTTGCACTCAGAATAAGCAATACATTCCAAGGTGAACATAAGAAAAACTGATGGATTTCTGTCTGAATGAGCCAAGACAAGATGAACTGTCTTTTGTCTACTTCTATGTTCTTGTGACATAGAATCTTAAAGAGCATCAAGTGCAGCTCAGTCAATATTAACCATTGAAGAGGAACATAAACCTGGAGTCTTCAGGCCTGAGACACAGAAGTACCAACTGAGCCATGGGGGTGTGGGAGGGGGGATCAAATCCGAACAATTCTGTGCATGCTTCAAACAGGAGGGAACGGGTATGTCATCCCCCACTCTGACAGTCTCCAGTGAACCTGAATCTGCTGTCACCATCATGGATGTAAATTAGTCTTCTGGATGGTGAACCTGTGAAAAGCATTAGGACCAGATGTTGTTCCTGGCCACATCCTTAGATCCTGTACAGATCTGCTGGCAGGGTTATTTGGAGGTAAGTTTAACCTCTCTCTGGTTCAGGGTTAATGACTACTGTCTGCTGACTTGAATATCTACCAATATGAAGTACTTTAAGAGGCTGGTCATGACACCAGCTTTCCAGAAAACTTCAACCCACTTAAATTTGCCTACCACCGAAACAGGACTACATCAGATTTCATCTCCTTACCCCTACACTCTATGGAAATATCCTGATCGGGAAGTTAGAACTCAAACATTCATCTGCACAAAAGAACCAAATAAAGAGGAGATGCCAAGCGAAGAGAGGCTAGGCAGAGGAAGAGGGATCAGCCACTACTTCAGTAAGTGAACCATGCTAAGTACGTTGAAAAAAAAATTCTTTCCTCCCCATTATTTTGAAGATATTCCAATACTTACCACAATCGTTTTACTTCCAGCATTTTAAATTAAGTGGAAAGAGAAACAATTTCAGGCCCAGGACCCTTTACCAGAGTGGAAAAGAAAGAAATGTAATCTTAAGTGGCAGAGAATGTGTAGGAGGGCTGTGGTTGGAACAATGGGAATTTCTCTGATAGGCAAGACTGGATCACCTAATGTGACAGAAAATTCATAAAAAAAGTAAGAACTAAGCCAAAACTATGGTAGCTAAAAATGGCCAGAAGGCATACAAACAGAAGAGAGGAAGACATTTAAAGTTTGAGTAGTTGATATGGAGTTTAGAAGACTGCAACTTGTCCAAATAAAAGATGCAACAATGTCCTTTGGCCACATTCTGAGAGTATAGGAGGCACGTGTGCAAAGTGAGAGTGGGATGGTGAGTTGAAGTGATAGGCAACCACAAATTCGGGGTACTCCAGGCTGAACGCAGTTGCTCTCTAAAGCAATCATTCAATCGGTGTCTGATTTTTTTCAGAGCACAGGGGGCTACAATGTGAATACTGATTGCTGTTCATTTGACAAGATGAAATGCAATGAAATGCTGCTTCACTTGGAAAGTCTATTAGAGCCCCTGTATAATGAGAAAGGGAGGGTGAAAGAACAGGGGCTCTGCTGCAATTGCATATAAAAATGCCATTTGACAGGAATTGATAGGCAGGGACAGAAGAGTGGACCAGGCAAATATGAGAGTGTAACATTTCGGAAATGCTGAAATGGAAGAGGTGGAGAATTTATGTTTGGTGCTACGATCTTGTTGGAGCAGACCTGGAACATTAACAGTTAATTTTTCCACAAATGCTCTCTAACTTGCCGAAAGCCTCTAGTGTTTTCAGTTTTTTTAAAATTTCAGATTCCCAGCACCTGCAGTTTCCTCAATTTTAACAAAATTAAGTGTCTCTTTTAACAAATAAACTGAAGCAATTCAATATATTTGGTCAATAATGTACTGAATTTTGGTTTCAAAAGTAAATCCTTCTCACTAAATAAATGTTTAAAAAGAAAGTTAATTGACCTGTTTTCATTGTAAAGTTAGTTTTAAAACATTGTATAATTTGTGACTGATTGAACAAGACTAATTAATAAATAACTATTACCTTTAAGAGATAGAGAAGATAACCAAATATGAGAGCAAGAGCACCACAGGTTGTCCAGACGATAAAAAGTAGGAAAATCGTAAAACAGGAACTTCGAAGACTTATTAGCTCAGAATCTTTTTTAACAATTGATGGCCTGTAAGAATGGGAACAATGAAATACATTTGAGTATTTTCCAACATCACAACAGTTGTTTCAAGAGCAGATCTTGTCATTAGCTCCACCCTGTCCCTCTGGCTATTTTAGTCAATCCTGTTACATACAGCAGATTACTAAAATAAATACAAAATTATTTAATTCTGTAATAGCAGAAATTTTCAGAATTGTTCAATGAAACCAGCAAACCTTTCACCTTGATCTAAGTTTCACAGTTTCAGTGGAGTCTTCAGTTTTAGTGTCATATTAATCACCTTTGCCCAAAGCAGTCTAATTATAAGACTATAATACACAGAAACAGAATTAGGCCATTTGGCCCATCATGTTGCTCCGAACATTTCTCTAAAAACAGAAATGGCATTTCAAAGGTTCTGGCTATTAAACACTGGACAGATATACTTAGAGTCAGAATGCACAACCGCTTCTCAACATAGGTGCCCGGCAGAGCTGTGCTGAGCCATTACCGTACACTCTGCTCACACAAACACTCAAGTAATCACATTGTCAAGCTTGCCGATGACAAGACACCGGTGGATCTAATCACCAACAAAAATGAGAAGACTGAGAGAGAGGTGGAAGAGCTTGAGGCCAGACGCCAGGCAAATAACTTGTTCAATGTCAACAAGGCAAAGGAGAGGGTTATCGACTTCAGGAGAAATCACACGCCTCTTCACAACAGTGGCACAGCAATGGAAACTGAGCAGTTTCAATTATTTCATTCTCCTTTATGCTTGTGTTCTGGAAATGGCATTAAACAATTTTGATTCAGCACAAGGATTCAATAAAGATGACGAACTGCTATTGAAGAATCTGTGGATTGACCCATACCATCCTAATGTAGGACCTTATGAACAATAAAATAATGTGAAGCATGTGAAAATGTGAAGCAGAAATGGGCCATTCAGTCCATCAAGTCTACTCCATCATTCAGTCATGGCTCTTATTTCTGAAGCCTATTCTTCCACCTACCAATTCAGAACCTAAATACACCCAATACCTTGATCTCTGCAGTCTTCTAGGGCAATGATCTCCACAGATTCATCACCCTCTGGCTTAAGAAATCCTTTATTATCTCAGTTTTAAAGGGGCTTCCCTTTATTATGAGCTGTGCCCCTAGATCCTACACTTTCTTACTAATAGCTAAAAGAAATTGCTCTTCCTTTCTGTTCTAAAGGAACATCCTTGCATTTTGGAACTGTGCCCTTTGACCATAGACTCCTCCACCACAGGAAACATCCTCTTCATGCCCACACTATCAAGGTCTTTTAGTATCCCATAGGTTTCCATGATATCCCCCCTCATTCTTCTGAGTTGTGGCCCAGAAACTTCAAACACTCCTCATATATGAAGCCTGGGATGAGTCTTGTGAACCTCTGCTGAACCAGGACCAGAGCATAGGTATGGAGCCCCAAACTCGCTCACAATATTCCAAATACATTCCGACCAACACCTTATAAAGCCTCAGCAGTACATCCTTGTTTTTAGCTTGTTTACTCAGTGATACACAGCGATGTAAGCCCATCTGGTCCTTTGAGCCAAGCCATCCCAGCAATTACACAACCCCGCAACTCCGATTAATCCTAACCTAATCATGGGACAATTTATAATGGACGGTGGGAGAAGACCATAACACCCAGGGAAAACCCACACATTCTACGGAGAGGACATACATAGACTCCTTGCAGAACAGCATGGGAATTGAACTCCGAACTATGGAACGCCCTGAGCTGTATTAGCTTCGAACTTAACGTTAAGCTACCATGGTACCTAGTTTCTACTCTAGTCCTCTCAAACTGAATGCCTTCTTTACTACCAACTCAAAGTATATTTATTACCAAATTATGCATACATTACCATATACTGCCTTGATATTCAACCTGCAAGTTAATCTTGACAGAATTCTGAACAAGAAGTCCCAAATCCCCTTGCAACTCTGATTTCCGAATTTTCTCCTCATTTAGAAAACAGTTTACACTTTTACTCTTCCAATCAAAGTGCATAACCGCACACTTTCAAACACAGTTTTTCTTTCTGCCACTTTGTCGCCCATTCTCCCAACCTGCCCAAATCCTTCTGTAGATTTTTTTGCCTCCAATGGCCTTTCTTGGTAATGACTCTCTTGTAATGATTCCACATATCTTGGTAATGTCTGCAAACCTGGACACAATGCCAACAGTTCCTTCATTCAGATAATTAACATATAAAGTGAAAAGTGCAGTTTCAGCACTGACCCATGTTGATTTCCAGGAGTTATCAGCAGCCATCCTGAACAGGACCCCTTCACTCCCACTCTGTCTCTGCCAGCCATCTCATCCTCTATAAATACTTGTGCGCAACTCTAATACCATGATCTCAAATTTTGTTTAGCCTTTTGAAAATCAAAGTAAATGACACTCACCAATTCGTCTCTACCTAGCCTGCTTGTGATCCTCCTCAAAGAACTTCAACTGATTAGTCAAACAAGATCTTCCCTTAACAAAACCACACTTACTTCATCCTATTTTATCACATAGTCTTAAGTCCAGTACTCTGAAATTTCATCCTTAATAGACTTTAAAATCTTACCTACCACCAAAATCAGGCTGACTACCTCTCTCTTGCCTTTACATAGCATAAAAAGACATTTTTAATCTTTAATATTATGAAATAGTTTGCCTTGTATTTCGTTTTCTCCTTTCTTATAGGATTTCTTCACTGCTAGGATTTCCTTCTGATCAACGCTGGTTACACACACACACACACACACACACATGATTTCCATTACATTATGGTTACAGCCTCCTAAGGGTTCCTTTACCTTTAGCTCCCTGATCAATTCCGCCTCATCACACAACACTAGATCCAGAATTACCTGCTCCCTGGTGGGCTCTAAAAAGTTATCTCATAGACATTACACAAATTCCTTTCCTTGTAGCCCACTACCAACCTTATTTTCCCAGTGTACCTACATATTGAATAATAAATAATATAATAAAGTATTTCAATTAATGTAATTAAAATGTTCTGGAGTTTTACATAAGGCACCTGACCAGCTGCTAATATAAATGCAACAGAACTCTTCAAAACATCTGAAAACATTTGATTTGTCATCAAAAGACTCTAGCAAATTTCTACAGACATATCATGGAGAGAATTCTGACTGATTGCATTATCAGTTGGTATGGAAGTTCCAATGCACAAGATTGAAAAAAGTTGTAGAGTTTAGATTCAGCCAGTTCCATCATGGGTACAGGCCTCCCCACCATTGAAGACATCTTCAAAAGGCGACACCTCAAAAAGACAGTATCCATTGTTAAGGACCCTCACCATCCAGAATATACCCTTTTCTCATTATTACCATCAGGGAAGAGATACAGCAGCTTGAAAACCATACTCAATAATTTAGTAACCGCTTCTTCTCTGCCATCAGATTTTTGAATGGTCCATGAAGACTACTTCACTATTGTGCTCTCTTTTACACTATTATCGATTTTGTCAATATTTCTTATTGTAACTTATAGTTATTACTTCATGTGTTGCACTGTACGGCTGCCAAAAAAGAACAAATTTCATAACCTATGTCAGTTTTAATGCTACTACCTGAACATTACTTTCCACTGAAGTATGACGAAGTATCTACCCTAACAACTACATGCATCAGTCCTAAAAGAAATGACAGCATAATTCAGAATAATTGCGACGGTATCATAGCGGTTAGCGCTACAGTACTTTAGTTTGGAGTTTGGAGTTCAATTCCGATGTCACCTGCAAGGAATCTCTACATTCTCCCCATGGAATGTGTGGGTTTTCTCCGGGTACTCCAGTTTCCTCTCAAAGTCCAAAGATGTACTGGTTAGTAGGTTCACTGGTCATTATGAATTGTCCTGTGATTAGGTCAGTGTTAATCAGTTGGGGGTGGGGTGTGTGGGGTGGCAAAGATTGCAGAGTTACACAGCTCAAAGGGCCGAAGGGCCTATCCCACACCGTATCTCTAAATGAATAAATAATAAACAGAAAAGAAAACAAATATCTGCTATGGGCAAAGCAAAAGCTCAAGTCCTTTTGTTTATACACAGATAGTGAAAAAGCCAAGCACGACTTACTGAGTCATCAAATCGATGGCCAGTACCTTATTCCATGTGATTCTTTGTTATTGCAGCAAACTGAGATCAACTAATTCACAAATGATTTAGAACACTCTCACCTTTAAGCTGAAAACAACAGTTTTGACCCAGATGATTTCTCATAGCTTTATTACAAAAATAAAACTTTGATTCTCTTTTCCCTTTCATAGCTCTCTTGGTTTCTCCTTCATTTGTTTTCTGTACTTTTGTCATGCATTTTCTCTCATTACCTTTCTTGCTTCTATTGATGCTTACTCATTCCTTTACTTTGTAATTCTCCTCTATGATCTACATGCAGTACATTGTGCTAACTGCATATTTCTCCTGCCTGTTTCCAATTCATTAAGTGAATGGCAAACAGAAACAGCCAAGGGCAGCTACTTTTAAACAATTCATTATTAATTACAGTACCAGGTGAAATGAAATAATGCTACATGAGGAGAAGTCAATTTTATGCTACAGCTTGGTTGTGGTGACAGCTAAAGTGATAGAACCTTGTCTCTTATAAAGCCCTTTTCTTATGTTTACTGAAGCCCAACTCAATTTGTTGACAACTAAAGTACTTCAACTAAGACTTCAGATCTGTAACAACAGATATTACAAAGGAATCTCAGTAATTAGTTTACTGAAAGCTAATCATCTGATTTTCAATATTCTCAAGATACACATAAATATAAGCAAAACGTTTCCTGTTTTTGTGATCTCTCATCTGCACTTCGAAGTGCAGATGAGGCCTCAATGTAACCCCTCATCAGTAGGACACGTACTTCGAAAGTGGATTACTTCCTCTGTACAAGGGCTCTTCAGATTACAGTGTATGTTGGCATTTCTAGCATGGAATTTAAATCCTATACATTCTAACACAAGAGGTGAGAATGCTATCCTTTAAGGCAAAATGGACAGTGAAGTATCAAAGAGGATTTCCACAATCATACACACCACTCCATTACAAGAGCAGGTTCTAACATTGAAGCTTCTCAGCAGTGCACAAAGATTCACACTAAACACAATAGGACCATAGCTAAGCGACAAATACAAAAAGTTGGAAGAACTCAGCAGGCCAGGCCGCATCTATGGAAAAAAGTACAGTCAATGTTTCAGGATAAGACTCTTTGGCAGGACTGGAGAAAAAACGATGAGAAATAGATTTAAAATGTGGGGGAAAGAAGGGAGAAATACAAGGTGATAAGTGAAAATAGCTGGGGAGGGGTGAAGTAAAGAGCTGGGAAGTTAATTGGTGAAGCAGATACAGGGCTAGGGAAGCGGCAGTCCAACAGGAGAGAACAGAAGGCCATGGAAGAAAGAAAAGGGGAGAGGAACACCAGAGGGAGGTGATGGGCAAGAAGATAAGGTAAAAGAGGGAAAAGGGGATGGGGACTGGTGAAGGGAGGGCAATGGGGGGAGGGGGGAATTAATGGAAGTTCAAGAAATCAGTGTTCATTCCATCAGGTTGGAGGCTACCCAGATGGAAAATACATAAGGTGTAGTTCGTCCAATTTGAGAGTGGCCTCATTGCAACAGCAGCAGAAAAGGCCATGGTTTGACATATTGGAATGGGAAATGGAATTAAAATGGGTGGCCACTGGGAGATCCCACTTCTTCTGGCAGATGCAGCATAGGTGCTGTAGCTGTAACATGATCAAACATCATAGTCTAAGTCAAAGAAGAACTGCTTTCCTGGAACGTGATGGCAAGTTTTAATTTCATCCTCCATATCAGAAATATGCCTAATGATACGTTTAAATAGCCTTGAAGATTTATAAAATGAGACTACAAAACTGCAAATTATTGCAAATGTTTCTCTTGCCATCACTCAGTTAATAAAAGCTTACCTGTGAAAGACTGACCACAAGAAGGAGAGCTGCTTTAGTAATAAACCAAAGAAGATGCCATTCCAGTAGGCAATTGCTGTCCCAAACAAGAAAAGAAGAATAGAAATTGCTAGGTTGTCGATTCCTTGTTCATTTAAAATAAGGAGATCAATTTTAGGCAACATAAGAATTGACCATACATTCCTAAACCAGTCATATCTGCAAAACAAAAATATATCCCAAGCTCAGAAACAGCAGCAAAACAAGCAGCTGAACAAACTTAAATTTCTTTTAATTCAAGAATGCTTACCCCAAAAGGAACGCAGCAAGATTGGGAAATGGAATAACTTTGTATGGTTTTGCTGCAGCATTTAAAGCAATGCTGAAATCCAAACAGTGATCTATAGACAGAACAGGATCATGTTAAAGGAGCTCCTGATTGATTTCCAATTGCACTTTACATATTCTGAGTGAGGCATATTCTTTTGTACATGGCATCATAGCATATAGTTATTGATCTACGAATCCAGAGGCACAAATTTAAACATACTGAGGGAACTTAAGCATGAACAAGAAAGCTATCGACTTTTACAGTACTTAAAGTCTACTAGATTATTCCAAAAATCAATCTGGCTCACTAATGCCATTCAATAAAAGAGAATTTGTCTTCCTTGTTAGTCCAGCTTAATTGTTACTATAAATCTGAAAGAATGGGTTCATCCCCAGCAGCTGTGTAACAGACTCTGATCTATGGGCTGTTCCTGGAGACACACACTGGGACAGACATCAAAAGCTGCTTGAAGGTCATCAACTGAAAAGAACAAACAAGCTATGGCCCTTTGGTCTGGCTGAAACTTGTTGCTCTTGCAGTGCGGTGAAATGCTTGAAAGGGTCAGTTCAGACTGCACGAGTATGATTTGAGGGATGCACTGAGGTTGCATGCAACCAAGGCTAAGGTGAGAAAGGGAAGGACCATGGTACAGGCTTCGCCTATCACTGCACATGGAGGTGTCAAGTTGGGTGGAGGAAACCCTGAGTGATGAAAGAGTGTATCACCTGAAGGGGCTGTGCAAGAGGGAACAGTACTGTTTGCTTATCCCGTTTTACCTTTAAAGTTTACACTACTGAATGTAATGTTTACTATGAATGTAAACATTTTTTGCCCTTTCTTCCTTTGTGCGTATATCATGAATAGTTTTTTCTCTTTTTAAAAAATTGAATCCAGAGCAATGTGGATTACCCTCATAAGGGCATCAAGGTTTGGCAAAATATACTGGTACTGCCATGAACCGTCACATCCAACATATGAAAGCCACTACACAGCAAACAATGTGGTATTAATTTTGGATATCTTCCCACAATGAAAAATCAATACTTTAAAAATCAACTTGTAATTTCATACTGGAGCATAATTAATTTTTCCACTCTATCTTTGCTTTCATTTTGACATTCAGTGTTTATTTCTTTATCCTACGCTGTTCTTTAGAAATTACTAATGTGATCGCCCACTAGGAGGCAGTAGTTAGTTAAAATACAATCTACACATTTTCCATCATGGGCTCAGTATCCTTGACTTCCCAAGGTTGTACTGAAGTAATAACAAAAGCAACCCACTCTAGAAGCCTCAAAATGCTAACTGAGGAGAATTTAGTATATGCCTAACTACACAGCTTGGACTGCAGATTTCCAGCATCTTGGTTTCATGAGACTTCATAAATATGTTCACTTTTCTTTCAAAGTCTATCTACTACCTTTTAAAGGGCAATCATGGAGAACAGTGTAATATCTCAAGACTACGGAACAAATTTTCCACCTTTTCCCCTCATTTGTCTGAAACCACTCCAAGAAATTCAATTTACAGAGATTTTTTGTTTATATTCCAGCTTTCAAACTATAATAATATTTCTATTTCTCGTTGTCTATAATATTACTATTACTCTGCTTCTCACTACACAAATGCTGCTTAACTCATCAAGCAGTTCCAGGATTTCCAGGTTTTGTTGCCCATTTTTGTTCTCTTCCAAGCCCCTGTTCCTATTCTATGATACCCTCATGTTCAGGGTCAGCCACTAATATCATTTTACATGATGGCAAAATATGCAAACTGTTACCAGGCCATTGTGCTATACTTTTGCATAATGTATTGTGGTTAAGTTAAGGCAGCCTAATGGCAATATCATCCATTTTGTCTTCCTCTTCTGGGAAGAAGCTATGTGGTGGCCTCTCTGTCTCTCTACACATGAAATTTATACAAACTGTCCTGTTAACATTTCAATAAGTGGAATAGGTTGCCAGGGAATAATAGACAATGTCAGCATTGTTGTTGAATTTGAAGAACAATTAATGCCATTTTATGATTGAATGGCTACATTCTGCAAAGTAAATAAGGCAAAATGAGAAAAATGTGGCTCTGAATTATTTTTCTCTTCTCTATGTTGCTACACAACAGCTACACTGTATTTTATCTAGCGACATTCATTGGGTTTCTTTACACATAAACATGATAAAAATAATGAAGTCATTTATTTGTTACCTTCAGAATAAAGATGCATTAATTGACTTCCAAATGCTAATAATATGTTTGTAACAACATATGTGGGCAAGTATACACCATGAAATCTGATCAGCTGTAACAGAAAATGTAATAATTCATAAACAGTTGGTTAGTATTTTGCATTTAATATAGTCTTAATACTACAACAATGTTCAGAGCATTGGACACATTCCAGGCTGACAGTTCTAGCCTCAATAGAAGGTACTCCGGATTCTTTTCTCCCCAAAGTGTTCAGGTCAACACACATCTTATTACTCTGCAAAATCCATCTATTCACACATTTCACAAAAGGACTCATACAAATCTTGGTGAACATGTATTAGATGTCCTAAAGGCAAAAATTAGCTATGAGTTAACTAAAGTTAGGATCTAACTGTTGAGCCTATAAATAAAACAATTCTTTAAATGTGATTAAATTAAAAGCAATAGTGTTTATTAGCAAATAATCAGGAAAGCAATCAAATTTTGCTTTTATTTGAAAGCCATCAGATTAGTAGTAATTACCAATCATAAAATGACATAAATTCATAGCAAGAATTAAAATTAAAACTCTTGTGAACACATGCAAAATGCTGGAGAAATTCAGGTCAGTTGGCATCCCTTCATCAGGACACACAATAGAACCTGTTGAGTTTATCCAGCATTTTGCATGTGTACTCTGGACTTCCAGCATCTGTAGAATCTCCCGCGTCTACAGAACTCCTGGGAGCTCATCTTGTCACTCACAGAAATATATCTACAAAAGCAGTGACAAACACCAAAGTAGAAAGCAGCAAATGATTGTAAAACTACAGGAAAATAAAAACAGCCAGCATTTATGTGACCTTCGTACACTCCAAAGCACGTTACAATCCATAATGTTACACCACAAGTTTTTGTCATATTTGTACCGAGAGGTTGGAAAACAAACAATGAGACCATTCTTAGCTTGGGGGAACAACACCTCATATTCTGCTTGGGTAGATTCCAACCTGATGCCATGAGCATCGATTTCTCTAACTTTCAGTAAATTTTCAGCCTCCCACCTCCCTCTTCTTCCATTCCTCACTCTGGCTTCCCTATTACATCTTACCTCTCCCTCTATCACCCCCCTCTGTTGCCTCTCCTCCTGCACTTTCTCCCATGGTCCACTCTCCTCTCCTGCCAGATTCCTTTTTCTTCAGCCCTTTACCTTTTCTACCTATCACCTCCCAGCTTCTTACATCAGTCCCCCCCCCCCCCCCCCGCCACCTGGCTTCACCTATCACCTTCTGGCTTGTATTCCTTTCTCTCCCCCCATATTCTTGTTCTGGATTCTTCCCCCTTCCTTTCCAGTCCTGAAGAAGGGTCGCGGCCCAAAACATTGACTGTTTACTCATTTTCTTAGATGCTGCCTGACCTGCTGAGATCCACCAGCATTTTGTGTGCATTGCTGTGGGAAACAAACAATTGGCAATTTACATAAAAATACATGACCTGATAATCTTAGGTGAGGGATAATTATTGGTCAGTACACTGCGGAGAACTCTACTTTTCTTCTTTGAAGCAGTTTCGTGGGATCTTTCACATTCGCCTGAGGGTGTAGGGGTTTAGCTCTCAATCTAGAGTCACCACTAGTAATAAAGCACTGTGTAATTTCAGAAGAGAGTGTGAACCTAGGTTTTGTTAATCAATCTAATACCAGCACTCTTCAGATAGTTTGATACAGGTTATTTAATTTGAGAAGAGTTGATTATATTAAAATATCTTTGTCCAGCATTTGTTATTTTTTCCTTATAATATCACCATTACAATGTTGAGACCAAGAAAGTGCAGGACAAGATCAAAGATCATTTATAAGTTTTGGGGATGATCAATACACTTTGCGTATTACAAAGCAAGCAACGAGTATTTAACTGGGCTTCCAGTGATGAAAGCTTTTTACTACTGGGTTTTCTGCCAGATGTCACCATGACATAATGAGAACTTGGATATCTTTCCCTGCAATCAGTTTTCCTCTTGCCCTATCTGTCAAATACAACAGCTTATGGATAAAGAAACATGAAATCTCAGATTCTGAACTGTATATATAATGATTCTATCCAATTAAATACTACTTGGACATCAAGATCTTCAATGAGTTACACCTGAAAGAAAGAGATTTTAATCGCCAGTCTTGCAATGCCAAAAGCCCTCATAATTAATTTTTGGTACATATGAATACTCTCCATTAGTTTTCATTAATTATATTTTGCTCCTTTTGCCAGAATATCTTACAGTTTGTACCCAAGTACAATGTTTGCATTATTTATCTGTGAGATGAATTGCAAAGTAGACTCAATAAGCCTTTTGTCCTCCCTACTCCTATTTCAGAAGACTATGTTCAAAGGCAATGTTTACTGTTCTTCACATCTGGTTAGATTTTATTAAACTTTCATATATGTTGAGCAACTTCCCAACCAGTTGAACACAGAACAATGTTATCAGAAATTAATGAAGCAGAAACAGAAGCAAACTTCTATTTTATTCCTGCATAGTTTCAAAAATGAGATCGATAAGGCATTGTGGGTTGAAAATAGGAGTGGAATACAAAATTAGGGTAGTTTAGCTACAAATGTAGAGCATTTTAGTGAGGCCACACCTGGGATACAATGAACAGTGTTGACCTTCTTGTGTAACTTGCTTTTAAAGCAGCACAGTGCAAATTCACTGGATTGGTTCCTGGATTAGGGAGATATCTAAGAAAGGATAGAAAAGATTGGGCATATATTCACTGGAGTTCAGAAGAATGAGAGGCGATCTCATTGAGTCACAAGCTTGAATCTGAAGTGGCTAGAGAGATGTGGGCAGGAAGCACTAGTGACGATGACCACCAGCTCCCTCCCTCACCAAACATGCAAATCAGTGTGTCCAGTGTAAGGCTGACTGTTTGGGCTCCCATTCTTCGGAGAATTTGCCATTCCAGTCCTTGTGCTTGTGGTCTTCATCCATCAGCATTGGTAGTCTTGCAATCTTTGCTGCAGATCGAAGCCCGAAGGTCAATCAGAAGCAAGGCCTAATGGCCGTAGACCTGAATCTACTGTGATGCCACTGGGGAAGTTGAAGCCTAATGTCTGAAAATCTACGAGTTCACTGATGGCGAGAGGCAATGAGGCCTGTCCTGGGGTTGTAGGACTCTGTGTGTGTGTGTGCATGGTTGGGCAGGAGTGACGAACAGCACTTGTTTTGCTGTTGCTCATCTGTTGCTTGTTGTGTTCTGTGTTGTTCTGGAAGCATTGTGGTCATGGTATGTTGGTGCTGGAATAGGTGGTGACACTTGTGGACTGCCCCCTAGGTTGTGTTGGCTGTTAATGCAAATGACACATTTCATTGTATAAATGTATGTACATGTGATAAATAAACAAATCTGAACCCAATTCTTAAAATGCTTTAATTTCCAGAGAAAATTAAGGCCAAAAATTTTATTATTTTTCCAG
Organism: Hypanus sabinus; assembly: GCF_030144855.1. NCBI lineage: Eukaryota > Metazoa > Chordata > Chondrichthyes > Myliobatiformes > Dasyatidae > Hypanus > Hypanus sabinus. Next base: position 43,674,334 of record NC_082709.1, read on the forward strand.
ATTTTCTGATGGAAAGGTTGAGCTTGTCTCAAGATAATCTTTTCACCTATGACTGCATTCCTGTTCTTGGTTCTAACTCCATAAAAGTTTGCAGAGAACACCACGGTGGTTGGCCTGATCAGAGGAGATGACGAGACGGCCTACAGGGACGAGGTCCAGCACCTGGCCGTGTGGTGTGCCGACAACAACCTGGTCCTTAACACCCAGAAGACCAAGGAGATCATTGAGGACTTCAGGCATGCTAGGAGCCACACTCACGTTCCCATCTACATCAACGGAGCTGTAGTGGAGCATAGTGTATCAAGCTTCAAATTCCTTGGTGTCCATATTTCCAAGGATCTCACCTGGTCCCTGAACTCCTCCATCCTGATCAAAAAGGCGCAACAGCACCTTTATTTCCTGCGGAGCATCAAGTAAGCTCACCTCTGTCCCAGGATACTGACAGACTTTTACCGCTGTACTACTGAGAGCATACTCACCGTCTGCATCTCAGTGTGGTATGGCAATTGTCCCGTATCGGACCGCAAAGCACTCCAGCGTGTGGTGAAAACTGCCCAGCAGATTATCAGCACCCAACTGCCCACTATTGAGAACATCTACCATAAATGCTGCCTGGGCAGGGTGAAAAGCATTATCAGCGATGCATTCACCCTAACCATGGACTTTTTACTCTCCTCCCATCCGGTAGGCGCTACAGGAGCCTCCGGTCCCGCACCGGCAGGCACAGGAAGAGCTTCTTCCCTGAGGCTGTGACCCTGCTGGACCTCACATCACAGCACTAAACAGTATTGCACCCATATTGTACTGTCTCAGTACTTGTATATTTGTGTGCTCTAGCACTTTTTATTCGCAGTTATTTTGTAAATAACATGATTCTTTGCATTTCTGGTTAGATGCTAACTGCATTTCATTTGTCTTTGTATCTGTACTCGGCACAATGACAATAAAGTTGAATCTAATCTAAGACCCGGAATGCACACCCTGATGGACTGTTTATTGTCACCGTGGATTTTAACCACGCGAACCTTAAGTCAGTGCTCCCCAAATTCCATCAGTATGTGGACTTTGCAACGAGAGGGAAGAACACATTGGACCTGGTTTACACAAACATTCCCACTGTGTACCGGGCAGAGCCCCACCCCCACCTCGGTTACTCAGACCACATCTCTGTTATGCTAATCCCAGCATACAGACCATTCGTCAGGCGCTCCAGACCAGCTCAGAAGCAGGTGAAAACCTGGCCAGCAGGAGCCATCTCTGCTCTTCAAGACTGCTTTGAGCACGCTGACTGGTACAAGTTCAGGGAGGCTGCAACCGATGGTGACTCTACCAACTTACAGGAGTACACAGTATCAGTGACCAGCTGCATCAGCAAGTGCATTGATGATGTTACTCTGTCCAAGACCATCACTACACACGCTAACCAGAAGCCATGGATGACTGCGGAGGTGCATGCGCTGCTGAGGACCCCTGACTCCGCCTTCAGAACATGCGACAAGGCAGCTCTAACAACAACAAGGGCCAAACTGTCCCAAGCCATCAGAGGGGCAAAGCGTGCACACGCCTAGCAAATCCACAGCCACTTCCAGGACAGCGGTGACACTCGGCACATGTGGAAGGGCATCCAGGACATCACCAATTACAGGACAACATCACCTGACTGTGCAGGTGACGCCTCCCTCCCAGATGCGCTGAGTAACTTCTATGCCTAGTTTGAGGCAGAAAATGATGTGGTGGCGAGGAAGTCCACCCCTCCTGCGAACGACCAGGTGCTGTGTCTCTCCGTGGCCGACGTGAGAAGCACCCTGTGCAGGGTCAACCCACAGAAGGCTGCTGGATTGGACAATAATCCTGGTACAGTGCTCAGAGGATGTGCAGACCAGCTAGCAGATGTTCTCAGTGATATCTTCAACATCTCCCTGAGCAGCGCCACCATTCCAATGTGCTTCAAGGCCGCCACCATCGTCCCCGTGCCGATGAAGTCTTCAGAGTCCCGCCTACTGTCCTGTTGCACTTACATCCATCATCATGAAGTGCTTTGAGAGGCTCGTCATGAGGCATATCAAGACCCTGCTGCCCCCCTCACTGGACCCCCTGCAGTTTGCGTACCGTCCCAACCGTTCAACAGATGGCGCCATTGTCACCACCCTCCCGGACAAAAAAGACACATACGTTCGGATGCTGTTCATAGACTTCAGTTCAGCATTCAACACAATCATCCCTCAGAAACTGATTGGAAAGCTGAGCCTTCTGGGCCTGAACACCTCCCTCTGCAGCTGGATCCTAGACTTCCTGACTGGGAGACCTCAGTGAGTCCGGATCGGGAGCAGCATCTCCAACACTATCACACTGAGCATGGGGGCCCCCCAGGGCTGTGTGCTCAGTCCACTGCTGTTCACTCTGCTGACCCACGACTGTGCTGCAACACACAGCTCGAACCACATCATCAAGTTCGCTGATGACACGACCGTGGTGGGTCTCATTAGCAAGAACGACGAGTCAGCTTACAGAGAGGAGGTGCAGCGGCTAACAGACTGGTGCAGAGTCAACAACTTGTCTCTTAATGTGAACAAAACAAAAGAGATGGTTGTTGACTTCAGGAGGGCACGGAGCGACCACTCCCCGCTGAACATCGACGGCTCCTCGGTAGAGATCATTTAGAGCAGCAAATTTCTTGGTGTTCGCCTGGTGGAGAACCTCACCTGGTCCCTCAACACAACCTCCATAGCAAAGAAAACCCAGCAGTGTCTCTGCTTTCTGTGAAGGCTGAGGAAAGTCCATCTCCCACCCCCACCCCCACCCCCAATCCTCATCACATTCTACAGGGGTTGTATTGAGAGCATCCTGAGCAACTGCATCACTAACTGGTTTGGAAATTGCACCATCTCAGATCGCAAGACCCTGCAGCAGATAGTGAGGTCAGCTGAGAAGATCATTGGGGTCTTTCTTCCCGCCATCATGGATGTTTATACACACACTGCATCCGCAAAAGGAAACAGCATTATGAAGGACCCCAGGCACCCCTCATACAATCTCTTCTCCCTCCTGCCATCTGGGAAAAGGCTCCAAAGCATTCGGGCTCTCACGACCAGACAATGGAACAGTTTCTTCCCCCAAGCTATCAGACCCCTCAATACCCAGAGCCTGGACTGACACCTTGCCCTATTGTCCTGTTTATTATTTATTGTAATGCCTGCACTGTTTTGTGCACTTTACGCAGTCCTGTGTAGGTCTGTAGTCTCGTGTAGCTTTCTCTGTGTTTTTTTTTACATAGTTCAGTCTAGTTTTTGTACTGTGTCATGCAACACTACGGTCCTGAAAAACGTTGTCTCATTTTTACCATGTACTGTACCAGCAGTTATTGTCGAAATGACAATAGAGGTGACTTGACCTGAAAAATTTTGCCCATAACGAAGCAGGAAAGGGGAATTGAGCTAAAAGATCATGAACCATGAGCTTATTGAAGCGCAGAACAAGTCTTCTCTACTCCTATTCCTTACATTCTTAAGACTCTATAACTGGAAGAGGCCATGGGTGTGGCAAGCTTGAAACAGTCAATTCAAATGTCTGAATCTTTCCCAGGATGAAGCATACAGTAAAGTTAAAGTTTTTTGACGAGGTGACAAGAGTGATTGATGAAGGTAGACTCGTGGATGTTGTCAACATAGATTTTAGTAAGGTGTTTGACAAGGTCCCTCATGGGAGGCTCATCCAGAAGATTAAGATGCATATGATCCATGGTGAATTGGCTGTTTGGATTCCGAACTAGCTTGCGCATAGATGACTGAAGGTAGTTGCCAATGGGACTCATTTTAGCTGGAGGTCTGTGATTAGTGGTGTTCCACAGGGATTTGTCCTGGAACCTCTGCTGTTTGTGATGTATATAAATGACCTGGATGAAAATGTAAATGGGTGGGTTAGTAAGTTTGCAGATGACATGAAGATTGGTGGTGTTGTGAAGCAGAAGACTGGCAAACAATACAATGGCGCACAGATCAGTTGCAGATATAAGCAGAGAAATAGCAGATAGAGCTTAACTTGGTCCAATGTGAAATGTACAGGCAGAACGATCTTGAGGACGAAGTTCATAGCTCCCCGAAAGTGGCTACACAGCTTGATAGGGGGTTCAGAAGGCATATGGCATGCTTGCCTTTATTAGTCTGGCACTGAGTTCAAAAGTCAGGAAGTTATGTTGCAGCTTTATAAAACTTTAGTTAGGCTGCATCTGGAGTGCTGTATAGTTTTGGTCGCCCCATTATAGGATGGATGTTGGAGAGACTGCAGGATATTGTCTGGATTCGACTGAGTGTGCTATAGCAAGAGGTTGGATAAACTTGGGCTGTTTTCTCTGGATTAGCACAGGCCGGGAGGAGATCTGATAGAGGTTTATAAGATCATGAGAAGTGTAGAGAAATAGACAGATGGTATTTTTCCCCAGGGTTGAAATGTCTAATACCAGAGGGCATGCACTTAAGATGAGAAGGGATCATTTCAAAGAAGATGTAAGGGTCAAGGTGTTAACACAGAGAGTGGTGTGCATGGAATGTGATGTCTGGGGTGGCGGTAGAGACAGATACATTAGGGACTTCTAGAAGATTTTTGGATAGGCACATGAATGTGAGAAAAATGGAAGGATATGGACATTGTGTAGGCAACTAACTTAATTGGCTTGGCACAACATTATGGGCCGAAGGGCCTGTTCATGTGCTATACTGTTCTATGCTCAAAATTTGAAAGCAACAGAGCTGAGATTGTTATTGACAAGAATGAGGAAAAAGGAAATAACAGAGGATTAACATGGTAGCACTTGTACCTTTGTACTTCTTGTCATTTAATCTCTCCTGCCTTCTATTACAATCCTTCTTTTCCCTCCTCTGCTCACTGCTTCAAAACCAGAAAATCCCATCCAAGCTTAGCAGATTGAATAGTATCACCTTTCCTATCTACATACTTGTCCAAATGTCATTTAGATGTTGCTATTCTATCTACCTCAACCATTTCCTCTTGCAGTTCATACTACATACACTCAGTGGCCACTTTATTAGGTACACCTCCCATATGCCACTAGGCATAAAAGACTATACTTAGGATCCAATTAAATAGTTCCTCTGTCATCTTAAACCTATGTCCATTAGTTCTTAACTGCCCTACACAGGGAAGAAGGCTGTGTGCAATTACCCTATCTATGTCCCTCATGATTTCATACATCTTCAGTGGCCTGCTCTTCTAAGTTCCCTAGTCTTCTTGTTTCTCTCCACAGTTAAAAATGTGTACAGAGCACACAAAAATTAATTTTCACTGAATTCAGTTTACTGCATCTTCACTTATCTATAACTACAAGAGACACAGGACAGAAAATATTGCAGTAGCGCTGTACAAATATAGAATGCAGATGAATGACTGGCTACTAATGTCACTGTGCAGCACCCATTTATCAAACACTAAGCTCTTTGCTCCATACTTGAAACACTCCTTGAGGATCTGATCCTAAATCCCAGATGGAATTACTTACAAGGAATTTTTTTTTTAAAGTCACTAGCCTCAAGCATCAATTTTCCCCTTTATAGATGCTGCATGCCTTGTTGGTAATTTCCATCATTTCCTCTTTTCTTTCAGATTTCTACCATCTGCAGTACTTTGGGTGGCAAAGTTCAGGGTTTATATTTCAGGCCAGAAGGTTTCAAAAGCATTTCTAAGTCTATTCTCATAACACACAACACTGTTAAGTTGGTCACATAAAAAAATAAGAGAAACTGTTGGTATAACTAGCAAACACAAGGAAATCTGCAGATGCTGGAAATTCAAACAGCAACACACACAAAATGCTGCCTGGCCTGCTGTGTTCCACCAGCATTTGGTATAAATAGATTAGCTTTGGGCAAAAACATGATAAGCAATTCCACCAACCCCAGATTCTATTTGTTCCAAGCATGATGCAGCAGCAAGGGCTACTAATTTTGGATTTTACAGTCTGCCAACATCTTTATAATCTTACATCTTAAGCTATCCAAGATGTCCTTGATGATTATAATGGATTCTTTAGCCTTAAGAACATATTAACTTCTCAGTTGAGTTGCTGTCAAATGATTTCACATAATCTTAGTACTTCGCATGGGGAGGTACGTGCAAAAGAGGCTGATGACTAGAAACCAGAAAAATGGAGATGTCAAGCTCTTGAGTTATGACTTCTTTTAGCAATGGGCAATGCGATGCACTACCATACAGGACATTGTGTGACTTCATTGGTGCAGTAACACTCTTGGGCATGAAACATAATTAGATATTATTCCAAATTTTTTCTCTTTCACAACTTTTTGCACAAAATGAAAATTCTTTAATAATGGTAAAATGCTTCCCTCATCTACTAGGTGTGGAGTCAATTATGATCTACTTGAAAAGAGCAGCTTCCACGGAAAAAAACATTCCAGGCTTACAAAGGAAGAAAGGGAGATGTGGATGCCAAAAAAGGTAACTTTTTTCAAATAAGACAGAAGGATTTCAAATGAGCAAAATGATTTGAGTAACACCAAGATGCTATAAATTCAACAGCAATACAAAAAATGAGAGGTGAGAACAATTTATCAACAATTTCTATTTATATAACACTTTTAACATAGCAAATGTTCTGTCAGTGAAACAAAGTATAAATTAGGACTCCAGAACAGTAGGATATATTTCAGGATAGATGATCCTAAAAATAATATACACTCTGCTTCCACAACTTTGAGAAATAAAGTATCAGACCCTCAATCCTGAGAGAAAAAGAACTGGCTTCTCTTGATCTTACATGGTACAAAATTCTCCTTCAATTGTATTGAATTGAATTGACTTTGTTTCTTACATCCTTCACATACATGAGTAAAAATCTTTAAGTTGCACCTCCATCTAAATGTGCAAACATAGTAATTTACAATCGTTTATAATAATACAACAGTCAATGTAATAAGGAGTACATTCAAATCAGTGTGAGTTAATCAGTCTTATAGCCTGTTGGAAGAAGCTGTCTCGGAGCCTGTTGGTCCTGGCTTTTATGGTGCGGTACTATTTCCCAGATGGTAGCAGCTGGAATAGATTGTGGTTGGGATGGCTTGGGTCCCCAAAGATCCTACAGGCCCTTGGTACACACCTGTCTTTGTAAATGTCCTGAATCATGGGAAGTTCCCAACTACAGATGCTCTGGGCTGTCCGCACCACTCCCTGCAGAGTCCTGTGATTAAGGCGAAGCACAGTTCCCATACCAGGCAGTGATGCAGCCATCCAGTTCTCAATTGTGCCCCTGAAAAAGGTTCTTGGGATTTAGGGGCCCGTACCAAACTTCCTCTGAGGTGAAAGAGGCGCTGTTGTGCCTTTTTCACCACACAGCTGGTGTGTACAGACGACGTGAGGTCCTCAGTGATGTGGATGCCGAGGAACTTGAAGCTGTTTATATTCTTAACCCCAGATCCATTGATGCCAATAGGGGTCAGCCTGTCTCCATTCCTCCTGTAATCCACAAACAGCTCCTTTGTTTTTGCGACATTAAGGGAGAGGTTGTTCTTTTGACACTACTGTGTCAGAGAGATGACTTCTTCCCTGCAGGCCACTTCGTTATTGTTTGAGATTAGGCCAATCAATGTAGTGTCATCGTTAAATTTAATTAGCAGATTGGAGCTGTGGGTGGTGATACAGTCATGGGTATACAGGGAGTAAAGGAGGGGGCTCAGTACGCAGCCCTGAGGGGCTCCTGTATTGAGAGTCAGAGGGTTGGAGGTGAGGGAGCCCACTCTTACAACCTGCTGGCAATCTGACGGGAAGTCCAGGATCCAGCTGCACAAGGTAGAGTCAAGGCCAAAGTCTCAAAGCTTTTTGTCGAGCCTGGATGGAACTATGGTGTTGAATGCTGAACTGTAGTCCAGAACAGCATTCGCACATGAGCATCCCTCTTCTCCAGATGTATAAGGATGGCACGCAGAGCAGTGGCTATTACGTCATCTGTCAATCGGTTGTGTCAGTAGGCGAATAGTAGAGGGTTCAGTTTGGGTGGCAGCCAGCTGTAGATGAAATCCTTGACCAGCCTCTCAAAGCATTTGCTTATTATTGAGGTGAGTGTGACAGGATGCCAGTCGTTCAGACATGTTACCTTGGTCTTTTTTGGCCCAGGGACAATAGCGGATGTTTTGAAAAAGGAGGCACTCTACACTGGGAGAGGGAGAGACTAAAAATGTCTGTAAACACACCTGCCCGTTGTGCTGCGCACATCCTGAGTGCTCACCCTGGGATGCTGTCCGGTCCTGCAGCCTCGCGACTGTCCACTCGTTGGAAACATCTGCGTACCTCAGCCTCAGAGATGACCAGGTTGCAAGTTGTAGCGGCGGCTTTCCTCGGAGGCTCAGAGCTAGCGACGTCGAACCGAGCGTAAAAGTGATTGAGCTCATCTGGGAGAGAGGCCGCGATGTTGGTGGCACCACAACATTTGGCTTTGAAGTCTGCGATGGTAAGCAGCCCTCGCCACAAGTCACAAGAGGAAGTGTCCTTTTTATATTCAGCTTGTTAAGAACTCTCAGGATCTTCGATATTTCAATTGACCCCTCACCCTTCTAATCTCCAGCAAGCACAAACTGCAGTACATTCACAAGTTTATATTCTACTGAATGAACAGTTTTATTGCCACTATCCTACACTGATGATCATATAAAATAAGTCATTTTGCTTTACGTGTCATGACAAAAAAACTCTGTCTCCTTCCTATGATTTTGTAACTGTTCCTTGATATACAATTCTGTCTTGAATGATTGCTTTCAATGCTGCTCCATATTAACATTACCAAACAATATACTTCTTTAAATTCCCCTCTAAAACATCTCCAGAATTAGCTTCTCTTTCCAACTTTGCCTATGACTCATTCTACTGACGCAAGAGATCAAATTGCTGATCCCTTGCACTATTTCCAGAATGTAGTTGCTTACTTTGAGACCCAATGAATGGAAGTTGATGCTATCAAACTTTAAAAAGATTTTTTGTTTTTTTTACATCTCTGCAATAAATGTACATACCAACATCAGTATTAAATAAGAAGAGATCTAACATACAATGTGTGACTTGTCCTGCTCCTCCACTAACCAAACTACTATGCTGGCTACATGCACTTCTATTAAATGCTAGGCAGAAGCAGTATACATATTTAAAATTTGCCTTAACACAATCAAATTTCAGGAGGAATTTCAGTGGGATATTTTCCCTTACTTAAGCCTACATGTAGTTGCTAGGATAGGATGTGTGAATGGCTGCAAGTATTCAACAGAAATACAAAGGAAGCAGTAATACTGAGCAAAAAAAAATCTTTAATAGGATCACTTTGGTGGCCATAGCCAATCAAAATCTACATCTTTCAAACAAGCAGTTCTTTAGCATCTAGCAAGAAGGCTTGAATTGTTTTTCTGTGATAGCGCTCTATTCCCAACATAAAGATTATTACAACCCTTAATAATGAACACCATCTCTACAGGCATATGGTTCTTCTAGCTATATTAACCATAAAAGGATGAAACTATATAATACTACTTCTACAAAATAACACAAGAGATTCTGCAGATACTGGAAATCCAAAGTATCACATGCAAAACGCTGGAGGAACTCAGCAGGTCAGGTAGCATCTATGGGAAAGAAATAAAAGTTGACTTTTCGGGCCCAAAATCTCAACAGTTTATTCCTTTCCATAGATGCTGCTTGACTTTCTAAGTTCATCCAGTGTTTTGCAACGTTATCAATAATCAAATTAAAAGGGCATATGCAATGGCAATTAACTGTATATTCAAAACTCACCAAGTTCCAACCAATAAAAGTTAAAGTTAAAACAACATGTTAAACTATTGCTCTTTCTGAAGCTAAATGTGATTCACTGAATCACTTTGCCAAGCCACTGAATGAAGATGTTTTTGCTACAGCTTATTTTTTTGTTTCCTGCTAGGTTGCAGCATTCCTAGAGAATAAATTAAAAAAATGCAATACTGAACTTGGTTGATAAAATAAGTAGTAAATCAAAAGACAGGAAAAATATCACAAAAATGTCAGCAAGTCTCTGCTGAACAGGATTGTTTGGCTAATATTATTTGAACATGCAACTGTCTTCAGAAACTGTAGGTGATAAGAATCCATCTGCCCTCAGAGAAGTAAAACTGCCTCACAAGAGTGATATTGCTGTTTTCAACTCCATACATTGTAAATGTCACAAATACATGATAATAAACATCAGATTATGTCATTTTGTATTGTTCAAAATAATGTCCTCAAGCGATCTTGGAAAATGAATTCTGAATTATTGAGGTCACAGTATATACTCATATCCAAGAATTTCTCAAAACTCAGTTACCATCTCTTTGGAAAAGCAGACTGAAATGTTCTTCTGTCTGAATACTTCAGACAAATATTGACCAGCTTTTGATGGAAGTTTAAAGTTTAAGGGAAGAGCTGCATGTGCCAATTTTGTAAAAGCGATTTTCGAAAGTGGTTTGGCTAATAGAAGAAGAACTTGCACATCTCTTCCTCAGAAATGAGAATGGTACCTTTGGTAGCTGTTGTGGCAACCTCGAGGCACTTAAACAAGTTTTAAATTGCTTACAGTTTTCTTTAGTTAAACCAGCACTTCTTGTACATTGGAACATGCTATTCGGATTCCCTTCAACTGACCATGCACGCAAAGGATAGATGTGAAACACTGAGGCCTCTTGCGGAATCATCTCTCTTGCCAGCTTGTATTTTGAGACCTTTGTTCTTACTAGCGGCACTTCGTTTTCTGCTTTTACAGCAAGTCTCCACTTCTCTATTTCCAGCAACTTCAATGGTGTAAGATATCTGCAACTTTTTTCCCTTGATGGCACGTTTTCTCTGTGTTTGTAGTCCTGTTCTGAAATCATTGTTGTGTGCTTCTTTAGGTTTTCCTCAGAGAACATGTGTACCCCTGCAGCCAAAGCCATCTTGTTCACAAGTCTAATCACTCATTCACTAGGATAGGCGGACTTTCCATATTTCAAAGTCGCAGTCGTTAATCCACCTTCAGGCATCAACACTGAACTAGCTGCAGTCTTCTTAGTTACTGTGTGTACTAAAGTTGACAAATACCTTTTAAAATCATTAGCATAACGTAATAGGTTAACAAAAGAAACCAGTCAATCGAGAAACTCTGGACTCCAACACACGCCCACAATTTAAACAGGGACTAATTAATCACCATTGCATTGAAATAACTTCCACTAAATTACATTTCACCATTCTATCCTCTAAAATATTCAAAAGCCATGATCCAGTAAATAGAGAAATTATTTTTACTTTTCCTCTTCCTTTAAACAGAGAAATTAAGCTAAAGTTTGTGAAGTTGAACCTAAGCATTCATTTGTGCGAGAGTGATTTGACGATGGTGTTGACAATGCTGTTGCTTTCATGTTCAGATATCTTAAACAACAAATACAAAAAAAGAGCTACCACAAAGTGCACCAAGTCAATGAACTCACAAGCTTAATAACAACTTATTCTTTGATCTAGAATATACCAACGTACTAATAATATTTTATGGTATTAATAAATGCAACTACTCCAGTTCAAAAGTGTTTTAGCTTAAAACAATTCACCCTTGAATAAAAACAGATCGATTTTTTTTTCCAGCTCTCAAATCCAATTGTTGCCACCATATATCTGCTAATATAACTGTATCTGCAAAATACATTATTTACAGCTTGCATCATTTGGCCCCAAATCTTTAATGTTGTTTGGAATATTGCCAAAACTCCTACCAAGCTGCTTAAAGAAACAAATAAAAAAGCATCCAAATAAAAATGAGGCCAAAATGCTGTTTTCCATTGAAAATACATCAGAATAAGGTTCAATTTTTTTGAATGTTCATTTTGAGATCTAGGCATTGCTAGCCAGTGTTTATTAACCATTTCTAATTGTCCTTTGGTGATACAGTGGAGATATGCCTCTACCAAAGGAGGTGTAAGGTGCTCCTTTGCTCTGCTAGCTTGCATTGGAAAAGGTGTAGCACCTGTTTAGCCTCACAATCAGGGTCACCTGAAGCCATAAAAGTAGGTGGTGGATGGTTGTATGAGCAACTGGTGCATATTCCAAGTACTGGTTATGAGACCACTGACGCCAAGCAGAAGATCTCTAAAGAGTATTGATAATGGTTGGGGTCACCCATCTTGTAAAGATACTGCACTGTGGAAAACCACTTCTGTAGAAAAATTTGCCAAGAACAATCATGGTCATAGAAAGACCATGATTGCCTTCATATGACATAGCACATAACAAATGAACAAATTGCCCTCGAGAAGTGCTACTGAACTGCTGAAGTCCTTTTGAGATGTGATGGTACTCACATAACATCACCATTCGAGTTATACAACACAGAAACAGGCCTTCAGCCCAACTCATCCATGCCAACCATGACTTCCATCTTGGTGAGACTCATTTGAGAGGCAATCTCATTAAATGTAGAGAATTCTTCAAGGCTAGAAAAAGGGAAGATATTTCCTCCAGCTGAGAAGTCTAGCATCCAGAGGTACATGTCCAGAGCAAGGACTGAAATAAGGAAAAGAAACTGTTCATTCAGAGGTTGATGAAGTTTACAACTTCTCTACACTGGGTGACTGTAGGGCACAGTCATGTTCACTTAAAACACACTCACTCATTCTAAATGATAATAATAATAGGAAATAAATCCCACATGAAGTGAATGAATTTCAAGATTGTAAGTTTGAAAAGTCTTCCCCTGGAAACTTAACGAACATTTCAATTATTGAAGAATAAATGTTCAGATTTGTTTAAACATAGGCAGTGATCTCAACCCAGGCTACATAACCAGAATTTCAGACTTATAAGACAAAAGCAATGTAAACAGAGTAATAACACTTAGGTGGAACTATATGCAGTGATAGGTCTAATACTGAAGACTACAATTAAATGCAACCACTTTTCACCAAGATATCATGATTTGAAGCACAAACTTAGATTCGGTTTACAATTATCTTGTCTATGTACAGACCAAAGTAAATACCATCAGCATTTATAATTTGTTAAGAGTATATACATTCAGTGACCACTTTATTAGGTACACCTGCTCATTAATGCAAATATCTAATCAATCATCTGGCAGCAACTCAATGCACAAAAGCACACGGACATGGTCAAGAAGTTCAGTTTTTGTTCAGACCAAACATCAGAACAGGGAAGAAATATGATCTAAGTGACTTTAAACCATGCAATGATTGTTGGTGCCAGACGGGGTGGTTGGAATACAGGTGTCCTCCACTTTAGGAATGTTCGCTTTACGTCATTTAGCTTTTACAAAAGACCTACATTAGTAACCTGTTTTCACATTACAAGGAGGATTTTCGCTTTTAAGAAAATTTTTCCCATATAAATTAATGGTCCTTCACTTTACGCCATTTTGGCTTAAGAAAGGTTTCGTAGGAATGCTCTACCTTTGTTTGGGGGGGGGGGGGGACACCTGGACCTCAGAAACTGCTGATCTGCTGGGACTTTCATGTGCAACAGTCTCTAGAATTTACAGAGATTGGTGCAGGAAACAAAAAATGTCCAGTGAGCAGCAGCTCTCTGGGTGAAAATGCCTCGTTAATGGGAGAAGCCCAAGGAGAATGGCCAGATTAGTTCAGCTGACAGGAAGGCAACAGGAACTCAAATAACCATGTGTAACAACAGTGGAGTGCAAAAGAGTGTCTCTGAACATGCAACACATCCAACCTTCAAGTGGATGGGCGGCAAAATAACTTTTTGCCCAGGTTCTTCCAGAAAGAAATTAGGTGTTAGAGGAGGAAAATTGTGTGATATATTAAAAAAGATACTTTTTACCCCATCAGGATATAACAATTTATTTCAGTTAATTAAATACCACTTACGAGGAGTGATTGATACGTTTGTGGCCTAAGGTAGAAGGAGTCAATTTATTTTTCAACATAGTCCCACCAAAAGTTCGTGGCCTAAGGTAGAAGGACATAAGTTATTAACTTCAAATTTTCTGCATAATCACTCAAAGAGTTGAACTGCATGTGCATGTAATGAGAGCTGTATAACACATCTCCTTCTACCTTAAGCCACGAGCTTATCAATCGCTCCTCATGTATTCTCATTATTACAAAGCAAATTTCACCCCTGAGCAGGATCTGTTCTGCCATTTTGCCATGCACAACATGGACTCAACTGAATTTGGCTGAGATATAAAGATTGGCAAAAAGATTCCTTTCACACTTGTATCATCATGGTGGCATCCTTTATACCCATGAATGTCATGGATATACCACCCAAATGACAATATATCCAGAAACCATATAACCATCTAACAATTACAACATGAAAACAGGCCATCTCGGCCCTTCTAGTCCGTGCCGAACACTTACTCTCACCTAGTCCCACTGGCCCGCACTCAGCCCATAACCCTCCATTCCTTTCCTGTCCATATACCTATCCAATTTTACTTTTTACATGGCACCTCCTTCATAAAAGCAGATTAAATGCTTAAATTCAGGTGTTGGCTTGAAGCCAAGACCTTCTGAGATGAATCGGAAGATGTGCAGGCACCTGAATTTGCTCACTGGTAGAAGACTCTATGGGTAAAAATAGAGAGCCCAGTTGCTTGCAAGCAATTTCATTGGGAGAAATGGGCCCAAAAGTAAGGATTTTGCCATGATACTTCCCCAAATAGATATTCTTGTGGTCCTTAAATGCTGGAAATGGATACAGCCAAGTTCAATAGCAGAATATAGTAGTAATGGTAAGACTCTTGACAGTGTGGAGGATCAGAGGGATCTTGGGGTCCGAGTCCATAGGACACTCAAAGCTGCTGTACAGGTTGACTCTGTGGTTAAGAAGGTATACGGTGTATTCATCAATCGTAGGATTGAATTTAGGAGCCGAGAGGTAATGTTGCAGTTATACAGGACCCTGATCAGACTCCACTTGGAGTTCTGTGCTCAGTTCTGGTCACCTCACTACAGGAAGGATGTGGAAGGGTGCAGAGATTTACAAGGATGTTGCCTGGATTGAGGAGCATGCCTTATGAGAATAGATTGAGTGAATTCAGCCTTTTCTCCTTGGAGTAACGGAGGATGAGAGGTGACCTGATAGAGGTGTATAAGATGATGAGAGGCATTGATCATGTGGATAATCAGAGGCTTTTTCCCAGGGCTGAAATGGTTGCCACAAGAGGACACAGGTTTAAGCTGCTGGGGAGTATGTACAGAGATGTCAGGGTTAAGTTTTTTTACGCAGAGAGTGGTGAGTGCATGGAATGGGCTGCCAGCAATGGTGATGGAGGTGGATACGATAGGGTCTTTTAAGAGACTTTTAGATAGGTACATGAGTAATTTCTGAGGTAGGGACATGTTCGGCACAACTTTGTGGGCCGAAGGGTCTGTATTGTGCTGTAGGTTTCCTATGTTTATATGTTGAGTTTGCTCAATCGCCCTTTGTCCGGGTGATTTTCCACCAGGTTCCCTGTCACTTTCCAAGGGATGTCGGTTGTTCATATACATCTTGTGTAAATGCTGGTGGATGAATCAGAGGGGTCTTAAAGGAACTGGGAGAGAGGATAGGTTATATGAAAGTAGGTTGGGTGATGGGTTACTTTGAGAGTTAGTATAGACCCAATGAGGCAAATGGCCTTCATCCAACCCAATCAGAATTATAAAAGGACATGCCAAAAACCTCCAATAAATAAATCATCTTAATCTTTTAAAATTTATTGTAGACAGGTCTCTATTTTGAGTAATGCTGCATTGCTTTTTAACCTCAGTAGTCCAGGTCATGTTTACAATTCTACACTCCACTCCCTCCAAGATAGCTATATTCTTCTGAAACCGTCGTACATAGAATGACCCAGGAACACAAGGTTATGGGCTCTACAGAGCTGCAGCATAACCTCTACATGCTGTAAATATTTTGTAACTGCATAAAAAGCAGGTGGGTGGGGATGGGAGGAGTTTTACAGTATGCATTTTAGAGCTAGACTGCTGATGTATGATACATTTTAATTAAAAAGACAGAAGGCACGACTTCCATGGAAAACATATTCAAGAACATCTAAAGATGAAAATCTTTTGAGTGACAGTAGTCCAGGCATCTCAGTCATTAAAAAAATCTGAAGTGTCAGCACTTAGCAGATGAACGAAGTCGAAATGGATACAAGTGTAAGTGTGAAGAATGATAGTGTGAGGAAGAGGAGGACGAGAGAAATTTTATTTTACTCCTGATGGTACAGACCAGGTTGGCTTTTATGAGACTTCTATTACATTATAGACAAGCCCCTCTCTGTGGTTAAAGTCCTAGGATGTCAAAATTAAATCCCTTCTTTAATTCTCTATTATAAAAATAAAAAGGACAGTAGTTTTCAATTCAATTTTTATCATTTAATATAAGGAACTAATATTTTACAAGTACTGAGGCAGGAAATAAATTAATTTTAAGAGACATGACAAAAATTCTTGACAATTCAAGAAATTACACCATTTCAAAGCAAGAAGCTACAGAGAGCTGTGAAAACAAGTCAGCATTGGACTCTGTTTATACTTCTCATTGCCTCAGTAAAGCAGCTAGCATAATCAAAGACCCCCCCTCTCCACCTTGGACCTTCTCTCTTCTCTCCTCCCCCAAGGGAAAGAAGACACCAAAACCCAAAGACACATTTCACCAGGCTCAAGGACAGCTTCTATCCCACTGGTATAAGACAAGATCAACGATGATGAGATGGACTCCTGACCCCACAATCTACTGTACCTCATTATCATCTTGCACCTTCTTGTCTATCTGCATTACATTTTCTCTGTAGATGTTACACTTTATTCTGCACCCTGGTATTGTTTTACCTTGCACTCCCTCAATGCAATGAATTGATCCAAAGGAAGAGTATGCAGATATGCTTTTCGTTGCATCTTGGTACAAGCGACAAATTCTAATTCCACTACAGCAGCTGTAAAAATTTAACTTATACGCTTACTCTGAGAAGAGATTGACACTCTGCAAGTACAATTGAAAATCTGATTGCAATGGTCTCTGCCACGTGAATTTATTTTCAGATGCAAATTCGGCACCATTGATATTTTGGCACAAAATAGGAAAAGGGGACTTGCCCCTGGAATATTTCAGCAAAATGACTTCTCAGAATTACTATGTTAGTTGTATGAACATAGGCAAAAGGTATTCATAATATTGCAATAAAAAGGGCTTAAAATGCAAACTAAAGGATAATACTCTTACCTGCCCAAGTACTTCATAGAAAGATGTCTTGATAGTTATCTAAAACAGAACAAGCATTTTGAGAGACTAATGTAAGAATTCCAAATAAAGCAGTTTAAAAATATGCAAAGAATTGTCACAATACACTCAGTGGCCACGTTATTAGGTACACGTGCTTGATAATGCAAATACTGTATCTAATCAGTCCATTACATGACAAATCAATGCATAAAAGCATGCAGACATGGTCAAGAGGTTCAGGTGTTCAGACCAAACATCAGAATGGAGACTGTGACTGTGGGATGATTGTTTGTGCCAGAAGGGGTGGCTTGAGTAGCTCAGAAATTGCTGAGCTCCAGGGCATTTTACGCTCTCTATAGAGTTTACAGAGGTTTACTCGGTGCAAAAAGCAAAAGATGTGGAGTAAGCAGCAGTTCAGTGGGCAAAAATGCCTTGTTAACGAGAAAGGTCAGAGAATGGCTAGACTAGTTCAAGCTGACAGGAAAGTGACAGTAACTCAAGTAAGCATGAGCTGCAAAAGCAGTATGCAAAACAACACCTCTGTAGGCAGATGTCGCACCTTGAAGTAGATGGGCTCCAGCAGCAATAGATCATGAACAGACACTCAGTAGCCACTTTATTAGGTACAGGAAGTAACTGATAAAGTGGCCACCAAGTATATACTAAATTTTTAAATGTGTGAGCACAAAAATTACCTATATTAAAAATACTTCGGGAATTTTAAAATCATCATTTAAATGAGCTGTGTATTTCTTTACAAATATTATCATGTAATAGGAGTTGAGCTTTATTTCTTGGAGCATATATTTTTAAACCATTTATTCAGGCCACATTTTCAGATCCTCCCCAGGTTGCGATATAATTCTGTTGTTGAGAAGTGTTCATAACTCAAATAGTTAGCAAGTTGGAAATGCACTCCCCCCAGTGATATAATTAAGTAAAAATACAGGTCAACTAAGCATAATGTGTAGTTCAACAAGAGTGTTTACCTCGGTTATTCAAATTTCTCTGAGATGCAATGGCATTGCCACAATTGAGTATTGACATGGCAGAAGATGCCTGTAGCCCCACAGAAGCTGGCAAACTCACCCACTAGTCTCCCAAGTACTTGCTCATTAGGTATGGGGTATACATAAATTTCACATTTGTAACCTAGAGAGGACCTGTACTGTTATTATAATCTGACATAGAACTGGTCAATGTAGATTTCTGTTAAGAAGACAGTTACTGAGGGGAAGAGTAAACCTGAATACTGGATGGCAGACTTGAGTGGAGCACCAACACAGAGACTGTGTACAAGAAGTGCCAGTCGCCTCTACTTCCTGAGGAGACTGAGGTCCTTTGGAGTATTCAGGCGTCTCCTTCACATGTTCCACCAGTCTGTTGTCACCAGTACAATCTTCTTTGCAGTGGTGTGCTGGGGCAATGGCACCAACAAGGGTGATGCCAACAAGCTCAATAAACTGATTAGAAAGGCTGGCTCTGTTATAGGAGTCAAACTGGCCACACTGGAGGCTGTGGGAGAACAAAGGACCCTACAGAAAATCCTGGCAATTCCGAACAATGTTTCTCATCCCCTGCAGGCACCTTGGCTGAACAGAGGAACCTTTCAGTAATTGACCAAGACAAGTGTGCTGCTCCAAAGAGCGCTATACGAGGTCATTCTTACCTTCAGCCATTAGACTCTATAATGAATCAACCTATAGCCAGGGAAGAGTTGAACCCTCCCCCGCCCATGTTCAACTGATGAAACTTATTTTTTATTCTTTCTTATTTCTCTTCTAATATTTGTTAGTCTGTGTACCTGTAATGCTACTGTGACGTTAATTTCCTTTGAGATCAACAAAGTATCTATCTATCTATCTAGAATTTTTGGTCTTCACTGTGAAATAATTTTAATGGCAGGTTCAATGGTAATCCTCATCCTGTCAATATTAACCCCAGCTCCTGTAAAACTGAACAAGCCACTTGGACCTGTACCATTCTGTTTCCACCAACAGCATCCATGCACCTGCTTCCACTGGGAGGTCAGCTCCAAGCATATTGATTAGATTCAGAGCAGAGCACAGCCTTATTTTAAACACGAGATGATTGCAGTAACAACATTACTGACAGCACTGTCTTGCCCCCCTTCCCCCCCTCTCAACTCCTAGATTTCAGCAATTATACATGCTGTTTAAGTTGAATGCTTGTGAATGACTCTGATTTTCACAAACAACTCAAAACACACGGAAAAGGGGTAGAAAAAAAAGTGTAGGTCATTTGACCCCTTAATCCTGCCCTGCTATTCAATATGATCACAGTCTGTCTGTATCATGCCTCATCTTCTGTGCCAGTTCTCCATAGCAATCACTTCCAACTAAATGACCTCTTTATTAAATATCCCACTTGCCACCCTGTGCACATAGATTTTCTGGGCAGATGAGGCTTGTCCGCCATGGTTGGCAGCTCATCGAGGAGAAGGAAAACTCTGATCTCAAACCTTTGCTGCCTTGTGGCTATACTCACTCAAGGGGAAGGCTTCAAGAGTAAACTCAGAGGAAAAATCCGGAGCTAGAGTCCCTAAGGCAGTCACGCTGACTGGCAACTCCTGCGATGCTGCTGGTATCAAACAGTGTCAATCTCTGCCTTTCCTTTGGGTTCATCAGTTGCATGGAGATGGGGAGCTTGCTCTCCATACTGTATCATAATGCCCAGGCTTGTGTATCTAGACAGCTAGGATGCAATATCCATGGTCAGCATCTCTTCCACCTCAAGCAACTGAAGAAGTTTGGCATGAGCCGCCAGATCCTCAAGACCTTCTGCAGGGGCACCACTGACGGCATCCTGACCGTCTGTATCTCAGCCTGGTATGGACATTGCACCAACCTCGATCGCTGGGTGCTACAGAGGGTGGTACAGACAGCCCAGCTCATCTGTGGATATGAAGGTGCAGAAAGAACATGTCACCCTGACCATAAACTATTTCAGCTGCTCCTACCTGGCAAACAGTACCGCAGCAATAAAGCCAGGACCAACAGGCTACAGGACAGCTTCTTTCTACAAGCCTTAGACATATAAATTCATGTGTCTGTACAATGTGACAGAGTCATAATGCAAAGATTTTTACTCCCTCACCTTGTGGGATGGATGTAAGATTTAAATAAATTCAATTCAACTCCAACCAATAGAGGTCTCAGCATATAGATTTCCTGAGCTTCCCTACCTTAGAATATACCTCAGCTTTAAAAGCTCACCTTCTTGAATCATGTGGCAACATTTACTCTGTCACATCCCCCAAGGACCTTATGTTTCAATAACATTACCTTTCATTCTCCACAGCTCTGAAGAGTACAGACCCAGCTTCTTTTGCTATTCATGAAAGGAAAACACTCTTATCCCAGAAATTAGTCTAGTGTTTTTCTTTTGCTCCAATGCCTCCTGTAACCCTTTCGTAAATAAGTGGAGCAAAACTGCAAAGTACCGCAAGATTTGTGGAAAGTATGCGGATGGCTTAAGTGACCGGGCAGTAATCTGAGAACTGGAGTACAATGTGGGAAATTGTCTTTTTTGGCAGGATAAATATAAATCTTATTTTCTAAATAATAAATTATTGCAGAACTCTTAGAGGCAAAGGCATCTGTGTGTTCCATTTCATGATTTGTACAAGGCTGGTATCTGGGTACAGAAAGTACTTAGTAAACAAACAGCATGTAATCATTTATTGCTAGAGTAACTGAATACAGAACTATGAGAGGTTTATGCTTCAGTTATGCAGGATAAGTGAGACTGCATTCAGAGCTCAGTGTACAATACTGCTTTCCTTACAAGGAAGGATATAAATGTGCTAGATGCAATTCAGACAAGTCTAACTGGACTGCTAACTGCAAAGTCTGAAGAACCACAAGGGAGATTAGGCTTGCATCTGCCAGAGTTTAGAAGAGAAAGAGATGATTAAAGCATGGGAATTTGAAGGACCTTATAATGATTCTAGAACAGGGAACCACTGTTTAAAATAACACTGTTTAAAGAGAAGAGGTGAAACTGTTCTACTCAGTGGCTAATGGATCTTCGGAGCTCTTTAATTCGAAGGGTGGTGGCAGCAGAATTATTTTATAGAAACAAAATTAGATAGATTCTTAATAAAGACGGGGACAAAAGGTCATCAGGAGTTGTCAGCAATGGCGGGTTGAGTAAGGCCAAGCAGGCTCGAATAGCATCCTGCTCCAAATCTGTACATTTGTTTTTTAAAAAAGCTACTATTGAAAAATATTAAATAAACTAGAACATTCAAACTAACTCTACATAGCTTTTCAAATAAAAGCCATTCTTATCTTCTTCCAGACAGCTGATTTTTCCCTTCATTAGAACAGGTTTACTGACCCTGTGCCAAGTTAATTTGGCATGGGTGCAGTAAAAAAGATTTGCAAGCTTGGGAAGTGAGAAAAATTCTGAAGTTCATGTCATCTCACTGAGCTTTGTGAGGTATTCAACCAGGCAGCATGAACAGACCACAGCTGGAGTTCTACTACGTGGAAGGCTGAGGTACCCCCTCCACCAAGGACCTGCTATTTACTGGCAGAGTTGTGGATCTCAGCAAAACATTTGGCCTACCAAAAGAAAATCTATAAATTTGTTATAAAGAAATCTGCTGCTTAAAGAAAGTTTGTGCTTCTATAACCAGTTACAGCACAACAAAATACCCCTTTTTCAAATCATTCCTTTGTCATTTTCTCCTGCTCCAATTACTAAAGGGCTTTATTATATTTCACCACGCTGGATGCACCACATTAGCAGCAATTACTTTGTGTTCTTCTGTACAACACATTAATTCATTACCAACATCATTATCAATTTTTGCTCTTTAATAGATTTTAACAGGAAAATGTGAACACCATTCCTAAAAATAGTTAATGGACAGGAGATGGCTTCCTTCAATGCTGATGTTCAGTGAGTGTATACATTTTCGTAACAAAAAATTTTACCATCTGAAAAATTCCAAGATGTACAATCATGATGTCTTAACAGCACTCATTAAACCATTAGCTAATTGCAGTAAAGCTAAAATGAACTGAAATGAACTCTCTTTTCCAAATCACGTGCACATTATAATAATAGAAAGATTGTGTTTACTACAATCCATGATCCTCAGTAATTTGGTTAATAACTAAATGCAGTACAACCATTAGCATTACTCTTCTGTAAAACTAACTTAAAGTTTTGAAATTAATGTGGAGAGGTTTAATAGAAAGCTATTTGCACCGAGAGTGCAGTCTGAATATGAACCATAGAACACTACAGCACAGTACAGGCCCTTCAGCCCTCCATGTTATGCTGACCCATATAATCCTTTAAAAAAAGTACTAAACCCACACTACCCCATAACCCTCCATTTTTCTTTCATCCATGTGCCTGTCCAAGAGGCTCTTAAATACCCCTAATGTTTTAGCCTCCACCACCATCCCTGGCAAGTCAATCCAGGCACCCACAACAACCCTCTGTGTAAAAAACTTACCTCCCTTAATTTTGTACATATGCCCTCTGGTGTTTGCTATCGGTGCCCTGGGAAACAGGTACTGACTATCCACCCCATCTATGCCTCTCATAATCTTGTAGACCTCTATCAAGTCCCCTCTCATTCTTCTACGCTCCAAAGAGAAAAGTCTCAGCTCTGCTAACCTTGCTTCAAATGACTTGTTCTCCAAACCAGGCAACATCCTGGTATATCTCCTCTGCACCCTCTTCACAGCTTCCACATCCTTCCTATAATGAGGTGACCAGAATTGAACACAATAATCTAAGTGTGGTCTCACCAGACATTTGTAGAGTTGCAACATGACCTCTCTACTCTTGAACTCAATCCCCCTGTTAATGAAGCCTAGCATCCCATAGGCCTTCCTAACTACCCTATCAACCTGTGCAGCGACCTTGAGGGGTGTATGGATTTGAACCCCAAAGTCCCTTTGTTCATCCACACTCTTCAGTAACTGACCATTAATCCTGTACTCAGTCTTCTGGTTTGCCCTTCCAAAATGCATCACCTCACACTTGTCTGGATTGAACTCCATCTGCCATTTTTCTGCCCAGCTCTGCAGCCTATCTATATCCTTTTGTAACCTTCGACCACCTATAGCTCCATCCACAACTCCTCCGATCTTTGTGTCATCTGCAAACTTACTCATCCATCCTTCCACCTCTACATCCAGGTCATTTATAAAAATCACAAATAGCAGGGGTCCCAGGACAGATCCCTGCGGCACTCCACTAGTCACCGACCTCCAGGCAGAATACTTTTCTTCCACAACTACCCTCTTCTTTCTTCCTTTAAGCCAATTTTTTATCCAAACAGCCAAGGTTCCACTTATCCCATGCCTCATGACTTTCTGGATAAGTCTCTCATGAGGGACCTTGTCAAATGCTTTGCTAAGGTCCATGTAGACCACATCCACTGCCCTACCCTCATCAATTTCTTTTGTTACCTCTTCAAAAAACTCAATCAGGCTTGTGAGGCACGATCTTCCCTTCACAAAGCCATGTTGACTATCCATGAGTAGACTGTACTTCTCCAAATGCTCGTAGATCCTATCCTTAAGAATCCTTTCCAGTAGTTTGCATACCACTGATATAAGACTCACCGGTCTATAGTTCCCAGGTTTCTCCTTATTACCTTTTTTAAACAAGGGAACTACATTTGCCATTCTCCAGTCCTCCGGTACTTATCCTGCAGCCAAAGAGGATTCAAAGATCATGGCTAATGCTCCTGTGATCTCTTCTCTCAATTCCCACAACAACCTAGGGTGTATCATATCTGGCCCTGGGGATTTATCAATCTTAATGTTTTTAAGAAGATCCAGCACTTCTTCTTCCCTAATCTCCACATTGTCCAGCACACAAACCCACTCTACTTCAACCTCATCCTGATCAAGATCCTTTTCACTTGTGAATACTGAAGCAAAGTATTTAGGACCTCCCCAACCTCCTCCGCCTCCAGGCACATGTTGCCCTCTTTCCCTTTTCCTACCATTTACCGAGGGCTATTTGGGGGCCTACAGACTACTCCCAGCACAGTGATTGATCCCTTTCTATTTCTGATTTCCACCCAGACTGATTCCATGGACACTCCCTCTATGGCGTCCTCCCTTTCTATAGTCGTGATACTATCCCTGACCAGCAATGCCACTCCCCCTCTTTTTCTACCTCCCATCCTATTCCTTTTAAAACCCCTGAATCCCGGGACCTGCATCATCCAATCCTGCCCTTCCTCCAACCAAGTTTCAGTAACAGCCACAACAAATGTGTTGTCAGAGGAAGTAGTTGAGGCAAGTATATTAATGATGCTCTACATGGATAGGAAAGGTTTAGAGAGACATGGGCAAAACACAGACAAATGGCACCAGCTTAGCTGGGGATCTTGGACCAACTGGGCTGAAGGATCTGTTTCCATGTTGTATGACCATATGACCCCAAATCTACAAGCAAACACACTATATACGTTCCTCATCACCTTAGCCACCTGGATCATCAATTTCAAGCAACAATGGACTTCAACACCAGATCCCCTGTTCATCAATATGAACAGTACACAAATGGTGTCTCTTTATCTAGAGAACAGCTAAGAAGGGTAAAACAGCTGAACCAGGTAACTACAGACCAGTGACTGGAGAAAACTAAGGGAGAAGACAATTGTTCATTTCAAAAGGAAGGGACTGAACAGGTACTGTCAGCATAGTTTTGCATGGAGGACATCCGGTATCACTAATCTGGTAAGAGTTTTTAAGGAGACAACTAATAAAATTGACTGAAAAGTAGTAAGTAGATGCTCTCTGTATGGATTTCACTAATGTGGTTGGCTCATCCAGAAGGTTAGAGCAAGGTGAGCTGGCTAACCGAATCTAAAATTAACTTGATGATAGAAAGAAGATAGCAATGATGGTTAGAGGCTTTTTCCTGATTGAGATTAGTGGCTTACAGTCAGTGTACACAAAGATTAGTGCTAGGATCCTTTGTGTTTGCGATATATATTAAGGACTTAGATGAGAACGCAGGGGGTATGACTGTTAAGTTTGCAGATAGCATGAAAGCTGTTGGTGCTGTGGACACCAAACAAGATTGTTTAAGACTAGAGGATACAGATCAGATCAGGATGTTGCCTAGACTGGGGGACCTCGGGCAAGGGGAGAGATTGGACAGGCTGTGGTGCAAAGGAAGCAGCGAGATGACCTGAAAGAAGCACATAAAATAAACTGGGTTGTCAGAGTCTCATGGTAATGTACCAAAAACAAGTTGACATAGGTTAGGTGTCAGGAAGTCGTTTGAAAGGGCACTTGATGAGAAGGAACTTCACCACAGTAGATGACGTACTGGAATGTGCCACCAGAGGTGGTGCTGGAAAAAGATAAAATCACAACATACAAGAGACAACCACTTGACCTGGTAAGGTTTTGAAGGATATGGTCCTAATGTAATTATATGTGAGTATTATAGATAGACAAAAAGGTCAACATTAACATGGTGAGCCTAAGAGCCTGTTTCTGTACTGTACAATTTTGGTTCTCTTATTCTAATTTATGTACCAAAGGTTAACCGAGAAATTTCTCAGTAAAAATTTCTCAGTTCTATTTTACTAGTGTTGGAAGAAATTTTCACTCCTCACTCAGTAGATTCTTCTCAAAAAAATGTGAACTTAATCACATTAAGCACAAAGACATGCACGCCAAATGTTCTAACAACGGAAAATTTTGACAAAAAGCTCTACAATTATCCTTTGCAAATATTCAGTTTATCTATAAACCTAACCATCTGAACAAAGCTAACAGCAACAAAAAACTTTGCTTGGATCAGTTCTATTTTCAGACTTTTCCCAAAATGCACTGCCTTTATGCACTTGCCACCTTTTCCTAAGGCCTTCTGTAAATGCATTGAACAAGCAACAGTGGGCAAACGTTCTCATCTGAAATCGTGATAGAAAACTCAGCCCACAGACCTCAACGGTAGGACATACGAGTTAGTTATGACCCATTTCAAAACCTGCCTGATTTCAGGAGCAAGCACAGAAGAGCAGGTGCAAGTCAGTTTCATTACTCAAGCACATTATTGAGAAGCACTTATGTCTTTCTAAAGCAATATAAACAGAGTCAGAACTGTAGGTTTTCTACAGAAGGGCATTGCTGGAGTTAGATATGGAAAATCACAGGACTCCTCATATATTATATAGAACATAGAATAGTACAGCACATTACAGGCCCTTCGGCCCACAATGTTGCCCATCATTCTTATGAAATTCTCATTTTCTAAAACATGTGTTACGTACTCGTGACACATGACAGTGGTGCCCTTGTCATGTGACTGGGGTTGAAGCTGTACTGGACTTGAGGTGATGGTCTTGTGATGGTGGAATGACGTCATTTTCCCGCCAATAGAGATCATGTGACGGGTTTTTTTTACAGGTTATAAAAGGTAGACCCCACCCTGTGAGGAGGGGCAGTTCGTGGCTGGATTTGCCAAGTTGACTTCATGCCACTGCGTGTTTGAAGTGATGACGCAGTTTAGTTGAAGGATGAAGTTTTTATTTAATGCCTAAAGTTTAAAAGGTTAATGCCAACAGGTTCTTTATGATTCTGTTAGTTCGAGGGAATTAGAGGAGAGTGAAGATTCAAAGTTGGAAGTTAAAGATCGAGGAGAATCGCTTTCTACGGTGAAACGGGGGCGACCTTTGTTTGATCCTTATTTCTATCTTCGTGTTAATCCCTAGGTTTACCTAGAAAGGATTAAAGGTAGTGGAGAAGGAAAGGTCAGTGCCTTTAAGCCGTTCTGTTTCGTAAATTCTTCGTGGGAATTTCGACGTCGGGAATCGAAGCAAGCGACGTGAAAGAGAACTTAAATCGTCCTGTAAAGTCTCTCCTTTTAAATGGACTGTGAGCATATTGAACTTTTGGCAATATCACTTTAAGAACTGTTTTGGAATATCACTTCAAAGAACTGTTTTGGAATATCACTTTACGAACTGTTTGAACAGCCGCTCAGCAGCTGTTTCCGGTTACGGTAGTGTTTGTTTACTTTTGGGGGGTTTGTTTTCTGTGTTTAATAAACGTGTTGTTTTATTATAAGAAACCCTTGCCGAACTCATATATTTATTGTTGCCTGAATACGTAACACATGTCAAACTACTTCATTATGTTATTCATTCTAATAAAGTGTATACAAATGATCAATACCACTAAGACTTAGATACATAAGAGAAAACCAAGCTATTTCACATTGATGCTGCATACACAGCTAAACTTCATTGTACCAACTTCAGTCACATTCTGTGGGATCTGACGAGAGACCAGGGAGAATTACACAGTTTTATTTACCAGTATGATTTCTGGGATCAAGGCCATACTCAAATATCTGCCAGTCCTCCAGTATTGCACTGCAGAATGGCCTTTCAGATCACTTGCAGAGAATCAGATCTTCTTTCACCCAACTGGTGTTATTGATCTGTTGCAATGCAAATTATTTTCCATGGCCAGTCAAAAGGTCAACAACCGGGACACTCAGAAAGGAATCTGTAGTGGTGATAGTGTGATCTCTCTGTTTGATAAAGCATTCAGCTGCTTTTGCCAGCATGCCCTAAATGAGTGAGATTGTGCTAGACTCAGCCCATTGTGCAAACTCAGCTCCCATGGGGTTTACTAGGCCAGACACCCAAACCATAAATGGGGAACCAAACAGAGTGATCCTCTGCATGTAAGAGATGTCCTGTGACAAAGTGAGGTGTTTTAGTGGGGCAACTAAGGGCTTGGATGGCTTGCTGCTAGGAACATGGCCCCAAAGCTATTCAAATAGTTTTTGATTTTTAAATGAGATAATTTTAAAAAAGTAAAAAAACACCAATACCTTAAAATACCAACAAATAACTCAAACATTAAAATAATGGGGTCACTGCATTCCAACTATGCGTGGTTTACACCAGAGTCCAATGAAAACACGACAGCAAAGCAGGAGAGAAGGTTATTGGTGTTAGAGCTCACATTCATGTCAGGCTTTTATATCAGCCAGATGTCAGTCAGCTTGATCTGCCCTGGGAAAAGCAAATTATATGATGCATTTAGGGGCACGATGTCCACATGGCTTTTTAAGTAGTGCACAGAATCAGGATTCAAGCAAAATAGAATGAAGACTGCTACTTATGGATCCAAAGCTCTCTGTCACCTTGGATTTTGTTTTTGAGTGTGTAGAATGTCTGATAGCATGTTTACAAGGAAAGAAATTTAGGCTAAAGATTAAACGTCAGTAACACCCGTTTTCAAGACAAAAGTTTGTAGCACACTGGAGATCCTGACATTACCGTAAATTCATAACATTACAATTATCAGGCAATGTGCCATCAAACACAAAACTACAGTGAAAATGTAAAAGCAGAAGGGAAAAAGAAAATTGGCAATCTACCTCATATTGACAATTTCTAGTTGTGTGAAGTTGTAACTCTGGTACAGAATTATCATTCTCAGGCCTTGCTCTGTGCAGTTTGGCATAGATCACAGTGGAAGACGGTACACTGAAATTAAAACTCAGCATGAAAAACCAATTATCAACATACAAAGTTATTACTGATCTTTTTTAAAAGATATGAAGCAAGAAATAATAGCTTGTCAAGCTTAAAATGCCTTTTACAAGCAATTTGACAGCTGAGACAAAATTCTCATTTATGAATAAGTTAGTTACATCATCTAGCTCCTGTCATTGTAAAACTCAAACTTGCAGGCAGATATTTGCAATCAGTCAAGGAGTTCTGCACTCCCACACAAACACCAAACTCCTGACATTGCTGGCAAAGTTTAACCATCTCCTAGTTGCACTCCAACTTTTGGAATCTGCTGATCAAACCTTAACCAGGTTAGATTAAAATCAAGTCATTTTAAATGATACATGTTAAATGTTTTTTTTAAAAAATGTAGAATCTAATCGATTTTAACAGCCTCTAGAAGTTTTTGATTGTCAGACACATTCAATCTTGACAGTTGACAAGGATTTGGGGTAATGGCTTTACTGACTGCATTTCCCCTCAGGCATGTCGTGGGCAAGGCTTATTCTGGCTTGCCCTTATGCAGCATGACATCTTGTTTGCCACTCCTTTTGTGCAAAGCATTCCTGTCAGTATCTGTATCTTATTTATGAAGTAATTTGCTAAAGGCAAAATTTTTGCTATGCTTACAACCATGCAGTCACCGCTGACAGCATGGTTTGGTCAAGTAGTTTAAATATGGTTTTAAAAAATCATTAGAGATAGTCAAGGGCTCCATTAAGTCTGCATTGAAAATGTTCATTAGTTTGAAACAGCATATATTAAATCTTGATAAAGTTCCATTTGCTCCCTTTCAAACAAAAAGTGCCTGATGAAAGAAAGAATTATGAGCCTCCTTTAAAAGTGAAGAAAGCCTGCTAAAAAAACAGTCATGTCAGCATTCCGATGACTCCACCCAACTTTGTTCTTTAAAAGTGATAAGGCATTGCTTGTTACATGTGTGAAAAAGCATCCTTCAGAGTACTCCAGATGACTATCAGTGCTGACATTCAGCAAACAGCTCAGCTGCATTCCCAATGATAAAAGGTATCTTTCAATTCACAAATTGTATTAAAACATTTCTGTGGGAAGCACCACAGTACTTTCTAACTTGTAGCCTGAAAGTTCAGTGAATGCCAATTCCCATTACTTCAGTAGTTACGGTTAATTCAACAGAGCTGCTTTCCACTAGGAGTTATTCCAGTGGCTGAGGATTTGGTGCAGGCTTCAAGGTTTCAGGTTTCTGGATCACTGGAATCTCTTGTGGAGAAGGTATTACCTGTACAAAAGGGATTACGCCTGAACTTGAGGGGGGGGGGGGTCAATATCCTTAGGGGCAGATTTGCTACAGCAGTTGGGAAGGGTTTAAACTAGCTTAGCAGGGCCATGGGGACCGGAGTGTAGGTCAGAGGATAAGGCAGATGGTGGAAAGGTAGATGCAGCATGTAGAGATGCTATGAGAAAGAATAGGCAGTGGATGGGTTGAGATGTTCTTACTTTAATGCAAAAAGTATTAGGAACAACACTGATGAACTTAGAGCATGGATCAGTAGATGCAACTGTAATGTCATAGTCATTACAGAGACCTGGCTGTCACACGGGCAGGAGTGGCTGCTCGATGTTCTGCGCTTTAGCTGATTGATTGATTGTTGCTTCAAAAGGGACTGGGAAGGAGGTAAATAAAAGAGGTGGAGGAGTGGAATTGCTAATCAGTGATAGCACCACAGCTGCAGAAAGGAAGTACTTTGTGGAGAGATTGCCTACCGAGTCTGTGTGGGTGGAAGTCAGAACCAGGAAGGGAGCAATCACTCTATTTGGAGTATTCTATAGACTACCATAGCAACAGAGATACTGAGGAACAGACCTGGAGGCTAATTTTGAAGAGGTGCAAAAATAACAGGGTTGTTGTCATGGGGACTTTAACTTCCCTAATGACTGACACCTCCTTAGTGCAAAAGGTTTGACTGGGGTGTAATTTGTTAGTTGTGTCCAGGAAGGATTCCTGACTCAATAAACAAACAAACCAATTAGAAACGAGGCCATATTGGATTTGGTGCTAGACAATGAACCAGGTCAGGTGTCAGATCTATAAATCGGCGAGCATTTCAGAGACAGTGACCACAACTCCATGACGTTTACTATAGCCTTGGAGAGGGATAGGTGCGGATGGTGCAGGAAGTATTTAATTAGGGGAAGGTGGATTATAATGCGATTATGAAGGAACTGGAGAGCATAAACTGGGAAGAAATGTACTAAAGGAAATGCACAACAGAAATATGGAGATTGAGTAGGGAGCACGTGCTGGGGGGTTCTGGATAGGTTTGCCTCATTAAGTTTGGGAAAGGACGGTAAGGTGAAAGCACCAGGGTTGACAAGAGATGTGGAACACCTAAACAAAAGGAAGAAAGGAGTTTACTTACGGCTAATGAAGTAAGGATCATGCAGGGCTCCAGAGTGTTATAGGGTAGCCAGAACGCAGCTGAAGAATGGATTTAGGACAGCTAGAAGGGGGCATAAGAAGGCCTTGGTGGGTAGGATGAAGGAAAACTCCAAGATGTTCTACACATTTGTAAAGAACAGGATGATGGCCAGAGGGATAGGAGAGGAAACATTTGCCTGGAGTAGGAGGAGGTAGGGGAGGTCCTTAATGAATACTTAGCTTGAGTATTCACCATTTCTCACTGGTGAATACCAGTGAGATTGTGAATACGGCATATAACAGCTGATATGCTGGAACATGTTGTTATTAATGAGAAGCATGTGTTAGAATATGTGAAAAACATTCGGACAGATAAGTCCCTGGGGCCAGACAGAATATACCCCAGGTTACTACAGAAAGAGATTGTTTTTTGTTCTCACTGGCCACAGAAATACTAGCAAATGAATAGTGGGTGGCAAATATTATGGCTTTGTTCAAGAAAGCGAGTAGAGATAACCCTGGGTATTATGGACCTGCAAGTCTTATTTCAGTGGTAGGCAAATTACTGGAGAGGATTCTTAGAGACAGGATTTACAAGTATTTGGAGAAACATATTCTAATTAGGGATAGTCAACATGGCTTTATGAGAGGCAGGCTGATTGAATTCTTTGAGGATGTGACAAAGCACATTGATAAATGCAGAGCAGTGAATGTGTGTATATGGATTTTTATAAGGCATTTGATAAGGTTCCCATGGATTCTGCTTGAAAGTTAGTGAGCAGTAACATTCCACAAGGATCTGTTCTGGGATTCCTGCTCTTTGTGATTTTTATAAATTATCTAAATGAGGAAGTAGAAGGGTGGATTAGTTTGCAGATGACACAAAGTTAATGGAGTTGTGGATTGTGTGGTGAGTTGTTATAGGTTGCAATGGGACATTGACAGGATGCAGAAGTGAGCAGAGAAGTGGCAGATGGAGTTCAACCCGGAAAGTGTGAGGTGATTCATTTGGGAAGGTTATATCTGAAGGCAGAATACAGAGTTAATGGCAATCCTTCATTAGCAAAGGGATTGAGTTCAAGAGCCAAGAGGTAATGCTACAGATCTACAAAACCTTGGTTAGACCACACTAGGAACATTGTGTTCAGCTCAGGTTGCCATACTCTGGGGAGGATGTGGAAGTTTTAGGGAGAGTGTAAGGAGATTTATGAAGATACTGCCTGGACTAGACAGCATGTCTTACAAAGATAAACAGAATGAGCCAGGGCTTTTCTCTTTGGAGCACAGGAGGAAGTGAGCTGATTTGATAGAGGTGTACAAGATGGTAAGAGGCATAGAGCAGACAGCAGAGACTTTCCAAGGGCAGAAATGGTTAATATAGGGGTGTCATGATTTTAAAGTGATTGGAGGCAAGTACAGGTGTCCCCCACTTTACGAATGTTCACTTTATGCCACTTCACTTTTATAAAAGACCTACATTAGTAACCTGTTTTCGCATTACAAAGAGGATTTTCGCTTTTACAAAAATTTTTCCCATATAAATTAACGGGTCTTTGCTTTACACCATTTCAGCTTAAGAAAGGTTTCATAGGAACACTCTACCTTTGTAAGGGGGGGGGGGAACACCTGTATAGGGGAGTATCAGAGGCAAGTTCTTTACACAGGGAGTGGTGGGTAAGTAAAACACCTTGCTTAGGGTGGTAGTACAGCCAGATACATTAGGGGCACTTAAGAAACTCTTAGGTAGGCACATAGTGCAAACAATAAGAAAATGAGAGGGGTTTATAGAAGGTAACTGTTAGATTAATTTTAGAGTCGGTTAAAATGTCAGGAGAACATCATGAGCTGAAGGGCCTATATTGTGCTGTAATGTTCTATTAGAGAGAAGAAAATACACAGATACACCATGAGAAATACTGCAATACTGCAATGAAAAAACTAAAATGGATATTGTGTCCTTTTGCCTTGTAAATTTGATACTGTTCTCAACTTTTAGAACAGAAGATCAAATGTAACCGCAGTAGCTACATATTCCTTACATAATTTAAAAACACAGGTAGACTGAAATTGGATTTAGTTTTTCTGATAATGTTTGTTTTTTGATAAAAATATATTTGTAAAGTTATCTATCCTTGTGTACAAGAGGCATATGAACAGAAGAAACCTTCCATTTCTAAATATGATTTTACAACCTGGTACAGGTTTCCTGATACTCTAACTTAATAGAGCTATATTGCAAGAGCCTTGGGTGCAAAATTAGACACCGCTATAGCTTCTAACCCAGAGCAATAAAACCAGAAATAAAACCAATTCAGCCCAGCATGGAGTAGCCCAACTTAAACTAGCAACTTTTGGATTTTCACAACCATAATGGCACCCCGTCTCCCCCTCCCAGACTTCAAATTTATGCACTTTCATACTGTCTGTTCCTCTTGAAATTATATGTACTTTGATTGTCTTCTCTGGAGTGTTAGGGCCTGAGGGGAGACCTCAAAGTTTATCCAATCTCTCCTTATAGCCCATACTCTATAATTCAGGCAATGTCCTAGTGAACTGCTTCTGCATCTTCTCCACATCCTTCCTGTGGTGTGGTAACCAGAACGGCACAAAATATGGTGTGACTGACGTGCTTCATACAGCTGAAACATGAAAGTTCTTTCTGCAGTTAAGGCTGAGGCAGAAGATCAACATTTTCTTGGGAAATACGATGGCAAATAGAGCATAAATGAAATTTTTTTTCTAAAATTAAAATATTAGAAAAAACATACTTCTATAAATATTACGAATGAAAACAAGTTTATGCTATAAAATTATGTTAGATCTAACAGTTTATAAGTAAAACTGACCTCGTTGTCACGACAGAATCTTCATGTGACCATGGTACATGAAACCTGTACACATCTGCTGCCTTCCCTGTCAATTAGAAAAAGCCTCTTGTAACAATACTTCCAAATCAAGTTGCAATTATTTTCAGTAATCTAGATCACATGATAACAAAAACCAAGTTAAAAAGGTACTGCATTTTAAAATCTACATTTAAAACAACAGCTAAACCATTCAGCATGAAACCATCACATATTTACAGGGTAGCTTGACAATCTATTCATGTTACTAATGTTGAAGTCTCCACATCTTTTAAAAAAAGATAACTCACTTCCGATAGAAACTCTGGTTACCAATGAGATAAGCAGAATTTTGCAGCAGTTTTTGACTCTTGAAGAACGTGAAAACCCTGATATGCTGAAACTGAGAAAGGGGTAAAAACTACTATAATAGATCCAAGGCAGATCTTGAAGGTTCCTTGAATATTTGACACTACATTTTCCCTTCTCACTCATCCAGCAACTAGAGATTATGAAATACCAGCAAAAGTACCCCTTACTCAAAGTCTTCAACATTTGATGCCTTGCAAATCATTGCTAGCAACTTCAATCAGGCTTGAAGAAATCTCTGCCCAATTATCAGCAATATCACCTGCAGCACTTGGGGTCCCAACACATTCGATCACTGCAATGCTACCATCAGGAATTCCTACCATTCCATACTGAGATTGCATTTTGGGTAATCTGATCACCTTGCTGCTCCCCCACCTACATACAGACAGAGGCTAAAGAGCAAGGTCCAGAAGTAAGGACAAGAGGTGGTCGCAGGAGGCAGAGGAGCACCTATGGGATTGCTTCAAGTCGATGGACTACGCCACGTTTAAGGGCTCAAGGATCTGAACAAATATGCCACTGTTGTCATGGACTTTATAAAGACAGCTGTGGACAAGTATGTCCCCACAATATCATTCAGTCTTCCCAAACCAGAAGCCCTCGATGAACCAAGAAATACTCAATCTGCTGAAGGCCAGATCAGTGACATTCAGGTGTGGTGACCAAGGAAAATACAAGAGATCCTGGCAGAACCTCCAGAAAACCACCTCACATGAGAACTGGCAAATCCGGGCTAAGCGAATCATAGAAGGATGCTCGACAACTGTAGCAAGGCTCCTACAAAGTAAAACCAAATGAAATATGTGACAACAAGGTTTTGCTCCCAGTTGAGCTCAATGCCTTTTATGCTCTTATTGATCTGACAAATTATGAAGGCACTTTCACAAACTGCCACAGCTCTTGATGACCCTGTGATTTCAGTCTGAGACCAAGAGTATCCTTCAGGAGGGTGAACCCACGGAGAGCACCTGACCTAGACAGGGTACCTGGTTGAGTACTCAAGACCTGGTTGGAGTGTTCACTGATATCTCTAACCTCTCACCTTGGCAGTCTGAAGTACCCACCAGATTCTTGTAGCTTCAATTATACTGGTGCCCAAGAGGAACGCAGTAACCTGCTTCAATGACTATCATCCAGTAGCACTTATATCCACAGTGAAGAAGTGCTTTGAGAGGTTGGTGATGAAACACATCAACAAGTTGGATCTGCTCCAATTTGTCTACAGCAGGTCAACACCAGATGCTATTTCATTGGCTCTTCATTCAACCCTGGAACATCTGAACAGTGAAAATGCATACATCAGGATGCTCTTCCTTGACAACAGCTCTGCAATCAACACTATCGCCCCCTCAAAACTAATCAAAAGCTCCAAGACCTAGGCCTCAATGCCTTCTTGTGCAACCAGATCCTTGACTTCCTCTCTTGCAAATTCCAGTCAGTTCAGGTTGGCCACAACATCTCCTCCACAATCTCCATCAGCACAAGTCCTCCACAAGGCTGAGTGCCTATCCCCTGCTTAAATCACTTTATACTTATGGTTGTGAGGCTAAGCATAGATCCAATGCCATATTTAAGTCAACTGTTGTTTGCTGAACCAAAGGTGGTGACTAATCAGTACATAGGGGAGAGAATGAAAGGTGTCATAACAATAATCTCTCACTTAATGTCAGCAAAATCACAAAGCTGATTATAGACTACAGGAGGAGGAAACCAGGGGTCCATGAGCCAGTCCTCCTCAGAAGTGGAAAGAGTCAGCAACATTAAATTCCTCAGTGTTATCATTTCAGAGGATCTGTACTGAGTCCAGCACGAAAGAGCCATTATGAAGAAAGCACAGCAGCACCTCTACTTTCTTAGAAGCTTCCAAAGATTCAACATGTCACCTAAAACTTTGACAAACATCCATAGATGTGCAGTCTGCCACAGAAACACCAATGACCTTGAATGGAAAAGCCTACAAGAAGTAGTGGATACATGCCAGTCCATCATGGATGTAGTCCTCCCCAGCATTGAGTACATCTACAAGGAGTGTTGTCACAGGAACGCAATATGCATCAAAGACTCCCACCATCCAGACCTTGCTCTCTTCTCATTGCTACCATCAGGAAGGAGGTACAGGAGCCTCAAGTCCCACACACCAGGTTAAGGAACAGTTTTACTCCTCAACAACCAAGATCTTGAGCCAGAGGGGAAAACTTCTCTAAACTTCACTCACACCTACACTAAATTGATCTCACAACCTATGGACTCACATTCAAGGATTCTTCAACTCATGTTCTCAATATTTATAGCTTTTTATTATTATTATTTTCTTTTTTATTTGGTGAGTTTATTGTCTGCTTTTTGTTAGTCTTTGTTGTGTCTGTGCAACTGTCTTAATCCTGCTTACCTGACTTGGAACAGACTCAGGTCACGAGTGCAGTTTCCTTTTTGAAAATGGAAGCGGGGAAGGCATGCCAAGCTACAGGTGTGGTTGAAATGCAGACACCATCTCCTGACTATCCTGTTGGCGTATGCACAGTTTTTGAAAAGTAAAACTGAAGACCTTAGAACAAGACTGCAGGACCAGAGGGACATCAGTGACTGCGGTGTACTCTGCTTCAGGGAAATGTGGCTAAACACCACCATTTCAGATGCAGCACTGCAGCATGATGATTTCACCATTCACCATAACGATAGGCCAGTTGAGTCTTTTAAAGGTAATCGTGCTTCATGATTAACTCATCATGGTACAGAGAAGTGATGGCATTGTCTTAGTACTGCTCAACTGACCTGGAACATCCAGCAGTCAAATATCATCCATTTTACCTACCAAGGGAGTTTTTTGCCATCATCCTGGTAGCATTTTGCATTCCACCTCAGGTCAATGTCAGGCAGGCAGTGTTGGGGCTGAGCACTGTGATCAGCAATCACAAAACAACTTACCCTGATGCCTCCCCTTTCATTGTGGGGTATTTCAATCAGGCCAACTTGAAGAAGTCTCTGAACAATCACCACCTACATATCACCTGTGGAACCAAAGAAGCCAACATACTTGACCACTGTTATACCGCCATTAACAGCACTTACCGTGCCATCCCATGCCCACACATAAGGAAGTCCAATCACCTGGCTGTTCTACTCCCGGCGTCTAAAGACTGCAGCACCAGTGGTGAGGACGAGAAAGGTATGGTCAAGGGAAGTGGAGGAGCACTTATGGGACTGCTTTGAATTGGTAGAGTGTTTAGTCTTCAGGAATTCATTTTCAAACGTGAATGAATACACTACAGTTGTCACATCAAGACTCGTGTGTGCCTTTAAGAACATACCGGACATAGCAAAGCCAAAGCCATGGATGAATCAGGAGATTTGTAGTCTGCTGAGGGCTAGATCTGTGGCAGTCAAGACCGGTGATACAGGAATATATGAGAAGCCCCAGTATGACCTACAGAAGGCTATTACAAGAGAGTCAAAACAAGACACAATTGGATGCATATCAGCTCTGGCAGGGTCTACAGGCCATTACTTCCTAAGTAGTAAAACTTAACATCATGAACAGCAGTGATGCTTCACTCACAGATGAGCTGAATGCCTTTTATGCACACTTTGAAAGGGAGAATAAAACTACACCTGTGCAAATTCCTACAGCATCTTGTGAGCCTGTGATCTCTGCCTTGGAGGCCAACGTCAGAACATCTTTCAAGAGGGTGAAGCTTCACAAAGTGTCAGGCCCTGATGGTGTACCTGGCACTGAAAACCTGTGCACTCACATATACTGTGATGAAGTGCTTTGGAAGGTTAATAATAGCCAGAATGAACTCCTGTCAAAGCAAGGACCTGGACCCACTGCAATGTGCCTATTCCCACAATAGGTCTACAGCAAATACAATCTCACTGGCTCTCCATTTGGACTTGGATCACCTGGACAATAGCAATATCTACATCAGGCTGCTGCTTACAGACTACAGCTCAATGTTGAATGCAATCATACCCTCAATTCTAATAAATAAGCGTCAAATCCTGAGCCTCTGTACCTTCCTCTACAACTAGATCCTTGATCTTCCTCGCTGGGAGACCACAGTCAGTGCGGATCAGAAATAGCATCTTCTCACTGGCAATCAACACCAGTGCATCTCAAAGATATATTTTTAACCCACTGCTCTACTCTTTCTACACCCACAACTGACTGGCAAGGCACAGCTCAAGCGCTATCTATAAATCTGACGATCACACAATGATGGTTAATAGAATTTCAGATGGTGACGAGGTAGCGTACAGAAACAAGACTGATCAGCAGATTGAGGAGCGTCTCAATAACAACCCAAGGACCTCAGGAACAGAACGTCAAGGGAACACACACCAGTCCTCATCAAGGGATCGGGAGTGGAAGGAGTGAGCAGTTTTATGTTCCTGGGTATGTCAACATTTCTGAAGATCTATCCAGGGCCCGATGTATTGATGCAACTACAAAGAAGGTACATCAGCAGCTATATTTCATTGGAAGTTTTAGGAGTCACAGTAAGACACAGTTCAAAGACACATTTAAATTTCTACAGATGTACTGTGGAGAGTATTCTAACTGGGTGTGTCACTGAGGGGCCACTGCACAGGATCAGAAAAAGCTGCAAAAATTGTTGACT
Organism: Hypanus sabinus; assembly: GCF_030144855.1. Classification (NCBI taxonomy): domain Eukaryota; kingdom Metazoa; phylum Chordata; class Chondrichthyes; order Myliobatiformes; family Dasyatidae; genus Hypanus; species Hypanus sabinus. The sequence continues at coordinate 43,713,355 of NC_082709.1, forward strand.
CAGCCACCTCCTCCATGGGTACTAGCCTCCCCAGCATTGAGACATCTTCAAAAGGCGGTGCCTCAAAAAGGCAGCATCCAACAATAAGGACCCACATCATCTAGGATATGCCCTCTTCTCATTGCTACCATCAAGCCTGAAGACACCCACTCAACATTTTAGGAAGAAATTCTTCTCCTCCACTATCAGATTTCTGAATGGACAATGAACACATAAACATTACCTCACTTTAATTTTAGCTCTCTTTTTGCTCTACCTATTTATTTCAAGTCAAATCAAGTCAAGTCACTTTTATTGTCATTTCAACCATAACTGCTGTTACAGTACATAGTAAAAATGATACAACGTTTTTCAGGATCATGGTGTTACACAACACAGTACAAAAACTAAACTGAACTACGTAAAACAAAAATATATATGCTTATATGAATATATATTTTTATATATACTTCTTATTGTAATTTATAGAATTTTTATTATGTATTGCAATGTACTGCAGCTGGAAAACAATTAATATCACGACCTCTGCCAGTGATATCAAACCTGATTCTGACTCCACATTTAGGTGTGCAAGTCCCAAACTTGCCAGAATTGCAAGCACTTACCAACAGGCTGCAGACTTTTTTTTCCTAAGTAAAATTCCACTTTAAATATTAGGTACAGCTAAAATTCTCAAGTTATCAATTCTTTTGTCATAACTGTTACTTCTCATTTCTGATACAATTCCAGCAGACCATTGGCACTGTAAGCAGTTTACAAATACAATTAATGCAATTTTCAACAACAAATGCAATGAAGAGTGACAAAAGTCATACACCAAATAAAAAGGTGTTTGTTACTGGAGTGGGTAGATTCTATACTGAATTATTCTTCTGGTAAACCTGGATGCATTCAGCTAAAGTCCTGTCTGTTTTCAACATGACATCCTTCCTATATCTACACTTCACTCTTCAGTGCCTCAATGTATGTAAAAAAAATTAAAATCTAATTTATCAATTTAATACACAGCCTGTAGTTTTTCTAAAAATATAGCTGTAGTTTTCTACCCTGAAGAATGTTACCATTTAAGACATTGTTGCTTTACTTTTATAAATCATTTTCCCCCAAAGAATTGTTATTGGCATCTTTGCTCATTCCACTGATCCAACAACCTCTTCCATACATTTCACATAACCAGCCATAAAAATGAATGCAAGATGGCCCAGTATCAAGATCATCGGATCTCAGTTGTACTGGCAGTATTATTTAAGAATTTCTTTACATATTAAAAAGAAACATTTTCCATGGGATTCATCTGCTACCCCACTTGCTCAGCCATGCTGAAACATTTGCAAAACAGATGATTTTCCAGGTACTGTAATTCAATGATAACTACCTCAAAGGAGAAAATAATCTTGGATATATATGTCCCAAGCATTTCTGAGGAATGAAGCTGACTATTGAGATTGAAATTATGATGCAGTTTAATGACTTACATTGAGAAATAATGAAACAACTTATTTTGTAACAATAACCTACCATGCAAAGAATGGCACTGGCTTTCAATATGGATTTCAAAAGCCTGATGTACCTAAAATGAAAGATAAACATTATGTTTGTGAAAATTATGGATGGGTCTCAGAAATAAGTTTCTGCGCTCTACTATTCTCACTCTACAGTACCTGATTAAAGTACTGAAGCTGAACATTATGTATCAGACCTGAAGAGTTTATTGAAACTCTGTGAGCAGAGGCACCTAAATGGAAATAATAAACTCAGTTACTCAAAATTCAGTTACCGATTGAGATAGTTAATGAAATCGTCAGCAAGAAATATAATTTAGAGAAATAATTACGTACCAAATGACAGGACATGTGTTACTGGGGTAGATATTACTCTAGACCTTGCTGTTAGGTATTCACATTCCATACTGAACTGTCAAAAGAATTGACAATAGAGGGTTAAAGAATTAATAATCATTACTGATGCTTAGAAGTTATGTTTCTTCACACCTTAACCTTCTCTGCATAGAAAACAAAAGTATTTTCAACTGCTTCTCAACAGACGTATGCAGTAATGCTGTATTACCAGCAGTAGAAATTTGAAGTCTCCAGTTAAACTCCACTTTCAAATTATATTCAATATTTTATTCTCCTATTTAGGAGGAATTTAATTTTATTAGCCAAATTATATTTGTAATTTATTAGCAGTAATATTATTAATATTTTCAGACACATGTCGGATAACTGCAGAACAAAAAGGTGTCACAGCACTGAGAACGCCATCATCAACAACGTCTCCCTTGTCCTTCCACTGTCCGCAAAAACTAGCCTCCCCTCCTCTGGCTCAAGTATACACCTCTTGCTGCCTCAGGAAAGCATCTAACATGAACGAGGATCCCTCCCACCCCATTATTCTCTCTTCTCCCATTAGGCAAAAGGTACAGAAATTTGAAAGCTTATACCACCAGCTCAAGGACCGCTTCTACCCTGCTGTTATGTACCCCTCAAACACTTAAAGATGAACTTCTGATTACCCAATCTACCTTGTTGTGTTCCTTACATATCATTTGTCAACCTGCACATTTTCCCTTTAACTGTAACATTATATTCTGCATCACACACAAAATGGTGGAGGAACCCTGCAAGTCAATAAACATCTATGGTGGGAAATAAAATTGATGTTTCAGGCCAAGACCCTTCATCAGGAATCCTTCATAGATGCTGCCTGACTTGATGAGTTTCTCTGGCATTTTGTGTGTGTTGCTCAAGATTTCCAGGATCCACAGAATCTTGTGATTATATTCTTCATTCTCTTTTCCTTTTGACTATTTCTATATACTTATGTACAGTACAGATAGCATGCAAACAAACTTTTCTCACAGTACCTTCATACATGTGACAATAATAAACTGATGATTCAAACAAAGCTACTTTTTTAGGGACGTTTAAAATGGAAATTGTGGGGTGGGAGAGAAAAAGGAAGGTGTGGTATCACTACTGTTGAGACTTGTGAATATTTACAATATCCTTTGAATTTAATACTTGATTTGCATCCCACCAGAGGTTTGATGTGAAAGATTTTTATTCTTTATAGACTGTATAAAGGTGCTACAATGAAAATTTGAACAAAATCTTAAAAAACCAAGCTAGAAAGTGGATTTCACACATTTTTCGTTCACCAAATCAAAGCTGCATTTTCATGCAATGCCAAATTAGAAGGCCAATAATAGAGGGAAAAATCCTTGCTTTAGAACAATTAACATGGTATTTTTGCCCATACATGCATTAGGACGTGACCTGTGCTTCCACCAATGGAAACTGTTTGCCGACCTTGCAGCTGCCATGTCACTTGCTGCCTTGGATATATAATAAAGCAGGAAAAAAGTAGGGGAGGGCAAAGCAGAGGTGTGGTATACAAATGGAGGGGCTAGGAAAAGAAATAAAAGAACATATTGGATTCTAATAGAACCTGAAAGCAATAAAGGAATTTAATTGTGCTTTGAAGCTTTGCAACCATTGCACCATTCTGCACTGACATAAACAGATGTTATCTTTCTTGGTGCTCTCTGCCTACGCAAGGCAACACACAGAAATTAACATGGAATCTGTAAAGATAAAAATCAAATGTCCCAACAGGGATTTTATAAACTTTGCTCCCAACTTGTTGGACAATTTGTTCCACATTTTACTGTAAATGAAAACTCAAGATCAGACCCCAATCTTTTGATCCAATTTACTTTGGCATGTCAAACTTACAACACTCCTTTATCAACACATGTCCAAATGTCACCAGGGATCACAGGAATGCTGTGGTAAATCACTGGGACTTCAAGAGGAAATAAACACAGTCACTTCAAAGCATGCATAAAATATTTTTTTTACTCGATTTAAACATAAAGAAAAAAAATGCAAAAGGCTTTTTTAAAATGAACTAATCCAGTTTCTGGGTGCGACTTTTTTTGACATTAAAAAATCCATATAGAGTAAAACTTGTTGAATGTAGCACAAGTGCACATTTCTTCAAAACAATTAAAGGTTTACTGAACTACTGGGGATTCATTCAATGATTTTGAAACAAATTTCATAGATTAAAAAAGGTTAATCAATGTGAAATCTCCGTATGAAATAACAGGATCTCACTGTCCACATGCAGTGGAAAGACATCAATGACAGTTTTGTATTATGGAGGTCAGTGTTGAAGCAGTGTAGAGCTGTCACCTGCCACTTGGCAAAAAAAAAATTAAATTTATCCAGATCATGATCCAGTTGTTTTTATTAAACAAACATACACACAAGGAGCACTAAAGACATTTATATAGAATCTTTGCACTGTATTGCATTTGTCAATTTTTGGAAGAAATATCATTCCTTATGATCTGAGCAGCATATATGTTAAATCTACTGCTGAATTATCACAGACTTATTGGCTTCGTATTAAACCTCTTGAGCTGCCAACTTCAGAAAGTTTATTCTACAGTATATGATGCCAGTTGTTTCTCTTCCAGATCAGTTAAACTGAAATATTAAACATTTCTGCTAACCTAAAAATATCATGACATTACACAAGTTTACAAGAGAAGCACTCAAATTTAATTGTAGTTCATAATATACATAACATATAATACTAGCTTTCAAGATACATATTGTATATTTCATAAACTTTTTAAGATGTTCCAGGAATTTTGTTTCAAGTTAGTAGTAAGTAATTATTCCACAATCAGTCATCACATCCAGAAAAAGTAAGATCTGAACTTCATTTTATTATTATAGTGCTTGCTCCCTGGTCATAGATACTTCGCTGCTGCATTTATTTAGGGGTGCATACAAGAGCAATGCAAAACTGTCAAGAGTTGTGTTTGTTCATTCCACCTCTAACACAATGGCTAACACAGTATTGTCTATAAATAATGTTTAAATAATAAGTATATGCAATTAAAATTTGAGGAATAAAACTACAGATGCTGGTAAGTGAAACAAAAACAGAAATGGTGGAAGAACTCAAGAATTAGCCAAGGGATGCTGTTTTTATTGCATTTAACATTGCAATTTAACATTTTATTTAAAACAAAAGAAATAAAAAAATTGAGATTATGTCAGCCATAAAAGGGCTAAAATCTTTACTGAACCATCTTTATTACACAAAAATATTCACTATCAGTGGAATAGACAAGCTGTTTTAATGTTTTCACTTACCTTTTTATTGACACTAGCCTTAGACACATGAATGACAAAATGAGAGAAAGAACGATACTTTTCCAGATTGAAGTTCACTATCTGAAATGCAAACAACAGATTTTGATAACTGGTTTGTATCCTAATGCAATCAACAAATTTGGGGGGGGGGGGGGGGGGGGAACATAGGATAGTCCTAACTGAAAATCCTGCATGTTCACTGGAATGCCAGCCCTGATTGCTAAGCAGTTATTAGCGTCAAGTAATAGAAATTAAAAATGGAGGAAAAAAAATCAGGCAATTAAAAACATATTTTACATAGTTCTTTGATTAGAACCAGGCTACATAATCTTTTGTGTGGTTTTCTTCACTGGTTAATTAAGAATATTTATAAATTATACAAAACACAATAAATAATTGCAGCTGTAGTTCAGTCAGCGTCTCAATACTACTCTATTGCTCAGTAAGACTTTTTCCTTCAGTGTCACTTTCTTGGAAATAATTTGGAAATGTGATGGTTGGGTTGAGTTATTCTCAGATCTTGGCAATCTACTTGCAAACATTTCAACACCATACGAGGAGACATCAACAGTGCACAGAACAAATCAAGCTGTTGGACAAGACCGATGTGACCTACAAAATCCAATGCAGAGCCAGTAGCAAATATCACGTCCGCCAAACTGGAAGGAAACTATCTACAAAGATCCGTGAACATCAACTGGCCATCAAGCAGCATCACCAACCCTCCCTGGTCTCTACCCATGAAGATCAAGAGGGGCACAAATTTGACTTGGCATCAATGAGTCATGGCACAGGCAAACATGTGGCATGCAAGAGAGTTCCTAGAAACTTGGCCTTCCATGAACTATTCTGTAAACAGAATGTAGACCCTGATTCTATATGAGCCAATACAGGTAAAATTCCAGATCGCAATGTAGACCACGCAACCAATCAGTGATGAAGACTTCTCCCTACATCACAACTGAGTTTCCATAATGACTACCAATCAGTTGACTGTTAAGTATAAAAAGGCTAAACATTTGGAAAACACACCACAATTAACACTGATGATGTCTCCTTGTATGGTGACGAAATGTTTGCAAGTAAATTGGCAATATCGGAGAACATCTCAACTCAACCAAAAAAATCTTTTCCTTTAATGCCAGTTCCAAAATATAGGGCTATGGGTAACCCTAGGTAGTATCTAAAGTAAGGACATGTTCGGCACAGCTTTGTGGGCTGAAGGGCCTGTATTGTGCTGTAAGTTTTCCATGTGTCTATTAATTCAATAATCTGTCATGAATGTTCTATGTAACTCTGCCTCCATTGTCCTGTTGTGTGATGAATTCCACAAAGATTCAATATTCTCTGAGTGAAGAAATTCCTTCTCATCTCTGCCTGAAAAGCCAATCAATCATTTTCAGATTGTCTCCTGGTTCTAAACAGCCCACTGCAGTAAAAAAAATCAAAGCCACATCCATCATGTTACATCCTTAAAATTTGCACATTTTATTGAAATCGCCTTTCATTCTTTTAAACATGTGCTCAAGCATCTCATGCACGTAATCTCTCCTCACAGGACAAACCTGCCAACCCAAAAATCAATCTGGTGATGCTTTGCTGCAATTCCTGAATTGCTAGCGTAAACTTCCTGAGAAAGGGAGACCAAATTGTCACACAGTTTCCAGACGTCATCTCACTAGGGCTCTATATAAATGCAGATCTCAAATCTTCTAGTAATAAAAGTCTGCTTACTGACCATGCATAATAATTTGCAATGATTCGACTACTAAGACTCCCAGATCTATCAGAATAGTAAGACTATTGAATCTCTTTTAATAGTAATTACTCTACATGCTTGAAATGTTAAATATTTGCAGTAGTTTTTTTTAATTATTGTTTCAAGATGAATTTCATACTACAAAATTTTACAAAAGGAGGCATGGCAAAAATTATTGGGAACTTGGAACAGATGTCTAAGTAACATAATAAATGCACGTCATCTAAAAAGAAAGCCAAAACCAATACCAACGTGCATAAAAGAACTTTTAAACATGGACAGAAATGATAGTCCTCAGCTATACTACAGTTATTACACAGTACTTTATTACTGTAGTATACTATAATAGCAATATATATAGGCATCCGTTAGTCTCGAGGGACCATGTATTTGACCATGCAGGCCTGGGCAGGGTTGTATGGGAGACTGGCAGTTGCCCATGCTGCAATTCACCCCTCTCCACGCCACCGATGTTGTCCAAGGGAAGGGCAAGGGCCGATACAGGCACCAGTGTCGTCGCAGAGCAGTGTGGTTCAGTGCCTTGCACAAGGACACAACACACTGCCTTAGCTGAGGCTCGAACTAGCGACCTTCAGATCACTGGACCAACACCTTAACCACCTGGCCACACGCCAACATAATAGCAATAGTACCAACTAAAACTTAAACTTACCTTATACATTTTTAGCAATTCTGCCTCCCCGGTCAGGTCAATGCCTTCCTGGCTGCATGGGAAATTTAGTGGTAAATTCAAGTGATTTGTACGTAAAGAGAAATGGAATTTACATTGCCATTCACTTCAGTAGGTCAAAGAACTCATGCAACATTCACAAGCAAAGTGTTCAAAAAGTAAATTGAAAGAAAAATATGCAAAGTGCAAAGATGAAAGTAGGCACAGCAAGTCACTAACCATGCACATAATCTCATTCCCTTCTGGATTAAATATTAAACATCAAAAGGAAACATGGTTTGATATGTAAGATTTTTTATGCAATTAGTTTGAATTTTATTTGTCTTCATTAGTGACACCACTTTTTCTGAAATCAATAATACTTGCATTTTCTTTTAATATCATCCCTTTTTCAGGCTGGTTATGAAATGAATAGCAATTATATTCTTAATCCAACTCCAAATTATAATAATTCACATTAAAATATCACTTTAATAAATGCTATTTTTCCCAATTTCACAGAATCGAAGAAACTTCCTGCTTTGAACCTTATTCAGTAGGCAATGCAGGAGATTTTCTTTGTTGACAAAGGACAAAAAAGGCACATTAGACCAATAACTTCTGTCCACTGAAAGAAAAGTTCCAGGAAGGACACCATTATTCACTGATAAACAGATAAATGCTGAGCAAAACTAAATGCACTGCCATTTGTAGAAATAACAAAGTTACCAAACTCTCAAAGGGTGCATTATTGCAAACTTCTCACCGATCATGTGGGAAAACTTGTGGGAAAAGGAGAGAAGAGATGGAAAAAAAGAAGGAAATGCTCACTGTATTGGAACATGCACTGGTGCAAATAGGGATCTTCAGGCATCATGATTCAGCTATATGAAGCAATGTAGAGACCTGCTCTCCATTGCAACCATCTCATGTCGTACCTAACCGTGAAGTATTTCAAACGATCACTGATAGCATAAAAAGGAAAAGGGTTCCACTTCCCAGCACTATCATAAAAAAAGATCGTGTCAGAAAATCGCAAGGATTATGTTGAATGCTGGCTTTGACAGGTACCAATAGTCATGAAGGAATCATAAATCCTATAATAACTGCATCAAAAGGTCATACAATATTTATATCCCTTTTCAGTTCAATGATTTACCCTGCTTTCCCTCCCCACACACAAAATATTAGCCTCTTGATCTGAATGACAAATTTGAAAATAAGATTTTACCAACAGCTTTTGATGCAGGAAGATTCCATTCAGCATAACTATAAATAATGGTTAATATTGGTATCCTGGTTTAAAATAAAAATGCAACATTGCTGCCTCTTTTTCCTGCTTTGTACAGGCAGCCCCCGGGTAGGTACGAGTTCCGTTCCTGAGTCTGTCTTTAAGTCACATTTGTACGTAAGCCAGAACAAGTACCTCCGGTATTATTTAGTGTCACTTAGTCAAACGTTTGTCTTAGTATATAGTATTTATTTTACCTTTCTATGCATATAAAACACTTAAGAAATGTATGTATTCCAATAATTAAACCACTGCATTGCTTAGTAATAATTGTAGCTTTCATCGGGACAGGGCCTTTCACATGTTCCATTATTCTCTCTTTATCCGTTATCCTTTAAAATTGTTCTGATTGTTGACTGACTGTAGCCTAACGCTTTTCCAATGACCAATGGCGTTTCACCTCTTTCCAAACGCTTTATTATTTCCACTTTATTTTCAATCGCAATCGCTTCCTGTCGATGGAACAGAAACACTGTGGGCGGTGGGTCCTGAGCTCTGCCGGCTCCTAAGATCTGCTGGGTCCTAAGGACCACCGCACTGAGACAGGCTAAAAGGGACAAGTGGGGGTTGTGCTGGGTTTGGGTTTGGGTATTTGATCCTCCACAATATTCCACGTGGGAGTTTAAACTGGAGGTGGCAGTGTTTTATTTTTACGAGGTTGAGTTGCGAGCTCGACATCAACCTGGCACGGATGATACAGGAGTCACTGGATCGACATCAACCTGGTATGGGAGCGGTCTGTCACTGGATCGAACTTGGGACTTGGGAACCTCTGTTCTCCAGCCCAGCACTGATCTCACTGCGCCACCAGCCGACTGGAATGGGGGGGGGGGGGGGGTGAATCTTACTAAGAAAAATTTTAGCCAAATACAAAGTTAACACTCACAGTGTCAAGTGCAACGACTTAAAATGGTGGACGGCGCCGCAATCCGACTTAAAATGGCGGACGGCGTCGTGATCTGATTTAAAATGGTGGACAGCGTTCTCCTTCCTCGGTTCGTAAGTACGAGTTCTCCGTAAGTCAGACGTTCGTAACTCGGGGACTACCTGTATGCCCTTTCATCAAGTTCTATTGTCTTCATATCCACGAACTGAAGATGCAGTAATTATCCACAAATATCGATCCTCTGATATACTCACCTACATAAAAGATCTAAATTGCCCAGAGTGCCAAGCTTCATCTCAGTGCCAAGCTGAATCAGCTTCTTTCAAGACAAAGGGCTTATTCCAATACTCTACAATTCCACAGATTAGAACACAAAATATAAAAAGCAGCCAGCTGAAGAAGGTGTTACTCTTTGCAAGGTATTTTCAATGCTATCCTCTTAGGTGGATGAAACATAGAAAACCTACAGCACAATACAGGCCCTTCAGCCCACAAAGCTGTGTCCAATATGTCCCAACCTTAAAACTACCTATGATTTACCCATAAGCTCCATGTAGCCATTCAGAAGTCTCTTAAAAGACCATATCATTTCGGCCTCCAACATCGCCGCCAGCAGCCCATTCCACACATTCACCACTCTCTGCATAAAAAACTTACCCCGACATCTCCTCTGTACCTACTTCCAAGCACCTTCAAACTATGCCCTCTCATGCTATCCATTTCAGCCCTGGGGAAAAGCCTCTGACTATCCACACAATCAATGCCTCTCATTATCTTGAACACCTCTATCAGGTCACCTCTCATCCCCAGTTGCTCCAAGGAGAAAAGACCGAGTTTACTCAACCTATTCTCAGAAGGCATGCTCCCCAATCCAGGCAACATCCTTGTAAATTTTCTCTGCACCCTTTCTATGATTTCCATGTCTTTCCTGTAGTGAAGCAACCAGAACTGCGCACAGTACTCCAAGTGGAGTGTGACCAGGGTCTTATATAGCTGTAGCATTACCTCTTGGCTCTTAAACTCAGTCCTACGATTGATGAAGGCTAATGCACCGTATGCTTTCTTAACCACAGAGTCAACCTGCGTAGCAGCTTTGAGTGTCCTATGGACTCGAACCCCCAAGATCCCTCTGATCCTCCACACAGTCAAGAGTCTTACCATTAATACTATATTCTGCCATCATATTTGACCTACGAAAATGAACCACCTCACACTTATCTGGGTTAAACTCAATCTGCCACTTCTCAGCCCAGTTTTACATCCTATCAATGTCCCACTGCAACCTCTGACAGCTCTCCACACTATCCACAACACCTCCAACCTTGGTGTCATTAGCAAATTTACTAATCCATCCCTCCAATTCCTCATCCAGGTCATTTATAAATAATCACGAAGAGTAGGAGTCCCAGAACAGATCCCTGAGGCACTCCACTGGTGGCCAACCTCCATGCAGAATATGACCCATCTACAAACACTCTTTGCCTTCTGTGGGCAAGCCAGTTCTGGATCCACAAAGCAATGTCCCCTTGGATCCCATGCCTCCTTACTTTGTCAGTAAGCCTTGCATGGGGTACCTTATCAAATGCCTTGCTGAAATCCATATACACTATATCTACTGCTCTTCTCTCATCAATGTGTTTAGTCACATCCTCAAAAAATTCAATCCGGCTTGTAAGGCACGACCTGCCTTTGACAAAGCCATGCTGACTATTCCTAATCATATTATGCCTCTCCAAATGTTCATACATCCTGCCTCTCAGGATCTTCTCCATCAACTTACTAACCACTGAAGTAAGACTCACTAATTTCCTGGGCTATCTCTACTTCCTTTCTTGAATAAGAGAACATCTACAACCCTCCAATCCTCCAGAACCTCCCCTGTCCTCATTGATGATGCAAAGATCACTACCAGAGGCTCAGCAATCTCCTACCTTGCTTCCCACAGTATCCTGGGGTACATCCTGTCCGGTCCCAGTGACTTATCCAACTTGATGCTTTCCAAAACCTCCAGCACATCCTCTTCCTTAATATCTACATGCTCAAGCCTTTCAGTCCGCTGCAAATCATCCCTACAATCACCAAGATCCTTTTCCGTAGTGAATACGAAAGCAAAGTATTCATTAAGTACCTCTGCTATTTCCTCCAGTCCCATACATACTTCTCCACTGTCACACTTGACTGATTGGTCCTATTGTCTCATGTCTTATCCTCTTGCTCTTCATGTACTTGTTGAATGCCTTGGTGTTTTCCTTAATCCTATCCGCCAAGGCCTTCTCATGGCCACTTCTGGGTCTCCTAATTTCATTCTTAAGCTCCTTCCTGCTAGCCTTATAATCTTCTAGATTCCTATCATTACCTAGTTTTTTTTAAAAACTTTTCGAAGCTCTTCTTTTCTTCTTGACTAGATTTACAACTGCCTTTGTATACCACAGATCTTGTACCCTACCATCCTTTCCATGTCCCGTTGGAACGTACCTACTCGGAACCCCATGCAAACCCTGAACATCTGTCACAATTCTTTTTTTTTTGTTAATTTTTTTATTGAAGTTCATCATCAAACATTTCCATAAGATGTATTTCAGACATTGTACATATATATCATATAATCATATATATCACAAATCTCCACAAAGTATTTATCTGAGGTACACACTTATAGAAAAGAGTGGAAAGAAAAAACAAGCAATATGTAAGAACTATGTACAAGTAGGGAGTGATTTTTTTTTACAACAGATTCATTGATTTGTGAGAATAAAATCAGGCCTATGAGGCATTATGTAGTTAAACCATTTTTCCCAGTGTGAATCAAATTGTTCCAAATTGGATAAAATTCTCTTACGTTTGATTGGATTTAATAGCCCATTGACATTAAAAGAAATGAATTTTACCTTGTCTTTAACCATCTGTATTTTTCTGTCAATGTATCATTGAAATTAGAATAAAACAATTGATTTACTCTCTGAACAAATAAGAACCAAGAAACATACATACATATATATATATATACATATATACACACACACACACACACACATATATATATATATATATATATATATATATTCTCATTTTGGTGGGGAAAAAGGAGTAAGTGAATGAATAAAGAATAACAACTAAGTAATATAAAATCCACATTATAATAAGTATTTCTCGAGATAGGTATATCTCCGTGTACTTTTGCTTCCGTTTAGCTTCTCAACATTTTTAAAGTTAGCCAAACCTTATGGCTCTTCTGAAGGGGGTCAGGACTGTCTTTGGGAAACTCCCAGTCTCTTCTTGATATATTTCTCTTGGCCTCCTTCCATCTAACTGCCTTCTCGATTCTCGCACTATTTCCCAAGCGGAGCGGGATAATTCCTCAGTCAGGCTTTCCCTCGTTTTGGTCACGCTGATGGGCAACCCTCTGGCCTTCATGTCTGTAGTCACCTCTTCCACTGTATGGTACAACCATGTCCCATTGTCATAAAACACTCGAAGTTTAGCAGGGTATGGAGTTTGAAATCTAATCTTTTTTTTGCTTTAGTACTTGCTTTACTTCAGAGTATTCTTTGCATTTCTGCAGGAATTCGGGGGTGTAATCTTGGTCAAAATATATTAATTTTTCATTGAAAAACACTCTCTCCTTACCCCAAGCCCTTCGTAGAATCTCCGCCTTGGTGCTGTACAGAAGGAATTTAATTATTATTGAGCATGGCTTTCTATCCTGGGTAGGTTTCGGGACTAACACGTGGTGGGGCTCTTTCGACTTCCAGCTTCATAGCCGAGGGAAGATCCATCACGTCCCACAGTAACTTCCCAACAAACTCCGTCATAGACGAGCCCTCCGCTCCTTCAGGAATGTTGTCGATTCTGATATTTTTCTGCCGTGATCTTCCCTCTGGATCAAGCAGTTTACCTTCTTGGTGATGTAATATTTTTATTGTCTTACTCAGTATCCGTTCCACTTTTTGAACGCGATCTTCTACCTTCTGAATTAGAGTCTCTGCCACCGCTATTTTTTGATTGACGCTGGCGAGCTCTGACTTAATATCACGGAGCTGCTACTTTATTTCTTTCTGGAACTCCATTATTTCTTTCAGGATTTCCAAGATATTCACCGCTTCGCCTGAACGAGGCCCAGTGTCCACCTCGCTAGCACATGGTCAGGTAGGAGAGCTGCTCGCTGCACTCCTCTCCACCGCAGGCTCCGCAGTGTCGCTTTTTTAATTTCCATTCCTTTTCCCCATTCTTGCCTTTCTTTTCAGTTCAAATATTTTTCGAAAAATATTATATTTGATGGGATAACTGGGTTTAATTTGCGTTTTTCCAGAGGAGCTAGTGACTTAAGCTGCCACTCTCGACGATGATGTCACCGGAACCCCATTTGCCACATTTCTTCTGTACATTTCCCTGAGAACATGCATTTCCAATTTATGCTTCCAAGTTCCTGCCTGATAGCCTCATATTTCCCCTTACTCCAATTAAACATTTCCCTAACTTGTCTATTCCTATCCCTCTCCAATGCTATGATAAAGGAGATAGAATTATGATCACTATCTCCAAAATGCTCTCCTACTGAGGGACCTGACACCTGACCAGGTTCATTTCCCAATACCAGATCAAGTACAGCTTCTCTTTTTGTCGGCTTATCTACATATTGTGTCAAGAAATCTTCCTGAACCCACCTAACAAACTCCATCCCATCTAACACCCTCACTCTACGGAGATGCCAATCAATACTTGGGAGATTAAAATCTCCCATCACAACAACCCTGTTATTATTACTCCTTTTCAGAATCAGGATGGAAAGAAACTTGGAAATGTTTAAACGATAGTAGGGACAATTTTCCTCAACAATCATCCTTCAAGCTAATTTTAAAAAATATTTTAACTTATGATATAAGAGGCCATTTAGCCCCTCAAGCCAATGTCCATCAGCATTCCCCACTTATACCGTGTAATCTATTCCTATTACCTCTCCCCAATTCTTCTTTCACCTACCTATCAGGGGGTCCTTGGAATGTGAAAGGAAAGTATTGCACTCTGCAGAAACCCAAGCACTCACTGGGAGAAGCTATGAGTTCTACACATGCAACAGAGGTCAAGGTCAGACCCAGGTCATTGAATTTCATTTGTTATCACAATACAGTTAGCAAACAAGGTGACTGCCATATTTGATTATACAAATCTTTCATGAACACTTTTAAATGGCCATAATCTTGTTTGGTAATACTCTGTGATCATGAAAGACATTAAATGCCAGTACTTTTTCCCCCTTTATGTAAATAAAGGTTTATTTTTGTGTGGACCTCCGGACCTATTCAACAATTATGTCCCTATAGACCAGCCGTATGAACAAAGCCAGTTACACTGTAACAGCTGAGGTCACACGGCAACACGAACAAGGGTCATAAGAATCAAACACACCAATGGATAGAACCATCTCTCAGCACTTTTGCATCAGAGAAATGAGCATTACCAACGTTAAATATAGTTTAGACGGACTGAAGGATAACAAGTGACTTCACATCAATAAAATGACCAAGCCAGCATATTCAAGCAGTTTTGACTGATTGATCCCTCAAATGAGAAGCTGGAGACAAATGGAAACAGTGCAAATACCTTATAGTGAGCCATCATCTGAAATTTCAAAGAAATTCACCAGCCCTTCAATTATTAATATCGGTTATATTCGATCTACAATAGTTATATGGCTCTTCAACATAGCATAAATTAACACACAATGAAATGTCAAGGTCTTTGGCAAAGCTTGTAACAGAGTCAAAGCAAATGAAGTAGAGAAGCTTCTGGTGGTTACTTTCCTTAGCCTAGGAGAACACAAAAGACAATGTAAAAACCTAAAATTGAGTCAAATCCCTAAACTGTGTACCATTCACACTTTTGGTCACTGCTCCATTCCATTGAAGATTGACATTCAATTACTTTTGCGAAGATGAGACCCTAAAAATGAATCAGCCAAGACTGCAAAGACACTGTCTCTGAAAATCAATGACGAGATCACTTTGCTCAACAGACTGCTATCCTGTATAAGTAGGCACCATTCCATACTGCCCTCTGGAGGCTTTGTGGGCAAGAGTCAAAAGAATTACATGTACATTTTCTTCAGGCTTATAATGAAAACAAATCTTGACTTAAATACATTGAATATATCTGTACCATTCTGCATATAAAGGTCTGTGACTGGATAAATGGAATGAAAGACAATATTTCTGAATTCATATTCTTTTTTAAATCATCTCCAAAATTGTCACTCCTGGTAACAATTTGAAAAACAAACACCTGGTTACTTAACTTGACAAGTCTCATTTTGAACTCATACTTTCAGTTGTCAAGATATTGATTATGGAAACATGTTAATATACAAATATAGCCATTTTCCAATACTGAATATTTGTTCCCCTGCTGGTAATACACTGTTACTAGAATTAAACAGGAATGCACTGTGAGCAAAAAATGAAAAGAGGAAGAGCAAATTTACAAAAATAGTGCATATAATTTTTTTTCTCCAATGTGCACTGAAGATTTGTATCTACATGCAGTGTGCTTTCCACTACCATGACATGGAATGATTTACACAGCATGTAATCTGAGGTTAACAGAATAAGGAATCATCTACAACAATGGTTGAATTTTCTAAAAATATACAGCATTTGAGGGATTCTTGCTAGTTGGCAAATTCATATTTAAATAATACTGTTCCAATATACATTTCTACATATTACACAGAATAAATAGATGAAACACACTCAGGACAAACCACAGAATTGTTTCAGAAACAATGAGATTCTGGTGTTGATTCATTTCACTGTAATTCCGCTATTCTAAACAGTGTTCAATACGTCACATCATTCC